>NC_083714.1:56077451-57277451 GCF_033118175.1 Dama dama
GAAAGTTTGCAACTTGAATATTCATATGTACAGGACTTACTGTACATATATACTTATAATTGTTGTTCTCTTCATGAATATACCCTTTCATACCTATATAATGTCTTTTGTGACCAATTTTGTCTGAAAGTCTATTTTATCTGATATAAATGTAGCCATTTCTGCTCTTTTTTGGTTACTATTCCCATGGACATCTATTTCTATCATTTCACTTGGAGCCTATGTGTATTCTTAAGGCTTATGTGAATCTCTTATAGGTGGTATAGAGCCGAGTCTTAGATGTTTTTCCATTCAGCATTTCTGTGTCCCTTGATTTGAGATTTAACCCTTTTGGGTTTAAAGTAATTATTGATATGTACGTGCTTAATATTGCCACCTTCATAACTGATTTCTGGCTACTTTGTAGTTCCATTATTCCATTCTTCATCTCCAACTATCTTTCTTTATGATTTGATGATTTATGTAGTGGTGTGCTTTGATTCCTTTCTTTTTATCTCTTGTGTATCTTCTGTGGATTTTCATTTTGTGGTTACCATGAAGCTTACATAAAACTTACTGTGGTTATAATAGTCTATTTTAATCTAATAACAACTTCTCTCACATATAAAAACTCTAGCCTTTTTCTCCACCACACACATTTTATATTCTTGATGTCACAATTTACATTTTTTTTACATTTTGGGTCCATTAAACAATGATTGCAGTTATATTTATCTTTAACATTTTTTAGCACTTATATTAGAGTTTAAAGTGGTTTATAAGTAAGAAAAATAGCAAAATATTTTGGCAGCTCAGCTGGTAAAGAATCCGCCTGCAATGAGGGAGACCTGGGTTTGATCCCTGGGTTGGGAAGATCCCCTGGAGAAGGGAAAGGCTACCCACTCCAGTATTCTGGCCTGGGGAATCCCATGGACTGTATAGTTCATGGGGTCGCAAAGAGTCGGACATGACTGAGTGACTGTCACTTCATAGACACTGCACAAAATAAGATCTATAAAGATACACAAATGGTCAATGGGTGCTGGAAAAGTTGCACTATTAGTCATTGTAGAAAGTCAGATTAACACATATCAAGTATCACTACACATTCACTAGAATAGATGAAAGATTAATTTATATTCACTGTTGTCAAGAATGTGAAGCAAATAAAACTCTCACACATGAATTGTGAAAGTTTAAAGTGGTGCAACCACTTTAACAAACTCTTTCTCATATAATTTAACATGCAACTATACCTACAATCCAGCAATTCTACTCAAAGGTATATAACCAATAGAAAGGAAATCATGTTCACAAAAAAATGTTATGCAAGAAAGTTCATAGCAGCTTTATTTACAATAGCTAAAAATGGGGGAAAAACAAAGTCCATTGCAATAACTGGATAAACAAACTGTTGACACTCATACAGTGAGGGTCCTAGTCAATATTAAAAAGGACAAACTATTGATAAATGCAACAGCCTGCAGAGATCTCAAAAACATGACGCTCAGCAAAGAAGTGAGATCAAAGAGAAGTACACAATCTATTGTTATATTTATATTTAGTGCAGGAATAGGCAAAACTAATCTACAATAACAGAAGCTAGATCACTTAGGTGTGGGGACAGTGACTGGTGGGGGCACAAGGAAATTTTCAGGGATCATGGAATGTTCCTTATCTCAATCTGGGTGATGGTTACATGAATGTATCCTTTTGTCAAAATTCATCTTTTTGTTTATGAAAGGTGTGTGGTTTTCACTATATGCGTATTATATCACAAGAAAGTACTGTAGAAGACAAAACAAAAGGATCACCTGAATATTGCTCTACTAAGAAAATACAAAACTAAAATTCTCCCCCAGAGAAAATCTAGGCCAAAATGGCTTAACTACAATTTCTACCAATCATTTAAGAAAGAAGTAATTACAGTACAATAAAAACTATTCCATAGAATAGATAAAGGGACAACACTCCCAAAAATCATTTTATGAGGCTCACAAAACCTTGAGATCAAAATCTGACAAGGACTGAACAAGCAAACAAAATTATGGGCCATTCTGATTCATGGTCATGAATGAAAACATCCCTAAAAATGTTCATAAATCATATCCAACAATATACACAAACTGTAATACATCATGGCCAAGTTGGGTTTATCCCAGAAATGCGATTCTGGTTAAAAATTTTAAAAATGTAATTCACCACATTAACATTTTAGAGGAGAAAATATTTTAATTATGCAAAGAGGCATAAGAAAAAAGGCATCTGATAAAGTTTGATATCCATTCTTTCCCCCAAAAAATAGCAAACAAGGAATATAAGAGAACTTCTTGAATATGATACAATGTATCTAAAAATATACTTACTGAAAATATCACACTTATTTATAGTATATTAAAATATTTTTCTTTGACACTGGAAATAAGATAAGATGGCTACCATTATCACTAAACTATTTAGCATTATAGTGGAAATAATAGTGAGCTCAGTGTATTAAGAATACAACAAAAAATGAAAGCATAAACATAGGAAAAAAAGTATAAAATTGTTGTTATTCACAGGTTGTATTATTGATTACATAGAAAATATAAAAGAATATATAGAAAAACTATTACCTTTAAGTAGGTACTTTAGTAAAATTGTTGGATACAAAAGTGATATACAAAAATCAATTTTCTTAAATGAGCAAAAAATGTTTATGTCACTAAAAGATTCCAGTCATAATAGCATCAAGAACACCTGTTTGGATTGCTTCTGGATAAAAGATCATGAGACACAACAATATTTTACAACTAGAAAAAACTGGAAAATTTAAATTTTTTATTGAGGTAAAATTGGTATACTACACTGTGTAAGTTTCATATGTATAACATTTTAATTTGATATCTGTAAACTCTACAAAATGGTCACCCCCAAAATTCCACTTAGCATTTATCAACATACAATTGACCCCCTTCACCCATTTTGCACAGCCCCCAGCCCCCTCCTTTCTGATAATCATTAATCTTCTCTCTGTATCTGTGAGTTAGTTTTTGTTTTGTTTGATCATTTTCTTGTTTGCTTTTTTGTTTTAGATTCCACATATGAGTGAAATCGTATGGTATTTGTCTTTCTCTGACTTACTTCACTCATTTCATTGGAATACAAAAATTATAATTTTAAAGGTACCATATAATGGTAGAAACAACAGGATTAAATCACAATTCAAGGAAGGGAATACTTTTCAATGTGAATTGACAATCTCCAATTGTTTTTCCCCCTCTGAAATATGTACCAACTCTAATAACAGGCTGTGGATCAGCCTTACCCAGACAAAAAGCCTCTACTGAGAGAAAGAAAATCCAACAAAGTTTTAACAGTTTGACAGGGCTGGTTGACAAATTGAAAAGTTGATGAGACAAATGCTCAGCAAATTTCCCCTACTAGACATTTGCTGACTTCTGGTGCTGCACAAGAATACAGGGAGCTAGGTCAAATACTTCTAAAAGGTAAAGCGAAATCTCCAGCAACAACCAGTTCTTAGGAAACAGACATGTGCTAGAATTTGAAGTTATAGGAAGCTGCAAACTGTAAATGACAGATCTTGATTTTCAGCAATCTTTCAGAAATCAAAAGACAGAAGCCCTTCAGTGTTTTGCAACTTACAGAGGAAGAGCAAACCACAGTAGCTTATTTTATTAAAACTGCAATCCAACCCTGACTCATCTCCATATCTAATTGGATTGAGAAAAGCATCCCCTTACCTTATCCACCTAAAAGCAGAAAGTTAGAAGTCTCTCTAGAATATCTCATCTGCAAATACTATGGTTCTTTTGTATGGCATGCATGGCATGCAAAAAAAAAAATTACTAAAGTGGCTACATGCCTATCAGAATGGCCCAAATCCAGAAAACTGACAACACTAAGTACTGATGAGGGTGTAAAGCGCAGGAATTCTCATTCATTTCTGATGGGGACGCAAAAGGGTATGACCACTTCGGAAGGCAGTTTGGAGATTTCTTACAAAACTAAACATACTCTTGTCATATATCCTCCTTGTTATTTACCCAAAGGAACTGAAGACTTATTTCCACACAAAAAATTACACACAGGTGTTTATAACCAGTTTATAATTTCTAAATCCTGGAAGCAACCAATATGCACTTCAGTTGGTGAATAGATAGATAAACTATGATATATTCCGTTGATGGAATATTCTTCAGCACTAAAAGGAAATGGGCTATTGAGCCACGGAAAGACATGAAGGAAACCTCAATGTATATTACTAAGTGGAAGAAGGTAATCTGAAAAGGGTACATACTGTATTATTCCAACTGTATGACAATCTGGAAAAGACAACACTATATAGACAGTAAAAAGATCAACAGTTGCCAAGGTGTGTGGGGAGGAAGGGATGAATAGGTGGAGCACAAAGGACTTTTAGGGCAGTGAAACTATTCTTTATGATCACGTAATGGCAGATGCATGTTACGATAACTCCCCTACATACAAACCTTCAAGTCATGAATTTTCAGTCAGGTGTGAGTGACTTTGCAGCTGGCCCTCTGTCTTCTATTGCTGATGATCCTTCAGCTCAACCACCCCCCAACTCCTCTCCCCACTCCAGTCAGTAATTCTTCTTGCCAGTTCACTCAATGCCAGGCCTGGTATGTCAGCTGCTGTACTATATACTACTGTACTTTCCAAGGTACTGTGCCATCACATTAAAAATGCTTTCTTTATTTTTTGCATTTTTAATGTACGGTTTTGTTGTTGTTGTTTAGTCACTAAGCCATGTCCAACTCTCTTGCAACCCCATGGACTATAGCCCACCAGGCACCTCTGTTCATGGGATTTCCCAGGCAAAAATACTGGAGTAGGTTGCCATCTCCTTCTCCAGGGGATCTTTCCAACTCAGGGATCAAATCTGTGTTTCCTGCATTGGCAGGCAGATTCTTTACCACTAAGCCATCATCAGGGAAGCCCTTTTTTAGTGTATTATTTATGTGAAAAGTTGGCTTCCCTGGTGGCTATGCGGGAGACCCAGGTTCAATCCCTGAGTTGGGAAGATCCCCTGCAGAAGGAAATGGCTACCCACTCCAGTATTCTTGCCTGGAGAATTCCATGGACAGAGGAGCCTGGCAGGCTACAGTCCATGGGGTCGCAAAGAATCAGATGCAACTGAGCAACTTTCAATTTTTTCTTATGTGAAAAGTATTAAAACCTATTACAATACAGTACTATACAGCCCAGTGTGTTAGTTGGGTACCTAGACTAACTTTGTTGGTCTGTTGTTGTTATTCAATCACTAAGTCGTGTCTGATTCGTTGTGACTTTGTTGGACTTATAAACAAATTAGACTTACTAACACACTCTCGGAATGGAGCTTGTTTGTATGTAGGGGACTTACTGTGTTATACATTTGTCCATAGAATATACTGCACCGAGAATGAACCCTAATGTAAACTATGGACTTTGGATAATGATGATATAGTAATGTAGGCTCATCAACTGTAATAAATGCACCACTCTGGTGGGGGATGTTGATAATGGGAGAGGCTGTACATGACTGGGAGTAGAATGTATGTGGGAAATCTCAGTGCCTTCCCTACTCAATTTTACTGTGCACTTAAAACTACTCTAAAATAATAAAGTGTATTAAAAATAACCAAAAACATCCAAGATATGCAAAGAGTTAAAGTGATATGGAATGTTACCTCAAGAGAAAACATAGAAAAGAGATGCATAAAGATGATCTGGATATTGAAATCATCAGAACATTAGTTCAAAATTAGCTGTGACTAACATTTTAAGAGAAATAAAGAGAAAGATAAGAAAAAGAGATGAAAAAATCAAGAAATTCAACAGGGAATCTTAATCAATAAAAATAAGAATCAATTGGATATCCTAG
Organism: Dama dama; assembly: GCF_033118175.1. Classification (NCBI taxonomy): domain Eukaryota; kingdom Metazoa; phylum Chordata; class Mammalia; order Artiodactyla; family Cervidae; genus Dama; species Dama dama. Next base: position 56,083,321 of record NC_083714.1, read on the forward strand.
AAGGGAAAATGTCAGAATTCAATGCATAGGTTTAATAGGATAATGGATACAAAAGAACAGGACTGTATAACTCCAAACTAAATTAACAGAAAATGCTAAAACTGAAGCACAAAAAGAAAGAATTGGAAAAAAATACAGAACAGAGAATAATAGACATGTAGGACACAATCAAGATCTAAAATATATGTAATGAGAGAAGAGAAGGAATGTAGTAGAAGCAACTTTCAGACAATATCCAAAACATTTACAAAACTAATGAAAGATATAAACGCACAAAATCAAGAACCTCAGTGGACCATAAGCAAGATAAACAGAAAACCACACTTAAGCACATCATAGTCAAGGTGCTAAAAACCAAAGGTTCAGAGAAAATCTTCAAGCAGCAGAGGAGTAAAAGACACTACGTTCAAAGGAACGATACTGAAGTTAAGGTAGACTTCTCAAAATAAACAACACAAGTCGGAAGGCAATATTATGGCATTTTTAAAGTGCTAAAGTAAAAATAAACAAACAGAACTACCAATATAGAATTATATATCCAAGGAAAATATTCTTCAACAATGTGGGTGAAATAAAGAGACTTTCAGAATACCAAAGACTGGAGGAATTCCTCACAAGCAGACCAACACTATAAGGGAAAAAAAAAGAAAATTATTCAGGCAAAAGGGAAATGATCCCAGACAGAAATATGGTTAATTATAAACTGATATGTATGATCATTGTAATATTCCATAGAATTTAAATTATATGTAAAGCTAAAATTCTTGACAAATATAATGCAAAAGATGAAAAAGGGATGAGTGAAGTTTAAATGTTCTAGCAATATCAGAGAAGTGGTGCAAATAATTTCTACTAGACAGTGATAAATCATGGATTCCTGTTATATTTACTAAGATAATCACTAAAAGAAGATATAACTGAGAAGAAGGTATAAGTGAGAAGTTATTAGGGGAAAATATGCAAAATAAAAATGTTGACAAATCTAAAAGAAGGCAAGAATGAATGAAAGGGAAAAGGAATATAAAAATGAGTCAAATAGAAAATTTATCACTAGATGGTAGATATATTCTAAACCAAACTATATGAGCAATTAAATATAAATGAACCAAATATTCCCAAGTAAAACACTAAGATTGTCAGATAGGATTTAAGAAAGCCCAAATACATGCAAGTTACAAGAGGTGAACTTTAAATGTTAAGATGCAAAAAAAAAAAAAAAAGAATATAAAAGGACAAAAATGATTTACCATGAACTAATTGATCAAAAATATACTGTATTATATTAATATCAGAAAAATCAAGCAGCAGTACAAGAGATAAAGTGAGCTATTTCATAATTATAAAGGGGATCAATCAAAGATGATGACATTGTGTCCTCTATGAGACGTGTCAAAGAATTTGTGGGCATCTTTAATCTATCTCAAGACCCAATTAAAATACCAGCAGAGATGTTTGTAGAAATTGACAAGATGATTCTAAAATCATATGTTAATACAAAGGGCTAAAATAGTTAAGAGCAATCATGAAGAAAAAGAACAAATCTGGAGGTCGTATATATATCATGTTATGGTTGGTAAGACACTGTGATATTGGTGCAAGGATATATTATTTGGAATGACAGGGTATAATGAAAAAAGTAAAGTGTTTAGGCATACAGTATCACATGATAGAAAGCATCACTACGAACAAAGCTAGTGGAGGTGATGGAATTCCAGTTGAGCTAATTCAAATCCTAAAAGATGATGCTGTGAAAGTGTTGCACTGAATATGTCAGCAAAATTGGAAAACTCAGCAGTGGCCACAGGACTGGAAAAGGTCAGTTTTCATTCCAATCCCAAAGGAAGGCAATGCCAAAGAATGCTCAAACTACCGCACAATTGCACTCATCTCACACGCTAGTAAAGTAATGCTCAAAATTCTCCAAGCCAGATGTTCAAGCTGGTTTTAGAAAAGGCAGAGGAACCAGAGATCAAATTGCCAACATCTGCTGGATCATCGAAAAAGCAAGAGAGTTCCATAAAAACATCTATTTCTGCTTTATTGACTATGCCAAAGCCTTATAAACTGTGGAAAATTCTGAAAGAGATGGGACTACCAGACCACCTGACCTGCCTCTTGAGAAACCTGTATGCAGGTCAGGAAGCAATAATTAGAACTGGACATGGAACAACAGACTGGTTCCAAATAGGAAAAGGAGTACGTCAAGGCTGTATCTTGTCACCCTGCTTATTTAACTTCTATGTAGAGTACATCATGAGAAACACTGGGCTGGAGGAAGCACAAGCTGGAATCAAGATTGCTGGGAGAAATATCAACAACCTCAGATATGCAGATGACACCACCCTTATGGCAGAAAGTGAAGAAGAACTAAAGAGCCTCTTGATGAAAGTGAAAGAGGAGGGTGAAAAAGTTGGCTTAAAGCTCAACATTCAGAAAACTAAGATCATGGCATCCTGTCCCATCACTTCATGGCAAATAGATGGGGAAACAGTGGAAACAGTGGCTGACTTTATTTTTGGGGGCTCCAAAATCACTGCAGATGGTGATTGCAGCCATGAAATTAAAAGATGCTTACTCCTTGGAAGGAAAGTTATGACCAACCTAGATAGCATATTAAAAAGCAGAGACATTACTTTGTCAACAAAGGTCCGTCTAGTCAAGTGTATGGCTTTTCCAGAGGTCGTGTATGGATGTGAGAGTTGGAGTATAAAGAAAGCTGAGTGCAGAAGAATTGATGCTTTTGAACTGTGGTGTTGGAGAAGACTCTTGAGAGTCCCTTGGACTGCAAGGAGATTCAACCAGTCCATCCTAAAGGAGATCAGTCCTGGGTGTTCATTGGAAGGACTGATGTTGAAGCTGAAACTCCAATACTTTGGCCACCTGATGCGAAGAGCTGACTCATTGGAAAAGACCCTGATGCTGGGAAAGATTGAGGGCAGGAGGAGAAGGGGATGACAGAGGATGAGATGGTTGGATGGCATCACCAACTCAATGGATATGGGTTTGGGTAGATTCTGGGAATTGGTGATGGACAGGGAGGCCTGGCGTGCCTGGGGTCGCAAATTGTCGAACACGACTGAGTGACTGAACTGGAACTGGGTGTTTTTATTGAGATTATATTGCAGTGCAAAGGTGAAAGCATAGTTTTTCAAACAAATAATGCTACTTTAAGTGGATATTCATATGGAAAAAGGAATGCAATTATATCCCAAACATACATATGAATTGCAAATAAATTGCAGTTTTATGTTAATATTAAAGCAATATTTTTTATAAGTTTCAAGTGTACAGCAATACAGTTGACATCTATATACACTACAGAGTGATCACCACAACAAAGCTAGTTGCCATCCATCCCCAATACAGCTGACCCCCTTCACCCATTTCACCCACCCCGCCCAACCCTCTTCCCCTCTGGTAACCACTAATCTGTTCTCTGTATCTATGAGTTTGTTTTATTTTGTTTGCTCATTGTTCTTATTTTTTATATTCCACAGGTGAATGAAATCTTATAGTATTTGTCTTTCTCCATCTGACTTATTTCACCTAGCATAACATTAATATCTTCAAGGTCCATCCATGTTATTGCAAATGGCAATTTGCAATGGAGATTTCATTCTTTTTGTATGAATGAGTAGTATATCATTTGTATGTATGTATGTATATATAAAGCAATGTTTCATAGATAAATATCACTAAGGAAAATCTCCTCATGACTTGGTATAGGAAAATATTTTTTTAAGCAGGACAGAAAAAGTACTAATGAAAAAATAAAAAAAATTGATTACTTATGCCACATTAAAATTAAGACCTGTTCATCAAAACATACCAATAAAAAATGAAAAAAAAAACAGTCCACAAGATGGGAAATAACACTTGAAATACACATTTCCAGCAAACAATATATCAAGAAAATATAAAGGACTCCCACAAAATAATAAGGAAAAGATAACCCATGTAGAGAAATAGGCAAATGACTTGAACAGTGTGTGCGTGCTAAGTTGTTTCAGTTGTGTCCAACTCTTTGCAACCCTAAAGACTGTAGCCCGCCAGGTTCTTCTGTCCATGGGATTCTCCAGGCAAGAATACCAGAGTGGGTTGCCATTTCCTACTCCATGGGGATCTTCCTGACCCAGGGACTGGGCTTGCGTCTCTTGTGTCTCCTGCATTGGCAGGCGGGTCTTTACCACTAGTGCCACTTGGGAAGAAGTCCACCAAATGTACACACATGGTGGATTCATGTCAGTATATGGCAAAAGTAATTAAAGTACTTTTGTAAAGTAATTAACCTCCAATTAAAATAAATAAATTTATATTAAAAAAAGGATATCCAATATCCAATATATTTGAAAAGGTATTCAACTTCATTCTCATCAGATAGAAGCAAATAAGCAAATTAAAACCATAAGGAGATACCACTACAGCCCCACTTGAATGGTTAAAATTAGCAGTGCTCACAAATATTAAACAACTGGATTTATTAAATAAATAAATAAATAAAAGCCCTGATTTGTAGTAGCTTCTAGTTTCCTCAGTGTAAATAGTACAACCACAGCCAATTTCAAGCAACCATCCTGAGGTCACTGAACAAAGTTGAAGAGACACTCACAACTGACTCTTAAAAGACAGTATGGCCTGGCTCCAGAACACCACTGATGTGCAACAACAATAATTCGCACATATTGCTGGTGGGAGCATAAAGTAATACAACCAGTTTGGCAAACTCCTCATCAGTTTCTTCTAAAAGTTGAAGATATGCATATATGTATTATCCAGCAATTCTATTCTAGAGTGTATACGCAACAGAAATGCATATATATGTTCACCAAAAGACATGTTCAAGAAGTCTCACATTAGTATATGTAAGAGCCAAATGATTTGGATACTACCCAAATCACTATCAACAGTTTCAAGGATAAACAAATCGTTAACTCAGTAACATAATGGTATACTATAGAAATCAGCAATGAACAAACTGTGGCCCACAGGACAAATCTGGCCATCCCACTGTTGCTATAGCCTCTGAGCTAAGAATATTATATCTTTAATAGTTATATAATTACCTACATAACATTATCAGTTTTGCCTCTTTGCCCACAAGTATCTAGTACCTGGCCCTTTAAGAAAAAGTTTGCTGACCCCTGCTATAAATCAATGAAAATGAATAATTTACAAGAGTGATCTCTGGAGCAGAAGCAACAACTCCTTAGAACTGTAGACTCCTGGAAACCACCCCCAGATACGTTGAATCAAACTCTGGGGCTGTGACCCAGCAATGCATGCTTTAACTAGTCCCCCTGGTAATTCTGATGCATGCTGAAGTTCAAGAACCACTGATCTACAATGCTAAAAACATGAATGAATATCACAAACATAATGTTGAGTAGAAGAGTAAAGCTTCCATTGTCACAGCTCCTTCTCTGATTCTGACCTTCCTGCCTCCTTCTCCTAAGAGCTCATGTGATTACATTGGGTCCACACAGATAATCAAGAAATTCTCCCCACCTCAACATCCTTAACTTAATCACATTTGCAAAGTCTCTTTTGGCATATCAAGTAACATATTCACAGATTCACAGGATTAGGAAATGGACGTCTTTTGAGGGCTGTTATTCAGCTTACGAAAAGGTAGAACAATTCAAGAAATAAAATAGGTAACATTTACGTAGCTTACTATGCACCAGGCCATTATTCTAAGCACTTTACACACAGCATCTTAATTAGAATTCAATAAGATGCTGCATATAAAGTCACACTATTTATGTAGTTAGTAGTTACTATTATCCCCATTTTTAATGCATTAGCAAACTAAGTCACCGAGAAGTCTGGTAACTTTAGCACTTAATTTTCAACATATTGAATGAAAAAAGTACTTCTTCAGATCAATGCTAAAAGCTAGAAAATATGGGGATATTCCTTCAAAATTCTGGAAAATAATTATTTCCAGCTTAGAATTTTGTACCTAGCCATACCAATCAATTCTGATGGTAAAATAAATATCTTTGTATATATATCTAAGAGTTAAAAAAAATTTTACCTTCACTACACTCTTTCTCAGGGAGCTGCTGGAATAGGTGCTGAGGTAAAATAGTGCATAATTTAAGAAAAGGAAATGAGATCCAAAGTAAAAAAAAAAAAAAACAGGAACTCTAACCCAAGATGGAAGAAAAGCAAATTCTCAAGTTGTCCTGAAAATGAATATTCTCAAGAGTACAGCAATTAGTCCAAGCTGGAACAGCACTGAGGGCTTCAACAACAAAAATGCACTAGACTGATTATCTAATATTTCAGAACATAATTAAAAGATATCTATGCTTCATGATTGATCAAGAAAAAAGTAAACAGATGAATACCATGAACTCGAGGAAAGGCAATAGGTTGTACAAGAGGAGAACTGTCACCATGTTGTAATAAGTTACCAAACTATTGAGAGGATAGGAAGACGGCGTGTGTGTGCGTGCATGTGCATGCGCACACACTAGTCAGTGTGAACGTCTGTGAGAAAGTGGTCCTTGTCATTCACACAGAGAGTAAACAAACAATACTAAAAGAAACTACAAAGAAATAACAGTTTATATATGTTATTTAGGAATATGAAATTAACAGAAAAATGTTTGCAATTTAAAGTGATCATGTCAGGGTTGAGAAAAAAGTGAAGCAAATTAGAGGGCAACTTTATTTTTCTTTAGAAGTCTAATATTACTGTTTGGTTTTTTTAAAACATGTATATGTTTTATGACACTGCTGGTAGGGAAAAAAGGCTTTGTGAAAGTATCTATAAGACAGTCTGTATCTAGGTCTTAGCCTGACCTCATGGTTGACAGTCTGGATCTAGGTCTTAGCCGGACCTCATGGTTTGTTGTATGATTTTCGAACAAGAAAAACTCCTGTGAAAAACCAGCTGAAAGACAAAAATAAACAAAGACAGGGAGTGTTAACACTTTAGCTAAGAAAGGAAGAAAAAAATGAATCTTTACTGGCACCAAAGTACCAAGTTACCCAATTTTGTCATTTTTGCCAATGCTGCTCAGCTGCTCCAGAATGAGACATTTATCTAAGTTTGGGGGTTGGCTGTGCTATATAACTATATGTACTTAAAAATTAAAGAATTATCCCAAATGATATGAATTGCCTTAAGAGATAGTAAGTCTGCAACATCAATGGTAACCATATATTCTGCAACATCAATGGTGACCATACATTCTATTTTGTGCAGAGAAGTCCCAGGTTCTACCCTGTTGTCTCAGCATAATTTTTCACAAGTAAATGTTAGCCCCTCAATTGTGTCCAACTCTTTGTGGCTGCATAGACTGTAGCCTGCCAGACTCTGCTGTCCCTGGAATTCTCCAGGCAAGAACACTGGAGTGGGTAGCCATTCTCTTCTCCAGGGGATCTTCCCGACCCGGGGGTCAAACCCAGGTCTACTGCATTGCAGGCAGATTCTTTACCATCTGAGCCACCAGGAAAGCCCATAATTATTCATACTGCCCACTTTTAATCAGAAAAGTATTCCAGTTTGGATTATATATTATATAGTTTCCCTACCAATACATGTTAGTTCCACACTAAATGAATGGTAAAGGAGAGCCTAGACAGCAGTTTAACAGGGTTATTTTCCAGAGCGTTGGTGCATCAAACAGGAGGTTGGATTAGGTAACCAGTAAAGTGTTTTCCAACTCTAAACTCCTAGGATTCTATTTTTTTAACTGGGCCAATTTGCTTCATAAAGAAGGCAGAAAGATGTTCTGCTGCTTCTGCTGGCATAGAATTCAAGATTTTCCACAATGAAACTCTCTCTGCCAACTGTTTATATCTGCCACTACCCATCAGCCATCAGTCATCCCAGGCTCCTCCCTAATGCAAGAACTCACTGCCGCCCTCTCCACCTCCCAGATGCTTCTGGCCTTACTCTGGCAAAGACAGTGAAGCCCACCCAATATTCCTTTTCCTCCCATATATTTTCTATCCCCCTTTATGTTGAGCAGGATCACGGCACTAGTTCTGGCCAACACAACATGTGTGGAATGTGATGTGTCATCAGCCTGGTCCCTGAGTGACTAGAGCGGAGCTCCCCATGCAGACCAGCATTGGAAAGGTACTAGAAGGTAGAAATGAATGCTACTTGTGTAGACATTAAGATGGGGACAGGGAGGAATCTACTACCACAGTGTTGCCTAACACACCTTCATTGACAAGCATCTCTGAATCCTTTGCTAAGCAACTCAGGCTGCATTTACTTTCTCTGCAGCCATGGAAGATAAGTATAGTTTCTATCTGAGGACAAGGATAAAGAAAGCTACCTGGGGAATCATTTACCGTAAGGAAAATGAATAGGAATCCTCCGTGCAAAGAGTAACACTGGGCCTGATCATCTCTCCTCCTGAGACCAGATGCTCAGGTCTGTTTGGAGCCTAGTCTCATCTCAACTTGCTACAAGTGAAGGTGACCTTTAGATCTATAAATAATTTTTATAGTTGATTTCTAAACAAACCTGTTTCTTTGTTTTTCCAATAATTTTCAATTGAACATTTTCTGAGAACATACTATAGAAGACAATTCAGGTTGAAGGTCATGGTCTCTTTCTTCAAAGAGTTCAAAGTCTAATAGGGAGAGAGATAGAAATGTGGTGACCTGAATACAATATGAAGTAGAATCAAGACACTGCTGTAATGGTAATGGATAGGCATGCTTTAAGGGAGTGAATGACTCAAGAGAACTGGGCTATAATAAGGAAAGGATTAATAATGAGTGGCATTGTTTGACTTCCTACCACCCAGCACTGCGCACCTTCCACCACTAACAACAGAATAATCTGAGGTCTTCAAACCTGGATATTACATCTTAGTTGATCAGATTCTTACAATGAGATAACTGCTGTTTTGCTCACCATTAAACATTCAAAAACATTTGTGTACTTTTCTCTGTTTTAAAAAATATCTTTCAGTAGTTTTTACAGAAGTATATGCTATACCAAAACAATATTTCATGCTCTTGGCAAGGACTTGAAGAACTAAAATACATATACATTCAAGATAAATTTTGTCAAACCCATGTGACACCAGAATTGTTAAAAATTAACCATAAAAATGGATGATGATCTGCCTTAGACCTGGGATCCAAAGCTTTCTACACAAAGCTATTGAAGAACCTGGCTTTCCTAAACATATTACCAATCTTAAACTATGCTATCCATGACTTCTTTGGCCCTCGGGACAGCTATGGAATGGATGATACTTCAGCCATCTTTGTAGGAGGATTAAGTTCACTGATGCACCTCCTTCTGTCTTAAAATCTCATACAGACAAAAGTTTAGTACTAGAAATTGAATTTCAGGTTGAAGATGGGAACAGCTGATCAAAGACACTAACTCTATATTGCTCTGCCTCTCATTTTTCCCTCATGGATGCAGCTTAACACTTTGGTCCAACAAGACTTTTCATGTGGTTTCCTCTTAGAATAACTGAGACAGATTGAAATTTTTTCAAAGAAAAAAAATCCAAATACTAAGGGAGTGAGAAAAAGCAAACATAGATAGTACGAAACACAAAAAGGAGACATGATTCAGTTTATACATGCACCACCTAGTCCATCTGCTGTCTTGCTCTAAATAGCTGACACAATCTTACAGCACTTGGCCTTGATTTTTTTCTTTGCCTTATAGCTACTGAGTCATCTTGTTTTCAACAACCTACTACCCAAAGATCCCCCCTGGACAAACTAATACTATTCACGGTATGGAGAGAGAGAGGAAGAGATCAACTGAATTCTCCTATGTTGATGATCTATTAAAATCCTCCCCCTCAAATCTGGCTTCCTGGTTTGTAGGCTAAAGCATAACTCTCTCTCTCCCTTCACTGATGATATTCTGCCCTTACATAAAGGCTGTATTCCTACGCCAAATATAGATGTAACACTACCAGAATGCAGTATCCACACACCTAGATTTACATGTATTTAAAGAGAATAACAGGGCAGGTGTTGAGGGAAAGGGCATTTCATCATACCCAGCGCTTCTCAAAGTGTAGTTCCAGAATTATTTATAGTACAATCTCCTGAAAAATGGAAATTTCTGTGCACTGCAAAAGACTACTAAATCAGTGTTGGATGAAACCAACAGACATGATCTTTATAACAGATCTGATGATTCTGATGTACCTGAAAGTTTGAGAGTCCCTGGAATAAATGCTCAAGGCAAAATTAGATGATTACATTTAGATTATGTTAAAACAAAACACTTTGTGCCCTGAACTATGCAATATGCTTTTATATACACACAACTCCCATAAACTTCACAGAAGACCTGTCAAAAAGGTCCCATTGTACTTCTAAGTAAATGAAGCATAGAGAAATAAAGTGATTTCCTAAGGCTATACAACTACTAGAGGAAGGCATACCTGTGAGACATGGAGTTTAAGGGACAATGTGCTAGTCTCAAAAAGTAAGTCAGAAAGAGAAAAAAAAAATACCATATGATATCACTTATATGTGGAATCTAAAATATGACACAGATACATCTACCTATGAAACAGCAACAAAATCAAGGACACAGAGAACAGACTTGAGGTTGCTAAAGAAGAGAACTTACAGATGTACAAGCTGAATTTAGAAAAGGCAGATGAACAGGAGATCAATTGCCAACATCCGCTGGATCATAGAAAAAGCAAGAGAATTCCAGAGAAACGTCTACTTCTGCTTCGTTGACTACACTAAAGCCTTTGACTGTGTGGATCATAACAAACTATAGAAAGTTCTTAAAGATGTAGGAATAACAGATCACCTTACCTGTATCCTGAGAAACCTATATGCAGGTCAAGAATCAACAGCTAGAACCGGACATGGAACAACAGACGAGAAGCAACAATTAGAACTGGACATGGAACAAAAGACTGGTTCAAAATTGGGAAAGGAGTACATCAAGGCTATATACTGTCACCCTACTTATTTAACTTATATGCAGAGTACATCATGTGAAATTCCAGGCTGGATGAGGCACAAGTTGGAATCAAGATTGCTGGGAGAAATATAAACAACCTCAAATATACAGAGGACACCACCCTAATGGCAGAAAGTGAAGAAGAACTAAAGAGCCTCTTTAGGAAGGTGAAAGAAGAGAGTGAAAAAGTTGGCTTAAAACTCAACATTCAAAAAACTAAGATTATGGCATCTTGTCCCATCACTTCGTGGAAAATAGAATGGGGAAAAATGGAAACAGTAACAGATTTTATTTTCTTTGGAGATTTTCATCTTCAAAATCACTGCAGATGGAGACTGCAGCCATGAAATTAAAAGATGCTTGCTCCTTGGAAGAAAAGCTACAACAAACCTAGACAACATATTAAAAAGCAGAGACATCACTTTGCTGACAAAGGTCCATATAGTTAAAGCTATGGTTTTTCCAGTAGTCATGTACAAATGAGAGTTGTATCATAAAGAAGTTTGAGCACCAAAGAACTGATGCTTTTGAACTGTGGTTCTGGAGAAGACTCTTGAGAGTCCGTTGGACTGCAAGGAGATCAAACAAGTCCATCCTAAAGGAAATTAACCTGAATATTCACTGGAAGGACTGATGCTAAAGCTGATATGAAGAGCCACCTGATATGAAGAGCCGACTCACTGGAAAAGACCCTAATGCTGGGAAAGATTGAAGGCAAAAGGAGAAGGGTGCTTTCAGGGGATGAGATGGTTAGATGGCAACACCGACTCAATGGACATGAGTTTGAGCAAACTCTGGGAGATGGTGAAGGACAGGGAAACTTGGCATGCTGCAGTCCATGTGGTCACAAAGAGTCGGACATGCCTCTTTTCATAGCAACTGAACAACAACAACAATAGGTAAGATACTTAGAGAAATATCCAGCATGTAGTAACCTCTATATAAATGGCAATTATTATTATTACTTTATTGCTTTGATTATAAACATGTACATTAGCCTCTGATCTCCTCTTAGCAGCAATTGAGAGCTGGCCTCTTGCTCCTCCACCACCAGCTTCCATGAAGAACTGCCCATCATTGCTATATACAACATTCCAGAGTCCCTGGGCATTCTGAGGAAGTGGCCTGTAATTCTATTTCCGTGCCCTAGGAAATAGTGCCTGTCTCCTCCCAAGTCTGTTATAATGGCTGCCATACCACTATGTTTGTATATTGAAGAACCCAGACAAAGTAATAGTAACTTACCAGGCTTGGGAGGTGACATAATAACCTAGTAAGTCCTTAAAAATCAGCCAACTGAAACTTAGTTAAAATCAAAGTTCCAAGGAAATGTAAAAACCCCTGGGGAAATTTCAGAACAGAAACTATCACAATAAGGGACACTTGAGAGAGGTTCAAACACCAATTTATTACACTGTGACTGGACTTTGTGCAAAATAACATCAACCTAAGACCTTTCTGATTCCCTGTAACTATAACAGGTTTGTTTATTCATAGTAGCAGCAGAACTTGTGCTCTGGCCATCACTGAACTATTTATGGTAGATTCTTGGGAATGCTTCATAGAAATGACATATGAGCAAGTGCATGCACAGTGGGTAGGCAGGGAAAGGAGAAAGCACATCACAAACAAAATGCAATCATATTGCCTTCTCCTCCTCCCTATCCAGGTAACAGGCAGTTGGAGAATCATTCATGATAGAAACCATACCTCTGCACTTCTCCTTTTTAATGACAGAGGCTGGCACTTCATGCAGCTCAGTAAAGAAGATTGGCTAGAGAAGACAGTGCCTAGTTTTTTCTACAAAACTATAACAGGACACACATGTGCCCCACCATCCCATGCTGCTAACTTAGCCACCCCAAGGTATGTGAACGTAAAATTCAAATTACTACTTTCACAACAGCCAAGTATAGTTTCACCCAAGCCAAACAGAAGTTCTTGAAGTAGCTGCTGCCTACAAAGGGGCTGTTCTTGGGGGAATCTTCAAGTAATGTCTATCTGCTTTTATAATTTAGAATCAGAATTTCAGAATCTTCACATTTCAAGTTTGGAACTTCAAAGATCATGCTGCTGACAGGTCAAGTAAGATAAGGAAAGAAGGGTAACCTTGGTTAAGCAGCAAAAGATGCCCAATAAGTATTTTTGGATTTGAACTAAAGTAGAATACAATGAGTTATCAGGCTTAGAAACACTACTTTTGATAAAGAATGAGATGTGTCTATAACACATCGATTTTCTTGTTTTGCTACTGAACTGGCTCCTCTCTCATCTGCTGTTTGTACTAACTCTTCAAAGGAGATTGACAAAGTCTCAAGCATAATATCATAAAGCTTGTTGAGTGTCTGTAATGGAATTTACCTGTTCTATGAATTGAATTTGTGTATTTATTGTCCATCCTCTCTTGGAATATAATTCTTTCTCTAAAAAACTTACTCTAGTATTTTGCAATGAGGGTACTGCTGGCATCTGGAGTGGGAAAATTCTCTATTATAAGAAACTGTCCCATAAGTTGAAGGACTTTTAGCACATTTAGGTCCTGTTTACTAAATACCAGTATTGTGCTCCTTTTATTGTGTAACCAAAGAGCCCAGACACACAATTCCAAATGTTCCTTAGGGGGATAGTACCTCTCCTGGTTGAGAACCAGTCATTTCCACTTGGATAACTGGTACAGTTTCAAGAAGGGAAAGAAAAATAAACAGATTTAGATGCCTCTGAAAGATCAGGTAAGATGAGGAGTGAGATTTGATAAAGTGAAATTCCTTGGCAAACTTGACAAGAGAAGTTCCAGTGGAGTGATGAAACTGAAAACTTAACTACAATAACTTTATGAAAGAACAAGAACAGAAAGGAGAAACATCGGGTCCAGAAAATTCTTTCAAGAAATTTTGCTGTAAAAAGAAGCAGAGACATACTTAAGGAAGCAGAAGGGAAGGGAAATACAAGGTCCAAGTTATGTTTAGTGTTTTTAACATAGGATGTATTATAGCACGTTTGTCGACAGATGGAAGGAATTCAGTAGAAAAGGAAAGGTTGGTAATACAAGAAAGGGAGGACTTGCGGGATATTTGGTCTTATCCAAAATGTCCATTAGACATTCAGTCCATGCCAAAAGGTCCTTGATATCTGGTTATATTTGGTCCTGTCCAAAACATCCATGGAGACACTTCAGTTCACTTCAGTCACTCATTCGTGTCCAACTCTTTGCAACCCCATGGACCGCAGCACACCAGGTTTCCCTATCCATCACCAACTCCTGGAGCTTGATCAAATTCATGTCAATTGAGTCAGTGATGCCATCCAACCATCTCATCCTCTGTCATCCCCTTCTCCTCCTGCCTTCAATATTTCCCAGCATCAGGGGCTTTTTCAATCAGTCAGTTCTTCTCATCAGGTGGCCAAAGTATTGGAGCTTCAGCTTCAGCATCAATCCTTCCAATGAATATTCAGGACTGCTTTCCTTTAGGATGGACTGATTGGATCTCCTTGCAGTGCAAGGGACTCTCAAGAGTCTTCTCCAACACCACAGTTCAAAAGCGTCATTTCTGTGGTGCTCAGCTTCTTTATAGTCAAACTCTCCTATCTATACATGACTATTGGAAAAACCACAGCCTTGACTAGACAGACCTTTGTCAGTAAAGAAATGTCTCTGCTTTTTAATACACTGTCTAGGTTGGTCATAGCTTTTCTTCCAAGAACAAGCATCTTTTAATTTCATGGCTGCACTCACCATCTGCACTGATTTTGGAGCCCAAGAAAATAAAATCTCTCACTGTTTCCATTGTTTCCCCATCTGTTTTCCATGAAGTGACGGGACTAGATGCCAAGACCTTCATTTTATGAATGTTTAGTTTTAAGCCAACTTTTTCACTCTCCTCTTTCACTTTCATCAAGAGGCTCTTTAGTTCTTCTTCACTTTCTGCTATAAGGGTGGTGTCATCTGCATATCTGAGGTTATTGATATTTCTCCCAGCAATCTTGATTCCAGCTTGTGCTTCATCCAGCCTGGCATTTCACATGATATACTCTGCATAGAAATTAAATAAGCAGGGTGACAATACACAGCCTTGATATATTCCTTCTCAATTTGGAACCAGTCTGTTCCATGTCTGGTTCTAACTGTTGCTTCTTGACCTGCATACAGATTTCTCAGCAGGCAGGTAAGGTGGTCTGGCATTCCCCTTTCTTGACGAATTTTCCACAGTTTTTTTGTGATCGACACAGTCAAAGGCTGTCAAATTGCCATAGTCAATGAAGCAGATGTTTTTCTAGAACTCTCTTGCTTTTTCTATGATCCAACAGATGTTGGCAATTTGATTTCTAGTTCCTCTGCATTTTTTAAATCCAGCTTGAACATCTGGGAGTTCATGGTTCACGTACTGTTGAAGCCTGGCTTGGAGAATTTTGAGCATTACTTTGCTAGTGTGTGAGATGAGTGTAGTTGTGCAGTGCAGTGGAGACACTCAACATCAAAACAACCATGGTATTTGTTCCCATATGAAATTTTTTGGCATGGACCAAATATGGTCATGAATATTCTGGACAGAACTGCAAATTTTAAGGACCTTTTGGCATGGACCAAAGGTCTTACAGATATTTTGGACATAACCAAATGTCTGCTGAGAGAGGTGAGGCTTACTACAGTGCTGCCCCTGAGTGGGATTCAAGGTACAAGTGGAAAAATTAATACTAGTTAGGAATATGCATAGTTCAGAGAAATAGGAGGAAAGTAGGTTAAATGAGTGCAAATAATGAGCAATAGATAAAGTGAAAAAAGCATGAGGCTATCACCTTCTGATTGCTTCTATTTTCCCAGTAAAAAAAATAAAGAATGGAAGAGGAGATTTTGGAATTTTAAATAAAAGTAATAGTGTGCATCAGTGGTCTGAGTGAGAGAGTGAATGGAAAGGGAACTGAGGATGCCACTAAGCAGGCCACCTGAGTTTAAGAATTTAAAGTAGAGAGGGAGGTGGGAGGGGGGATTGGGATGGGGAATACATGTAAATCCATGGCTGATTCATGTCAGTGTATGACAAAACCCACTACAATATTGTAAAGTAATTAGCCTCCATCTAATAAAAATAAATGAAAAAAAAAAAAAGAATTTAAAGTGAAACCAACCCAGAGAGTTGTGTATTTCTCTCTAGATACCAGCCAAAATTTAGTCTCTCAGGTAAAGGCCTAGTGTAAGTAAAGAGTTAAACATTCAAATTTATAATGGGTTTGGGGATGGCTTATCAGTGTTTATAGAGCAGTATGTGAGTCTAGAGTGACAGGATCTAGATCACAAGAGATGGAGACTCAAGAGTTCCACTGAATATCTAAAAGCTCAGCAAAAAAGTGTAGGGTTCAAGGTAGGGCTCTATTCCTGGTGGGATTGGAGTGGGCCTCAAAGAAAATAAAACAGAAAGAACTAGAGTTAGCCTGAGAATAGGTCCCAACTTGGTGGAATTTTTATTAATAACTAAGACAAGGGTAATGAGCATAGAACAAGCAAGTTTTTCTGTTATTTAGTATCCATGAAACTACCCTAATACAAATAAGTATATTCATGTTTTCATATTCTTTGGGTGTGTATTCTTCCTTCCAAATTCAATAAAATTCAAAATCTCTCTAGGAAGCTTCCTGAAGTTCTTAGAGTTCCTCTGTTTAACTCTGTCAGTGATACATTTCACATCTATTTTGTCCTCATTTCATTGTTTGGAATCTTCCATTCCTCCTAAGACAATGCTCCAAAGCCTCTGCCTAACTTCATCTATTTAACTAGAGTCTTTCAGTGAAACAGTTGGCTAGAACTGATAAAGGTCCAAACAGACAAACACCTTAAAAAGTTTTTCCCTCATTTGTAGGTATAAGGAAAACTATCCAACAAATTTTAAACTGTTTTTTCTTGGAGTTTAATTACTTTATAGTAAGCATCACTAAAATACAAATTTTACTTGGTTCATATGCAGCTTTGACAAAGGTTATTGATAGCTGCAAATGTCTCATCTTACACTACTATAAAAATTGAACTTTTCTACATCATTTAATGGGACTGGGGTGAATGGTCTGGTCTGGGTTTCAACAGAAAGTGCTTAATAAGTCAGTAAGCCTTTTGAAAAATATCTAGGAGGCCAACTTGCCTCCAGCATGGCCAGGACTCCAGAAACATGGCTCATGAAATAAAACTTCCCACATGCACTCAGTTGGTTAAAAACACCTCCTTGAATAAAGTTTCTGGAGAAGGAAATGGCAACCCACTCCAGTATTCTTTCCTGGATGGACTTAGGAGCCTGGTGGGGTCACAAAGGGTCAGACACACCTGAGTGACTAACACTTTGAACCAAGTTCTGTTCCAAGCCAGGGCTTTGGCAGTAGGAAAAGAGGCCAGGAAAGGAACACTGAAACAAATGCAACATGCTCCCTGATATATCAACTTCATCTGTGTTTGTATTCTAGCAGTGGAAATAGCACAAGTATGAAAACATTTTATTTAGGATGAAATACATGACTTACATACTGGGAGACTTATCACCCTTTGTTTGGCTGAAGCTCCATGTAGAATGTTAAAAATTCACCGCTGGGTAGCCAGGCAAAGTAGGAAGAGATCTGATTTAAAAGAAAAAAAACATCAACACATAAAGATCGAATTTCCCCCAGTTTCTCAAATTTCCTGTAATGCTCTTTGGTCTTTCAAAATTATATACATATACCCAGTTCTTTTAAGTTCCCAGCGAGTAGTGCCAGACAAAGCTTAGAGCCTCAGAAAGTAAGACTTCTTCATAGCATTTTTTTCACTGATGGCACACTCGGCTTCTGTATCATCATAGGCATAGTCAGATTACTTGAAGCAATCACAAATTTCCCTCAGAACTGAACTGGTCATCATTTCCAGGCTTAAATAAGTTCGTGTCTTCTCTTTGATGGTCTACTTGGATCTACTCTGAGTATTTTACCAAGCTAATGTCTCCCCACAGTTAAATTGTCTAAGCCTTCGCCAGGGTATTCTTGACATCCACAGGAGGAATTTCCCAGGTCCATTTCTATTCTCTCTAGTAGATAGCCTGTTCTAGTATCTTCTCTTTTCCAGCTTCCTGTCCTTCATGAGAAGAATATTGACTCCTGTTCTAAAAATGATATTGTACCTCTCCTTCCATCACAACATTATAAGGTAATATGCCTCTTTCACACACTTTGCACAAGATTGCTGGTGAAAGAGTCCTATTGTCAGTCCAAGGAGACCATCATAAAAGAAAATCCTCTAATCTATGTTACAAATCGTGACTTTTGACAAGCATCATGGAATATGTACCATGACAAGCACATGAAAAATTACTATAAGAACATGTAGGAACCATTGCTGATGACAGGAAAAGGCCCAGAAGTCTTCATGGGAAAGATATTCCTGCATAATGAATAAAAATTAAACAATTCATGATGAAAGAGACAAAAGAAGGAATAAGTATACAGAGGGATATGTTCTCAAGTAACAGATAGTACAGTTTTCAGGTTAGAAAAAAAATAAGATAAGGTGATAAAAGATAGATGGCGGTTACATGACACAGTTCAGTTCAGGCTCTCAGTCGTGTCCGACTCTTTGCAACCCCATGAACCGCAGCACGCCAGGCCTCCCTGTCCATCACCAACTCTCAGAATCTACCCAAACCCATGTCCATTGAGTCGGTGATGCCATCCAATCATCTCATCCTCTGTCATCCCCTTCTCCTCCTGCCCCCAATCCCTCCCAGCATCAGGGTCTTTTCTAATGAGTCAGCTCTTCGCATCAGGTGGCCAAAGTACTGGAGTTTCAGCTTCAATATCAGTCCCTCCAATGAACACCCAGGACTGATCTCCTTTAGGATGGACTGGTTGGAGGGACTCTCAAGAGTCTTCTCCAACACCACAATTCAAAAGCATTAATTCTTCTGCACTCAGCTTTCTTTATAGTCTAACTCTCACATCCATACATGACTATTGGAAAAACCATAGCCTTGACTAGACAAACCTTTGTTGGCAAAGTCATGTCTCTGCTTTTTAATATGCTGTCTAGGTTGGTCATAACTTTCCTTCCAAGGAGAAAGCATCTTTTAATTTCATGCCTGCAATCACCATCTGCAGTGATTTTGGAGCCCAGAAAAATAAAGTCAGCCACTGCTTCCACTGTTTCCCCATCTATTTGCCATGAAGTGATGGGACAGGATGCCATGATCTTACTTTTCTGAATGTTGACCTTTAAGCCAACTTTTTCACTCTCCTCTTTCACTTTCATCAAGAGGCTCTTTAGTTCTTCTTCACTTTCTGCCATAAGGCTGGTGTCATCTGCATATCTGAGGTTATTGATATTTCTCCCAGCAATCTTGATTCCAGCTTGTGCTTCCTCCAGCCCAGCGTTTCCAATGACGTACTCTGCATGTAAGTTAAATAAGCAGGGTGACAAGGTACAGCCTTGACGTTCTCCTTTTCCTATTTGGAACCAGTCTGTTGTTCCATGTCCAGTTCTAACTGTTGCTTCCTGACTTGCGTACAGGTTTCTCAAGAAGCAGGTCAGGTGGTCTGGTATTCCCATCTCTTTCAGATTTTTCCACAGTTTATTGTGATCCACATGGTCAAAGGCTTTGGCATAGTCAATAAAGCAGAAATAAATGTTTTTCTGGAACTCTCTTGCTTTTTCGATGATCCAGTGGATGTTGGCAATTTGATCTCTGGTTCCTCTGTCTATTCTACAACCAGCTTGAACATCTAGAAATTCACGGTTCATGTATTGCTGAAGCCTGGCTTGGAGAATTTTGAACATTACTTTACTAGCATGTGAGATGAGTGCAATGATTAGAAGACTTGAAACCCAGGGAATTGAATTTGGAGTTTAAATCTCTCTGATAACCTGAAAGAACAGGGTTTATTGTCATCATCATTTTATGATGAGAAGCATAATATTGTAGAAGGCACAAAAGGTCTAAGATTTACTCTTGGTTCTGTCTCTAGCTAGCTGTATGAAGTCAAAAAATTAATGTAACTCAGTTTACCCCACATATGTACAAAGGAGTTAAGCTGAATGGTCTTTAAAGTTGTATCTTGGTCTGGCACAATGTGATTGAAAAAATGACCTATTCCCCTTGGTAAAGCATATATGTGACATCTATCTACAGTCCATATTAAATAGCTCTACTGAAGGTTTTAAGCTAATAACTTTGATTTATTTTTTAAAATCATTGATCATTAATAATATCTTAGACGTTCTCCCCATGACCATGTGCTACAGAGGATTATCTAGGGGAAAAAATTAAATTAGCCCAACTGTTTGAAACTAGGTGAGAATTATTTTATAAAGCAAAAGAAACACAAAAACCAGAGAATATCTACTACCTCCTTATAACTCAGAAAAAGTAAAAAAGAAAGGTCCAGTGGAGAAGGGAGGCAAAGTAGGCCAATATTAGAAAGATAATATGGATTTCTATCTTGAGACTGTGAAATGAGCTTAATTATTTACCTATTTCAATGTCCAAATTTCCATTGAAATAGAAAAATATAAAGAAACAAAAAACTACAAATAGGGGAACCATCATTAGACCAGAAACACTGAAGAATTTCTGCAAGATATAAAACAACTATAATAGTGATAGAAAACTAGTGCACAGACTATGCAACGTAAAATAGAAAGAGGAGAAAGACATCTGTTGCAGAGGTAAGAGACATTGTTTACAATAGTGCTTCAAAGAAACTCCAAGCTTTGTGGAAGCAAAAGCAAGTCATAAAAAAATCATCATGGTGATAAAATATTGTAGAACAGCTGAAATAAACATCCAAACATCCCAAACACCAAGTTGTGTATAAACAGTACCTGGATACAGTATTTTGACCCTAGTATCAGGTATCAGTTTTAAAAACATGGAATATATTCCATGATGAGCTTATGTGTATTGGGATTAGAGTGATAACATCAAATCACAACAAAAAAAATGGGAGGGTGTGGGGAAAATATAGCTCTGAATAGGAGTTAAATACACTAAAATGTTCCAGTCCAGGATGAAGACTTCCTTACTTTGGCAATAATAACAATCCTTGGCTTGCCTAGCAGTTTCATACTAAAGCACTCTGGAGGAAAGCCTGTCAGCATATCCTCCCACTTGTACACAGGGAAATTACTCAATCTTCCATCCAGTGAAGTTTATTGAGACAATGTACTCTCCATAATTGCTGAAGAAACCCTTATCAGCTGCTAATGATGAACCAAGACCTTCTTTGGTGAATATGAATAAGCAATCAGGAATCACCAAATATTTGAAGAAAATCATAGTAATAAAAGTGAACAAATTGAATAATTTTCCCCAAGAAAAAGATAATTTTTAAAAGGCTTTAAAATGAGTTAATTTAACAACCTCAGAGAAAGTCAATAGCATATCAAAACAATAAAGCAAGAACACATGGCTATGAAAATGCATCAATCTGATCTCTAAGAAATTAAAATATTTATTAAAAATATTAAAAACTCAAAATAAAGGAACATCAAGGAAAAAGAAGATGGCTAAAAATTAGTGATTTGTAAGACTTAGCTAGAATATTCTCCTAGAAATCTCTAAGAAAGTAAAATAATGTAACAATCAGCACAAAAGCAATAGATGAAATATATGTTTGATTAAGCCTACAACAATTTAAAAATACTCTTTAATTAAAAACATTCTTACAGATAAATCTCTAGGTCAAGATGTCTTTGGCAAATTCAAACATTTAAAGAAGAAATAAGGTCAATATTTCAAAACATCTTCCTGCAAAGAGAAAATGAAGAAATACTTCAACTCATGTTATAAGGCTAATATAATCTTACTACTAAACCTGATATAAAAAAAGAGTAAGGAAAAGAGAACTACGGTGGTTCTTACTTATAAATATAGATGCAATAATCTTAAACAAAAGACTAGCAAACTGAGGAAAGAAATATATTAAAAAGATAAAACATCATGAGCAAGTTAGGCCTATTTCAGAAAGGAAAGAGTGGCTAAAATGTTTTAATCAATGTAACTCATCACATTAACAAAATAAAAGGGAAAAAATCATATAACATTTCAATAGTTGGAGAAATACTGTTCCATTGATGATAAAAAGTTTAAAGAAACTATGAATGGATAGGAGCTTCTTTAATCTGATGAAAAGTAGTTACAAACAAAACTCTAACAAACATCATAATTAATAGTGGGGATAAATTAGCTCTAGACTAAAGGCTGTTCTGGACTTGCCTAACAAAGCTGAAACACAAAGCTTAAATAGATTGAAAATTTTCTAAGTAACTTAACTATGTCACAGAACAAAGCACAAAAATATTTAAGGGAATACACAAACAATTCAACACACACAACAATTTACAACACAATGTCTGGCATTCAATAAAAATTACCAGGCATACAAAGAAATAGGAAAATATAATTTATAATAAGAAAAATAACTCCACTGAAAAAGAACAATAAACGACACAGGTGATAGAATTAGTAGACAAAGATGATAAAATAACAGTTATAAATAAATACTATATTTACAAGAAGGTAGAGAAGAACAAGAACATGATGAGGAAAGAAATAAAAGATATAAAAAGACCCAAATTAAAATTCTAGAGAAAAGCATAATATTTTAGATGGGATATCATTGAATTCGGTTAGCAGCAGATTAGACATTGTAGAAAAAACTAATAAACCATTAAGCATAGAAATAGAAACTATCCAAAATATAACAGAGAAAACATAATTCTTAAAATGAATAAAATGTCAGTGAGCTGTTGGACAACAGCAAGTGACTTAATATCTATATAACTGGAGATTGAGAAGTGAGTGGAATTATTTGAAAAAACAGTGGCCAAAATTTACAAATTTGTTGGAAAATATAAACTCAGAGGTCCAAGGTTAATATTAAAAGAAGGAGTTCTGAAAGATGGAAAACTTAGCTTGAGAATTCAAACTTGGCACAATTCTATTCTATGTTAACTTACCAGATTATTTTGGAGCATCAGATAATACTACCATTCATAAGTTAAGATTCTTGGTATTTGAAAGTCTCTTAGATGCCACTAAGAAAATAGAGATGAGTTACCTTTCTGAAAGCTTTTGCTATGGTATCATAGAATACAACCAACTGCTTTGTTACTTAAATTTACACAGTTGTAAATTTTAAAACTTAAGGAAATGTCAGGTGATGTCCTTTAAAATCCTCACCTGTTCAGATTAGACCTAACATAATTCTTCCTTTTACTTAAAAAAAAATACGAAGACTTATAGCTCAGTACTCTTTTTTTTTTTTTTCATTTATTTTTATTAGTTGGAGCCTAATTACTTTATAATATTGTAGTGGTTTTTCCCATACATTGACATGAATCAGTCATGGATTTACATGTGTTCCCCATCCTGATACCCCCTCCCACTTCCCTCCCCACCCCATCCCTCTGGGTCTTCCCAGTGCACCAGCCCTGAGCACTTGTCTCATGCATCCAACCTGGGCTAGTGATCTGTTTCGCACTTGATAATATACATGTTTCAATGCTATTCTCTCAGATCATCCCACTCTCTCCTTCTCCCACAGAGTCCAAAAGTCTGTTCTACACATCTGTGTCTCTTTTTCTGTCCTGCATATAGGGTTATCGTTACCATCTTTTTAAATTCCACATATATGCATTAGTATACTGTATTGGTCTTTATCTTTCTGGCTTACTTCACTCTGTATAATGGGCTCCAGTTTCATCCACCTCATTAGAATTGATTCAAATGTATTCTTTTTAATGGCTGAGTAATATTCCATGGTGTATATGTACGACAGCTTCCTTATCCATTCATCTGCTGATGGGCATCTAGGTTACTTCCATGTCCTGGCTATTATAAACAGTGCTGCGATGAACATTGGGGTGCACGTGTCTCTTTCAGATCTGGTTTCCTCAGTGTGTATGCCCAGCAGTGGGATTACTGGGTCATATGGCAGTTCTATTTCCAGTTTTTTAAGGAATCTTCACACTGTTCTCCATAGTGGCTGTACTAGTTTGCATTCCCACCAACAGTGTAAGAGGGTTCCCTTTTCTCCACACCATCTCCAGCATTTATTGCTTGTAGACTTTTGGACAGCAGCCATTCTGACTGGCATGTAGTGGTACCTCGTTGTGGTTTTGATTTGCATTTCTCTGATAATGAGTGATGTTGAGCATCTTTTCATGTGTTTGTTAGCCATCTGTATTTCTTCTTCGGAGAAATGTCTGTTTAGTTCTTTAGCCCATTTTTTGATTGGGTCATTTATTTTTCTAGAATTGAGCTGCAGGAGTTGCCTGCATATTTTTGAGATTAATCCCTTGTCTGTTTCTTCATTTGCTATTATTTTCTCCCATTCTGAAGGCTGTCTTTTCACCTTGCTTTTTTTTTTGTTTCTAATTTGCTGCTGATAATGTATATGAATTTAACATGCTGCGTGAGCTACGTGCTACTTACTGAAGAGCTTATCAAGTGCCCAATAAGTTAAAAGTAAGAGGAAAAATGATAATTGTTTAAATAAAAAATGACAACATAATGATTGTGTGACTTAAAACATATGTAGAAGTGAAATATGCAACAAAAAGCAGCACAAATACTTGAGAGAAATAAAAATATATTGCTGTGGGCTTCTTATACTACATGAAAAGTGGTATAATATTATTTTAAGGTAAGACTTCTTTTCAGCATTGAGCTAGAGTTACTATCAAGTGCAATAATGAATGATATAGGGGGAAAAAGCATGGGGCTTGAAAAGGAAAATATAAAATATTATTTATTAGGAGTAGACATAATCATCTATGTATAAAATCTTAGAAAATCACAAATAAGCTACTAGAACTAACATGCAAATTGTGAAAAATTTAGAAAGTATATGAGGTCAATATACAAGATGAAATGCATTTCTACATGCTAGCTATACTCAGAAATTGACATTATTTTATTAAAATTACCATTTATAATAATATCCAAAAGATGAAAGATTAAATATTTCTAAATAGCATCCATAAATGTTCAAATGAAAATGAAAAATTTGACAGATTTTCATGATATGATAAACAGAATTTAGAAACCAAAGACTAAAATAAAAGGAGAGCTAAACTATGTTCACAGGTCAGAAACTTTATTATTGTTAATATTGTTTCTATAGATTCAATCCAATGCCAATCAAAAACTTGGCAGACTATTTCATAGAAGCTGACAAACTGATTCTAAATTCATATGAAAATGCAAGGAATGTAAAATAACCTAACGAATTTTGAAAAAGAAAGAGTAGTGATAGTTATTTAAAGAGAGTATAAAAGCAATATAAATATAAATATATAGATCAATGAAACACAGTGAAGTGTGTGGAAATAGACCCACACATGTGTGGTCAATTGATGTCCAGAATAATGAAAATGCAGTTAAGTGGGAAAAGGATAATCATTTCAATAATTGGTACTGGAATAATTAAATATCCATATGCAAAAAAAAGAACCTTGACCATGACTTCTCACCATATAAAGCAATTAACTTGAAATCAATCACTGAACTAAATGCAAGAGCTAAAACTAGAAATGTTCTAGAATAAAATTTTTAAAAAATTTTGAGTGACTTTGGATCAGGAAAATATTTTTTAAATAGGACACAACAATCACAAAATATAAAAGAAAAAATGATGAATCAGACTTCATTGAAAGTAAAGGCTTTTTCTTTTCCAAAGACACTGTTAAGAAAATGAAAAGGTAAGCCACAAACTGAAATATTTTTTTTTCGAAATATCTATCTGAAAGGGACTTTATATAGAGACTAAATCAAACTCTTACACCTGAAGAATAAAAAGGCAAACAGCTTAAATTTTTAATGGGCAAAAATTTAAACTCTCAGTTTACCAAATATGCATGAATCTCATAAATTTAATATTGAGTAAAAGAAGCAGAAACCAATACAATAAAATATAGGCACTGTGATTGCATTTATATAATGGTCTAAAAACTAGCACAACTATACAATAGTGTGTAGGGATGCACATATAGGTGGTAAAACTATAATAAAAACAAAGGCATTCTAATCACAAAATTCAGGATATCAGTTTCCTCTATGTAGGAATTAGTGACAATGATTTCCAAGGGACACACAGTGGGCCTTTAGGGTGCTGGTAATGTTCTATTTCTTGAGCTGAATCATAACTACACAGGTGTTTGCTTTATAAACACAGGTGTTTGCTTTTTATAAAATTGATGAAAATAAAAATTTTGAGTAACCACAGGTAGAGTAAATATAGGAAGTGAAAATTACCAGCCACTTGACAATAAAAATGGAATAAGGAAACTTAATAAATATATCAAAAATGAGCAAAGAGAGTGATATCCCAGAAAATGGCAGGATAGGGAAATCCATGGCCCCCTTATTCCACAAATGTGACAGATAAACTGGCAAAAACCTCAGAATCAACTTTATGAGACTCTGGAAAATAGTCAAAAACTTACAACAGCCAGAGGAAAAAAATTTTTTTTGTAAATCAACCATACTTTATTTAATTTTTAATTTCTTTTTTATTTTTTAAAATATAAAAACATGATAGCACATTTACAGGAGACTTGGAAAATACAGAACAAAACTACATATAGTTCCACTATCTATTACCATTGTTTAAGTAGATATATGAAGATTTTTAGTTGGAGTTTCAATGTCATATTCTCAGAACTAAATTGAATGTACAGAGAGGTAGAAGAATATAGTAGACCTGAAAAACAGTATGAACCAATTCAACATAATTAAGATGTATATAATTTTCACACAACAGTGGGATACAAATTCTGTCCAAGTTCCCATAGACTATAAACTAGGAGATACTGGAACATACCCAGAGACATAGGAAGCCAGAAGATATTTTAATGAAGAAAGAAGCTGCTACATTGCACTAAGAGAATGCTATGACTTTTTGAATGCCTCCCCATCTTCCATCCCCAAATAAAGAAGTAACCATGAAAATGACAGTCCACATTCTTGATGAAGGTTTACTAATGCCAAAGGGAACACTATGGACTTTATTCTCAAAGAATTGTTGTTGTATGTTTGTTTCAAAGTCTGTCATCATCCTAAAGGACCAGTGCAAGAACTTGTCCTTGTTTCAACTGACTTGCAGCTTTCCCAGAGCTGGGGAGGATTCCCAAGTGGCATTTACAGAAAGTAAAAACAAAATAGGTCAAAGGAACCTGGAGCAAGAAATAACAGTAGGCATTAGCAATAAGCTGGAAATCATGGTCAGGAGAAATTGGGAAAGGAGATATGGGAGTGGGAATAATGACATTTAAATCTCCTGCATATAGCTGGAAATCAAGAAAACCACAGACATGCCTAGGGCAGAACATATGCTCAGAAAAGGCCTAAGAAGATGCTAAAATTTCACCTCTGAGTGACTTTCAGACTACATGCAAACATGAAGTAAAGGTTAAAGTAGACTTCTAAATGACCTGGCTAAGTGTTGAAAGACTGCCACAACACAGAGTCAACCTTCTACAACTAAAGAGGCTTTTTTTTTTCCTTTTTGGTATTTTTTCTTTTATTTTTAAACTCCAGGCATTTAAAGAAACACTATCTAATCACAAAGCTAATGAAATATGGATTTCAATGACCATGCAAGACAAATAATACAAACTTTATAAAAATAATTTAGAAGAGTCATTAAACAAACGACAGCCCACATGAAGAAGAAACAACAATCCTGGGAAAGGAAGATACCCTTATTTTCAGAATTTTAACATTATAGTATTTAAAGTGTACTATTTCAACCAAAAAAAAAAAAAAAAAAGACAAGCAAAAAGACAAGAAAATATAGCCCATTAACAAGAAAAATGGAAATTAACAGAAACTGTCTTTCAAGAAACCCAGAGATATGTAAAATAGATAGCCAGTGGGAATTTGCTGTATGATGCAGGGAGCTCAAACCCAGTGCTCTGCGACAATGTAGAGGGGTTGGAATGGGGTGGGAGGTGAGAAGGAGGTTCAAGAGGGAGGGGACATATGTATACCTATGGCTGATTCATGTTGATGAATGGCAGAAACCAGCATTTTATTGTAAAGCAATTATCTTCCAATTAAAAATAAATTTAATTTAAAAAAAGAAACCCAGACATAGACTTGATAAACAAATACATTAAATCAGCTGTTTAAAATATGATAAAAGAGATGAAGGAAATCAGTAAATTGATCCCTTACCAAATAGAGAATGTCAATAAAGACTGGGAAGTTATAAAAAGGAACCAAATGGAAATTCCAGCCTTGAAAAGTTTAATAACTGCACTGAAAATTTTACTAGAGAGGGTCAGTAATAGATTTGACCAGGAAGAAGAAAGAATCAACAAGTTTAAAGACAGGTCAATGAGACTTTCCAGTCTGAAGAGCAGAAAAAAGTGAACAGAGCCTAAAAGACCCATGGGATAACATCAAGTATACCAACACGTGCATAATGAAAATCTCAGAAAGAGAGAAGACAGAGAAAGAGAAACAAAGATTATTTACAGACATAATGACCCAAAATTTAGCAAATTTGAGGAAAGGCATAAATCTACACATCCCAGAAGTTTAAAAAACTACAGGCAGGATAAACTCAAAGATACCTCAATGGAAATCCATTATAATGAAGTTGTTGAAAGTCAAATACATAGAATCTTGAAAGCAGCTCGAGATAATTTACTCTTGTAACAATGATCCTCAGTAGGATTAACAGCCTATTAAATTCAGAAACCATGGAAGCCAGAAGGAAGTGGCACAACATATTTATATTGATGAAAATAAAAATTTGTCAACAAAATTCTGTTTCCAACAAAACTGTTCTTCTATGAAGGAAATGAAGGGAAAATTAAGATAGTCTAAGATAAACAAAAGTTAAACTAAGGAAGTTCAAAACTTGTAGATCTGCCCTATAAGAAATACCAAAGGGATGTTTCCAAACTGAAAGGAAAGGACACTACATGGCAAATGAAAGCCATATGAATAATAAAAAAACAATGTAAAGTTACTATATAGGGAAATAGAAAACACAGTATTATTGCTACTTTGGTTTCTAAGTCCTCTTTTTTTTCTTGTACTACTTAAAAGACAAATGCTTAAAACAATAATTTTAAGTCTATATAAGTGAGCACACAATGCAAAAAGACATGATTTGTGAAAAAAAAAAACATAAGAAAGGGGGCTTGAGGTGTGAATGAGCAAAATTTTTGTATACTATTAAAACCAAGTTGGTATTAATTCAAATTTGATAGTTACAAACCTAAGATGTTAATTGTAAATGCCAGGGGAGGTTACAATTTATCTTAGTGTAACCAATAAGATAAAAACTAAAAAAAAAAAAATATGCAACAAAGGAAATGAAGAGAAAATCAAAATGATAGACAAGAAAGGAATAATTAATGACAAAGTATGGCATTTATGGATGAATTAAGAGGAAAAAAGATATAAGATACAGAAAAAAAGTGAAATGACAAGAGTAAGTAACCACTTATCAGTTATTACTTTAAATTTAAATGAATTAAACTCTCCAATTCAAAGCTTAGACATTGGTTTAACAAAATTTTTAAAAGTCTGTTCTGTACTTCTGTGTCTCTTTTTCTGTTTTGCATATAGGGTTATCGTTACCATCTTTCTAAATTCCATATATATGTGTTAGTACGCTGTAATGTTCTTTATCTGTCTATTTATAAAAACATGATCTAATTATATACACTGTCTGCAAGAGACTCCTTTTAGAGGCACAGACACAATAGGTCAGAAGTGAAAGAATGAAACATTTCATTCTTGAAATGAAATGAACCATTTCATTTTTTGAAACATTTCAAACATTCTTGAAATGAAATGAATTTCATTCATGAAATGAAACATCTTTCATGCAAATAGTAAGGAAAAGAGGCCTGAGATGGCTCTAATATATCAAAGAAAACAGATTTTAAGCCAAAAAAATTTAAGAGATAAACAAGAATACCATATATTGATAAAATGGTCAATTCACAAGTAAGTTATAACAATAATAAACAAGGACATGTGTAAAAGCCAACAGAACTGAAGGGAGGAATAGACAGCTCAATAGAAATAGTTGTAGATGTCAACAGCTCAATTTCAATAAAGGATAGAAATAAAAAGAAAACCAATAATGAAATGGAGGACTTGGACAAATCTATGAACCAACTATACCTAACAGACATACATAGAACACTTACTCCTTACCAGAAAAATGCTTGTTTTTCTCAAGTGCATATGGAATATTTTCCATGTTAGAAAATATGTTAGGCCACAAAACAAGTCTCAGCACATTTCTTAAAAATTAAATCATACAAAATATCTTCTTTGACCACAATAGAATGAAAATAAAAATCAATAACAGGAGGAAAATAGGAAAATTTAAAAATATGTGAAAATTAAACAATACACAAAGAATCAAAAACATTCCCAACAAACACATCCAGAACCAGATGGCTTCACAGGTGAATTCTACCTTTATAGAGAGTTAACACCTATACTTATGAAACTATTCCAAACGTTGCAGAGGAAGGAACACTTCCAAACTCATTCTATGAGGTACTATCACCCTGACACCAAAGCCAGACAAAAATACCAAAAAGAAAGAAAACCACAGGCTGTATCACTGATAAACATAGACACAAAGATTCTCAATTAAATAGTAGCAAACCAAATCCAACAATACATTAAAAGGATCAAAAAACGATCAAGTGGGATTTATCCCAGGGAAGCAAGGATTTTTCAATATCTACAAATC
The DNA here is from genome assembly GCF_033118175.1 of Dama dama. NCBI lineage: Eukaryota > Metazoa > Chordata > Mammalia > Artiodactyla > Cervidae > Dama > Dama dama. The sequence continues at coordinate 56,113,988 of NC_083714.1, forward strand.
AATCAGTGTGATACACCACATTAACTTACTGAAGAATAAAAACCATACAATCATTTCAATAGATAAATAAAAAGCTTTTAATAAAATTCAACATCCATTTATAATAACTCTACAGAAGGTGGGTATTGAGGGAACATACCTCTCAACATAATAAAGACAATATATGACAAAACCACAGCTAACATCATACTCAGTGGTGAAAAGCTGAAATAAATTTCCTCTAGGATCAGGAATAAGACAAGGATGTTCACTCTCACCACTTCTATTCAACATAGTTTTAGAAGTCCTAGCCACAACAATCTGAGAAGAAAAAGAAATAGAAGGAATGCAAATTGGAAAAGAAGAAGTAAAACTGTCACTGTTTTCAGATGACATGATTCTATACATAGAAAATCCTAAAGATGCTACGAGAAAACTACTAGGGTTCATCAATGGATTTGGTAAAGTTGAAGGATACAAAATCAATACACAAAAATCTGTTGCAATGCTATACACTAATAATGAAATATCAGAAATAAAATTTAAGGAAACAACTCCATTTACCATTATATCACAAAGAATAAAATACCTAGGAATAAACCTACCTAAGGAGGCAAAAAACTTGTACACAGAAAACTGTAAGACACCAATGAAAGAAACCAAATATGACACCAACAGATGGAAAAACTTATCATGTTCTTGTACTAAAAGAATAAATATTGCCAAAATGACTCTACTACCTAAGGTTGCAGCCCACATCAAATTACCTAATAGCATTTTTTGGAAATCTAGAACAAAACATCTTAAAATTTGTATGGAAACAGAAAAGATCCTGAATAGTCAAAGCAATCTTGCAAAAGGAAAGCAGAGCTGGAGAAATCAGTCTCCCTAACTTCATACTATACTATACAGCTACAGTAGTCAAAACAGTGTGGTACTGGCACAAAGACAGACTTATGGATTAGTGGAACAGGATAGAAAGCCCAGAAATAAACCTGTGCACCTAATGTCAATTACTCTATCACAAAGGAGGCAAGAATATGCAATGGAAAAAAGACAGCCTCTTCAATCAGTTGTGCTGGGAAAACTGGACAGTTACATGTAAAACAATGAAATTAGAACACTCTCTAATACCATACACAAAAATAAACTCAAAATGGATTAAAGACCTAAATGTCAGACCAGATACTATAAAACTCTTAGAGGAAAACAGGCAGAACACTGTGACATAAATCGCAGCAAGATCTTTTTTGACCCACCTTCTAGAGTAATGAAAATAAAAGCAAAAATAAACAAATGGGATCTAATTAAATTTAAAAGCTGATTCATGTCAATGTATGACAAAAACCACTACAATATTGTAAAGTAATTAGCCTCCAACTAGTAAAAATAAATGGAAAAAAATAAAGATAGGTACAGTCAAAAAAAAATTTAAAAACTTTTGCACAGCAAAGGAAACCATAAACAAAATGAAGAGACGACCCTCAAAATGAGAGAAAATATTTGCAAACAAAGTGACTGACAAGGCATTAATCTCCAAAGTATACAAACAGCTCATGCAGCTCAATATCAAAATACAAACAGTCCAATCAAAAAATGGGAAGGAAATCTAAACAGACATTTCTCCAAAGAAGACATACAAATGGCATACAAAAGACATACAGATGGCAAATAGGCACATGAAAAGATGTTCAACATCACTAATTACTAGAAAAATGTAAATGAGAACTACAGTAATTGGGGTGGGTGGGTAAGAGAGAGGCTCCAGAGGGAGGGGATATATACATATATGCTTATGGATGATTCATGTTGCTATACAGTAGAAACCAACACAACACGGTAAAGCAATCACCCTCCAATTAAAAAAAAAACAAAAACAAAAACTACAATGACCTATCACTTCACACTGGTCAGAACGGCCATCACCAAAAGTTTATAAACATATAGGATTGTTGTTACCATCTTGGATGGGGAGGGAGGTGGGAGGGGGCTTCAGGATGGTGGGGGTGCATGTGTGCCCGTGGCTGATTCCTGTCAGTGTGTGGCAGGGGCCACCACAGTGATGTGAAGTGATTGTCCTCCAATTAAAAAAAAGTAAATTAAAAAAAATTTAAGTCTATAAACAACAAATGCTGGAGAGGGTGTAGAGAAAAAGGAACTTTCCTACACTGTTGGTGGGAATGTAATTGGTGCTGCCACTGTGGAGAACAGTATGGAGGTTCCTTACAAAAAAAAAAAAAAAAACAACTAAAAATAGACCATATGATTTAGCAATCCCACTCCTGGGCATATATCCAGAGAAAACCATTCTTTGAAGAGATACATGCACTGCAATATTCTCTGCCATTGCAGCACTATTTACAATAGCCAAGACATAGAAGCAGCCTAAATGTCCATCAGCAGATGAATGGATAAAGATGTGGGTACATATATGCAATGGAATATTACTCAGCCATAAAAGAATGAAATAATGTCATTTGTAGCAACGTGAAGAGACCTAGAGCTTATCATCCTTAGTCAAGTAAGTCAGAAAAAGACAAATACCATATCATATCACTTGTACATGGAACTGAATAAATGATGTAAATCAACTTATTTACAAAACAGGCTCACAAACATAGAAAATAAACTTCTGGTTACTAAAGGGGAAAGATGGGGGTAGAGATAAATTGGGAAATTGGGACTGACACATATACATTACTGTATATAAAATAGATCACTAAAAAGGACCTACTGTATAGCACAGGGAACACTACTCAACACTCTGTAATAACCTATATGGGAAAAGAATTTGGGAAAGAATGGATATATGTATATGTATGGCTGAATCACTTTGCTCTACACCTGAAACTAACACAACACTGTAAATCAACTATACTCCAATACAAAATGAAAAAATTTTAAAAACTCAAGCAAGTTCTCTTTGCATATATATATATATATATATATATATATATATATATATGACAGAACCAAAAGAAAAAAATCTGCTTAGAGAGATGTACTTCATTTCCACATAGAAAGAGAGAATTGTAAAAATGTAACCTCTTCCCAAAGCAATCTGTAAGTTCAATTCACTCCCAGTAATTACCTCAACTATATTATTTATAGAACTGAGCATATACTTGATTTGTATGGTTTGTTTCTTCTGAAAATTCTGAAAATAAAAAGGAAGTATTTGCCAAGTATCTGTACTAAAACATTATGGTTGATACTGGGATGAAAATAAACTAGTATAAACAACAGGAACAGTAATAATAACTAGCATTTATATATCACTAGTATGCTAAATACACTGTCCTAATGCTTTCTAGCATCAGACTTTACTTCCATCATCGATCACATCCACAACTGGGTGTTGTTTTTGCTTTGGCTCTGTCTCTTCATTATTTCTGAAGTTAGTTCTCCACTGATTTCCAGTAGCATATTGGGCACCTACTGACCTGGGGAGTTCATCTTTCAGTGTCCTATCTTTTTGCCTTTTCATACTGTTCATGGGGTTCTCAAGACAACAATACTGAAGTGGTTTGCCATTCCCATCTCCAGTGGACCACATTTTTTTCAGAACTCTCCACCATGATCCATCCATCCTGGGTGGCCCTACAGGGCATGGCTCATATTTTTATTGAGTTAGACAAGACTGTGGTCCATGTGATTAGATTGGTTAGTTTTCTGTAATTGTGGTTTTCAGTCAATCTGCCCTCTGATGGAGAAGGATAAGAAGCTTATGGAAGCTTCCTGATGGAAGAGACTGACTGCCAAATACAGACTTAAATTGAATAAAGTAGGGAAAACCACTAGACCATTCAGGTATGACCTAAATCAAATCCCTTAAGACTATACAGTGGAAGTGAGAAATAGATTCAAGGGATTAGATATGATAGACAGTACCTGAAGAACTATGGGCAGAGGTTCATGACATTGTACAGGAGACAGGGATCAAGACCATTCCCAAGAAAAAGAAATGCAAAAAAGCAAAATGGTTGTCTGAGGAGGTCTTACAAATAGCTAAGAAACGAAGAGAAGTGAAAGGCAAAGGAGAAAAGGAAAGATATGCCGATTTGAATGCACAGTTCCAAAGAATAGCAAGGAGCGAGAAGAAAGCCTTCTTCAGTGATCAGTGCAAAGACATAGAGGAAAACAATAGAATGGAAAAGACTAGAGATCTCTTCAAGAAAATTGGAGATACCAAGGGAAATTTTCATGCAAAGATGGGCACAATAAAGGACAGAAATGCTATAGACTTAACAGAAGCAGAAGATATTAAGAAGAGGTGGCAAGAATACACAGAAGAACTAGACAAAAAAGACCATCACGACCCAGATTATCATGATGGTGTGATCATTTACCTAGTGCCAGACATCCTGGAATGTGACGTCAAGGGGGCCTTAGGAAGCATCATTATGAACAAAGCTAGTGGAGGTGATGGAATTCCAGTTGAGCTATTTCAAATCCTAAAAGATGCTGCTGTGAAAGTGCTACACTCAATATGCCAGCAAATTTGGAAAACTCAGCAGTGGCGACAGGACTGGAAAAGGTCAGTTTTCATTCCAATCCCAAGGAAGGGCAATGCCAAAGAATGCTCAAGCTACCACACAATTGCAATCATCTCACACACTACCAAGGAAAGCTCAAAATTTTCCAAGCCAGGCTTCAACAGTATGTGAACTGTGAACCATGAATATCCAGATGTTCAAGCTGCATTTAGAAAAGGCAGAGGAACCAAAGGTCAAATTGCCAATAGAAAAAGCAAGAGAGTTCCAGAAAAACATCTACTTCTGCTTTATTGAATATGTCAAAGCCTTTGACTGTGTGGATCACAAAAAAAAAAAAAAAAAAAAAAAACTGTGGACAATTCTTCAACAGATGGGAATACCAGACCACCTGACCTGCCTCTTGAGAAATCTGTATGCAGGTCAAGAAGCAACAGTTAGAAATGGACACAAAACAACAGACTGGTTCCAAATCGGGAAATGAGTACGTCAAGGCTGTATATTGTCACCCTGCTTATTTAACTTGTATGCAGAGTACATCATGAGAAATGCTGGGTTGGGTGAAGCACAAGCTGGAATCAAAGAAATAGAGGAAAACAATAGAATGGGAAAGACTAGCGATCTCTTCAAGAAAATTAAAGATACCAAGGGAACATTTCATGCAAAGATGGGCTCAATAAAGGACAGAAATTGTAGGGACCTAACAGAAGCAGAAGATATTAAGAAGAGGTGGCAAGAATACACAGAAGAACTGTACAAAAAAATCCTCACAACCCAGATAATCACGATGATATTATCACTCACATAGAGCCAGACATCCTGGAATGTGAAGTCAAGTGGGTCTTGGGAAGCATCACTACGAACAAAGCCAGTCCAGGTTGGATGCATGAGACAGGGTGCTCAGGCCTGATACATAGGGATGACCCAGAGGGATGGGATGGGGAGGGAGGTGGGAGGGGGGTTCAGGATGGGGAACACAGGTACACCCATGGAGGATTCAAGTCAGTGTATGGCAAAACTGATACAATATTGTAAAGTAAAATAATAAATAAATTAATTTAAAAAATAAATAAAATGGAAAATTTTTAAAATAAAAGCTAGTGGAGGTGATGGAATTCCAGTTGAGCTATCTCAAATCCTGAAAGATGATGCTGTGGCAGTGCTACACTCAATATGCCAGCAAATTTGGAAAACTCAGCATTGGCCAAAGGACTGGAAAAGGTCAGTTTTCATTCCAATCCCAAGGAAGGGCAATGCCAAAGAATGCTCAAACTACCACACAATTGCACTCATCTCACACGCTAGTAAAGTAATGCTTAAAATTCTCCAAGCCAGGCTTCAGCAATACATGAACCGTGAACTTCCAGATGTTCAAGCTGGTTTTAGAAAAGCAGAGGAACCAGAGATCAAATTGCCAACATCTGCTGGATCATCGAAAAAGCAAAAGAGTTCCAGAAAAACATATATTTCTGCTTTATTGACTATGCCAAAGCCTTTGACTGTGTGGATCACAATAAACTGTGGAAAATTCTGAAAGAGATGGGACTACCAGACCACCTGACCTGCCTCTTGAGAAACCTGTATGCAGGTCAGGAAGCAACAGTTAGAACTGGACGTGTAACAACAGACTGGTTCCAAATAGGAAAAGAAGTACATCAAGGCTGTATATTGTCACCCTGCTTATTTAACTTACATGCAGAGTACATCATGAGAAACACTGGGCTGGAGGAAACACAAGCTGGAATCAAGATTGCCAGCAGAAATATCAATATGCAGATGACACCAGCCTTATGGCAGAAAGTGAAGAAGAACTAAAGAGCCTCTTGATGAAAGTGAAAGAGGAGGGTGAAAAAGTTGGCTTAAAGCTCAACATTCAGAAAACTAAGATTATGGCATCTGGTCCCATCACTTCATGGCAAATATATGGGGAAAGAGTGGAAACAGTGGCTGACTTTATTTTTCTGGGCTCCCAAATGGTGCAGATGGTGATTGCAGCCATGAAATGAAAAGACACTTACTCCTTGGAAGGAAAGTGATGACCAACCTAGACAACATATTAAAAAACAGAGACATTACTTTGTCAACAAAGGTCCATCTAGTCAAGGCTATGGTATTTCCAGTGGTCATGTATGGATGTGAGAGTTGGACCATAAAGAAAGCTGAGCACCAAAGAATTGATGCTTTTGAACTGTGGTGTTGGAGAAGATTCTTGAGAGTCCCCTGGACTGCAAGGAGATTCAACCAGTCCATCCTAAAGGAGATCAGTCCTGGGTGTTCATTGGAAGGACTGATGTTGAAGCCGAAACTCCAATACTTTGGCCACCTGATGCGAAGAGCTGACTCATTAGAAAAGACCCTGATGCTGTAAACGATTGAGGGCAGGAGGAGAAGGGGATGACAGAGGATGAGATGGTTGGATGGCATCACCGACTCAATGGACATGGGTTTGGGTGGACTCCGGAAGTTGGTGATGGACAGGGAGGCCTGGCGTGCTGCAGTTCTTGGGGTCACAAAGTTGGACACGACTGAGTGACTGAACCGAAATTAACTGAACATGAACCAACTAGCCTGGTTCCAGAGTCTTAGCTCTTAACCACTATGTTTAGCTGTCACTTTGCTAATGATGGGCTTCCCTGGTGGCTCAGATAGTAAAGAATCTGCCTGCAATTCATGAGACCTAGGTTCAATCCCTAGGTCGGGAAGATTCCTCTGGAGAAGGCAATGGCTACCCACTCCAGTATTCTTGCCTGGGAAATCTCATGGACAGAGGAGTCTGACAGTCCATGGGGTCACAAAGAGTCAGACATGACTGAGCGACTAAGATTTTCACTTTCACTTTGCTAATGATGTCAAATAGAATACCTGTACTGGAATATATTCACATGGAAATTTAATGTATAATGAAGCTGGCACTTCAGGTAAGTAAGGAAAAGATGAACTATTTATTAATAATGGAGGTAAAATTGCCTATCCATTTGGAACAAGTTAAGACCTACTTCATTCCATGCCTCAAAATAAATTCCAAATGGTTTAAATATATAATAAAAAGGATATACTGAAAAATTCATGTGAAAAGGTAAAGTTAGCTGTAGAGCAAAAAACAACACAAATTATAACAGACTGGGGAAAATATTTACAATATATATGCCAGAGCTAATTTCTCAAACCACCTCCTCTCAAAACAGGCAGAGAATAATAGTAGACAATTTATGTATATATGGATAATACATTTATTAAAATAAGCTCAATCTTACTAATAACCAGGAAAATGAGAAAATAAAGCATGTTCGATTGGAGAAAATTTTAACAATTGAGAATATCCAGCAATGATGATGACATATAGGGAAATGAGCACTCCATCTTCCTCTTAGTTGGAATGTAAACCAGAAAAGCCTTTTTGGACGGCAATTTGGGAGTATCTATCAAATATTAAATGGGTTCATTTTAACCCAGTAAGTTAATTTCAAGGAATCTATCCTATGGACATATTTGTATGTTGCAAAAACATATGAGATTATGAATGCAACATTTGTAGTAATGCTATAAAGCATACATCAGTAGGTAAAGAAGATTAGAAAACATGTGGCTGGAGAACCAAGAGGAAAACCAGAAATTTGGTATCATGGAAGCAAATGGAAAGGAGTTTCAAAAATACAGCATCAACAATGCCAAATGCTTTACAAGATAAAGATTCAATCAATTCAAGGTAAAGCGTTCACTCCATTTAGCCACATGTAGCTCACTGGTTAACCTTGGTAAGCTCTCTTCTAGTGGAATGCTCTGGGAAAAAATCCATGGACTAAGAAGTGAGTGGGAATGAAGAATTAAAGAAAGTGAGTGTAAACAATAATTTCAAGAAGTTTGGCAGCAAAGGAAGAAGATATATAGGTTGATAGCAAGAGAAGAAGTTTGAAGATCGCCCTGAATCATCATCTCTAATACTTTTTTGGGGGAAAGTTAGAGTATAAGTCATAAGTCACAAACTGATTATGCCCACAGGTATCAGAAACAGTCTAAATTAGAAGGAGACTGTATGTAAAGTGATAGTAAGTGACACTGGCTTCTGTTTGGGAATCAATAAAGAAATAGAAACTATGGTGAATGGGAAACCACATCTCCCATCTAAAAGGAATAGCCATGACTTGGCTCTAGTAGATTATGGCTATGTTGGAATCCAGATCCTTTGTTGCTAGATCTTACAATTGTTCAACAAACAAAAAAATCAAGACTACTAACACCATGCATAGCAATGCTGTGGACCAAACATGTCTGTGGGTAATACCTAGAGCAACTACTAAGAAAATTATACAAAACATATGCTAGAAAACACTAAAAATAAATCAAGATGTAATCTTAAGAAATGTTCAAGTAAACCACAGGGAGTTAAGAAAAATAGAGGAAAGAAAAAGAAGCAGAAAACAAAACAAAACAAATGGCAGATTTAGGTGCCAACTTATCAATAAGCAATTTAACTGTAAACAGTCTAATTTAATTTAAAAAAAGAGATTTTCAGATTAGGTGAAATAAAATCAAGACCCATGGTATGCTGTCTACAAGAAACTCACTTTTAATATGAAAGTACAAATAGATGAAAAGTAGAAAGATGGACAAAAATGTAACACGTGGACTAATAAAAAGAAAACTGGAGGAGCTAGACTGCTATCAGACAAAGTAGGCCTCATGGTAAAGAATTGATCTGGGACTAATAGGGACATTTCAGAATAATAAAGAGGATGGCTTTTCAAGAAGATATAGCAATCCTATTGTCTTAGGGTATATACACCAAATAACAGAGCTTCAATATATGAGAAGCAAAACTTGATCAAGCTGAAAAGAGAAGTAAACGAAGTATTTCATGATCTAGCCCAACCTAACTTTCCAGGTTTCTTTCCTGCTTATTCTGTTCTACATACAGACTAGATACTCTATTGTTTTTCAAGCATGTAACAGATTTTCCCATCTCTGTGTCTTTAACTACACAGTCCTCTATGCCTAAAATGACTTTTCACCTATTACCATCTTCCCTCCACCCTGCATCCTCACATTTCAGAGACAGATTCAAATGCCACTTCATCAAAAGGCTTTCCCTGATACCAGATATGATCTATCCCTCCTCTGAAACCTAACTTCATAGGGTACAGAAAGTGAAAGTTTTAGTCGCTCAGTCGTGTCCGACTCTTTGCGACCCCATGGACTGCAGTCAGCCAGGCTCCTCTATCTATGGAATTCTTTAGGCAAGAATACTGGAGTGGGTAGCCATTCCCTTCTGAGGGCATCTTCCCAACCCAGGAATCGAACTCAGGTCTCCTGCATTGCAGGCAGATTCTTTATCATCTAGAGCCACCAGGTACATGCTTCTCTTAAAGAATTATAGTACTATTTACAGGAATATTTCCTGAAGAGTGGAGATCTATCTTATTCATCACTGTTTTTCTAATGCCAAATTCTAGTACAGTAGCCAATAAATAAATGTTTCCTAACAGGAAAAAAATTAAGCAACTTATAAGAGGAAAGTAATAGTTGAGGAAGAGGAGATCTTAAGTGGTAACCAAGCTTGGGGTATGTTCAAATTTTATTAATTCATTTATTCATTTACCCCAGCCTACTTTCTTCCTTCCCTCATTTCTAACAAGCTCCCAGGTGATTCTGAAACTGATGTTTCACTGACCACACTTTGGGTAGCACGGTCTTAGAGAAATTCTCCAAGATATGTAAAAGAAGGCACATACAAGGATACTAATTAGAGCCCTGTTTGTAAGAGCAGGGAGGAAAGAAAAAGAGAAAATCCCTTAAATATCCCTTAGTATAATAGATAAATAATCTGTTGATTTTCATAAAATATAACACTGTTCAGTAGCCGAAACTGACAAACTAGACCTACCATGTATCAACTTGGATAAATATTTTAAAACATACTGATAACTGACAAAAACATGTTTTAGAATATTGTTTGATACTTTTTAGGTGCATTAAAAATACACAATACATTATGTATAGTTTATGGATCTGTACCTGTATAGTTATAATTTTCTAGCTTTCATGGGAATAATACATGCTAATTTTAAGAGAACACTTATCCTCAGAGAGTGAAAGGAAAGAGATGTGAAATTCTATGTTTATTTTTCAAGTGGAAGGAAGGTCAGCAAGAACTTAGCTCTGAATCATATTTTCAATAAGTTACCATCTATTGTATCCAGATGATTTGTTACATTTTCCTGAACTTCTTAATATGTATTTTTTCAATTAAATTTTTAAACATCGAGGGCTTTAATTCTTATCTTATGTCTGACACTACTGTGAGGAAAGTCTTTGGTCTTAGTAATAGGAACCTCCTTGTAAAATGAATTACTGTATTCTCTCTTTTGTATCTAGTCCTGCTCAGCTCCATTCAATCCGCAAATAAAAGGCTCCCCCCAATACCCTCAACAGTATTCCTGTCCTTAGTCACAAACTTCTTGCCTGAACTCTTTTTATACTCTCTTTGGCCCCCGATCCCTCTCTACATTAACATAGGAGTCTCAAGTAGGGGCTTCAACAAATGCGCTCCAAATCCTATAGTGTGACCTCAGTATCCTGGGATCATCTCTGTTTTAAGCCTCTTCACTAAGAAATAAATGTTGATGTTTTCCATAACAGGAAATTCAAGTAAAACTCAGAGAACTTCCATACCTCTGAAGCATTTTTCTGTCTTATGACACCTCCAATTGTAATTGCTATAGCAAGATGGCAAACACTAGCATCATAAAGTGAGTCTCCTCAAAATATGCCTGTTCCTATGTGATGGGGAGATGCCCCAAAAGAAGCTGTTATAACATTTAAAAACATAAATTGCAAAGTCTACCTTTAGCTATTCATTGACTTCCTTCACCTCTAGTATTGACTAGCTTGATGAAATGGAATAAAACTAGGGCTATAATACCTGCCAGAGACTAGAAGTCTAACTTTAGACAAGTCACCTAAGAAACATACATATTTCTCAAATTTTTCATCTAGAAAATATCAAATTTCTAGGCTAATGTATATGGAGGACTGATAAAATTCATTATTTTTTAAAGGTAAGGAATTAGTATTACTCATCAACCATTTTTTAACTTTCTCCTTTTCAGTCTCTGCTCTCCTTTCGATACTCTTTCCCTCACTTTTTCTAACACATATGTTCTTGTCCTGCTATCCCTTGGGGACAGCTATCATTAAGATGCACTGCAAGTCAGCTATCAATGATATTTTCCTTAAGTCTCTAAAATATTACTGATAGAACAAATGCCTTGAAGACCCATCTTAAAGGGCAATAGCAATGTACTTTGTACCTCAACTCACACTTAATGAACATATTGCCCACTATTTTCTGCCTGAAGCTTTTGCATTTTGGTTCTACATAAAAACTTGTTAGGCTTGAGCATTTCCATGGAAACCCACTAACAACTTAATCCCAGAGACTCGTCTCCCTAAACATTTATAAATTTCCAACCTGCATATGCAGTCAGGTGGTGTTAAGTCTTCCTGCTTAGCTATAGCTACCATTGGGATGGTTTTTTGTTTGGAGACAGGGCCAAGGTGGGAAGACAGTGGGAACAGATAACAGTAACAACAATAGCCTTTCTTATGAACTGAAAATGTTATAGCTTAAGGTCTCATCAGTTCAGTTCAGTTCAGTTCAGTCGCTCAGTCGTGTCCGACTCTTTGTGACCCCATGGACTGCAGCAGGCCAGGTTCCCTGTCCATCACCAACTCCCAGAGATTACTCAAACTCATGTCCACTGAGTCGGTGAGCCATCCAACCATCTCATCCTCTGTTCTCTCCTTCTCCTCCCACCTTCAATCTTTCCCAGCATCAAGGTCTTTTCCAATGAGTCAGTTCTTTGCATCAGGTGGCCAAAGTACTGGAGTTTCAGTTTCTGCATCAGTCCTTCCAATGAATATTCAAGACTGATTTCCTTTAGGATGGACTGGTTGGATCTCCTAGCAGTCCAAGGGACTCTCCAGAGTCTTCTCTAACACCACAGTTCAAAAGCATCAATTCTTTGGTGCTCAGCTTTCTTTATAGTTCAACTCTCACAATCCTTTGTAACTCCCACTCGTGGGTCATCGCCTGACTCAGGGCACACACAACTTCTAAGTTTAAAAGTCAAAGCTTCTCAGAGATGGAGCTCATAATAAAAGTCAGAAAAGAAATAAAAACATTTCAAATACTTTTTCTTTAACTCCTCTGTAAGAAAAACTAAAGATTAGCTGTAGGAAAGATCTGTGCATCAAGAAAGGCTGCATAGGGCTATAGCCAGAGCAAAGGATTTGAATTTAAGAAGACTGGCTGCCATTCTGGACCCTGCCACTTACTAGTTTACTCACTGTATACAAACAACTTAAGCTCACTGAACCTCGTTTTTCTCAACTGTAAATGGGAATCTCATCACTTCCTTGCTGGATTTCTGTGAGGATTATTCAGCCATAGTCTCTAATTCTCAACTGCCCCCTCTTCTACATAACAAATAGATGCCCTCGAGGATGCCTCCTGACTGTTTCTTTTATTACTATTCTCTTTCCCATGACTTCAGTTGCTATATGTCCATTGTTACCAAGTATCTCAAGCTCTGAGCTTTAGACCTATGCATCAATTTGCCTATTTGACATCATGTCCTGAATGAACCTCAACATAACATGTTCAATATTGAACTAAAAAATTCTCCCTCCTTTTCTTGAACACATTTCACCTGCAGTCTTCCCAGTCCTGGTAAACGGTTTTGCCAAATACCAAGACCTATTAATTATATCTCCTAAATGTCTTTTAATTCTTTCCTCTTCTTCCCAGCTTCATCATTTACTCACAAGCCCAAGCCACCATTTTCTTTTTCCAGGACTCTTTCAAAAGATTATTACTTGGTGTCCTTGCTTTCAATTTGCCCCTCTAATTAATCCTCCACAGAGCATAGACTGTTCTTTTCACAATGTAAATCAGAACCATGCCATTCCATCCCTCATTTCTGTTAGAACAAAGATCAAATTTAATATAATGTGATCTACTGGGTTCTACATGATCTGAACACTGTATACCTCTTCAGTTATGTCATATCATTCTACCCTACTTCTCTTTCTATTCCAATCGCACTGAACTTTTCTTAGTACTTGAAACAAGCATGCGGGCTAAGTTGTTTCAGTCGTGTCTGACTCTGTGCAACGCTATGGACTGCAGTCCGCCAGGCTCCTCTGTCCATGGGATATACTCCAGACAAAAACACTGGAGTGAGTTGCCACACCCTCCTCCAGGGGATCTTCCCAACCCAGGGATCGAACCTGCGCCTTTTATGTCTCCTGCCTTGGCAGGCAGGTTCTTTACCACCAGCACCACCTGGGAAGTCCTGAAACATACTCTATCCTTTCCAATTCGGGCTTTGGCATATTCTATCCCATCTATAAGAACATAATCTATTTATAATCCCAACTCCTTTTATCTGGTTAACCTTTATTCTTTCCTTTGTCAGCAGTTTAAACTTCAGTTCCCTAGGTGAACACTGATCTCCCCCACCTCAAACAATGCCGGGTCCTCTCCTTTAGCTTCCACAGAATCCTGTACTTCTTCTTCATGGTACTTAGCACATATATAACCATTTAATCTACATACTTAATATCTTCCCCACTCCTAAAAGACTAAGCTCCAAGAGGACAGGGGTTGTATTCTTTTGTTCAACAGTGTATCCCCAGTGTATAGCACAATACCTAGAACCTAGCTAGAGTTCAATAAATTTGTGGACCTATTTCAACCACACTGTAAGGATTCACCCTACTTCTATTTTTTCCCCTTTAAACTTCTTTTATAATGTGCAAATTTGCATAAAAGAATTGAATAGTTGCCCGGTGTCCTTGGGATAAAAGTCAAACTCAATATGATATAGCATATTGCATGATCAAGATACTTCTTGCCATCTAGGCTCATTTTCCAACATTCACTATTGCCACACTGGGCTCCATACTAAACTATTTGCAGTTCCACAAATTCATCAAACTTTCTATCACCTCCCTTATCTCCTCTGTATATTGTCCCCTGTGCCTACAAAGTTCTCCTCACATTCTTTTATCTGGGTAATTCCTATTTATCATTTAGATATCAGTTTTAGAAATTATTTCTCCTGAAAGCTTTCCCAGCATCCTCAGGATTGCATTATGTATACCTCTCATGAACTCCCATAGCATGTTGTACTTATGTTATCAAAGCATGTATCATTCAGTATTGCAACCAACTTTCTACATGGGTCTTTCCCAACAGACTCTAACTTCCTTAAGAGAAAGGCTGTATCGCAATTACTCTTGTATCCTGCATGCATGCATGCTAAGTCGCTCAGTCATGTCCGACTCTTTGAGACCCCATGGACTGCAGCACACCAGGCTTCCCAGTCCTTCGCCATTACCTGGAGCTTACTCAAATTCATGTCCATTGAGTCGGTGATGCCATCCAACCATCTCATCTTCTGTCACCCCCTTCTCCTCCTGCCTTCAATCTTTCCCAGCATCAGAGTCTTTTCCAATGAGTCAGTTCTTCACATCAGGTGGCCAAAGTATTGCAGCTTCAGCTTCAGCATCAGTCCTTCCAATAAATATTCAGGACTGATTTCCTTTAGGATTGACTAGTTTGATCTCCTTGCTGGCCATGGGACTCTCTAGAGTCTTCTCCAGCACTTATTACAAGATATTGACTATAGTTCCCTGTGTTACACAGGAGGCCTTTCTTGTTTACCTATTTTATATACAGTAGTCTATACCTGTTAATCCCAAAGTGAAAATGAAAGTTGTTCAGTCGTGTCAGACTCTTTGCGACCCCATGGACTATACAGTCCAAGGAATCCTCCAGGCCAAAATACTGGAGTGGGTAGCCTTTCCCTTTTCCAGGGCATCTTCCCAACCCAGGGATTGAACCCAGGTCTCCCACATTGCAGACAGATTCTTTACCAGCTGAGCCACAAGGGAAGCCCAAGAATATTGGAGTGGGTAGCATATTCCTTCTCCAGCAGATCCTTTTGACCCAGGAATTGAACAGGGGTATCCTGCATTGCAGGCCAATTCTTTACCAACTGAGCTATCTGGGAAGCCCAAACACCTATTTTATCTTTCCCAACCTTTCCCCCTTGGCAGCCAGAAGCCTGTTCTCTATCTCTGAGTCTTTCTTGTTTCATAGATAAGTTCATTTGTGTCATATTTTAGGTTCCACAATAAGTGATATAATACATTATTTGTCTTTATTTTTCTGACTTACTTTGCTTAGTATGATAATCTTTAGGTCTGCCCATGCTGCAAATGGTCATATTTCATTCTTTTTTATAGTTGAGTAATATACCATTGTATATACCACATTCCAGGAAAACATCAATTTCTGCTTCATTCACTACACCAAAGCCTTTGATTGTGTGGATCAGAACAAACTGTAGAAAACTCTTAAAGAGATGGGAATACCAGACCACCTTATCTGCCTCCTGAGAAACCTGTATGCAGGTCAAGAAACGACAATTAGAACCAGACATGGAACAACAGACTGGTTCCAAATTGGGAAAGGAATATGTCAAGGCTGTATATTGTCACTCTGCTTATTTAACTTACATGCAGAGTACATCATGCGAAATGCCAGACTGGATGAAGCACAAACTGGAATCAAAATTGAAGGGAGAAATATAAATCACCTCAGATACACAGACAACATTACCCTAATGGCAGAAAGCGAAGAAAAGCTAAAACGCCTCTTGATGAAAGTGAAAGAGGAGAGTGAAAAAGCTGGCTTAAAACTCAACATTCAAAAAACTAAGATGATGGCATCCAGTTCCATCACTTCATGGCAAATAGATGGGGAAACAGTGACAAACTTTTTATTCTTGGGGTCCAAAATCACTGCAGATGGTGACTACAGCCATGAAATTAAAAGACGCTTGCTCCTTGGAAGAAAAGCTATGACCAACCTAGACAGTGTATTAAAAAGCAGAGACATTACTTTGCCAACAAAGGTCCATATAGTCAAAGCTATGATTTTTCCAGTAGTCATGTATAGATGTGAGAGTTGGACCATAAAGAAGGCTGAGTGTGCAAGAATTGATGCTTTTGAACTGTGGTGCTGGAGAAGACTCTTGAGAGTCCCTTGGACTGCAAGGAGATTAAATCAGTCAATCCTAAAGGAAATCAGTCCTGAATATTCATTGGAAGGACTGATGCCGAAGCTGAAGCTCCAGTACTTTGGGCACCTGATGTGAAGAACTGACTCATTGGAAAAAAAACCGTGACTGCTGTGAAAGATTGAAGGCAGGAGGAGAAGTGGACGACAGAGGACAATATGGTTGGATGGCATCACCGACTCAATGGACATGAGTTTGAGCAAACTCGGGAGATGATGAAGGACAGGGAAGCCTGGTGTGCTGCAGCCCATGGGGTCGGAAAGAGCTGGACATGACTGAAGTGACTTACCACACACACATTCTGACCACTGTGAGGGGGTGCCTTATTGCACTTTGATTTGCATTTCTCTAATAATTAGCAATGATGAGCATCTTTTCATGTGCCTATTGGGCATCTTATGTCTTCGGAGAATTGCCCATTTTTTTCGATTGGGTTGTTTTTGTTGTTGTTATTGAACGTTTGAATGTATGAATATATGAAGTTTTTTTCTGTATATTTTGGAAATTAAGCACTGGTCAGTTGCATCATTTGTAAATATTTTCTCCCAAGCCATATATAGTCTTTTCATTTTGATTAAGGTTTCCTTTGCTGTGAAAAAGCTTATAAGTTTGGTTAAATGCCATTTATTTATTTTTGTTTTTATTTCAAATGCCTTAGGAGACATACGTAAGAAAACATTGGTACAATTTATGTCAGTGGATGTTTTGCCTATATTCTTTTCTAGAAGTTTTACAGTGTGACTGGCTTATTTAACTTAGCAAAATGGCTTCAAGGCTCATCCATATTGTTGCATGCATTATTGCATTGTATGTATATATCACATTTTGTTTATCCATTCATTTGTCCATGGACATTTGTGTTCCTTCCACCTTTTGTCCACAATGAATAAGGCTGCTGTGAACATAAGCGCACAAATATCTCTTCAAGACTGTTTTTGATTCTTTTGGACATATACCCAGAAATGGAATTACTGGACTTTATGGTAATTTTATTTTTTTTTTAATTTTTTGAGAAACCGCCACATTGTTTTCCAGAGCAGCTGCCCAATTTTACATTTCTACCAGTAGCACAAAAGGACTTCAGTGCCTCCATACCCTCGCCAACATGTATTCTTTTCTGGTTTGTGTTTTATTAGCAGCCATCCTAATGGATATATGGTAGGCCATTAAGTTTTGAAGTGGTTTCTTACACAGAAATGAAAACTTGTTTAAAGAGGTCAGTTTTGCCCTGATTACAACCCATACAAAACATTATAAGAAAACTACATACCAACGTCAACCATGAACATGGGTGTCAATTTTTAATTAAACATTAGCATGTCAAATCCAACAATATGTTAAAATGTCAAAGTAAAATTTATCTCAAGAATTTAAGATTTGTTTAACATTTATAAATCAATCAGGGTTGATTCAAGATATGCTAAGGACTGAATTCTCTTGACATCCAAAATTTATATGTTGAAATTCTAATTCTCAATGTAATGGTTATTAGGAAGTGCCTAAGGGACATAATTAGGTCATGAGGGCAGAGTCCCATGAATAGGATGAATGCCCTTATTAAAGGGACTTCAGAGAGATCCTTCACCCCTTACACTGTGTGAGAAGACAACAAGAAGACACCAAATATGAACTAGAATGAGGGCCATCATCAGAATGCAAACATGCCAGCATGTTGGTTTTGGACTTCATAGCTTCCAGAACTGTGAGAAATAACTTTGTTGTTTATAAGCTACCCAATATGTGGTATTTTCTTATATCAGTCCAAATGGACCAAGATATAGTATTAACAGGTTAAAAAATACTATCACCTAGAAAATGCAGAAAAAGCATTTCACAAAATTAAACACCCATTCCTGATCTTAAAAACCTCTCAGAAAACTTGGAATAAATGTAAATTTTCAAAACATGATAAAATCCATTCACAAAAATCTTACAGTTAACATTTTACTTGTGAATAAAAGAAAATATTCTCCCCCAAGATCAGAAACAAGACAAGAATGTCCACACCCACCACTTCTGTTAAATACTGTACCATCAATTTGAGATATTGCAATCGGTCAAAACAAGGGGGGAACAAAATTCATCCCGCTTGAAAAGAGGGATATAAAACTGCTTTTATTTGCAGATGACAGGATCATCTATGATGATCTATGTATCAATAGAAAACCCTATGGGACTTACAGGGAAGTTGCTAATTACTAGTTACAGAAAAGTTAGCAATGTTATAAGATAAAAGATCAGTATATAAAACTCTATTGTATTTCTATATATGAGCAATAAATAATCATCAAATAAAGTCAAAAGAACTAATCAATTTCATTTATATTAGGGCCAAAATAAATGAGAGATAAACCTGGAAAAAAAGATGTGCAAGTCTGAAAACCAAAAATATTTCTGAGAGCAATTTAAAAGACCTAAAAAAGGGAGAGCTATACTATATCTATATTTATGGATTGTAAAAATCAATAGCATTTTGAGTCAATGCTTTCCAAATTGACCTATAGATTCAGTGCAATCCCCACCAAAATTCCAGTAAGATCTTTTTATAAAATATCAACAAGCTGATTTTAAAATTGCCTTAGATAGAAAGGAAAAGAATCTAGATTAGCCAGAACAATTTTGAAAGAGAAGAAAACTGAGGATTATAGTACTGGATTTCAAGACATATGCTAAAGCTATAGTGCTGTGCTTAGTCGCTCAGTTGCGCCCGACTCTTTGCGACCCCATCGACTGTGCTCCTCTGTCCATGGTGATTCTCCAGGCAAGAATACTGGAGTGGGTTGCCATTTCCTCCTCCAGGGGTTCTTCCTGATCCAGGGATTGAACCCAGGTCTCCCGCATTGCAGGTGGATTCTTTACAGTCCCAGCCACCAGGGAAGCCCTGGATACACCTGTATACTTCCCTGCATACACCAGGGAAGCTATAGTAACAAGACAGTATGATATTAGAACAAATGTAGACAAATAGACCAATGGAATACAGTCTAGAAATAGACTGATATGTACACAGGGCCAGTTGAATTTTTCCAGAATACAAAGGTAGTTCAGTGAAGAAAAGATAATATTGCCAACAAATTGTGAAGGAATAATTGGATTATATATGCAAAAAAATTAAACCTTGATGCAAATTGCGCAGCATATACAAAACTTATCTGAAAATGTATCATAAACTTAAATGCAAAAACCTAAATGTATACATCATCTATAATAAAAGGCTGTTGAGTTTGGATTATGCAAAGATTTATTACATACTAAACTGAAAGCCCAACCCATGAAATAATTGATAAATTTAACTTCATCCAAGTTAATAAATTTTGCTCTTCAAAAGACACTCTTAAGAGAGTACATGGACAAGCTACACACTGAGAGAAATTATTCACAAATCACATATCTGATAAAGGATTGCATTCAGAATATATTAAAATCAACAAAGTTTAATAATATGAAAACAACCCAATTAAAAAATGGGCAAAAATATTCAGCAAATAACATATATGGATAGCAAATAAGCACATAAAATGATGTTCAACATTGTAAGTCATAAGGGAAAAGCAAATTAAATCTTGAGATACCACTTTAGGCATACTGGAATGTCTAAACTAAAAGGACTGCTCATGCCAAGTGTTGCTGAGGTTGTGAAGCAACTGAACTTCTCATACACTGCTGGTAGAAATGCTAAAATGGTTCAGTGCTGGTAGGAATGGTACAATGGTACAATTTTGGAAAACAGTTTTATATATACTTACCATATGGCCCAGCCATACCACCCCTAGGTATTTACTCAAGAGAAATTAAAATATGTGTTCATACAAATACTTGAACATGAATCTTCACAACAGCTTTCTTCATAATATTCAAAAACTAGAAAGCAAGTCAATGGCAGCATGGGGGTAGGTAAGAATAATCATACAGGGGAAGAGGATTACCAAAGGGCGTAATGAAACCTATGGAGTTAGCAGATATGTTCCTTCTCTTGGTTGTGGTGATGGCTTCACGGGTTAATACTTAAAACATAACAAATTGTACCACATAAATATATGCAGTTTCTTTTATATCAATTATACCTCAATGAGGCTATTTTTAAATGCTTCTCTGCTAAGAAAACTTTTAAAACACTTTCAGGCTTCACTTTCAAGATGGTCAATTAAGCACATGTTTACTTTTTTTCCTCAAATAGAAATGCATTAACTCAAAGTAGTTCTGCAAGTGCATACTGGAGAACCTAATACAGTCTAGAAACTGAATCCAAGAAAATTTCCCAAAGGAAGTGACATTTATTTTGAGATTTTGATGGTAAATAAGAGAAGGAAAGGCTAACAAAATGGGAAGAAAGTTAAGAGAGCTTCAGGCAAAATGAACCATGCAATAAATTTTCCAAGTTGGTTAAATATTCTAAGCTTCCTTGGACCTTAACGAGATTAAGAAAATGAAAAATTTCAAGATATTTCTTGAAGATTGGTTATATTTTGGATATTGATTTAAATAGAACTTGTTTTAAACATGAAACCTTGGATTTTGTGTCACACATAGTACCCTATAAGCATAAAGCTGGAAGGACCCCCAAGAGAGAATCAAAACCAGTGATACTCAATTATAATCTCCTTCCCTCTATCAACAGTCATATATAACACAATATAACTCTCAAAAGAAAAGTAATTCTCAGTCTTGTAATATACCTTTTACATCCTCATGGGTGTCCCTATCCTCAACTGAATGTTTTTATTTTACAAATGGAAAAACTAAGTCCCAGAGAGGGTAAGGAGACTTTCCCAAAATCACATAGCAAAGAAATAGCAAAGTTAGGATAAGAACTCAGGTTTTCTGAGTGCTCTTTCTGCAATAATCTGTGAGACAGTAGAGTGTAACATGGACTCAGGAATAAGACTGATGGGACCAAACCCTGGTCCCATTCCTTACTAGTCATGTAACCTTGGACAACTTAATATTCCTAAGCCTGTTTCCTCATCTTTAAAATTAAATGGTTAATATTTTGAATCATGCTTAAAAATGTATTGAAATAAGAATGAATAATCATTATCTAGGAAGAACTCTATAATGAGTTGCCATGGCTGGTATAGCTCCATAAGAATTCACATTATGCCATACTTGATACATTTACTAGAATCATGGAAAGTGGGAAGAAGTCTGGCAGCTTATCACTTGAAATGAAGTCCATCTGCATTAAATAACAGAAATAAAAACAAGTAGAAACTCAAACACTGAAAGATGCTAATCTTAAGGCATATGTCTAGCTAACTCACAGTCTCCCCTCCCATAAGGGCACATATCGAGGGAAAAGGCTATAAAGACAAAATTTCCTAAATTCTTCCAGAAAAACCCTTACTATGACCTTAGTCCCAGGAACTAACTATAAGTCTCCAGGGCAGGCTAGAAGCTATTGATCAGGTTCTAGGTATGGCAGCCTGCATTCTCTGGGAGAGAATTTAATATGCTGAGCATGCTTTTTCTTATTCATTCAACGAATATTCACTGAGCACTTACTCTCGGCCAAGCACTGGTCTAGGCCCTGGAGATACAGCAGGTATCAAAGTACTGCCACCGTAGGGATCACATTCTAATCAGGGAATACAGACAACAAACAAGCATGTAAATAGGATGTCAGAGAGTGATTAAATGTAATAGAAAAATAAAGCAGGGGAAGGAGAATAGGGAATAGCATGCAGAGGAATGTGTATATATGTGCACACACACATACATACTTATGCAAATATGTTTATATATATATATATATATTCCTAAGCCACATACCTGATATACTTTCTTTTTTTCTGTGGTTTCTTTTTTTCCCCATTTATTTTTATTACTTGGAGGCTAATTACTTTACAATATTGTAGTGGTTTTTGTCATACATTGACATGAATCAGCCATGGATTTACATGTATTCCCCATCCCGATCCCCCCTTCCACCTCCCTCTCTACCCGATCCCTCTGGGTCTTCCCAGTGCACCAGCCCTGAGCACTTGTTTCATGCATCCAACCTGGGCTGGTGATCTGTTTCACCTTAGATAATATACATGTTTTGATGCTGTTCTCTCAAAACATCCCACCCTCGCCTTCTCCCATAGAGTTCAAAAGTCTGTTCTGTACTTCTGTGTCTCTTTTTCTGTTTTGCATATAGGGTTATCGTTACTATCTTTCTAAATTCCATATATATGTGTTAGTATACTGTAATGGTCTTTATCTTTCTGGCTTACTTCACTCGGTATAATGGGCTCCAGTTATATCCATCTCATTAGAACTGATTCAAATGAATTCTTTTTAATGGCTGAGTAATATTCCATGGTGTATATGTACCACAGCTTCCTTATCCATTCATCTGCTGATGGGCATCTAAGTTGCTTCCATATCCTGATATACTTTCTATTCCCCTTAATCTTCTTTCATTTTTATGTATGTGTATAAAACTCTTAAAGAGGTGGGAATACTAGATCACATTACCTGCCTCCTGAAAAATCTGTATGCAAGTCAAGGAGCAACACTTAGAAATGGACATGAAACAATGGACTGGTTCCAAATTGGGAAAGGAGCGAGTCAAGGCTGTATATTGTCACCCTGCTTATTTAACTTATTTGCAGAGTACATCATGCAAAATGCTGGGCTGGATGAAGCACAAGCTAGAATCAAGATTGCCAGGAGAAATATCAATAACTTCAAATATGCAGATGACATCACCCTTATGGCAGAAAGCGAAGAAGAACTAAAGAGCCTCTTGATGAAAGTGAAAGAGGAGAGTAAAAAAGTTGGCTTAAAGCTCAACATTCAGAAAACTAAGATTATGGCTTCTGGTCCCATCGTTTCATGGCAAATAGATGGGGAAACAATAGACACAGTGAGAGACACTATTTTCTTGGGCTCCAAAATCACTGCAGATGGTGACTGCAGCCATGAAATTAAAAAACACTTGCTTAATAAATGCTGGAGAGGGTGTGGAGAAAAGGGAATCCTCTTATACTGTTGGTGGGAATGCAAACTAGTACAGCCACTATGGAGAACAGTGTGGAGATTCCTTAAAAAACTGGAAATAGAACTGCCATATGACCCAGCAATCCCACTCCTGGGCATACACACCGAGGAAACCAGATCTGAAAGAGACACGTGTACCCCAATGTTCATCACAGCACTGTTTATAATAGCCAGGACATGGAAGCAACCTAGATGCCCATCAGCAGATGAATGTATAAGAAAGCTGTGGTACATATACACCATGGAATATTACTCAGCCATTAAGAAGAATTCATTTGAATCAGTTGTAATGAGGTGGATGAAACTGGAGCCCATTATACAGAGTGGAGTAAGCCAGAAAGAAAAACACCAATACAGTATACTAATGCATATATATGGAATTTAGAAAGATGGTAATGATAACCCTATATGCAAGACAGAAAAAGAGACACAGATGTATAGAACAGACCTTTGGACTCTATGGGAGAAGGTGAGGGTGGGATGATCTGAGAGAACAGCATCGAAACATGTATATTATCAAGTGTGAAAGAGATCACCAGTCCAGGTTGGACGCATGAGACAAGTGCTCAGGGCTGGTGCACTGGGATGACCCAGAAGGATAGGATGGGGAGGGAGGTGGGAGGGGGGGTTCAAGATGGGGAACACATGTAAATCCATGGCTGATTCATGTCAATGTATGACAAAAAACCACTACAATGTTGTAAAGTAATTAGCCTCCAACTAATAAAAATTACTGGGGAAAAATAAATAAATAAATAAATAAAACAAAATAAAATAAAATGATCAGTAAATGGTCAGAAAAAAAAAAGATGCTTGCTCCTTGGAAGTGAAGTTATGACCAACCTAGACAGCATATTAAAAAGCAGACACATTGCTTTGCTGACAAAGGACCGTTTGGTCAAAGCTATGGTTTTTTCAGTAATCATGTATGGATGTGAGAGTTAGACTATAAAGAAAGCTGAGCACAGAAGAATTGATGTGTATATAATATGTATGTATATGTATATATGTGATATGTGTTAAAGTGTTAGAGACTCAGTCGT
Source organism: Dama dama (assembly GCF_033118175.1). Lineage (NCBI taxonomy): Eukaryota > Metazoa > Chordata > Mammalia > Artiodactyla > Cervidae > Dama > Dama dama. The sequence continues at coordinate 56,138,633 of NC_083714.1, forward strand.
GTCTGATTCTTTGTGATCTCATGGACTGTGGCCCACCAGGCTCCTTCATCAATGAGATTTTCCAGGCCAGAAGACTGAAGTGGGTTGCTGTTTCCTTTTCCAGGGGATGTTCCTGACCCAGCAATCAAACCCAGATCCATAAACTGGCATATCAATGAAAAATAAACATTTGAGCAGGGACATGCAAAGAATCTGCCTGCAGTGTGGGAGACCTGGGTCTGATCCCTGGGTTGGGAAGATCCTCTGGAGAAGGGAAGGGCTACCCACTCCAGTATTCTGGCCTGGAGAATTCCATGGACTCTCTAGTCCATAGGGTCAAAGACACGACTGAGCAACTTTCACATGAAGGAGGAAAGGCAGCAATTTCGTACAAATATCAGGGAAAAGAAGAGTCTAGAGAGAGGAAACATCAAGTGCAGAGGCCACATGCAGGAGTGTTCTTGGCATGTGTAGGGAACAACAAGGAGCCATGAGTGGGGGCACTGGGGTATGGAAGAGGAGGTTTCAGATGTGGTGAGTAGCAATATCACATAGGGTCTTATGGAATGTTGTAAGGAATGTGCCTTTTACTTGAGCAAAATAGGAAGACATTAGAGCATTTTGAGGGAAGGCAGAATATGCGATTTACATTTTTGAAAGATCACTCTGGCTGCAGTGTGGAGAACATACTCAGTGGAGTCAGGGCAGAAGCAAGAACACCACTTAGAGATAAATGCTATAAGCCAAGTGAAAGGTGATGGTAGCTAGAGACAGGGTGGTAGCAGGGAAGAAGATAAAAACTGGTCAGATACTAGATGTATACTGAAGGGCTTGAAGATTGAGCAGATGTGTTATTTGTGAGAGACAAATCGCAAGAGACTGCAAGATATTAGACCTGAACAACTAGAAGCTTGCACTTGCCACATAGCAACAAGGGAGGATTGTGTTAGCAATGTGTTGGGAGAATAAAGACAGAAATTCAATTTACAATGCATTTAGTCCTGCTTTAATGTGACATCTGATCCTGACAGATCACTGTACTATGCAAGATCACTCAATAAAAACCTAGAGCTTATAGAAAAAAAATGGAGATTATGGACATGATATTCAAAAACTTTATCATTGACACATAAAAAATATGAATGTCTTGTAAAACATACTGCAATAATTTTACGCATGTAAAATAGTTAAGAAATATATAAATACTGCACAATACATAAGGTGCTTTACTTTGAAAAAGACAGGAAGTTTACGTGTGCAAGAAGGGATACAGTTTGTGAGTTCATTTGAAGAGGTAGAAAGAGGACCATCTGAAATCTGAGGCAAAGTTATAAAGCCAGAGGTAAACAAGTGTGACTCCTAGTATCAGTCCTTCCAATGAATATTCAGGACTGGTTTTCTTTAGGATTGACTGGTTGGATCTCCTTGCAGTCCAGGGGATTTTCAGGAGCCTTCTCCAACACCACAGTTCAAAGGCATCAACCCTTCTGCACTCAGCTTTCTTTATGGTCCAACTCAAACATCCATACATGACTACTGGAAAAACCACAGCTTTGACTATGAAAGGTTGTTGCTGAACCACAAAAGACTCCTGGATTCTTGGCCTCCAGAGAAGAATTCAATCCGGGGCCAGTGACGAGGCTTGATCACTCAGAGCTTTTGTGTAATAATGTTTTATTAAAGTATAAAAGAGAGAAAGCTTCTGACATAGACATCAGAAGGGGGCAGGAAGAGTGCCCCCCTGATAGTCTTTAGCCTAATGTTATACAGATAGCTACTAGCAGTCTGTTAATTAGAGAAAGGAAATGTCTCAAAACTCAGAGACTGGCACCAGGCCCCTCACCCACAACCTGCATTCTGAGATAACATTGGTACAAGGTGAGTTGTCCCTGGCCATAGATGATTAACATGAATCTTGAAGAAAGGCTGGTTTCCAAACAAATACAGTTTCATTAACAAAGCTGAAGAGGACATTTGCCTGAGTAAAACATACTGGTTTGTCAAGTTCTGAGTCTTAGCCAGAACCTACTTGAAGACAGAGTCTAGGGTAAATACATAGCTCATTAACATAGCTTAAGACAAATATTTCCATAAAAAAAAAACACATTGGTTAGCTTAAGGTTTGAGAAAAGTTAAGTTCAGGTGGAGCCAGGTGTCTTCATGGCAACACAGAATTTTGAGAAACCTCTTTTTAATTTTGTATAGAGACGGAAAAAAATCTGACAGTTGTTTGTTTTCTCCTGCCTCTTAAGAGAGAGATAAACTTGCAGCCTATTTCCTCCATTTGGAGACCCCTGGCCTTCCTGCCTGTTACCCTCTCAACTATGTGGACCTTTGTTGGGAAAGTATTGTCCCTGCTTTTTAATACACTGTCTAGGTTTGTCATAGCTTTTCTTCCAAGAAGCAAGTGTCTTTTAATTTGATGGCTGCAGTCACCATCCACAATGATTTTGGACCCAATAAAATAAAGTCTGTCACTGTTTGCATTGTTTCTCCAGCTATTTGCCATGAAGTGATGGGGCCATGTGAATGCAGAGTTCCAAAAAATAGCAAGGAGAGACAAGAAAGACTTCCTCACTGATCAGTGCAACGAAATAGAGGAAAACAGTAGAATGGGAAAAACTAGAGATCTCTTCAAGAAAATTAGAGATACCAAGGGAACATTTCACGCAAAGATGAGCTCAATAAAGGACAGAAATGGTATGGACCTAACAGAAGCATTAGAGATTAAGAAAAGACGGCAAGAATACACAGAAGAACTATACAAAAAAGATCTTCACAACCCAGATAATCACGATGGTGTGACCACTCACCTAGAGCAAGACATCCTGGAATGTGAAGTCAAGTGGGCCTTAGGAAGCATCACTATGAACAAAGCTTGTGGAGGTGATGGAATTGCAGTTGAGCTATTTCAAATCCTGAAAGATGATGCTGTGAAAGTGCTGCACTCAATGTGCCAGCAAATTTGGAAAACTCAGCAGTGGCCACAGGACTGGAAAATATCAGTTTCATTCCAATCCTAAAGAGAGGCAATGCAAAGAATGTTCAAACTACTGGACAATTGCACTCATCTCACACACTAGTAAAGTAGTGCTCAAAATTCCCCAAACCAGGCTTCAATAGTATGTGAACTGTGAACTTCCAGATGTTCAAGCTGGTTTTAGAAAAGGCAGAGGAACCAGAGATCAAACTGCCAATATCTGTTGGATTATCGAAAAAGCAAGAGAGTTCCAGAAAAACATCTGCTTCTGCTTTACTGACTGTACCAAAGCCTTGACTGTGTGGATCACTAAAAACTGTGGAAAATTCTGAAAGAGATGGGAATACCAGATCACCTAACCTGCTTCTTGAGAAATCTGTATGCAGGTCAGGAAGCAACAGTCAGAACTGGACATGGAACAGCAGACTGGTTGCAAATAGGGAAAGACTGTATATTGTCACCCTGCTTATTTAACTTATATGCAGAGTACATCATGAGAAATGCTGGGCTGGATGAAGCACAAGCTGGAATCAAGATTGCCAAGGAAAATATCAATAACCTCAGATATGCAGATAACACCACCCTTATGGCAGAAAGCAAAGAATACCTAAAAAGCCTCTTGATGAAAGTGAAAGAGGAGAATAAAAAAGTTGGCTTAAAGCTCTACATTCAGAAACCTAAGATCATGGCATCCGGTCCCATCACTTCATGGCAAATAGAGGGGGAAACAGTGGAAACAGTGACAGACTTTATTTTGGGGGGCTCCAAAATCACTGCAGATGGTGACTGCAACCGTGCAATTAAAAGATGCTTGCTCCTTGGAAGAAAAGTTATGACCAACCTAGACAGCATATTAAAAAACAGAGACATTACTTTGCAACAAAGGTCCACCTAGTGAAGGCTATGGTTTTTCCAGTAGTCATGAATGGATGTGAGAGTTGGACTATAAAGAAAGCTGAGCAGTGAAGAATTGATACTTTTGAACTGTGGTGTTGAAGAAGACTCTTGAGAGTCCCTTGGACTGCAAGGAGATCCAACCAGTCCATCCTAAAGGAGATCAGTCCTGCATATTCATTGGAAAGACTGATGTTGAAGCTGAAAGTTCAATACTTTGCCCATCTGATGCAAAGAACTGACTCATTTGAAAAGACCCTGATGCTGGGAAATATTGAAGGGGAAGATTGGAGGAAAAGGGGACGACAGAGAATGAAATGGATGGATAGCATCACCGACTCAATGGACATGAGTTTGAGTAAACTCCGGGAGTTGGTGATAGATGGGGAGGCCTGGAGTGCTGCAGTCCATAGGGTCACAAAGAGTCGGACACAACTGAGTGACTGAACTGAACTGAACTGATGGGACTTGATGCCATGATCTTAATTTTTTGAATGTTGAGTTTTAAGCCAGCTTTTCCACTGTGCTCTTTCACCGTCATGGAGAGGCTCTTTAGGTCCTCTTTGCTTTCTGCCATAAGGGTGGTGTCTGCATATCTAAGGTTATTGATATTTCTCCTGGCAATCTTGATTCCAGCTTGTGGTTCTTCCAGCCCAGCATTTCTCATGATGTACTCTGCATATAAGTTAAATAAGCAGGGTAACAAGATACAGCCTTGACATACTCCTTTCCCAGTTTGGAACCAGTCCATTGTTTCATGTCCTGTTTTAACTGTTGCTTCTTGACCTGCATACAAATTTCTCAGGAGGCAGGAAGGTGTTCTGGTACTCCTATCTCTTGAATAATTTTCCACAGTTGGTTGTGGTCCACACAGTCAAAGGCTTTAGTGTAGTCAATGAAGCAAAAGTAGATGTTTTTCTGGAATTCTCTTGCTTTTTCTATGATCCAACAGATATTGGCAATTTGATCTCTGGTTCTTCTGCCTTTTCTAAATCCAGCTTGAACATCTGGAAGTTCTTGGTTCATGTACTGTTGAAGACTGGCTTGGAGAATTTTGAGCATTACTTTCCTAGTGTATGAAATGAGTACAATATTGAGGTAGTTTGAACATTCTTTGCCATTGTCCTTCTTTGGGATTGGACAAAATGTGATAAACTGGTAGATATTTGAAATGTCTGCATATGTATATTATATGGAATCCTACATGGCTCAGTTCAGCCAGAGTTTTCTGTGTTCTCCAAGTGATTTTCTTGGACAAAAACCACACATAACCCAAATCCACATTACACTCAAATTGTCACTGAATTCATCAATCACATTGGAATAAATTCGTGTTCTCAAGGCACAAGTTACAGTGTAACTGCCTCTATATTAGACATCAAGATAGATATGTCAAGTAAGCAACTGGATTTATAAATCTAGAGTTCATGGTAGAGGCATTGGTTAAATCTAATTTAAAAGTATTAAATATATATGTGTGTGTATATATATATGTATAATTGTTGAAAGTGATGGGATTGGATGAGACTACCTTAGGAGTGAATATAAATGTAGAGGTCACCTAACTGAACCCTAGTAAAATGGAACAGGACCCTGCAGAGCCCCTAGGCACAGAAGGCTTTCTGTCCCTAGTTTTCTTGTCTGTAGGGAATAGACTCCAGCCTCCATGACCTTCCCTGAGTTCCAAAGGACAGATTCAAACCTTGCTAACCAAGGGAGGAGCAGCCAAAAAACCCTCTGAGGCAAGATCAAAGGGAGTGCAGTCCCTGAAGACACCCAAATCTTGTCAGCAACCCCACTCTTGAACCATTGCTATGAAACCCCTCACCAAATCCTCCCATTTGGGGATGCATAGTTTTTCAGGGCAGGAGTTCGGTGTGGCCCTCTTTGCCTGGCAAAGCAATAAAGCTCTTATTTTCTACTTCACCCAAAGCTCTGTCTCTAAGGTTTTATTCACACCAGTGCACAAAGGCCAAGAAAGATTTCATCATCACTGGGACACCCACAGCATTTAGAAGTCAAGAAGATGATAAGGAATAAAAAAAGGATTCTGAGAAGGAGCAGCCAGAGGCAAGGTTGGAGGAGAATCAGGGGAACGAACTCTTCCTGAAAGCCAAGTGAAGAAAGTCTACAGGGAGTGGGGAGCAATCAACCAGATCAATATAGAGCAGATAGGTCCAAAAAGGACTGAGAATTGTTCCTAGAATCTGGTTAACTAAGTGAGTGAGTGAGTGAATGAAAGTCACTCAGTCGTGTCCAACTCTTTGCGACTCCATGGACTATACAGCCCATGGAACTCTCCAGGCCAGAATACTGGAGTGGTAGCCTTTCCCTTCTCCAGGGGATCTTCCCAACCCAGGGATCGAACCCAGGTCTCCTGCATGGCAGGTGGATTCTTTACCAGAAGGGAAGGTTAACCGAAGGTAACTGCTAACTTTGGACAAGAACATTTGGGTGGTATGGTGAGAGAGAAAACCTGATTGGAGGTAGTTGAAGGGGAAACGGAGAAAGAGGGACTGAAGAGAGTATAGGGAGCTTTTTTGAGGGGAAGATAAATAGAGAAAAGGGCAATGTGAGGCATTAGCTGTTTTAAGATTTTTAAAAATTACAGCTTTTTTTTGTATGCTGATCAGGTTAGAGGAGAAGGAAAATTTGACCATATAGGAGACAGGGTAGATTTGCTGGATCTGCCATTGTGCTAACAGACTAGAGGAAAAGGAATCCAGTGCTAAGAGTATGGACAGTCGATCCTCAGCAACCAGAGTGAAGAGAGTTCGTGGGCATAGATGTGAGTAAGTTGATGAGATGCTGGTAGCATGTGCAGATTTTCTTCTGTTTTCTCTGTTTATCTCTGTTTTCCCAAGGAAGTAGGAAGCAAGGTCATCAGCAGAGAGTGTGGTGGGAGAGGAAATGCTAGACATTCCAGGAGAGAAAAATCAAACTTGTTCAGGAGAGCTTATGAGTGAAAGGACTAGGGTAACAGGAGAGTATATTTGCTTAAAACATTTCTTATACATAGAACTGTTATATATAACAAAGGGTACAAACTATTTTAATTTTGTTAAATATTGAAAGATTCCCCTCTGAGGTTTAGTTCACATTCCCACATGTAACAAGTCTGCTTCCCCAAGCTTTTGCCAACACAGTATACTATCAAACATTTTCACCCTTCCTAATCTGATAGTTGAAAATGATATTGGTGTGATTTTAATTTACATTTTTCTTATTTAAATGAACTTGAATATATTTTCTTCTGATTAATTATGAAGAACCACAGATAGAACTGTATCCTCCCAGGGAACTGTGACTTGGTAAATCAGACAAGCAATTTCTTTTTGTCCTAGGTTTTCACTCTTTCAATCAACATTGATTGAGTATCTAGTATGGATCATGCATTGTTCTATTAATTAAGGGATACAGCAGTGAACAAAATTAAAACAAAATAAGGTCAGAGCCTGAACTGGGCACTATAGGCCAGAATCACAGAAACTTCAGGGAAGGAGATGTCTCAGATAATAACCTATAGTCCAAGATCACAAAACAAGGATCCAGATTAGTACCCAGTTCAGTTCAGTCACTCAGTCGTGTCCGACTCTTTGCGATCCCATGAATCGCAGCACGCCAGGCCTCCCTGTTCATCACCAACTCCTGGAGTTCAGCCAAACTCATGTCCATTGAGTCAGTGAAGCCATCCAACCATCTCATCCTCTGTCGTCCCCTTCTCCTACTGCCCTCAATCTTTCCCAGCATCAGATTAGTACCCAGGAAGAGATAAATCTTTCTTTTATGTGCTATGGAGAGAGACAAAGGGATTTTTAAGCTGATTAGTAAGTGACATAAATCAGTTCAGCCTTAGGAGGATGAATCAACCCATGTATCTGTTAAGAATGGAGGAGAAACAGTGGCTGGTTCATAGTAAATGCTTAATACATATGAAAGGAGACAAAGAAGAGAAAGGACCATCCAACAAGGAAAAGTCATCCCAGATACAATAGTATCTCCTTCTTCATAGAATTCTAAATCAAATGGTCTTGTAAAACTCTGGGAGAGAAATAGAGTACAGAGAAAACAGCTGCTGGAAGCTGTTCTTAGCCACTCGCCCAGGTCCTCTGGACTCTGTAATTTTCCAGGCTTGTATGCAATGGCAAATCTAGAGCAGAGCTGGAGGTATAATGCCTGTTTAAAGATAGATTTTCAGCCTTAAATAAATTCCTCTTGGCAATGCTCTCAGCTATTGCCCCTGGGGACTAGTACAAATTTCCATTCAAGTGTCAAATGACCAAATATGCTGAACTATTTAACTCAAATTTGCCTGAACCAAGTTCCTCAGTGACAATCTAACATGGAAACCAAAAGAGTAATGCTATTTGAGAGGTTTTGTTGCTTACTCCCTCCACCAGTAGTGCCCACGTGCACACAATTCCCGTCAACCAGGTGAATTAGCTGACTGATCCAAATTGGAAGTATCCAGGGGGCTCAAAAAAAAAGGGGGGGGTGTAGGTGGTTCCTAACCTTCCCTGTTTCCCACGAACACACACCAAATGGACAGCTATACATGGAGCAATTCTCTCTGAAGGAAATCCAGAAAGTAGCTGAGTGATTCCTACACATCAGGCAAAGGAGGAAATATCCACATCAAAACAGGTAGGAAAAGCTGAGACATACTCGTGCCATAAAACCTGCCCCAGTCCAGTGCCATACAATTGGGAGGATGGCCCCAAACCCAAGCTTCTCCCTGAGGAACAAAGGTTTGGACCACAATCTAGTGTCCCAACTTTTACAGCTCTAGCTCAAGGGATGAACCCCAAAACATCTACCTCTGAAAGCCATCAGTACTTGTATCCATAAGACCTACAACTCTATAGCAAACAAAGAAGCATTTCTTGGCCAGCAAAGCACACAAGCAGGGCTCAGCAGAAAGAGCAGACCAAAATGCCCATCTCCTGGTCTTTCCCTGAAAGGGGTCTAAATGCAGACTTCACAAGATGCTGTCTGAGGGTCTGGCTTCTAATTTGAGCATGCATCTAGAGACTGGCTGCCATCCTCCCCAGAGACCAGGGAAGCCAGTGGGAACTTCCCCCACCTCCTCCTTCTGGCTGGTTCAAATAATAAAACCAAATGACCAGTATCTCCCTGGAAAGTGCTTGTACACACATCTGACATCCTACCTTTTGCAGCTGCTGCCTAACAGAGGGGACCACAAGTCACCTAGCTCTGGTAGCCAACAGGGCTGGCATTCACAAGTCCTACAGGATTATACTAAAGAAGCAGTTTTTACATAGGTGGAGGAAGACCCCCTTCATGGCTCTCCCTCCAGGGCTCAGCACAGAGGAAAAAGCTAAAACTCCCATCTCCCAGTTTCTTCCTGGAAGGGTCTTGACTATATACTTTCCCAGCTACCACCTGAGGGCCCAGCGTCTAACCAGCCTGCCTCTAGGGGCTGACTGCACTCCTCCACTCTGGGACACTGATGGGTCTTGGCACACTTTCAACTACTAGGAGCCACAAAGGACAAAGAAAGTGGTTGGACAATCACAAGGGTTTGAGCGGCAACCAGGAGCTCCAGCTAGACAGACTGACAAGTTTCATCTTCTATACAAGGCCACTCTGTCAAGACTGGAAGAGGTGTCTCTTTTATCTGATGTAGAGAAACCAACACAGAGAGTCAAGGAAAATGAAGAAATAGAGGACTGTGTTCCAAACAAAATAACAAGATAAATCTACAGAAACAGATTTTTTTTTAGGAACAGATCTTGATGAAATGGAGATAAATGATTTACCTGATAGAATTCAAGATAATGGTCTTAAAAATGCTCACTGGGGTGTGGAGATCAATTCATGAACAATCTATGGAATAGGAGAATATTTGCAAGCCACATATCTAATAAATGGTTAATATCCAATACATACAAGGAACTCATATAACTCAATAGCAAAACGAAACACAAAATCACCCAATTTATAAATGGACAATGGACCTATATGGACATTTTCCCAAAGAAATATATACAAATGGCCAACAGGTATTTGAAAAGTCCATGTTAAACATCACTAATCATCAATTAATGTAAATAAAAGCTACAATGAGCTATTGTCTCACATCTGTTAAGATGTATCTTATCAAAAAGACAAGAGATTACAAGTATTGGTGGTGATGAGGAGCTGATGAGGATGTGAGGATGTGGAGAAAAGGGAATCCTTGTGCACTGTTGGTAGGAATATAAATTGGTATAGTCACTATGGAAAACTGTATGGAGGGTCCTCAAGAAATTAAAAAGAGAACTACCATATGAACCAGCAATCCCACTTCTGGGTATATATCCAAAGGAAACAAAACCATTATCTTGAAGAGATATATGTGCTCCCATATTCATAGCAGCATTATTCACAATAGCCAAGGTATGGAAATAACCTAAGTATGTGTCACTAGATGAATGGATAAAGAATAGGTGGTATCTACAGACACTGAAACATTATTCTGCCTTTAAAAAGAAGATCTGCTATTTGCAATAACACAGATGAACCTGGAAGGCATTATGCTAAGTTAAATAAACCAGAGAGAAAAAGACAAATATTTCAAGGTATCACTTATATATTGAATCAAAGAAAGAGAGAGAGAAAGAAAAAGAGTCAAATTAATAGCAATAGTAAGAAGAAAAGTGGTTGAATGGTTACCAGGGCAAGGGCTGGGAGGTACAATGACATTGACATTGACATTGACATTGAAATCGCTCAGTCATGTCCGACTCTTTGCGACCCCATGGACTGTAGCCTACCAGGCTCCTCCGTCCATGGAGTTCTGTTGCAACAAGTTACCACCAATTCGTAATTCACTATAGTTGTACTGAATTTTGAATATCTTTAGTTTCAGCAAACATCCTTCCAGTTCTCATAAAATCCAACTATGTAGTTATTTTAGGTGTCTGCACTGAGATTCCTGTCCATTTCTTCACAAATCTTGACAACCGCGTCCCTCCAGCATATGAAGTAGCCTGAGCAAGTCTCTGTTCTTGTAACAACATGAGCATGTGACAAAGTCCTTGCTCTGCCATTTATGAGCTATTTGGCATCTGCTCATTACTTCATCACTGAGTGTACCTAGCAACCTAAGCAACCTTTAAATGACTGTGAAGAAAAAGTAAATTACCATTTACTAAGTGTCTGGTATGTACCAGGCACTGTTAGAGGTTTTTAAAAGTTAGCTCATTTCAGTAAGGATGATGACCGTAATGCAAAATACCTTGTCAACAGTAAACACTTTAAAAATGTAAGAAATAATTTTTGTGGAATATTAATGCTGAAGGAAATGGCAACCCACTCCAGTATTCTTGCCTAGAAAATCCCATGGACGGAGGAGCCTGGTGTCCATGGGGTCGCAGAGTCGGACACGACTGAGCAACTTCACTTTTTTTTTATGCTGAAACACTTACTTTGCAATAAGAAAGAAAGTATTCTCATAGTGCCTCGTACTTCTCTGAAGGTCGTTAATGCTAACAAAAGGCAAATGGTGATATTGCATGTGTCTGGATTCCTTCATCAGACGGCTAGCATCAGAGGACAGAAACTAGGTATTATTTCTCTTTTTATGTCCATAGCCAAACACAATGAGCACAGTGCTTTACTCAAAATAGGTGCCTACCAAATGTGTGTTAAAGAATCCAAAGGCAATTTAGGGTGAGAGAATTAGGCACTAATGGACAAGGCTGATAAATGTGATGACTGACTGATAAAGATGATAAAAGGTGATGGAAGTGTCATAGCTGAAACAACTCTTATCCTTACCGTGGCCTAGAGCCCTACAGCATCTGACTCCTGGCGATTTCTTTGACTTCCTTACACTCCAAATATATTCTCCTCACTATATTTCACACATATCAAGCAACTTCTACATCTGGGCCTTTGCCTTTGCTCTTCCTTCCACCTGGATCACTGTTGCCCTAGGTATCTTCATGGCTTATTCTCACTTCATTCAGATCTTTGTCCAAATGACATCTCAGAGAAAACTTTCCGGATACCCTTTCTAAAACTGAGTGCTTTATATCTCTCTAGCCCACTACCCTGCTGTATTTTTTTCTTCATCACAATCCCCAATTTCCAACATTATAATTCTAGTAGTTTGTCTACCTCTCCCACTAATCTATAAGCTTCAGTTGGGGTAGAGATGTCTTATTAATACACTGTGGCAACTCCAGCACCTGGAACAAAAAAGAAAACCTCTTAACCAAATACAGTTCTTTTCTATCTCTAGTTGACCAGCTATGCTCAAAGAACCTGCTAGCATGAATTCTAGTTGTGATCAATAGGACTGGAGTGACGTGTCAGAAAACCTGACATACTGAAGAAAGTCACAGAAATAGAGCCTTTTCCTAAGAGGGCAGGGGAGGTATGCAGGGAGGGGCATCTTCTGTAAAATAGGAATATGACTTTCTGATTTTATTTATATATATATATATATATATATATATATATATATATATATATGCTGCCCAGGAAGTCCTAGGTGTTCTGGATTTTTTAAAATCAAAAGCCTGTAACATCCTTGCAATAAATTTAAGCTTTTATAGATTTTATAAACAGCCATGAGGCTACTAGCTTAAGTCAAAACCTTTCTCTAGAGCAGTGTGGGGGAACTTGGCAAAGCCCTTTGTTGATTGTGAGCTTGTGCCTTAATGAGTTCATCACTTAGTTTTCAAGTAATATAAAGTGTAACCAATCCAACAAGTAGATATCTCACATGACCGCTGAGATTCTTCTTCCCCCCATCTTCTATTTTTGATGTTAGAACTATGACATACATAATGGAGTCCCAGTAAGTGCACCAACTGTACTATTCCTCTGCAGTCTTTTATCCTACTGACCTCCTTGCTTTATCTGTATTTCACTCCAGGCACCTATCACCTTAAGCCAACTTTACTATGAACAACAACATCTGCCCATACAGAATATAACCACCAACATGAGAAGACAGTTGTTCTACTGTTGGGTGTTTATAATTCTTACAGTAGATGTCATGGTTACTGTTCAGATAAATAATCGCTATACTGTGGTCCTTTACCTGGAGGACTTTTTGAAGGTACTTCTATTGTTTATAAGCTTGAATCTCCAGGAAGCAGATCATGAAAAGGAGTTTGGGAATGCGAGAGGTTTACTGGAGAGTAATATGCATGGAAGATGAAAAAGGAATGAAGCAGGATAAGCAGGAAGAGCCCTCCAGTTGTGATGCAGACCTGACCTATGTGAAAGGAAAGTAGAACAGAAGCAATCTTTAGCAAAAAGAGTTTCAAGAAGTTTAGCAAGAAGGTCAAAGTAGAGATCTGAGAAAATCTTGGCAAACCCTCTGAGGAGATCTGGAGCAAAGATATCCCATTAGGAGTAACCCCCGTTTGACAGAAAGGACCATTCTCAGTCATTGGCTGGAGGCCAGCTGGGAAAACCATGGCTTCCCCTCAAACACTGAGGCAGACACTGAAGGTGACGAGGAAAAGTTAAAATTTTACATAAACTCCTGCTCCTTCTGCCTCTGTAACTCAGCTTGCCCCTTGCAAAGTCTGGATCCCGTAGGTCATGTAGTCTCAGAAAGTGGGAACTTACAATACTGGAGCTTATCTCACTCACCTTTGTCCTGCTCTTTGCAATCATCCAGCCCCTGCAAACCTGCTTAATCATGCCTGTCCATGTAAGGGTCAGGTATCCCCCTCCCCATCTTGATCACTGTTCTCACGTGCACGTGAAACCCCTTAGTTTAAACCAGCCTATTAGCAGCTAGTGTTACCTACTATAGTCTGTCTATGAAACCTGCAATCCCTTTGTTCGGGGCTCAGAGCTTGGAGTGTTAACTCCTCTGGGCCCAACGGCATAATAAACCTGAGTTCCCCAACCCCCTGAGTGTGGTGTTTGGTTTCTCAATTACTGGTTTCTGTAACAAAGGCACTGCACCTAGAGAGGGTCAGCTCACTACACAACTTGCAGAGGAAAAGCAAGTTATTTTTTGAAAGGAGATGCTAGCAGTGTACCTCCATGGCTGCCATACCTGGAGACCAAATTGAACCTGGAAGTTACAGCCATCCATTGTTTCAATCCTCTGTGAATGAGGAAGTTCCCTCAAATTAGAAACCAAAGCTGAATGGGAGAGTCCTAGGTAGGTGACAGTGCCAGATTCTGGACTTTTGCACATGTTCCGAAAGAGAACACATTGACCAACATCTGAGAAGTAGAAAATGAGATGACTCTGACCACATGACAATTAATTAAGAGCGTGGAGGCCAGGCAAAGGAACTATGAAGACACAGCTGCCTTTTAAGGCTTGATGTTAGTTATTTTGGGCCAGAAATTTGGGTTCAAAAACCTGGTGCCACTGGTATTTTTTAATTGAGATTTTATTGATAAATCATAGTTTTAGGAAATAACACACAGTTCTCATGTACAATTTAACCTGTTTCTTCCAATGGCAACATTTTGCAAAAATGTAGTATAATATCAGTTCAGTCTCTCAGTCATGTCTGACTCTTTGTTACCCCATGGACTGCAGCACGCCAGGCCTCCCTGTCCATTACCAACTCCTGGAGATTACTCAAACTCAAGTCCATTTAGTCAGTGATGCCATACAGCCATCTCATCCTCTGTCATCACCTTCTCCTCCTGCCTTCAATCTTTTCCAGCATCAGGGTCTTTTCAAATGACTCAGTTCTTCGCATCAGGTGGCCAAAGTATTGGAGTTTCAGCTTCAGCATCAGTCCTTCCAATGAATATTCAGGACTGATTTCCTTTAGGATTGATTGGTTGGATTTTCTTGCAGTCCAAGGGACTCTCAGGAGTCTTCTCCAACACCACAGTTCTAAAGCATCCATTCTTCGGCACTCAGCTTTCTTTATAGTCCAACTTTCACATCCATACATGACTACTGAAAAAACCATAGCTATGACTAGATGGATTTTTCTTGGCAAAGTAATGTCTCTGCTTTTTAATATGCTGTTTAGGTTGATCATAACTTTTCTTCCGAGGAGCAAGGAGCAAGCGTCTATGATATCACAACCAGGACACTGACATTGATTCAATCCACTAAACTCATTCAGATTTCTTGTTTTATCTGCACTCAACTGTGCACACACCATGATAGTCAAGAAACTGAATAGTTCCTCATATTGCCCTTTTAAAACTTCATCCACCTCCTTCCCACCTTCCTATCCCCATCCCTGGCCCTTAGCAACCACTAATCTGTTCTTTCTCTCAAATTTTATTTCAAAAATTTTATATACATAGAATCATTCATCATGTAACCTTTTGAGGTTGTCCCTTTTCACTCAGCATAGTGCCTTGAAATCCATCCAAGTAGTTGCATGTATCAATTCCTTTTCATTGCTGGATTTATTTCATGGTATGAATGTGTCACAGAATGTTTAGCCATTTACCCATTGAAGGACACATGGGTGTTTTTTCCCAGAATTTTGCTATAAACATTCTTGTACACATTTTTGTGTGAGCATAAGTTTTCACTGCTTTCGGATAAGTACCCAAAGATGCAATTGCTGAGTCGTATTGTAGCTGCATGTTTAATTTTTTTTTAAAGAAATTGCCAAAATATTTTCTGGAATAGCTGTACCACTTTACATTCTATCAGCAATGTACGAGTGATTCAGCTTTCTGCATCCTCTCCAGCATTTGGTGTTGTCACTATTTTTCATTTTAGACATACTGTATATAGTGATATTGCATTGCGGTTTTAATTTGCACTTCTCTAGTGGCTAATGATGTTGAACATCTTTTCATGTGGCCATTTGGGCTTTGACAGTTTCTTTATTAGCTTCTTAGCATTTAGCCAAGTTAGTTTTGAAAATACCAATACGATTCAACTAAGCAAAAAAAGCCAAGGTAAAGGGAGAGAGGGATCAGAGGAGGTTGGATTTTTAAAGGAAGACATTTATCCATTCCACAATCTTATTCAAACCTTTCTTTCCATCTCCATCTCATACTCTTTATCTATTTCAATCCACTTTCCAGGAAAAGATCACCCAGTGCTCTCTACACATACCACATATTTTCTAGCCTCTCTGCTCCCTTACATTATTCTTTGCCTAGGTTGTTTCTCCATCTCCAAATGTCCAGATTCCAAGAATCACAAAGTTTAAGCTCAGATGCCAACTTCTCCATGGAACTTCACTTGATCCCAGCAGCTGGAATTAATCTCTCCCTCATCTGAACTTTCCTAAAAACTTTCTAGATATGTTTCCATTTTTGCTTTGTATCACAGCTGTATGTCATATATCTTAACCACCCAAGTAGTCTATGAATTCAAGAGCTAGTGAAAAATAGGCCAGGTCTTCCATCTCCTAGTCCAGTTGTCTATCTTGCCTATATCAAGCTCCTCATATTAAAGTGCAGTCATTAAAGACCGAGTCCAGGGGGGTCCTCCTGTGAGGAAACAATTCTCCACCTAATTTTCCAGAAAGGTGTCTCCCAGTCATATAGCATTTAAAACACTATCAAGGTCTGCCAGTTTTTGCATTCAATACTCATTCTTCATATCAAAGTTTGAATAATGTTTTCATTGTCAAAGGAATCACCAGATAAATGAGAATATTAGTCTCTCCCTCAGAAAAGAGGACTAGAAGTTTATACAGTAAACACATGAAAAGCATTAATTATTGAAAACAAACACAGAAAGGTAGAAATAAGATGTGACAGTAGACATTTTGTGATGCAGTGTCATTTCTAGAGAACTTAGAAGAAAGAAGACTATAAAATCCAGGAATTTTTACACTGCGTCTCTTTAAAATCTTTTCTAAATAGATTTTCAAATAGCCTTTCTTCTATGAGAACAAATTTCTTCACAGTATTGATCCAAAATAAAAGATGCAATTAGATGTAACTTTAGAGGTAAAAAGGATTAACAAACAGTGTCAAATGTAAAGCAAAGAATCATCATTCTGTATAGTTAAAATGTATAAATTTTATTTTCTGTAAATGAAGCCTCAATACAACTGATTGGAAAATGAGATGGGGGTTACAATATTATGTAGACAAGTCTGAGAATACTTCTGTGAGTATAGAACGTTTAACCTGACTGCCTTTCGCCTCTAATCCCTTGAATTCACAGATAGGAAACTGACTTTCTCCCATCGCCTTGCCCTCTCCCTTCTCTTCCATTGTGAGAAAGAAGTCCTCCTGTTTTCAAATTGTGGGAAGCAAGCTAGAGATAAACCCCAGAGTCAGCTTTCCACACCATGCTCTGTAAGAAAAAAAGTGATTCTTTACTGCCAGAATCCTGTGATTCAGTTTTATTTATAACAACTTACATATTTCAAAAAGAGTAGCTAACATAAAAAGCCATTAAAATGGAGACAATATACTGCTGGTGGGAGTATATGATAGTATGACCTTTTAAAAGGTAATTTGAAATTCCTTTGACCCAGCGTAATATAGTAATATATCTTGTAGTAATATATCTCCACAAATTCATATATTCAACAAATACCAAAGGTCTACAATATGCCAGACACTGAGCTGGACACTGGAGAGACAACAGAAAACAATTCAACCTCACAGTCTCACATGGTTGTTACATTCTAGTATGGAAGGTGACTACAAAGCTACATCAGGCGCTAATCAGTGCTCTGATGGGAAATAAAGTACAGTGGTGTTCACTTTATTGCTTTCTTCATAATCACCCATAACTAAAATATACATGGCGTGCATTATCCTGCATGCATTTGTGTATATCAAATGATGCATAATGAATAAAAGAGAAAACAGGAAAAGGGGACTAGACTGATGGAGGAAAGCAGCAGTGCCATTGTTTGTTGAGTGGACAGCCAAGGAACACTTCTTTAATAAGATGATATATCAGAGAGAACTGAAGAAGTAGGGGGTGAGCCACCTAGAAAATCCACAGGTTCTGAGGGGTTGGTGTGTTTAAGTAAGTCATTGTGACTGGAGTGGAGTGAGCAACAGGAAAAATAACAGCTGTGGCAGTGTCAGGTAGCCACATCCTAAAGGCTCTGGTAGACCATGGTAAGGAAGTTAGAGTTTAGCTAAGTGTGATGAAAGGTATTGAGTAGGCTTACATTTTAAAATCATACACTGGCTGCTGTGTGGACGACAGACTATAAACAGCAAAGATGTTGAAATGTACAATGATGATCATTGCCTCTGTGTTTAAAAGAGCAAAAATAGAAACAGCTCACATATCCACTCGCAATGATAGAATAAGGAAATGGTGATAAAACCATCTCCTGGACCACAGACAGCCATTAAAAAGAATGAGGCCGAAGTATATGTAATGATTTACAAAGATGCCCATGATATGCTGTTAAGTGAAAAAAAGTCAATTGTGAAACAAAATGTCTATTAAGATCCTTGTTTACTGAAAAACAAAAAGAAAAAAAATGTAGAGATATATATATATATATATACACACACACACATGCACACACACACACACCCCTATTTGCAGAAGCAAGAAAAAAATAGAAGTATCCAGAACAAACCGGTAAACTATGGTAGATAGAATAATGGCCTCCCCAAAATATTCACATCTTAATCCCAGGTGTCTGTGAATATCTTATTTACATGGCAAAAATGGCTATGTGGGTGTGATTAAATGGACTGGTTCCAAATCGGGAAAGGAGTACACCAAGGCTGTATATTGTCACTGTGCTTATTTAACTTATATGCAGGGTACATCATGAGAAACGCTGGATTGGATGAAGCACAAGCTGGAATCAAGATTGCCAGGGAAAATATCAATAACCTCAGATATGCAGATGACACCACCCTTATGGCAGAAAGTGAAGAAGAACTAAAGAGCCTCTTGATGAAAGTGAAAGAGGAGAGTGAAAAAGTTGGCTTAAAGCTCAACATTCAGAAAACTAAGATCATGGCATCTGGTCCCATCACTTCATGGCAAATAGATGGGGAAACAGTGGAAACAGTGACAGACTTTACTTTTTGGGGCTCCAAAATCACTGCAGATGGTGGCTGCAGCCATGAAATTAAAAGATGCTCCTTAGAAGAAAAGTTATGACCAACCTAGACAGCATATCAAAAAGCAGAGACATTACTTTGCCAACAAAGGTCCAGTAGTCATGTATGGATGTGAGAGTTGGACTATAAAGAAAGCTGAGTGCCGAAGAATTGATGCTTTTGAACTGTGGTGTTGGAGAAGACTCTTGAGAGTCCCTTGGACTGCAAGGAGATCCAACCAGCCAATCCTAAAGGAAATCAGTCCTGCATATTCATCGGAAGGACTGATGCTGAAGCTCCAATCCTTTGGCCACCTGATGCAAAGAACTGACCCATTGGAAAAGACCCTGATGATGGGAAAGATTGAAGGCAGGAGGAGAAGGGGATGACAGAGGATGAGATGGTTGGATGTCATCACCGACTCGATGGACATGAGTTTGAACAAACTCCAGGAGTTGGTGATGGACAGGGAAGCCTGGTGTGCTGCAGTTCATGGGATTGCAAAGTCGAACATGACTGATCAAGTGAACTGAACTGAATAGGTATATAGTTGCTAAAAACTAGCAAGGGGGCACTCTTTCTGCCCCCTTCTGATGTCTACATCAGAAGTTTTCTCTATCTCTTTTACACTTGAATAAAACTTTATTACACAAAAGCTCTGAGCAATCAAGCCTCGTCACTGACCCCAGATCAAATTCTTCTCTTCCAGAGGGAAAGAATCCTGGCATTGTTCATGGCTCATAGCAACAACATTTCATTATATACAAGTAAACAATACAGGTATTTTTTACAGAGTTATCTAGCTTACTTTCATCATACTAACATTAAAAGAAAAGAGAAATAGAAACAGCAGAAAATATATCACCAAGTTGGGTTTTGACCAACATCCAGACTTAATCAGCACTAGGAAGTCCCGTGTCATAGCACATCTGGAGTCCCCATTGGGAAAAGTGTCCCAGGCAGCATGTCAGTCTCCTTTGTGGGTGAGACTTCAAAGCTTGCAGTTTGGGGTTCCACTTATAATCCCAGGATGGTGGCAAAGTGATATCATCATCAATCTGTGACCAAATTGCAGCTCTGGTTTCAGATTAATGCTGTTTGTTTTCTTGTGTAAAACTTAGAATGTAGTTAAGCCTGGGCCTTGGTTGGCCAGCCCCCTCAGGGTCTCAACAGTTCTCAAGATTCCTCCCCCATCTTATCTCTGGTGCCGCAAGTCTTGCACTCAAAGCCGGCAGTCACTCCCAGACAGGGCAGTGTCCAGGCAGGTTAGAAGCAAGGTCAGAGGCCTGCTCTGCTTTGTCTCTGAAGCCTAAACAAGACTATTCATTTAATTTCCCTAACACCATTCTATTAACCTTTAGATGAAATCCTTTATAGATGGACCTCTCTCTTCAACAAACCTGGCCCTCACTGGGGTAAGGAAGGCCTCCAGCTATAGAGCAACAATCATCTTCTCCTTTCCTGCACTTTATCTTTCACTCTTCTTACCCCCTTTCCATTGACAGGGAAATGCCTCAGGAAAAAGGAACTGCTGTGGCAGCAAATCTCTTTTGCTTGGGCCGCTATTGCAGTAGTTGGTCTGGCCCACTCTGGACAAGTTACAGAATTATTGTTCTGGTGGAGATTTGATGACAAGATACTAAAATGGCAAAAGTTATTTACCTCAACTTTTGCTAAACTAAAAAAAATAGTTGATGCATCATGTCTGTCTTTTGATAAGCTGCCTCATGTTCGAAAATATGGGGCTTATAAATAAGTTCAATTAAGAGACAGGGCACTTTCAGCTTTTCAAACTGTCGGTCTCTACTGGCAGCAGCGGCATTTTCATCTAAACACTGACAAGGCCAGCAGGACACTAACTCCCAGCCTCTTCTCCTATTTGCAGACTGAGCCATGCTGTGGTCTCTACCAACCCCTCATCCACACTCTTCCCCTAACCAGCAGTCAGTAGGCAGGTTTTCTGACTAACTGTATCGTTTATCCATGATAACTTTGAACTCAGGGAAATTTACACAGGGTGTTGCAAATTTTACTGGTAATGAGTTAATTTACATGTACGGTTATCACTTCTCATCCAGTTCTCCAGGCACTCCACAAGAAAAGTCTGGGAGCTGGTTGCAAAGGAGGGGAGGTGGCAAGGGTCCAGGGGCCCAAACTGGCTCTGTCTGCCAAGCGCCAGGACCCCAGTGGCAGCACATCTCCCTCCGTTGGCCCCAGAGCAGGTCCAGTCTTGCCTACCAATTGTGCCAACTCCAGACCTGTACTTTTAACCCCTGCGCTGTTCAGATCCTTCACAGAACTGCAACAAGGCCACTCAATCTACCAATTAGAGGTAGGGGGAAATGAGATTTAATTTTAAGTACTTTTTAAATCCCAGAAGATCCATCTTTGCAATTGTTTGTGTTGACTTTTCCACCCAGAAGGCCCCAGGTGTCTGCTAAAGCATCCTGTAAAAGTGCTAATGGGGGATGCATCACCTCCTCTGAGTCCAACATTGCCAAATATGGTATCCTCCAGCAAGGAGTGCAGTGACCTCCTTGCTGTGTGAAAACCTTTCTGCCACACTGCCTCCTAGCCTGCCCACCTGCCCATGGGGAAACCAATGGGGAATTTTATTGATAATAATTACATGTACTATTACATAATAATGTTCTGTGGAATAACAGTATAGTGGTGTCAAATATAATTTATTATTTGCTAACATTTGGCTTTCAGTGCCCAACCCAGATGTCCCCAGCCTTTTCGTCATCAGGGGCCAGTTTCATAGAAGACAATTTTCCCAAGGATAGGAGTGGGATGGTTTGGTGATGATTCAAGTACATTACACTTATTGTGCACTTTATTTCTGTTATTACATCAGCTCCATCTCAGATCATTAGGCATTAGATCTCAGAGGTTGGGGACCCCTGCCCTAACCCAAAGGTTAGCTAAAATGTTCTGATCACCTAAGGAGCTTTGCCAAACCCAGCTAATACCCCATACCAATCAAACTGGATTCTCTTGGGTTATGAGTCAGTGGGCAGTATTTGTGAAAATGGTTCCAGATTATTCCAACTTACAGCAAAGCTTGGGAACCGCTACCTGAACCCAAACAAGAGACATTTAAAACCCTAGGCAGACCAGCAGGAGCTAACTTAATGAGCGGAGACAACTCTCCACATTAAGGACTATCTCCTCCATTCTCTTGCCTGTTCCAACCCTGTTGTTCTAGTATTTATGTGTGTGTGTGGGCAGGGAGAGGGGAGTGAGGAGGGGCATTCCCCAGGCATACAATGTATCTAAGGCAGGAGCTATAAGAAACATTTATAAACCCACCAACTAGTAGCCTGGGATCCTGCCAGCCTCCTCTTACTCATTTTGGGCTCCAGTCAACCTGAGCCACACGCTGTTTCCTCACCTACCCCCTCACCTCCTAGTCTGTGGTCATCTTGTTGCCATCACTGTAGTGCATTCCCAAATCCTGACTTCAGCTATCCACCTTCTCAGCATCAATGCAAGCACAACCCAAACGCCATGCCCTCCATGAAACATACTCTGATCCTCCCTCCAAGCTGTCACTTCAAATCTGAGAGTCAGGCCTATTATAGATTTAATGAAAACAGCATCACATACGAGTCAGCATACCAGCATGTGAGGCTTAGCACTCTAGCCGAAACACTAGTTATTGAGTTGATTTGGATCTCCCCTTCTTCGTTAATAACTGACTTGCAGCAGCAAAATATCCAGCTCAAAAAAAGCTGTATTTCCAACCTCCTATGCAGATAGGAGTGTCCAGTGAGATGGAAATTCTAGATGACATCTCTGGGGAAGCCCTTCAGACTGAACTGACTTGGTTTGGAGACAGACACCCTTTACATCTCTATCCTTCATCACATCATCACCAGAATGACAATAACCCTCTGAGCCTCTGAGCAACATTGAGGAAGGAAGACAGTGCTCAGGGTGGCAAAGCATAAAGACAAGAAACCAGGGTCCCTGATGACCAATCAGCTGCTATGCAGACGCTGCACTGTCTAACACTGTGCCAGTGTTATTGGGGGGAAAATAAACCTCTACCTTGACCCACCAAGCCTTTCTATCAATGGCTGAGCCTAACTAGAATTGAAACAAGCAACTTCTGCCTGTGAGCTCCTAGACAAGCTATTCTTTCCCTCTGGACTTTAGTTTCCTCAACTATATTTTTTAAAAATGGAGAAAATAGAGTTGTGAGAAATAATTAAAATCACCAAACAGTTGTAGGAACATGAGAGATTTAGCTGAATCTAAGTCAAGATCTTAATGAATCTCATAAAACCTCACTTTGTAGACAATGGAACTGAGCACTTAAAGGGAAAGTGATTTGCTCAAGGAAACAAAAAAATTAGTAGCAGATGCAAGAGTTGAAACCGGAGCTGTTTTGATTTGAGGTCCAACTTAATATATCTACAGAGATCATATATAACTACCTACAAATTGTTGAGAGCAGTAATGAGAAAATATTGATTTAAAAACATGGTAGTAGATAATCAAAAACAGAAGCTATGTAAACTATTGGGAATTGCTTTTAAGTTTGCAGAGTGTGGGAGTTTCCTTATAGATAAATAAACAACAGCCAATTATTCCCACACTATCTTTAAAAACACATACACTCACATACACACAATCTCATGGACCTATCTGTCTATTCCAGTGTCAATAACTTATTGTGCTAATTAATAATAAGACAAACCCTTCCCCTATGTTCTTTGTGAAAAAGAAACTTTGGCTCTTCATTCTCACTTGCTAACAAATTTTAGAATCAGCTTCTCAAATTCTATAAAATATCTCACTGGGATACTGATTGAGACTGGATTCAGTTCAGCTCAGTCGCTCAGTTGTGTCCAAAGCTTCGCAACCCCATGGACCACAGCACACCAGGCCTCCCATCACCAACACCCGGAGTTCACTCAAACTCATGTCCATCAAGTTGGTGATGCCATCCAACCATCTCATCCTCTGTCATCCCCTTTTCCTCCTGCCCTCAGTCTTTCCCAGCATCAGGGTCTTTCCAGTGAGTCAGCTCTTCACATCAGGTGGCCAAAGTATTGGAGTTTCAGCTTCAACATCAGTCCTTCCAATGAACACCCAGAACTGATCTCCTTTAGAATGAATTGGTTGGGTCTCCCTGTAGTCCAAGGGACACTCAAGAATCTTTTCCAACATCACAGTTCAAAAGCATCACTTTTTCGGCACTCAGCTTTGTTTATAGTCCAACTCTCATATCCATACATGACTACTGGAAAAACCATAGCCTTGACTAGATGGACCTTTGTTGGCAAAGTAATGTCTCTGCTTTTCAGTATGCTATCTAGGTTGGTCATCACTTTCCTTCCAAGGAGCAAGCATCTTTTAATCTCATGGTTGCAGTCACCGTCTGCAGTGATTTTGGAGCCCCCCAAAATAAAGTCAGCCACTGTATCCACTGTTTCCGCATCTATTTGCCATGAAGTGATGGGACCAGATGCCATGGTCTTAGTTTTCTGAATGTTGAGCTTTAAGCCAACTTTTTCACTCTCCTCTTTCACTTTCATCAAGAGGCTCTTTAGGTCTTCTTCGGTTTCTGCCATAAGGGTGGTGTCATCTGCATATTTGACGTTATTGATATTTTCCCTGGCAATCTTGATTCCAGCTTGTGCTTCTTCTAGCCCAGCATTTCTCATGATGTACTCTGCATATAGACTAAATAAGCATGGTGACAATATACAGCCTTGACGTACTCTCTTTCTTACTTGGAATCAGTCTGTTGTTCCATGTCCAGTTCTAACTGTTGCTTCCTGACCTGCATACAGCTTTCTCACGAGGCAGGTCAGGTGGTCTGGTATTCCCATCTCTTTCAGATTTTTCCACAGTTTATTGTGATCCACATGGTCAAAGCCTTGGGCATAGTCAATAAAGCAGAAATATATGTTTTTCTGGAACTCTCTTGCTTTTTCGATGATCCAGCACATGTTGGCAATTTGATCTATGGTTCCTCTGCCTTTTCTAAAACCAGCTTGAACATCTGGAAGTTCACGGTTCATATATTGCTGAAGCCTGCTTGGAGAATTTTGAGCATTACTTTGCTAGCATGTGAGATGAGTGCAATTGTGCGGTAGTTTGAGCATTCATTGCCTTTCTTTGGGATTGGAATGAAAACTGACCTTTTCCAGTCCTTTGGCCACTGCTGAGTTTTCCAATTTTGCTGGCATATTGAGTGTAGAATTTTCACAGCATCATCTTTTAGGATTTGAAATAACTCAACTAGAATTCCATCACCTCCACTAGCTTTGTTTGTATTGATACTCCCTAAGGCTGACTTGACTTCACATTCCAGGATGTCTGGCTCTAGGTGAGTGATCACACAATCGTGATTATCTGGGTCATGAATATCTTTTTTGAAGAGTTCTTCTGTGTATTCTTGCCACCTCTTCTTAATATCTTCTGCTTCTGTTAGGTCCATTACTGCCGGGGTCCAGCCCCAGCAGGATCCAGGGGAACCCTCAGGATGAACGGTGTTGGCGAGACAGAGACACGTAGGACCGGCCTTGATAGGGCCAAGTCTGCTAGGGAGAGAGAGAGAGAGAGAAAGAAAGAGACCAGACCAGGAATATGCAGCAGAGTCTGGCAGTTGCTTTATTTTTCACCATCGCCTTTATACCCTAAGTTGGTACATTTCTAAGGGGCAGATAAGCATACAGACTTAGGTTAACATTACATCAGCTTGTCCTTCACGAAACCACGTGTGCTCTGTATATTTTTTGTTTACGAGAGTCTTTTCCCATAGATTTTTTGTACGTTATCTTCTGGCCTTGAGGTTAGCAGAAAACAGAAAAGTGGCAGTCTCATGGTACAGCAGGTTGTAACATAATAGAAATACAATCCTGTTAACATAAAGTCAGTCTTTTTGCAGAAATTCTCAGCTAAATTTATCTAAAAAGTTTAACACACAAAGACTCTGTGGCTCTGGAGAGGCAGCCCCTGTTTAGCACTCTTGGTTAAAATTAACAATTATCTTATTGATTTTACACTAGGGCTAAACTCTTATTTTACTATATCTTTATATTAACAATAGTTTTCACTGTACAACCTCAGCACATTAACATCAATCAAATGTTGATCTAATAACCACTTTTAAAACAATATTTTTTCTGTTTTCTAATAGGGCTTCCTCACCCCACAAAGGGCTCTGTGCCTATTAGGGCCTTTTTTATGGTTAATCTCTATGTATAATATCTTTTGGCTTTCAGGCCTGTTGACAATTTATGGCTTGCACCTGGTGCAGCTTTAAGCAACTTCAAGCAACTTCAGTAGCCGGCCCTGTCTTATTTGTGGTTAATCTATTTTCTTTCTATTAGGTGTCATCTCCAAGGGAACTAGATAGGATTACATTTTTTACAGAACAGAAATGCAAAGGATTGCAAAAACAGCAGATATGGCACAAAATAGGCTCTTAGTCTAAAAGTTAATTACCTGCAAGAAGTTGCCAGCTAATCTCTATCTAAACTATTTTCTATTAGGCGTATATGTGGCTATAATATTTGTGGGGCTTTTCTCACCCCGTGGAGGGACCTGTGCTTAATAGTTTCTTTTGTTAGTGTACTGTGCTTAGGATGTTTAGAACAATCATGAGCATTTTGTGCAATGAGAGCACACATTTATCAAACAAGCCAGAATGCCAGCAAAAGGGTTTGAACTGAAGCATTTCCTTCATCCCTGGCCCCTTCATAGGGTACCAGCATCCAGGAGATTTATTAATTAGGGTTTTAAGTTGGTCTTCATTCAGTGAAAGAGGAGCAGGAGAGCTCTCGGCAGGCAACACAAGAATCCGCATCAGGGCAAACAAGAACAACAGCAGAAAAGGGGGGAGGATATAGGGTAGGGTAGAGGCCGAGGCCAACCTGGAGGGTCCCTTATCCTAGACGGCCTTGCCTGTCAGGTATTTTCCTCGTGACCTCGTCATGGATGGGGTCCCGGACGGCCTTTGCCTGCCCAGTATTTTCTTCATGACCTCGTCATGGGTGGGACCTCCCATAACAGCTCCCGACACATTACCATTTCTATCTTTTATTGAGACCATCTTTGCATGAAATGTTCCCTTGGTATCTCCAATTTTCTTGAAGGGATCTCTAGTCTTTCCCACTCTATTATTTTCCTCTATGTCTTTGCACTGATCACTGAGGAAGGTTTTCTTATCTCTCCTTGCTATTCTTTGGAACTCTGCATTCAAATGGATATATCTTTCCTTTTCTCCTTTGCCTTTAGTTTCTCTTCGTTTCTCAGCTATTTGGAAGGCCTCCTCAGATAACCATTTTGCCTTTTTACCTTTCTTTTTCTTGAGGATGGTCTTGATCACTGCCTCCTGTACAATGTCATGAACCTCCATCCATAGTTCTTCAGGCACTCTATCAAATCTAATCCCTTGGATCTATTTGTCACTTCCACTGTATAATCATAAGGGATTTGATTTAGGTCATGCCTGAATGGTCTAGTGGTTTTCCCTACTTTCTTCAATTTAAGTCTGAATTTGGCAATAAGGAGTTCATGATCTGAGCCACAGTGAGCTCCCAGTATTGTTTTTGCTGACTGTATAGAACTTCTCCATCTTTGGCTCAAAGAATATAATCAATCTGATTTCAGTATTGACCATCTGGTGAAGTCCATGTGTAGAGTCTTCTCTTGTGTTGTTGGAAGAAGGTGTTTGCTATGACCAGTGAATTCTCTTGGCAAAACTCTTTTAGCCTTTGCCCTGCTTCATTCTGTACTCCAAGGCCAAATTTGCCTGTTACTTCAGGTGTTTCTTGACTTCCTACTGTTGCATTCCATTTCCCTATAATGAAAAGTACATCTTTTATGGGTGTTAGTTCTAAAAGGTCTTGTAGATCTTCATAGAACTGTTCAACTTCAGCTTCTTCAGCCTTATTGGTCGGGGCATAGACTTGGATTACCATGATATTGAATGGTTTGCCTTGGAAACGAGCAGAGATCATTCTGTCGTTTTTGAGACTGCATCCAAGTACTACATTTTGGAGTCTTTTATTGACTAAACTATGATGGCTACTCCATTTCTTCTAAGGGATTTCTGCTCACAGTAGTAGATATAATGGTCATCTGAGTTAAATTTACCCATTCCGGTCCATCTTAGTTTGCTGATTCCTAGAATGTTGATGTTCACTCTTGCCATCTCCTGTTTGACCACTTCCAATTTGCCTTGATTCATGAACCTAGCATTCCAGGTTCCTATGCAATATTGCTCTTTACAGCATCAGACCTTGCTTCTATCACCAGTCCCATTCACGACTGGGTGTTGTTTTTGCTTTGGCTCCGTCCCTTCTTTCTTTCTGGAGTTATGTCTCCACTGATCTCTAGTAGCATATTGGGCACCTACTGACCTGGGGAATTCATCTTTCAGTGTCCTATCTTTTTGTCTTTTCATACTGTTCATAGGGTTCTCAAGGCAAGAACACTGAAGTGGTTTGCCATTCCCTTCTCCAGTGGACCACGTTTTTGTCAGAACTCTCCACCATGACCCGTCCATCTTGGGTGGCCCTACACAGCACGGCTTCGTTTCACTGAGTTAAACAAGGCTGTGGTCCATGTGATCAGATTGGCTAGTTTCTGTGATTGTGGTTTCAGTCTGTCTGCCCTCTGATGCCCTCTCTCAGTGCCTACTGTCTTTCTGGGGTTTCTCTTACCTTGGAAGTGGGTTATCTCCTCTTGGCTGCTCACCACTCCAGTCTTGTGCAGCCACTGCTCAGAAAACCTAAATCTGGAGACTGGATTACATTTATAATTTCTAGAGAACTGACATCTTTACAGCAATAATAGTGCTTTTTATGTGCCAGATTCTATGCTATGTGCCCTGGCATGTGCCAAGTAATTTTCTAAGTATTTGGGATACATTTGCCAAAAAATATAGACATTTGCCAAAAAATTGAAAAAAAAAAAATAGCAGCATTGCCCTTGAGGTACATATAGCCAGACAGTTGTATCCAACTGTTTGTGTCCTCATGGACTATACAGTCCATGGAATTCTCCAGGCCTGAATACTGGAGTTGGTAGCTGTTCCCTTCTCCAGGGGATCTTCCCAATCCAGGCATCAAACCCAGGTTTCCCACATTGCAGGTGGAGTCTTTACCAACTGAGCCACCAGGGAAGCCCATATTTTAGCAGAAGTAGGCAATAAACAATGTAAGAAATAAGTAAATATACAGCATGTTAGAGGGTAGAAAATGCTACAGAAAAGAAAAAAAGTGGATAGACAAGGATCTGAGGGTCAGGAGAACAGGGTACAGGTCACAGCCTTATATAGGTTAGTCATGGGAAAGTAACTCATTTAGTCCTACCTCTATGAGGTGGTTGTTGTTCAGTTGCTAAGTCATGTTCAACTCTTTGCGACCCCATGGACTGCAGCACACCAGGACTCTCTGTCCTTCACTATCTCCTTGAGTTTGCTCAGAACCGTGTCCATTGAGTCGGTGATACCATCCAACCATCTCATCCTCTGCTGTCCCCTTCTCCTCCTGCCTTCAATCTTTCCCAGCATCAGGGTCTTTTCCAATGAGTTGGCTCTTTGCATCAGGTGGCCAAAGGACTGCAGCTTCAGCATCAGTCCTTCCAATGAATATTCAGAGTTGATTTCCTTTAGAGACTATCATGTTATCACCATTTCAAAGATAAAGGAAACTGAGGCATAAAGAGGTTGAATATTAATAACTTGCCAGGATCACACAGCTAGGAAGTGGCAGAGCAAGGATTTGAATTTGAGCTTAAGTTGGTGTTGTGTTCTTAACCCTTCAGGTAAGTTTCTGGAGGGTTAAGGTTCCAGGTGTATTTCTCCATTTATTCATGTCTTTCTATTCATCAGCAAATTATAGCATTTCTTATTAGGTTCCTTTCTAGGTATTAATAGTATTTCTTGCTATTATGATGTGGACTATTTCTACCATGGCATTTTCTAATTAACTTTTGTTAGTGTATGAAAAAGCCATTGATTTTTATGTGGTAGTCAGCCATCTCTTTGAGTGCTTATTAGTTCCAGTAGTTTTCAGGTTGATTTTCTTGGATTTTATAATTAGAAACACATATAATGACAGTTTGTCTCTTCCTTTCCAATATGTTTTTATATTGTTTATCTTAGTTCTAAGTATTTGCTAATTTCCACTGTAATTCTGTTTTTGACCCACTGGTTATTTAGAAATGTGTTGCTTAATTTACATACCTATGGGGATTTTCTAGTTATCATTTTGTTTTTTGATTTCTTGCTTAGTTCTACTATGGTCAAGCCAATGTACTCTGCATGATTTTGGTCCTTTGAAACTTGCTTTATGGCCCAATATGTGGTCACTTTTGGTAAACTTTCCATATGCACTGAAAAAAAGTATATTCTGCCATTTTTAAATGCAGTGTTCTATGAAAAATGTCAATCAGGTCAAGTGTGTTAACCATATTCACACATTCTATATACTTATTTTTTAATCTGCTTATTCATTTTAGTAGTTAGTTTAGAGATTGCAACATGCATGGTTGAATTTTCAGAGGGTAATAGAAATTAGTACAGGACCATTCAAGGACCTTAAAACACTTATTTCACTTACATTCTCCTGACACTTGTGCTATTTATAACACATAATATTTATATTTATATGGCATTGCCATTTCTATTTAATGTAATCAATATTTATTTATATTTTTCCATATGGCAATATGTATTTTTTCTTGCATCTAACAGCTTCCACTTGGGATAAAGTTTTGCTGCCTAAAGAACACCCTTTAAGGTATTTCCTTTAGTGCAAGTGTCCTGGTGATGTCTTTTTTAGTTTAAAATGTCTCTATTTTGCCTTCATTTGCAAAAGACAGCTTCATGAATAGAGAGTTCCAGATTGGCAACTATTTTATTTCATTACATTTAAGATGCCATTTTGTTTGCTTCTGGTTTCTATTGTTTCAATCATATTTTTTTCCTTTGAAGAGGGTGTATCTTTTTTTTTTTTTTTTTCCTTCTGGCTGCTTTTAAGATTTTTGCTTTGTCTTTGGTTTTAAGTCATTTGACTATGATATATGTAGGAGAAATTCTGCTTAAGTCTTACAAGACTTCTTGAATTTTTGCTTCAATGTAAGAATTTCATGAAGTTTAGCAAAGTCACAACTGTTATCTCCACGATTGTTATCTCCACATTGTTTTTCTTGCCTCTCCTTTTGAAATTCCAATCCCACATGCTCTATTTTTTCACATATAATTCTTTACCTTTATTTCTGTATTTTTAATCATTTTATTCCTCTGTGCTTCAGTCTGAGATTTCTTCTTCAGAATTAACTTCTTGTTCACTAGTTTTCCCTCCAGATATGTTTAATCAGCTCTTAAACCTACCCATCAAGCTCTTAATTCATTGATTTCCATGAGTCTGCCAAAATCTCAGCTCAACTGCTTAGCTTCTTATCCACAGCTTTTCAGAATCAGCAATTTCTTAGAAGGCTGAAGCCCCACCAAATACCAGACTCCCCTCCCCAAGCTTCCATCCTCTCTGGAATCTTGACCCTGCAAATCTCTTCTCTGTTAGCTCCCTTTCAAAGAAGTGTTTTTAAATATTTCACCCAGTTTCTCTAGCTATTTTCAGTGGAAGTGTTGGTAGGGTATAATCTAGTCTAACATTGCTGGAAGTGGATTTTCTCCATTATTTTGGGAGGCAGCATACTGGCTAAATGGCTTTGAACTGTGTCTGGTACAATAATATGTACTGAATATGTTTGTGATATTATTAGACATGAAATTAGTCTATAGTTCCCTTTTTGTGTTATCCTAGATCAGCTTTAATATCATGATTTTGACAGCTTTGTAAAATGATTTGTATAGCATTGCATATTTCTCTATCCTCCAGAACTCTTTATATAACATCTGCTACTGCTGCTAAGTCACTTCAGTCGTGTCCGACTCTGTGCGACCCCATCCCTGGGATTTCTCCAGGCGAGAACACTGGAGTGGGTTGCCATTTCCTTCTCCAATGCATAAAAGTGAAAAGTGAAAGTGAAGTCACTCAGCCATGTCTGACTCTTCGCAATCCCATGGACTGCAGCCTACCAGTAGCCTCCTCCATCCATGGGATTTTCCAGGCAAGGGTACTGGAGTGGGGTGCCATTGCCTTCTTCATTATATAACACCAGTTCAGTTCAATTCAGTTCAGTCACTCAGTCATGTCCGACCCTTTGCAACCCCATGAATCGCAGCATGCCAGGCCTCCCTGTCCATCACCAACTCCCAGAGTTTACTCAAACTTATGTCCATCGAGTCGGTGATGTCATCCAGACATCTCATCCTCTGTCATCCCCTTCTCCTCCTGCCCCCAATCCCTCCCAGCATCAGGGTCTTTTCCAATGAGTCAGCTCTTCGCATCAGGTGGCCAAAGTATTGGAGTTTCAGCTTCAGCATCAGTCCTTCCAATGGACACCCAGGACTGATCTCTTTTAGGATGGACTGGTTGGATCTCCTTGCAGTCCAAGGGACTCTCAAGAGTCTTCTCCAACACCATAGTTCAAAAGCATCCATTTTTTGGCACTCAGCTTTCTTCACCATCCAACTCTCACATCCATACATGACCACTGGAAAAACCATAGCCTTGGCTAGACGGACCTTTGTTGGCAAAGTAATGTCTGCTTTTTAATATGCTGTCTAAGTTGGTCATAACTTTCGTTCCAAGGAGTAAGCGTCTTTTAATTTCATGGCTGCAACCACAATCTGCAGTGATTTTGGAGCCCAGAAAAATAAAGTCTGGCACTGTTTCCACTGTTTCCCCATCTATTTCCCATGAAGTGATGGGACTAGATGCCATGATCTTAGTTTTCTGAATGTTGAGCTTTAAGCCAACTTTTTCACTCTCCTCTTTCACTTTCATCAAGAGGCTTTTTAGTTCCTCTTCGCTTTCTGCCATAAAGGTGGTGTCATCTGCATATCTGAGGTTATTGATATTTCTCCCAGTAATCTTGATTCCAGCTTGTGCTTCTTTCAGCCCAACGCTTCTCATGATGTACTCTGCATGTAAGTTAAATAAGCAGGGTGACAATATACAGCATTGATGTACTCCTTTTCCTATTTGGAACCAGTCTGTTGTTCCATGTCCAGTTCTAACTGTTGCTTCCTGACCTGCTTATAGGTTTCTCAAGAGGCAGGTCAGGTGGTCTGGTATTCCCATCTCTTTCAGAATTTTCCACAGTTTATTGTGATCCACACAGTCAAAGGCTTTGGCATATTCAATAAAGCAGAAATAGATGTTTTTTTCTGGAATTCTCTTGTGTTTTCAATGATCCAGCAGATGTTGGCAATTTGGTCTCCGGTTCCTCTGCCTTTTCTAAAACCAGCTTGAACATCTGGAAGTTCATGGTTCATGTAAGAGATTATCTATTCCTTGAAGAGTTGATAGAACTCATCCATAAAATTTCTTACTGTATGATCAGGCCATTCCAGTTGACTCTTCCTTTGCTCTCTGTACATGTCCCCAACTCGACCAGTTCTGCTTCACTCACACAACTATCCAACCCTCTTAATTATAGGGCTTAGTCCATAACTGCCTACAGGCTTGCCCCGTGCCCTACGCCAATGGTTTCCCTGGTAACTGATGAGCCCCCACCTGCCATCAGTTCTCTCTATAAACAGTAGTAGCCTCCTTCTCTCCCGAGTAGTAAAGGTGGCTGCCATATCCTGCCAGCTGTCTGCTGTACACAGAGGGATGTCCCTCCAGGATCCTTTGTTTTGGACGTATAAGATGCCCCTATCCAATAAACCACTGATGTCTCTGTCACTGTCTTCGAGCTCATTCTTTGATCTTGAAGCTAGGCAGTTATATGGCTTTCAGGCCTGTGGGATACAGCCCAACACTTGGACCTTTTATTATTGTAGTGATTAACTTTTGGCTATGTTTTTAATTTGTCCTTTAGTTATTCTCATACAGCAATTATTCACAAATTCTGTTAGGAACTCAAGAATTATTCCTGTTTAAGTTTTATGTCCCTTCTTGAAAATTTTTTAAATTTCTAAATTTAAAAATTCCTAGCAGAGTCTGTGTCTACACTTCAGTTAATATTTCTAATATCATTTGTGTTTCTCTTGCTTTTTAAATCACACCGGACCAATTTTACTTTATGCAACTTTTAAGAAAAGAGGTTTTGTTTTTATGGTTCAAATCTATTGTTGTTATATCACTTAGCATGTGTGGCTTTGTGGCTGAGGTGGTTTATAGCCCTCTCTTCCCCTGCCTTAGTGACATGGAGGCCACATGTTCGAGGGGGGGACAAGACAGATTGAGTGACACCCAACCCACATCAGGTTCTGTGTAAAAAGTAACCCTTAACTTTGTTCAGTCACTGAGATATCAAGGTTTATTTGTAAGTGCAACATAGTCAAGCCAATTCTGATTAGTACAGGCAGTAAAAATTTTGCTATCCTAAAACACAGTCAAATTTTTAAAGTTTCATTGCTGTTTAAAAGCAATTTTGTATTATTGGCCTCTACTTGTGTAAACCTTTATTTTGTAGTTGTTTTGAATTTATCTCATTTTTTAAATCTTTCCAAAGTATTAAGGACTTTGAGGAGGAGAGGGCATGTACTCAGTCCCACTTTGATCCACTTTGATCCAACCTCTATCTTTTGTTATATCCTGGAAGAGTTTGCTACTTGTAGCTGAAAATGTATGTTTAAAGAAACAAAGTAGTAAACATGGTCATGTAGGCTTTATCATTTTAGTGCTAAGGAAACATGGGCTTTGTAACTTCAATCTCATTATTGATAAGTCAGAAGGTAGTCAGCTATAAACATGAACCCTTCCCATCCTCCATTGCCCTGATGACGTCTTTGTCTTCTGATAACATCTCAGGTAAAGTTCACAGCATTCAGGTCACTTGCAGCATGGAAAACTCCATTACAGGCTAATTCAATCAATTGCAAATTTGAATCTCAGAGCCTCCCCTCCTCAGCCATTGCCAGCTAAACTTCTCCCAGTAGAGACAGAGATTCTCTCTCTGACAACTAACCCTTCCCTTCTGTGGATCTATCTTTCTACTTAGATGTGGAAATGATTTTTAGTCTTGTGGAATGTGTGCAAAGATAGGGCAATTTAGATCATAGGGTTACTCAGAAGCTATCATTGACAGAGTTGAACACAGCATAAAAGATCTTATTCAGCATACTTTAATCACATACATCCTAAAGAAATGCTTACAGAGATGAAGGTCATAATACTCTCATAATTTTTTTTCATTTTTTTAAATATTGTATTCATACTACTGGTGATAAACATTTTGTATTCCTTATTTCAGAGTTTAGTAAAGCTTAAGTATGCATGAGTTCTTGGTAAAGATTTATGATTCTGAAGTATGGAAGTACCAATACAGACACAATTCCTCTCCTCCAGGAGCTTACATTCTAGTAAGGGGTAAATATATCAGAATCAAGTAAATAAAAGTTCTGGTAAGTGATAATAAAGAAATAAAACTGAAGGATGTGGTAGAGAGGAAAGGGAGACTACTCTGAGGAAGGATATTTGAGACAACATCTGAAGGAGGCAGGGAACTCAGGCCAGAAGCTGTTGCCAGAGCCTTCTCACAGTATGATGACCAGATATAAAGAGAAGCAGATGAACTAAAGATTAAGTTTAGAAATGGAATTGTTAGGGGAAGCACACTGATTGAAACCGCCCACCCTGGCCAGGCACCATAGTAACCATTTGCATGAGTTGTTTTATGACAGGAGGTCCTGGTAAGGAACAGGGAACTAATAAGCCTCCACCAACCAGAAGAGTTGGGGAAAGGTCAAAGGGAGACACCACCTGTGTGACCACCTCCCAGAATCCTTCTCTCTAGCATCCATCTTGGCTGAACAAGGGGTGCACCAGCAGGAAGGACTCTGAGTCAAAATGATTGGCTAAGGACAACCCGGAAACTAATCCCATCACCATAAAACCCGAGACTGCAAGCCATGTGACAGAGCTGTTCTTCTGGGTTCCCTTACCCTACTGCTCTCCACTGCCCTTTCCCAATAAAATCTCTTGGCTTGTCGGCAGCTGTGTCTCCTCCGACAATTCATTTCTGAGTGTTAGACAAGAGCCCAGTTTCGGGCCCTGGAAGGGGTCCCCTTTCCTGCAACAGAATTACAAAGACACACTGACACATTTTCTGGGGAAGATAAGGAAATAGCAGGAATCAAGGATGATCCCTAGGTTTGAGGTTTAAACAACTGTGTTAATAGTGGTACCATTTACTGAAATAAGGACTTCCCTGGTTGCTCAGATGGTAAAGAATCTGCCTGCAATGTAGGAGACCTAGGTTCAATCCCTGGGTTGGGAATATCCTCTGGAGAAGGAAATGACAACCCACTTCAGTATTCTTGCCTAGATAATTCCATGGACAGAGGAGTCTGGTGGGTTGCAAAGAGTCAGACATGACCAAGCAACTAACACTTACTGAAATAGAGTAGCATTGAAACATATACATTACCACATGTACAAGAGATAATGGGAAGCGCAGGGAGATCAACTCAGTGCTCTGTGATAACCTAGAGGGGTGGGATGGGTTGGGAGGTGGAAGGGAGACTCGAGAGGGAGGGAGTATGTGTATTCTTATGGCTGACTCATGCTGTTGCGCAGAAGAAACTACCACAACATTGTAAAACAATTAGCTTCCAATAAAAAATATAGGACTCAAGTATAGTGAGATCTGGCTCATGACTACAATATTTCTACCCTAAATTTTGTAAAGCGGTTTACAAGGAAGAACATCTCTGTAAAAAAGGAAGCTTGGGGAAATAATAATAGCTCACTAACATAGATTCACAGAATCAAAGAGAATTCTCTTAATTTTCCACTCAATTACCTGCAGCCATCTCCCACACCAGAAGAAGGCTATAACTTTCACTCCAACAATTAGAATGCTGAATACAAGGCCAGAGCTCTTTCACATGTGGCAGACAGGTAAGACAAAGAGTTAAATATTTTTCTCATTATAGCCTGATGCAAAACAAGTAAAAGAATTAAAATTTGTAACAAAGATGAGTAAGATCCCTAATTGTACCCAGGTGTTTGTAGTTCCCTAAATCTTGCTCTAAATTATATCCTATTTATATTTAATATTTATGCTAATACTAGTTACCATTATGCACAGTTGATTTAGTAAACTGTTCTCTTGTATAAAAAATGTAAATTAGTGGAAAATCATGATAATTCTCTTTAATTCTGTTTATCATGCTGAACTGTTCATGACATGATACCATAACCAAAACACACCTTCCACTTGTCAGCAGCTTATTCAAATTGCTGATAAAACAAGGATGAAATAAACAGCCTCTGGAGTGTTAACCTCGTATAGCAAAGGGTATATGGAGACTGCAAACAACATAGCTACTAAAAAGTCACCAACATGAACAAGCATTGTCAGACTAACAAGAATTACAGTAATTAGTCCCTTGAAGTAGAAACATTCTGCAAGTAACATGCATATTACTTTTCATATTTACATAAGTAAAACTTTGCAACAAAAAGAATCTTATCTCACTGCTTCAAAAAGTAAATTCCAAGCCAATGAATGGCACAGATGGATAAATTAAATTAGCCATATCAATGTATTTTTTAAAGTATTGGGTTCAAATATTCAAA
Source organism: Dama dama (assembly GCF_033118175.1). NCBI lineage: Eukaryota > Metazoa > Chordata > Mammalia > Artiodactyla > Cervidae > Dama > Dama dama. The sequence goes on from NC_083714.1 coordinate 56,176,073, forward strand.
TATTGGGTTTAAAATTCCAGTTATTTATTTTTCCTGAGACAAAAATATTTCTCTTACCAAAAAAAAAAAAAAATGTGGTTAAATCAGAGGTAGATACAGTAAACAACACGAAGTTTTTCAATGTTTCAAAGAAATAATACTTATGTATCTCCAGCACTAGTCACATTATCAGGGACAGAAGAGTTAATTCAAGCCATTTTTCATTTGTGTCATGGCTGTCAGTAAACTCAAAACCAAATATGAACTTAAATCACAGTCATGCTATCAATATGACAGCCTAGTTCTTTCCTCATTTCCTTGATCCCCAATTTATAATTTTTCTTGTTGAGTAGGCAGTGGTATTTCACAGAGCCAAAATGCCCATCTCATCCACTCTGGAAATCCCAATTGCTTTTCTTTTTTCTTTTTTTTTTTCCCATTTATTTTTATTAGTTGGAGGCTAATTACTTTACAATATTGTAGTGGTTTTTGTCATACATTAACATGAATCAGCCATGGATTTACATGTATTCCCCATCCCGATCCCCCCTCCCACCTCCCTCTCTACCCGATCCCTCTGGGTCTTCCCAGTGCACCAGGCCCAAGCACTTGTCTCATGCATCCAACCTGGGCTGGTGATCTGTTCCACCCTTGATAATATACATGTTTCAATGCAATTCTCTCGAAACATCCCACCCTCGCCTTCTCCCACAGAGTCCAAAAGTCTGTTCTGTACACCTGTGTCTCTTTTTCTGTTTTGCATATAGGGTTATCGTTACCATCTTACTAAATTCCATATATATGTGTTAGTATACTGTAATGGTCTTTATCTTTCTGGCTTACTTCACTCTGTATAATGGGCTCCAGTTTCATCCATCTCATTAGAACTGATTCAAATGAATTCTTTTTAATGGCTGAGTAATATTCCATGGTGTATATGTACCATAGCTTCCTTATCCATTCATCTGCTGATGGGCATCTAGGTTGCTTCCATGTCCTGGCTATTATTAACAGTGCTGCGATGAACATTGGGGTGCATGTGTCTCTTTCAGATCTGGTTTCCTCAGTGTGTATGCCCAGAAGTGGGATTACTGGGTCATATGGCAGTTCTATTTCCAGTTTTTTAAGGAATCTCCACACTGTTCTCAATAGCGGCTGTACTAGTTTGCATTCCTACCAACAGTGTAAGAGGGTTGCCTTTTCTCCACACCCTCTCCAGCATTTATTGCTTGTAGACTTTTGGATAGCAGCCGTCCTGACTGGCATGTAATGGTACCTCATTGTGGTTTTGATTTGCATTTCTCTGACAATGAGTGATGTTGAGCATCTTTTCATGTGTTTGTTAGCCATCTGTATGTCTTCTTTGGAGAAATGTCTGTTTAGTTCTTTGGCCCATTTTTTGATTGGGTCATTTATTTTTCTGGAATTGAGCTGCAGGAGTTGCTTGTATATTTTTGAGATTAGTCCTTTGTTGCTTCGTTTGCTATTATTTTCTCCCAATCTGAGGGCTGTCTTTTCACCTTACTTATAGTTTCCTTTGTTGTGCAAAAGCTTTTAAGTTTAATTAGGTCCCATTTGTTTATTTTTGCTTTTATTTCCAATATTCTGGGAGGTGGGTCACAGAGGATCCTGCTGTGATTTATGTCGGAGAGGGTTTTGCCTATGTTCTCCTCTAGGAGTTTTATAGTTTCTGGTCTTACATTTAGATCTTTAATCCATTTGGAGTTTATTTTTGTGGATGGTGTTAGAAAGTGTTCTAGTTTCATTCTTTTACAAGTGGTTGACCAGTTTTCCCAGCACCACTTGTTAAAGAGGTTGTCTTTTTTCCATTGTATATCCTTCCCTCCTTTGTCGAAGATAAGGTATCCATAGGTTTGTGGATTTATCTCTGGGCTTTCTATTCTGTTCCATTGATCTATATTTCTGTCTTTGTGCCCAATTGCTTTTCATCTGTCTTCTTCCCAGACTTGTTCTGGGAACAAACCATGAAGATAACCACAAGTTGTACCCTAAGATCTTGGGCTTAGTAAATTTGCCTTGTAGTCCAATATGGTTTACTGAAAACAAGTGAAGGAATTTACAAAATCATTTCTTTTTCTTCAGGTTTTGATCAGATGATTTAAGGTTTTACCATTAAGCAATGGTTAGCGTGATGGTTTGTGTTAATGGTTGAAAGCAGACATCAATATGCTTTGGAAACCATTCAAGAGATTGGTAGACCTATGGTCCAGCAATCCAGTTCTGGGTATATAACCAAAGGAATTATAACCAAGATATGAAAGAGACACCACACTACTGTGTTCACTGCAGCATTATTCACAACAGCCAAGGCATGGAAGCAACCTAACTAACCATCAACAAATGAGTGGGTTAAAAATAAATTTATTCTATACTTACAATGGAATATTATTCAGCCTTTAAAAAGAAAGAAACCCTGCCACTTATGACAATACGGATGAGCATGGTGGACATTATGCCAAGTGAAACAAGCCAGACACAGAACGAAAAATACTATGTGATAATACTTACACTGAGAAATAGAAAATAGTCAAACTCATAGAAGCAGAGGATGGAATAGTGGTTACCAGGGGCTGGAAGGAGGGAAAACAGGAGATATTAGCCAAAGAATACAAAGTTTCAGTTATGCAAGATGAATGAAAGCCTAGAGATATACAGCATACTGCCTATAGTAAACAGTACTGTACTGTGTACTTAAAATTTTACTAATAGGTTAGATCTGTTAAGAGTTCTTATCACACACATGCACACAAAATAATAACAATAATAGAGTAGGAGAAATCATTTTGAGGTGACAGATAGGTTTATAGCATAGACTGTGGTAATGGTTTGCTGCTCAGTTTGTTCTTCTGTAATATGGAGACAGTTTTTTTAATCCCTAATTCAACTCACGACAGTGTTGTAATATCCCATAAAATGACATGTGTGAAATTATTTTGCAAACCATCAAGGGCTAAATCTACCTAAAGGATTAGAAATGGGAGACTTAAATAGCAGCCAAGCCAACAAAATCAGAACAGAAATGGCAATTGTTTAGGGATTTTTTTTTTCTCACATGTCATTTAGGTTCACATTCTTTATAACCCAGTATCAACATTTAGAATATTCCTGTGATCTATTCCTCTAATAGCCTCTGTTTTTCTTTATCTTTTCAGTCTCTCCATTTGATGCAGGTAAATCTTCAGTCTCTTGGGTGGCCGCTTCCACCTGTTTTCCCTTTGCTCCCCTTTTCTCTTTTGTTTGCACTTTTCTATCTGAAGATTCATCCTTTCCTGCTGTCTTCTTTGGTTTTGTTTCCACTTTGGCAGGAGCACATTTAGTTGTTTAGTTAACAACCTCCTAGGTCTCCTCTTGGGCTCCTCCTCCCCAGCCCTCAATGCAGAACTGACCTTCCTCTGAGGCACCCTGGCAGCAAGGTGGACATGTACTAGGAGTGCGGAGAGAAGTCTGGAAGCTGGTCTGCCTGGCCATGGCTGCTCCTTCTGCTGCTGGAGCAGCTATGAGCTATTCTTGGTTTTGTTTGTTTGTTTGTTTTTTGTGGGTTTTTTGTTTTGTTTTGTTTTTATTCTCTTTCCTTTTTGCTATTCTGATTGAGTGACTTCTACTACCTTTTTCACCCAGATCACCTCACCAGTTTCTGCTCAAACTGATCTTTATAGGCAAACACACCCTGGGTGCCTCTTCAGGAGAGGAAAAATGAGATGAAAATGATTACTAGATTACTCTGTGTCATGTTGCATAGGACATATACTGGTAATAGTCCCTTAAATGCATACGGTATAGACCTGGGTCTACATATCTGATTAAATACTTAGACAAATGCATATGTGCTCACACACACCACAGTAATGTCCTCATCCTCCTTTTTTCACCTAGTACATCACATGATAAAGGGGTGACATGGTCTTTGGGAAGGAAAGTCTGTAATCTAGGTCACATTATTAACTTGCTCACCCAGTGAGATGCTCCACTGATTTCACATGTTCTGTTTCTATTTTAATGTGAATTGAGACAGAACTAAATCATCTTAAAGCATCTGTCAATAGGCAGTTATCCAGACACTTAGTTTCATGTTCTTCATAACCCAATATTAGCATTTGGAATATTTTTGAAATCCATTTATATAACAGCCTCTGAGTTTTTCTCATTTCTTCTACTTTCTATTTCAAATTGATCTTTGATCCTAAATATTCATTGGAAGGACTGATGCTGAAACTGAAACTCCAATACTTTGGCCACCTGATTCGAAGAACCGACTCAATGGAAAAAACCCTGATGCTGGGAAAGATTGAGGGCAGGAGGAGAAAGGTACAACAGAGGATGAGATGGCTGGATGGCATCATGGACTCAATGGACATGAGTTTGAGCAAGCTCCAGGAGTTGGTGATGGACAGGGAATCCTGGCTTGCTGCAGTCCATGGGGTCGCACAGAGTCAGACCTGACTGAGTGACTGAACTGAACTGAGGCCTTAAGTGGTCACAGACTTCATCAGGAAGCAAAAGTAACATATGTCAGTAATTATCCCTTGGATTTATACAAAGTGCTTTGAAAACAGCCCAATGCTAGTTATTTGACCACAAGTGTCACTTCACTTCCCTCCATCTATTTCTTCATCCGAAAATGGTGATAATATTGGTGATTTAAACAGCCTATTTGAGATATGGTCACTCAACCAATTCAAAATTGACCTAATCACTTTCTCATTCTGCTCCCTTTTTTCCATCTTGTCCATGAGGATATCATGAATGACTTTGTCAGATGCCTGGCTGAAATCCAAATTCACCATGCTCAACATTTCCCTTATCTACAAGGATAGTAAAAAACCTGATCAAAAATTGAAAAGGATGTTTTATGGCTCAGGAAACTCAAACAGGGGCTCTGTATCAATCTAGAGGGGTGGGATGGGGAGGGAGATGGGAGGGAGGTTCAAAATAGAGGGGATATATGTATACCTTTGGCCAATTCATGTTGAGGTTTGACAGAAAACAACAAAATTCTGTAAAGCAATTATCTTTCAATAAAAAAATAAATTAAAAAGAAAAAAATTGAAGAGAAGAAGAAGGAAATGAGGTGATTTGATCTGTACTCCATATTCATCTGCTATCTTCTACTGATAGTCACCTCACTCTACAAGTGCCCACAAGACATATGTTTCCACTTGGCCTAATGTCAACACTTCAGCTTCACTGGTGGATATTTTTCTAAAAATGACCATTTGTTCACTTTGAAAGTAAAATCAGCTTTTCCCCAGTTGTCACTTCTCCTCAACACTGTTTCTTAAAAGTCCTGTAGAGGAGCTTACATCCAACAGGAGAGAGGAGTTTGGAGGTCACAGCTCATAGATGCAGATACGCATTCATTCCTCCCTTGACTTCAAAGCACTTTCAATTCCTCTCAAGGAATCTCACAGCCCTTCTGGGTCCATGACAGAATCACTGGAAATGTCCTGAGGAGGCGGTAAAGTCACTGTGTACACTTTATTTTCACTTTGAGTGACATTCGCACAGGAGCCACTCTATGCCAAGGTCCTATAGACACAAAGGAACTCTTTTCACATAGTTTACTGCCTAGTGTGAAAGACAGACGCATGAGCAAATAAACATTGGCCTGATGTCAGAACTTCAGCTTCACTGGTGTGTATTTTCTAAAAATGACCATTTATTCACTTTTAAAGTAAAATCAGCTTTCCCCCAGTTGTCACTTCTCCTCAACAGTTTTATGTGCATTTGAATTTACATTAGAAGAGCTATGGTTTCAACTCACTCATCCTCCCATTTTTATGGGTATTTCTGTTCTAGCTAAGGATGGGGCCAAGTATGACTTGGTTTATCATACGACAAGATGGGCTGAATGAGACTGAGACCTGAAACTATGCTGGATTAGTATAGCAAAACAGGTACATGGATGACAAGCCCTACTCTACATTCTAGAAAACAGTTTGCTCTGGAGGGTTAAAGTGCTATGTAGCAATAGCTATAGCTCAGAGAGATGGGATGAGAAGGGTTCAAGTCTAGTAGACATTTAATCTCCCAATGGGTGGTACAAGTACAATAATGGGAAATTTAAATACTAAGAAAGCAAGCCATCGGCATCAAGATGATTCACTAGCAGGTATCAAGTCCTGGCCACTCAGGTGAAGCTCAAGGGAAGTTCTCCAGTTACCAGTTGCCCTACCTACAGTACATTCTGAGATAGTAAAATTGTCAGTTTAAGCCAACATAGCTGGCCTCACTGCACATCTGAAAGGCTAGTGTTCCCCATGGATAGTATGTCTCAACTCTAGAATTACCTACAGATATGACTTAATACACTTCTCAGCATGTAGTGAACAAGTGTGGCTGCCAGATAACCCTAAAGATTAACTCAAATGCCTGAAGCCCCCATTTCTGAAATCTGCCTCAAGTTCAAGCCCATGTGAATGTTTTCACTGAGAGAACCTCAAAACTGAATCACGAGGCTCGTAAACCATTGGAAATAAGAATGATAAGAGAGGGGTAATGATTGCATAGATTAGTGATTTTATTTGGAGCAGATGGGTGTGGGACCAGGAGAGGAGAAGAGGGGCAGGGAATGTATAATTTGAATAGATTTTCCCAAGTTCTACTTTCTCATCTATACATATCTAATTGAGGATCAGTAGCATAGTTGAATGATTTTATTTAATAGCAGAATCTCTATCCCAGGAGACTGAACTGTTTGTGATGCTTGGAGAAGAAAGTAGAATATTCACAGTCAGCTAAGGCTGACTGACATTCAGGAGAAGGAAATCCACTAGCTTTTCAATTAAAAACTCTAACCCTTATATAAAGTATATGAATACCCCCATTTAGCAAGAATGTGCTTACAAGCAAAGTGCTTATTGAGGCTTGAGCGCTATGACTCAGATTTCTCTTTCAACTAGAAATTAAGCCCCAACTGGAGGTCCATATAAACACTGATGCATCGCCACTCAATCTCACCCCCACAGTTTTCTGACAAAATTCCAGGGGATGAAAATGTCTAATGACATTTTCTGAAAGACTTAAGTCGCTTACAATCATCATGCTGCTGCTGCTGCTGCTAAGTCGCTTCAGTCATGTCCGACTCTGTGCGACCCCATAGACGGCAGCCCACCAGGCTCCCCCATCTCTGGGATTCTCCAGGCAAGAACACTGGAGTGGGTTGCCATTTCTTTCTCCAATGCATGAAAGTGAAAAGTGTAAGTGAAGTCGCTCAGTCGTGTCCGACTCTTCACGACCCCATGGACTGCAGCCTACCAGGCTCCTTCATCCATGGGATTTTCCAGGCAAGAGTACTGGAGTAGGTTGCCATTGCCTTCTCCGGACAATCATCATGAAGCTACACTAAAACCAGATGTCTTGAAAGGAGAGCTCCAGGATCAGTTCTTGGCTCTGATTCCTGGCATGAATATACTGGCCTAAGAGTGACCTCTGTGGTGAAGTAAATGAAGCAGGAAGAGTATTGAGTGCTAAGCCTGAAGGAGTCTGTGAGATGGGCCAAGTGTATCTTCTGCTTTCTCACCTATACTCAGAATACTTGGTACTAGCATGTAAGTTTCTCCTGAACTCAACCAAGATATTTATTATATTTTATACATCTCTGAGCTTATTGTAGTAGGAGGGCTTTTGAAGAATGTTTAGCTGACCCAAAATTCCAGAAGCATAAGTTCAACCCTTAAAAATTACAAGGAAAATATGTCCTTTGGTTCTCATAAAATTGATATTAAACATTTAGGGTGTTTGATGGATATGGGGACATGCCACTTAGAACATCTTCAAGAAGGGACTTCCTGCCTGGCTGAAAACTGACATTCGCTAGTCATGAGCTCCTTCAGAGCCCACCTCAGCATGTGAGCCAGTCACGCTCTTCACAGGATGGCCCCAACTAATGACTAAGCAAAATAATACAGTATAAGTATTAGTAATTATTGTAATAGTACAAGGACCCACCTGGTTCCATACAGCAGGACTTAGCAAGACATCTCAGCAGGAGTCCTGTGAGTAAGAGTAAGTCTTCATGTTTATCTCCCCTTTGAGGGGTTAGAGAATTTCTCGAGTCTATACTGCAGTCTGTTTGCTCCCTCTGCCCAGTTCTACTCCCATTCTCTCTCTTTTCACAGGTGTTACTACACAAGCAACTTTTCACGTTCCTAAGTCCATCCTGTCAGAGAAAGCAATGGCACCCCACTCCAGTACTCTTGCCTGGGAAATCCCATGGATGAAGGAGCCTGGTAGGCTACAGTCCATGGGGTCGCAAAGAGTTGGGTACGACTGAGCGACTTCACTTTCACTTTTCACTTTCATGCATTGGAGAATGGAAATGGCAACCCACTCCAGTATTCTTACCTGGAGAGTCCCAGGGATGGGAGCCTGGTGGGCTACCATCTATGGGGTCTCACAGAGTCGGACACAACTGACATGACTTAGCAGCAGCAGCAAGTCCATCCTGTGTCTGTTTCCCATAAACCCCAAATTAGTGCATGGATCATATTAAGAATCTGGGAAGAGTTCACGAATAGAATGATTCACAGAATCACTCAAAAGTAAGGGTATAAATGCTAATAAAAATATACAAGTAATACTATTCTAAATAAGACTATAAAAGGTGGAAGTGAACTTGGAGTGGTATACTAGAACCCTGAAAAGATGAATGCACTGGAAATCAACAAGTCTGACCTGTTAAGCTACTCCACAGCAACAAACACACGAGAGAGATAACAGTGGAGTCCAAGTGGATTGAAGGGGTTTTCTATTTTTACCTTTTTACCTTTTACCTTTCTATTTTTACCTTTCTTGTTTGTCAGTTTGATTTCTAGAGAATAAAGGTTAAGTGTTGCAACCTTGTTCAAAATACTGCAGCACGCTATTGAGATTAGAGGTTCAGTGTGGGAACTGACATTTCTGCATTCCCAGGCAAGGGAAGAAAAAGAAAGAATAGAGCAAAAGAGAGGGACAGAGACAGAGACGGGCAGAAACAGAGACAGAGCCTAACAGACTTCAGGAGGCAGCGCAACCTAACACTTGTCCTTGTCAACTTGTCCATTTCTGTAGAAACAACTGGCTTATTTAAACCAATGGTATCCCAGCCAGGAATACATGTTGCATACAAAAAAAAAATGAAATGTAAGAAAGGAGAAAATATAGTAGAAATAGGAAATCGGGAAGATTACAGGAGCTAAGAATTTTTTTACTGATCTTTCTCTTTATATCTATAGTAATAAAGGCAATACTGATAGGAGGGTATGGCTCAGTACACAGATAGTAGGTAATCTATCATGAAATTTGCCCGATAATCCTTCCTCCCAGCACTCTGTCAAGAGTCAGCCCTCTCTGATCAAATTCACACAAATGACTTACTTTCTTGGTCCCACTTCTGCTTCAACCAAGATCTTAATCTCTCCCAAGGCAGTCATTTGATTTAACAGTCTAAGGTCATGCAGCCGCTACTGAGCAGATGAGCTAGGAATAGAGTTCAGGTCCCTGTGGGATTGGAACTTCAAAAAGACCTAGAGACCCCTCCATTTGCACAAGCTTACTTGTATGGCCCACATAACTACAGGGGAGCAGGGAAGTGTAGCTAAGCTATGTTTCCAAGGAGAGAAGATCCAGGTATTAGCGAACAGTTTCTATATACCACTCTATTTCCAACTGTTCTTAAATGCATGTGGTAGCCACACCCATCTGTTACACTGGAGGCAACAAGGATATTAGTACCTCTTACCCAGGGAGTACTCATCACCTTGCCCCAGGATCTGACAATCTCAAGGGAGTTAAGAGTGGATGTGCCTTCTCTGTACTCTGTTTCTCAGCCAGTCAGTTGAAAAGGATTCAGTAGAGGACTCCCAAAGGCACTAGTTACTGGAGGCTAGATCTCTGAGTCACCACTTAGAGAACAACTACCCAAGAGAGCCACCAAAGTGCCATCAGACTGTCTTATGTGTGAGAAATACACTTGTATTGTGTTAAGCCACTGAGATCAGGAGTTGTTTATATAGCAGCTAGCATTAATTGCCTTGACTAATAGAGAATCTGTATGTTCCTGAGAAGGGCCCAGGTGGAGTTAGTCAAAGGACTGGGAGGGATCATACCCCATCCAATGCTGTATTCATTTGCTTGGGGCTTCCATCCCAAAGTATCACAGATTGGGTGGCTTAAAAAAGACAGAAATGTATTGTCTCCCAGTTCTGGAGACTAGAAGCTTAAGATTAAGCTATTGGCAGAGTTTTTCCTCTGATGCCTGTGAGAGAAGTCTCTACCAGGCCTTTCCTAGGCTTGTAGACACATCACCCCAATCTCTGTGTTGGTCTTCCCACAGCCTTCTCTGTGTTCAGATTTCTTCTTGTAAGGATTCCAGTCATTTTGAACCAGGGACCCCTCCTACCCCCATGTGACCTCATCCTACTGTAACTGATTACATCTGCAATCACCCTGTTTGCAAACAGTGCTACTTCTGAAGTACTGAGGTTTAGGGCTTCAACCTATAAATCTGGAGGCATTCAATTCAACCCCAAATCAGGAACTACCACTGCTCATTCCCCTCCTCTACCTTGGGATAGGCTTTTCCTGTGACTTACCTTTCACTAGGTCTATATATTCAAATAATGAACACTGACTCTGGAAACTGGATTTCATAAGAAAATAGTGAGTGAACAACCCTGTGTGATAAAATCCAGGCCATGTCAGAATGGGCACTAGTGCTCCAGTTGGGAGCCTTTCCCCAGGAGCAGGAAGAACTGCAACCTAGGCATGAAGGCAACTAAATGAGCGTCTTATAGTTAGTGATTCCTTTCCTATAAACCTCTGCTTCTTAGTGCATGGTATATTACAAGGTGTATTCCCACCACACACATGCAAGCTGCCTCCTGGGTTCCTGACTCACTGAATGTCAAAAGTGGTGCGATGCTGAGGTGGCACTGCTAAACTTAGAAGGCTCAAAGTTGCCAATTAATTCTGTGCAAAAAAAAGTGTTTGTATCAGCCTTCACTTTCGGCTCAGCCTGATATTCTCCAGCTTCTCCCAGTGTGGGGCCTCCTCAGAAGCAACTGCTTGCCTCAGGCCTGGGAACAAAGCAGCATCACTTGGGGCAAAGGGACTGGCCTATTTGTTGGACAGCAACTGGCTATATTTATCCCACTCCCACCCCCTCTCGCCCTGTATTAGTTTTATATTGCTGCGTAACAAATGATCACAAGTTTAGCTATTGTAAACAGCACACGTTTATTAACTCTGCTTCCGTGGGTCAAGAGTCTGGATACCATTCAAGTCCTCTGCTCGGGCTCTCACGAGGCCACAGTGAAGTTATCAGTCAGGTTGCCTTCTCATCTGGAGTTTAAGTCCTTTTCCAAGCTCCCGTAGCTGCTAACAGAATTCATTCTTTATGCTGTAGATTGAGGGCCCTGATTTTTGCTGCTTCTTAACTGTAGGCTTCCCCAAGGTCCTAGAGGCTGAGGCAGTCACAGCATAGCTGTTTGCTTCTTCAAAGCCAGCAGTAGAATCTCTCCAGTTTGCTAGAATGCAGTCTAGTAACATGATGTAACCATGAAAATTACCTCTTATTATCTTTGCCATACTCTATTGTTTCAGGTGTGGGAAGGGTTATACAAAAGTGTAACTCATTGAAGGTCACATTAGGGTATGTCTGCCACCCCTACTCCCTGACCACTTAGCTCCAAGCACAACAGTTGCTGACTGCTTCTGCTCATAATACTATCAACAAAGCTTGGGATGGGGCTTAAGGTGCCATTTTTGCTTATTGCGTTCTCCTTAACTACTTGTCATGGCACGTACATTCCTTTGTCATCATCATTATCATGCCAGGTAAGTCACACATGGGTTATTACCTATGTGGGCACCAAGGCTTAGCCAACCCCACAGAATTACACAGGTGATCCCTGGACCAGTAGCATCAGCATCCCATGGAAGTTTGTTACAATAATTCTCAGGCTCCACCCAAGACCTTATGAATCACAAACTCTGGGGTAGTGTCCTGCAGTCTGTATTTTAATCTGCTGTCCAAGGGTTACTGATACATGCACAAGGTTAAGTACCACTGAGTTCATAAACAGGCTTTATGAAAAAAGGGAAACTTAAATAGCCAACAAAGAGCTTGAGAATAGAAAATACAGTTTCCACTATGTATGAGTTTACTTGGCTTCCCTGGTGGCTCAGATGGTAAAGAATCTGCCTCCAATGCATGGGTTCAATCCCTGGGTGGGGAAGATATGGAGGAGGAAATGGCAACCCACTCCAGTATTCTTTCCTGGAAAATTCCATGGACAGAGGAGCCTGGCAGACTACAGTCCATAGGATCACAAACAGTTGGACACGACTGCTGCTGCTGCTGTTAAGTCGCTTCAGTCATGTCCGACTCTGTGCGACCCCATAGATGGCAGCCCACCAGACTTCTTCGTCCCTGGGATTCTCCAGGCAAAAACACTGGAGTGGGTTGCCATTTCCTTCTCCAATGCATGACAGTGAAAAGTGAAAGTGAAGTCGCTCAGTCGTGTCCGACTCTTCACGACCCCATGGACTGCAGCCTACCAGGCTCCTCTGACCATGGGATTTTCCAGGCAAGAGTACTGGAGTGGGGTGCCATTGCTTTCTCCTCAGACATGACTGAGCGACTAATATCTCTAATGATATCATTTTACATTAATTATCTCTGTAAAGACCCTATCACCAAATACAGTTACATTCTGAAGTACAAGGACTTAGAGCTTTAACATATGAACTTGGGGGAGACAGCACACACCCTGTTCATCCTATATTCTCAAAGAGAGATGTGCTGGGATCAGGATGCTGTTGGGCCCAGAAAATGACCCTGAATCATAGGACAGGGATGCCTCTACATTGCGGGTCACCCTTTTTGTCCTGTTTACTGGGGGAAAGAACAAGTCATTTGGTGCCTGGCAGTCAGGATTTGGGGTGTCAACTGTTTCCAGTCATTGTACTGAAATGCCAATGGCTCAGCACTGGGAGATCTTGGGACCCATAGGGTATCGTCAGTCCCCTGGTAGAAGAGGCACTGCTGGTCCTATTAGAAGCTGGAAATCGAAGTCCAGTGAGAGTAATGCTTGAGAGTGTCCACTGGATATGGCAACAGGGAGATCTCTACTTACCCTCACAAAAACAGATTTTTCAGACTGACAGGAGAGAAGACATATGGGAATAGGTGGAGAGAGGTGTGTAGACTACCTTTTTTAAAATGTAAAGAGTAAAGAATCTTTTAAACATAAAGAGTAAATTTTTTTTAAATATATAGAGTGAAGAAAGGACAATAGCTGGAGGGAGATATGGATTAAAGGAAGAGGAATTTTTAAGATGCGAGATAGAGAATATTTCAATCCTGAGAGGAAAGATCCAGTTAGAAAGGGAGATGTTAAACGTGCACAAAATGGGAGGACATAACCAATGCAGCAAGATCGCTTAGAAAGTGAGAAGGGATTGGATTCAGAAAGAGGTGTGTTGATCAGCCTTTGATAGGAGGAAGGACATCCCTTCTAACAAAATACTGTTCAGACCATAACATACCTGTGAAACCTCTGTGTCTATCAATGGATGAATGAATAAAGAAGATGTGGCATATGTGTACAATGGAATATTATTCACCCACGAGAAGGAAGAAAATTCTGCCATTTACAACAACAGGGGTGGTCCTTGAGAGCATTATGTTTAGTGAGATAAGCCAGACAAAGACAGATATTGTATCATATCCTGAAACTGTAGAAACAGAAAGTAGAATGGGAAGTTCAGGAGGTATTAAGTGCTACAAAGTTGCAACTAGAAGATGAATATGTTCTGGAAATCTAATGCACAGCATAGTGATTATAGACAACAATATTGTGTTATACACTTCAAAATTGCTGAGACTCGATCTTAAATGTTCTCACCACATTAAAGAAACAATAATTTCTTTATTGTGACATGGTATTAGCTAAAGATATGGTGGTAATCATATTGCAATATGTTAAATGTATCATATCAACACAATGTACACCTGAAATTTATACACTTATATATCAATTGTATCTCAATTAAAAACAAATTAAAGAAAACAAAAACACATGTAATAAAATTTTTATAAGAGTGATATTCACTACATAGAGAACATTTTTATTTAAGGGAATGGATATGATAGCCATTCTTTTTTTTTCTTAATTTTATTTATTTATTTTTGGCTGTGCTGAGTCTTCGTTCCTGCAAGGGCATTTCTCTAGTTGCGGTGAGCAGGGGCTACAGATTTCTTATTGTGGTGGCTTTTCCTGTTGCAGAGCATGGGCTCCAGGGCACACAGACTTCAAGTTGCGACACGTGGGCTCAATAGTTGAGGTGCCTGGGCTCAGTTGCTCTGCAGCATGTGGAATCTTCCTGGATCAAGGATCAAACCCATGTCTCCTGCATTGACAGGCAGATTCTTTACCACTGAGCCACCAGGAAAGCCCTGATATCCATTCTGAAAGGTACATTAGAGGTATTTATAAGCACATGTAATACATATGGTCATAAAACTACTACACACATACAGAGTTCAAAAGTCTGTTCTGTATTTCTGTGTCTCTTTTTCTGTTTTGCATGTAGGGTTATCGTTACCATCTTTCTAAATTCCATATATATGTGTTAGTATGCTGTAATGTTCTTTATCTTTCTGGCTTACTTCACTCTGTATAATGGGCTCCAGTTTCATCCATCTCATTAGAACTGATTCAAATGAATTCTTTTTAACGGCTGAGTAATATTCCAGAAAGAGTGAAGTGAATGAGGCAGAAGGAAAGCAACTTTGAAAGATATTTTAGCTATGGCATGACTTGGCAGATTTGCCTTAAAAAAACAAATATTCAAATTTATTTTTAGCAAAAATATGTGCACTGGGCTTTTAAAAGTCAAACAACATAAAGAATTAATAGTGAAAACCAATAGTCCCTTACATGACCCTAGTCCTACTTCCCAGAAGGATCCCTTTGAATTCTTCTGCCTGATTCTACTTTTTATCTTCTGAGAACTTGTACCACATTTCTAAATTATCTGTTTCCACTGCTGTTTGGTGCTTAATCAGTTTGATGGTATTATTGACAGCTGTGGAAAGTGAGGCTTTAACTCAGTGACATTACCTACATGTGCTTTCTTCCCTCCCTACCCCACACAGCTATAGTAAACTACCTTTGCCTGCTTTATGGGTTGGCTTTACCTAGTTATCTGAGCTCTCACTACCCAATGATTGGCTATAAGCCTATGTAAAAATGTTTATCCATACACTTGCTGTGGACAAGAAGTGAACAATTGCTCTAATGAATCCCCATACAATGTCAGCCAAAGTGTTTAGGTCATGGACTACTCCAATGAGAGAGAGGTTAAAGCCTTGTTTAAATATACTAGGCATTATAGTTATCCACCCTACCCTTACCCTACAGGGTTTTAAATTTTTATTTATTTATTTATTTATTTTAATTGGAGGATAATTACCTTACAATATTATGATGGTTTTTACCATACATCAACATGTATCAGCCACAGGTGCACATGTGTCCCCCCATCCTGAAGCCCCCTCCCACCTCCCTCCTCATCCCATCCCTCTGGGTTGGCTCAGAGCACCAGCTTTGAATACCCTGATTCATACATGGAACTTGCACTGGTCATCTATTTTACATATGGTAATAAACATGTTTCAATGCCATTCTCTCGTATCATCCCACCCTCACCTTCTCCCACATAGTCCAATAGTCTGTTTTTTACATCTGTGTCTCTTTTGCTGCCTTGCATATAGGATCATCATTACCATCTTTGTAAATTACATGCATATACATTAATATACTGCATTGGTGTTTCTCTTTCTGACTTACTTCACTCTGTATAATAGGCTCATCCACCTCATTAGAACTGACCCAAATATGTTCTTTTTTTATAGCTGAGTAATATTCCATTGTGTATATGTACCACAACTTCCTTATCCATTCATCTGCCAGTGGACATCTAGGTTGCTTCCATGTCCTAGCTATTGTAAGTAGTGCTGCAGTGAACATTGGGGTACATGGGTCTCTTTCAATTCTGGTTTCCTCAGTGTGGATGCCCAGCAGTGGGATTGCTGGGTCATGTGGCAGTTATATTTCCACTTTTAAAAGAAATCTCCACAATATTCTCCATAGTGACTGTACCAGTTTGCATTTCCACCAAGGTGTAAAAGGTTTCCCTTTTCTCCACACCCTCTCCAGCATTTATTGTTTGCAGACTTTTTGATAGCAGCCATTCTGACTGGTGTGAGATGATACCTCATTGTGATTTTGATTTGCATTTCTCTAATAATGAGTGATGTTGAGCATCTTTTCATGTGTTTAATAGCCATCTGTATGTCTTCTTTGGAGAAATGTCTGTTTAGTTCTTTGACCCACTTTTTTATTGGGTTGTTCGTTTTTCTGGTATTGAGCTACATGAGCTGCTTGTATATTTTGGAGATCAATTCTTTGTCAGTTGCTTCATTTGCTATTATTTTCTCCCATTCTGAAGGATGTCTTTTCACCTTGCTTATAGTTTCCTTCGTTGTGCAAAAGTTTTTAAGTTTAATTAGGTCCCATTTGTTTATTTTTGTTTTTTATTTCCATTACTCTGGGATGTGGGTCAAAGAAGATTTTGCTGTGATTTTTGTCAGAGAGTGTTCAGTCTATGCTTTCCTCTAAGAATTTTACAGTTTCTGTTCTTACATTTAGATCTTTAATCCATTTGGAGTTTATTTTTGTGTATGGTGTTAGAAAGTGTTCTAGTTTCATTCTTTCACATGTGGTTGAACAGTTTTCCCAGCACCACTTGTTAAAGAGATTATTTTTTCTTCATTGTATATTTTTGCCTCCTTTGTCAAAGATAACACATCCATATGTGTGTGGATTTATCTCTGGGGCTTTCTATTTTGTTCCATTGATCTATATTTCTGTCTTTGTGCCAGTACCATACTCTCTTGATGACTGTAGCTTTGTAGTGTAGTCTGAAGTCAGGAAACATGATTCCTTCTGTTTCATTCTTCTCTCTCAAGATTACTTTGGCTATTCAAGGATTTTTGTGTTTCCATACAAACTGTGAGGTTATTTGTTCTAGTTCTGTGAAAAATACTGTTGTTAGCTTGATAGGGATTGTGTTGAATCTAAAGGTAACTTTGGTAGTATACTCATTTTCACTATATTGATTCTTTGAATCCACAAGCATGGTATATTTCTCCATCTATTTATGTCATCTTTGACTTCTTTCATCAGTATTTTATAGTTTTCTATATATAGGTCTTTTGCTTCTTTAGGTAATTCATTCCTAGGTATTTTATTCTTTTCGTTACAATGGTGAATAGGTTTTAGCCCTTAATTGGTCCAGTGTTTACTTCAGTCAAGTTCCTAGGAGGCTAATCAAACCTGGTCTGATTTAGATACTATCTGTACTGTGTCATTACATTGTTTATTTTGATACAGTAAACATCATTAAAAGACACAGGGAAATCAAGTTCATATCCAATATGCTAGTATCATTGCCTACTGTGCACAAACATACCCACTAATGAGTTCCTGTTAAATAATTAGGTAATTGGTATCTAAGATGCTTTATATTATGCAGAGGTCTTTGATGGGTTGTTTTGTGGATGTTTCAGAGTGTTTTAGCAATATTTAGAGAAGTGGTTTGGAGTTTTTGAATGGACTTTGAATGCAGTGTTCTTTTCCATTTAAATAATGGAGAAAGTCTCCTGCTATCTGAACATTTACTTTCTGACATGCTCACAGGAATGGATTAGACTCAGATAACGAGGAATTCCTGTACTTACACTTTCATTCCCTGTTTCTTGAGCTGTCCATAAAATCCCTTGACTCTCCATGGTGAATGAAGATATAATACTCTTACTCTTCCTGACATTTCTACTTCCCTTTTTCTACCTACCCATTGCTGCTTCTGTACTTGTACTTTTTTCCTGTCAAGGTTAATGGTGTTTAACATCCTGTTGTATAAGTGTTTTGTCTATATTTGGTTTAAAAAGTTAAAAATCTATTTACAATATCTGCATTATTATAGCTATGAAATATTCTGCACAGCTCTGAAATATATTATTATATTCTTAGTACAACTTTTTTTTTTTGCTTTCCTGGAGGCTCTATTTGCATATCTGTCCCTTTTCTGTTTGCTTTTATCTCCTTCTTAGAATGATCTATGTTCTTAAGTGTTAGTTGCTCAGTGGGGTCTGACTCTTTGTGACCTCATGGACTGTAGTCCACCAGATTCCTCTGTCCATGGAATTCTCCAGGCAAGAATACTGGAGTGGGTTGCCATTTCCTTCCCCAGGGGATCTTCCTGACCCAGGAATAGAATGAATCTGGGTCTCCCGCACTGCAGGCAAATTCTTTACCATCTGAGGCACCAGGGAATCCTTTATTCCCAGAGACTCCCTTCTGAAGCCTCTATCTTCCTGGAATTTCAGTTGAGCTATTTCAAATCCTAAAAGATGATGCTGTGAAAATGCTACACTCAATATGCCAGTAAATTTGGAAAACTCCATAGTGGCCACAGGACTGGAAAATGTCAGTTTTCACTCCAATCCCAAAGAAAGGCAATGCCAAAGAATGCTCAAACTACCACACAATTGCACTCATCTCACATGCTAGTAAAGTAAGGCTCAAAATTCTCCAAACCAGGCTTCAGCAGTACGTGAACCATGAACTTCCAGATGTTCAAGCTGGATTTAGAAAAGGCATAGGAACCAGAGATCAAATTGCCAACATCCATTGGATCATTGAAAAAGCAAGAAAATTCCAGAAAAATATCTACTTCCACTTTATTGACTATGCCAAAGCCTTTGATTGTGTGGACCACAACAAACTCTGGAAAATTCTGAAAGAGATGGGAATACCAGACCACCTTACCTGCTTCTTGAGAAATCTGTATGCAGGTCAGGAAGCAACAATTAGAACTGGGCATGGAACAACAGAATGGTTCCAAATCAGGAAAGGAGCACGTCAAGGCTGTGTATTGTCACCCTGCTTATTTAACTTATATGCAGAGTACATCATGAGAAACGCTAGGCTGGATGAAACAGAAGCTGGAATCAAGATTGCCAGAAGAAATATCAATAACCTTATATATACAGATAACACCACCCTTATGGCAGAAAGTGAAGAAGAACGAAAGAGCCTCTTGATGAAAGTAAAAGAGGAGAGTGAAAAAGTTGGCTTAAAGCTCAACATTCAGAACCCTAAAATCATGGCATCTGGTCCCATCACTTCATGGCAAATAGATGGAGAAGCAATGGAAACAGTTTCCCCTGTTGGAAAAATAAAGCTGACTTTATTTTGGGGGGTTTCCAAAATCACTGCAGGTGGTGACTGCAGCCATGAAATTAAAACATGCTTGCTTCAATGCTGTTCTCTCTGAACATCCCACCCTTGCCTTCTTCCACAGAGTCTAAAAGTCTGTTCTGTACATCTGTGTCTCTTTTTCTGTTTTGCATATAGGGTTATTGTTATCATCTTTTTAAATTCCATATATATGCATTAGTATACTGTATTGGTCTTTATCTTTCTGGCTTACTTCACTATCAAGGGTGAAACAGATCACCAGCCCAGGTTGGATGCATGAGACAAGTGCTCAGGGCTGGTGCACTGGGAAGACCCAGAGGGATGGGATGGAGAGGGAGGTGGGAGGGGGGATTGGGATGGGGAACACATGTAAATCCATAGCTGATTCATGTCAATGTATGGCAAAAACCACTACAATATTGTAAAGTAATTAGCCTCCAACTAATAAAAATAAGTGGAAAAAAAAGATGCTTGCTCCTTGGAAGGAAAATTATGACCAACCTAGACAACATATTAAAAAGCAGAGACATTACTTTGCCAACAAAGGTCTGTCTAGTCAAGGCTATGGTTTTGCAGTAGTCATGTATGAATGTGAGAACTGAACTATAAAGAAAACTGAGCACTGAAGAATTAACAGTTTTGAACTGTGCTGTTGGAGAAGACTCCTGAGAGTCCCTTGGACTGCAAGGTGATCCAACCAGTCCATCCTAAAGGAAATCAGTCCTGAATATTCATTGGAAGGACTGATGTTGAAGCTGAAACTCCAATATTTTGGCCACCTGATGTGAAGAACTGACTCATTTGAAAAGACCCTGATGTTAGAAAAGATTGAAGGCCGTAGGAGAAGGGGATGACAGAGGATGAGATGGTTGGATGGCACCACCGACTCAACAGACATGAGTTTGGGTAAACTCCTGGAGTTGGTGATGGATAGGGAAGCCTGGCGTGCTGCGGCCCATGGGGTTGCAAAGAGTCAGACACGACTGAGCGACTGAACTGAGCTGTACTGAACTGAGACCTGTCAAGTCTCCACTGTCATCCCAGGACTTACCTTCACTGATCTCCACTATTGGGTTAACTTGATTTATGCCTAACTTTTTCACACACAGTCAAAGAACATACTAAGAACAAGTGCATGGGGATTTAATTAATTTAATCTATTTAATTAATATTTTAATGTAATTTTAAATTCTATTCTCATCTTTGATAATTTTCAAGACTTGGAATTTTAGGTCAAAAATAACTTTCCCTCTGATTTTGAAAACCTGTTCCTTTTAATGTAAACTGTTTCCCCTGCTCTTTGGATTCATTTAGGATCTACTCTTTGTGACTAGTGTTTTGAATTTCATGTTAATCTGCTCTGATGGTTTTTTAAAATTTCCTTTACTATTCTGGTTGCCTGATAGGCTCTTTCAAATTAAGGCTTATATTTTTCTTCAGCTCAGGGAAGTTTTCTTGTTTTATTATTTGGGTAACTTTTTTTCCCTATCAATTTCTTTTATATTCTTCCTCCTTTGGAATTTGTATTGGTCATGAGGATGCAGAAATGCTACCTAGTTCTGAAGTCATTATAATTAATATAGACTCACATTCCAGTCAGGAGGGAGAGGAAACATTTTACAACCTGAGATAAACAGACTAATAAAAACCAGAGTCACCCTATCTAGTTAGAGCTTCCCTCCAAAATAAGTCAATCCTTAAGACTTTCCTGTCTTAAGACTTTTCCAGCTACTGACAAAAAAAAAAAAATCCCTTCTTTTATACAGAATGCTGGTGCCTACAGATATGCTATGTTTGTAATCATGTGAGAAAATTATCATTTTCCACTATAAACTAAATGTAAACTCAGTAACCACCTTGTTAATTTTGTAGTTTTTGTTTATACTTCCCCCCCTCCACCTTTAAACACCTGTATACTCCTTTTAGAGCCTTGACTGTCTTGCAAAACTTTTCTGCAAGTAAACTGCCTTCCCAAAAGGGTTTGCTTTTGAGGCTTCTTTTCCTAGACATAATCACACAAGAAGGAATAATAATAATAATCAATAGGTATGAAGAATTCTCAAATACGAGTTTTCCTTGAACGACTCATGGCCTAAATGGATATAAAGGACAAAAGTCCAAGGTTACTAAGTTTACACTTAGTTTGTTCATGGTGGGAAAATAGTAATTTTCTCACATGATGGTTCAGATACATTTAGAAAGTTCCACAAGTAACATATCGGAACTGCAGACTCTCAGCAGAAAGGTAATGGACCATTCTACTTGTATGTCATATAGAATTTGGGAAGTGCTTCATCATGTACTTATATAAGATGTTCAAATAAGATGGAGCAGCAGCTGCTATGTGTTAAAGAGAGAGTTGTAGAAAGAAAAGCCTTTATTCTGCACTTTGGAGGTAACAATACCAATAATAGGACTAACTGACAACCACTGGTTGCTTGCAGAGAAAGTAGCTTGTTTGCTAGAACCCACTAAGAATATAACCAAACCGGCAGATCTTGACATTGGGAATACTTCCTATACAAAATTGCTGTAAAGGCACTTCCCATCACTCTATCCCAGAAAAGATACTGAAAATGGTGTGTATCGATGGAAGCTGAGATGCAAATTGACATTCAGAGGCACTATGCCTATTTTGAAAGCCCATTGCAAATGAAGAAAGCAAAGCACTAATTAGAAAAGATATATGCACCCCTATGTTCATAACAATACTATTTACAATAGCCAAAGTATGAAAGCACTCTAAGTGTCCATCAAAAGATGAATAAATAAAGAAGGTGTGGTATGTATATATATATATATATAATGAAATACTACTCAACCATTAAAAGAATGAAATCGTGCCATTTGCAGCAGCACTGATAGACCTAAAGGGCATTATGCTAAGTGAAATATTAATAAGTTAGTGAAAGATAAATAACATTATTTCACTTATATGTGGTATCTAAAAAACACACAAATGAACTGAACAAACATAACCAAAGAGAAACAGAGTCATAGATACTGAGAATATGTAAGTAGTTGCCAGAGGGGAGAGGGTGGAAGAATGAGAGAAATACATGATGGAAATTAAGAGGTAAAAACATCAAGTTACAAGATAAATGAGTCATGAGTACAAAATGTACAGTGTGTATAATATAGTCAATAACTGTGTAATATCTTTGTATGTTGACACGTGGTAACTAAACTAATTGTGATGATCATTTTGAAATATATAGAAATATTGAATCAGAATGTTGTGTACCAGGAACTAACATAGCATTGTAGGTCAATCATACTTCAAAAACAAATGAACAAGCAAACTCACAGAAAAAGAGATCAGATTTGTGGCCACCAGAGGTGAAGTTTTGGGGAAGGGGGAGTTGGATGAAGGCTGTCTAAAGGTACAAACTTCCAGTTATAAACAAATTACTAGGCATGCAATGTACAACATGATAATTAACACTGGTATATGTTATATATAAACGTTATTGAGAGTTAAACCTTAAAGTTCTCATCACAAGGAAAGATGATTTTTCTATTTCTTTAATTTTGTATCTACATGAGATGACAGATGTTCATGAAACTTACCGTGGTCATCATTTCATGATGTATGTTCATTATGTTGTTCACTTTAAACTTATACAAATGTTGTATGTCAATTATTTCTCAATGAAACTGGAGGGAAAAAGAATTATTGCAAAACCCTAGTAATAAAAAATGTTGCAGTAGTGGCACAGGGATTAAAAACTAATCCAGTGGAACAAAATAGTCCAGAAACATCCATGTATATGTGGGATCTTAGTATATGATTCATGAGGGGAAGATAGATCATCTAATAAGCATTATTAGTAAATGACATACTGCATGGAGAAATAGGAAATTTATATGCCTTTTTTATACAACATACAAAAATGAACTTCATGTGAGTTAAATAACTAAATGTGAAAAGTTAAACTATAAAGATTTAAAAAGCAAGCTAGAGAGAATATCTTTGAGGCCTCAACATGGGAGATTTCTTAACTAATCCTACAAGAGCATGAACAGTAAGGTGAAAAGGCAATGGATTTGACTACACCAAAATTAAAGATTTATTTTCAGCAGTGGCCATCATAGACAAATTAACAAGAGGATGAGAAAGATATTTGCAGTGTCTAAAAGTGAAGAATCAATATCTAGGATGCAAAAGAAACCTCTTCCAAGCAGTAAATAAAAGACACGAATTCCATGAGGGAAATGGGCAAAGGATATGACAGGCAACCGCATGCCTGTGAATATAACACCAAAAGAAATTCTCAGTTCAGTTCAGTTGATCAGTCGCGTCTGACTCTTTGTGACCCCATGGACTGCAGCACACCAGGCTTCCCTATTCATGACCAACTCCTGGAGTTTACTCAAACTCATGTCCATGAAGTCGGTGATGCCATCCAACAATCTCATCCTCTGTCATCCCCTCTTCTCCTGTCTTCAGTCTTTCCCGGCTTCAGGGTCTTTTCCAATAAGTCAGTTCTTCGCATGAGGTGGCCAAAGTATTGGAGCTACAGCTACAGCACCAGTCCTTCCGATGAATATGCAGGACTGATTTCCTTTAGGATTGATGTACCATGCACCAGTAATTCCATCACCACCAGCTTGCCCCTCAACACTAGAAGAGATCACTGTGGCCAGTAGAGCAGCAGATGATGTCTCTGGCTTGCATTCAGGAGCCACAGCCATTGTGGTGGCAAATCACTGAAGTTTAACCACTGAAGTCATGCTTGGACAGGGCTTCTCCCATCTAATAAGAGATTAGCTGTTTTGAGGAGTTGAGAGCAACTGAGACTACATGTGGATCATATCTCTGCTGCTCATGCACTCTGAGCAGTAGATTCATGAGCAGGCAGCATCAATCACCTCCCCTTTGCCCTGTCCCCTGCCTTTTTCTAGGAGACATATTTGAACCTATGCAAGTTAAAGCCCTAGAAGACATAACTCCACTATCCGGCTCTTGCTGACTTACCTGCTCCTTCCTGCCTTTTCTCCCTTGCCACACAGGACTGTCTGCTGACCAAGGCTCATGACCCTTGCTTCTTCCCACCTTCATTTCCTTTCTAGAACTTGCACTCCCACCAGCTCTCCAGCACTTGCTTGCCCCTCCTTTATTTCCACAAGGCCTTGGCTGACACGCACCACAAACTGCAGACTTTCCCAGGTGTTTCCTTCTTCCTTTATCTCCTAACCTTGGTCCTTATTTGTACCCATTGCTTTGTGTGTCACTCTTTCCTTGGAATCTTTTCCCCAAGATGTAGTTGCTTTTCTGGAAGACTCCTTCTGCTAGGGCAGAAAGCTATGTTTCTGAGTTAAAGCATTGTTTTTCCATTTCCTCTTTTCTAGAAGAAAACAAACTGTTACATGTGGGAGTCTCATAAAAAAAAATAGAGATTTATAAGACAGTAGAAATCAGGAGCTTCAGCTGCAGTGTGTCCTAGCTAGGGATAATAACTCTTGTCCTCTTAGTTTACAAAAAAAATCAAACGAAATATGAAAATGACCATTGCAAAGGATGTCCATGGTTAATACAGGATTACCTTTCACAGCAAGCATGCACAGAACTACTCAGTAGGAACCTGAGCTTTCTCTTTTGATGATTAATTCCATCTTTGCTAAGATCAAATCAGCAGGTGCTCCCTGAATGCTTGTGCATTCGTGTGAATCAATGAAATGGTGTTAAATGCTGTATGTTGCCTCTGTTTCAAAGCATTTTAGACCTTAGTTAGCTAAGTTTAGGTGGGTGGATGCCTGGAGGTGGGGATAATGGTAATGATGATAATCAACTTGTTCTGTTGCAGTAAGCCCAAATCGGTACTACAAAAATCAACCCTTAGTCTACAGTCTAGGGGCACCTTAGGACAGAGATGGCTTGCTCCTGTCAGCATTTTCCCCAGCACCAAGCAGTGTTTGGCACTCAATATGGGTCTGTGATTGTTTTTAATGAAAAAAAAAAAAGAATGAATAGTCAGATAAAATAAAGCATTATGCCTGGCAACATGAGTTACAACAGGTGCTGAGTAGCACTGAATGGTATCAGAGCCCCCTGGCTTTAATCCTGATCTGTGAATCCTCTGTGTAGTGTTATGCCAGTCCCCTCTCTCCTCCTGTCCTCATTTGCTGTTGTTTATTCGCTCAGTCATTTCTGACTCTTTTGCAACCTCATGGACTGTAACCCACCAAACTCCTCTGTCCATGGGATTTCCCAGGCAAGGATACTGGAGTGAGTTGCCATTTCCTTCTCCAGAGGTCTTCCCAACCCAGGGTTTGAACCCATGTCTCCTGCATTGGCAGGTAGATAGATTCTTTACCACTGAGCCACCTGGGAAGCCACCTTATCCTCATGCATACATGGAAAACAAAGAGATGACAGTGGGGAGGGTGATAGACTATGTGATTTCTAAGGGCTCTTACTGGCCTGATGTCCTATGAAAAGAGTGAGCACAACTTGCTAAATTAATTGATCAAGTCCAGGGAGTTGGGATACGACTGTGGGACATGCCAGCATGAGATCCAAGTTTTACTCTCTGTCAGAGGATCTAAAAAAGAGAAGATGCCCTAGATCCCGTGGCCTCAGGGAGAAAGGAAGCAGTCCTTGCCATTATTAAAACTTTATCTTTGCCATGCAAAACGATGGTACTGACTGAGTTTAGAATCTAATATAACTGGAGAAATAGTTCATCCTGATGCAGAACCTTGACAGAGAAGAGGGAAACACTAAAGACTTGGGTAAAGGAAAAGTGAAATCAGGATTAAATCCTTTCTTAGTACATAGAACCCTAGGAGCCTGGAACTGGAAGCAAGAGGTCTTAGCATCCACATAACTGAACCTCTTAATTTGAAGGGACAGTTAAACAGGCCAAGAAGGGAAGGACACTTGACTAAAGTCATACACACAATACATGGCAGAATCAGAACCAGACCCAGGCATGCTGATTTTAAGTAAAGTGAGACAGCTGCTATGTTTTCAAATAGGAAGACTTCACCCCTTCCCCTTTACTTTCTCTCCCTTTCTTTCCTTATATTCAAAAAAAGATAAGCTGGTGAATTATTTAGATGTGGAAGAGAATATGAACAGGCATGTCTTACACACAAAGGGAGCAAAGTGATGAAAAGTTTGAACCTTCTCTCCAGAAAACTTTGTGTATACACACAATTTCGTCTGCAGTTTCAAGGGTGATCAGGCTCCAGATTAAGGGCCCACATAGTATAAGAGGGCCTAGAATCCTCAAAATTTGAGGCAGGAAAGTACTCTGTCAGTGAGCCCTCTGACATCTCTGCTGGTCAATCACTTTCTTTATTAGAACATTTTTCTGATGTTCTGCCCACAATAAGATTGTATTACTTTTGGCCAAAAGTCATTATAATACTCATAACAGAGTCGATATGATGTCAGCTTTAAAATAAACTGGAAGGATTAAAATAGATCAAATGAGACTGAGCTTCTAAGAGTAAGAATGGGCCATATATTAAGATTGTGTTCATAAAAGGAGTCATTAAATTTATGCATCTCTAGTCATCTTTTAAAAAAAATTATTTATATTAATTGGAGAATAATTACTTTACAGTATTGTAATGGTTTTGCCATACATCTTATCTGCAGCATTTAAACCAGTTTTCATTTGGTTTTCTGATGTTATCATTGAAAATTAAAAGATCCTATAATTAACACCTGCATTCATCTTATATAGTAATTCACTTGATTTTTCTGACATTGTCCAAAAAGTAAATGAAAAAGCACTCCCAAAAACTTCTTAAGTGATTCTAGATTCATAGGGACAGAGAGATAAAGAAGTAACTAGGGAAAATCCATTCACAGAGGCAGAATTGCTGGAGTGAGAGCATCCATCTATAAAGCTGAGTAGTGCATTCATAAAAATTTTTCTGAGTTTGGAAAGGCAAGATAAAGTAAGGATTGATACAAGTTTGTAAGTTTGAGTTCCAAGTAGCTAGCCTTTAGGACTTTGTCTTGTTTTTAAAGTACATCTTGTTAAAATCAATTGTTTTAAGCTTTATTGACTTACAGTTATATGCACATATTTAAGTATTTGATAAAAGTTTTGACATATGTAAATGCCTGGGAAATCATCATCACAGTGAAGATACTGAACATATTCACTTCCCCTCAAAGTTTCCTCATTCCTTTGTAACCCTTTCTTTCCATCACTCCCCCACCCCAGTCCCCAAACATTGATCTGCTTTCTGTCACTACAGAATAGTTTGAATCTTATATAAATAGAATCATACAGCATGTACTTTTTTTGTCTAGCTTCTTTCATTCAGCATAATTATTTAAGATCAACTCACACTGTAGCATGTATCAATCATTTATTTTTATTGCTAAGTAAAATTCCATTTCATGTTAAGTACCACAATTTGTTTATGCATTCACTTGTTAATGAACATTTTGGATTTTTTTCCATTTTTGACTTTTTGGCTATTACAAAGTTACTATTAACATTTGTTACAATTCTTTGAGTGGACATATGTTTTAGTCACTCAGATAAATACCTCAGAGTGGTTTGTTTGGCATTGGTAGGTCTGATAGAGTTATATGGTAGGAGCAAGTTTAACTTTCAAAGAAACTGCAGAAATATTTCCAAAGTGGTTGTATCATTTCACATTCTGAAAAGAAGTGTATGAATGTCTCAGCTGCTCCACTGGAGAAGGGAATGGCAAACCACTTCAGTATTCTTGCTTCAAGAACCCCATGAACACAATGAAAGGGCAAAAAGATATGACACTGGAAGATGAGCACCCCAGGTCAGTAGATGTCCAATATGCTACTGTGGAAGAGTGGAGAAATAGCTCCAGAAAGAATGAAGAGGCTGGGCCAAAGTGGAAAAGACGCTCAGTTGTGGATGTGTCTGCTAGTGACAGTAAAGTCCGATGCTGTAAAGAACAATATTGCTAGGAACCTGGAATGTTAAGTCCATGAATCAAGGTAAATCGGACGTGGTCAAGCAGGAGGTGGCAAGAGTGAACATCAACATTTTAGGAATCAGTGAACTAAAATGAACAGAAATGGTGAATTTAATTCAGATGACAATTATATCTACTACCGTGGGCAAGAATCTCTTAGAAGAAATGGAGTAGCCCTCATAGTCAACAAGAGTCCAGAATGCAGTACTTGGGTGCAATCTCAAATCAACAGAATAATCTTGGTTTGTTTCCAAGGGAAACCACTAAACATCACAGTAATCCAAGTCTATGCCCCAACCACTGATGCAAAGAAGCTGAAGTTGACTGGTTCTATAAAGACCTACAAGACTTTCTAGAATTAGCACCAAAAAAAAAAAAAAAAAAAGATGTCCTTTTCATCATCGGGGATTGGAATGCAAAAGTAGAAAGTCAAGAGATACCTGGAGTAATGGGCAAGTTTGGCTTTTAAGTTCAAAATTAAGCAGGGCAAAGGCTAACAGAGTTTTCCCAAGAGAACACACTAGTCATAGCAAACACCCTCTTCCAACAACACAAGAGGCGACCCTACACATGGACACCACCAGATGGTCAATACCAAAATCTGATTGATTATATTCTTTGCAGCTAAAGATGGAGAAGCTCTATACCGTCAGCAAAAACAAGACCTGGAGCTGACTATGGCTCAGACCATCAGCTCTGTATTGCAAACAAGTGGAGTTGCTCAGTCATGTCCGACTCGTTGCGACCCCATGGACTATAGCCCACCAGGCTCCTCCATCCATGGAATTTTCTAGGCAAGAGTACTGGAGTGTGTTGCCATTTCCTTCTCGAGGAGATCTTCCCAAACCAAGGGTAGAACCTGGGTCTCCTGAATTGCAGGCAGATGTTTTACCCTCTGAACCACCAGGGAATCCCTGTATTGCAAAACTCAGGCTTAAATTGAAGAAAGTAGGGGAAATCACTAGGCCATTCAGATATGACCTAACTCAAATCCCTTATGATTATACTGCAGAGGTGACAAATAGATTCAACGGATTAGATCTGGTAGACAGAATGTCTGAAGAACTGTGGATGGAAGTTTCTAACAATTGTACAGAACGTGGTGAACAAAACCATCCCCAAGAAAAAGAAATGCAAGAGGGCCAAGTGGTCATCTGGAGGCCTTAAAAATAGTTGAGAAAAGAAGAGAAGTGAAAGGCAAAGGAGAAAATGAAAGATATATCCAGCTGAATGCAGGGTTCCAGAGAATAGCAAGGAGAGATAAGAAGGCCATCTTGAATGAATAGTGCAAAAAAATAGAGGGAAAAAATAGAGTGGGAAAGACTAGAGATCTCTTCAAGAAAATTGGAGATATCAAGGAAACATTTCATGGAAGGATGGGCACAATAAAGTACAGAAGCAGTAAGGACCTAATAGAAGCAGAAGATACTAAGAAGAGGTGGCAAGAATACACAGAAGAGCTGTACGAAAAAAGGTCTTAATGACCCAGATAACCACGATCACTCACTTAGAGGCAGACATCCTGGACTGTGAAGTCAAGTGGGTCTGAGGAAGCATTTACTAGGAACAAAACTAGTGGAGGTGATGGATCACAACAAACTGTGAAAAATTCTTCAAGAGATGGGAATACCAGTCCACCTTACCTGCCTCCTGAGAAACCTGTGTACAGGTCAAGAAGCAACAGCTAGAACCATGGACATGGAACATGTTTTTGAACAATGGACTGGTTCAACGGACAGGTTCAAAATTGGGAAAGGAGTATGACAAGGCTGTATATTGTCACTGTGGCTTATTTAACTTATACACAGAGTACATCATGGAAAATGCCAAGGTGGATGAATCACAAGCTAGAATCAAGATTGCCGGGAGAGATATCAACAATCACAGATATGCAGATGAAACCACTCTAATGGCAGAAAGCAAAGAGGAACTAGAGTTTCCTGCTGAGGGTGAAAGAGGAGAGTGAAAAAGTTTGCTTGAAATTCAACATTCAAAAAACAAAGATCATGGCATCCAGTCCCATCACTTCATGGCAACTAAATGGGGAAAAAGTGGAAGCAGTGACAGATTTTGTTTTCTTGGGCAACAACAATGATATTGACCAACTTTTCATATTCCTGTTGGCCATCTGTATACTGTCTTTGGGGAAATGTCTATTTAGGTCTTCTGCCTATTTTTGATTGAGCTGTTAATTTTTTGATATTGATTAGTATGAGCTGTTTGTATATTTTAGAAATTAAGCTTCTGTCATGTTCTTCATTTGCAAATACTTACTCCCAATCCATAGGTTCTCTTTTCATTTTGTTTATGGTTTCCTTTGCTATGCAGTATTTTAAGTTTGATTAGACCTCATTAGTTTATTTTTGCTTTTAATTCTTTTGCCTTTGGAGACTGATCTAAGAAAATATTGCTATGATTTATGTCAGAATGTTTTGCCTATGTTCTCTTCTAGGGTTTTATGGTATCATATCTTATATTCAAGTCTTGCCACTTGAATTTATATTTGAATGTGCTGTGAGGGCATGGTCTAACTTCACTGATTTATATGTGACTGTCCAACTTTCCCAACACCACTTGCTAAAGAGACTCTCCCTTGTATATTCTTGCCTTCTTTATCAAAGATTAATTGATTGTAGGTGTGTGAGTTAATTTCTGGGGTGTATATTCTGAGAATTGACACCTTAATAATACTGTCTTTCATCCCATGAACATAATATATCTATTTATTTAGGTCTTTAATTTCTCTCAATGGTGTTTATTAGCATTCTTTGTACAAGTCACTCATATGCTTTGTTAGATTTATACCTAAATTCTTCATATTTTATGACATTGTAACTGTAAATTTTTAATTTTTTAAAATTGCTCATTACTAGGATATAGAAATTTAGTTGGTTTTTGTACATTAATCTGGTATCCTGCAACCTGGCCAAACTCACTTATTTTTTCTGATATTCTTTGTAGAAATCATAGGATTTTCAACATATATGAGCATATCATCTGCAAAGAAGGACAATTTTAATCACTTTCCCTTTCCAATCAATATGGATGCCTATTATTTCTTGGGCTTTGTTCATTTGTTTTGATTTATGGGTTTATTATTTTCATCACACTGTCTAGAACTTCCAGTGCAATGTTGAATGGAAATGATGAGAGCCGACATCCTTGTCTTGTTCTTGACCATAAGAGAAGACATTTAGTCTTTCACCATTAAGTATGATGCTGTGGCTATAGCTATTTCATGAATGCCATCTAAGCCAAAAGGTTTAACCAATTGTTTTTAATTTTAAGAACAATACAGTAAAATACTTCTGACAGTGCAGTTGACTGTATTCTGAAATACTTTCTTGCTTCTTAAACCAATATGCTGGATAAGCTACAACCAGTTTCCTTATATATGCATAGCTGACATTGCAAGAAGATAAAGGAAGTCAATCTCTAGGGGCTAAAACCAGAGCAACAATGGAGCACAGAAGGCGGAAAAGGGCTAGGGTCATTTTCCAATCCCAGAACCCTTCCTATCTCAAGTATCATGATGCTGATGACATGCAAATTCTTTTATCTGTGGTGCTATTTCCTGAAATCCTGTCTCTTTTACCCAACTTCCTAAAAGATATGAACTTGACTACATATCCCTCAAACTCATGTCCAAACTGTTTATCTTTCTTCTGCCTATATCTCCTCTTCCTTCCACCCCAGTTATTGGCACCATAATTTGTGAGTCATCCATAATTCTTTTTACTTTTCTCACCCTTCCATTTCTAAATGATTTTTTTTGTTCAACCTTCTAAATATCAGTCAGTCACTTTAGTCACTAGTTGTGTCCGACTCTTTGCAACCCCATGGACTGCAGCACACCAGGCTTCACTGTCCTTTACCAACTCCCAGACCTTGCTCAAACTCATGTCCATGGAGTTGGTGATGCCACCCAACCATCTCATCCTCTGTCATTCCCTTTTCCTCCTGTCTTTAATCTTTCCCAGCATCAGGGTCTTTTCCACTGAGACAGTTCTTCACATTAGTTGGCCAAAATATTGGAGTTTCAGCTTCAGCATCAGTCCTTCCAATAAATATTCAGGGTTGATTTCCTTTAGGATGGACTGATTGGATTGCCTTGCAGTCCAAGGGACTCCCAAGAGTTTTCTCCAATACCGCAGTTCAAAATCACCAATTCTTCGGCACTCAGCTTTCTTTATAGTCCAACTCTTACATCCATACATGACTACTGGAAAAACCATAGCTTTGACTAGATGGACCTTTGTTGGCAAAGTAATGTCTCTGCATTTTAATATGCTGTCTAGGTTGGTCATAGCTTTTCTTCCAAGGAACAAACGTCTTTTAATTTCATGGCTGCAATCACCATCTGCAGTGATTTTGAAGCCCCCCAAAATAAAGTGTGTCACTGTTTCCATTGTTTCCCCATCTCTTTGCCATGAAGTGATGGGACCAGATGCCATGATCCTAGTTTCCTGAATGTTTTAAGCCAACTTTTTCACTCTCCTCTTTCACTTTAATGAAAGCTAAAGGCTCTTTAGTTCTTCTTCGCTTTATGCCATAAGGGTGGTGTCATCTGCATATCTGAGGTTATTGATATTTTCCCTGGCAATCTTGATTCCAGCTTGTGCTTCATCCAGACCAGCATTTTGCATGATGTACTCTGCATATAAGTTAAATAAGCAGGGTGACAATATCCAGCCTTGACGTACTCCTTTCCCAATTTTGAACCGGTCTGTGGTTCCATGTCCAGTTCTAACTGTTGCTTTTTGACCTGCATACAGATTTCTCAGGAGGCAGGTAAGGTGATCTGGTATTCCCATCTCTTTAAGAATTTTCCACAGTTTGTTATGATCCTCACAGTCAAAGTCTTTGATGTAGTCAATAAAGCAGAAATAGATGTTTTTCTGGAACTCTCTTGCTTTCTTGATGATCCAATGGATGTTGGCAATTTGATCTCTGGTTCCTCTGCCTTTGCTAAATCCAGCTTGAACATCTGGAAGTTCATGGTTCACGTACTGTTGAAGCCTGGCTTGGAAAATTTTGAGCGTTACTTTGCTAGCATGTGAGATGAGTGCAATTGTACAGTAGTTTGAGCATTCTTTCAGTTCAGTTCAGTCACTCAGTCATGTCCAGCTCTTTGTGACCCCATGAACTGCAGCACACCAGGCCTCCCTATCCATCACCAACTCCTGGAGTTTATTCAAACTCATGTGCATTAAGTTGGTGATGCTGTCCAACCATCTCATCCTCTGTCATCCCCTTCTTCTCCCGCCTTCAATCTTTTCCAGAATCAGGGTCTTTTTAAATGAGTCAGTTCTTCACATCAGGTGGTCAAAGTATTGGCATTTCAGCTCCAGCATCAGTCCTTCTTTGAACATTCTTTGGCATTGCCTTTCTTTGGTATTGGAATGAAAACTGACCTTTTCCTGTCCTGTGGCCACTACTGATATCTAAATATCACTCAAGTGCATTTCCTCATTTTCATATTCATTGCTACTACCTTTCATCAAGTCACCATTCTCCAACTGAACTACTGCAATAGCCTCCTATCCAGTTCTGTGCAGCCTGGGCAGCTCTTGTCAGTCTATCTTCCACAGTGCTACCAAATTCATAACTTACAAACTGATGTCATTCTCTATTGTACATAAAGTTTAATCCCCTAAAGTTTTCATATAATAGGATGTATTATCTGAGCTTTCATTACCTCTCAAGCCTCATTCCTTCCTTCCATACCCTGAAAGTGTTAGTCTGTCAGTCGTGTCTGACTCTTTGCATACCAGTTTCCTCTGTCCATGGAATTTTCCAGGCAGGAATATTGGAATGGGTTGCCATTCCCTTATCCTGGGTATCTTCTTGACTCAGGGATTGAACCCAGGTCTCCTGCATTGCAGGCAGATTCTTTGCCATCTAAGTCACCAGGGAAGCCCCTACTCTTCAGTTATCTTGAGTGCCATGTGTGTGCATGCATACTAAGTGGCTTCAGTTGTGTCCAACTCTTTGTGACCCCAGAGACTAAAACCCATCAGGTTTCTCTGTCTATGGGATTCTACAGGCAAGAATACTGGAGTGGGTTACCTTGACCTCCTCCAGGATATCTTCTCCACTCAGGTCTCGAACCAGGGTCTCCTGCATTGGCAGATGGGTTTGTAAGCAAGAAGGGTTAATTTTAAATTTACATCAGATCTACTTCTGTGACTTTAACCCTTTTTTAATTTTTATTTCTTTTTTTCCCTTTATTTTTATTAGTTGGAGGCTAATTACTTTACAATATTGTAGTGTTTTTTTGCCATACACTGACATGAATCAGCCATGGATTTACATGTGTTCCCCATCCTGAACCCCCCTCCCACCTCCCTCCCCATCCCATCCCTCTGGGTCTTCCCAGTGCACCAGCCCTGAGCACTTGTCTTATGCATCCAACCTGGGCTGGCAATCTGTTTCACACTTGATAATATACATGTTTCAATACTATTCTCTCAGATCATCCCACCCTCGCCTTCTCCCATAGAGTCCAAAAGTCTGTTCTATACATCTGTGTCTCTTTTTCTGTCTTGCATACAGGGTTATCATTCCCATCTTTCTAAATTCCATATATATGCATTAGTATACTGTATTGGTGTTTTTCTTTCTGGCTTACTTCACTCTGTATAATGGGCTCCAGTTTCATCCACCTCATTACAACTGATTCAAATGAATTTTTTTTTTTTTAATGGCTGAGTAATATTACATTTTGTATATGTACCATAGCTTTCTTATCCATTTGTCTGCTGATGGGCATCTAGGTTGCTTCCATGTCCTGGTTATTATAAACAGTGTTGCGATGAACATTGGGGTACACGTGTCTCTTTCAGATCTGGGTTCCTCAGTGTGTATGCCCAGGAGTAGGATTGCTGGGTCATACGGCAGTTCTATTTCCAATTTTTTAAGGAATCTCCACACTGTTCTCCATAGTGGCTGTACTAGTTTGCATTCCCACCAACAGTGTAAGAGGGTTCCCTTTTATCCACACCCTCTCCAACATTTATTGCTTGTAGACTTTTGGATAGCAGCCATTCTGACTGGCGTGAAATGGTACCTCATTGTGGTTTTTATTTGCATTTCTCTGATAATGAGTGATGTTGAGCATCTTTTCATGTGTTTGTTAGCCATCTGTATGTCTTCTTTGGAGAAATGTCTGTTTAGATCCTTGGCCCATTTTTTTGATTGGGTCATTTATTTTTCTGGAATTGAGCTGCAGGAGTATCTTGTATAAAAATATGGAAGGCTTCATTAATTTGCGTGTCATCCTTGTGCAGGGGCCATGCTAATCTTCTCTGTATCATTCCAATTTTAGTATATGTGCTGCCGAAGCCAGCACCCTTTTTTGTTATTATAAACATACATAATGGCCTGCCTCAAGGACATAACCTGAGCCACCCACCTGTGAAGGACTGTAAGGAAGTAAAACTAAGACATTCCCCTGCCTGAGCCTTGCCTTTCTAGGGGACATTTGCAAGGAACGAATAATCTTTTTTACTTTGTTTTCTCACCTCCCTCCCATCTCTGATCTGTAAAAGAACCTGGCAACCAGGCACTGGTAAGATGGTTACTTTGAGGTGCTAGTCTGCCATCTTCTCAGTCAGCTGGCTCCACCATTTAAGTCTCTTCCTTGCCTCAACACCTCATCTTGGGGACTCATTGGCCTGTTGTACAACGAGCGGAGTGAGCTTGAACTTGGTAACAATTTGGCCTAGCCAGTTAAGAGCCTTGTGATCATGGCTAGCCGGCCCTGAACAGGGATTTTGGGGGCAAGATCCTAGCAGCTGCTGGAATCATTTGTCCTGAGGTTCTTTGCTTCAAGATTCCCTGAAGCAGCACCGGCTGCCCCCAGAATTTGGCAGTTGAGACAAGGAACCAGCAAACTTCTATGATTCGACAGATTCAATTTCATTTGTAGGGTACTGTGCTGTGCTGTGCTTAGTCACCCAGTCATGTCTGATTCTTTGCGATCCCATGGACTGCAGCCCACCAGTCTCCTCTTGTCCATGGGGATTCTCCAGACAAGAATACTGGAGTGGGTTGCCATGCCCTCCTCCAGGGGATCTTCCCAACCCAGGGATCGAACCCAGGTCTCCCTGATTGCAGGTAGATTCTTTACTGTCTGAGCCACCAGGGACGCCCCATTTGTAGGGTAAGTCTACCCAATTCAATAGCTGGTTCAGCTGGTTTGCTTGTTTTGTGTGCCCTTTTGTGAGCTGACAGGCTCAGTTCTGGAGGGTAAGGCTCTCTGGTGTGCACACCAGCAACAATTTTTCCCCTCAATTTGGGCTTTTCCTTTTTGGGACAAGCCAATTTGGTTGGGATACACTGTTGGAGAGGGGAAGTGTTTTTGGACTCTACCCTGAACCGGTTCATTTGGGAACTAGTTCTTGTGGGGCGAGCCCACCTTAGTTGGAATTAGCTTATTTGTTTTGTCAGGTAAATTTATTTACCTGATTTGGGAATTGGCTCTGTTGGAACCGGTTCACTGGGGAGCTAATTTTTGTGGAGTTGGGTAGCCTAGCTGGAATTAGTTCATTTGTTCTGTAGGGTAAACTTATTTACCTGATTAGGGGAATTGGTTCATCTGTGCATCAATGCTGAAATTGTGCTGCTTTTGTTAGAGTTTGTCTGCATCTTTTGTGTTTTGGTGTTATAAAGCTTATTAAAATGGGAAATATTTCATTTATCCTGAAGGAAAGATCTTTGGGGTGCATATTAGTTTGTTAAGATCAGAAGAGCAGTGACCCCTGAATGGCTCACAGCTAAACAATCTGGCAGTCAGAAGTGCTTTACAAAGGAGAGGAACATTCTGATAATGAACAGACCCAGGGGCTCCCTTGGACTTGAGGCGTCCAATTCTAATTTCCCCTACAGGAGCCCAGGGTAACTTTGACACTGGGAAACAAGTTGATTGACTCTCTAATAGATACTACTCTCCTTTGTAAATGAAGCGCTCAAATAGCCTTTTTCCCCAGAACAGCTTGACATCAGGGTCCCACTGGGGCTTATTCAATCTGGGGAGCCTCAGCTCCCATCTGAGGGGGACTTTGACTCCAATTGGGGTGTTCTTCCTATGAAGAGAGACTCTGTTTACAAGGAGCTTTGGAGAAAGGTCATTGATCTAGTGGGATTGGGAAGTCATGTTAATGTGACTTTCCAGCTGGTTAGATTTTGGTTTATTCTGGTTACTTTGGTAATATGCAGACATCTGGTACTAACTCTAAGCCTTCCTCTAGAGTTTTCTCATTTCTTTCTCCTCGAACAATCTGTGAACAGGCCAGTGGCTGTGGAAACAACTGAGGAACTCTGGCCGGGGCTACTCTCTGATGTGTTCCATAGGCCTACAGCTCACTGTGCCCCAGAAGCTGCCACCCAAGGATTCTTCTTTCCTCTTCCTCCCTCAAGTTGGTGACCAGGCCAGTGGAATTACAGGGTGGATTCCTCAGTCT
This sequence comes from Dama dama, assembly GCF_033118175.1. Taxonomy (NCBI): domain Eukaryota; kingdom Metazoa; phylum Chordata; class Mammalia; order Artiodactyla; family Cervidae; genus Dama; species Dama dama. The sequence goes on from NC_083714.1 coordinate 56,213,772, forward strand.
ATCTTCCCTATCTCTCCTGTTGCCTTTGCCTCTTTCCCCCTCGGTCCAGATTGATTTGCGGGAGCCTGAGTGTTGCCTCTGGGCCCCCCACAGAGGCCTTCTCCCTTAGGCTGGAGGAGGACGAGTGACGTTTTTCAACATGGGTGGATAGATCTGTGTCAGTCCTTGTTGGGGAGGCCACCCAGTTCTTTTGGGAAAGAGGGAAAAATAAAACTGTCCTTGGTTTACAAATGTAGTCTTTACAGGACCACAAGGGTGGCTCCAAAAACCCTTTCAGTAAGTCAGTCCAGTCCCTCACTCATGTCTGAGTCTTTGTGACCCCATGGACTGCAGCACACCAGACTTCCCTGTCCATCACCAACTCCCACAGCTTACTCAAACTCATGTGCATCGAGTCAGTGATGTCATCCAACCATCTGCTGTCCCCTTCTTTTCCTTCCTTCAATCTTTCCCAGCATCAGGACCTTTTCCAATGGGTCATTTCTTCCCATCAGGTGGCCAAAGTATTGGAATTTCAGCTTCAGCTTCAGTCCTTCCAATGAATATTCAGGGTTGATTTCCTTTAGGTTTGACTGGTTTGATCTCCTTGCAGTCCAAGGGACTCTCAAGAGTCTTCTCCAACATCACAGTTCAAAAGCATCACTTCTTTGGCACTCAGGTTTCTTTATGGTTCAACTCTCACATCCATACATGACTACTGAAAAACCATAGCTTTGACTAGACGGACCTTTGTTGGCAAAGTGATGTCTCTGCTTTTTAATATTCTGTCTAGGTTGGTCATAGCTTTTCTTCCAAGGAGCAAGTGTCTTTTAATTTCATGGCTGCTGTCACCATCTGCAGTGATTTTGGAGCCCAAGAAAATAAAATCTTTCACTGTTTCCATTTTTTGCCCTTCTATTTGCCATGAAGTGATGGGACCGGATGCCATAATCCTAGTTTTTTGAATGCTGAGTTTTAAGCCAGCTTTTTAACTCTCCTCTTTCACCTTTATCAAGAGGCTCTTTAGTTCCTCATCACTTCCTGCCATTAGAGTGGTATCATCTTCATATATGAGGTTATTGATATTTCATCTGGCGATCTTGATTCCAGCTTGTGCTTCATCCAGGCCAGGATTTCACGTGATGAACTCTGCATATAAGTTAAATAAGTAGGGTGACAATATACAGCCTTGAAGTACTCCTTTCCCAATTTAGAACCAGTCTTTTGTTCCTTGTTCAGTTCTAACTGTTTCTTCTTGACCTGCATACAGATTTCTCAGGAGGCAGGTAAGGTGGTCTGGTATTCCCATGTCTTTAAGAATTTTTGATCTTTGGTTCCTCTTTGATTTTTTAATCTCTGGTTCCTCTGCCTTTTCTAAATCCAGCTTGTACATCTGGAATTTCTCAGTTCATGTACTGTTGAAGCCTAGCTTGAAGGATTTTGAGCATGCCCACATCCAACGGCGAAGGAGAAGCTGCAGCAAGATGGTAGGAGGGGCTCAGTTGAGCTTAAAATCAAATCCCACACCTGCCAGAGTTGCTTTGAGTGCACAAACAAAACCTTGTGTGCACCAAAACCCAGGAAAAGGAGCAGTGCACCCCACAAGAGACTGAGCCAGACCTGCCTGTGACTGCTTTGCCTTTAAGTAATGTGTATTCACTTTTGAGATCTCTGGTTACTTTGGTTAAGGAGTAAGTATTATCCAAGTTCCTTTGTCAGTTGATCAGGTTTAATTAACCATGACTTTGAAGCCTTTTGTCATTTATAGATACTTTTGTACTTTGATGCTGTACAGAAAGGGCTTCATTACCAAGGAGATTCACAGGAAGTCTGTGGAAGCAGTTGCAGCAGTTCCATACCAAAATGATGACTGTGTAAGGATTCCAGCCCATACAGATTAAAACAAGGGGCTCTCCTGCCTCTGGGGCCCCTAGACCAGGTATCTTGAGACTTTTGCTCCCTGACAGGCAGGTTAGATGCTCCTCTTAGCCTTAGAACAATTACAGAAGGTAGAGCTTCACCACTCTGCTTCCCATAAGAATATGGGAATAAAATCTGATGGGGGTGGGGAAATGAAACAGAACGAAATGGGGCAGGGCACATTCTTTGAAGGAATGACATAACCCAAGGACATTACATCGGCTGAATATAAGCAAATAGATCCAGGATGGTGGACTAATAATTTCCACTAGATCTTGAGCCTCAAATACACTCTAACATATCAGCGAGCTAACTGATACACTCCCAAGAGGGTGGAGGCCCAATTAAATGTAAAGAAACTTTTAGAAATATATGTTTTAGGATCTCTCCAGATATTCTGTAACTTAAAAGTTAAAATTGTGGTAGCAAGTGATAACAGTGTTTTGTATAGGGTCAGTCAGGATTGACTAAGGTTTAAAACAAGTTTAATTGAGCAAATGAAACTTTAAGCTAATGTAAAGCATACATTTGTCTATTCTCTCAAAACAAATTTTCAGAAGATGTCAAACTGCCTTTTGATAACAAAGTTCAAGTTTATTTAATCTGTATTTGTTTTCAAAATCTTCTATTTTCGCTTTGGCTAAGTTTCACAGTGACCCATGGTTCAGTTATATTTTAAAATATTACTTTGTGCTCCTTTGACAAGGCTTCCAAAATCAAATTATAATAAAGTTCCTTTGACCTCTAGCTTGTGGGGTGCTTCAAAGGGGCCCTTGAGGAACCCCAGATGGAGATATTAAACTAATCAGGTTTATTTGGTATGTTAAACTACAAGGGAAGTGTTGTCAAATGAATAACACACTTATTAGTTATATAGAACTGAGTAAACTGGTAAATATGGTTGTAATTTTTGTGGTCTCTATCTCAAAGGATTGCTGGTTTAAATTTGTGTCTTTCAGGTGTAAGAAAAAAAAACTTCTCCAATTAATTGTGACTTGCGATAAATAGTTTGGTAGATTATGCCTTTTGGAACATGTATCTTTTTCTTTCTACCTGGTTGATCTTGCCAGTAACATATGTGTGCTTAGTTGCTCAGTCATATCTGACTCTTTGTGACCCCACGGACTGCAGCATGTCAGGCTCCTCTGTCCATGGGGATTCTTTAGGCTAGAATTCTGGAGTGGGTTGCCATGCCCTCCTCCAGGCGATCTTCCCAACCCAGGGATCAAACCCAGGTCTCCCGCATTGCAGGTGGATTCTTTACTAGCTGAGCCACAAGGGAAGCCAGTAACATATGCTTGTCTCAAAGATTAAGCCATGCATAAGTGTGCATGGCCAGTACAATGAAACTGCAGATAGCTCATTAAGTCAGTTATGGCTCCTCTGGTCACTCGATTATTATAACTGGACTACAACTAGTCATACTAATCATTAGTTAAATCTCTTTTTTGTTTTCAAATCATGCTTTGTGTCTCCATGCTGCACTATGGCATTGTCTGCATTACTTATATCCTGTCTAATTTGTATGATTGTTGTTCTTACAGTAACCAATGCGTAAATTAGGCCTCCAACAAAACTTCTATTGTCAGGGAATGTTTGACGGGAGGATTCCTACGTGCTCTCTCTCATGAGTCCTTTGTCCCTCTTCAAGCAGAACAGCAAGCTGCTCCCAGGGACTGAGGTCATTGTGTGTGGCAGGCTTGGGTCTCCTTTAGTAAACATTCTCTTTAGGACAAAACTGCGTAGTCTTGCTCCCCTTTCTTGAGATATGGATTGTCTCCTGACCTTGTGACTAACATTACCCCCTTGTTCCCTTGGTAACAGTTGCTGTACGTTTGGTTTTCTGATCTCTATCATTACCGAAAGAAGTTTCTTGTACCACAGACTATATATATACTCATAGAAAAATCACTAAAGCACCTTTGCTCCATCAGAGCTTAGGTCCCCGGGTCTTTTTTGTCTCTCTCTCTCTCTCTCTGGCTGATTCTCTGGAGCGGGGAGACCCGTTGTGCTCACTTTCCTGCCCGGGCTTCTAAGACCCCCTCAAGAGGGTGCCTGGTGCCTTCGTGAGTGATGCAAGTCCTGTGTCAAGGGCTTTATTGGTCCTCTGCATAAACCAGGGAATATCAGTCTCTTTCTCTCTTTTACTTTCTTATCGTCGACTCCATACCACCAGGTTCCGGTCCATTAAAGGACCACAACAAATGGCACCCGAACAGGGACACTGGTATACGTGGCATATCGGGTGGAGTGACTCCGGGACCTATTGAGGTCGGTAAGTACTAAGATATGGGTCAAACGGCTGGAAAGCCCCATCATTTTTCTACTTTACTTCACCATTTGTTTAAAGTTCAGGGACTTCTGGTTTCACACCAATGAAGAGAGGCTTGTCACAATCTAGGATCAAAAACTCAAAAGATGCAAATACTAGCTGAAACAATGGCTACTACCTTTAAAAAGGGAAATGAAGGATGCTTTACATGTGGAGATAAAAACCATTTAAAAAGGGACTGCCCTAAGAAGGCTAATAAAAAACCTCCAAGAACTCGCCCTTGCTGCCATAGAGGAATGCATTGGGCCAAAGATTGTAAATTTAAATTTGATATTGAAGGAAAACCTATTCCAGGAAATTCCAAACAGGGGACCCCCCCAGGTCACCTACAACAAAAACCAGGGGCAAATTCTATCTTTTCCCTCAAACCCTCAACGTCCAGCAGTGCTGCCATTAATATACCAGCCCTAAATGATTTTTTCCTTTACCCTTAAGCAGTCCCTTCTAGAATACCTACCAGACTTTTTGGACCCCTGCCCCCACAAACCTTCAGTCTTTTACTTGGCTGATCTAATTTGGCTTCTAAAGGAATTGCTGTTCACCCTGGAATAATTGATTCAAATTATAAAGGAGAGATTCAAATTATGATGTCAGCTCAGATTCTATGGCAATTCAAAAAGGGGGACAAAATTGCTCAATTACTTCTTTTGCCTTACATTTCTATTAACTCCTCTAATAATGTATGGACAGGCATATTTGGCAGTACAGATCAAAAACAATCCTTATAGACAGCATTGGTATTTGAATATGCCCAACCAAATATAAATATCAAAATTAATGGTAAAAGATTTTCTGGTCTCCTTGGCACTGGATCTAATATTACTATTATTTCCAAACACTTATGGCCCAAATCCTGACCTATACAAGAGGTCTCTTGCCAAATTGCAGGAATTTATCAAAACAAAGTACAAGAAATTTATCAAAATATTCAAATCTACCCATATGATAGACCAAAAGGCCAACCTACAACATTAAGACCTTATGTGATAGATGCACCCCTTAATATAATAAGAAGGGACTTACTTATGCAATGGCAGATTCAGATATATATTCCACATTTTTCCTAGGGGCCACTGCTCATTTAACAAACAAAACAATTATTAAAATAACTGAGAAAAATTATGAGTCTATTTGGACAAAGCAATGGCCCCTTACAAAAGAAAAATTACAAGCTACTAAAGGACTTATGAACACACAATGACCTCAGTCCCTGGGAGCAGTGTGCTGTTCCACTTGAAGAGGGACAAAGGACTCATGAGAGACAGCACATAGGAATCCTCCTGTCAAACATTCCCTGACATTCTATGACTAAACATTTTTAAGGAAATAATTGTAATAGTATGATTCTAGGTATGGGGAAAAGCAACAAGGGAAAATGTCTCCTGGATTATAGTTACAAAGAATCCAGAGAATTTGGATAAGTTTAATTATTGATGGGACCTGGTCCAAAATTTAACACCTGGAGTGACATGTTAAGAATTTTTCAACTGAGCTGGGATGAGCCTCCCAGTGGCATGGGACAAATGTTGGTCATGAAATGTTTCCCAATAATGGTCATTCATGACCAAGAGGGGAAGATCTGAGAAATGGGATCAGCAATAGCAGCCCTTCAATGTGAGCCAGTGAGCCCTGAGAAAGGGGAATGCCTGCAACATGGAGGTCTTTAGACTGCAACACTCCTACCACTTCCTATGGTGAACCTTGAGGAAATCCTGAGAATGCAGGATTACAGGCCCCAGTTGGCTAAGAATATGATTTAATGACCACTGACTCTTGCATCTTCCCATGCGTGAAAGTGAAAGTCGCTCAGTAGTGTCTGACTCTTTGAGACCCAATGGACTATACAGTCCATGTGATTCTCCAGGCCAGAATACCGGAGTGGGTAGCCTTTTCCTTCTCCAGGGGATCTTCCCAACCCAAAGATCAAATATGGGTCTTCTGTATTTCAGGCGGATTCTTACCAGCTGAGCCACCAGGGAAGCCCCTTCCTGTGCATAGAAAAGCACTGAATTTTTTAGCTTGAGATGCTGCCTCTTATGTTTGAAGTTCAATATTTCTAATTCTACTGGTGTAAAGTAGACACTTTTCCAAGAGGAACAATGGAAAACAAGTCTCAACATTTAAAAACACTGGCACCAATGGCAGACACCCCCAGGAAGATCCATCTGACAAGCAAAATGCCCCCCCCCCTTCTCCCAGAAGATTGTGGGATGGACACTGAGATGGGAGAATTGTAACCAGGAAGGGTTAATTTTAAATTTACACTACATCTGCTACTGTGACTTTAAGCCTTTTATTATTATTATTATAAACATACATAATATCTTGCCTCAGGGACACAACCTGAGCAGCCCACCTGTGAAGAACTGTGGTGGTGGTGGTTTAGTCGCTAGGTCATGTCCAACTCTTGCGACCCCATGGACTGGGGCACGTCAGGCTCTTCTCTCCATGAGATTCTCCAGGCAAGAATATTGGAGTTGATTGCCACTTCCTTCTCCAGGGGATCGTCCCAACGCAGGAATCAAACCCGGGTCTCCTGCATTACAGGCAGATTCTTTCCCAACTGAGCTATAAGGGAAGCCCCAAGAAGGACTGTAAGGAAGTGAAATTAACACATTCCCCTGCCTGAGGATTGCCATTCTAGGGGACATTTGCAAGGAGTGAATAGTCTTTTTACTTTGTTTTCTCACCTCCCCCCATCTCTGATCCATAAAAGAACCTGGCAACCAGGCCCTGATAGGATGGTTACTTTGAGGTGCTAGCTGGCCATCTCTCTGTCAGTTGGCTCCCCCATTAAAGTCTCTTCCTTGTCTCAACCCCTCATCTCTCAGACTCATTGGCCTGTCATGCAGAGAGCAGAGAAAGCTTGGACTCGGTAACAGGTTCTTTACCACCAGCGCCACCTGGGAAGCCCCTTGAATGCCATACCATTTCCCAAACCTTTTATGGTCTGTCTTACTTTTATATTTTTGAGCTGCTTCCCTTTCTCACCTCTCTCTTGTTTCACCTAGTTAACCAAATTCTGTAGATTCTTCAAGACTCAGATCAAATATCACCAGAAAGAAACATTCCCTGACACTGTTTTTCTAGAGTCTGTCCCTATATACTCTCAGCAGTTACGTTAACATAGTTACAAGAAGTAGATTCCTTATTCACTTCCCTTCTTGCCTGTTGGCTTCACAAGAACAGAGTCCCTAGGACAGTAGTAATCCAAAACTAAACATTTAAAATAAATTAATTAGTGAAAGTTTTTACTTGACATTTCAGAGGCAGAAATGCTATGGTGGAGCAGGAATAAGATAGTATTAATTCAACAATACTTTTTTGAGTATTTACTCCTTCCTTAGAGTCTGGCAAAGTGAAGATGAATAAGATACAAGCTCTGCCCTCAGGAAGTTAATGGTCCAGTAGGAAATGAGATGAAGAGCAGGGCTCTTGCAGGGACAGATCCAAACTCAGTAAAGAAGCATATAGTGCTTAACAAGCACTAATAATTCTTAAATGTAGCAAAAGAGACTAGAACAACTCACTGGTGGACTGTTTTTTTTTTTTTTTTTCCAACCATTAATCCACTCTTCTTTTAAAAATATTTCCAGACTACACATATTTGAAAAGAAAAATGTTTCCTAAAAGCAATCACTACCAGGAAGCCAAAATCAATTTGAAATAAAATGTATTAACTTCTCTGAGATTCATTACCAAAGAGTCAAGGGTAGGAAAGGCTGGAGAAAGGGGAAAAAGGGAAGGAAGAGAAGACAAGAAGGAGAAGATGAAAGAGATATTCAGTAACAAACTACCAGAATCTGTTATTTGGCATCATTTGGTCCCCAAAACACAAAGCCCAGGTATTTGATCTTGTCAGGTGAGTGTATACTCCTCGGTTTTGTCTCGTCACAATAAAGATTTGGCATGACAGACATTAAAGCCCTCGGCATGTCATAGGTCTTGGGTCTTGGACAGACCGTGTTATAGCTCTCAGTTCTCGAACGGACTGTGTTATAGCTCTTAGACAAATCACTGTTACAGCTCCGTGTTACAGCTCTATTTTATTTAGATAATAATAGGTAAATCCATCCTCAAGGCGTGAGGGAGGGCATGCCGACCCAAAGACACGAAGAGAAGAGCACCCCAGCACGTGGGAGGGGGAGAGAGAGAGAGAGAGAGCTTTGGCTCCTCTTTTTATATGTTTTTCTCTCCCTGGGCCTGTCCTATGTAAATTGGGCCAGCCAGGAGTGCTGTTTGTTTTACCTGAGATCCTCACTCCGGTCCTCAGACCTTCCTTTGCTCTATTTTCATGGAATTTTCCCTTCCTTGTCTTTTAGCCACCACCATTTTGGACTCCTTTTCCCTGTTCTACCTACCTAACAATCTGATTCCTGTACTTTTCTGATGATTGTGATAGTCAGGTCCAAGTTAGAGAATAACTAGAGAGGTTAGATTCACCTTTTTCTAGGAAGAGTATAGTTTGAAGGACCACTAGTTAGGTGGTACGGTGGTAGAGAATCCACCTACCAATGCAAGAGATGCAGGAGACATGGGTTCTATCCCTGGGTTCAAAAGATCCCCTGGAGGAGGAAGTGGCAACCTACCCCAGTTTTCTTGCCTGGAAAATTCCATGGACAGAGGTGCCTGGTAGGCTACAGTCCATGGGATCACAAAGAGTCAGACACAAGTGAGCACACACAAGCACACATAGTTTGAAGGAAGTCATTCCTTCACTTGAGTACTAATCCTTAGTCTGAGCTAAATAATCCTTAACACGTACTTTGTTGCAGTGGGGAAAAAAAAAAAGTGTGAAAGTGTTAGTTGCCCAGTCATGTTTGAGTCTTTGCAATCCCATGGACTGTAGCCCACTAGGTTCTTCTGTCCATGGAATTCTCCAGGCAAGAACACTGGAGCAGGTAGTCAATCCCTTCTCCAGGGGATCTTCCTGACCTGGGGACCAAACCAAGGACCCTGGGTTGCAGGCAGATTCTTTACTGTCTGAGCCACCAGGGAAGCCAGCTCTGACTCCATGTTGGAACGGTTTATTTGACTTGCCTTCCATTGCTTTTGTTATTACAGTCATACATAGTGGCCAACCTTAGAGAATCCTGACCTTCTGCCTGAATGTTAAAAACAAGTTCCCTTGTTCAGGACCCTGACCACCCGTGGATGGCAGGAAGGAAGCCATTAACACATACCCTGCCCAAGGCTTATCATTCTAGGAGATATTTGCAAGATCAATGGCCTTTTCACTTTGTTTCCTCACCTCCCTCCACCTCCATTCTATAAAAGAACCTGGTATCCAGACCCCAACATGATGGTTATTTTAGATATTAGTCTGCCATCTTCTTAGTCAGCTGGCTCTCCAGATAAAGTCGTATTCCTTCCCTCATCACTTTGTCTCTGATTCATTGGCCTGTCATGTGGTGAGCAGAGCAAGCTTAGACCCAGTAACACTTTCTCAAAACTCTTGAAATAGCCCCCAATTTTGATCCTCTACCTAGTTATATTTTCATTCAAATTATGTTTTGCAACAAAATTTATTCTCACAAAAATTTATTTCTCTCTGATTTCCACCTTAAAGTGATTATTGTCTCAAAATTACATTGAGGGAAGTTTTCAATTTCTTCCTGGTTCTATTGCTCAACTTTTTAACCTTTTTAATTCAATTTTGGTAAACTCAAAATTGCATTTTTTAATCCTTCTTGTGAAGGATTAACTCACTGAAAGCCAAGAGCAGTGTTGACATTGGTATGGTGGCTAGATTTCTAAAGTAAAAATTTTAAGTACTGTATTTGCTTCTCTTTTCTCAATAACATGACTAAAATCACAGTGCATGCATGCTTAGCCACTCAATCATGCCCAACTCTTTGTGACCCTATGGACTTTAGTCCACCAGTCTCCTCTGTCCATGGAATTTTCCAACCAAGAATACTGGAGTGGGTTGTCATTTCCTCCTCCAGGGAATCTTCCTGACCCAGGGATCAAAGCCTGGTGTCCTGCATTGGCAGGCAGGTGCTTTACCACCAAGCCATATGGGAAGCCCCAAATCAGTATATATATGTTAAATATGAATAATCTGCAAGTTGCATTGAGAATCCCACAATAACTGAAGTGTGAAAGAATCTTGCTATCTCTCTGTAGTCAAGGGTGGCGGTCACCAAAAGCTTTCTTGCTTCTAACTATGATTCAATCTGCTGTCTTCAGAAGGTCTGATTCAAAAGACAGGATGCATATATCAGAGTCTAAGCAGTTTATGTATTGGATCAATATTCAATTTACTGGCTGATGTTGGTTGCTTGTAGACTCTGACATTCTGGTTTCTGGGCCCTACCAGTGAAGAAGCTTGAACCAATAGCACATGCTTGCTCCTCATTATCTTTCTTAACTCTCCTAGGTTTGATTCATGACTTCATTGAAACTGAAGGTCTGCCATAGCTTTGTGCATAGCTGGGATCCCAATACCAGGGTCTTCCAGGTACCCCTCTCTCAAGTTGACTGTACTTTGTCATGACACTCTCTCTCGGCAAGAAATAAAATGTCTTTGACTGCCCGAACATGCCTCGTGGTTTAAAATATACACTTGCATGGGCAGCCCTTTCTCTGCTTCTACCCCTTCCATGTCTTTCTCTGACTAGTCTGCTTGGTTATCACTGCCATCTCCATCTCTATGGCTGCTCAAATATCTTTCTGCTTCAATAGAGTCAGAATTGAGCTTCTAAGTCTAATGACTTTCATCTAAATTATTTAATCCTTGTCTTTTACTTTTTCCAGCACTTTCTGAGAGGGAGATGCACTGCATATGGCTGAGATGATCCATAGACTCTGTATCAGTGTAGTGATTAAGAGCATGAGTTCTCCAAGGTTTGAATCCCTGCTTTATCTGTTACGCGGTAGTATGAATTAGGGCAAGTTATTTAATCTCTCCCATCTCCAGTTTCTCATATATAAAAACAAGGATAATAATTGTACCTACCATATATGCATCAGTTCAGTTCAGTCGCTCAGTCATGTCCGACTCTTTGCAGCCCCATGAATCGCAGCACGCCAGGCTTCCCTGTCCATCACAAACTCCCGGAGTTTACTCAAACTCATGTCCATCGAGTTGGTGATGCCATCCAGCCATCTCATCCTCTGTCGTCCCCTTCTCCTCCTGCCCCCAATCCCTCCCAGCATCAGGGTCTTTTCCAATGAGTCAACTCTTTGCATGAGATGGCCAAAGTATTGGAGTTTCAGCTTCAGCATCAGTCTTTCCAATGAACACCCAGGACTGATCTCCTTTAGGATGGACTGGTTGGATCTTCTTGCAGTCCAAGGGACTCTCAAGAGTCTTCTCCAACACCACAGTTCAAAAGCATCAATTCTTCGGTGCTCAGCTTTCTTCACAGTCCAACTCTCACATCCATACATGACCACTGGAAGAACCATAGCCTTGACTAGATGGACCTTTGTTGGCAAAGTAATGTCTCTGCTTTTTAATATGCTATCTAGGTGGGTCATAACTTTCCTTCCAAGGAGCAAGCATCTTTTAATTTCATGGCTGCAGTCACCATCTGCAGTGATTTTGGAGCCCAAAAAAATAAAGTCAGCCACTGTTTCCACTGTTTCCCAATCTATTTCCCATGAAGTGATGGGACCAGATGCCATGATCTTAGCAAATAATGATTGCTCAGTAATTATCAGTAACATTATATTAATTTGACATTACTCACATTCTTCATACACCAAATAGAGTCAGTTGACCAAATTCTTTTGTGCCAAGCTAAGAGTCAATTAGATGTAATGAGCTTGCACAAATTACCATATTCTAGAATTAGAGGAGCTTAACTGACACTCATTATGTTAAATTGGGGACACTGGATGGGATTAAGGGGAGCTTCCTTGGAGAGCCTTTGCTCCAAATATGTGCCGTAGAGGCTGGTAACTCTCTAACCAAATAAGTAGAAGAAAACTGCTCAGATGTTGAGAGACAATCTTCCAAGGAACCAGGTTATTATGAAGATTTCTCTCTGAGCAGAGAATCCCAAGCCCTTAGAGTATCATGGAATAAATGGCTAGGAACAAAGTGTCCATGTAAATACTTACATCTACTATTAGTTTGAATATTTGAGAAGAAAGTATCTGTATTGGCCTTGGGTGTCCTTGAGGCCCCAGCCATTCTTGTGAATGATAAGTTTTTAGAACAGACATAGTCTGTGGCACATGTACTTCTTGGTGGCTATAGGTAGTATCGTTTAGAGGTCTTTCACCTCTGAATCTGCCCACACTGCTGAGATTTGGAGTGTTCTTTCCAAAGACAGTCTAAACCCTACATTCCTCTTGGTTCTCAGGACACTTGAACACTATATTGTTTAGAACACAGTCCTATGCTATATGCATTACCTCTGCTTCCAAATGACTCATCTTCATACTAAGACTGCATAAAGAGATGCAACTTTTCTGAAGGATCAGGCTTCTATGTACATAATTCACTCTACTAAAGGGCCACAGGTCAAATGTTTGTGAAGTGAGATGAAACACACATAAAAGAGCCAAAACACTTCTGCCACCAAACTCAGCAGATCACTGTGGCAGCTACAGAGGTGCACCATTCATGTTCTCCATTCAAGCCAGAACTTGCAGTACAGCTGCAAAGAGTGCAGTGATCTAACAGCCTCCAGCTATAGCACTTTCAGGATTCATCTCACTTTTCAAAAGGAGACCACACAGTTCCTGGGCAGACCCTAGGCAATGATTAGTAAAGGCCCGGCCATTTCTGCCAAACACAGAATTCCTCTAACAGTAAATCCTTGCTCCAGAGCTCTCTGTTAGATGGACTGAGATTTTGTCATATGTTGTTGTTCAGTCTCTCAATCATGTCCAACTCTTCATGACCCCGTAGACTGCAACACACCAGGTTTCCCTGTCCTTCACTATCTCCTGGAGTTTGCCCAAACTCATGTCCACTGAGTCAGTGATGTCATCCAACCGTCTCATCCTCTGTCATCCCCTTCTCCTGCCTTCAATCTTCCCAGAATCAAGGTCTTTTCCAATGAGTCAGCTCTTCACATCAGGTGGCCAAAGTACTGGAGCTTCAGCTTCAGCATCAGTCTTTCCAATGAATATTCAGGATTGATTTCCTTTAGGATTGACTGATTTGATCTCCTTGCTGTCCAAGGAACTCAAAATCTTCTCTAGCACCACAGGTCAAAAGCCTCAATTCTTCGATGCTCAACCTTTTTAATTTCAGTTCAGTTCAGTCACTCAGTCGTGTCCGACTCTTTGCAACCCCATGAACCACAGCACGCCAGGCCTCCCTGTCCATCACCAACTCCCAGAGTCTACCCAAACCCATGTCCATTGAGTCAGTGATGCCATCCAACCATCTCATCTTCTGTTGTCCCCTTCTCCTCCTGCCCTCAATCTTTCCCAGCATCACGGTCTTTTCAAATGAGTCAGCTCTTCGCATCAGGTGGCCAAAATATTGGAGCTTCAGCTTCAACATCAGTCCTTCCAATGAACACCCAGGACTGATCTCCTTTAGGATGGACTGGTTGGATCTCCTTGCAGTCCAAGGGACTCTCAAGAGTCTTCTCCAACACCCGTACATTGACATATGAACCTCTTCCAGCCCAGTCATGCTTCAGTCACCTTTTACTTTTCACATATGCTCCCATCTTGCACTCTTACCTCTCTGATCCAGCATGCTCGTAGAGGAATCTAACAACTCCATCATCCACTTGTGATATAAGCAATTTCACAGGAAATGATGTATTTATTCAATCTACCCCTACCTCCAACCTGCTACACAAACACACACATCACTAACCAGGGTGCTGCAAAAAGAAAAGTAATAAAAAAGCTGAAAAAAATCAGTTGATTACTATACTCAGCCCTGCAGAAGGAAATGGAAACACTCCAGTAATCTTGCCTGGAAAATCCCAGGACAGAGGAGCCTGACGGGCTAAAGTCCATGGTGTCGCAAAGAGTTGGACACAACTGAGTGACTAAACAACTATACTCAGCCAATTCACCATGAGAAAGGGATAAGTGCTTCCTCCCATCCCCAAATTATTCAAACATTTTTGATAGGCCAGATGATCCACAAAGTAAAATCTCCAGGGAGCCTATAATCAAGTCAGGATGCACAAAAGCAATAAACAGAAGACAGCATTCTTCCTGAGGCATGGACTCTTTGTATACAGTGCCATGCTGATTTTGCTATGTAATTCCTCAGACTTTCCCAGAAAAATCCCAAGGAATATCAAGAATCACCTCTTCATTGTCTGTAAGGACAATATCTTGGCCTTTTCCATTATATTGATATAAGGTGAACTGGACTATGCAGTTGCAAGCTCTACTGCAGTATTTCTAGAATGACCAGCTAGATGTAAAATCAGAAAAAGATAAACTGTGAAAATGTGTAATCGACCTGGAAGAGTGGGATCTCTGAGTCATATCATCTCACCTGATGGATTGCTGAGGACTTCCCAATGGTGTCCTCAATCACAAATGGGGCCCTCCTACCATATGAAGAGTCCAGAAATTCTTTGTGCTTACTATTTTACTCCCCATGTTGCTCATACCCCATAATCTTATTAAAAATACACCATGGAATATTACTCAGCTGTTAAAAAGAATTCATTTGAATCAGTTCTAATGAGATGGATGAAACTGGAGCTCATTATACAGAGTAAAGTAAGCCAGAAAGATAAAAAACATTACAGCATACTAACACATATATATGGAATTTAGAAAGATGGTAATGATAACCCTATATGCAAAACAGAAAAAGAGACACAGAAGTACAGAACAAACTTTTGAACTCTGTGGGAGAAGGTGAGGGTGGGATGTTTCGAAAGAACAACATGTGTATTATCTATAGTGAAACAGGTCACCAGCCCAGGTGGGATGCATGAGACAAGTGCTCGGGCCTGGTGCACTGGGAAGACCCAGAGGAATTGGGTGGAGAGGAAGGTGGGAGGGGGGATCAGGATGGGGAATACATGTAATTCCATGGCTGATTCATGTCAATGTATGACAAAACCCATGGAAATGTTGTGAAGTAATTAGCCTCCAACTAATAAAAAAAAAAAAAAAAAAAAAAGAAGTGGAAAAAAAAAACAAACACCTCCCAGTTCAGAAAAAAAGGGGAACTTCTAAATCTAAATGAACCCAGATACTCAAGCCATCTATAGCCAGTATAAAGTGGCCATGACAAAATAACATATTGGGACATAAACCTATTTATTTTCTTCTTCCATGCTTCATTCAATTTTACCTGAGAACTTCTCCTTCCCCAGCCAAGATGCTAGACATGAATCACCCGTGACTTTAGGGGAAGTTGTCAGAATGTAACCAGAGAATAAAAGTGTCAAAATCTTGGCTCTAGAGTTTTTCAAAAGCCAGAGGTTAGGTGTAAGAAAAAGAAGATTTGGAAGTATTTGTAACCTACTTTTCTTGTCCTGCCCTAGATTCCACAGACGAGAGAGAAAAGAAAGGAGGGAGCACAGGAAAAGAAGTGGAGTCAGAAAGGAAGGAATATGAAACTTGACAGATGAAAAATCCATGAGTGGCCAACACCATAAAGCCATGTGCCAAGGAGCCCATTGCTCACTGATCAACTGTCCAGCAGAAACAATGCCTGGCTACAACCATTCAGCAGTCCAGACTGTCTTGAATTCCTGGGCACCTGGACAAGGTGGGATAATAAAGAACCATCTTGAAGTGTATTATGGAATAACTGTTGAAATACCCATTGCTATAAGGTTTACTCTTTTTTATTGGAAGATAATTGCTTTACAATACTGTGTAGGTTTATGCCATATATCAACATGAATCTGTTACAGGTATATATATATATGTCCCCTCCCTCCTGACCTCCCTCCTGTCTGCCTTCTCATTCCACCACTCTAGGCTGTCACAGAGCAATGGGTTGAGTTCCCTGTGTCACATAGCAAATTTCCACTTGCTATCTATTTTACATATGTTAGTGTGCATGTTTCCATGCTATTCTCTCAATTTGTCCCACCCTCTCTTTCCCCCACTGTGTCCATAAGTCTGTTCTCTATGTCTGCGTCTTCATTGCTACCCTGGAAATAGGTTCATCAGTGCCATTTTTCTAGATTCTAATGTTTGGAATACAATATTTTTCTTTCTCTTTATTAGTTCACTCTATATAATAGGCTCTAGGTTCACCTACCTCGGGCTTCCCTGAAAGCTCAGTTGGTATAGAATCAGAATCCACCTGCAATGCAGGAGACCCGGGTTCAATACCTGGGTCAGAAAGATCCACTGGAGAAGGGAACGGCTACCCACTCCAGTATTCTTGGGCTTCCCTTGTGCTTAGCTGGTAAAGAATCCACCTGCAATGCAGAAGACGTGGGTTTTATCCCTGGGTTGGGAAGATCTCCTGGAGAAGGGAAAAGCTACCCACTCCAGTATTCTGGCCTGGAGAATTCCATGGACTGTATAGTCCATGGGGTTGCAAAGGGTTGGACATGACTGAGCAACTTTCACTTTCACCCATCTCATTAGCACTGACTCAAATGCATTCTTTTTATAGCTGAGTAATATTCCATGGTATGCATGTACCACAATTTCTATATCCATTCATCTGTCGATGGACATCTAAGCTGCTTCCATGTCCTAACTATTGTAAAAAGTGCTGCAATGAACATTAGGGGTACGTGAGTCTCTTTTAATTATGGTTTTCTCAGGGTATATGCACAGTAGTGGAATTGTTGTGTCAAATGGTAGTTTTATTCCTAGATTTTTAAGTAATCTCCACACTGTTCTTCATAGTGGCTGTATCAATTTACATTCCTACCAACAGTGCAAGATACTTCTCTTTTCTACATATCCTCTCCAGCATTTATTACTCTTGATCTCAAGTTGTTATCACTATGGAGGCAAGGACCACCAGTTGATCCACTGGAGTTCTTGATACATCAGAGTTAGTTAGAAACCATCATATAGTCATACTCCTTTCATTCCTGGTATTGAATCCTGGTAGAACAACATGAATCCATCTGACACAGAATGCCACTAAAGCTGAGTCCATTAAAGCTGAGTTTTTTTTAAAGATCATACCTACTCAAATACCTGCTATTTGCAGATAACTTCCAAATCCTTACTTCTTGCCTCCATCTTTTAATTTATTTTTTGACCCCATTTATTAGTCAGGGCCAGACAGGAAATGTATAACTCCTTCAAACTGGATTATTTGAGGAGGGCTTAATAAAGAAACTGTTTACTGATGTGTGGTCATGGTTAAAGGAAACCAGTGATGTTCTCTGGGAATGTTAGCTGCAGGAGCCCTTACTATCCCTATGTTTATTGCAGATGGGGATGGGCAATGGAAGACATTAAGCACAGACAATTTAAGAGTTGGAAATCCATGTAAGAACTTCCTGGAAAGCCTTTTTCCCTTCAAGAATCTCATGAAAGCTATAAATCCTCACAACAACAAAAATGTGCAAAGCAGTATAAATATTTGATTTTACATGACATCCTGCAATGTCCGTGGCCTCTCCACAGTGTACATACCTAGGAGTTCCATGGGTACAGGTTAAGAACCTCTCCCTCTCCAGAGAGGTTGTTTATAAAAATGTTATAGTTATTTCTATAGTTCTTATTTCCTTAGCTTTTTTTCCTACTATGTTTTTAGCAACTTAGATATCCCACAGCAAATCTGATACCTTTGGCCAACTATAAGTGAATCAACTGGGCCCTTTCTTTATTCAGACTAGCCCAATGTAAGGTATAACAGAGTATAAGCAGCAGAACTCTGAAGAAGCAGACAGAAATGTAGGGCTGGCCATGTGATACTGTGTTACCTAGCAACACTGGCTGGGAGTCTCTCCTTCCAGAGCTTCTCAGCAGAGAGAAATGATTTTAAAAGTGTGTGTGTGTGTGTGTGTGTGAGAGAGAGAGAGAGAGAGAGAGAGAGAGAGAGAGAGACAGAGACAGAGACAGAGACAGAGAAGGGAGGGGAGAGGAGAAACAGAAAGAGAAAGGGACAGAAAGAGAGAGTGTGAAATGTAAAGACAGACAAAGACAAGCAAAGGAGAGAATTTAGTAAACAAAGAAAAGAAGTGAGAGATAATGAAGATAAATTCAGGGGAAAAGGGAAATGGAGAAGGCTCAGGAGGTGTGATGTAAGATGAACTCAACTGATAGGAAAAAGTGAGAAGCAAAGGCTGAAAGAAAGGAGGGTGGGAAGGGACGATGGAGTCAGCAGGAGAGGCCCCTTCTGCCAGCCCCTCACTGCTGGCTGCTATGTTACTTTTACTTCACAACGGAAGTTACCCAGTTTCTTTCCCTAACTGCAACTTTTTCTTTGTCAAATGCTCAGTTGCAGTGGCAGCATCAGAAATTCTTTAATTAAGCACTATTGCATCCACAGCATTGCTCAGCCCAGTAAAGAGCCTCTTTTATGATAACCACAATGATGACTCAGCCCTGGAGCCCAGCTCTTTATGGCTTACCAAGTGCTTTCACAGCTGCCGTCTCCTGGGACCCTGACTGCAGCTCTGTGAGGTAGTCAGTGCGGGATTGTTAGACTTCAACTCTGCACGTGAGGAAACTGAGGGTGCATAGCTGGGCCCTGACTCCAAGCTCCAGGGCTGGGTCTGGGGACTGCTCTGTTGGACTTTCCAATCACATACTAAATGCAGTGGACCTACAGGCAAAGTGCTGCTCCCTGAAGAGTTATTGCAAGTCTCAAGCCAATAAGGGGCTTCTCCTTTCATCTTCTTTCCTTCCAATGTGCAGAGGTGTCCATCTATATCTCCCAGAGCAGAGCTTAATTGGCCTGGGTGTACAGCCAGCTTCTGACAACCTCTTGAGATATTCCTGGGCACTCAGCCTCTCAGGAAAGCTCTGCCTCTTTCATTTTCAGCATAACCACCAATGGCTACAAAGCCTCTTGGGTAGGGGAATGGACATTTGAGAGGGACAATTGGTAACTAGAGTCAGAGGGTCTGCAGGATCAGGTAGAGTAGAAGAGTTGGCAGCTGCATGCCATGGAGCAGTTGAGCCATTCCTGTTCCTTCCCAGGTCTCTCCAAAGCCTACAAGCTAGAATGGAGCCAAAATGAGCTGAAGTCTTCTGTTTGCACCAAGTTTCTCTCCGGCCAGTATCCCCCTTATCTGATCCACCCTGTACTTACTGAGGATTAAGTTTCCAAAAATGCCATTTACCTGCTCAGCAACCTTTAATGATTTCTCCATTCATTATGGTATTATTTCATCACCCTGGCACTCAACAGCCACTTAGTATTGTCCAAACCTTCCTTTTCAGGTTAATATCTGCATCTTTCCTATATATAACACAGGAGTCTGACAAACCAGGCTATTCGCAGTTTCCAAACACAGTCCACAGCTCCCATCTATGCCTCTCTGCCTGCTATCCCCCTCCCAAATAGACCATATCCCCCCTTTATGTCTCCACATAGCAGTCGCCTTTTGTAGTATGTCAACTAGGCTAAAATGAACTACATTTCACACAATTACCTTCCTGCAGGTTACAGTGGGCCAGAGGAGAGATTCTTACAGGAGATTTGGAAGGTGGAAGGAAAGCAGCTGCTCTTTTGTTGCCTGCACACGTTGTCACTTGTATGCTGACTCACCTTGTTCACATAAAGCGGTAGCCAGGCCTGCAACTGCTCCACCTTCCTCTGGATCCTATTTCAGCTTCCCTGACTTCTGAAACATGTGTGTGTTTAACTCAATGACAAAGGGCCAAATGTCTAATTTCTGTAGGACACTCACATCAGCAAGGGCAGAGGCAAT
This sequence comes from Dama dama, assembly GCF_033118175.1. Classification (NCBI taxonomy): domain Eukaryota; kingdom Metazoa; phylum Chordata; class Mammalia; order Artiodactyla; family Cervidae; genus Dama; species Dama dama. The sequence goes on from NC_083714.1 coordinate 56,233,761, forward strand.
GAGAACTGATGCAGATTTTGGTCCACACTCATGAGCTCCAGCTCATGCTTTTAGGTCCCAGCCTGTCCTTGCTCCCCCACCTTACATCCATCTTCCCTTCCCCATTGCCCACCCTGTGCAGATATGAATGTTACAAGTCACTTTGCTTCTGTGGGTCTCAGTTTTCTCACCAATATAAAGGGGGAAATTTTTCCAAATCTCCTAAATCTAAGGATATTTCTAGCTCTAACATTCAAGATGTCAGTATCCATGGCTTCTTATGGGAATTTAATCTCTGAAACAACAAAGGCATTGAGCTTGGAACAGGAGATCTGGACTCCAACCTCAGCTCTGCCTCTCCATAGCAATGGGGACTTGATCAAGAAGCTTTCCCTCTCTGGGCTGCACTTGCCCCGACAAGTTCACATGCAGAAGTTAGACTTGCTGCTCTCGGCAGTCCCAGACAGCTCTAGTATATCAGACAGAACTCTTGAGAGCCCAAGTTCTCAGCCCTGAATGTGGGTCAAGGCTATTTCCTTGATATTTGTGGGGTGATTTTTAAAAAAATATTTTTGTGATATTTGATATCAAATATAAAATTCCTTGATATTTAATATTTCCTGCATATTTGTGGGATTTTCTATTTTCACATGGGTTAAATATGTTCTCAGTGATTCCTTTGAAAACCTTGTGTCTCTTTCAGAAAAATGCCGGCCTCCCCTCCCCCACATACTCGGGAAAGTTGAGATGCTTTGATGTTTTCCTTGTTTATGGCTCAGTCTTTTGAAGAGGTTTGGTTATGAATTAGCCTTTCATTCCTCTACCTAGAGGATGACCAATGAGAAAAAAGGGGCGGAGGAGTAGAGTGGATGCCAGAGTTAGAAACGTCTTCCTGTACCTCTTCTAATGATACTAAAGTTAGAGATGAAGAATCACTTTTATTCTAAGCCTCCTATTTTCAGATGCTTATAACTCCAAGAAACATAAATGAGTACATGTGTTGGAAGTCTAATCAGGCTGAATTCTCAGATAATGGATTTTTGTTACTGCTGCTGCTAAGTCTCTTCAATGCCATTATCGTACAAGGCATGTAGTCAAGTTTTGTGGCTCACTCATATATTGAGAAGGTAAGGAGCCATTGACCTCAAATCTATGAAGAAAACACAACTATTATTGCATCTACTCAAGAGATACCTAAAGGTTGGCTTTTCTCCCTCATCCAACATCCATTTAGTTATTGACTCTGGTACCCTCCTCTCCATTCTTCCTGTCTTATTTTTATACCTTAGCACTTCCTTAATATTATGTAATGTTTAATACACATGAAAGAGAAAATTTCATATATGTAAAGGTAAATGTCAAGCAAGCAGATGTAGCAACAAATCTCAAGTGAAGATTTCCACTTGGAAGGCAACCTCAGTCATGTCTGACTCTTTGTGACCCCATGGACTGTAGCCCACCAGGATCCTCTGTCCATGGAATTCTCCAGGCAAGAATACTAGAGAGGGCGTCCATTTCCTTCTCCAGGGTATCTTCCCAAGCCAGGGATCTAATATGGCTCTCCTGTACTGCAGGCAGACTCTTTACCCACTGTGTCACCAGGGAAGACCTTGGAAGGCAACAGAGATCATAACAATGCTCACTACCAGAAAGAGGAGCCAAGGGCTTAGCTCACTGCACCTTGTATGTTCAGAGTAGCCAAGGAGGGCTCAACACACAAGGCATCATTTGAAACAAGGCTTTTCTCACACACAGAAGAGATGTACCAAGGTCTGAGACAGTGTGCCCTGGTCTCCCACAGCCAGTGGGTTCCTTATGAAGAGAACTGCTGCCTCTAACTTCCTTGCTTGGGGGAAGGAGTGAAACAAAATCTGGAATGTAGAGCCTATGAATAGATTGCCTATTATTCACCCTATTCTTTCCCTAGTCTATGTTCTGGATCCATATACAACAAGAGTAATGATCTCTGGTAACTGCATTTCTTTGAAACCTTTTTTTCCCCTGACTCTTTGGCTTTAGAGACTGCCTTGCAAGTCTCCTCACAGTTACACTAGGACTAACAGCTTTGTCTTTCAGCAAGGCTGGGCTTTAGGACTCCTCAGTGTGTGGCTATGGAAAGTCAGTGACATTGAGGCTACTTTGTGCATTACTAGGTATGCTTTAAACCATGGAGAAGTTGGCCTGCTGGGGCTTGAAACTGAACAGGTCTCTATAGTATCAATTTGTATCATGTTTCCCACTACTCAGACTTCCAAGCGTCCTATGCATATTAAATTCATATGTGTTTCTTGTTCTCTCAAGACTCATTGATATAACTCAAAGATTCATTTTGAGGTGGTCTCTTGCCAAGCCATAGCTAGCTGACAAGTCTCTGGGCAACCTTTACAGAAAACTACTTGACTCATAAATAATTTGAGGTTCTAAATAAAAGGTTTGACTTTTATTTAGCTCTGTCTTATAAGAAATAACTTCTCTAAAATCTTGAAAAATATTGCATCAGTTTTCCCAAGTCATCATTCAGTTCAGTTCAGTCACTCAGTCGTGTCTGACTCTTTGTGACCCCATGGACTGCAGCATGCCAGGCTTCCCTGTCCATCACCAAATCCTAGAGCTTGCTCAAACTCATGTCCATCGAGTTGGTGATGGCCATCCAACCATCTCATCCTCTGCTGTCCCCTTCTCCTCCTGCCTTCAATCTTTCCCAGCATCAGGGTCTTTTCCAATGGGTCAGTTCTTCCCACCAGGTGGACAAAGTATTGGAATTTCAGCTTCAGCATCAGTCCTTCCAATGAATATTCAGGACTGATTTCTTTTAGGATGGACTGGTTGGATCTCCTTTCAGTCCAACAAAATCACAAGAGTCTTCTCCAATACCACAGTTCAAAAGCATCAATTCTTCAGCACTCAGCCTTCTTTATGGCCCAACTCTCACATTCATACATGACTACTGGAAAAACCATAGCTTTGACTAGATGGAACTTTGTTGGCAAAGTAATGTCTCTGCTTTTTAATATGCTGTCTAGGTTGGTCATAGCTTTTCTTCCAAGGAGCAAGTGTCTTTTAATTTCATGGATGCAGTCACCATCTGCTATGATTTTAGAACCCAAGAAAATAAAGTCTGTCACTGTTTCTGTTGTTTCCCCATCTATTTGCCATGAAGTGATGGGACTGGATGCCATAATCCTAGTTTTTTGAATGTTTAGTTTTAGCTGAGCTTTTTCACTCTCCTCTTTCACTTTCATCAAGAGGCTCTTTAGTTCTCCTTTGCTTTCTGCCATAAGGGTGGTGTTATCTGCATATCTGAGGTTATTGATATTTCTCCCAGCAATCTTCATTCCAGCTTGTGCTTTATCCAGCCCAGTATTTCGCATGATGTACTCTGAGTATATGTTAAATAAGCAGGGTGACAATATACAGCCTTGACATACTCCTTTCCCAATTTGGAACCAGTCCACTGTTCCATGTCCTGTTCTAACTGTTGCTTCTAGACCTGCATACAGATTTCTCAGGAGGCATGTAAGGTGGTCTGGTATCCCCATCTCTTTAGAATTTCCCACAGTTTGTTGTGATCCACAAAGTCAAAGGCTTTAGCATAGTCAATGAAGCAGATGTTTTTCTGGAACTTTCTTGCTTTTCCTATGATCCAACGGAAATTGGCAATTTGATCTCTGGTTCCTCTGCCATTTCTAAATCCAGCTTGAACATCTGGAAGTTCATGGTTCACAAACTGTTGAAGCCTGACTTGGAGAATTTTGAGCATTACTTTGCTAGCATTTGAGATGAGTGCAATTGTGCAGTAGTTTGAAAATTCTTTGGCATTACCTTTCTTTGGGATTGGAATGAAAACTGACCTTTTCCAGTCCTGTGGCCACTGCTGAGTTTTCCAAATTTGCTGGCATATTGAGTACAGCACTTTCACAGCATCATCTTTTAGGATTTGAAATAGCACAACTGGAATTCTATCACGTCCACTAGCTTTATTTGTTGTGATGCTTCTTAAGACCCACTTGACTTCACATTCCTGGATGTCTGGATCTAGGTGAGTGATCACACCATCATAGTTATCTGGGTCGTGATGATCTTTTTTGTATAGTTCTGTGTATTTTTGCCACCTTTTCTCAATATCTTCTGCTTCTGTTAGGTCCATACCATTTCTGTCCTTTATTGTTCTCATCTTAAGACCATACTAATTCATTTCTTCACTCAACCAATGTTCAATCACTCAGTCGTGTCTGACTCTTTGTGACGCCATGGTTTGCAGCATGCCAGGCTTCCCTGTCATTCACCATCTCCCAGAGCTGGCTCAAACTCATGTCCATCAAGTTGGTGATGCCATCCAGCCATCTCATCCTCTGTCAGCCCCTTCTCCTCCTGCCCTTAATCTTTTCTAGCATCAGGGTCTTTTTCAAGGAGTCAGCTCTTCAAATCAGATGGCCAAAGTATTGGAGCTTCAGCTTCAGCATCAGTCCTTTGAATGAATATTCAGGGTTTATTTCCTTTAGGATTGACTGGTTTGATCTTGGTAAAGAGGCAGGAAGGGGCCTTGCATACCAGAGTCAACAGTTTGGACTTATCTGTAAGACTGCATTATGTCACCAGAAGGTTTTAATTAGAGAAGGGATTTGTGTTGTAGAAGTACCACTCTGGAAGCAATGTGGAGAAAGAATAAAAGAGAAGCAATAACACAGTACAGATTATAGCAAAGTCTCTGTAAGGATTGCTGAAGGAAGTAGTAGAAGGCACACTGAGACATACATAGAATTCAGAATCAACAGTTGATTGCCTATGAGCCATGACTGGAGGTGGGGATGCAGGAGATGTTCATATATAGGGATAAGTGGTGGTTGATGTATTTACAACTTAGGAAGTCTTCACATAAACAGGAAAAGAAAGGAGAGAGGAGAATTTCACCATACCAAATCAATGAAATGAGAAAAAGGAGAGAACAGATGGTCAGGAGATAGAGATGAAGAGGCAAAGCTTTCAATAAGATCAAAGATCAAAAGTGTAGAGGAAATAGGAAAATGAGAGAGCTAAGAGAATAACTAGGAGGTTGTGATCTGGGATATTTTAATTTATGCTGTCAGAAATAGAGAAAGTATTTTCAGGTGAAAAATAAACCTAGAATGGGTCTGTGGGAGAGCGTGGCTAGTATGGGCTGGAGGTGTTCACTAGAGATGAGAAGGCCAAATTGCTTGGTGGTCGATGTGGAGGTTGACATCATCTGGAAGATGGTAAGATGGGGCAGAGAGTAAGACCATGAGCCAGACGACCAAGTCCTCCATACAACTGAATAACTATCCTCCATACAACTGAATAACTAGGAGGGCAGTAGATGATAGTACAAAGAAGCATAGACGATGACACAGAAGAATGGCATGAACCTCAAAAAGGTAGATATAATTTGCCTTAGAAGCAGCATAAGAGTGAAAAATAACTATCTCTCATCCAGCCCTAAGGTACATGGTGTGTGAGAGAACAAAGTCTTCACTGGAGAAGACTTCAGGAAAGCTGTGTTTTTAGTGAATAACCTGGGTACACTTAAGGCCTGAACATGAAGGGATCATTCAGAGAAGATGACAGAATGGAGATATCCTAGGTTCTCTACTCTGTTCAACTGATACATTCATCTATCCTTCTGCTAGAACTTCACTGTCTTATTATAGCTTTATAATGATATTTGCAGAGCAAATCCTTTCACTATCCTATTTAGAAACATCTTGATTATTTTGGGGCTTTTGCTTTTCTACATAAATTTTAAAGTTAGATTGACAAATTCTACAAAATAAAACTTGTCAAAATGTTTACTGTAAAAGTATTGAATTATCAATGTTAGAGTATTGACATATTTATAATATTTAATCTGTCCATCCATGAATATGGTATCTGTATTTGTTTCAGACTTGTTTCATGCCTTCCAATAAAGTTCTATCATTTTATCTGTGTAAGTCTTCTACATTTTATATTAAAGTTGTTCCTAGGCACTTCACATGTTTTAATATCACTGCAATATTTAATTTTTAATCTTAATTTCTAAATATTTTTGAGCCAACATTGTTATCTTTTTCCTAACTTCTCAGAGGAAATGTTTAGTTCATTAATTTTCAGACTTTCTTCCTTTTTATTTGAAAGATGCTGCTTTAACTGTATCTCACAAAATTTTTTGGCCTTGTGGCATGTGGTAGTTACCCTACCAGGATTTGAATCCATGTCCCCTGCATTGGAAATAAAGCATCATAACCACTGGACCACTAGGGAAGTCCCATGTATCTCACAAATTTTATTATTTGATATTTTCATTTTTTCAGTTCAAATTATTTTCAAATTCCTGTTATGATTTCTTCTTTTATCTATGGATTATTTTAAATTGACTATCTTCAAATATGTAGAGATTTTTCTGGTTAATGCCTGTTACTGATCTCTAGCTTAATTCCACTGTGGTCAGAGAAACTGCTCTGTGTTGTTTCAATCCTTTGTAATTTGTTGAGACTTGCTTTCTGGACATACTATGGCCAATTTTTGTAAATGTTGCACATGTTCTGGGAAAAACTGTACTTTCAAATTGTTTGGTAGATAATAGGCATAGATGAAGATGGAGATGTAATTACAGATATAGGTATAGAAATAGATATTTAGATATGAGTGCATACAGCTATATGTCTCCGTTAAGTCAAGTTTGTTAATCACTTTTTTTCAGATTTCTATATATTTACTGATTTTTTTTCCTGCTTGTTGTAACAATTACAAAGAGAGATATAATAAAATATCCAACTATAATTGGTCATTTCTCCTAATAATTATGTCAATTTTTGCTCTTGTGTTTTTAGGCCACATCATTAGGTGGCAGAAATATTTAAGACTGCCAGGATAAACACATACATGTTCATCAATAGAGGAATGGATAAATAAGACGTGGTACATATATACAATGGAGTATTACTTTGTAGTAAAAGAGAATGAAATAATGCCACTTACAGCAACATGGATGGACCTAGAGATTGCCATACTGAGTGAAGTAAGTCACACACAGAAAGACAAATATCATATGATATCACTTATATGTGGAACCTAAACAAAATAGTACAAATGAACTTATTTACAAAACAGAAACAGATTCACAGATGTAGAAAACAATCTTATGCTTACCAGGGGGAAAGAGGGAGAGGGATAAATTGGGAGATTGGAATTGACATATAAACACTACTATATATAAAATAGGTAAGTAATTTTCTCCTGGCCTTTTCCTTCTCCAGAGCAACCACCCCATCTGATTCCTGCAGGCTGCTGCTAAGTCGCTTCAGTCGTGTCCGACTCTTAGCGACCCCATGAACTGCAGCCTAACAGGCTCCTCCGTCCATGGGATTCTCCAGGCAAGAGTATTGGAGTGGGTTGTCATTGCTTTCTCTTCCTGCAGGCTAATCCTCTCCTAATCAGTTCTTTGATTCTTATGGCACAGTACCTTGTCTACTCTCCTTCTTTGCACATAGGATCTGTAGTTTTTCTCTTTCTTACTTCCATCCCAGAATACCTAGTGCTGGACGGAATAAACAGCAGAAGCTTGCAAAGGGTTTGTTTGTTTGTTTGGTCCCTCAAAATTATATGAACCCAAATGCTCTGCCTTTTTTTTTTATTCTTAGATGACCAAACTGGACCAAGTTCATCCTTTTATAGAAGAAAATCCCAAATGAGCTGCAGAGCAGGTCATGAACAAGCCTTTTAATTGGATGCCAATGATGTAATGATACTCATTACAGTCACGTGTCTGGCTGTTCTTCACACTCCTTGCATGTATAATTTCTATTGCACAATTGCAAGAATATTTCTCGGAGATTGCCACCTTTCTCAGGTGATTTGAGTTTTCAGTATTTAGTGCTTTGCTTTTTAACACTCAGTCAACATCCCAACAGTGCTCAGAAATATCCATTGTCTTCTATTTCTTCTTCCTCTTCCTGAATTCCCAGCGATTTTCTCGATGTGTGTGGGTCACTGCTTTTCCCTTGGATCCACTAAAGCAATCATAACAATGTCCATACCCTCAAGTAACTTACATTCTAGTGGAGAAAGACAGATGATGCACACACACGTGTGCACATGCACGTGCACACACACACACACACACACAAATCAAATATGCAAGATGACTTCAAAGAGTAATGAATGCTCTGCAGAAAATCAAGAGAGCAATGACATAGGGAGTGAAGATGGGTTAATGTTAGATTTCAAGAAGATGACTGGCTTGAAGTAGAAATTTGAGCTATGCACCTATCTGAAGGATAAGTATTCTACACAGTGTAAGTGCTCAATCACTTCAGTTGTGTCTGACTCTTGGTGACCCCATGGACTGTAGCCCACCAGGCTCCTCTGTCCATGGAATCCTCCAGGTAAGAATACTGGAGTGGGTTGCCATGCCCTCGTCCAGGGGATCTTCCCAACCCATTGGCTGAACCTACATCTCTTTTGTCTCCTGCATTGGCAGAAGGGTTCTTTACCACTAGTGCCACCTGGGAAGCCCCATTCTAGGTAGAGGGAACAGCAAACACCAGACCCTGAGGCAGCAGTGTGCTCAGTGTGTTCAAGAAACAGCAAGACAGCAAGTAGAGCTTCAGTGAAGTGAGACAGGGGAGAGCAGAAGAAAACCTTGGGGGTTTGACTTTTGTTGCAAGTAGCACAGGAAGCCATTGGGGACTTTTGAGCCATTGGGGAGTCATAGGATCTGGTTCCATCTTTTAAACATTTCCTGTAGCTTCCTTGTAGAGGGTAGATGAACTTCCCTGGAAGCTCAACTGGTAAAGAATCCACCTGCAATGTAGGAGACCCCGGTTTGATTCCTGGATTGGGAAGATCCCCTGGAGAAGGGATAGGCTACTCCAGTATTTTGGGGCTTCCTTGGTGGCTCAGATGGTAAAGAATCCACCTGCAATGCATCAGACCTGGGTTCAGTCCCTGAGTTGGAAAGATCCCGTAGAGGAGGGCATGGCAACCCACTCCAGTATTCTGGCCTGGAGAATCCCTATGGACAGAGGAGCCTGGCGGGCTATAGTCCACGGGGTCACAAAGAGTCAGACATGACTGAGCGACTAAGCACAGCACAAAGGGTAGAATGTAGAGTTATGTTACAGATAGCAGAAACCACTTTAACTCATTTAAAAGGGTTTACAATTGGGTACTTACAAAGTTGTTGAAAAAATCATAATTTATTGATACTCTGTGTTGAATGTTCAGAACATTTTCACTTAATAGCACATAATTGGCACATCAGGAAAGCGGAGAATCAGGAAGACACTGCTCCAGTAGCTGCCTCCAGGACCACACCATCTCTGCTCAGAGCATCAAAAATCTTGACCGTATTGCCTCATTCTCTTCCTAAATACAGTGGCTACATTATGACCTGTCTTTTGATGCCCACAAAACTAGGAACTGCACCTTGAGAGGTCTGTTACTGCTCATACAAAAGAAGCAAAAGCTTCCAAGACTGTGCTCACTAGCAAAAACTAGAAATCACAGAAGCAAAAGCATGAACGCTACCCACTCAGCATTCCAAATTGCATTAAGTTTCATCTGCTTGGCAGAGACTAGGTCACCAGTGGAATGCACGCTATGAGGGATTTTGGGAAATACAGGCTTTAGCATTCCGACCTCTATCATTTAGTAAGATATGCTTTGATTGGGGTTATAATGAAGTCCAATGAGCTAATATATGATATTTGCCACAGGAGACAAGATCAGAAATAAGGGAGCCAGTTAGAGGCTGTTCTAGTAGTTCACCTGAAAGAGGATGATGATGACTTGGACCAGAGTAAAAAAGGTAAAGGTTTTGAAAGATGGTTGGATTTAATATTGTACTCTGAAAATAGTACTTGTTTATAGATTGGGGCAGGAATGATGAAAAAGATATAAAAGAGTGGACATTAAGACTTCTAGCCATCCCTGCCTCAGCTACCCTTGAGAACCTTTCCTAAATAATTAAGCCTGGTTTAGGAGACCCTCTTAGGTATATCAAAGCATTACACAGTGTTGGAATCCCTTGTTTTATCATCTGTATTTCTACCAAATTTCCACTTCCCCGCCAGCAGAGCATGTGTCTGATTGTGAATGGCACAGTGCCTGGCACATTGAGCAATCGCAATAAATACCATCCTAAGAATAGATGAAAGAGATGAGTGAACTAATTCATAAAAACACAAAAACTACCAAAACTGACTCAAGAATAAATAGAAAATCTGAACATACCTGTAACAAGTAAAGAGGTTGAACCAGTAATTAAAACAAAGAAACATCCAGGACCAATTAGCTTGACTGGGGAATTCTATCAAGTATTTAAAGAATTAACAGTAATCTTTTTCAAACTCTTCCAAAAAATAGAAAACTATGAAGTACTGCTTAATTCATTTTATGAGTCAGCATTACCATAATACCAATGCCAGACAAGAAAAGAAAACTATGCTCTATCCCTTATGAACATACAGGCAAAAATCTTCAACAAAATCTTAGCAAACTGAATCCAGCAGCACATTAAAAGGACTATAATCATGACCAAGTGGAATTTGTCCCAGAAATTCAAGGGTGGATCCTCAATGAGTTATATGTAGATTTACCATATGAATCAGCAACTCCACTCCTGGGCATACCTAAGAGAATTAAAAATAAAATGTTTTCACAAGGTGTGTACAAGCTGAAAAGGTATACACAAATACTCACAGCAGCACTTTTAACACTCACCAAAAAGTGGACACCACCCAAATATCCATCAATAGATGAATGGAGAGACAAAATGAAGTATATCTACACAATGGAATATTATTCAGCATTGAAAAGGAATGGAGTACAGATACATGCAACAAAATGGATGAACCTTCAGAACATACTAATTGAAAAAAAGAGTCACAAAAGATACATGTTGTATGATTCTCTTCATACGAAATGTCTATGGTAGACAAATCCATAGAATCAGAAATCAGTTTAGTGACTAAAAGGGCCAGGGAGCAGGGAGGAAGAGTGAGGAGTGACTATTAATGGGTATAGGGTCTCCTTTAGGAGTGATCAAAATGTCTTGTAACTGAATAGAGAGATGATTACAGAACACTTTGAATATACTAAAATCCATTGAATTATACACTTTAAAAGAGTGAGTTGCATGATATGTCAAATCTTTAAAAAGCTACTATTTAAAAAAAAAAGAAAATGATGGATAAAAGAATATCATGTCACCATGAGTCCATCTATTCAGAGGCCTGATGAATTTCTCAGTACTAATGTGCCATTAAGAGTTCTCACTGATTGCCAAGAGTTCTCACTGATTGCCAAGTTCTCACTGGTTGCTGGATGGGGTTACAATCTTTACAGTAGTCAAAAACTGAAATTCAACTCCATTTGAGGGGCATGGAATCCAGGCTTATTCAAGCCAAGAAACACTGTGTTGGGCTGAACTTCTTTACTCTCTAGCAGAGGATTTAGTCCTTTAAAGTATACTACACCTCATTATACCAAACAAGAAATGAAAAGATCCTGTGCTTTGTCCTTGTGCTTCATTGTGAACTATAGCCATATTCACAGAGATATCTGAGATGATGTTGCTAACAGTGGGGTGTAAACACTAAAGCTCTGCTGTAGAAACTGCCGTGAAAGAGCTTCTAGAAAATAAAGGTGAAGCATCAGTTAGTTCAACATGGATTGGGAATTTTGAACAAAATCAAATTTGAAACATTTAAATTGTATAACAATCAAACACCAAATGAAATCATGAGAAATTCCAGGGCAATGTGATAAGTCTTATGTGACTCAGGCTTTTGATAACCCTACTGGATAAACCAGCAACTGTGTCACAGGACCCCAAATAAAACCTATGATGTGTGGTCAGTGGCTTTGTAAATTGCCACATCTAAATTAGGAGGTAAATGAGTAGTTTAAAAATGAACTGTGATTCATTGAGCTTATTAGTTTTTTACTTGAGATTCCAAACTCTTCCTGGATACTGGTCCATGTAGGCCTTTTCTTCTGAGATCCAGAAGCTTCAGACTGGGGCAAACATATTTGGGACACATCTCAGGCACCGATTCCCCTGGCCTGCATTCTGCAGTCCTTCTATACATGTGCTGCTGCCCCTACTGGAGTCACATAGCTCATCTTAAGAACTATGGATATAGTTAGTCGGCTCCAGAGACACATTTTTCCTTCCCTTCATCCCACCTAACTCCAGAAGATCTCCCATTGCTGACATGTTAAACATGTGCTTGGCCATTAGGTATTTTCCATGTATTCATTCAGTTTTTCCCTATGAGGAAGTCCTATTATCCCCACTTTGGAGATGAGGAAACTGAGGCACGAAGAAATTAGATAGCTTGCTTAAGATAACACAGCTAGTGAGTGTCAGGGCTGAGATTCAAACCCAGGCAGTCTGGCTTCAGAGCCCAACTCCATCATATCCTCTCCACTCCTGGCTGAAAAACAGTAGCTCAATTACAGGGCTGTTGTGAGAATTAAATTATTATTATTAGTCCTCTGTAGTAGAGTGGCCCTTTCTGTCCAGTGGGCCTGAATTGGGAGTACATTTTGCAAATTAAGTTCCAGACATTCTGGAACAAGCATTTCCATTTATTTTAATAAGCCTAACAGAACCTAAGGTGAAGTTCTGCATAAACAGAGTTCCATAATAATGCATTTCATTAGAAAGAAGCTCTCTTAACATGTTTACATTTAATGGAACACAAGAAGGGTCACTTTGACTTCATTTTCAAAGCTGACTCCTGAGTAACATCTACAGGTTCTCAAAAAAGCTTTCATGGACCTAATAACTTGTGGGAAAAGGTTATACACTTGAATATGTGCACACCCTGTTCTAAAAGCCTTTTCTTCCACTTTAGTAGTGTTGATGTTAGGAAGCGTAGCCTTGGTCAGTGTTCATCCGGAAGGCATCTTGGTCCTTCCTACTCCATCCCAACTCAATAGGCTCCACCAGAGAGAAACAAGTCTAGAGGAACCAATTCACTGTAATGGGCAATGTTCCCAAAAACAACATCAGGAACATGAAAGCTGTCAGAAATACTGCAATGGGTTCCTGTCATTGTTTTATGGAAATTCATGCACCCAAATAAATACCATACTCACCTCTGGTTTCTATCCTCTGTAAATTTAAAGGATTAAATGAATGCAATATGCTCACATCCTGAAGAGCAAACTAGAGAATGGCTCAATTCTTAAAAACCCCATAATCCCCAAGTACAAACCAAAGGCTTAAGATAGTCAAGCCCAGAAGCTAAGAAATGAATCAAATAAATAGTTTAACAAACCTTTCCCTTGGGTTTGACATTTTCTAAAAGAGAGAAAAGGGTGCCATGGGCTCTAATGTGGCTCCTTCTTGATTAATTAAGAACACTTAGGCAACATTCAGTGGAATCGATCATTTCTAGCCTGAATGCTTTTTTTTTTTCCCACTCAGACTTCTACATTGTCAATTAGCACCTAAAATGAGTTATGTAATTTGTGCTTTCAGGATGTCAGGCATTAAATTATTTTTCAGTACAACCCACACAAATCCTGATTGGGCTTATTTGTTTATTTGTTAAATGAGGTAGGGATTCAGGGGAGAAAACACAGTGGGCAAAAAATGTCTTTTAAATTAGAAGAGATATGGAGAGACTATAGCTAATGATGAGAGGAGGGAAGCTTACAGACTTTTAAGGAGGATAAGCCGCACACAGAGAGCTCTAATACAAGGGACAGTGTGATCAGGGCACAAAGTTAGAGCCCTCATGGGTGCTTTGTGGGGGAAGGTATGTGGTCTTAGGTTTAAAAGATAAGTTGGATTTAGGCAAATGAAGTTGGCAAACTGAATATTCACCAAAAGGGAGTCTGTTGCTCATGAAAAGGCCAGTAGCCCCTTTGGATGGGAGCTAGGTGCACATGTCAGGAAGGAGGGGGAGGAGAGAGCTATAAGGGTCAGTTGGAATCAGATAGTAAATGGTTTGAATACAGAATGGATTAAAGTCAGAGCAAATACTGAAGGGGAAAACCAATTAGAAGACAACTGCAAGAGTCCAAGTCAGGCAAGAAGGCAGGAACTAGAGGTGGGAGCCATGATCTGAGGAGGGCACTGTGGGGAAAAGTATCATGGAGATTGTTTCGAAGCTTAAACTGAAAGAGAGATGGTGAGTCACACAGAAAAGCCACGACAACCAATAAATACTCTTTCCCTGTACCAGCTCCTGAAATCTTCTCCCAAAACGGGAGTCAATTACGATAAAATTGCAAAGGAGTAAATGAGAGATTAGTATGGAAAGCCCCGGTTGACTGAGTCAAGGAATAAAATGAACATGCAGTCGCTTCAGGGGCTTATTTGATTATTGGGCAAGATGCCAGATGTGCAGCAGCAGGCATCACAGCTGGCGATGTACTCTCAAATTTGAGACAGCACCAGTTCCCCTGAACACTGCTGTACACACACACAAATCCTTGGATAGCATGTACTCACATACTTAGGCTAATTGCTCCAAAAAGACCTTATCTGGACATGAGCACTCTACATCAGGAGAATGGTCTCAGTATATATCCTTATGTCTACACTTCTAATCCTTGGAAAGTTTTGAATTATAAAACTAATAAATGGAAAAGATTTCAATGTTTTCATCTGGTCCAACCATTACTATTCTCTCCATAATATTTTTAAGAGGCAGTGATGTAGTCTGTCCTTGAACATCTTCCAGCGATGGGGAGCTCATCCCATCATTTGCTTGCCCTGAATGAATGTGGTTGTGCTTGGTATTCAGTCACCAAGTTGTGTCCAACTCTATTGTGACACCATGGACTGTAGACCTCCAGGTTCCTCTGTCCATGGGATTTCCCAGGCAAGAATACTGGAGTGGGTTACCATTTCCTCCTCCAGGGGATCTTCCTGACCCAGGGATGGAACCCAGGTCTCCTGCATTGGCAGGAGAATTCTCTACCACTGAGCCACCAGAGAACCCCTGAGTAGTATACCTCTTTCATCCACTCTAACAATTGTTGTGTCAATAATTTCTCTAGGTGCTTTACCGTGTTGATCTCACTTAAGCCCCACTTAATCCTCAAATTTTGCAGATGAAAAGTCTGAGGATCAGATAGAGACTGTGACTTGTCCAAAGTCATACAGATGGTGACTGGCAGAACTGGGATTCAAGTCCCTGCCTGACTCTGATGCTCCTTCCATCAGAGCTAAGTTTAAGCCAAAATCCATCTGCCTCTAAATCCCACCCACTGACAGAATTACAGCATCCCTTCTTGGAAAGAGGATGCATTCTATGAGGTATGGGTATAGAAGCACATATTCTGGATTCCTTTCTTCAAAATGAAACCCAAAAAAACCATAGAGCAAAGCCTGTTCCCCAACATGTGGCACTTAGACTTCTCTCTCAGCTGTCACCTTTGAGCCTTCTAACCAATACAAATGATAGCCACTTCCAAGTCCTCATGTCCTGGGAACTCTAACTGCAGAAAAATTTTTTTCCTGTGTTCATTTCCGGGATGCTTCCTTCAACAGACATCTCTTGAGTTCTCACTCTAAAGCAGACTCTGAACTGGTTCCAGACAGCCACAAGATGAATCAGAAACAGTTGCCAGACTATAGGAACTCCCAGTCCATCCCGGAAGAGAGATGAGAGGCAAAGATACCAATACAAGAGGGAAGTGTTGGTCTAGAGGACTGTCTTTTAAATTCTTATTTATTTTTAATTGGAGGATAATTGCTTTACAATATTGTGTTGGTTTGTGCCGGATATCAACATGAATCAGCCATAGGTATACATATGCTTCCCCCTTCCTGTTGAAGGTACCCCTTGGAACCTGAAGGAAAGAGTCACTATCTCTGCCCAGCCAGTTGGAAAAAGCTTCATAACAGCTGAACTGAGTCTTAAAAGATGAGTAAGAATTATGTGCCCTGCACAACTCCAGGAGTTGCCTATTAACTGTTTGTACAGGATCACCATTTCTCAACCCCTGGGAACAGGAGCAAATGTACCCAAGGCCAGACAGCAGCAGCCCTGCTAAGGTACAGGGTAGTTGGTGGCCGCTAGGACCCTGGTGTAGAAGTTTATCCATTTGTGCTCTAAAACCTCCTATATCAGAAGGATCTTTGCTCCCTTGCTTATCACCCCTCTGTTTTGCTTGTGGAGTTGAAGGGTTTTTTTCATGTCAGCCTGGCGCCCAATTAGATAAACAGATTCATTCGACAATTAGACCAAAAGAGCTGAGGACCTCTGGTGGGTAGTAGTGGTAATGACAGCAGTCTTTCCAGAATGAGATTATGAGAAATCTGATGGGGCTGAAGAATTAGGTGAGGTGAAGACCCAGAGTTCGGAATTTAGCGAGGTCAGAGGCTCCCCTCTGACTATATTGTTCCATTATATGCATTATTATCACCCCCACATTTCAGATGAGAGAACTAAGATTCAGAGGCAGTGACACATGCCTAGGTAGTTGATGATGGAACTCCAATCTAAATCTTCAGATTTTTAGTCAAATCCTTTTTAGCACATATGCTACAACTAGTTCCGGGGAGGGGCGGAGCCCTTTGAGTAGGTGGCTCATTCTTCCTATACCTCCTCTTCCATGCTAAGGGAGTAAGATACTGCTGGAACATGCTATATATCAAAAATCAAGTTTCTGCAGACTGTGGAGGGAAAGCAGTGACATACGCAAATTGTAAATTCCCAGCAAAAGTGAAGAGAACGCCTGCAAACTCAGAATCAAAATTCTAGCAACTTCTCTCTTAATGACATTTGATAAAAATTGGTGTTGACATATTTGCGTGCCACAAATGAAGTAGGTTTACATCTTCGTTGTTGGACAACTTTCTGATTGGCTTGGGGTGAGGCAACAGAGAAAGCTTTCTAGCTCTCACAAGATTTTCTCTTGGAGAAATTGTTTTCTAGGGAGGAGGCTCAAGAGGGTATATAAGAATGTTTGTCCCTCAAATAGAAGAAATACATAAAGGAGTCTATGCAAAAACACTTGAAATTCCTCTCAGAAGACCTTACCAACAGATGTTTTTCAGCTTAGGTTTTTGGAAGAGAATTTTAGAAGTGTAGGAGACCACAGAAACTCTGATGACCCTATATGGCCATCCCAGACAGGTTGCCAGTCAACCAGCCATTATATGAACAGCTCTAGTAACAGGTCAGGAAACCCCTACAGGAATTCAACAGCAGTCCAGCTAGACAGTGAGTGAAGCACATGGTCAAGACTGAAGGTTTTAATAAGACGTCCTGGGAAGCACAGATTAATTATTTTATATATTTCTCCTTAGAAACAGAGTGAAAGTTTGGGAGAGGGTAAGCAAAAGGAAGCCTTTCTGTGAAGATTCACTTTTATTCAGCTTACTCTTAGAAGACCTCATATAAGCACATTTCTCGAGCCTTTGAAATCAGCTGCAACCAGCATTTTAGACCCATGGAGAACTCTTGCTTCTTTCATGGCCCATGAGACAAGAAATACATACTTATAGGAAGATGGCCTTTCAAGCATGACAACTGTGAAGCTCCCACATGTCAGGTTGCTCTAAATAATCCAATTTTTAACAAATATACTTTGTTAATTGGGAATAAAATGGGCAATATCTTTATTAATTTTTTTTTCATGGAAAATTTGAGTCAAATGCATTTTGAAGGCCAGGATTTAGCATCCCATCATCTTGTTTCAATCTCTTTTACTTGTGCCCTTGATTAGGACCTCACCTCCATCCTGAACTATTATCATAGTTTTCTTTGTCTCTGATTTTATGTACTTTCACTATGATGCCTCTAATGGATCCAAATTTTCAGCCATCATCTTCTTTCACATTTCTCTTTCCTCTCTTTCCAGGACATCAATTAAGTGTATGTTAGATCTCACTCTATTCCTTATGTCTCTGATCTATCTTTTTCTCTTTTACACATAATTTGTTTCTCCAGGCATAGTTGTGGACAGTGTCCTGTAACCTATCTCCAGTTCAATAACTCTCTCTTCAGTTGCATTTTGCCTTCTGTTAAACCCATCTAGCCATTAAATTCTCAATTTTTATTATTATATTTTTTTAGTTCTGGTTCTATTTGATCCTTTCCCAAATTGTCTATATGACATTTTCTGTTCCCCGAAGATATTTTCAAGCTTTTCTTTTATTTTTTTGAAATATGATCAATTAGTTACTAGAGTGTGTCTTGTAATTCTAATGTCTAAAATCTTTGTGAATTTGTTTTTGTCATCTATTCTTTTCTGCTCTCTGTAACTCACAGTACATATTTTTCTTTGTATGCCTAGTTACTTCTGACTATGTGCTGACATATTATTGAAAAATTATTTGTAACAATGATTTCAGGCCTAGGATGACAGTACCTCCCCATAAAAAGTATTTTCATTTGCTTCTGACAAATGCCTGGGGATGCTACCTGTCCAACACTACTTTAATCCAAATTCAGAGCTTCACGGAACATCCCAATGATGAATATATAGACTACAAGTCTATGCAAGGGCTGGTTACTGCTAGTTCACCATTATCCTGAACAGGTTAGAGTCTCAGTTTAAAGTGGTAGGAAGGTTTATCACATTTCCCACTTGTTTGGGCCTTGGACTTCAACTTTTACCCCTTTTTCTCATGAGGGCACCACAACCAGAGCTCAGTCTCACAACTCCCTTATGACTCATCAAGTGCCCTCAGGGCAAAATGACTTTTCTTGCCAGACTTCCCCTTCTGGGTTCTTTTCTTCTTCTAGATTTTAGCCTCACTATTTTGGGGTGTTTTTTTGTTTTGTTTTGTTTTAGCTTTTTTGAGATATTATTGACATATGTAAGTTTAATGTGTATGACATGGGGATTTGACACATGTATATACTGTGAAATGATTACCACAATAAGGTTAGTTAATATCTCCACGGTGGTTCAGATTGTAAAGAATCTGCCTGCAATGCAGGAGACCTGAGTTCAATCCCTGGGTTGGGAAGATCCCCTGGAGAAAGAAATGGCAACCTACTTCAGTATTCTTGCCTGAAAAATTCCACGAACAGGGGAGCCTAGTGGGCTACAGTCCATTGAGTCACAAAGAGTCGGACACAACTGAGCAACCAACACTTTCAGTTTCACTTTCATCCCCTCATAAAATAACTTTTTTTTAATTTTTATTTTGGTGGTGGTGATAACTTTTAAGATCTACTCTCCAAGTTTATAATGCATTATTGTTATTCATAATCACTATGCTGAACATTAGATTCCCCATACCTTATTCATTGTGTGTGTTAGTTGCTTCAGTCATGTCTGACTCTTTGCAACCCCACGGATGCTTGCCAGTTTCCTCTGTCCATGGACTTCTCCAGGCAAGAATACTGGAGTGGGCTGCCATTCCCTTTGCCAAGGAGATCTTCCCGATCCAGGGATCGAACCTGGGTCTCCTGTATAGCAGGTAGAATTTTTACCATCTGAGCCACCAAATTACTTTATTCATTTTACAGTTGGAAATTTGTATCCTTTAACCTATTTCTCCCCATTTCTCTCCACCCTCAGTCCACGGCAACCACCATTCTACTCTGCTTCTCTGAATTTGGATTTTTTTAGATTCCACATATAAGCGAGAACATACAATATTTGTCTTTCTGTGTCTGAGTTATTTCACTTAGGGTTATGCTCTCAAACTCCATCCATGTTGTCCCAAATGACAGGCTTGCCTTCATTTTGATGGTTGAACCATATTCCATTATGTATATGTACCACATATTCTTTATCCATCCATCAGTAAAAACTTAGGTGGTTTCCATATCTCGGCTATTGTAAACAATGCTTAAATGAACGTGGGAGCACAGATAGCTCTTTGAGATCCTGATTTAATTTCCTTCGCTTATATAACCAGAAGTGAGTTTGCTGGATCATATTGTAGTTCTGTTTTTAAAGTTTGAGCAATCTCCATGCTATTTTCCACAGTGACTGTACCAATGTATACTTCCACCAATAGTGCAGAAGCATTTCCTTCTCTCCATGCCCTCGTCAACCTTTGTTGTCCCTTGTCTTTTTGACAATAACCATTCTAACAAGTATGAGGTGATATTTCATGGTAGTTTTGATTTGCATTTCCCTGATGGTTAGTGATGTTGAGCATTTTTTCATGTGCCTGTTGGCCATTTGTATGTCTTCTTTGGGAAAATAGTCCATTCCTCTACCCATTTTTGGTCCGATTTTTTTGCTTTTTTACTTTTGAATTGTATGAGTTCCTTCTATATTTTGTATTAACTCCTTATCAGTTGCGTGGTTTGTAAATATTTTCTCCCATTCCACAGGCTTTCCTTTCATTGTGCAAAAGATTTCTAGTTTGATATAGCCTTACTTACTGATTTTTGCTTTTTGTTGCCTATAATTTTGATGTCATATAAAAAAAAAAAAACAGTTGCCAAGACCAATGTCAAGAGCTTTTCCTCTATTCTTCCTTCTAGTAGTCTTACAGTTTAAGGTCTTTAAGCTCATTAGAAAAGACCTTGATGCTGGTAAAGATGGAAGGCAGGAGGAAAAGTGTGTGACAGAGGATGAGATAGTTGAATGGCATCACTGACTCAATGGACATGAGTTTGAGCAAGCTCCGGGAGTTGGTGATGGACAGGGAACCCTGGCGTGCTGCAGTCCATGGGGTCGCAAAGAGTCAGACACAACTGAGTGACTGAACAACAAATTTAAGTCTTAAACCATTTCAAAGTAATTTTTATGAGTAGTGCAAGATGGGATTTGATTTAATTTTTCTGCATGTGGTTAATCCAACTTCTCCAATACCATGTATTGAAGAGACTCATTTCCCCCATTGAGTCTTTTTGGCTCCTTTGTCCAACATGAGTTGACCATATAGGTGTGGGCTTTCTTCTGGGATCTAAATTTATTCCATTGTTCTATGTGTCTATTTTTATGACAGAACCATGCTATTTGATTACAACCGTTTTGCAATAGTTTAAAATCCAGAATTGTGATATCTCCAGCCTTGTTCTTTCTTGGTATTGTTTTGGGTCATCAGGGTATTTTACAGTTCTGTGTGAATTGTAGGTTTTTTTGTATTTCTGTGAAAAATGCCATTGGAATTCTGAGGTTTCATTGAATCTTAATTACTGTCATCATCTTCAGTTTTTCTTCCTTCCAGTTTCTCCTTTACAAGGGATTCTTCCAAGGCACCATTCTGATCGAGCCATTCTCTTGCACAATCTTTTCAAAAGCACAAGCTGACTCTAAAATAAAACTCAAATTCCTTTTTTCTTTTTTTGGACAATTAGGTCCAAAACTCCCTCTCTCTTGCTTCATTTATTTATTGCGCACTCAGTGTGTGGTGCTCTCCAGGCCAGGTTCGCCTAATCTCTTGCCTCTTACTTCCCTTCCACCTTGTTTTACTCCAAATACACCCTACACTCCAGCCAAACTGAAACATTCACTGCCATGTGGCAGACCTGGACCAGAATCCAGATGGGCTGACTTCCAGGTCAGTGTTCTTTTTCCTACATCATGGTCCCATATTCAGGTTTCAGTTCAGTTCAGTTCAGTTGCTCAGTCGTGTCTGACTCTTTGCAACCTCATATACTACAGCATGCCAGGCTTCCCTGTCCATCACCAACTCCTGGAGTTTGCTCAAACTCATGTCCATTGAGTCCATGATGCCATCCAACCATCTCATCCTCTGTCATCACCTTCTCCTCCTGCCTTCAATCTTTCCCAACATCAGGGTCTTTTCCAATGACTCAGTTCTTTGCATCAGGTGGCCAAAGTGGGCTTCAGGTGTAAGTCCATTCAATATTCAGGTTTAAGTCCATTCAATCTGCATACTTACAGATATTCTAATAAATTAACTGGAGAAAAGCTCAACAAGTACAGATTACACTGTCATTTTTGTATTTCTTGTCTTCTTTGAGGGGGGGGTATTTATCTTGTGAGTTAGAAATTTCAGCCAAGCAATACCTCTAGGGAGAGCAGAAATAGGGGAGCACCCTCTGGGATGTAAGGTCTGAAAGTGAATGCTTCATCCTCAACTTTAGGACCATCTCCATAGTTACAAGTGCACCTAGGAGTAGAACTTCAGGCTTCAGTCTTGTTTTCCCCTGACAAATGAGAGGCCAACCAATTGCCTGTGGAATTTGATTCCAGGGTACTGGGAACATTTGTATCTAAATAAATCTACTCCCATCTGCTGGTGGTTGCCTGAATTTCCAGTCATTGCCGAATCACACTAAAAAAAAAAAAATAATAATAACATTCTGGGAGTAGTTTGGGCATCTACTGTTATGTGACCTTGGGGCCATCCCCTTTCCTTCTCTGGGCCTCAGTTTCCCCATATTAAAGTCCAGAGGGTGGGACAAAATGACCTGGAATGACCCTCCCACTTTTATCAAGCAAGGATTTTCTCTATATTCCTGGATGATCAGAGACAAGGGCAGGCCGGCTAGCCACAGGGATGGGTTTTATTGATCCACTCCTGTATGTAATAGTAACATACAGGTCCCATCATCTTTGTTTCTGCACTCATGTGGGAAGGCGACCATTTGCTCCAGTGGTGGGGTGAAGGGGAAGGAAGGCATGAGGGTGATCTGCTCGTTAAAAAAAAAAAAAAAAGGCAGGAAACTATGAAACACTTTCTAAAAGTTTGATTCTAAGGTGGTTAAGAAAAGTGGGGATTAAGAGTTAAACACTTAACTGTTCTGATGAGCAACAAGAGCGCAGCGGCTCGAAGCATCCCTGGATGCTCAAGGCTGCTCACTACCGGGTTTCAGAGGTCCACAGGCTGCCCAGGAAAGGGACAGACTGTGGGCAGTGCGGGGCGAGCAGGAGCCCAACTAACCAGGCAGGCAACTGAAGGTTTTTGGGGCACAAGTAACCCCAACTCACTTCACCAAATACTGAGAGAAAAGAGAAAAAAGCTCCATCTCTGTATGAATGTTCTAGCTAACCATGCTGCTGCTGCTGCTAAGTCGCTGCAGTCGTGTCCGACTCTGTGCGACCCCATAGACGGCAGCCCACCAGGCTCCTCTGTCCCTGGGATCCTCCAGGGAGGAATACTGGAGTGGGTTGCCATTTCCTTCTGCGAGCTAACCATGAGTGAACCATGATTGAATCCATGTTCATTGCAACCCTTCTCAATGGCATGCCTTAGGAATTGCCCGCCTGGTCCACGGCTCTGAAGGACGTCTTTCTGAACTTGCTTTTTCAAGAATCTGAGATAGGAAGGACAGAGGGGATTGGGATGGCAGAATTTCCCTATCCTCTGAGAGCCTTTTGTTTCCTAGGACAGTGTTTGAGGTAGTGGAAAGAATAAGAGCCCTCTAGTCAAAATTTCTGGCTTTTCCACCTGATGGGCCCCAAATGCAGGAGCATCAGAGTCGCCGGCTCCAAGGTCTCAATCCCTTGAAACACTGGTCCTCGCCTCCTTCCCCTTCCACGGTGCCGGCCCTGGCTCTGGGACCGTCACACCTCAGTGTGACCCCAGTCGGTGAACACTTCCAGTTCCCGGATCTCTGTCCTGGGGACCCAGAAGTGTGCAGCCCTTTCCGAAGGTACATTCAGACAGAGCAAATTCCCTCACTCCCTTCACCGCGAAAAACAAAACTCTTGGGCACACGGTCTTCCAAAAGACACGCACATTTTGATTTTTTTTTTTCTTTTTCTTCCTTTTTTTTTTTTTTTTTTTTTACCGAGAGAAAACACGACCCATCGGGTGCCCGGCTGAGGACGCGCGTTCAGCCCTCCGGCAGCGCGCTCCGCCCCTCCCCCAGGCCGGCCCCGCCCCTGTCTGTGCCTGGCGGGGGCGCGACTGCGGAGGCCTGAAGGGGCGGGGAGCCGGGCGGTGCGCCGGCTGCGGGCGGAGACTGGAGCGCGCGCCTTTTTTGTGCGGCTTCTGGCACCTGCCGGATTGGTTCGACCAGCGCGACCGTCGGAGTGGGCGGAGCCAGCGGGCGCCGGGCTGGGTGCCCAGACGCAGCCTGGAGCGGCTGCAGACGGAGCGCACCTTGCAGCCGCCGGGCGCGTCCTGAGGCTCCGGGTCGGGCACTAGCCCGGCTTCTGGACTCCGGTCCGACCCCTGCGCCCCCTGCTCCCTAAACTCTCGCTGCAGTCTCCTTAGAGGCGACTCCTCGCAACCCCCCAGCTCCCTCTCGCCCCACACTGTCCTCGCTCGCTCCGTCCCATTCCCCGGCGGCGGCGGCGGACCGCAGCCTCTCGCGCCTTCCAAAGCTCCGGAGTGCGCAGCCATGAGCATCCGAGGGATGCTGCGAGCCGCTGTGCTTCTGCTGCTCATCAGAACCTGGCTCGCGGAGGGCAGCGACCTCAGTTCCACCCCGAAATTCCACTTAGAGCTCTCCTCCACCGTGCCCGAAGTCGTCCTGAACCTCTTCGACTGGTAAGCGGGAGCCGCCAGGTGGGGCATGGCAGCGACAGGAGAGGACCGGCGGCAGCCTCGGACCTCTTGGACGGAGTGGGCTGGGGAAGACTTGGACCCGGGCTCGCCGATCCCTGGCGCGCCGGCCCAGCCTCCAGATCCCTGGAGGGTGGTGGGCTGAGAGTAGGGGAGACCGTTCGAAATAGAACCTTGGTGCTTCAGCCCACCTGTTAACTGCAGCCCCAGGAGTTGGGGGGAAGGATGCCCTCCCCCCGAGGTCTGCAATCCATCCCCAGGGACCAAGCCCCTGGCAGCTTTTCCCAGTCACGCCCTTTGGCACTTGTAGGATTGAGGGTGGGAGTACAGGGTGATGGGAAATTCACAAAACTGTGGAGACACCTGTTTGAGTCCGGATTTTTTTCTCTATTCCCTGAGGCGCGTGCGTGTATTCGTGAATGTGTGTGTTGAGCAGTGAGGGACCTTTTCCGATGCCGCAGACAGAAATTATTGACTCAACCTCATCTGAGCCCAGACAGTGCGATTGGTGGCTGTATAACATATAACCATGTGGCCTGAGATGGGTGCAATTTTGTAGTGACTCCAATTAAACATTTGAAGATTTGGTGTTTGATTTCAAGTTTGTTTGGGTCTGCAAACACCTGAAGAGATGTTAAACAGTCAGCCTTTACGTGGAGATTACATGGAAATGTGTGTTTGTGATGGCCACAGATCCTGAGCGCTAGCATATGGCTAGTGCGTGTGGTCCTTAACACACAGAAATGCGTTGCTTTAATTTGGAACTCATTCATGTGCACATTTTGAAATATTCTCATTAAAGATAATTGAGATTTTTTTAAAAGATGATTGAGAATAATTTTTCAAATGGCAAACCAGAAAACAACATGTATGAGGAAAAAAGAGGTGGGGGATAGTTGGGCAAGGTTCCAGCAGAAAGCTCTGCAATGTCCTCAACCCAAGATACCAGATTGCGCTAGTGAACACACACACACACACACACACACACACAAGATCTGCAGGGGCTGACTTCTATAGTCACTGCGTGAAAGATACTAAGAGTTATAGTGATGCCAGGGCATCTCATTCACCAGCCTCTTTGGGGGAAAAGAGACCCCAGTGAAAGACTATGTGAATTGAAAGGGCGCATCAGAGACTTCTGGAAAGGCCAGCTCTCTGGGTCCACTTACATGTGCTCACCCAAAACACGTCTAGGCTGGAAACACACGCTTAGCCAAAGAGATGCCTGCTCCAAAAATGCATGTGTTTTTGAGGATGGCTCTGAAACCCAAGGATCAGAAATGGTTTGATTGACGAGGCTCATAAATCTCTGCTACATGAGCAAGGCTCTGTCTGTGCCATATGTCACATGCCAAGTCTTGGAAACAGAGGTACACAAGAACAAGATTCACATAGACGTGATAGCAAAATGCCGGCCCCAGCCTAGGTAGGGGAAATGTAAGTGAGGTGGAGGATGCAGGCTGGTGGGCTCAGTTCATGAAGGTACTGAGGGGGTAAGGTGCATCCAGACCGATGATAAGGTGGGGCTCCTTAGGGGGCTTGAGGTAATAGGTTTCTGTGAGCACTCACTCCTGCCCACACCCTCTCCTCTCCACTTCCCCTACAGTTCCCCCCCATCCCCCCAGTTCTGCCTGGTAACAAGAAGCCAGTCTTTATGCCCCACCCTTTGTATAAAGGCTGTGGAGGGGGAGGGGGAAAGAAGAGTCTGCGTCACTGCTGTGCTTCTGGCTGACTCACTGGAGGAAGGGAAGGGAGCGGGGAGACATGTGTACATGTATGATGCACATGTCTGCATCAGTGACTGCACGTGTCTGCATGTGTGCAGGTGGAAAGAAGGCCCTGGCGAGTTGATGCCCGGGGTGTTGTTTGCTGTTTGTTTTCTGAGAAGTGATGCAGCATTCACTGATGACCAATACCTACCAATGACTTCTCTGTTCCAGCAAAAATTGTGCAAATGAAGCTACGGTTCACAAGATTTTGGACAGGGTGCTGTCGAACTATGATGGCCGTCTGAGGCCCAATTTTGGAGGTAAGACACGTCCAGGTACTAGAGCTGAGACACAGAAAGCCAGCCCCACCCAATGAGCTGACCAGGGGCACTCCTCTGGACTGGGCCCTTCTGCCTCTGCAGACCCCACTTCCTGATCCTCCAAAGACCCCAGCAGAGCATTCCCAGGCCACAAGTCCCAGGCCTGTGTCTCTTCTGCCAGCATTTCCCCCACTTCTCTGCCCCCTCCACACTCCTGTACAGTGGCCTGAGCCTGAAGCACATTGCCTGGGCTGCAGAAGCACTCGTCACCCCAGGTGTGCTTCACCGGCTGGAGTTTTCTGCTCCATCTGTGGGGAGGACACATGTTCCACTTGTGCACACAGTCTCTGAACCCTGGGCACTTACCCCCATTCAGCTAGTTGAAAACTAAGGGCGTGGTCTTCTCTGCCTACTTTACTTCATACACCCGGGCCCCAGGTTCTGCTGCCTCTGCTCAGCCTCCCCAAGCCTTCGGCTCCCACCAAGTTCAGTTTATTGCACACACTGCAGTCAGCGTAATCTTTATGACTCCCACCCGATTACCTTAGGAACTTCTGATATCCTTATCTGCTAAGTAAAATCTACACACCTCAGATCTCAAGCACAGAGATGAGAAATGACAAAGAAACTGAAGTAACAAACTCCAGGAAATCGATACATCAATTTCTCCTGTTGTTGTTGCCTAGCCCCTCACCCCACCCCACCCTGCCCCTGGCTTTGGAAAGGGAGATGGGCCATCTCACAGCACAAAGTGACAGGCATCTACCTGGACCGCTCGGCATAGGAAAAGCATTCTCTGGCTGAGGGGATGCCCAGGAAACCTAGACCAAGGACAAACAAGAGGAGGGGTGCCTTAAGTAGACATTAGTCACATTTTGGCTGAAAAGAAACCAGGAAAGAGCTAAAGAGCAAGGTGGCTAAGTCAGAGAAAGCACTTCCATTCCTGCAGGTGGTAGAACTAGACACCCACTCTAAAGGGTTAATGGATGCTAGTGTTCACATTAGAACATTTGTATGAATAGAGGTCTTCTCAATACACAA
This sequence comes from Dama dama, assembly GCF_033118175.1. Classification (NCBI taxonomy): domain Eukaryota; kingdom Metazoa; phylum Chordata; class Mammalia; order Artiodactyla; family Cervidae; genus Dama; species Dama dama. The sequence continues at coordinate 56,261,171 of NC_083714.1, forward strand.
TGCCTCCGCCCTCAAGGGCACACAGCTGTTAGCAATTGCCTTTGTGGTAGACCACTAGGGGCTCTGTGATCTGCCTAGGAGCCACCTTGAAGACCACGTTGGTTGCCCGGTGCCTGAAGGTTTGGGGGCGGGGCACTTGACTGGTATCCTCTTTGCTGCTTTGCTTCCTTCAAGTGTGAGGGCAGAAGGTGGTGCAGCCCTCGAATCCAAGGTGAGTGTACACTAGGGGCTGGGAAGTTGGAGTGGATAGGACACAGTCAGCACCCCACTGGACCAGTTGCACCAAGCAATGAATGTCAGGTGTCAAGGGTGTAGCTGTTGCATTTTTTTTCCTCCATTCATCATTCTCATGTTTTTCAGCAAAGGCTGACCAGCAGCCATTCAAGTACATCAAGCACATTCTCCCCACTGCTTCAGATTGCCATCTCTGCAGGCACACAGGGCCAGGGGGAGGGAACAGAGGGAACAGAGCAAGGACCAACCTCTGGGGGTTGTCAGGTGCTCCTGACCCACAGATCTCCAAGGCACCTCACTGCCGTATTTTGAGCTAACCTGGATTTGTTTACACCTGATGTCTAACCTCCTGGATTACAGTAAGCTTCGTGGACATGCAGACCTGGGGAGTCTGATAGAAGCTCGGCCCCCAGTTTGGCCAAAGAGTAGATGAAGGTGGGAGGACAAGGACAAGGCAGAACCTTCTAGCATTTAGACAGAGGGAGGCACTACAGGCTCCACGTCTGGGGCTCTTTTATGGGAGGGAGGGGGCAATCATGGGAGAGCAAGGCCAGGGTGGTTAGGGATGGGGGTAACCGAGCACTCCTACTGTACACAGAGTCAGATTCTGAAGTTAAGTAGAGTTTCAGGGCTTCGCACACTGGCACACATGCACAGACATGACCCAACTGTGGTTAGCTTCAAATGGGAGATGTTACTTCCTTGAGAAGAGAAGGAAGATGAAGAGGAGGCATAGGAGGGGCCAGAGAAAGTTAACAAAGCTGCTTCTTTCTGAGCAAGAGAAGTGGGGCTCTGTAGTGCTGCAGAAGCAGGTCCCTAACAGCTTTGCTTAGCCTGTCACTTGGCATGACATAGGTATGGAACAAAGGGTTAATGAACCACCTTCATCACTCCTTCAGTTACCTCCTCTTCCTCTGGTACTCTGATGGATGCTAGGGAGGAAGTAGAGTTGGGGTTGCAAAGTTTACAAGAGGGATGGGAGTGGTTATCCCCCCTCCCACTTTTTCTGCCTTCTTGAGTCCATCAGGAGGGACAACGGTGGGATATGGGGCTGAGACCATCACCCCAAAGACAGCATTTGGGGTGTCTCAGGTCCTCTTCAGGTCGCACTCCTGGGCCAGGACTCATGGCTTGCTGAGGGGAATGTGGATTGCACGTTCCCACTTGCTCCTTTAACTGGGAGCCTTTGGACAAAGCAGAGCCCTGGCACTTTAGGGTTCAGATCCCTAGGATTCTGCTGTAAAGGATGGGATTGCCTGAGTGATACAGAGTGGTCCAGGATTACAGGTTTGACACTAGAGTGAGATAGCCAAGGGGATGGCTGCCCTGCCCTTCTGGGGCTTGTTGCCTGCCTAATACAGTTTTCATCCTTCTCTAAAGGCATGCAGAGAGCCTGAAAGGCTATAATAAAGAAAAACTGCCTTTCTAGAAACCCCTATCACTACAAGCACTTTGCCAGGGATCATTCACAATAGCTCTGAATGCTGGAATTGGTTATGCCCTCACACGGAGTCCCATTTACTTCTCAGGTGCCATTCATACATGGATTCCCTGTGCACTTTGTAGTTTAGTTTCTAGACAGTCAGCCTGCAGTGAAGCCAGCAGGCTGAATTGGAAGCCTTACACCTGTTTCCGTAACAGCAGTGTGATATAATACACATAGAATAATGGTTCAGCTGTAGGGCCAGATGAAGGGAGTCCTGAGTCAATGAGAAAACAATAAAAATGTTTTTTCTACAGTACTTTATTATTTATGACATATTTGCACATCCATTATCACATTGGGATGGGCAGTGCTAACACCTAGTCCTGAAAAAGAAAGCCAGGAGGGAGAAACATGCACACACATGCACACACACATGCACAGATTCAATCACGGTTACATATTAATACACACAAACACCCTCACATATGTACTCATTCACATGAACATGCTCAAATTCACTCATTCACTCACACATAGACACATATTCACACATGGTTTGACATTCACATACATGAAGACACTCACATTCACACATGCTCACACACAAACATGTCCACATTTTTACAAACTCACAAACACCTTCATACATGAACGTGCTCACACATTCACTCATAGGTGTATAGTGACACACTAACATAGGTGAATATGCTCATGGGTTCAATTGCACACCAACATAGTTGCACATTCACTCACACACAAACACAGTCACAAACATTCACACATTCAACCATACTCACTTGGACATGTTCAAACGTTTTCTCAAGCACATCAACATGCATACATAAACTCACACTTACACACTCATAAGTGTGATGAGTGTGAGTGTAGAAGCATAATCACTTATCACACTTTTCACTTGCATATGAACAAAGTCACATGCACAAATGTATTCACATATATACACAATGAGCATGCTCACTCACACATACAGTCACATACCCATAAGTTCACTTACATTCCCAAACACAACTTTTCACACACAAACATAATCATACATTCACTCACACGTGGACATGCTCACAAATATATTAACAAGTGAACAGGCTCACACAAACAACCTACATAGTCACTCCCACATGATATATGCAAATACACACATGTGCTGACACATTCATTCTCCCAGAAATGTGCTCACACATTCACTCACACACAAACATGCTCACAAACAACATTCATGAATTCACTCACACATGAATATATTCATGCATTAACATGCTCACATATACAAACACACCCACAAATTAACTCACACACAGACAAGCTCACAAACACACCCATGTTCACACATTGCCTTGTGCATTAACAAGCTCACATACATTCACAGTCACACATGCTCTCATACATGAATACACAAACATTCACTTGCACAGGAACATACTTATAATTCACTCCCACACAGCATTGCTACATACATGCACATGTTCACATATTTATTCCCACACAACACATTCAAGTACACAAATACACTCATGCATTTTTCTCACACACAGGCATGCTCACATACACTCATGTGCACACTGGCACATTCATCTGCACATGAATACATGCACAGATTTACTCACATCTGTGAACATGATCCCATCCACCCATGCACAGCTCACACATTCACTCTTCATTCACACGAAGACACACATTCACTCACACATAGACACATTCACATGAACTCACACAAATATGCTCATGCACAGCATATATCTTGTTTTGGGTCTCATTGTTCTTGAGTTTTTATCCAGAAAACATTTAGAAAAAGAGTGCTTCATCCCCTTATTTTTCCTTTATTTTGGCCTGACCCTTTCTTTTCAGCACATTGTGAGCCAGGCCCTTCTCTAAGTGCTTGGCTTGCATTAACTATGAGCTAAGTACTATCATTATCCCCATTCTGAGGCTCAGAGAGGTTAGGTAACTTTTTCAAGGTCACACAGCTGGTAAGTGCCAAAATGAGGTTCAAACTCAGGCAGTTTTTTACCCTTTTTCCTACCTTGAATGTAATAGTGTCTTCCTGTATTGTAGGTGCCCCTGTGCCAGTGGGAGTGTCTATCTACGTCTCCAGTATTGAACAGATCTCAGAAGTGACTATGGTAAGTGTGCCAGCTCCAGCCTTGGGGCTGGGGACCAGGTACATGAGACAAGGAGCAGGGTCATAAACCAACTCCTGTTGTTATGACCTGCAGCAGAGCCCACATGGAGGAACATAATAGGTTTTGGAAACTACAGCCACCTGAAACAAAAAATAAATCCAGATGTATTATAGATCTAAAAGTGAAAGACCTATGAAGCTTTTAAAATATAAGATGTTGTTTTAGTGTCTTTGGGATAGGTAAGGAGTTTTTTTTAAAAAGACACAGAAAACACAGATTATAAAAATAAATACTGCTAACTTCAACTATAATAATATTCTCTTTAGCCAAAACTTTTGGCACTTCAGTTTTGTAAAAGAAAGAAACAAAACCAGTATGAAAAGTTTGAAAGGAAAACTCAGATTGGACTATGATATTTGCAACACAAATGACTGGTATTGAAAATACACATAATTCCTGTGAATTAATAAGAATATTTTAAAACAATAGAAAAATGATCAGAAAATGCAAACAGGAACTTCACTTTTGTGAAGAAATCCAAGTGGCAGATAAACTTATGAAATGATATTTGACTTTATTAATAATCAGTGAAATGCAAAATAAAACCACAGTGAGAGCCCATTACATACCTGCTGCACCAGCAAAAAGTCAAAAGTCAGACAAAACCAATGTTGGCAAGGCAGGAGCACTGGAAACACTCATCTGCACTTAGTGGGGATATAAACTGGAACTTTGGCTTCATAGTTCTTATTTCATTGTGGTTTTGGTATGTATGGTGTCATCACATAGTAATATACATAGTATATTCATATAAGGCAATATTATCCAGCAATACAAGTGAATGAAATTTAATTATCAACATCAAGCTGAACAAACACACAAGCACAATGTTGAGTGAAAGAAGCAAGGTCTGAACACAGAGAGTGTGATTTCTTTCAGAAAAGAAATTTAAATAAGTCCAAGTAAGCAATACATTCCTTAGAAATGTATAGGCAATAAAACTTAGGAAAACATGGAGAAAAAATGTAAAAAGCAAAATTATTACCATTAAAAGTTAAGATAATGCATTACTGTTCTGCAGGGGATACACTGAAGCTTGAAAGTTATTGGGAACATTGTATTTCTTAACCTGAATTGTAATTATATGGAGCTCATTTTATTATCCCTAACATTGAACATTTTTACATGTTTCATTACTTGTCTATATTTAGGATAAATTTCATATACCTGCAGGCACACACACACACACACACACGCACACGCACACGCACACACACACACACACACACACAAACTCGGAGGACCAAAAGCTGAACAACCCCACTTACAACTGGGATTTATCTTTCTCTCCTCAGGACTATACCATTACGATGTTTTTTCATCAGACCTGGAAAGATCCACGTTTAGCGTATCACGAGACCAACCTTAACTTGACCCTGGACTATCGGCTGCTTGAGAAGTTGTGGGTCCCTGACTGCTACTTTCTAAATAGCAAGGAGGCTTTTGTTCATGATGCAACTGTGGAAAACCGCGTGTTTCAGCTTCACCCAGATGGAACAGTGCGGTATGGCATCCGGTGAGTTCCCCAGGGACCTGGGGATCACCCTGGCAGGACTGACCTCTGCCTTTGGTCATATATTATTGCAGCATCCAGGGGGCCCAGGGGTGCACAGTTGTGCATCTACTGCCTATGGCTTTGTACAAACAGAATGTATGCACCCTGGAATGCCTCGTTGGTCTATTTGTAACATAATAGATGGTCACCAAAGCCCTCCTCACAGCCTCATCTCTTACAAACCATCTTGTAAGACAAGTATAAGAGATAAATTTATCTCAGAAAATTTCTCCAACAGGTAACTACTAGGGTATAGCTCTTTCACACACACACACAGACATACAAACCACCTACTGTACAAAATGGAAGTCACTTTAAGAGTTGAAAGAGACAAGCATGGCACCTGGGAAGAGCAGGACAAAGAGGGGTCCAGAGGCTCCCAGCTGGGGCTGCAGAAAGCTTTTGTAAATCCTCTTCCCCACTGGTCCCTTTTCCCATGGCCCCAGGTCTTCCAAGATCCCTCCTCAGATTCTTCTCTAGGACTTCCCACATGGCAACTGAAATTTCATTCCATAGCTAACCTCAGAGATATTAATCCCTCCTGCCCATTTACAGTCACTGGCATTTGCTAAGCCCTAGTACACTTGGGCTTCCCTAGTGGCTCAGAGGTTAAAGCGCCTGTCTGCAATGCAGGAGACCTGGATTTGATCCCTGGGTCGGGAAGATTCCCTGGAGAAGGAAATGGCAACCCACTCCAGTATTCTTGCCTGGAGAATCCCATGGACAGAGGAGCCTGGTGGGCTACAGTCCATGGGGTCGCAAAGAGTCGGACACAACTGAGCAACTTCACTTTCACTTTTTCACTTTAGTACACTCATAAGCAGATGCACAGAGATGGATGTGCTGCAGGGGCAGTTCTCATGGCCAAAGGTGTGTCTGGGTCGCTGCTTACATCAGTGTGTGCACACCACATACATCAGATCTAGCACTTCAGCTGCTTCAGTGTCGTGGTTTCCTCTTAACAGCCTTGCTGCTGCTTCAGCCAGAAAGTTCCCTTTCTGACTCTGCATTCAGTTTCCTCCAGGGTCCTTCCCATTCTGACACCCCAAGGTTTCCTGACATGTCATACATCTGTTCTCATCTGTATTAGTCCTACACCACTTTTTGGTTTCTTTGTCACATACAGATTTCCTCTCTCCTCCTTACACAACTCATCTTTACTGCAACTCATCTTTCCTCTGGAGGGAAGGAAGGGAGGGGAAGAGAAAGAAGGAAACGAGACAGGAAGAGGAGAACCCAGCTTTAACATAGGCAGTGTGGGCTAGTCCTTGGGGTGCCTTTCCCCACTCCACCCCTGCACTTTTCTCAGGAACAGTTACTCGCCTGGGCTGCACTCACCTTCCCCTTCCTTTTGCTTTTGCTTGCAGGCTCACCACCACAGCAGCTTGTTCCATGAACCTGGAAAAATTCCCTCTGGACAAGCAGACCTGCAAGCTGGAGGTGGAGAGCTGTACGTTTGTCTCCCATGGCCCCTTCTTTCCTTCCTGGTGTGGGGACATGAGGAAGCCAAAGGTGCACTTGACAGTGAGAGGGACTGCGTATGTCCCCTACTCCCTCCCTGCCCTTTTCTCTCCTAGGTAGATAGATAGACAGACAGATGGATAGACAGGGGTGTGTGTGTGTATATATATATATTTTTTTTATTATTATATTATATTTATACTTATATTTATATATTTATATATTATATTTATAGTATTATATAATATATTTATTATTATATCTTATATATTTATATATTATATTATACAATTATATTATATTCATTATTATATTTATTATTTATTTTATATATATATTTATATATATGGCATCTGGGAGAAGGCATCCTTCAGGATGGAAATAGTCCCATACGGGAATGTGCCATGCCCTGGGGAATTTGTGCACAAGCTCATGGCACATCTGTGTACTCTGCTTTCCTTCCTGGATAAGAAACTGAAAGTTCTCTTTTCATGTGCCCCACTGCCCCAGGGTCAGACCCACAAAACTGCAAACTGCGGGTTCCGACTATCCTTTGGTTTTCACAAACTCCTCTGGTATGAAAGTCACCTGTGCCTGCTTCCTTTGACTCTGTTCACTTCGCCCCTGTAGATGGCTACACAGTTGATGACATCCTGCTCTACTGGGAAGGCAGTGGGAATGCCGTCCAGGGGACAGAGAAGCTTCACATCCCTCAGTTCAGCTTCCTGGGAAAGACGATCAGTACCAAAGAGGTGTTTTTCTACACAGGTGGGTCTGACCCCCTCCTTCTCTCCTGTCTCTTGTCCTTTTGTATGCTAGGGAACTCCTGGTGACCTCTGCCTTTGACCTCTAGAATCTCTTCTGCCTTCTTTCTATTCCCTTCTTGTTCTGGACACCTTGCAAAACCCCCTTCAGGAAGTCCCAGAGGCTTACCTTCTGCTAGTGAGGAAATGAGTGCAGCAATACTTGGCTGGGTTTAACACTCCACGGGCCCCCTTTCGGGGCCAGCTGCTCCATCTGTGGCACCTTTGAAATATCTCCTCTCTCTCCCATTTCAGCTTCAGTTGACGTGGAGCAACTGAGGAAGGAAGGAAGAGATAGCAGACTTGCTGTGCCACATGGGCCTGCTAATATGTGCCATTGTCACTGGCCTTAAGGCAGCAAAAGGGGTCAGGTTTGCAGACTGCCCAGGCTGGGATAGTAGAGGCTGAAGTGGCCATTGGTTTCCCCTCAACCATCCTGTACTTCACCCTGAAAATCCCCTCAGCCCTGCCACCCTAATACCAGTCTGTCTCCTGGCTAGGTTCCTATGTGCGCCTGATCCTGAGGTTCCTAGTCAAGAGGGAAGTCACCAGTTACCTTGTGCAGATCTATTGGCCCAGCGTCCTCACCACTGTTGTTTCTTGGATATCATTTTGGATGAACTATGAATCTTCTGCAGCCAGGGTGACAGTCGGTAAGCCTGTCCCCATCTCAGGGAAGAACTTGGCTCATCTTGCTCAGAAAAAAGTTGAGAGTAAGGAGCAGTGTTTGACTGCACAGGCAAGGGAACAAGATGGGGCCTGACTAACAGGCATTTGTACAGGTGCCCAGCCAACCCCCAGCAGAGAGACCAACATTGGAGACAGATGCAAAAAACATCAGGGTTGGGATCTTGATATGTTGGGTCCAAACTATCAGAATTTCTATTTGCTGGATACATAAATGAATGGATAAGGCACAAATTTATATTAGAAATGGAACACAAGAAACACTGATTAAGAAGCATATCAAAATGCCTGTGAAGCAGCAGAGGGCTTCTAGATGAACTGCCCTTGACAAATGTCTAATGAAAGGCTGAGATACACACAGTCAGAGTCCAGAGGAAGAAATGACCTGGGTCTTCTTGGCTATAACTGCAGTAGCAAAGTACTACTCAACCTGGGTTTTGAAGACTTCCAGGAGGCAGAGACATAAGTCCCAGCATTCCCTGAAAGAGGAACTAGCTTGATTACAGGTAAAGGGTAAATTGCAGGGTATTTAGGGCTTCCCTGGTAGCTCGGTTGGTAAAGAATCTACCTGCAATGCAGGAGACCCCAGTTCCGTTCCTGGGTCGGGAAGATCCGCTGGAGAAGGGATAGACTAGCCACTCCAGTAGTCTTGGGCTTCCCTTGTGGCTCACCTGGTGAGGAATCTGCCCACAATGTGGAAGACCTGGATTTGATCCCTGGGTTGGAAAGATCCCCTGGAGAAGGGAAAGGCTACCCACTCCAGTATTCTGGTCTGGAAAATTCCACAGACTGTATAGTCCATGGGGTCGCAAAGAGTCAGACATGACTGAGCAACTTTCACACTTTCACCTGGGGCACAAACTGGGGAAGTGGGGAGAGTATCAGGAAGAAAACCTGGGCTGACTTGGGAATAACTTCAAATTCCACTTTAAGCAGTTGGAACTTCATGTCTAAACAACGGAGAGCATCGAAGACTTCTGAGCAGTACCAAGGAGGGGCCTAAGCTCCAAAATATATTTGGTCCCACTCTTCAGAATGCCTGTCTATCCCAGACCCTGGTCTCCTTTCTCCTTCACCATCTTTGGGGCAGACTTTTTAGCCTTCTTCTTTAGGAGCACACAGTACACTAAACCTTTATATTTGTGTAATATTTTAGTGCTCACCAAACCTTCTGAGGGATGGATTACAGGAAAGCCTATATACTAGGATGCAAAAAAGGGAAGAAGCATCATAGGGTAAAATGGGGCTAGATGTGTAACTCACTATGAACCATGGCTGGAGATTCTTGACTTGATCCTAAGAGCAAAAGTCACTGAACTGTTGAAGTACAGGCTCGGCCTAAAGATGGGGGTGAAGAAGCTAAAAGGGCAATTGAGCCAAGGTCCTAAGCCAGGAAAGCCTAAAGGCCTTTTGCTAAGGGCCCTCTTGACCTCAGAGATGGCCTTTGCTCCCTTCCAGTGGGATGTGGACTTGATGGCTTGTGCAAGAACTTCAGCCTCCTGAGGGAACTAACTGTGCTGTGTTGTTTATAGGTTTGACTTCGATGCTCATCCTGAACTCCATCAACTCACATCTGCGGGATAAATTCCCCCAATTTTCCTGTATCAAGGCCATTGACATCTATATGGTCGTATGCTTCTTCTTTGTGTTCTTGTCCTTGGTGGAGTATGTCTACATCAACTACCTTTTCTACAACCGAAGAGGATCCCGGCATTCTCAGAGGCAACTCAGAAGAGCCCTAAGAGTCATGGAGCGCTACCGCTACCAAGAGGCAGAGCAGGTTTGGCTTTTTGAATGACAATCCACTTTCCTTGAGCACCTCTTAAACCTAAGATTAGCACTTGAACCTTTTGAATTTCTTAGCTCCTTTCATCTTCACACCACACACACACACACACACACACACACACACACCAGATAAGACAGAAGTAGAACAATATATCATCACTCCTTTATAGGTTGAGTCATTTTCCAAAGTCACAAGGCTAACAAGTGGCAGAGATAGACTTCCCCAGACCTTTGGGTTTCAGATCTGGTCTATTCAGCATGCTTCAAAGAGTAGGCCATGGAGCCAGAAAGAAAGGGAACACAGGGAAGCTGCAAGGAAGAAACACCAGAGAGGCTGACCTACCTGTCCTTCCTTTGCTCTTCTGACTCCAAAAGCCATGCTGAGTCTTTTGCTGCTGGCAGTGTGTTAGTGTCCCTGCTTCACAGGGAACCCACCCCCACCTGCCTGAGGAGGTTTTGCCTCTACCCACTATGCAGCACTCCAGAGTGGGCAGCAACAGCCATGGATGCTAACAGCCTTGTATATTCTAACAGGCTCTTGGTCCTGTTCCTCAGCACCATGCGCACAAGAGACAACGGGGAGAAGAGGCAGTTTACCCAGTGGACGAGCCCATCAATCATGCTGACGAGGAAAGCCCTCCCTCTCCTCCCTCCCCAACAGTGGTTGTTCATACAGCATTCAATGACCAGGTTCACCTAGAAGATGAAACTGACTCTCCTCCCTCCAGCCCACGGTGGGCCGGCCTAGCAACCCCAGAAAGTCTTGGCTCTTTGGCCTCCCTCACAAAGGAGGCACCATTGGCCTCCTCAGAGAGCCTCAGTTCGCTGTCCTCTCTCTCTGATGGGGCCTCTCTGGCCACCACAGAAAGCCTGAGTGATCTCCCATCCACCTCAGAGCAGGTGGTGCACCACGATGGCATTCAAGTTAATGGCATTGATGTTGATAATAGTGTTGTTCCCACTGAAATCTGCAACCATCCTGAGGCCCATGACTGTGCTGAGACCCATGACCCAGAAGAAGATCCTGAAGAGAGCTCTGACTCCAATGAGAGTGAAGATGATGGCCCCAGCAGGAGGCGTCTGCTTGTCCATGGCCAGAGGCGTGTACAAGAAGCAACCTATGAGCTTCAGGAGATCTGTAACACCCTTCGTGATATCCATAGCTTACCTGATGATGTCACAGTTGAGAGCGGCTACCTTGACCTTGAGAAGCAGCTCAAGCGTAAAGTTGACAGTACCCGAAGCCTCTATAGTGATGATTCTATGGACTTTGATGGAGACAAGGAGAGCAACTCAGAGTCTGATGACAGTTTCCCCCCAAGCCCTGGCTGCTCCTTCAGTAAAGGGTTCTCTTCCGATCTCTTTCACCCTGACTACATCCCTAAGGTTGACCGATGCTCCCGGCTCCTCTTCCCTCTTGCCTTCGTGGTGTTCAACATTGTGTACTGGGTGTATCATATCTATTAGCTCCCTAGTGTCCCCAAGTGGCAGGGACACTGTGCTGTGCTCCTTTCGTAGTTCCTTTTTGTTCCATTTTGCCTTCTTTTCTGTCTTCATTTTACTTTATAGTTATTGGGCACTTGAGTCTATTCCACCTTTTTCTTTATAAACATGATGTGGGGAGTAGTTGAAAAGGATGTATTCTGGCCAGAAGGGAAGGGAATGAGAAGGAGTTCGAGGTAAAGAACACATTGAATTTCCTTTCCTTCTGAAAACTATCATGTTGTCAATGACTTCTAACACCTAATTAAGACAGAAAAGCCACATGGAAATGTTTACAGGACAGAGAGGAGCCAAATTGGAGGACAAGAAGGATCCGAGCCCTGTGTACAAAAACATTTCTGGGGACTTTTCTGTCCCACTGAAGTGCTGAATTTTCTTTTTCATTAGTTTTTTCTTCTGTTTTTTTTTTTTTTCCCCCTTCCTAGTGATTATGGTCCTTGCTCACCCTCTGCTTAGGGTTTCACAAGAGAAAGCCAAACTGGGTTGTATAAGGGCTAGCCATCTCTTGCAAGTGCAGGGGGTGGCTCTAGGCAACTTGGGGATTCTGAAAGTGCCTTTTCCCCACTATTTCTTCTGTTGCATTTTGAGTGTAGTGTTCTGATTCAGGGTGGGTGGGTAGGGGTGCTGAGTGAGATGTCAGGATAAGTGAGACAGCATGCTTCCAGCAGGAGCTTGCAGAGCATGATGATGCTGGATTGGAGATTACTCAGATTGAGCCAGCATCTTTGGAGGGATTGAAACTTCTCTTGTGTATGTTTCTGCTTCAAAATATTTGAAGATAGGGGCTCAGTTACATCTGTCTGGTCAGACGCTGGGTTGATCATCACTAGACACAGTGCAAGCACTTGGTGAATGAAGACTAGGGTTAGGAAAGTTCACCATCTAATCTAGAATTGCAGATGAACAACAGTTGTGAGTCTAGATAATAATTCTTTCTGTTTGTCTAGTGCATAGTAAGTGTCAACAAACTCACCCACACATCACATTGCCGAACCCTCACAAGAGTCCTGTCAGGCAGGGAAGGCAAAGCACATTGTCTCCAGTGTTCTGAGGGGGAAAAATGGGATTTATGTACCATGCTTGAGGGCATGCATCCAATGAGGGGTGGAGTCATCCCACTAGCTCTTCCTTCTGCTTGTCCTCTTAACTCTGTCAGCTGAAGCTGTCCCCTCTTGCCCCTCTCTTTTACAAAAGGGTGTGTTCCATCAGGTTCTGCTTATGTGCCAGGCATCAGACCTCATTCTACAGCACCTGGAGCTGCAGAAAGAAGCCAGTGACCAGCCAATAGGTGTGAACTGAGCACACTGAACATGGGCACTGCCCACCCGGTGGGCTCCTAAGGGAAGAAGGCAGTAGGCTGCATGCCAACTTGCCAAGCAGCTCCACTTCATTGATACAGGAGGTGGGGGAGCAAGACTGGTGAAGCACTCAGCTGATGTCCCTCCTTCCTATGTAGGCAGCCTCTCCTGCAGCTCCTCAGCCACTTACACTGTTAACCGTGTTCCTATATTTGTGTTTCTGTGTATACCTGGGTGTTGTCTGCATCACATACAATCTGCATTGTTTAGTTCTGCATGCACATACAATCACTTGAGAAGCTGTATGGTTCTATGTACGTCAGTGTAAGTCTATATTGGTGTGTGTAAGATTGTATATATAACAACATATAGATGCAAATGTGTGTGCACCCCTATGAAAGAGTGTGTAAACTTATGACTTATGTATATGTGTTTATAAGCTATGTTTATTTATCTGAAATGGGTGTGAAAGGAAATACACCTGAAAGCATATATATTCCCTGTAGGTGGCCCCTCTGGAACCACCAGAATTCTCTTGGTCTTTTCCCACATCAGGGGTGGGGGGTGTATCTAGCCAGGCTATTTAACTGAATGTTTCTTTTCAATTATCTTTTCCCAGGGAGCAGGGTCTCCCGGTTCCAATCCACTCCTGTCTCCTGGATGGAAGAGGCAGAAAATGTGAATGTAGTCTCAGGAAGTGATCATTTAGTGCCTTGAGGTAGGAAGTGCTCAGCAGTCTGTACATATATACACACAGATAATGCACAAACACAGCCACACACATGTATGTTCGCATGCAGCATCACACATTTACCCTCATATCTGCATACAGACAGACAGACAGACACACACACACACACGCATGCACACACACACACAAATCTTGTGAGACAGCTAAAAACAAGAAAGATGCTGCCGGAATGTCTAAGATATCCTCTTTCTTTTTGGAGGATACACCCCTCACAGAGAGGTGGGGGGATGAGCAGTGACCTCACATCAGAAGCTCCCATCATGGCTATTTGAAAGGCTTGCTTTCTGGGGCTTAAGCATTGGTTAATTGATTTCGATTTGGGTTTCCAGGACCCAGGAGTGCCTTTGAGCCCTGCAGGAGGCAAGCAGTTCATTTGAGATGGGAGATAATACAGATAGATTGGAGCAGTGAGGACAAAAAAAGGATTTAAGATGTACCTGGCAGAAATGCTCAGGAAGGCTTCAGAGCAAGGGCAGAGAGCCCAGTTGTAAATATCTCCATAAATCCATGTACCTTATAGATCTTAGATCTTATTATACCTTAAGAAAGAATACCTGGCCCTAGTGTGCTGCAATGAGAGCAGTTGAACTACTGTGACTCACAGTGTGAGAGTATGTGTCCAGGTGAAGCGGAGGTTTGGCAATGACACCTTTCCAGAAACTTGAACGTTTGAGTTTGCCATCGACTTGGTCGTTTTAGCCTGTGCATTGCCAGATCTCCCCTTGTCTCCTTCTGTGCGTGTTCTGTCGTCAGCATCGTAATTGAGCCCCACCCTTCACTGCCTCCAGCTGGCTGCCTACATCCCCTCCCAATTCCTCACGTCACACCAAGTAACCCTGGAAGTCAGGGCATCTGGCAGGGTGCTCCTGGGGCTCAGCCCATGGAGGCTTTCTCAGCCCAGCCAATCACGGAGTGTTGTGGTGATAGAGAATTTGAAGTTTGGGCAGAGGGAAGGATCTAGCTTAGTCTGGGATGGAGCAGCCCTGACTTGACTCTACCTCCCTTCATTTTCTTTTACCATTAACTTTCCCTGTAAAACCCCTTCTCCACCACTACCATGGGAAGGAGACTTCTGTGCCTTTAAGGTGTCAGTTTGTTGTGGGGATATGTGACACGATTCCCACCAAGTTCTTGCCCATTCCATCTGCCACTGTGGAACACCTTTTCAGAGATAACAATCAATCTCTGTTATCTTACTGGAGCTTGTCAAATGTATTCTTACAATCCATGTCATCTTGTTAATAGCAAGGCTGCAAAGTCTTTGCATATTTAGAGCTGAGTTTTGCTGAGACTGTGGCCATTCCTAATGGGGTTTCCTTATTCTGTACATAAATGAGCTAACCCTTTGAGCTATTAAATAACGAATGCATTTACTAAGCTATCCACCTGCATGGTACCCTGCTGTGGTGATGAGCACTAAAGGAAATCGTAACTTGTCCTACTGAAAGTGCAGTGTGTTTGTGTTTGTTGTATCATGTCCTGTGATCAATATGAAGTCTCTGTTATCAGTGTTGGGTTTTCAGGGTAGGGAGGGGGGAGGGTGTTACAGTGTCTCCCTGATGTACTTCAATTATGAAATACCCCCAGTTGGTCAGGGTCACCTCTGTTGACTCAACATATTTTGCTGGGTTGCATCCCCGGCAACAGCAGTCATCAGCAGAATTGAATTCTTCAGAGGGCAGCCAAAGCAGTGCTATTCTGGAAGCAGATGAAATACAGCAAAGCCACATACATGCAGGTCTTCAGGAGTGGTGCCAGGCCCAGGCAGTGCAAACCAAGAAAGGAAGAGGACCAAGAACCATGCGTCCTGGATGGTCTGACTGGCAAAAGGGCCCAAAGCAGCAGAGATCACTCAAGATGACCTAGTTCCCTCTTCATCCTCATAATGCATGAGGAAACCTCTTTGCATGAAAGAAACCTTGACCAGTCCTCACTTTTGAAAAGGAAAATATGAAGAAACATAAAATTTCATGTTTCTGAAAATATGCTGAAATAAAGGTTTGTAAATAGCCAAAAGGAGGAAATAAATATATATATAATTGCAAATATGCTCATGAGTCATTGTGTTTCCTGTCTGTTATGTTGGGAGTGACCTCTGTCTGGGTCCAGGAAGCCTCTGCCTTCCATTCATCACCTTTGCCTCCCCACAGCTTTGCATATCCACCTCCTCATCCCCCAAGACATCTGAATCCATGGTTTTCAAGAGGAGGGAAAATAGTGATGGCACAGTTGAAATTTGTTTATTCTCTTGCACAACTCATTCTAATCATTTAAAACAAAAATTTTAAAACATGGCAAGTCATTTGTGGTGTCAAATACAATGTGAACACTTATCTCCATTGCAGGGGGGTTTCATAAAGAAACTTAAAAAAATAAAAACACCTCCTTTGCCAATGTAGATGTGCAGAATAAAAGGCAAGAAAGCCCTGCCCTCCATACACACTGAGGAAACCAGATCTGAAAGAGACATGTGCACCCCAATGTTCATCACAGCACTATTTATAATAGCCAGGACATGGAAGCAACCTAGACGCCCATCAGCAGACAAATGGATAAGGAAGCTGTGGTACATATACACCATGGAATATTACTCAGCCTTTAAAAAGAATTCATTTGAATCAGTTCTAATGAGATGGATGAAACTGGAGCCCATTATACAGAGTGAAGTAAGCCCGAAAGATAAAGAACATTACAGCATACTAACACATATATATGGAATTTAGAAAGATGGTAATGATAACCCTATATGCAAAACAGAAAAAGAGACACAGATGTACAGAACAGACTTTTGGACTCTGTGGGAGAAGGCGAGGGTGGGATGTTTCGAGAGAACAGCATGTATATTATCTATGGTGAAACAGACCACCGGCCCAGGTGGGATGCATGAGACAGGTGCTCCGGCCAGGTGCACTGGGAGGACCCAGGGGAATCGGGTGGGGGGGGGGGAGGTGGGAGGGGGGATCGGGATGGGGAATATATGTAACTCCATGGCTGATTCATGTCAATGTATGACAAAACCCACTGAAATGTTGTGAAGTGATTGGCCTCCAACTAATAAAAAAAAAAGATTAAAAAAAAAAAAAAACCCACTGCAATGTTGCAAAGTAATTAGCCTCCAACTAAGAAAAATAATTGAAAAAAAAAAAAAAAGCCCTGCCCTGTCAGGGTGTGAAGAGGAGTGTGGTCAGGTTTTTAGAAGTCTGCAGAGCCACGTGAAAACATCCTGCTAATTCTGCAGAAGCTCATCACTGTGGCCCACATTTATCAGTGTGGCCATTGCCAAGCACCTTTTGATGGAAACCTTGGAGTTGCAATAAGAACACTAACCTAATCTTTCTTCTCTGTGATCCTTTGTGACCCAATGCAGAACAGGAGAGCTGTGCATTCACACCTGACAGGTGTGATCTGCCCAAGGGGCTGGGAGCTGGTGTTGTCATAGGTACACATAGAAAGAGAAAATGCAGTTGGGGGTGGAAGGGTAGTTTTCACAGTATCTCTGGGGCCTGCCCTTAGCTGCCGAGTTCTTCTCTGCTGGATAATTTCTTGCCAACAACTCAGGTTCTGAAAGTGACCTGTGGCCCCAGTAGAGCTGTGGTCCTTGAATGGTCCTACTGTCACTTGCTGCCCACCAACTATACCACTACCTTAAAGGATATGGGGTAAGAGAAGGGAGATGTGGTCTCCCTCCTCATTTACACATAAATTCTTTCAACAGCCAGGCTAAGACTTGGTGCAATAGAATGCCGTCCTGCATCCTTGACCTTAGATCTCTCAATTTCAATTACAAATCAGCTTCTTAGAGAGTCTCCCTTTAATATCACCTTCTTTTCCAATGAGTAGAAAACATTCTACTCCATCACACCACCAGATAATGGCTGGTCATATAATCCCAATTTATTATAGGAAAATCAATAATTGGGGGAGGTTAGGTGGGTGCTGCTGTGGTAACAATCCCAAAATCCCACTGACTTATTTCTTTCTCATACTGTGTGTCCATTGCAGGTCATCAGAGTAGTTTCTTCTTATCACAGCCACTGAAGAACAAGCTGACAGAGGCTTCAGTGACATGTGCCTCTCTAATGTTTGTAGCAAGGGGAAGGGAAGGGGGTTGGTCCTCACACTAGTGATTCAGTGTTGCACTTGGAAAGGACACACAGCACTCACACTCACAATTCATTAGCTAGAATGTATACCCTTACCCAACTATAAGGAGCCAGGCTGTTCAGTTTGGTATATATCCAAAGGAGGTGAACCATATATCACTGAGTAGTACTAACAACCATTGGGACTTTACCTTGATCTTCACATGGATGTTGCTTCCTCTTCTTCCTTCTCATCTTTTTTTTTTCATTTATTTTTATTAGTTGGAGGCTAATTACTTTACAATATTGTAGTGGGTTTTGTCTTACATTGATATGAATCAGCCATGGATTTACATGTATTCCCCATCCCGATCTCCCCTCCCACCTCCCTCTCTACTCAATCCCTCTGGGTCTTCCCAATGCACCAGGCCCGAGCACTTGTCTCATGCATCCAACCTGGGCTGGTGATCTGTTTCACTATAGATAATATACATGTTTTGATGCTGTTCTCTCGAAACATCCCACCCTTGCCTTCTCCCACAGAGTCCAAAAGTCTGTTCTGTACATCTGTGTCTCTTTTTCTGTTTTTCATATAGGGTTATCCTTACCATCTTTCTAAATTCCATATATATGTGTGTTAGTATGCTGTAATGTTCTTTATCTTTCTGGCTTACTTCACTCTGTATAATGGGCTCCAGATTCATCCACCTCGTTAGAACTGATTCAAATGTATTCTTTTTAATGGCTGAGCAATATTCCATGGTGTATATGTACCACAGCTTCCTTATCCATTTGTCTGCTGATGGGCATCTAGGTGGAGAAAAGGGAACCCTCTTACACTGTTGGTGGGAATGCAAACTAGTACAGCCGCTATGGAGAACAGTGTGGAGATTTCTTAAAAAACTGGAAATAGAACTGCCATATGACCCAGCAATACCACTTCTGGGCATACACACCGAGGAAACCAGATCTTCCTTCTCATCTTTAACCTTGACACAGGAGACAGCAACATACATTAAAATTCCAAAATGCTGCCATTCATCAGTGAGAGTGTCTGCCATTCTTAAAGGAGGGTTCTTTGGCCTCTGGAAAAAACTGCATCTTCTCTATGGATAAAACTCCAGTTTGTCCTTCCAGCTACTCTGGGCCAATCACCTGTCATCTGAGGTAGTTGGCACTGGCTGAAGTAAGACCTTCATGGTATGTGGGTGTAGGCAGAGTGTCCAGAAGGAGATTCAGGTAGGCAGACATTCCTCTCAGCCCTTTCCCTCAGGAACAGGGAAGACATCCCCTTTGCTGTTTCAAATGGGTTGCACTACTAAAATTCCAGAAGTCATGGTGGCTAATAGCTGAAACTTATCCCCTAGCTGTTTCTAGGTTCACCACTGAGGATTTATACTCAATGCTAGCTACAAGGGGAGATTAACTGCACTCAGGATGCTAAAAGCAAAACTGAGAAGCAAGTAAACTCCACCATAGCTGAGTCCTGAACAAAGTAGACTAGACCTAAAAGTGAATGACTTAAGTCTTCAGTGAAATCCCTGACGAAACTACAAGTAAACTTCTTTTGGAATCTCAGGATTTCTGAATTATTCTGAGAGTCCTGTCAAGAATGAGGACTGTCGAAATGGACTCTGTGGAGCAGAGATAGTGGGAGACCTAGTTCTGAGCTAGCAAATCCTCATGGGTGAATGAGATGGCCAAAATGTATTCCTTCTTCCTGTAGGGTCCCTCAGCTAATGGCCTTGTGGTCCTATTTATGTGCGACTCCATACTCACCCCAAGAATAAGACTGCCAACATGTAGCCTTTACACCCAAGAGCTTCAAATCCCATTTTGACGGTTGAAGGACTTCATTAAGACACATTATGACATCCTACCGAGACTGGTGGTAGCTCGTGTGCCAGAGGGGAAGACCCTCCCACTGGCGTCTCTGGAAGCTCTGTGATCACTGTGGAATCAGTCCATGATTCCTGCCCTCTCCCCATTTAGAGTGCCCTTGACTCGGAAAAGAGAGAGACCCCTCTGTTGCTCCATTAAGTAGTGAGGATCTACAGAAAGGGTTTTCTGCAAGACAGGAGGATCTGCAGGACACCTTCACCAGAGCAAAAAAGGAGAGAGGCCAAGGCCTCCAAGTCCTTCTGGCTAGCAAAAGCTCTCACTCATGTGGGAAGGGAGATATGATATTGTCCCCATCACATGTCAACAACCTGGCACTAGCTCCAAGTCAGTAAAGTATACCTATGTTTGTTCAAGCTGTCTGTAGTCAGCCCAATATCCCTTTGTTGTGAGCATCTGGAATCTTACTGTCAATTCATACATGTATGAGTGAGTCAAGACCCACTCTCCAGAGCTCCAGAGATAGCAGAAAGACTGGTACAATGGGAGGCAGAATAAACAAATCATTGGCCCAAGTGGCTTTCTCCCAATCCACTGCTAAGTTCCTGCTTTTTGCAAACAAAAACTTATGAAGGTAGTAAGACTATCAGTGCTGGAAAAAGGGGTCAGAAGGAGCTACCATTTCCTCTCCTCCCTGCCACAATTCACATCATCTCAACTCTTTCTGTTGCTGCCTTGTTTTCTAGGGTTAAATTTCTTTGCATTCTTGGGATAAACCGTGTCACCAGCAGTTAAACATGTTTGTCTCTTTATAACTAATAATAAAAAAATAAAATAAAACAAAATACCCCTGAACTGTAGAATCTCCTTCAAATGACATTTTATCCCTCTCATCCTCTTTATAGCTTTCTCAAAAATAATTTTTAGAGGAGGAGCTAAGATGGCAGAGGAATAGGACGAGGAGACCACTTTCTCCCCCACAAATTCATCAAAAGATCATTTGAACACTGAGCAAACTCCACAAAACAACTTCTGATCGCTAACAGAGGACATCAGGCACCCAGAAAAGCAGCCCATTGTCTTCAAAAGGAGGTAGGAGAAAATATAAGAGATAAAAAGAGAGACAAAAGAGTTAGGGACAGAGATCCATCCCGGGAAGGGAGCCCTAATAGAGGAAGTTTCCAAACACCAGGAAACCCTCTCACCAGCAGGTCTAGGGGAAGTTTTCAAATCTCGGAGGGCAACCTAACGAGGAGGAAAAATAAATAAAACCCGCAGATTACAGGCCTAAAAGCAACTCCCAGCAGAAAAGTATCCCAGATGCTTGCATCTGCCACCAGCAAGTGGGGGCTGAACAGAGAGGAGCAGGAAGCATTGCTTAGGGTAAGGACCGGGCCTTAAAGCCCTCAGGGCAATCTGAGGGAGCTAACCTGAGATAGCAACTTAAACTGTGGGATAGCAAGAGACAGAGAGAATTAACCTGTGAAAAGCCCCAACCTAAGGTACTGCCAGCCCATTCGCACAACAAAGGAAGGACTGAGCAATACCAGAGAAGAGCTAGCCAGCTGCGGACCGGCCCATCCCCCGCTGGAGGCAGGAGGCAGGGGAGAGGAGAAAGGGGCAAACTCGGCCTCAGAGAGGGCATCCCCTACCAAACTGCAGACAGGCTTCCAGTCTCTAACCAAAGACTTCCTGAGATTCTGGATGGTGGAGATCTGCCGGGAGGGTCACAGCCAGAGATCAGCTCCCCAGAAGAGACACAAGGCGCACAGGACTGGCGCCTGGAAACTGAGGTGGGGATGGGAAGGGGAGAAGTCGCGCTGCCCCTGGGGAGAGTGCATTTGTCAAGCTCCTGATTCCCTGAGCTGCTCCGACCAGGGAAGGCACAAAACGCAGGCCCAACCGAGTCTGTGCCTTTGTGGAGTACAGGAGAACCTGAACCTGAGCGGCTTGGGCCTGGGAAGTGCACGCAACTCAGGGCCCGCTCCCTGTAGAGCAACCTGGAGCCTGAGCAGTGTAGACGGGGAAAGCACACACACCGTGAGTGGGGGCAAACCCAGTGTGGCCGGAACACTGCTGGTACTCCCCATACATGCCAGTGACATTTGTTTACAGCGTTCCTCCCTCCCCACAGCACGACTGAACAAGTGAACCTAAATAAGAGACCACCACCGCCCACTTGTGTCAGGGCAGAAATGAGACACTGTAGAGACCTGCAAACAGAAGCCAAATAAACAAAGGGAACCGCTTTAGAAGTGACAGGTGCAACAGATTAAAATTCCTGTAGTTAACACCGATTACACTGGAAGCGGCCTATAGATATCGAGAAGTGTAAGCTGGACAAGGAGCTATCTGAAACTGAACTGAATCCACACTGCCCGCAACAGCTCCAGAGAAATTCCTAGATATATTTTTACTATTATTATTTTTTAATTAAATTTTTTTCTTTCTTTTTTTTTTAAAGTCCTCTATTACTCCTCTAGTACTTCTTAATTTTCATTTTTATAACCTTGCAAAAAAAAGGGGGGGACACTATTTTTAAAGCAAATTTCATATATATTTCTTAAATTTTTTGTGTTTTTGTTTTTTTTAATATTGTATTTTTAAGAATCTAACCTCTATTCTAGATTTTTAATCTTTGTTTTTCAGTAATTGATATCAATTTTGGACATTTAAGAATCCAACCTTCAGTACCCATTTTTACTCAGGAGTGTGATTACTGGTTTGATTACCCTCTCCCCCTTTTGACTGTCCTTTTTCTCCCCCAGATCACCTCTATTTCCTCCCTCCCCCCTCTCTTTTCAATCCAAATCTGTGAATCTCTGTGGGTGTTCTGGGCTGCGGAGAACACTTAGGGAACAGAGTACTGCCTAGATCTGTCTCTCTCCTCTTGAGTCCCCCTTTTTCTCCTCTTGCTCACCTCTATCTCCTTCCTCCCTCTCCTCTTCTTCATGTAACTCTGTGAACCTCTCTGGGTGTCCCTCACTGTGGAGAATATTTTCAGCATTAACCTAGAAGTTTTATTATCAGTGCTGTATGGATGGAGAAGTCCTGAGGCTACTGGAAGAATAAGACTGAAATCCAGAGGCAAGAGGCTTAAGCCCCAAACCTGAGAACACCAGAGAACTCCCAAGTACAGGGAACATTAATTAATAAGAGATCATCCAAAAGCCTCCATACCGACACTGAAACCAACCACCACCCAAGAGCCAATAAGTCCCAGAGCAAGACATACCACGCAAATTCTCCAGCAATGCAGGAACATAGCCCTGAGCGTCAATATACAGGGCCCAAAGTCACACCTAACACGTAGACCCATCTCAAAACTCATTACTGGACACTCCATTGCACTCCAAAGAGAAGAAATCCAGCTCCACCCACCAGAACACCGATGCAAGCTTCCCTAACCAGGAAACCTTGACAAGCCAATCGTCCAACTACACCCACTGGGAGAAACCTCCACAATAAAAAGGAACCACAGACTACCAGAATACAGAAAGGCCACCACAAACACAGCAATCTAAATGAGACAAAAAGGCAGAGAAATACAGAGCAGGTAAAGGAACATGAAAAATGCCCACCAAGCCAAACAAAAGAGGAGGAGATAGGGAATCTACCTGAAAAAAGAATTTAGAATAATGATAATAAAAATGATCCAAAATCTTGAAAACAAAATGAAGTTACAGATAAATAGCCTGGAGACAAGGATTGAGAAGATGCAAGGAATGTTTAACAAGGACCTAGAAGAAATCAAAAAGAGTAAATTAAAAATGAATGATGCAATAAATGAGATCAAAAACACTCTGGAGGGAACCAACAGTAGAATAAAAGGAGACAGAAGGTAGTATAAGTGACTTAGAAGATAAAATGATGGAAACAGATGAAGCAGAGAGGAAAAAATAAAAAAGAATCAAAAGAAATGAGGACAACCTCAGAGACCTCTGGGACAATGTGAAACGCCCCCAACATTTGAATCATAGAAGTCCCAGAAGAAGACAAGAAGAAAGCTCATGAGAAAATACTCAAGGAGATAATAGCTGAAAACTTCCCTAAAATGGGGAAGGAAATAGTCACACAATTCCAAGAAACCCAGAGAGTCCCAAACAAGATAAATCCAACGTGCAACACCCCAAGACACATATTAATCAAATTAACAAAGATCAAAGACAAAGAACAAATACTAAAAGTAGAAAGGGAGAAACAACCTATAACACACAAGGGGGTTCCCATAAGGATAACAGCAGATCTTTCCATAGAAACTCTTCAGGCCAGAATGGAATGGCAGGACATACTTAAAGTAATGCAAGACAATAACATACAAACCAGATTACTGTACCCAGCAAGGATCTCATTCAGATATGAAGGAGAATTCAAAAGCTTTACAGACAAGCAAAAGCTGAGAGAATTGAGCACCACCAAACCAGCTCTTCAAAAAATGCTAAAGGATCTTCTCTAGACAGGAAACACAGAAAGGTTGTAATGAACACGAACCCAAAACAACAAAGCAAATGGCAATGGAACCATACTTATCAATAACTACCTTAAATGTAAATGGGTTGAATACCCCAATCAAAAGACAAAGACTGGCTGAATGGATACAAAAGCAAGACCCCTATACATGCTGTCTACAAGATACCCACCTCAAAACAAGGGACACATACAGACTGAAAGTGAAGGGCAGGAAAAAAAAAATTCATGCAAACAGAGACAAAAAGAAAGCAGGAGTCGCAATACTAATATCAGATAAAATAGACTTTAAAATAAAGGCTATGAAAAGAGACAAAGAAGGACACTACATAATGATCAAAGGATCAATCCAAGAAGAAGATATAACAATTATAAATATATATGCACCTAACATAGGAGCACCACAATATGTAAGGCAATTGCTAACAAGTATGAAAGGGGAAATTAACAATAACACAGTGATAGTGGGTGACTTTAATACCTCACTCACAACTATGGATAAATCAACTAAACAGAAAATTAACAAGGAAACACAAACCTTAAATGACACAAAGGACCAGCTAGACCTAATTGATATCTATAGGACATTTCACCACAAAACAACCAATTTCACCTTTTTCTCAAGGGGACAAGGAACCTTCTCCAGAATAGATCACATCCTGGGCCATAAATCAAGCCTTGGTAAATTAAAAAAAAATTGAAACCATTCCAGTCATCGTTTCTGACCACAATGCAGTAAGATTAGATCTCAATTACAGGGGGAAAAAAACTATTAAAAATACAAACATATTGAGGGTAAAAAACATGCTTCTGAATAACCAAAAAAACAATAGAAGAAATCAAAAAAGAAACAAAAATATGCATAGAAATGAATGCAAATGAAAACACAACAACCCAAAACCTCTGGGACACTGTAAAAGCAGTGCTAAGGGGAAGGTTCATAGCATTGCAGGCTTACCTCAAGAAACAAGAAAAAAGCTAAATAAAAAATCTAACTTTACACCTAAAGCAACTAGAGAAGGAAGAAATGAAGAACCCCAGGGTTAGTAGAAGGAAAGAAATCTTTAAAATAATAGCCAGGACATGGAAGCAACCTAGATGCCCATCAGCAGACAAATGGATAAGGAAGCTGTGGTACATATACACCATGGAATATTACTCATCCATTAAAAAGAATTCATTTGAATCAGCTCTAATGAGATGGATGAAACTGGAGCCCATTATACAGAGTGAAGTAAGCCAGAAAGATAAAGACCATTACAGTATGCTAACACATATATATGGAATTTAGAAAGATGGTAATGATAACCCTATATGCAAAACAGAAAAAGAGACACAGATGTACAGAACAGAATTTTGGACTCTGTGGGAGAAGACGAGTGTGGGATTTTTCGAGAGAACAGCATTGAAACATGTATATTATCTATGGTGAAACAGATCACCAGCCCAAGTTGGGTGCATAAGACAAGTGCTCGGGCCTGGTACACTGGGAAGACCCAGACAGATCGGGTGGAGAGGGAGGTGGGAGGGGGGATCAGGATGGGGAATACATGTAAATCCATGGCTGATTCATGTCAATGTATGATAAAAACCACTACAATATTGTAAAGTAATTAGCCTCCAACTAATAAAAATAAATGAAAAAAAATTAGGGCAGAAATAAATGCAAAAGAAACAAAAGACACCATAGCAAAAATCAACAAAGGTAAAAGCTCGTTTTTTGACAAGATAAATAAAATTGACAATCCATTAGCCAGACTCATCAAGAAACAAAGGGAGAAGAACCAAATCAACAAAATTAGAAATGAAAATGGAGAGATCACAACAGACAACACAGAAATACAAAAGATCACAAAGGATCATAAGCGACTACTATCAGCAGCTCTATGCCAATAAAATGGACAACTTGGAAGAAATGGACAAATTCTTAGGAAAGTATAACTTTCCAAAACTGAACCAGGAAGAAATAGAAGATCTTAACAGACCCATCACAAGCATGGAAATCGAAACTGTAATCAGAAATCCTCAAGCAAACAAAAACCCAGGACCAGATGACTTCACAGCTGAATTCTAACAAAAATTTAGAAAAAGGTTAACACCTATCTTACTCAAACTCTTCCAGAAAATTGCAGAAGATGGTAAACTTCCAAACTCATTCTATGAGGCCACCATCACCCTAATATCAAAACCAGACAAAGATGCCACAAAAAAAGAAAACTACAGGCCAATATCACTGATGAACATAGATGCAAAAATCCTTAACAAAATTCTAGCAAACAGAATCCAACAACATATGAAAAAGATTATACATCATGACCAAGTGGGCTTTATCCCAGGAATGCAACGATTCTTTAATATACGCAAATCAATCAATGTAATACACCACATTAACAAATTGAAAGATAAAAACCATATGATTATCTCAATAGATGAAGAAAAAGGCTTTGACGAAATTCAACATCCATTTATGATAAAAACCCTCCAGAAAGCAGGAATAGAAGGAACATACCTAAACATAATAAAAGCTATATATCACAAACCCACAGCAAACATTATCCTCAATGGTGAAAAATTGAAAGCATTTCCCCTGAAGTCAGGAACAAGGCAAGGGTGCCCACTCTCACCACTACTATTCAACATAGTTCTGGAAGATTTGGCCACAGCAATAAGAGCAGAAAAAGAAATAAAAGGAATCCAGAGAGGAAAAGAAGAAGTAAAGCTCTCACTGTTTGCAGATGACATGATCCTCTATATAGAAAACCCTAAAGACTCTACCAGAAAATTACTAGACCTAATCAATGAATATAATAATGTTGCAGGAAATAAAATTAACACACAGAAATCCCTTTCATTCTGATACACGAACAATGAGAAAACAGAAAGGAAAATTAAGGAAACAATACCATTCATCATTGCAACAAAAAGAATAAAATACTTAGGAATATATCTACCTAAAGAAACAAAAGACCTATATATATAAGACTATGAAACACTGATGAAAGAAATCAAAGGGGACACAAATAGATGGAGAAATATACCATGTTCATGGATTGGAAGAATCAATATTGTGAAAATGAGTATACTACCCAAAGGAATCTATAGATTCAATGCAATCCCAATCAAGCTACCAACAGTATTTTTCAGAGAACTAGAACAAATAACTTCACAATTTGTATGGAAATACAAAAAAACCTCGAATAGCCAAAGCAATCTTGAGAAAGAAGAATGGAACTGGAGGAATCAACCTGCCTGACTTCAGGCTCTACTATAAAGCCACAGTCATCAAAGACAGTATAGTACTGGCACAAAGACAGAAATATAGATCAATGGAACAAAATAGAAAGCCCAGAGATAAATCCACACACCTATGGACACCTTATCTTCGACAAAGGAAGCAAGAATATACAATGGAGAAAAGACAACCTCTTTAACAAGTGGTGCTGGGAAAACTGGTCAACCACTTGTAAAAGAATGAAACTAGAACACTTTCTAACACCACCCACAAAAATAAACTCAAAATGGATTAAAGATCTAAATGTAAGACCAGAAACTATAAAACTCCTAGAGGAGAACATAGGCAAAACACTCTGCGACATAAATCACAGCAAGATCCTCTATGACCCACCTCCCATAATATTGGAAATAAAAGCAAAAATAAACAAATGGGACCTAATTAAACCTAAAAGCTTTTGCACAACAAAGGGAACTATAAGCAAGGTGAAAAGACAGCCTTCAGAATGGGAGAAAATAATAGCAAATGAAGCAACTGACAAAGAGTTAATCTTAAAAATATACAAGCAACTCCTGTAGCTCGATTACAGAAAAATAAAAGACCTAATCAAAAAATTGGCCAAAGAACTAAACAGACATTTCTCCAAAGAAGACATACAGATGGCTAACAAACACATGAAAAGATGCTCAACATCACTCATTTTAGAGAAATGCAAATCAAAACCACAATGAGGTACCATTTCATGCCAGTCAGAATGGCTGCGATCCAAAAGTCTACAAGCAATATATGCTGGAGAGGGTGTGGAGAAAAGGGAACCCTCTTACACTGTTGGTGGGAATGCAAACTAGTACAGCCACTATGGAGAACAGTGTGGAGGTTCCTTAAAAAACTGGAAATAGAACTGCCTTATGACCCAGCAATCCTGCTGCTGGGCATACACACTGAGGAACCCAGAACTGAAAGAGACACGTGTACCCCAATGTTCATCCTGACACTGTTTATAATATCCAGGACATGGAAGCAACCTAGATGCCCATCAGCAGATGAAAGGATAAGAAAGCTGTGGTACATATACACAATGGAATATTACTCAGCCATTACAAAGAATACATTTGAATCAGTTCTAATGAGGTGGATGAAACTGGAGTCCATTATACAGAGTTAAATAAGCCAGAAAGAAAAATACCAACACAGTGTACTAACACATATATATGGAATTTAGAAAGATGGTAATGAAAACCCTATATGCAAGACAGAAAAAGAGACAGATGTATAGAACAGACTTTTGGACTCTGTGGGAGAAGGCAACGGTGGGATTACTTGAGAGAATAGCATTGAATCATGTATATTATCAGTTGTGAAACAGATCGCCAGTCCAGGTTTGATGCATGGGACAAGTGCTCAGGGCTGGTACACAAGGATGACCCAGAGGGATGGGATGGGGAGAGAGGGAGGAGGTGGGTTCAGGATGGGGAACACATGTACACCCATGGCAGATTCAAGTCAATGTATGGCAAACACCACTACAATATTGTGAAGTAATTATCCTCCAACTAATATTAATAAATGAAAAAAAAAAGAAAGAGAAAGAGAAATACTGTGTTATTTTACTGATATGTAAAATCTAAACAAAACAAAACAAAACCAATGAACAAACAAAACAAAAACAAATGCATAGATACACAGAACAAATTACCAGAGGGGAAGGGAATTGGGGGTTTGGTGAAAAGGATAAAGGGGATCAATTGTACAGGGAGATGGTAATTACACTTGTGTTGGTTACTCTATACTGTACATAGATGTTGACCTATAATGCTGTACATCTGAAATTTATATAATAAAAATTATTTTCTCTGTAGGAAAAAATTCTAACTTTTGAAAAGAATAATTATAAAATATTTGATGAGGAAGGAAATATTTAATCACTGTACTTACTCAGAAATGAGGATTATGGTGTTGATAAAGTAAGAATTGCTTTTAAAAATAAACTATTTTTAGAACAGTTTTAGGTACAGCAAGACTGAATGGAAAGTTCAGTGAGTTCCCACGTACCCTTTGCCCCACATGCACAAGGTCCCACACAATCCATATCCCACACTACATAGTACATTTGTTACAATTAACTAAAAACTGTCCCAAACAGAAATCACCAGACCCAGATGGAGTTAGACATTTAAAACACAATGCCATTTAATGACCTGGATAACCATGATGGTGTGATCACTCACCTAGAACCAGGAATCCTGGAGTGTGAAGTTAAGTGGGCCTTAGGAAGCATCACTATGAACAAACCTAGGAAAGGTGATGGAATTCCAGTTGAGCTATTTCAAATCCTAAAAGATGATGCTGTGAAGGTGCTGCATTCAATATGCCAGCAAATTTGGAAAACTCAGTAGTGACCACAGGACTGGAAAACGTCAATTTTCATTCCAATCCCAAAGAAAGGCAGTGCCAAAGAATGTTCAAACTACCAGACAATTGTGCTCATTTCACATGCTAGCAAGGTAATGCTCAAAATCCTTCAAGCTAGGCCTCAATAGTACATGAACCAAGAACTTCACGGTGTACAAGCTGGATTTAGAAAAGGCAGAGGAAACAGAGATCAAATTGCCAACATCTGCTGGATCATAGATAAAGCAAGAAAATCCCAGTAAAACATCTATATATTCTTCACTGACTATGGTGAAGCCTTTGACTGTGGATCACAACAAACTGTGGAAAATTCTTAAAGAGATGGGAGTACAAGACCACCTTACCTGCCGCCAGAGAAACCAGTTTGCAGGTCAAGAAGCAACAGTTAGAACTAGACATGGAACCACAGACTGGTTCCAAACTGGGAAAGGAGAACGTCAAGGCTATATATTGTCACCCTTATATGCAGAGTACATTATGCAAAATGCCAGGCTAGAAGACTCACAAGCTAGAATCAAGATTGCCAGGAGAAATATCAACAACATCAGACATGCGGATGACACCACTCTAATGGCAGAAAGTGAGGAGGACCTAAAGAGCTTCTTGATGAAGGTGAAGGAGGAAAGTGAAAAAGTTGGCTTAAAACTCAACATTCAGAAAAGTATGATGATGGCATCTGATCCCATCATTTCGTGGCAGATAGATGAGGAAACAATGGAAACATGACATACTTTATTTTCTTGGGCTCCAAAATCACTGTGGACAGTGACTGCAGCCATGAAATTAAAAGATGCTTGTCCCTTGGAAGAAAAGCTATGACAAACGTAGACAGAGTTTTAAAAAGCATAGACATTACTTTTCTGACAAAGGGCCAGATAGTCAAAGCTATGGTTTTTCCAGTAATTCATAACTGATGAAGGACTGTTATCTAAAATATACAAAGGGCACTTAAAACTCAGCAGCAAGAGAATTCACAACCTGATTAAAAAATGGTTTAAAGATCTGAACAGACACCTCAGCAATAAAGATTTACAGATGGAAATAAGCATATGAAAAGATGCTCTACCTCATATGTCACCAGAGAAATATAAATTAAAACAATAATTAGATATCCTTGCATACCTTTAAAATTGATAAATTCTGAAACACCGATAACATCAACTGCTGGTGAGAATATGGAGCAACAGAAACTCTTGTTCATTGCCAGTGGGAATGCAAGATGGTACAACCACTTTGGAAGACAGTTTGGAGGTTTGTTACAAAACTATACTCTTAATCACACAATCCAGCAATCATACTAATTGGTGTTTACTCAAAGTAGTTGAAAACTTCTGTCCACAAAAAACCTGCACATAGATGTTTACTTCTAATTGTCAAAACTTGAATGCAACCAAGGTATCCTTCAGTAGGTAAATGAATACTTAAACTATGGCTTATCCAGACAATGAGTTCATGGGAAGTCACTTCAGTCGTGTCTGACTCTTTGCAACCCTTTGAACTGTAGCTGCCCAGCTCATCTGTCCATGGGATTCTCCAAGCAAGAATACTGGAGTGGGTTGCCATGCCCTCCTCCCAGGGATCTTCCTGACCCAGGGATCGAACCCTTGTCTATTGTGACCCCTGCATTGGCAGGTGGGTTCTTTACTACTAGTACCACCTGGGAAGCTGATCCAAAGAACATGAAAACACTAATTTGAAAATACGTATGGACTCATATGTTCATCACAGCATTATTTACAAGAGTCAAGACATGAAAACAATCTAAGTTTTCATCAATGGATGACTGGATAAAAAAAGATGTGGAGACAAACACATGGATGGACCTTGAGGATATTATGCTAAGTGAAATAAGTCAGAAAGAGAAATACTGTATGATTTTACTCATACATAAAAATTCTCTGTACTCTAAGTTTTGCTGTGAATCTGAAACTGCTCTGAAAACCAAATTATGTTTTAAAAAATTGTCAGACTCAAGTCCCAACATTTCCTTAATTACATTAAACCACATGGTCTAAATACATCAAGTAAATGACAGAAAGTGGAAGAGTGAATTTTTTAAAATGACTTAATTGTATCATATGCTTGAAAAACATTTCAAATATAATGATTTAAGTATATTGAAAGCAAACAGGAATATCATTGAAGCTTTATTTGTAATACTTAAAAAGTTGTAAACAATCAAATTGTCCTTTACTAAAGGAATGATTGAAGAAACTGCTTCTTGCATACCATGGATTACTTGTTGTTCAGTCGCTTAGTCTTGTCTGACTCTTTGCGAACCCATGGACTGAAGCAAGCCAGGCTTCCCTGTACATCATCAACTCCCGGAGCTTGCTCAAGCTCATGTCCATTGAGTCAGTGATGCCATCCAACCATCTCGTCCTCTGTCATCCACATCTCCTCCTTCCTTCAACCTTTGCCAGCATCATTCCCATCAGGTGGCCAAAATACTGGAGCTTCAGTTTCAGTATCAGTCCTTTCAATGAATATTCAGGACTGATTTCCTTTAGGATTTAAGATGGTAGGCACTGAGAGAGGGCATCAGAGGGCAGACAGACTGAAACCACAATCACAGACAACAGGCCAATCTGATCACATGGACCACAGCTTTGTCTAATTCAATGAAACTAAGCCATGCCATTTGGGGCCACCCAAGATGGACGGGTCATGGTGGAGAGGTCTGACAGAATGTAGTCCACTGGAGAGGGGAATGGCAAACCACTTCAGTGTTCTTGCCTTGAGAACCCCATGAACAGTATGAAAAGGCAAAATGATAGGATACTGAAAGAGGAACTCACCAGATCGGTAGGTGCCCAACATGCTACTGGAGATCAGTGGAGAGATAACCCCAGAAAGAATGAAGGGATGGAGCCAAAGCAAAAACAACACCCCTTTGTGGATGGGACTGGTGATAGAAGCAAGGTCTGATGCAATATTGCATAGGAACCTGGAATGTAAGGTCCACGAATCAAGGCAAATTGGAAGTGGCAAAACAGGAGATCACAAGAGTGAACGTCGACATTCTAGGATTCAGTGGATGAAGATGGACTGGAATGGGTGAATTTAACTCAGATGACCATTATATCTACTACTGTGGGCAGGAATCCCTTAGAAGAAATAGTCATATTCTATAGCCATCATAGTCAGAAAAAGCATCTGAAATGCAGTACTTGGATGCAAACTCAAAAATGACAGAATGATCTCTGTTCATTTCCAAGGCAAACCATTCAATATCACAGTAATCCAAGTCCATGCCCCGACCAGTAATGCTGAAGAAGCTGAAATTGGAGAGTTCTATGAAGACCCCAAGACATTCTAGAACTAACACCCAAAAAATAGGTCCTTTTCATTACAGGAGACTGGAATGCAAAAGTAGGAAGTCAAGAAACACCTGGAGTAACAGGCAAATGTAGCCTTGGAGTACAGAATGAACCAGGTCAAAAGGTAAAAGAGTTCTGCCAAGAGAACGCACTGGTCATAGCAAACACTCTCTTCCATCAACACAAGAGAAGACTCTACACATGGATATCACCAGATGGTCGACACTGAAATCACACTGACTATATTCTTTGCAGCCAAAGATGGAGAAGCGCTATACAGTCAGCAAAAACAAGACCAGGAGCTGACTGTGGCTCAGCTCATGAACTCCTTATTGCCAAATTCAGACTGAAATTGAAGAAAGTGGAGAAAACCACTAGACCATTCAGGTATGACCTAAATCATATCCCTTATGACTATACAGTGGAAGTAAGAAATAGATTTAAGGGACTAGATCTGATAGACAGAGTGCCTGATGAACTTTGGATGGAGGTTTGTGACATTGTACAGGAGACAGGAATCAAGACCATCCCCAAGAAAAAGAAATGCAAAAAAGCAAAATGGCTGTCTGAGGAGACCTTACAAATAGCTGTGGAAAGAAGGGAAGCAAAAAGCAAAGAAGAAAAGGAAAGATATACCCATTTGAATGCAGAGTTCTAAAGAATAGCAAGGAGAGATGAGAAAGCTTTCCTCAGTGATCACTGTGAAGAAATAGAGGAAAACAATAGAATGGGAAACACCAGTGATCTCTTCAAGAAAATTAGAGATACCAAGGGAATATTTCATGCAAACACGGGCTCAATAAAGGACAGAAATGGTATGGACATAACAGAAGCAGAGATATTAAGAAGAGGTGGCAAGCATACACAGAAGAACTGTACAAAAAAGATCTTCACAACCCAGATAATCGCGATGGTGTGATCATGCACCTAGAGCCAGACATCCTGGAATGTGAAGTCAAGTAGGCCTTAGGAAGCATCACTACGAACAAAGCTAGTGGAGGTGATGAAATTTCAGTTGAGCTATGCCAAATCCTGAATGATGATGCTGTGCAAGTGCTGCACTCAATATGCCAGCAAATGTGGAAAACTCAGCAGTGGCCACAGGACAGGAAAAAGTCAGTTTTCACTCCAATGAAAAAGAAGGGAAAAGCCAAAGAATGCTCAAACTACTGCACAATTGGACTCATCTCACATGCTAGGAAAGTGATGCTTAAAATTCTCCAAGCCAGTCTTCAGCAATATGTGAACCGTGAACTTCCAGATGTTCAAGCTGGATTTAGAAAAGGCAGAGGAACCAGAGATCAAATGGCCAACTTCCGCTGGATCATCAAAAAAGGAAGAGAGTTCCATAAAAACATCTATTTCTGCTTTATTGACTATGCAAAAGCCTTTGACTGTGTGGACCACAATAAACTGGGAAAAGTCTTCAAGTGATGGGAATACCAGACCACCTGGCCTACCTCTTGAGAAACCTGTATGCAGGTCAGGAAGCAACAGTTAGAGCTGGACATGGAACAACAGAGTGGTTCCAAATAGGAAAAGGAATACGTCAAGGCTGTATATTGTCACCCTGCTTATTTAACTTCTATGCAGAGTACATCATGAGAAATGCTGAGCTGGAGGAAGCACAAGCTGGAATGAAGATTGCCAGGAGAAATATCAATAACCTTAGATATGCAGACGACACCACCCTTATGGCAGAAAGCAAAGGAGAACTAAAGAGCCTCTTGATGAAAATGAAAGAGCAGGTGAAAAAGTTGGCTTAAAGCTCAACATTCAGAAAACTAAGATCATGGCATCTGGTCCCATCACTTCAGGGCAAATAGATGGGGAAAAATGGAAACAGTGGCTGACCTTATTTTGGGGGGCTCAAAAATCCCTGCAGATGGTGATTGCAGCCATGAAATTAAAAGACGCTTACCTCTTGGAAGGAAAGTTATGACCAACCTAGACAGCATATTAAACTGCAGAGACATTACTTTGCCAACAAAGGTCCGTCTAGTCAAGGCTATGGTTTTTCTAGTGGTCATGTATGGATGTGAGAGTTGGACTGTGAAGAAAGCTGAGCACCGAAGAATTGATGCTTTTAAACTGTGGTATTGGAGAAGACTCTTGAGAGTCCCTTTGGACTGCAAGGAGATCCAACCAGTCCATCCTAAAGGAGATCAGTCCTGGATGTTCGTTGGAAGAACTGATGCTGAAGCTGAAACCAATATTTTGGCCACCTGATGTGAAGAGTTGACTCATTGGAAAAGACCCTGATGCTGGGAAAGTTTGAGGGCAGGAAGAGAAGGGGACGACAGAGGATAAGATGGTTGGATGGTCTCACCAACTCGATGGACCTGGGTTTGGGTGGAGTCCAGGAGTTGGAGATGGATAGGGAGGCCTGGCATGTTGCGATTCATGGGGTCGCAAAGAGTCGGACATGACTGAACGACTGAACTAAACTGATTCTGACCACTGTGAGTTGATACCACATTGTGGTTTTGATTTGTATTTCTCTAATAATGACTGATGTTGAGCATCTTTTCATGTGTTTAGTAGCCATCTGTAAGTCTTCTTTGGAGAAATGCCTGTTCAGTTCTTTTTCCCACATTTGATTGGGTTGTTGGTTTTTCTGATATTGAGCTGCCTGAGCTGAATTAATTCTTTGATGCTAAGCCTTCTTTATGGTCCAGCTCTCACATCTGTACATGATTACTGGGAAAATCATAGCTTTGACTAGACGGACTTTTGTTGGCAAAGTCAAGTCTCTCCTTTTTAATATGCTGTCTAGGTTTGTAATGGACTTCCCTGGTGGCTCATATGGTAAAAAAATCTGCCTGCAATGTGGTAGACTTGGGCTCTATCCCTGGGTTGGGAAGATCCCCTGGAGATGGAAATGACAACCCACTCCAGTATTCTCACCTGGAGAATCCCATGGAGAGAGGAGCCTGGTGGGCGACAGTCCATGGGGTCGCCAAGAGGCGGACACAACCAAGTGACTAACACTTTCACTTTCACAGGTTTTTCATAGCTTTTCTTCCAAGGAACACATGTCTTTTAATTTCATGGCTGCAGTCACAGTCCTCAGTGATTTTGGAGCCCAAGGAAATAAAGTTTGTCACTGTTTGCATTGTTTCCCCATCTATTTGCCATGAGGTGATGGGACTGGATGCCATGATCTTCATTTTTTGCATATTGAGTTTTAAGCCAACTTTTCCATTCTCCTCTTTTACCTTCATCAAGAGGCTCTTTAGTTCCTCTTTGCTTTTTGCCATAAGGGTGGCATCATCTGCATATCTGAGGTCATTGATATTTCTCTCAGAAATCTTGATTCCAGCTTGTGCATCATTCTGCCTGGCATTTTGCATAATGTACTCTGCATATGAGTTAAATGAGTAGGGTGACAATATACAGCCTTGACATACTCCTTTCCAAATTTTTGGAGGTTCCTTAAAAAACTAAAACTAGAGCTACCGCATGATTGAGCATTCCCACTCCTGGGCAAATATGCAGAGAAAACCATAATTCAAAAAGTCGTGTGCACCTAATGTTCATAGCAGCACTATTTGCAATAGCCAGGACATCTAAGTAACCTAATTATTCATCAACAGATGAGTAGATAAAGAAGATGTGGTGCATATATACAATGGAATTTTACTCAGCCATAAAAAGAATGAAATAAATCCATTTGCATTGACATGAATGGACTTAGAAATTGTTACACTGAATGACGTTAGAGAAAGACAAATATCATATCTTGTCACTTAGATGGAGGGATTCCCAATGGTTCAGTTGGTAAAGAACCCACCTGCCAATGCAGGAGACACAAGACATGTGAGTTTGATACCTGGGTCAGGAAGTCCCCTTGGAATAGGAAATGGCAACCCACTCTAATATGCTTGCCTAGAAAATTCCATGGACAGCCTGTGACAGTCCATCGGGTCACAAAGAGTGGAATACAACTGAGTGTGTGTGCACACACACACACACACACACATACAGACATCACCTAGATGTACAATCTAAAGAAATGGTACAAATGAACATATTTACAAAACAAGAATAAAGTCACAGATGTAGAAAACAAACTTATGGTTACAAGGAAGAAGGTAGGGTGAGGGATAAATTGAAAGATTGGGATTGATATATAATAACACTACTCTATATAAAATAGATAATTAATAAGAACCTACTGTATAGTACAGGGAACTCTACTCAATACTCTGTAGTGATCTATATGGGAGAAGAATCTAAAAAAGAGTGGGTATATGTATATATATGACTGATTCACTTTGCTATACAGCAGAAAATAACACAACATTGTAAATAAACTATTCTCCAACAAAAATTAATTTTAAAAAAGGAAAAGAAAGAAAAGGAAAAAGTACTGTAAATCAACTACACTTCAATAAAAAAAACTGAGAGCACCCCACTACAAAAATTAAAAATCCTCTGCATAATGAAGGAAATCATTAAAGTGAAAAGTCAACCTACCAAGTGGGAGAAGGTTTTTGCAAAAGACATATCAGATAAAGGTTAATATCTAAAATATATAAAGAACTCATGTAACTCAACAGCAACAAAAGACAAGCTACCTGATTTAAAAATAGGCAGAGGATCTGAATAGACATTTTCCCAAAGATGACAAGCATGCACATGGTGACAGGCACATGAAAATATGTTCAACATCATTAATTATCAAGGAAATGCAAATCAAAACTACAATGAGACATCACCTCACACCTGTTAGAATGGTTATTATCAAAAAGATAAGGAATAACAAATGTTGGAGAGGAATTAAAGAAAAGGAAACATTTTCACACTGTTGGTGGGAATGTAAATTGGTGTAACCATTTTGGAAAACAGTACAGAAATTCCTTTAAAAGTTAAGAATAGAATTACCATACAACTCAGCTATTTCATTTCTGGATATTTATCTAAAGAATGTGCTAAGTCACTTCAGCCATGTCCAACTCTTTGCAACCCTTTGGACTGTAGCCTACCAGGCCCCTCTGTCCATGGGATACTCCAGGCAAGAATACTGGAGTGGATTGCCATACTCTCCTCCAGGTTCTCTTCCCAACCCAGGGATGGAACCTGTGTCTCTTATGTCTCCTGCATTGGCAGGTGGGTTCTTACCACTAGCACCACCTGGGAAGCCCATCCGAAGAACAAGAAAACAATAATTTGAAAATATATATGGAATCATATGTCCATCACAGCATTATTAACAAGAGTCAAGACATGAAAACAACCTAAGTTTTCATCAATGGATGGCTGGATAAAAAAGATGTGGAGACAACATGAATGGGCCTTGAGTATATTATGCTAAGTGAAATAAATCAGAAAGAGAAAGAGGCAGTGGGAGCTAAGATGGCAGAGGACTAGAACGGGGAGACCACTGTCTCCCCCCACAAATTCATTGAAAGAACATTTAAACGCTGAGCAAACTCCACAAAACAACTTCTGAACGCTGGCAGAGGACATCAGGCACCCAGAAAAGTAGCCCATTGTCTTCAAAAGGAGGTAGGAAAAAATATAAAAGATAAAAAGAGAGACAAAAGAGTTAGGAATGGAGATCCGTCCCGGGAAGGGAGTCTTAATAGAGGAAGTTTCCAAACACCAGGAAACCCTTTCACTGGCAGGTCTGGGGGAAGTTTTTGAATCTCGGAGAACAACCTAACTGGGAGGAAAAATAAATAAATAAAACCCACAGATCATATGCCTAAAGGCAACTCACAGCAGAAAAGTACCCCAGATGCTCACATCTGCCACCAGCAAGTTAGGGCTGAACAGAAAGGAGCGGGCAGCATTGCTTAGGGTAAGGACTGGGCCTGAATGCCCTGAAGGCAATCTGAGGGAGGTAATGCAGGCCTGTTCACAGAACAAAGGACTGAGCAATACCAGAGAAGAGCTAGCCAGCTGCAGACCGGCCCATCCCCCGCTGGAGGCAGGGGGGAGGCAGGCGCCAGGCCGGAAAGGAGCAAACTCGGCCTCAGAGAGGGCATCCCCTACCAAACTGCAAACAGGCTTCAAGTTTCTAACCAAAGACTTCCTGAGATTCTGAATGGTTGACATCCGCCAGGAGGGTCGCAGCCAGAGGGTGGCTCCCCAGAACAGACACAAGGCGCACCCAAGGGCGCGCGCAGAAACTGAGGCTCGGACCGGGAGGGGAGAAGTCAGGCTGCACCTGAAGAGAGTGCGCTCGTCAAGCTCCTGGTTCCCTGAGCTGCTCGGACCCAGAAGGGCACAAAACTCAGGCCCAACTGAGTCTGTGGCTTTGTGGAGTACCCAAGAACCTGAACCCGAGCAGCTTAGGCCTGGGAAGTGCACGCAACTCAGGGCCCGCTCCCTGTAGAGCAACCTGAAGCCTGTGCAGTGTAGACGGGGAAAGCACACACACCGTGAGTGGGGGCAAACCCAGTGTGGCCAAGACACTGCGAGCACTCCCTACACACACCAGTGATATTTGTCTGCAGTGCCCCTCCCTCCCCACAGCACGACTGAACAAGTGAGCCTAAACAAGAGACCACCTCCACCACCTTGTGTCAGGGTGGAAATTAGACACTGAAGAGACCTGCAAAGGGAAGCCAAATAAACAAAGGGAACCGCACAGGTGCAACAGATTAAAATCCCTGTAGTTAACACCGACTACACTGGAAGGGGCCTATAGATATTGAAAAGTATAAGCTGGAACAAGGAACTCTCTGAAACTGAACTGAACCCACACTGTCTGCAACAACTCCAGAGAAATTCCTAGATATATTTTTACTATTATTATATTGTTAAATTTTTTTCTTCTTTTTTTAAGTCCTCTATTACTCCTTTAATTTTAATTTTTATAACCCACTAATACCTTGCAAAAAAAGGACCATATTTTTATTTTTTTCCAGTGATTTTTTATTTTTATTTATTTTTTATTTTTTTATTTTTAATTTTTTTTTATTAGTTGGAGGCTAATTACTTCACAACATTTCAGTGGGTTTTGTCATACATTGATATGAATCAGCCATAGATTTACACGTATTCCCCATCCCGATCCCCCCTCCCACCTCCCTCTCCACCCAATTCCTCTGGGTCTTCCCAGTGCACCAGGCCCCAGCACTTGTCTCATGCATCCCACCTGGGCTGGTGATCTGTTTCACCATAGATAGTATACATGCTGTTCTTTTGAAATATCCCACCCTCACATTCTCCCACAGAGTTCAAAAGTCTGTTCTGTATTTCTGTGTCTCTTTTTCTGTTTTGCATATAGGGTTATCATTACCATCTTTCTAAATACCATATATATGTGTTAGTATGCTGTAATGTTCTTTATCTTTCTGGCTTACTTCACTCTGTATAAGGGGCTCCAGTTTCATCCATCTCATTAGGACTGATTCAAATGAATTCTTTTTAACGGCTGAGTAATATTCCATGGTGTATATGTACCACAGCTTCCTTATCCATCCATCTGCTGATGGGCATCTAGGTTGCTTCCATGTCCTGGCCATTATAAACAGTGCTGCGATGAACATTGGGGTGCACGTGTCTCTTTCAGATCTGGTTTCCTCAGTGTGTATGCCCAGAAGTGGGATTGCTGGGTCATATGGCAGTTCTATTTCCAGTTTTTTAAGAAATCTCCACACTGTTTTCCATAGCGGCTGTACTAGTTTGCATTCCCACCAGGACCATATTTTTAAAGCGAAATTCATATATATTTCTTATACTTTTTATGTTTTTGTTTTTTTAATATTGTATTTATAAGAGTCTAACTTCTCCAGATTTTTAACCTTTGTTTTTTAGTATTTGATATCAATTTTGTACATTTAAGAATCCAGTCTTCAGTACCCATTTTACTGGCTTGATTGCTCTCCCCCGCTTTTGACTGTCCTTTTTCTCTCCCAGATCACCTCTATTTCCTCCCTCCCCCCTCTCTTTTCAATCCAAATCTGTGAATCTCTGTGGGTGTTCTGGGCTGCGGAGAACACTTAGGGAACAGAGTACTGCCTAGATCTGTCTCTCTCCTCTTGAGTCCCCCTTTTTCTCCTCCTGCTCACCTATTTCTCCTTCTTCCCTCTCCTCTTCTTCATGTAACTCTGTGAACCTCTCTGGGTGTCCCTCACTGTGGAGAATATTTTCAGCATTAACCTAGAAGTTTTATCAGTGCTGTATGGATGGAGAAGTCTTGAGGCTACTGGAAGAATAAGACTGAAAACCAGAGGCAGGAGGCTTAAGCCCAAAACCTGAGAACACCAGAGAACTCCTGACTCCAGGGAACGTTAACTGATAAGAGATCATCCAAAAGCCTCCATACCGACACTGAAACCAACCACCACCCAAGAGCCAACAAGTTCCAGAGCAAGACATACCACGCAAATTCTTCAGCAACACCAGGCCATAGCCATGAGCATCAATATACAGGCTGCCAAAAGTCACACCAAACCCATAGACATCTCAAAACTCACTACTGGACACTCCACTGCACTCCAGAGACAAAAAAATCCAGCTCCACCCACCAGAACACCGATGCAAGCTTCCCTAACCAGGAAACCTTGACAAGCCAATCGTCCAACCCCAGCCACAGGGAGGAACCTCCATAATAAAGAGGAACCACAACTACCAGAATACAGAAAGACCACCCCAAACACAGCAATCTAAATAAGATGAAAAGGCAAAGAAATACTCAGCAGGTAAAGGAACATGAAAAATGCCCAACAAACCAAACCAAAGAGGAGGAGATAGGGAATCTACATGAAAAAGAATTTAGAATAATGATAATAAAAATGATCCAAAATCTTCAAAACAAAATGGAGTTACCAATAAATAGCCTGGAGACAAGGATTGAGAAGATGAAAGAAATGTTTGACAAGCACTTAGAAGAAATCAAAAAGAGTCAATTAATAATGAACAATGCAATAAATGAGATCAAAAACACTCTGGAGGGAATCAACAGTAGAATAATGTAGGCAGAAGATAGGATAAGTGAGGTAGAAGATAGAATGGTGGAAATAAATGAAGAAGAGAGAAAAAAAGAGGAAAAAACCAAAAGAAATGAGGACAACATTAGGGACCTCTGGGACAATGTGAAACACCCCAACATTCGAACACATGTACACCCATGGCTGATTCATGTCAATGTATGGAAAAAACATTAAAATATTCTAAAGTAATTAGCCTCCAATTAAAATAAATTAATTAAACTAAAGAAATCAGAGTAAATAAAACGCATCATAACTCATCAGAAAATGGTGTTTAAAAGTTTTTATTTTTAATTTTTAAAATTGTAGTTCTATGTAAACACAGTTAATTTTATGTGTTGATCTTATAACTTTCAACCTTGGGATTTTCTCTGAGGTGCTTCATCCTCTGAAAAGATCATGGGATGGCCTGCCAGGTGCCAGCCCACTCACCTTAAGCGCAAGGGCCCCAGAAAGTAGAGGTTAGAGTCACAATATGTTTTTTTGCTCCAGAGAAGAGTCTAAAGACAGCTCTACCAGTACATACTGTGTACTAAACTCTGGCTGGTGCCTAAGAAGGCTGCTAAGGATGGGAGGGGGCAGGGTCAGGCCTGCGCCTTGACTTATGGCAATTTCTGTCTATAATCTCATTAAGCAAGAATGTTCTCCTTTCTTCTGATGCAAGAACAATCTCAGCCCAAGTCTCTGCTACCCTCCACGTGGCTGAACTTGCCTGAACACCTGCACAGGTGCCATTAGGCACGCTGAAAATCAGGGATTTCCTGTGAGGCATGGACCAGACAAGAGACAGAAGAAGGATGGTTACTTACTCTTTTTAAATTGAAGCTGGCATGTCCCTTAAGGAAACATTTTTCACCTATTAGGAATATTCTAGAGTTTTAGGAATTCAGCCTTAGTAGATGTTTGTTTCATGGTCTTTCCTCATCTACAAGGGAGATGCTGTGGACTCAATAGTGTCTCCCTAAAATTCATATGCTGAAGCTTAACCCCCAATGTGATGTATTTGGAGATGTAGCCTTTGGGATGTAATGAGGATTAGATGAGGTTATGAGGGTAGGACCCTCAATATGAGGTCAGTGCCCCTATACGAAGTGACACCACAGAATTTACTTCTTCTTCTCCTTCTCTCTCTCTCTCTCTCTCTCTCTCTCTCTCTCTCTCTCTCTCGCTCTCTCTCTCCCTACTGCAATGTGAGGGCAGAGTGAGAAGGTGGCCATGTAAAGCCAGGTAGAGAGTTCACACCAGGTAGCAACCATGAAGCCATCTTGATCTCTGGCTTCCCAGGCTCCAGAACTGTGAGAAATAAACATCTGTTGCATCAGCTACACACAGTCTATGATAATCTGTTATGGCAGCCTGACCCCATCCTGGTCCTTAATAGCATGTGATCCTGGGAAGATGCCCAAGCCCCGGGGCCCCAGTTTTTCATCTGTGAAGCAAGCAGGTATGAGGAGCCCTGTCTGTAGGACTGCAAGGATATAAATAAAGCACTTCATGCAGAACCTGGTTTGATCTTTATGATTAGCAGTTATTTGTACTAGTATTTGGATCTCAATTTCACAACTCTGGGCTCTGGGAAATTTTGTTGTTGCTGTTACCTAAGACATCTCAGACAGCATGCAACACAATATGACAGAGAATGCTAATTTAGCCAGAAGCTTTGTTTTATTAATAAAACTCAGCACGATCTCCTTCCCCGAGGATCTACTATTTAATTCAGGCATAGAGGAGTCTTCTCCAGCTGGACGCAACTCAAAGCTTCTACAATTTGTCAAGAACCAACTCCTTCTCTCCCTCCCAGCTGCTCTTCCATCCAAACTATGATTTTCACTAACTCCACCTCCACCAAAAGTCTATACACTACTCAAGAGTTGCCCCTAATACTCTCAAGATTACCTAATAATAATGCCATGGACTCTGGCTCTCCCAGACCAGGAAAATCAGTGATTGTCCACGAACTTCTTGGCATCGCTCTCAAGGAGTGTGACCACATACCGAGAAGAAATCCTAGCAGATGGAGGGTAGAAAACACCTACTTTGTCCCTGTGGTCAACAGCAATGTGACAAGAGCCAGGACCTCTTCCTTCTTGCCCCAGGACAAGATCTCTCTGGGATTTACCCAGGATCGAAAAGGACTGTAGTCCACAGAATTCTCCAGGCCAGAATACTGGAGTGGGTAGCCTTTCCCTTCTCCAGGGGATCTTCCCAACCCAGGGATCGAACCTAGGTCTCCCGCATTGCAGGTGGATTCTTTACCAGCTGAGCCACAAGGAAGCCCTCCAAAAGGACACCTCATAGCAGTGATCCATTTCGGACTTTCCCCTCACCCCCAAGACACACAGTTTGCAGGCCTGAGGGCTGCCACCACTCAGCTTCATCACAATCACCTCTCATAGTCACCTCTCACGGGAACTCCAGCTTCCCAAAGCCCCAAACCACCCTGGCTCTGGCACCGACACTCCAGTGCTCCTTCTGGAGCCCCACCACCTCGCCCCATGTTGCCCTGTTCTGTGGAGTTAGGGGACATCTCTCCATCTTCCTTCTGTGACTGCGGTTCTTAGACCATCGCTCTAGGTGTGGGGGTGTCCTGCTTCTCCCAGTGTCCCCACTGCTAACACAGGGCCTTCCACAGAGCACAGCCTCCATGAAGGTCTTGGGCATAAATGAGCCAGTGAGCAGGGGCTCATTCATTCAGATTTTCTGTTACTTTCTTAAATAAGCCAAACAAATCCAGGTTATTCATATATATTTTAATGTTACAGAATGACAGAAGAGGATAAGAATTCAATAATAAACAACCATTTACTTTTACTTTCCATTTCTTGACCCCATTAATTGTACTGCTAATTACTTTCACTTTTCCAAGTAAATACCTGTTCCAATGCTATGTTATCTAATTTGGGATCACAAACCATGACTGAAGGTTTCCCAATTGATTTTACAAATAGTAAAACTCAGTCTTGAATTGGTT
This sequence comes from Dama dama, assembly GCF_033118175.1. NCBI lineage: Eukaryota > Metazoa > Chordata > Mammalia > Artiodactyla > Cervidae > Dama > Dama dama. Next base: position 56,306,143 of record NC_083714.1, read on the forward strand.
AAGTACAAATACACGTGAGATCAACATGAACTCAGATCAACTTTCTCATACTTTCTTAAATAACCCGGGAAAATCCAAATAAACAGAGATAGCTCAGCTGTACAGAATGATAGACAAAAAGTATAAGAAGCAAGACTTCACTACAATCACTTTTTATTTTCAAATTCTCCCACCAACTGTGTAACTGCTAAGTAAGTTCACATTTCCCACATCATTCTAACTCCGTATTATCTTGTTCCAAACCATGAAATAAAATGGGAGAGTTCCTAATTTCCTTTCACAAAATAGCAAAACTCTTGTTCTTGAAACGGGTAAGTACAAACATGGTGTGATCATCGTCACTGACATAGTTAGACACTGGAACTCCTTAAGCCTTCTATTAAAAAGGAGTAATACCTGAAAAATTCCTAAAGAAAATGGAGAGGAGTCCCCATGTCATGGCAGAGAAAAAGAACACAAAGATGCCACATACCAGGTTCCCCTAATGGGCCCAGGCCCTCACTGCTAAGAAGGCTGACTGCTACCTCTTCAGTCACAGAGGGAAAGATCAGCCTCCCTTACTGCCCCCAGGACAAGCTGTTCAATGTGGGCCTGGAAGGAGTCTGCCTGCTTCTCTAGCTCAGAGTTCCCCTTTCTCCTCCCTCGAAGCCTCTGCAGAGGGGGTGAAAGGAGCTGGGACCCCTTCAATTGACTCTGTCCAGATACTCCAGGACTTTCAACTTGCTGGTCTCCGCATAGGCCCGGGGACCCCACAGGAACTCGGAGCGAGCAGGGTCGCTGCCAGGCACCTGCCGGTACTCTAGGTAACCCTCCTGCACCCACACTTGGGCCAGCAGCTCCCTGGGCTCCCCATAGACGTAGTGCTCACTCCCGGGACACACCCCTATCCTACTGAGTGCGCCCCAGACCGCCTCCTCAGGGGCGCATTCGACCTCCACAGCAATCAGGCACAGGACCATCACCAGGAGGCTGGCCTTGGGCAACCTCCGCTCATCCCTCAGCGTCTCATTGAGGGTGAGGCCCAGGATGGGGACCAGGATATAGGTGGGCTCACTGGGGTCCACCTCCTTTACCTCCAAACCAAAGATCAGCTGCAGGTACTCTATGACTTGACCGAGGACCACCACGAAGTGGTCCTGGTAATCTTTGAGGACACTATTCAGCACTTCTGCCTTTGTGATTGGCTCCTTGGCGAGATACCTACTGATCAGGAATTGTACCAGCTCATTCTTCTTCACCCGTAGTGCCTCTTGGAGTGAGGAACTGGCATCTTCCTGGTCATGCGAGGTGCTTGGCACTTCATCTTGCATGCTGAGGCCATGGTCTTCAGATTGGCTCCCCGGAGTGGCAGCCATGGCAGTGGGAGAGGGGCAGACACCCACAGGGCTCTGGGGGAGACTGGCTGTTGCAGCAGCAGCCGCCTCCTCCAGGGTGCCCCAGACCGGGAGAGAGGAGGAGGAAGCTGCATCTCCTTCCTCCACCGGCTCCACCTCCTCCACCGGCTCCACCTCCTCCACCAGCTCCACCTCCTCCACCTGCTCCACCTCCTCCACATGCTCCTCCTCCTCCATCTGCTCCTCCTCCTCCATCTGCTCCTCCTCCTCCTCCTCCTCCTCGTCACTCGAAAAGACCTGTGCCTCCAGCAGACCCTCGTCCAATCCTGGATCCTGAAAGACTCTCTCAGGAAGGCGGATCTCAAGCATCTCAGGCATGATGACTGGGGTCGAACTGCAGACAGGAGTGAGGAAGGGGGACAGATGGGGACCACAGGGCTGTGGGAGAGTGGGGCTGTGAGCGACCTCGGCTGAGAAACCCACCCTGGGCCGTTTGACTTAGGCCACTTACAGGTCTCCTCTTGAGGGGTGCTCTCGGGCTTCTTAGACGAGCTCCTGCTGAGCGGCCTGACCCCTGGCTACCCGAAGGAGGATGTGAGGTGGCTCCCTAGGGTGCAGCCAGCACAGCAGCTTGAGGTGCCAGGGCTGACACAGAGGGGGAATTAGGGCCGTGTGGGGTCCCCTCTGTTCTGGGATAGGGAGTCCCTGGTGCACACTCAGGGGAAACAACTCACCTTGACTCCTGGCACTGCCTGGACCTCCTCTGCTTTCTGACCTCAGGACACCAGGCTCAGACCTCCGCCTTCGCCTCCTGGTTGCTGGAGCCCCTGTGAGAGAAATGGAGGGGGCACCTCGGGGGGTAGACTGTGGCACAGACTTCCGCCTTCTGTGGTGATAGCAGGGGTGGAATCTGTGAGGTTCCCCCCCCCCGCCCTTTGTGCAGTGGGCGGTCCCCTCGGGGATCCCTTGTAGTGCTCACCTGTCCCCTAGCCGGCCTGGACCCTCCCCTTTGGGGACCTGCAGGGAAACTCAGAACAAGACCCGAGTCTGGACATGGTCCCACATGCGCTGAAGGGCGCCACATGCGGCTGTACCTGCCCAGGGCCTCCCAGGAGTCCTAGGCTGGGGAGATGCTTAGGCTTCAGCTTCTCCTCACGTCCTGCCAGGCCTTCCAGCACTGACCACAGGGGCAGGGGTCTGCTCAGTCCTCTCTCGGGGTCCGGGGAGTCCACCCTCAGGGGACATGAAGCCTCCGCCCTCTGCCCAAACGCCTCACCTGCCGAGGCCCTAAGCCAGAGGTCAAGAAAACCCTCACGCTGCTCACCCCATTCCAGGGCCTCCAATATCCCCATCAAAGGCAAGGATCCCTCCCTGCATTGGGATCTAACCGCCTCAGTCCTTCCTCACATGGAGCCTGGCCTCCAGGCAGGACCCGGATGTTCCCGTCCGCCATGTTGAAACCCTGCCACTTTCACCAGGTCCCCAGTCTCTCTGAGACCCGATGTCAGGATATGCTGCACATGGTCGTTCCACCCGGGGACTACCAGGGTCCCCTCTGGGGTCTGGCTCCCCTCACTCCTCCCTCAGGGTCCCCACCTTGACTCCCGCTAGGACCTGGGCTCTGTCTTCTCCACACCTGAGGCCCGGCTTCTCACACCAGAGCCCCAGTCTCTCTGAGACCCGGATGTCACAAGTCCGCCCTTTGTATCAGGTCACCAGGCTGAGACCCGGATGTCAGGAAGTCAGCCCCCTGTACTAGGTCCCCAGTCTGAGACCCGGATGTCAGGAAGTCAGGCCACGCCTGTTGTGCTCATCGTACACCAGGGTCTCCCAGGACCAACAGCCAGGACGGGCTTCCCTTGGTCTCCTCTGATTGGGGTCCAGCATCCCCTCAATCCTCCCTCAGTGTCCTCACCTAAACTCTGTCAGAACCTAAGAATCTCCCCTCCAGTCGCTGAGGCTTCCCCGCTTATATCAAGTCTCCAATGTCCCTGAGACCCCGAGCTCATGCCCCCACCAGAGTTGCCCCATGCTGACAGCAGGTGCCGGGACCAGTGGGATTCCCTGTATCCTCCCTCAAGGTCCTCATCTTGAGCCCTGGCAGGTCCAGGGATGCCCCTTGTGTTGAGTGGAGGCGGAACCCTCACACCAAAGCCGTCACTGCCCTGAGAGCCACCCCCAGGGGCAGTCTTTGGACATGATATCAGGGCTCCAAGCCCAGGGCTTCCCAGAGCTGAGATGATGCCCCGACATTCCTCAACCCTCCTTCTGCTCTTCACTTTGACTCTCAGCAGGTCAGGGTACCAGCCTCTCACCCCGACCTTGCTCCCCTTAGATCCAGCCCTCCCCAGCCAGGACCCCTGAGAGGCAAGCGGGAGTAAGGGGCTCATTCCCACAACCCTGCCGTGATCTCCCAGGGCTGATAGCAGTGTTGACCTGGATGTCCTGGGGTCCCAGAGCCCCCCCTCAAGGTTCTACCTTGACTCCTAGCACAGCTGGGCTCCTTCACTCTGCTGACCTGAACCCAGGCACCTGACCCAGGCCCTCACTTCTCCCCTCCCATCAGGATCAGTGACGTCACATCTGGATGCCACGAGGCATGGTCCCCCAGGGCTGTCGGGAGGGCTGCACATGCATCCCCTGGGGACACTCAGTCTCCTCTGGTTCTCACCTTGAGTCTCTGCAGGATGTGGGCCCCCTCCCATTGCCCACCTGAGACTGCGCCCCACAGACCAAGCCTCTGACTTCCCGTGTTCACTGAGAAAGTGAGGGGCTGGTGGGGGGCTCAGCTTGACAGCCCTGACCGGGGGACCCAGGAGTCCCAGTAGGTGTGGAGTTGTATTCTATGGAACCCTCTGTTCTGGGGTGACTGGACCCCCTCATCCTCACTCAGGAGGGCGCCTCATTAACCCTTGAGAGAAGGCTGCAGTCCCAGCACAGATGCTGGATGGGGAGCTGCTGAGCCCATGACCTTGGGGGAGCATAGGTAACCACACACCTTCCCATGGGGCACCCTCAGCAGCAACCAGATTTCAGAATCCCTTTGTTCTACCAGGTTTCTTTTCTACACTGAAGAGGTTGAACAGTGGAATTTGGTGAAGTCCTGTTGTTTTCAGGTTGTCTGCATTGTCCAGAAAACTCAGCAGTGGCCACAGTACTGGAAAAGGTCAGTTTTCATCTCAAAAGCAAAGAAGGGCAATGTCAAATAATCCAAACTACTGCATAATTGCACTCATTTCATATGCTAACAAAATTCTTCAAGCTAGGTTTCAATAGTATGTGAACCAACAACTTCCAGATGTACAAGCAGGATTTTGCAAAGACAGAGACTGAACAACAACATTGGCCCATGCTGATATAATACATACAGGGATATATATATATATATATATATATATATATATATATATATATATAACATATATATACACATATATATATATATAAAATCAAAAGTAATGAGGACAACCTCAGGGACCTCTGGGACAATGTGAAATGCCCTAACATTGAAATCATGGGAGTCCCAGGGGAAGAAGACAAAAAGATAGGCATGAGAAAATACTTGAGGGGGCTAATGGTTGAAAACTTACCTAAAAGGTGAAAGGAAATAGTCACACAAGTCCAGGAAACCCAGGGAGTCCCAAACAGGGTAAACCCAAGGCAAAACACCCCATGACACACAGTAATCAAATTAACAAAGATCAAACACAAAGAACAAATATTAAAAGCAGCAGGGGAAAAACAACAAATAATACACAAGGGGATTCCCGTAAGGATAACAGCTGATCTTTCAATAGAAACTCTTCAGGCTAGAAGGGAACAGCAGGACATTCTTAAAGTAATGAAAGAGGAAAACCTACAACTCAGATTACTATACCCAGCAAGGATCTCATTCAGATATGAAGGAGAATTCAGCAGCTTTCAGTTCAGTTCATTTCAGTCGCTCAGTCGAGTCCGACTGTTTGCGACCACAAGAATCGCAGCACGCCAGGCCTCCATCTCCACCACCAACTCCTGGAGTTACTCAGACCTGTGTCCATGGAGTCGGTGATTCCATCCAACCATCTCATCCTTTGTCGTCCCCTTGTCCTGCTGCCTCTAATCCCTCCCAGCATCAGGGTCTTTTTCAATGAGTCAACTCTTCGCATGAGGTGGACAAAGTTTTGCAGTTTCAGCTTCAGCATCAGTCCTTCCAATGAACACCCAGGACTGATCTCCTTCAGGGTGGACCAGTTGGATCTCCTTGCAGTCCAAGGGACTCTCAAGAGTCTTCTCCAACACGATAGTTGAAAAGCAACAATTTTTCGGCACTTACCTTTCTTCAGAGTCCAACTCTCACATCCATACATGACCACTGGTAAAACCGTAGACTTGACCACGTGGACCTTTGTTGGCAAAGTAATGTCTCTGCTCTTTAATGAGCTAGCTGGGTTGGTCATAACTTTCCTTCCAAGGAGTAAGCGTCTTTTAATTTCATGGCTGCAGTCCATCTGCAGTGATTTTGGAGCCCCCCAAAATAAAGCCTGACACTGTTTCTACTGTCTCCCCATCTATTTCCCATGAAGTGATGGGACTGGATGCCATAATCTTAGTTTTCTGAATGTTGAGCTTTAAACCATATTTTTCACTCTCCTCCTTCACTTTCATCAGGAGACTTTTTAGTTCCTCATCGCTTTCTGCCATAAGGGTGGTGTCATCTGCACATCTGAGTTTATTGATATTTCTCCCAGCAATCTTGATACCAGCTTGTGCTTCCTCCAGCCCAGCGTTTCTCCTGATGTACTCTGGGTATAAGTTAAAGAAGTAGGGTGACAATATACAGCCTTGACGTACTCCTTTTCCTATTTGGAACCGCTCTGTTGTTCCATGTCCAGTTCTAACTGTTGCTTCCTGACCTGCATACAGGTTTCTCAAGAGGCAGGTCAGGTGGTCTGGTAGTCCCATCTCTTTCAGAATTTTCCACAGTTTATTGTGATCCACACAGTCAAAGTCTTTGGCATAGTCAATAAAGCAGAAATAGATGTTTTTCTGGAACTCTCTTGCTTTTTCGATGATCCAGCGGATGTTTCAACTTGATCTGATTCCTCTGCCTTTTCTAAAACCAGCTTGAACATCTGGAAGTTCATGATTCACGTGTTGCTGAAGCCTTGCTTAGAGAATTTTGAACATTACTTTTCTAGCATGCAAGATGGGTGCAATTGTGCAGTAGTTTGAGCATTCTTTGGCATTGTCTTTCTTTGGGATTGGAATGAAAACTGACCTTTTCCAGTCCTGTGGCCACTGCTGAGTTTTCCAAATTTGCTGACGTATTGAGTATAGCACTTTCACAGCATCATTGTTCAGGATTTGAAATAGCTCAACTGCAATTTCATCACCTCCACAAGCTTTTTTCATAGTGATGCTTTCTACGGAACACTTGACTTCACATTCCAGAATGTCTGGCTCTAGGTGTGTGATCACAGCATTGTGATTATCTGGGTTGTGAAGGTCTTTTTTGTACAGTTCTTCTGTGTATGTTTGCCACCTCTTCTTAATATCTTCTGCTTCTGTTATGTCCATACCATTTCTGTCCTTTATCGAACCCATCTCTGCATGAAATATTCCCTTGGTATCTCTAATTTTCTTGAAGAAATCTCTAGTCTTAGCCCTCAGATTGGGAGAAAATAATAGCAAATAAAGAAACAGACAAAGGATTAATCTCAAAAATATACAAGCAACTCCTGCAGCTCAATTCCAGAAAAATAAATGACCCAATCAAAAAATGGGCCAAAGAACTAAACAGACATTTCTCCAAAGAAGACATACAGATGGCTAACAAACACATGAAAAGATGCTCAACATCACTCATTATTAGAGAAATGCAAATCAAAACCACAATGAGGTACCATTACACGCCAGTCAGGATGGCTGCTATCCAAAAGTCTACAAGCAGTAAATGCTGGAGAGGGTGTGGAGAAAAGGGAACCCTCTTACACTGTTGGTGGGAAAGCAAACTAGTACAGCCACTATGGAAAACAGTGTGGAGATTTCTTTAAAAACTGGAAATAGAACTGCCATATGACCCAGCAATCCCACTTCTGGGCATACACACTGAGGAAACCAGATCTGAATGAGACACATGCACCCCAATGTTCATCGCAGCACTGTTTATAATAGCCAGGACATGGAAGCAACCTAGATGCCCATTAGCAGATAAATGGATAAGGAAGCTGTGGTACATATACACCATGGAATATTACTCAGCCGTTAAAAAGAATTCATTTGAATCAGTCCTAATGAGATGGATGAAACTGGAGCCCATTATACAGAGTGAAGTAAGCCAGAAAGATAAAGAACATTACAGCATACTAACACATATATATGGAATTTAGAAAGATGGTAACGATAACACTTTATGCAAAACAGAAAAAGAGACACAGGAATACAGAACAGACTTTTGAACTCTGTGGGAGAAGGTGAGGGTGGGATGTTTCAAAAGAACAGCATGTATATTATCTATGGTGAAACAGATCACCAGCCCAGGTGGGATGCATGAGACAAGTGCTCCGGCCTGGTGCACTGGGAAGACCCAGAGGAATCGGGTGGAGAGGGAGGTGGGAGGGGGGATCGGGATGGGGAATACGTGTAAATCTATGGCTGATTCATATCAATGTATGACAAAACCCACTGAAATGTTGTGAAGTAATTAGCCTCCAACTAATAAAAAAAAAAAAAGAAATCTCTAGTCTTTCTGATTCTATTGTTTTCCTCTATTTTTTTGCATTGATGGCTGAGGAAGGTTTTCTTATCTCTCCTTGCTATTCTTTGGACCTCTGCATTCAAATGGGAATATCTCTCCTTTTCTCCTTTGCTTTTCGCTTCTCTTCTTTTCACAGCTATTTCTAAGGCCATTTTGCCTTTTTGCATTTCTTTTCCATGGGGATGGTCTTGATCCCTGTCTCCTGTACAGTGTCACGAACCTCTGTCCAAAGCTCATCAGGCACTCCGTCTATCAAATCTAGTCCCTTAAATCTATTTCTCACTTCTACTATATAATCATAAGGGATTTGATTTAGGTCATACCTGAATAGTCTAGTGGTTTTCTCCACTTTCTTCAATTTCAGTCTGAATTTGGCAATAAGTAGTTCATGATCTGCGCCACAGTGGGCTCCCGGTGTTTTTTTTTTTTTTTTTTTTTTTTTTTTTTTTTTTGCTGGCTGTATAGAGCTTCTCCATCTTTGGCAGCAGAGAATATAATCAATCTGATTTCGGTGTTGACAATCTGGTGATGTACATGTATAGAGTCTTCTCTTGTGTTGTTGGAAGAGGGTGTTTGCTATGACCAGTGTGTTATCTTGCAAAACTCTATTAGCCTTTGCCCTGCTTCATTCTGTACTCCAAGGCCAAATTTGCCTGTTATTCAAAAGCTTTACAGATAATCAAAAGCTGAGAGAATTCAGCACCACCAAACCAGCTCTTCAACAAATGCTAAAGGATCTTCTCTAGACAGGAAACACAGAAAGTTTGTATAAACTTCAACCCAAAACAATAAAGTAAATGGCAACGGGATCATACTTATCAATAATTACCTTAATTGTAAATGGGTTGAATGCCCCAACCAAAAGACAAAGCCTGGCTGAATGGATCCAAAAATAAGACCCCTATATATGCTGTCTACAAGAGACCCACCTCTAAACAAGGGACACATACAGACTGAAAGTGAAGGGCTGGAATAAAATATATCACGCAAATGGAGACCAAAATAAACAGGAGTCACAATACTCATATCAGATAAAATAGACTTTAAAATAAAGGCTGTGAAAAGAGACAAAGAAGGGCACTACATAATGATCAAAGGATTGATCCAAGAAGAAGATATAACAATTATAAATATATATGCACCCAACATAGGAGCACCGCAATATGTAAGGCAAATGTTAACAAATATGAAAGGGAAAATTAACAATAACACAATAATAGTGGGAGAGTTTAATACCCCACTCACACCTATGGATAGATCAGCTAAACAGAAAATTAACAAGGGAACACAAACTTTAAATGACACTAAGTAACATTGTGTTACTTTGTTAATTGATGTCTATAGGACATTTCACCCCCAATCAATTTCAGCTTTTTCTCAAGTGCACACAGAACCTTCTCCAGAATACATCACATCCTGGGCCATAAATCTAGCCTTGGTAAATTCAAAAAAATTGAAATCATTCCAGTCATCTTTTCTGACCACAATGCAGTGAGACTAGATCTCAATTACAAGAAAAAAACTATTAAAAATTCAAACATATGGAGGCTAAATAACACACTTCTGAATAACCAACAAATCATAGAAGAAATAAAAAAAGAAATCAGAATGCATAGAAATGAATTAAAATGAAAACACAACAACCCAAAACCTATGGGACACTGTAAAAGCAGTGCTAATGGGAAGGTTCATAACAATACAGGCCTACCTCAAGAAACAAGAAAAAAGTCAAATAAATAACCCAACTCTACACTTAAAGCAACTAGAGAAGGAAGAAATGAAGAACCCCAGGGTTAGTAGAAGGAAAGAAATCTTAAAAATTAGGGCAGAAATAAATGCAAAAAAAGACAAATGAGACCATAGCAAAAATTAACAAAGCTAAAAGCTGGTTTTTTGAAGAGATAAATAAAATTGACAAACCGTTAGCCAGACTCATCAAGAAACAAAGGAAGAAAAACCAAATCAACAAAATTAGAAATGAAAATGGAGAGATCACAACAGACAACACAGAAATACAAAGGATCATAAGAGACTACTACCAGCAGCTCTATGCCAATAAAATGGACAACTTGGAAGAAATGGACAAATTCCTAGAAAAGTATAACTTTCCAAAACTGAACCAGGAAGACATAGAAGATCTTAACAGACCCATCACAAGTACGGAAATCGAAACTCTAATCAGAAATCTTCCAGCAAACAAAAGCCCAGGACCAGATGGCTTCACAGCTGAATTCTACCAAAAATTGAGAGAAGAGCTAACACCTATCTTACTCAAACTCTTCCAGAAAATTGCAGAAGAAGGTAAATTTCCAAACTCATTCTATGAGGCCACCATCACCCTAATTCCAAAACCAGACAAAGATGCCACAAAAAAGAAAACTACAGGCCAATATCACTGATAAACATAGACACAAAAATCCTTCACAAAATTCTAGCAAACAGAATCCAACAACATATGAAAAAGATCATGACCAAGTGGGCTTTATCCGAGGAATGCAGCGATTCTTTAGTATCTGCAAATCAATCAATGTAATACACCACATTGGCAAATTGAAAGGTAAAAACCACATGATTGTCTCAATAGATGCAGAAAAAGCCTTTGACAAAACTCAACATCCATTTATGATAAAAACCCTCCAGAAAGCAGGAATAGAAGGAACATGCCTCAATGTAATAAAAGCTATATATGACAAACCCACAGCAAACATTACCCTCAGTTGTGAAAAATTGAAAGCATTTCCCCTGAAGTCAGGAACAAGGCAAGGGTGCCCACTCTCACCACTACTATTCAACATAGTTCTGGAAGATTTGGCCACAGCAATAAGAGCAGAAAAAGAAATAAAAGGAACCCAGAGAGGAAAAGAAGAAGTAAAACTCTCACTGTTTGCAGATGACATGATCCTCTACATAGAAAACCCTAAAGAATCTACCAGAAAATTATTAGAGCTAATCAATGAATATAGTAAAGTTGCAGAATATAAAATTAGCACACAGAAATCCCTTGCATTCTGATACACTAACAATGAGAAAACAGAAAGAGAAATTAGGGAAACAATACCATTCACCATTGCAACAAAAAGAACAAAATACTTAGGAGTATATCTACCTAAAGAAACAAAAGAGCTATACATAGAAAACTATGAAACACTGATGGAAGAAATCAAAGGGGACACAAATAGATGGAGAAACATACCGTGTTCATGGATGGAAGAATCAATATTGTCAAAATGGCTATTCTACCCAAAGCAATCTATAGATTCAATGCAATCCCTATCAAGCTACCAACGGTATTTTTCACAGAACTAGAACAAATAATTTCACAATTTGTATGAAAATACAAAAAACCTCGAATAGCCAAAGCAATCTTGAGAAAGAAGACTGGAACTGGAGGAATCAACCTGCCTGACTTCAGGCTCTACTATAAAGCCACAGTCATCAAGACAGTATAGTACTGGCACAAAGACAGAAATATAGATCAATGGAACAAAATAGAAAGCCCAGAGATAAATCCACATACCTATGGACACCTTATCTTCGACAAAGGAAGCAAGAATATACAATGGAGAAAAGACAATCTCTCTAATAAGTGGTGCTGGGAAAACTGGTCAACCACTTGTAAAAGAATGAAACCAGAACACTTTCTAACACCATCCACAAAAATAAACTCAAAATGGATTAAAGATCTAAATGTAAGACCAGAAACTATAAAACTCCTAGAGGAGAACATAGGCAAAACACTCTGCGACATAAATCACAGCAAGATCCTCTATGACCCACCTCCCAGAATATTGGAAATAAAAGCAAAAATAAACAAATGGGACCTAATTAAACCTAAAAGCTTTTGCACAACAAAGGGAACTATAAGCAAGGTGAAAAGACAGCCTTCAGAATGGGAGAAAATAATAGCAAATGAAGCAACTGACAAAGAATTAATCTCCAAAATATACAAGCAACTCCTGCAGCTCAATTCCAGAAAAATAAATGACCCAATCAAAAAATGGGCCAAAGAACTAAACAGACATTTCTCCAAAGAAGACAAACAGATGGCTAACAAACACATGAAAAGATGCTCAACATCACTCATTATTAGAGAAATGCAAATCAAAACCACAATGAGGTACCATTTCATGCCAGTCAGAATGGCTGCGATCCAAAAGTCTACAAGCAATATATGCTGGAGAGGGTGTGGAGAAAAGGGAACCCTCTTACACTGTTGGTGGGAATGCAAACTGGTACAGCCACTATGGAGAACAGTGTGGAGATTCCTTTAAAAACTGGAAATAGAACTGCCATTTGACCCAGCAATCCTGCTGCTGGGCATACACACTGAGGAAACCAGATCTGAAAGAGACACGTGTACCCTCAATGTTCATCATGACACTGTTTATAATAGCCAGGACATGGAAGCAACCTAGATGCCCATCAGCAGACGAATGGATAAGAAAGCTGTGGTATATACACGCAATGGAATATTGCTCAGTCATTAAAAAGAATACATTTGAATCAGTTCTAATGAGATGGATGAAACAGGAGCCCATTATACAGAGTGAAGTAAGCCAGAAAGAAAAACCCCAACACAGTATACTAATGCATATATATGGAATTTTAAAAGATGGTAATGAAAACCCTATATGCAGGACAGAAAAAGAGACACAGATGTATAGAACAGACTTTTGGACTCTGGGAGAAGGCGAGGGTGGGATGTTGTGAGAGAATAGCATTGAATCATGTATATTATCAGTTGTGAAACAGATCACCAGCCCAGGTTGGATGCATGAAACATGTGCTCAGGGCTGGTGCACTAGGAAGACCCAGAGGGATGGTATGGGGAGAGAGGTGGGAGGGGAGATCAGGATGGGGAACACATTAAATCCATGGCTGATTCATGTCAATGTATGGCAAAAACCACTACAATATTGTAAAATAATTAGCCTCCAACTAATAAAAATAAATGAAAAAAAAAAAAGGCATAGGATAGGCCATGAACCTCAGGAAAAAAATAATAGTAGTAATTTTTAGGCTTTGAATTTCCAGTTCTTCATGTACGAAAATTGGAAGTTGCTACTCCTCAGAAATCAGCAAAAAGCTGAAACAGGCTGAAAAATCAACAAGTTTTCTTAGATTCATAGGAGAGGTAAGAACACAGCAAACTGTGGTCCCCAAGATTGGAGAGACAGGCAAGTGAATACAGGGAGTGAGATTTACCAGAGCAGAGTCAGTAAGCATGAGAGAAAATTCCCCTCATGCTTCTTGTGGGAGGATGAGGGGTGCAAAGGAACCATTTTGACATACAACAAAGCATGCTATTCTTCTCAACAAGTCCTAGCCTCAGAAGAAACTAGTTAACCAGAGCCTAACCTACTATGGTATTATCAAAGTGTAACTGACCACAGAGAAGGGAAATAACAAATTCAAATCCGTTGTAGCCTTCTATGTGGAAGTAGAGAAATAACTCCAGCTCAGTATAGTCATCCCATGGCAAGAAAGGTGTGGAGGCAGAGAAAATGAGAAATATCAATACTTGTGAAGTTCACAGTTCAGAGACATAGGCTCACTAAAAGACTGAGAACTAACACAGGACTACAGAAAATTTCCCCTCCGCTGACACCTTTACACCACATTAAAGGCTATTTACAGCAGTTTCTTTTATCCAGTAATTGTGTCCAGTTATCAAGAAAAAGTTAGGAGACATATCAAAAGGTTAAAACAAAATTTAAAGAGAAAAAGCAAATATCAGAATCAGACCTGGCAGGAATGTTAGGATGATTAATATGTAGTGACTCTAATGGATAGAATAGACAGTATGCAAGACATCACATGGGCAATGTAAGAAGAGATATGGGAATCCTAGGAAAGAACCTGAAATAAATGCTAAGTCATCAAAAACTCTAACAGACATGAAAATGTATTTGCTAAGTTTATTAGTAGCCTGAACGTGGCTGAGGAAACAATCTCTGAGCTAAAGGATATCTCAATATAAACCTCAACTTCTGAAAAGCAAAGAGGATGAAAACTAGGGATAAAAAGAACATAATATCCAAGGACTGTGGTAAAACTACAAAAGGTGTAAACATGAGTGTAGTGATAATACCAAAAGGAAAAAGAGAGAGAAAATGAGCGAAGAAATATTTGAAATAATAATGAGTGAACATTTCCCTAAATTAATGACTGAAAATAGACCACAGATCCAGGAAGTTCAGAGAAAATCAAGTAAGACAATTGTTTTGTTTTTTTTTAAAAAGCCCTACACCTAGGAATATCATTTTAAATAAAAAATGAGTAAAAAAAAATCTTGAAAGAAGTCAGAGGGGGAAAAAACACCTACCTATGGAGGAGCAAATAGAAGATTTACGTCTGACCGCTCCTCAGAAAGCACACAAGCAAGAAAAGAGTAATGTGAAATATTTAAGCTGTTCAGAGGAAAAGGAAAAAACCACAAAATTCTGTATCCTGCAAAATTACCCTTCAAATATGAAGAAGAAATAGAGATTTTATCAGAAAAGCAAAAATTGAGGGAACTTGTTTCCAGTAGCTCTGCTTTGCAAGAAATTTTGAAAGAAGTTCTTTAGAGAGAAGGAAAGTAATATGAGTCAGGAACTCAAATCTACAGAGAGTAAGAAAGAACATCAGAGAAGGAATAAGTGAGAGTAAAATAAAAACAAATTTAAAAAAATTAATTCATCTAACAGATAATACTTTATTGAAAATAATGCCAATAATGTTTTTGCATGTATATTTATTTATATTAACGTCATATGAATGTATATATACACATATACATGTGTATATGTGTACATATAAATGTGTATACACATATTTATGTATGCTTATATAAAAATGAAATAAATGATTGCAATATTATAAGGGACAGGAAGGAAGCATTAGGATTATCTTGTTATTATAATGTAGTAACACTATCCATGAAGCAATATAGTGTTATGTGAAAGTAGACATGGATTAGCCTTTAAAGTATATTGCACACTATAAGTCAACAAATAACAAAACAATTTTAAAGCATAATTGATATGCTATCAATTTTGGAATAAAAATGGAATCATACAAAATGCTGAATAAAAACCACAAAAGGCAGAAAAAAAGCAGAAGACAAAAATAAGAACAAAGAACAAGGGCACCAAATAGAGAACAACAACTATTAACAACAACAGCTATTAACCCAACTATATCAGTAATCACTTTGAATATCAATGGTCTAAATGCACCAATTAAAAGATAGAGATTATCAGAGTGGATCCAAAAAAAAAAAAAAAAGATTTATTATTATGTTGTCTTCCAGTACCCACTTTAAATATGAAGAGCCATATGGATTAAAAGTAGGGGGCTTCCTGGTGGTCCAGTGGTTTAGAATTCACCTTGCAATCTAGTATTCTTGGGCTTCCCTTGTGGCTCAGCTGGTAAAGAATCCACCTGCAATACGGGAGACCTCGGTTCAATCCCTGGGTTGGGAAGATCCCCTGGAGAAGGGAAAGGCTACTGACTCCAGTATTCTGGCCTGGAGAATTCCATGGACTGTATAGTCCATGGGGTCGCAAAGAGTCGGACAAGACTGAGCGACTTTCACTTCACTTCACTTTGCAATGCAGGGCACAAAGGTCGGATTCCTGGTCCAGGAAGATTCCACATGTCATGGAGCAACTAAGCCCACATGCCACAATCACTGAGCCCACACACTCTGGAGCCCATGTGCCAAAACTAAGATCTGACATAGCCAAATAAATAATTTTATAAAAGCAAATGGATGAAGGAAAACATACCATGCTGATACTAACCAAAAAAAAGTATGGGTAGTATATTAATTGCAAACAGAGAAGATATCAAAGTGAAAAAAAATAGTTATCAGGTATAAAAAGGCCATTTCATGAAGAAAAAGGGGTCAATGCCTCAAGAAGATATAGCAATCCTTAATGCATATGCGCCTAACAAAAGAATGTCAAACTATGTGGGACAAAAAATGAGAGAATCACAAAAAGAAATAGGTAAATACACTATCACCATAGTTGGAGAATTCAACATCCTTGTATCAGAAATGGACAGATTCAAGCAGGCAGAAATTCGATAAGAACATAGTTGAATCCAAAAACATCAGCAATCAACTGGATATAATTGACATCTATAGATTGCTTCATCCAACAACAGCAGGATACACATTCTTCTCAAGGTCACATGAAACATGCACCAAAATAGATCACTTTCAGGCCTATAAAACACACCTTCTCAGTCTACAATGGAATAAGGCTAGAAATCAATAACAAAAATTGTTGACAAATTCCAAACTACTTGAAAATTAAGCCACAGATTTATAAATAACATATGGATCAAAGTAGAAATCTCAGAGAAATGAAAAGAGTATCTCAAACTAAATGAAAATAAAAGCACAACTTATCAAAACATGTAGGATGCAGCAAAAGCAGAGCTAATGGGGAATTTATAGCATTGAAAGCATAAATTAGAAAAGAAAAAACATCTAAAATCAATAATCTAAGTTTTTTACCATAGGTGTGCCTAAAGAACTATGGACTGAAGTTTGTAACATTGTACAGGAGGCAGTGATCAAAACCATCACAAAAAAAAAAAAAAAAAAAAAGAAATGAAAGAAGGCAAAATGATTGTCTGAGGAGGCCTTACAAATAGCTGAGAAAAGAAGAGACGTGAAAGACAAAGAAGAAAGGGAAAGATACACCCAGATGAATGCAGAGTTCCAAAGAATAGCAAGGAGAGATTAGAAAGCCTTCTTAAGTGAATAATGCAAAGAAATAGAAGAAAACAATACAATGGGAAAGACTAGAGATCTCTCCAAGAAAATTAGAGATATCAAAAGAACATTCCATGCAAAGATGGGCACAATAAAGGACAGAAAAAGTATGGACCTAACAGAAGCAGAAGAGATTAAGATGAGGTAGCAAGAATACACAGAAGAATCATTTTAAAAAGGCTTAATGACCTGGATAATCATGATGGTGTGATCACTCACCTAGAGCCAGACATCCTGGAATGTGAAGTCAAGTGGGCCTTAGGAAGCATTGCTACAAAGCTAGTGGAGGTGATGGGATTTCAGCTGAGCTATTTCAAATCCTAAAAGATGATGCTGTTAAAATGCTGCACTCAATATGCAAGCAAATTTGGAAAAGTCAGCAGGAGCCACAGGACTGGAAAAAGTCAGTTTTCATTCTAATCCCAAAGAAAAGCAATGCCAAAGAATGTTCAAATTACCAGATAATTGCACTCATTTTACATGATAGCAAGGTAATGCTCAAAATTCTTCAAGCTAACCTTCAACAATACATGAAAAAGAATTTCCAGATGTACAAGCTGGGTTGAGAAAAGTCAGAGGAACCAGATATCAAATTGCCAACATCTGTTGGATCATAAGAAAATTCCAGAAAAATATAGTTCTTTTTTTTGACTACATTTAAACCTTTGACTGTGTGGATTACAACAAACTGGAAAATTCTTAAAGAGATGGGAATACCAGACCACTTTACTTGTCTCCTGAAAAACCTGTATGCATGTCAGAAGCAACAGTTAGAACTGATCATGGAACAATAGACTGGTTCAAGGGAAAGGAGTGTGTCAAGGCTGTGTATTGTCACCCCGTTTATTTAGCTTACATGCAGAATGAAAGTGAAATGTTAGTCACTAAGTCGTGTCCAATTCTGTAGCTGGCAGGCTCCTCTGTCCATGGGATTATCCAGGCAAAAATACTGGGGTGGGTTGCCATTCCCTTCTCCAGGGGATCTTCCCCACTCAAGGATCGAACCTGGGTCTCCTGCACTGCGGGCATTTGAGCCATATACAGAGTACATCATGTAAAATGCTGGGCTGGATGAAGCACAAGCTGGAATCAAGATTGCCAGGAGAAAAATCAATAACCTCAGATATGCAAATAACACCATCCTTATGGCAGAAAGCAAAGAGGAACTAAACAGCCTCCTGATAAAGGTGAAAGAGGAGGGTGAAAAAGGTGGCTTAAAATTCAACATTCAAAAAACGAAGATCATGGCATCCGGTCCTATCATGTCATGGCAAATAGATGAGGAAACAATGGAAACAGTGACAGGCTTTATTTTCTTGGGCTCCAAAATCAATATGGATGGTGACTGCAGCCATAACATTTTTTAAAAGATGCTTGCTCCTTGGAAGAAAAACTATGCCAAAACTAAACAGCATATTAAATAGCAGAGACATCAGTTTGGCAAACAAAGGTTTGTATAGTCAAAGCTACGGTTTTTCAGTAGTCATGTACAGATGTGACGGTTGGACCATAAAAAAGTCAGAGTGCTGAAGAATTGATGCTTTTGAACTTTAGAGCTGGAGAAGACTCTTGAGAGCCCTTTGGACTGCAAGGAGATTCAATCAGTCAATCCTTAAGGAAATCACTTCTGAATATTAATTGGAAGGACTGATGCTGAAGCTGAAGCTCCAATATGTTGGTCACCTGATGCGAAGAAGTGACTCCTTGGAAAAGACCTTGATGTTGGGAAAGATTGAGGGCAGGAGGAGAAGGAGGTAACAGAGGATAAGATGGTTGTATGGCATCATCAACTCAGTGGACATGAGTCTGAGCAAACTCAGGAGATAGTGAAGGACAGAGAACCCTGGCGTGCTTCAGTCCGTGGGGTCGCAAAGAGTTGGACATGACTGAGCAACTGAATTGAACTGACTGAAGAAGTAGAGGAGATATAGAATAATGAGCTAATTACAAATAGTAAGGGTAGGTATTCTGTCAGGAAATTATATATATATATGTATATATATGTGTATATATATATATATAATATATATATATGCATACATATTACATCAGCACTGGACAATGTTGTTGTTCAGTCTCTGTCTTTGCAAAATCCTGCTTGTACATCTGGAAGTTGTTGGTTCACATACTATTGAAACCTAGCTTGAAGAATTTTGTTAGCATATGAAATGAGTGCAATTATGCAGTAGTTTGGATTATTTGACATTGCCCTTCTTTGCTTTTGAGATGAAAACTGACCTTTTCCAGTACTGTGGCCACTGCTGAGTTTTCTGGACAATGCAGACAACCTGAAAACAACAGGACTTCACCAAATTCCACTGTTCAACCTCTTCAGTGTAGAAAAGAAACCTGGTAGAACAAAGGGATTCTGAAATCTGGTTGCTGCTGAGGGTGCCCCATGGGAAGGTGTGTGGTTACCTATGCTCCCCCAAGGTCATGGGCTCAGCAGCTCCCCATCCAGCATCTGTGCTGGGACTGCAGCCTTCTCTCAAGGGTTAATGAGGCGCCCTCCTGAGTGAGGATGAGGGGGTCCAGTCACCCCAGAACAGAGGGTTCCATAGAATACAACTCCACACCTACTGGGACTCCTGGGTCCCCCGGTCAGGGCTGTCAAGCTGAGCCCCCCACCAGCCCCTCAATTTCTCAGTGAACACGGGAAGTCAGAGGCTTGGTCTGTGGGGCGCAGTCTCAGGTGGGCAATGGGAGGGGGCCCACATCCTGCAGAGACTCAAGGTGAGAACCAGAGGAGACTGAGTGTCCCCAGGGGATGCATGTGCAGCCCTCCCGACAGCCCTGGGGGACCATGCGTCGTGATGTCCAGATGTGACATCACTGATCCTGATGGGAGGGGAGAAGTGAGGGCCTGGGTCAGGTGCCTGGGTTCAGGTCAGCAGAGTGAAGGAGCCCAGCTGTGCTAGGAGTCAAGGTAGAACCTTGAGGGGGGGCTCCGGGGCCCCAAGACATCCAGGTCGTCAATGCTCTCAGGCCTGGGAGACCCCGGCAGGGTTGTGGGAATGAGCCCCTTACTCCCGCTTGCCTCTCAGGGGTCCTGGCTGGGGAGGGCTGGATCTAAGGGGAGCAAGGTCGGGGTGAGAGGCTGGTACCCTGACCTGCTGAGAGTCAAAGTGAAGAGCAGAAGGAGGGTTGAGGAATGTCGGGGCATCATCTCAGCTCTGGGAAGCCCTGGGCTTGGAGCCCTGATATCATGTCCAAAGACTGCCCCTGGGGGTGGCTCTCAGGGCAGTGACGGCTTTGGTGTGAGGGTTCCGCCTCCACTCAACACAAGGGGCATCCCTGGACCTGCCAGGGCTCAAGATGAGGACCTTGAGGGAGGATACAGGGAATCCCACTGGTCCCGGCACCTGCTGTCAGCATGGGGCAACTCTGGTGGGGGCATGAGCTCGGGGTCTCAGGGACATTGGAGACTTGATATAAGCGGGGAAGCCTCAGCGACTGGAGGGGAGATTCTTAGGTTCTGACAGAGTTTAGGTGAGGACACTGAGGGAGGATTGAGGGGATGCTGGACCCCAATCAGAGGAGACCAAGGGAAGCCCGTCCTGGCTGTTGGTCCTGGGAGACCCTGGTGTACGATGAGCACAACAGGCGTGGCCTGACTTCCTGACATCCGGGTCTCAGACTGGGGACCTAGTACAGGGGGCTGACTTCCTGACATCCGGGTCTCAGCCTGGTGACCTGATACAAAGGGCGGACTTGTGACATCCGGGTCTCAGAGAGACTGGGGCTCTGGTGTGAGAAGCCGGGCCTCAGGTGTGGAGAAGACAGAGCCCAGGTCCTAGCGGGAGTCAAGGTGGGGACCCTGAGGGAGGAGTGAGGGGAGCCAGACCCCAGAGGGGACCCTGGTAGTCCCCGGGTGGAACGACCATGTGCAGCATATCCTGACATCGGGTCTCAGAGAGACTGGGGACCTGGTGAAAGTGGCAGGGTTTCAACATGGCGGACGGGAACATCCGGG
Source organism: Dama dama (assembly GCF_033118175.1). NCBI lineage: Eukaryota > Metazoa > Chordata > Mammalia > Artiodactyla > Cervidae > Dama > Dama dama. Next base: position 56,326,959 of record NC_083714.1, read on the forward strand.
TCCTGCCTGGAGGCCAGGCTCCATGTGAGGAAGGACTGAGGCGGTTAGATCCCAATGCAGGGAGGGATCCTTGCCTTTGATGGGGATATTGGAGGCCCTGGAATGGGGTGAGCAGCGTGAGGGTTTTCTTGACCTCTGGCTTAGGGCCTCGGCAGGTGAGGCGTTTGGGCAGAGGGCGGAGGCTTCATGTCCCCTGAGGGTGGACTCCCCGGACCCCGAGAGAGGACTGAGCAGACCCCTGCCCCTGTGGTCAGTGCTGGAAGGCCTGGCAGGACGTGAGGAGAAGCTGAAGCCTAAGCATCTCCCCAGCCTAGGACTCCTGGGAGGCCCTGGGCAGGTACAGCCGCATGTGGCGCCCTTCAGCGCATGTGGGACCATGTCCAGACTCGGGTCTTGTTCTGAGTTTCCCTGCAGGTCCCCAAAGGGGAGGGTCCAGGCCGGCTAGGGGACAGGTGAGCACTACAAGGGATCCCCGAGGGGACCGCCCACTGCACAAAGGGCGGGGGGGGGGAACCTCACAGATTCCACCCCTGCTATCACCACAGAAGGCGGAAGTCTGTGCCACAGTCTACCCCCCGAGGTGCCCCCTCCATTTCTCTCACAGGGGCTCCAGCAACCAGGAGGCGAAGGCGGAGGTCTGAGCCTGGTGTCCTGAGGTCAGAAAGCAGAGGAGGTCCAGGCAGTGCCAGGAGTCAAGGTGAGTTGTTTCCCCTGAGTGTGCACCAGGGACTCCCTATCCCAGAACAGAGGGGACCCCACACGGCCCTAATTCCCCCTCTGTGTCAGCCCTGGCACCTCAAGCTGCTGTGCTGGCTGCACCCTAGGGAGCCACCTCACATCCTCCTTCGGGTAGCCAGGGGTCAGGCCGCTCAGCAGGAGCTCGTCTAAGAAGCCCGAGAGCACCCCTCAAGAGGAGACCTGTAAGTGGCCTAAGTCAAACGGCCCAGGGTGGGTTTCTCAGCCGAGGTCGCTCACAGCCCCACTCTCCCACAGCCCTGTGGTCCCCATCTGTCCCCCTTCCTCACTCCTGTCTGCAGTTCGACCCCAGTCATCATGCCTGAGATGCTTGAGATCCGCCTTCCTGAGAGAGTCTTTCAGGATCCAGGATTGGACGAGGGTCTGCTGGAGGCACAGGTCTTTTCGAGTGACGAGGAGGAGGAGGAGGAGGAGGAGCAGATGGAGGAGGAGGAGCAGATGGAGGAGGAGGAGCATGTGGAGGAGGTGGAGCAGGTGGAGGAGGTGGAGCTGGTGGAGGAGGTGGAGCCGGTGGAGGAGGTGGAGCCGGTGGAGGAAGGAGATGCAGCTTCCTCCTCCTCTCTCCCGGTCTGGGGCACCCTGGAGGAGGCGGCTGCTGCTGCAACAGCCAGTCTCCCCCAGAGCCCTGTGGGTGTCTGCCCCTCTCCCACTGCCATGGCTGCCACTCCGGGGAGCCAATCTGAAGACCATGGCCTCAGCATGCAAGATGAAGTGCCAAGCACCTCGCATGACCAGGAAGATGCCAGTTCCTCACTCCAAGAGGCACTACGGGTGAAGAAGAATGAGCTGGTACAATTCCTGATCAGTAGGTATCTCGCCAAGGAGCCAATCACAAAGGCAGAAGTGCTGAATAGTGTCCTCAAAGATTACCAGGACCACTTCGTGGTGGTCCTCGGTCAAGTCATAGAGTACCTGCAGCTGATCTTTGGTTTGGAGGTAAAGGAGGTGGACCCCAGTGAGCCCACCTATATCCTGGTCCCCATCCTGGGCCTCACCCTCAATGAGACGCTGAGGGATGAGCAGAGGTTGCCCAAGGCCGGCCTCCTGGTGATGGTCCTGTGCCTGATTGCTGTGGAGGTCGAATGCGCCCCTGAGGAGGCGGTCTGGGGCGCACTCAGTAGGATAGGGGTGTGTCCCGGGAGTGAGCACTACGTCTATGGGGAGCCCAGGGAGCTGCTGACCCAAGTGTGGGTGCAGGAGGGTTACCTAGAGTACCGGCAGGTGCCTGGCAGCGACCCTGCTCGCTCCGAGTTCCTGTGGGGTCCCCGGGCCTATGCGGAGACCAGCAAGTTGAAAGTCCTGGAGTATCTGGACAGAGTCAATTGAAGGGGTCCCAGCTCCTTTCACCCCCTCTGCAGAGGCTTCGAGGGAGGAGAAAGGGGAACTCTGAGCTAGAGAAGCAGGCAGACTCCTTCCAGGCCCACATTGAACAGCTTGTCCTGGGGGCAGTAAGGGAGGCTGATCTTTCCCTCTGTGACTGAAGAGGTAGCAGTCAGCCTTCTTAGCAGTGAGGGCCTGGGCCCATTAGGGGAACCTGGTATGTGGCATCTTTGTGTTCTTTTTCTCTGCCATGACATGGGGACTCCTCTCCATTTTCTTTAGGAATTTTTCAGGTATTACTCCTTTTTAATAGAAGGCTTAAGGAGTTCCAGTGTCTAACTATGTCAGTGACGATGATCACACCATGTTTGTACTTACCCGTTTCAAGAACAAGAGTTTTGCTATTTTGTGAAAGGAAATTAGGAACTCTCCCATTTTATTTCATGGTTTGGAACAAAATAATACGGAGTTAGAATGATTTGGGAAATGTGAACTTACTTAGCAGTTACACAGTTGGTGGGAGAATTTGAAAATAAAAAGTGATTGTAGTGAAGTCTTGCTTCTTATACTTTTTGTCTATCATTCTGTACAGCTGAGCTATCTCTGTTTATTTGGATTTTCCCGGGTTATTTAAGAAAGTATGAGAAAGTTGATCTGAGTTCATGTTGATCTCACGTGTATTTGTACTTAACCAATTCAAGACTGAGTTTTACTATTTGTAAAATCAATTGGGAAACCTTCAGTCATGGTTTGTGATCCCAAATTAGATAACATAGCATTGGAACAGGTATTTACTTGGAAAAGTGAAAGTAATTAGCAGTACAATTAATGGGGTCAAGAAATAGAAAGTAAAAGTAAATGGTTGTTTATTATTGAATTCTTATCCTCTTCTGTCATTCTGTAACATTAAAATATATATGAATAACCTGGATTTGTTTGGCTTATTTAAGAAAGTAACAGAAAATCTGAATGAATGAGCCCCTGCTCACTGGCTCATTTATGCCCAAGACCTTCATGGAGGCTGTGCTCTGTGGAAGGCCCTGTGTTAGCAGTGGGGACACTGGGAGAAGCAGGACACCCCCACACCTAGAGTGATGGTCTAAGAACCGCAGTCACAGAAGGAAGATGGAGAGATGTCCCCTAACTCCACAGAACAGGGCAACATGGGGTGAGGTGGTGGGGCTCCAGAAGGAGCACTGGAGTGTCGGTGCCAGAGCCAGGGTGGTTTGGGGCTTTGGGAAGCTGGAGTTCCCGTGAGAGGTGACTATGAGAGGTGATTGTGATGAAGCTGAGTGGTGGCAGCCCTCAGGCCTGCAAACTGTGTGTCTTGGGGGTGAGGGGAAAGTCCGAAATGGATCACTGCTATGAGGTGTCCTTTTGGAGGGCTTCCTTGTGGCTCAGCTGGTAAAGAATCCACCTGCAATGCGGGAGACCTAGGTTCGATCCCTGGGTTGGGAAGATCCCCTGGAGAAGGGAAAGGCTACCCACTCCAGTATTCTGGCCTGGAGAATTCTGTGGACTACAGTCCTTTTCGATCCTGGGTAAATCCCAGAGAGATCTCGTCCTGGGGCAAGAAGGAAGAGGTCCTGGCTCTTGTCACATTGCTGTTGACCACAGGGACAAAGTAGGTGTTTTCTACCCTCCATCTGCTAGGATTTCTTCTCGGTATGTGGTCACACTCCTTGAGAGCGATGCCAAGAAGTTCGTGGACAAGCACTGATTTTCCTGGTCTGGGAGAGCCAGAGTCCATGGCATTATTATTAGGTAATCTTGAGAGTATTAGGGGCAACTCTTGAGTAGTGTATAGACTTTTGGTGGAGGTGGAGTTAGTGAAAATCATAGTTTGGATGGAAGAGCAGCTGGGAGGGAGAGAAGGAGTTGGTTCTTGACAAATTGTAGAAGCTTTGAGTTGCGTCCAGCTGGAGAAGACTCCTCTATGCCTGAATTAAATAGTAGATCCTCGGGGAAGGAGATCGTGCTGAGTTTTATTAATAAAACAAAGCTTCTGGCTAAATTAGCATTCTCTGTCATATTGTGTTGCATGCTGTCTGAGATGTCTTAGGTAACAGCAACAACAAAATTTCCCAGAGCCCAGAGTTGTGAAATTGAGATCCAAATACTAGTACAAATAACTGCTAATCATAAAGATCAAACCAGGTTCTGCATGAAGTGCTTTATTTATATCCTTGCAGTCCTACAGACAGGGCTCCTCATACCTGCTTGCTTCACAGATGAAAAACTGGGGCCCCGGGGCTTGGGCATCTTCCCAGGATCACATGCTATTAAGGACCAGGATGGGGTCAGGCTGCCATAACAGATTATCATAGACTGTGTGTAGCTGATGCAACAGATGTTTATTTCTCACAGTTCTGGAGCCTGGGAAGCCAGAGATCAAGATGGCTTCATGGTTGCTACCTGGTGTGAACTCTCTACCTGGCTTTACGTGGCCACCTTCCCACTCTGCCCTCACATGGCCGTAGGGAGAGAGAGAGAGAGAGAGAGCGAGCAAGAGAGAGAGAGAGCAAGAGAGAGAGAGAGAGAGAGAGAGAGAGAGAGAGAGAGGAGAAGAAGACGAAGAAGAAGTAAGTTCTGTGGTGTCACTTTGTATAGGGGCACTGACCTCATATTGAGTGTCCTACCCTCATAACCTCATCTAAACCTCATTACGTCCCAAAGGCTACATCTCCAAATACATCACATTGGGGGTTAAGCTTCAGCATATGAATTTTAGGGAGACACTATTGAGTCCACAGCATCTCCCTTGTAGATGAGGAAAGACCATGAAACAAACATCTACTAAGGCTGAATTCCTAAAACTCTAGAATATTCCTAATAGGAGAAAAATGCTTCCTTAAGGGACATTCCAGCTTCAATTTAAAAGAGTAAGTAACCATCCTTCTTCTGTCTCTTGTCTGGTCCATGCCTCACAGGAAATCCCTGATTTTCAGCATGCCTAATGGCACCTGTGCAGGTGTTCAGGCAAGTTCAGCCACGTGGAGGGTAGCAGAGACTTGGGCTGAGATTGTTCTTGCATCAGAAGAAAGGAGAACATTCTTGCTTAATGAGATTATAGACAGAAATTGCCATAGGTCAAGGCACAGGCCTGACCCTGCCTCCTCCCGTCCATAGCAGCCTTCTTAGGCACCAGTCAGAGTTTAGTACACAGTAGGTACTGGTACTGCTGTCTTTATACTCCTCTCTGGTGCAGAAAAGCATATCTTGAGTCTAACCTCTACTTTCTGGGGCCCTAGGACTTAGGCTGAGTGGGCAGGCACTTGGCAGGCCATCCCATGGTCTTTTCAGAGGATGAAGCACCTCAAAGAAAATCCCAAGGTTGAAAGATAAAAGATCAACACATAAGATTAACTGTATTTACATACAACTACAATTTTAAAAATTAGAAACCAAAAATTTTATACACCATTTTCTGATGAGTTATGATGAGTATTATTTACTCTGGTTTCTTAATTTTAATTAATTAATTTATTTCAATTGGAGGCTAATTACTTTACAATATTGTAATGACTCTTGCCATACATTGACATGAATCAGCCGTGGGTGTACATGTGTCCCCCATCCTGAACACCCCCTCTTACCCCCCTCCCCATCCAACCCCTCAGGGTCATCCCAGTGCACCGGCCCTGAACGCCCTGTCTCATGCATCGAACCTGAACTGGCGATCTATTTCACATACGGTAATATACATGTTTCAATGCTATTCTCTCAAATCATCCCACCCTCGCCTTCTCCCACAGAGTCCAAAAGTCTGCTCTTTACATCTGTGTCTCTTTTGCTGTCTCCCATGTAGGGTCATTGTTACCATCTTTCTAAATTCCATATATATGTGTTAATACACTGTATCAGTGTTTTCCTTTCTGACTTACTTCACTCTGTATAATAGGCTCCAGTTTCATCCACCTCGTTATAACTGATTCAAATGCTCTGACTTCTATGGTGAGTATATGTTGCTTCTACAGTGATCAAATAGATTAAGTTATTATAAAAATTTTAAGTTTTAGAAGGCTTTCCTTTCAGCTGAAAAGTTGTGTGCCCAGAGATATCCACTAAGTTTCATTTCGTATGGAACAAGAAATCTTACAGATTATCTCCATTAATATATGAATTTCCTCTTTGGAAAAAACTTACCATTTTCCAAAATTGCAATATTTAGGTATAAAACTAACAAGACATGCACAAGATCTGTGTTGAAGGCTACAAAAATGCTAATGAAAGAAATCGAGTCCTAAATAAATAGTAAATAAATAGAGATAAGTATCATGGACTGGTCAACTCAATGTAGTGATGATGTCTACTTTCACTAAATTGATCCATACATTTAAAGCAATGTTAATCAAAATTCCAGCAGAATTTTGTCTGTAGATATAAACGAGCTGATTCAAAAAGTTTATGGAAGGACAAAAAACAAATTAATGGAAGGGCAAAAGAACAAGAATAGCTAAAACAATTATGAAAAAGTAGAATAGCTGCTTGCTCGGTGCCACCGTGGCCAGGAGGCGACTAGAGTATGTCAGCCCCATTTGAGGCATGCAGTGAGGTGGTTCCATGCGGAACACTGTGGGGCCAGTGGTACCAGACCTTGGAGGAGGTGTTCATTGAAGTTCAAGTGCCGCCAGGCACTTGCGCCCAGGATATCCACTGCGGCCTGCAGCGCAAGCATGTGGCGCTGGCCATGGGTGGCCATGGATCCTCAAGGTAGTGGCAGGGCAAACTCTTTGACTCTACAATAGCTGATGAGGGAACATGGACTCTGGAGGATAGAAAAATGATCCATATTGTTCTTACAAAGACGAGGAGAGATGCAGCAAATTGTTGGACTTCTCTTCTAGAATCTGAATGTGCAGCTCACCCTTGGGTTCAAGACCAAATGCAGAGAGAACTTACATTAGGGAGATTCCAGAAAGAAAGTCCTGGTTTTGACTTCAGCGGAGCAGAAATCTCAGGAAACTGCACTAAAGGTGGACCAGATTTCTCGAATCGTGAGAAATAACTGATCTTCTTGCTGCATTTTGTGGATCCTAGCAGATGTTGCCAACGTAATCAGAGGAACAGATTATGTGGTGGAAGAAAAATATGGATGCCTAGTTAACAAATTGCAAAATACATTCAAATATGGTTCTAAAAATTGCATTCAAATATGATTTACATAGGAAACATCTTAAATACTGTGGGAACTATTCTATTGATACATGGTAACTTTTCTTTTGGACTTGTTTTTGCTCAGCATGACGTTTTATATGCTGCATTTTACTAATTTCATATTTAACCTGTATTTTTAATATGAAAAGTTTTAAGGTATAGATCATGTAAAATGACAGGGTGCCTTCAGGGAAAATTAAGTTTTTATTTCGATAACTGTGATGCAGAAATTATGTTCAATAAATTATTCTAAATAGGAAAAAAAGTAGAATAAAATTCCATTTTCTTAAAATACCTGATTTTAAGAAAAGGTTGTTGTAATCAAGGTATACCTATGGATGATTCTTGTTGATGTTTGACAGAAAACAACAGAATTCTGTAAAGCTATTATCCTGCCATTAAAAGATAAATAAAAAAATTTTTTAAAGATTCTGTGTAATTGATTAAAGGGTAGACACTCTGATCTGTGGAGCTGATTAGTGAGTCCAGAAATAAACTCACTGGGCAGTGAAGAATTTGGGAAACAAGAAACGGGATCATAATTTATGTTGAGAATGCAGGGGTTAGGGTGATATTTGTTGGTGGTGCTGGAAACCCAGACAGTAAGTTTAGAAGTTAGTGCATTGGACAGAATGGAGTCCACACAGATAGGTGTCTGTGCAGGAGCATAAGGTCCATGTCTGAAGAAGGGTCTTCCAGTACAAGCCTTCCCAGCTGTGGTCAGGAAGTCTTCGGAGTTCTATGGCTGAGTGTCAGAGCCAACTTCTGTGAGGGGGTAGGCAGAACTCTGGGATTACAGTCCTCACTTCCACCATAGTGCTCAGCCTTGTTTATATTTGTGAAGTGGATTTCTGTGGAAGGCTTCACTTGGAATAAGAGATTCCACATCTAAAATTTTGACAGCCACTGTCCACTAGATAAATGATGCATCATATCATTGAATTTCAGCCTTCAAGTACCTGAGCCCGGGGTTGTCTTCAGGTCTCTGATCTATTTATCCTGAACAACTTTTATTGCCAAAGATCTGCCAACTGCCTAAAACTCACACATTAGGCTTGAGGAGATAAGTTTCTGCATATTGGGGGATGTGGTGAAAGATTGTAAGCTCAGTCTTGGCAATGACTATCAAGAGCAAAGTCTTAAAAGTGTCCTGACATAACAACTATAAGATGGAAAGGTCGTTATTATAACTGTATAGTGTATTCCATGAGGTCACAAAGAGTCAGGCATGACTGAGAGGCTGAACAACAATACATGAGCCACAAATACACAGAAAAAATAAATTTAAATACAAGAAAACTTTCTCCCATTAAAGTCTTTCCTAAATTTAATCTTTTTTTTTCAGCTTTTATTTATTTATTTATTTATTTTTTAAATTTTTATTGATGTATAGTTGATTTACAGTGTTATGTTAGTTTCAGGTATACTTTTGTATATGTATATATATATTCTTTTTCAGACTTCTTTTCCTTTATAGGTTAATACAAGATATGGGATTTTCCAGGCCTAAATTTAATCTTTGTGCAACTTTAGTTTCCAGCTGTGTTTGCAGGAGAGGAGATGGCATCCTATAGCATGTAGGCCACTATCTAAGCAACAGTCTTTAAAAAAAAAATTCTTTTCTGTTATGGTTTACCACAGGATATTGAATATATTTCCCTGTGCTCTAAAGTAGGACCGACCTTTCTGTTATCCATCCTACATGTAATAGTTTGCATCTGCTAATCCCAAACTCCCAATCGACTCCTCCCCTATCCCCTTGGGAACCACAGGTCTGTTCTCTATGTTCATAAGACTATTTCTGTTCCATAGATAAGTTAATTTGTGTCATATTTTAGATTCCACATATAAGAGATACCATATGATACCTGTCTTTCTTTGTCTGACTTACTTCACTTAGTATCATCATCTCTAGATCTGTCCATGTTGCTGAAAATGGCGGTTTCATTCTTTTTCATGACTAAGTAGTATTTCATTGTGTATACCATATCTTATTTATCCATTTATCTGCTGACGGGCATTCAGGTTGCTTCCATGTCTTGGCTATTGTAAATATTGCTGCTATGAACATTGGGGTGCATGTATCTTTTCAAGTTATGGTTTTCTCCAGATATATGCCCAAGAGTGGGATTGCAGGATCATATGGCAACTTTATTTTTAGTTTTTTAAAGGAACTTTCATACTGTTCTCCATAGCGTCTGTACCAATATACATTCTCACCAACAGTGTAGGAGGGTTCCATTCTCTCCACACCCTCTCCAGCGTTTATTCTTTGTAGACTTTTAGTGATAGCTATTCTAAACAATGTGAGGTGATACCTCATTGTGGTTTTGATTTGTATTTCTCTGAGAGTTCCAGAAAAACATCTATTTCTGCTTTATTAACTAGGCCAAAGTTTTTCACTGTGTGGATCACAACAAACTGTGGGAAATTCTTCAAGAGATGGGAATACCAGACCACCTTTCCTGCGTCCTGAGAAGCCTGTATGCAAGTCAAGAAGCAACAGTTAAAACCAGACTGGTTCCAAGTCGGACAAGGAGTACATCAAGGCTGTATATTGTCACCCTGCTTATTTAACTTATATGCAAAGTGCATCATGAGAAATGCTGGACTGGATGAAGCACAAGCTGGAATCAAGATTGCTGGGAGAAATATCGATAACCTCAGATATGCAGATGACACCACCCTTATGGCAGAAAGCAAAGGAGAACTAAAGAGCCTCTTGATGAAAGTGAAAGAGGAGAGTGAAAAAGTTGGCTTAAAACTCAACATTCAAAAAACTAAGATCATGGCATCTGGTCCCATCACTTCATGGCAGATAGATGAGGAAACAGTGCAAACAGTGGCCTGACTTTACTTTTTTGGGCTCCAAAATCCCTGCAGATGGTGATTGCAGCCATGAAATTAAAAATGCTTGCTCCTTGAAAGAAACTTATGACAAACCTAGACAGCTTATTAAAAAACAGAGACATTACGCTGCCAACAAAGGCCTGTCTAGTCAAAGCTATGGCTTCTCCAGTGGTCATGTATGGAGGTGAGAGCTGGACTATAAAGAAAGTGGAGTGCTGAAGAATTGATTCCTTTGAACTGTGATGTTGGAGAAGACTCCTGAGAGTCCCTTGGACTGCAAGGAGATCCAACCAGTCCATCCTAAAGGAAAGCAGCCCTGAATGTTCATCAGAAGGACTGATGCTGCAGCTGAAGCGCTAATACTTTGGCCATCTGATGTGAAGAATGGACTCATTTGAAAAGACCCTGATGCTGGGAAAGATTGAAGGCAGAAGGAGAAAGGGACCATAAAGGATGAGCTGGTTGGATGGCATCACCGACTCGATGGACATGAGTTTGAGCAAGCTCTGAGAGTTGGTGATGGACGAGAAGACCTGAGGTGCTGCAGTCCATGGGGTTGCAAAGTGTCGGACACAACTGAGTGACTGAACTGAATCGAATAATTAGCAATGTGGAGCATCTTTCCATATAAGCAACAATCTTTTTAACTTTACTATGGTCTCCAATGATCCCTATTAATGCAGTCTAACATGATGTCCAGCCCAGGCCCCTCTGCTGATATGCATGTTTCCTACTGTGCACTGGACAGCCCCACATGGTCACCTGGCAGAAGCTCAAGGTCGACATAGCCCACACTGGCCACATCCTTTACACCTTTCCTCATCAACTAACCACCACCTCTTCCTCAGTCTCAGCTGAGAGTAATGGGTTCTACCTAGCAAGAAACCTCAGAATTCAAGGTCATTAGAGACTCTTCTCACCATGTCATGGTTTGTAACTCCCTGAAACTCTCTCCCAGCGATTAAATTGCCAACATCAATTGGATCGTCGAAAAAGCATGAGAGTTAAAAAAAAAAATCTACTTCTGCTTTATTGACTATGTCAAAGCCTTTGACTGTGTGGATCACAACAAACTGTGGAAAATTCTTCAAGAGATGGGAATACCAGACCACCTGACCTGCCTCCTGAGAAATCTGTATGCAGGTCAAGAAGCAACAGTTAGAACCAGACATGGAACAACAGAATGGTTCCAAGTCAGGAAAGGAGTACATCAAGGCTGTATATTGTCACCCTGCTTGTTTAACTTATATGCAAAGTACATCATGAGAAATGCTGGACTGGATGAAGCACAAGCTGGAATCAAGATTGCCAGGAGCAATATCAATAACCTCAGATATGCAAATGACACCACCCTTATGGTAGAAAGTGAAGAAGAACTAAAGAGCCTCTTGATGAAAGTAAAAGAGGAGAGTGAAAAGGCTGGCTTAAAACCTAACCCAACCCAGCCTTAAAACCTGGAGAAAGATCATGGCATCTGGCCCCATCACTTTATGGCAAATAGATGGGGAAACAGTGGAAACAGTGGCAGATTTTATTTTTTGAGTTCCAAAATCACTGCAGGTGGTGACTGCAGCCATGAAATTAAAAGATGCTTGCTCCTTGGAAGAAACTTATGACAAACCTAGACAGCTTATTAAAAAGCAGAGACATTACCTTGCCAACAAAGGTCCATCTAGTCAAAGCTATGGTTTTTCCAGTAGTCACGTATGGATGTGAGAGTTGGACTCTAAAGAAAGCTGAGCACCAAAGAATTGATGCTTTTGAACTGTGGTATTGGAGAAGACTCTTGAGAGTCCCTTGGACTGCAAGGAGAATCAACCAGTCCATCCGAAAGGAAAGCAGTCCTGAATATTCATTGGAAGGGCTGATGCTGAAGCTGAAACTCCAATACTTTGGCCACCTGATGTGAAGAACTGACTCATTTGAAAAGAGCTGATGCTGGGAAAGATTGAAGGCAGGAGGAGAAGGGGACAGCAGAGGATAAGATGGTTGGATGGCATCACCGACTCAATGGACATGGGTTCGGGTGGAGTCCGGGAGTTGGTGATGGACAGGTCGGCCTGGGGTGCTGCAGTTCATGGGGTCGCAAAGAGTCGGACATGACTGAGGGACTGAACTGAACTGAAAACTCTCTCACATCTATCTGTACCTCACCATTGTCCCACCCAGACTGAATTAAGGTCACATTTTTCTTTGGTTCACTTGATGTTCTTTCTCAGCATGTATTCAATAATTGATGGATCAATGAATGAATGAATCAAATCACTGATTCAAAAATGTGGAGCCTGTCTCCTCTCTTGCCTGGGCCCTCTGCCTCTATGGAAGAAACACCAAGTGCTACAACTGCTCACATAGCTCTTAATTCTTGTGGAAAACTCACCAAGAATACACACATTATGGTTGTGTCTTCCCCAGGTCCAAGCATCATCTTAGAGTTGGGTATGCTCTCAACTGATTGATTCATGGTGCTTCCTACATCAGGCTCCACACATCTCTCATCATTCTGGATCTACCACAGCCACAGCTTCAGCTCTAGTCACCTTCCAGGTGAAATAGTGAAAAGAAAAAAAATGAGAAGAGAGAAGAGGAAGAAAGAGTAGATCTGATCACTAAGCTGAATATAAAGATTGCAGAAATAGATCAGCCATATAGAAAGAAAGGAGAAGCAATCCTTTGTGTGTAAGAGAGATATCCTGGAGCAGATGGTCTCTTCTGTTATTTCAAATACAGAAATATGATTTAGTAGTGTTCCGGAGAGTTACTAAGGGGAAATCGAGGATCTCTGACAAAAGCAGAGAGACAGCATGTAAGTCAGAACTGGATAGTCAGCCCAGATCTGGTTTTCTGAAGAGGACAGCTCCCCAAATTGTGGAAAAGGCTATGTTGGACCATGTTATCCCACAGAGCACCCATGCCTACCTCAGGCCCTATGTGTTTCCTTAGGACAATCTACACTGTGGCAAGACTTCAGGCATTAATGAATAAGTTTCTCCATACCCTCTACCCACATCACTTGCCGCTGAAGGCCTCTTCTCTCCTTCATTCCCATAGCTGGACAAGTCACCTTCTAAATAATGAAAAATAAAGACTGAAAATACATGACAGACTTGTTGTTGTTTAGTCTCTAAGTCTTTGCGACCCGATGGACTGTAACCCACCAGGCTCATCTGTCCATTTGATTTCCCAGGCAAGAATACTGGAGTGGGTTGTCATTTCCTTCTTCAGAGGATCTTCCTGACCCAGGGATTGAACCCGTGTCTCCTGCATCTCCTGCGTTGGCAGGTGGTTTCTTTACCACTGAGCTACCTGGGAAGCCCACAAGACAGACTAGTATCCTTCCTAGTGGATAAAATATCCTTACTAGTGGAAAAAACAGTGGCCTTCCATCCAGGCAATGAGTTAAATGCATGCTTCCCACTTTGAATATAGACACTCAGCAGCACTGATAAGGGGGGCAAGGAGAAGATTAAGAAACCAAGAAGGTGCATAGCCCCAGATTTGTGTGGAATGGCAATTGCCTCAACACCCTTCAACTCATTCTTGTGTGACAGCCTTCTTCTAACCGCTTCCAGATCTGTCATCCTAACTGCCTAGGGCTCGTAAAGCAATCCCCAGAGGATGAATCTGACATTTTGAACAATGATGGGCACTGAAGGGAAAGTCTGGCCTTGATTACAATAGACTACAAAGAACCAGTTGAAATCACTCCCCAAGAAAATACTAGACATCTTTTTTTTTTTTTTTTCCATAGGAAGGGAGGAAGTGATGAAGGAATAGCAGAAGAGGAAAAGAGATGGAAGAGAGGAGGAAGGGAAGGAGACAGAGAAGGAAGATCGTTTTTTATTTATGAAGCAAATAATTGAAATGGCTGTTTTGACTGAGGAGTGAGCAGAAAGGAGGAGGAAGCAGAAGATAGTGAGAAGGTTAATGGAATGCAAACTAGTACAGCCGCTATGGAAAACAGTGTGGAGATTTCTTAAAAAACTGGAAATAGAACTGCCATATGACCCAGCAATCCCACTTCTGGGCATACACACTGAGGAAACCAGATCTGAAAGAGACACGTGCACCCCAATGTTCATCGCAGCACTGTTTATAATAGCCAGGACATGGAAGCAACCTAGATGCCCATCAGCAGATGAATGGATAAGGAAGCTGTGGTACATATACACCATGGAATATTACTCAGCTGTTAAAAAGAATTCATTTGAACCAGTCTTAATCAGATGGATGAAGCTGGAGCCCCTTATACAGAGTGAAGTAAGCCAGAAAGATAAAGAATATTACAGCATACTAACACATGTATATGGAATTTAGAAAGATGGTAACGATAACCCTATATGCAAAACAGAAAAAGAGACACAGAAATACAGAACAGACTTTTGAACTCTGTGGGAGAATGTGAGGGTGGGATATTTCAAAAGAACTGCATGTATACTATCTATGGTGAAACAGATCACCAGCCCAGGTGGGATGCATGAGACAAGTGCTCGGACCTGGTGCACTGGGAAGACCCAGAGGAATCGGGTGGAGAGGGAGGTGGGAGGGGGGGATCGGGATGGGGAATATGTGTAAATCTATGGCTGATTCATATCAATGTATGACAAAAAAAATAATAATAATTAAAAAAAAGTAAATTATTAAAAAAAAAAGTTGTCCAGTGCTAAGAGCCTTGGACAAGGGGTTAGGAGATTCAAATTCTAGTCACTGTTCTGCCACTGACTTACTAACTTGCAAGTGCCATCCCTTCTCTAGGTCTCAGTTTCTTCATCTGTGCAGTGGGGATGTGTGGGGACTTAGAGCTGCCACCGAAGACACTGCCTGCTTGGTTTTCACAGAAGAAAGGCAGATCTCACAGAATTAGGCTGTCAATAGGGATATATGTATTGTTTAATTAAATTAGTAATGGATTCAGTAAATACAGACGTCAGCTGTTTGTGAAAAGTTTCTAATACTCCCAAACATTCAACTTAATAAATCACATCACATTGCTCATAAGCTGTAACTTCCTTTTCCAAAAAACACCTTTATTGAGATATAATTCACATACCATGAAATTCACCCATTTAAAGTGTACAAAGTTGCAAAAACAGTACAGAAATGTTCTGTGTAGGCTTCATCCAGTTGCACCCAGGAGTTACTATAATGCCATATCAACTGATGTTGATACAATGTTTTAGTATTGTTCTGTCAGTCTTTCATGAGTGTAGACAAGATACACAAACATTCTGTCATCACCTCCATAATCACCTCTACACTCACAATTCCAACCCCTGGAAACCAATTGTCTCTTCTCCAACAGTGTAACATTGTTATTTCAAGAAAACTACATATGTGCAATCATACTGTATACTTTTAGATACTAGATGTCTTCACTCTGAGTAATGCCCTTTCAACAATACAAATTAATGCATGTATGAAGAGTTTGCTCATTTTTATTGTTGAGTACTAATCCATGTGAAATGAGTGCAATAGTACAGTAGTTTGAACATTCTTTGGCATTGCCTTTCTTTGGGATTGGAATGAAGACTGACCTTTTCCACTCCTGTGACCACTGGGGAGTTTTCCAAATTTGCTGGCATATTGAGGGCAGCACCTTCACAGCATCATCTTTTAGGATTTGAAATAGCTCAGCTGGAATTCTATCACCTCCACTAGTTTTGTTCGTGGTGATGCTTCCTAAAGCCCGCTTGACTTTGCAATCCAGGATGTCTGGCTCTAGGTAATTAATCACACCATCATGGTTATCTAGGCCACGAAGATCTTTTTTGTATAGTTCTTCTGTGTATTCTTGCCACCTCTTTTTAATCTCTTCTGCTTCTGTTAGGTCCATACCATTTCCATCCTTTACTGTGCCCATCTTTACATGCATTATTCCCTTGGTAGCTCTCATTTCCTTGAAGAGAACTCTAGTCTTTCCTATTCTATTGCTTTCCATTATTTCTTTGCACTGATCACTTAGGAAGGCTTTCTTATCTCTTCTTGCTATTCTTTGGAACTCTGTATTCAGAAGGGTATATCATTCCTTTGCTCCTTTGACTTTCACTTCTCTTCTTTGCTCAGCTATATGTAAGGCCTCCTCAGGCAACCATTTTGCTTTTTTGCATTTCTTTTTCTTGGGGATGGTTTTGATCACCGCCTCCTGTTAATGTTTCAAACCTCTGCCCAGAGTTCTTCAGGGGCTCTGTCTATCAGCTCTTAACCTCTTGAATCTATTTGTCACTTTCACTGTGTGATCGTAAGGGATTTAATTTAGATCATACTTGAATGGCTTCAACAGTATGCGAACCAAGAACTTCCAGATGTTCAAGCTGGATTTAGAAAAGGCAGAGGAAACAGAAGTCAAATTGCCAACATCTGTTGGATTATCAAGAAAGCAAGAGAATTTCAGAAAAACATTTACTTCTTCTTCATTGGCTACGCTAAAGGCTTTGACTGTGTGGATCACAACAAACTGTGGAAAATTCAAGAGATGGGAGTACAAGACCACCTTACCTGCCTCCTGAGAAACCTGCTTGCAGGTCAAGAAGCAGCAGTTAGAACTGGACACGAAACCACAGACTGGTTCCAAATCAGAAAAGGAGTACGTCAAGGCTGTATATTGCCACCCTGCTTACTTAACTTCTATGCAGAGTACATCATGCAAAATGCTAGGCTGGATGATGCACAAGCTGGAATCAAGATTGCCAGGAGAAGCATCAATAAACTCAGAAATGCAGGTGACACCACCAGACAGAAGAAAGCAAAGAGGAGCTTAAGAGCCTCTTGATAAACATGAAAGAGGAGAGTGAAAAAGTTGGCTTAAAACTCAACATTCAAAAAACGAACATCATGGCATACCCAGTCCCATCACTTCATGGCAGATAGTTAGGGAAACAATGGACAGAGTGACAGACTTTATTTTCTTGGGCTCCAAAATCACTGCAGATGGTGACTGCAGCCATGAAATTCAAAGAAGCTTGCTCCTTGGAAGGAAAGTTATGACCAACCTAGACAGCATATTAAAAAGCAGAGACATTACTTTGCCAACAGAGGTCCGTCTAGTCAAGGCTATGGTTTTTCCAGTGGTCATGTATGGATGTGAGAGTTGGACTATAAAGAAAGCTGAGTGCAGAAGAATTGATTCTTTTGAACTGTGGTGCTGGAGAAGACTCTTGAGTACCTTGCACTGGAAGGAGATCAAAAGAGTAAGTTCAGTTTAGTCGCTCAGTCATGTCCGACTCTTTGTGACCCCATGAACCGCAACACGCCAGGCCTCCCTGTCCATCACCAACTCCCGGACTCCACCCAAGCCCAGGTCCATCGAGTCGGTGAGGCCATCCAACCATCTTATCCTCTGTCGTCCCCTTCTCCTCCTGCCCTCAATCTTTCCCAGCATCAGGGTCTTTTCCAATGAGTCAACTCTTTGCATCAGGTGGCCAAAGTATTGGAGTTTCAGCTTAAACATGAATCCTTCCAGGACTGATCTCCTTTAGGGTGGACTGCTTTCCTTTCGGATGGACTGGTTGATTCTCCTTGCAGTCCAAGGGACTCTCAAGAGTCTTCTCTAATACCACAGTTCAAAAGCATCAATTCTTCGGCGCTCAGCTTTCTTCACAGTCCAACTCTCACATCCATACATGACCACTGGAAAAACCATAGCCTTGACTAGACGGACCTTTGTTGACAAAGTAATGTCTCTGCTTTTTAATATGCCATCTAGGTTGGTCATAACTTTCCTTCCAAGAGGTAAGCGTCTTTTAATTTCATGGTTGCAATCACCATCTGCAGGGATTTTTGAGCCCCGAAAAACAAAGTCAGCCACTGTTTCCATTTTTCCCCATCTATTTGCCCTGAAGTAATGGGACCAGATGCCATGATCTTAGTTTTCTGAATGTTGAGCTTTAAGCCGACCTTTTCACTCTCTTCTTCCACTTTCATCAAGAGGCTGTTTAGTTCTTCTTCGCTTTCTACCATAAGGGTGGTGTCATCTGCATATCTGAGGTTATTAATACTTCTCCCGGCAATCTTGATTCCAGCTTGTGCTTCCTCCAGCTCAGCGATTCTCATGATGTACTCTGCATATAAGTTAAATAAGGAGGGTGACAATATATAGCTTTGACATACTCCTTTACCTATTTGGAACCACTCTGTTGTTCCATGTCCAGTTCTAACTGTTGCTTCCTGACCTGCATACAGGTTTCTCAAGAGGCAGGTCAGGTGTTCTGGTATTGCCATCTGTTGAAGCATTTTCCACAGTTTATTGTGGTCCACACAGTCAAAGGCTTTGGCATAGTCAATAAAGCAGAAATAGATATTTTTCTGGAACTCTCTTGCTTTTTCAATAATTCAACAGATGTTGGCAATTTGATCTCTGGTTCCTCTGCCTTTTCTAAAACTCATAATAAGCCTCAAAATCAGGTAGTGTAATTTCGTCCATATTTCTTCCCTCTTTTACAGTTTTTAGCTATGGAGGTTCTATCCATTTCAATATGAAAGTTAGAATCAAACTGCCAATTTCTACTTATAAGTTTTTTGGTTTTTAATTGGGAATTGCATTAAGCTAGCAACGAATTTGGAAAGATTTTATATATTAACAATATTAAGCATTCTAAACCTTGTACAAGACATCTACCTGGACTTCCCTGGTGGTCCAGTTGTTAAGACTCTACAGTTCCACTGCAGTGGGTGTGGGTGGGATTTCTGGTGCAGCAAAAAAAAAAAAAAGATATTTAGTTTATTAGTTTAAATTTTATATTAGTTTAACTAACTTATGTCTGCAATGTTTTGTAGTATTCAGGGTATAGATCTACATATTTTTTGGATTTATCTCTGAACATTTCATATATTCTAAAGCTATTTTAAATTTCATTGTTGCTTATTTCAATTTCCAAATATTTAGGATAAACCACTAAAAAAAAAAATAGAATGTCTAGCTTCCAAACTAGTAGGAGGGGTGAGGAATTAAAATTTTTTAAAAAAGAACTTAGATGACAGGAATGAAGGACAAAGATGCATAGAAAGAGCAAGCCCAAAATAAATAAGATGGTAGAAAGAAATCCAGATATACCAATAATTACAATAAATGGAAACAGAAGAAGGGCAGAGAGCAGCAGTTTCTCCCTCGGCAAAAGCCGTGCCACCCCAGACCCGGTCTGTCATTCTGTAGTGTGCTAAGTCCTAAATCAATGTCCCTGGACACTGCTGCATGCTTTGCAGGTGACTGTGATAGATCTATGAAGGCCAGGCTGTGGGAACTGATCCCTGAAACTTGCCTCATACCTTATTCTGACTCAGCCTACTTGAGCCCATCCATGATCTCCCAGGGTCCTGCCACCTGGGCAAGACTGCTCATGAGAAGGCAGGTGAACTGGGTTATTTAGGTCCACTGGTATGCCTCATGGCTGTCAGGGCACCTTTTACAAATTTAGAGGGCAGAAGGGACACAGGTTTAGCCATGGACTTTATACTTTATTTGAAGCATGGCTCCTTATCTGTTCTTATGATTCTTCCTGTGTCAAGTAGCAGATTTTTGATACATTTTAGTTAAACAAATGGATGAATGAATGTAACTTCAGCCTCCACTGTCTCTATTTTGCTAAATAAAGTAGAGAGTTTGCAGTCCTTTCTCCATTGGATAATTCTGCAGAATATGACAGTGATGGCCAGAAATCAAAATCACAAAACTTGGCAGATGGTGTCCCTAGAAATGCATGATTTGCACTGTCAACTGAGCCCACAGTGCTGGAGACAGGAAGCAAAGTTTCTGCAGGAGAGCCCGGGAAGACACAGGAGGCAACCGTCTGGATAAGAGGGAGCCTCTTCCTGAGGGTAAGGTCACATTAGGTGAGAGAAGTGGCAACATTTATATCTCCCCGGCACCTCCTCACTTTTAGTCACCTGATTGCCTCTGCCAATAAGGCACTTGCTGGCCAGCACCCCTGCCTTATAGCAGTCTGTCCAAGGAGAGACTCCTCTGCTTTCCCAACTGGCCCTCTCAAGATCCCCTACTTGTCCAAGCCCACTGGGAGCCCCCTGCCCTCCCTATGGTTACTAGTTTGCAACTGATGCCTGAACCCTGACTCCCACTTCCAAATCAGGAGCACAAGCCCACCTGGAAGAGGATGGCAGGCTAGGACCTCTGCCCACTGTGTCTCAGCTGGTGCCAAGTAAGCCCATGGGCCTGGGGCCTCGGTTCTCTGAGCTGCCTCTAGTGGGGAGGGCTGTGCAAGAGCCTCACACTCACAGCCTGTATCTGTTTTACTCTCTATACAGTCATTAGACAGATCTTAACTAAAAAATAAATTAGATAACATTTCTCTCCTGCTTAAACTTTCCAGTGACTCCCTGCTTTCCTCAGAGTAAGTTCCAAATCCCTTCCTCTGGCTTACAGGGTCCTGCACACTGAGGATGTTGGCCCCACAGCCAGCCTTGCATCTTGCCACTCTCCCCACTTGTTTGAAATATGAGGCCAAGGGTCCCCCCATCCCTCAAGCAAGGCTCTTACCTGCCATGCTGGGGGCCTCTAGGGACACAACTTGTGTGCCCTTGAGCTTCTGTGGCTTGTGAGAGCAACCTGGTGCAGGCACTCCACCCTTCTGATGACTCAGTTGTGGAATTTGGGGGCAATGCCTCCTCTCGCTTCATTTCCCCAGGTGTTTGGCTAAGAAACCAATAAGGCTGCGTGGGTCTCAGCCCAGTCTGCAGGACTTGAGGAGCTGAGAGTGAGAAGTGTGGAAAACCCGAGAGTTGCAAGCTATTGACAGATCCCTTAGGGCCCTCCAAAGACTTCCTTGTAGCAGGCATCCTTCTCTGATGTCCCATGAGGCAGTTGTGTTGTACAGTTTGTCTGTCCCAAATACTGGCTCACTCATCAGATTGCAGGACAATGAAGAGAAGCTATTGATTTCCTGTTGGTCCACTGCCAGGATTCATGGGTACCTTTTTCCCTGACAAGGCATTCTCAAATCAAGAGGCTGCCTCCTCCCTTCCCTCCAATGTTTCCAATTGTGGTAAAATCTATATAACATAAAATTTGCTATCATGACTGTTTTTAAGCATCCAGTTTAGTGGCATTAAGCACATTCACATTGTTGTTCAGCCATTACCACCATCCACTTCTAGAACTCTTTTCATCTTGCAAAATTGAAATTCTGTTCCCATTAAACACTAATTCCCCAGCCCCTCCCCCAGCCCCTACAAACACCATTCTACTTTTCTGTCTCAATGAACTTGACTACTGTAGGGACCTCATAGAAGTAAAACCATACTGCATTTGTCCTTTTGGGCTTGGCTTCTTTCAATGAGTATAATGTCCTCAAAGTTCATCCATGTTGTAGCAGATGTTAGAATTTCCTTCCCTTTAAGACTGAATACTATGTCATTGTATTTATGTATCACATTTTGTTTATCCAGTTATCCATTGATAGACACTTGAGTTACTTTCACCTCTTGGTTAATTATGAATAGTTCTGCTAAGAACATGAGTGTGCAAATATCTCTTTAAGACCCTGCTTCCAATTCTTTGGGATATGTACCCAAAGAGAAATTGCTGAATCAGTATGATAGTTCTCCACATTCTTGCCAACACTTGTTATTTTCTGTTTTTTATTTAATAGTTGCCATCCTAATGGGTATGAGGTTTTTATTTGCATTTCTCTAATGACTAATGATGTTTAACATCTTTTCATGCGTTTATTTGCCCTTTATAAATCATTTGGAGAAATTTCTATTCAAGTCCTTTGCCTGTTTTCAAATTGGGTTGTTTGTTTTGTTAATATTCAGTTGTAAAAGTTCTTTATATATTCTGGAGAGTAACCCTGTATCACGTGTATGATTTGCAAGTATTTTCTCCCATTCCATGGGTTGCCTTTTCACTCTTTTGGTTGCTTCCTTTGTTGCACACAAGTTTTAATTTTTTATGTAGTCCAACTTATCTACTTGTACTTTTGTTGTCTGTGCTTTTAGTGTCATATTCAAAACACCACTACCATATCTGATTTCATGAAGTTTCTCCTCTCTGTTTTCTAAGAGTTTTAGTTTTAGCACTTATGTTAGGGTTTTTGATCAATCTTGAGGTAATTTTTTATATGGTTAAGATGACAGTCCAACATTCTTTTGCCTGTAGTTACCCCATTGTTTTATTCCAAGCCATTTGTTGAAATTCCTTAGCTCTTAAAGGAAGCAAGGTATCTGAAGGTAAGTAGATCACTGTGCTACTCACTTGCTCAAGGAACCTGGAAAATTTACTCAGCTCCTATTTTTTAATCACCTGTTCATTCATTCATTCATTCTTTCATATAGCATGCAGTGTTAAAAATTAGAGCCCACAGCCTAGTAAAATTTAGGAAGTTCTGTGGTATTAGATGAGGGAAAGAATATTCTTTATTTTCACTAGTGCAGACAACCAGCTACAGGAAGATTAGCAACTTTGTCACCAAGAGAAATACCTGGTATTTTCATATCATGTCTCCATGGCAGCAGCTCTCTCCAAACATTCTTTACACTTGTCACTACTTCCTAATTACAATAATTACTAGACCTATCATTCAATCATATTATTTAATGCATCAATGAAGATGCACTTATATTTTACAAAATCACAATTGTGTTTTTTAATATTTTGATAACTGTATTTCAATAAAATTGCTTTCCTTTGTACCCCTTCTTATTTTATTTAATACATTCAGAAACATTATTCTGAGACAGGCGCTACAGGCTTCCCTAGATGAGCAAAGAGGTTAAGATGCCCTGCCCTACATAGGGCCCTGGGGACACAGTCTCAGTAAGATCCAGCCACTAGGAATGGGAGGGCACACAGATATGTAGATGCAACATACTATGCTGGGATCCCAGCAGACTACTTAACATCAAGTTGAGCACCATTTTTTGGAGGTCTGTGTAAAAAGAGAGATCAGCCATTTGTCAGTCTTGAGGAGTGATCCTGTCCCTGCTGATGATGTTTTCGCTCCTCTTTGTGCAGGTAATGAGATTCAGAAGAACCAGCCCAGCACCCATTGGCAGCAGAACATCAGCTCTCCTTTCTCCTCTTCTGCTGACACCAAATATATTCAGCTATGGAAATGGAGATGCTCAGTGAGCTCTCGGTAACTATGGAAATCCTAGGGTTTCCCTAGCAACAGCTCTAGTTCAGCCTTGTTGCTAGGGAACACTGGGATTCCCCAGGCTGCCACAAGAACAAGACTGCTCTAGCCCAAGGGCAGAGGCATGAGCACAGCTGTGAATCTGAGCCCCAGGAATGGATGATGTGTACCCCTTCACTCTGATCCTTTCAGATTGAAGGACCTGGCCAATAGCCAAGTGAAAGGGGGCTGCATACTGGGCAAGAGGTCTTGAGAGGATGATGAGGAAGGAGTGCAGTAGAGTACACAGACTAATGAGAAAAGTCCAAAATGAGCCCCAAAGATACCAAGAATGAGATCATGCTGGGCTTCAGGAAGCTCTTCAATCTTCAAGCCCAGAACTTGGCAGTTTGTAAAGCAGTTTCCCCAGGATGATAATGTAGTACACACCTGCTTGGGTTAAGGAGCAGGCCCAAGGTTAGAACTAAGCTAGTCTCATGGATGAGAGTGTACAATGTAGGTGGTCCCAAAGGGCCCTACGCTTAGAAGTGCTCTGCATGCTTGGTGTGATGCTCTGTTCTCACCATTTTGAAATTCAATTTTTAAAGAAGCAGCCCTGAATTTTTATTTTGCAATGTGTGTGTGCATGCTAAGTCACTTTAGTCATGTCCAGCTCTGTGTGATCCCATGGACAGCAGCCCACCAGGCTCCTCTGTCCATGGGATTCTCCACACAAGAATACTGGAGTGGGTTGCCATTCCCTCCTCCAGAGAATCTTCCCGACCCGAGGATCAAACCCATGGCTCTTGCATCTCCTGCATCAGCAGGCAGGTTCTTTACCACTAGCACCACCTGGGAAGCCCCTCACAGACACATGCATACATAAACACATTTTCAGAGCCTTTTAATCTATAGGTGTTCCCTCTATCTCTTTTATTCCCTTCCATAATTTGTTTGTCAAAGGAACCAAATCCTTTGCCCTGAGGAGTTTCCCTTAGCAGCATTCCATCAACTGCATACTCATGTCGTAGTTTAACAGGCCCGAGTATCCTGAACGTGTGTTGCACATTGGCAGTTGGATTTAGAGGTATAATCAGAATCAAGTTTGATATTTCATGGGGAAGACTACATTGTAGGTGGGACAGCATTCTTCATCAAGAGGCACATTGTATCTTGTTGTCTGTTGTTGTATTGTCAGTACCCACTGATTCTTGATGCTTAGATCTTTAATTTATTAGAGGTTGCAAATAGTAATAATCCAAGGCTATCTTACTCCTTCATTTCTTTGTTGGAATATTTCTATAAAGACACTCTTTCCCTCATCTACAGTTTGTATAAGAAAGGACTGACAAATGCTTGAATCTTTCCCTTTATTTCCCAATTTCCAAAAGAAAGTATTAATCTTCTAGTATCCTCCCAAAATTGTCATTTTAAAATATCATTTTGAGCTTGTATATTTAGACAAATTTTGTCCATCTTAATCAATTAGAGTTTCATTCTTTCTGATCATGAATTGGTCTCCTCTGTGGCCAGTATGAGTCCCTTTCAGGTAGTTGGGATCCTAAGACTTTCGAACACCACCCTACTAATCTTCATTTTGCAGTATGACAAGATGTTCCATGCTTATCTGTTATGTTCCTTGCCCCATACTTGGAACAAGCTATTTTCTCAAAGACCTCCATTTTTGTTTTTGCTGTTGTTTTATTTTAAGTGGGAAATGGAATTTCAAGAAGGCTCATTGCTGCTGGGCTGATTTCTAGATTGCGTCAGTGTTTGGTGCTAGGAATTATATACACACAAAGGTTAAAAATAAAATATCTCATAGTTCATAGTGATAATTTCCATTCATATTGAAGATTACAGAGTAAGTTTATTTAACACTTTTTTATGCACACACACATACACACATTGAATTAGAATATAACATACTTGCTCATTTCTTTTATCCCACACTATACATTTGAGCAAACTCAGGGAAATAGTGAAGGACAGGGAAGCCTGGTGTGCTGCAGTCCATGGGGTTGTAAAGAGTTGGACATGAGTGAAGAACTGAACAACAACAACCTGTTTGCCAAACCCTGGGATGATATGTGCTCTAAGCTGAATTTCAGTCCCCCAAAATTCCTATGTTGAAGTCCCAACACTAATACCTCAGAATGTGACTGGATTTGCAGATAAGATCTTTAAAGGGGTGATTAAAGTTAAATGAGGTCATTAGGATGGGCCCTAACTCAATATGACTGGTGTCCTTATGAGAAGAAGAAATTAGAACACAGACAGGCAGAGGGAAGATCACATGAGGACACAGGGAAAAGATTGCCATCCACATGCCAAGGAGAGAGGCCTCAGAAGGAACAGCTGTACTGACCCCTTGATCTCAGACTTCCAGCCTCCAGAAGTGGGAGACAATAGGTTTAAGTCCCTCAGTCATTGGTATTTCATTATGGCAGGCTGTTTAAGCCCCTCAGTGGTTGGTATTTCATTATGGTGGCCCCAACAGATAATAGGGGGCTTCTCTGGTAGCTCAGATGGTAAAGAATCTGCCTGCAATGCAGGAGACCCAGGTTTGATCCCTGGGTCAAGAAGATCCCCTGGAGAAAGAAATGGCTAACCACTCCAGTATTCTTGCCTGGAGAATTCCATGGACAGAGGAGCCTGGTGGGCTCCAGTCCATGGGGTCACAACGAGTCAGACATGACTGAGCGACTAACACACACACAACAGACTAACGTGTCCTTCAATGCTCCCACTTGTGTGAGGTACAGACCACGAGTATCTCACAGAGCAGGTACCTGCAACTCGGAGGGATTAAGTACCTTGCTTGGGGTCATGCAAGCTACCAAGCAGCCCAAGCCAGGATTCAAATTCAGCTTAGTCTGGCACTCAAGGCTGTGTTGATATCTCAGGCAGCCTGAGTGGGTTGCACTGCAGCTTATCCAATTCAGAATATCTGGATCTGTTTCTCTCTGCTGTCCCATGGGCTAAGGGCCATCTGACATGACTCTCCTGTCCCACGGCCCATGACCAGCACATTTCTGCCCAAGATTCCAGTTTCTCAAAGCTTCCTGGTCGTTGGCACCTGTGCTCAAGGCTGAGATGATCACCCTGGATAGATCCTTTCACAGAAGGACACTGAGGCCATATTGACATTTTCTGTCCAGAACACCAAACAAAAGAGTGGACATGAAAGGCCTTTGAAAAGTGTCAGTAGCAATGTAGCAGTCTCATGGGGTCCCTAAGCCCTTCAACACTAGAGGATACTTTTCTTTAGTGTTAAAGAGACTGTACCAGGAAAATGCAAATTCTGTTGCCTTCATGCAGGGGTGGGGGTGGCGTGAAATTCAGCTCTCTGTGACTCTCCCCTTTCATCCCCAAGGCAGCCAAGTATCTCCCTAAGCAAAGAACTACCTACCCAGAGAAAACCATGGCTCTCCCCTGGAAAGCAAATTCAACTGCAGCTGGTTAAGAGGATGGATTTTTTTTTTGTTAACAGTGCTTTATCAAGGTACAATGTACATACAAAACCACAGGGAAAAAAATGCACAGATATGGCAGCCTGGATGGAAGGGGAGTTTGGGGGAGAACAGATACATGTATATGCATGGCTAAGTCCATTCCCATTTACTTGAAACTATCATAACATTGTTAACCACCTATACACCAATATAAAATAAAAAGTTTTTAAAAATTAAGAAAACAAAAATATTGTGCAAATCAGAAGTGTAACACTTGAGAAATCTGTGATCATCATGCAGGTCAAAATGATAGTTGTAGTTGTCAAGTGGAAATCCCCACCCCTCTATAACAAAATTTCCATGCATAGTGTGACAACTCTGATTGTGCCAGGTATTGGGCCCCAAGGATGCAGAGTTGAAGGTCAGTGGAGTAGATGACCTTGCTAACCTAGTAGAACCAGAGCGATGACAGAGATCAGGGGCTAGGGAAACACAGAGAGGAGCATAGATCCAAGTCAAGCCATCATGAAAGATTCCCTTTGAGTATGTGACAGGTAAGCTGGATCATAAGAATGAGTCTGCTGGGGAAGAGAAGAAATAAATGGACATTGTAGACATAAGAGTGTGTGGAGGCTTAAGGGTATCAAACAGTTTAGGAGAAAGACTTCAGGGTAAATACAGCATAGGATGGCTCACTTGGGGTCAGAAACAAGATATAATTATAGAGAAATGAAAGCAAGATTCTTGTGTGACTTAGAAGCTGTTTCTGAAGTCAGAACAGTTAGTGCCTAATGTTCATGTCAGATTTTATTGCTGTGGTCAAAGGCTGTTACAGAATATACAGGGCAAAGAGCAGGGACTGCAGGATTCTCACAGCAACATTCAGAATAAATGTGAGTCTCTGCCTGACAAGTGATATTGCAGAGCAAGTTATATAAATGGAATTACTCATCTAATCGATCACAGCACAAATTGATCAAGGTAGCTAAAATCAGCTCAGCACTGATGTTTAAAATAGTCAAAGATGTTTAAACTTAACAAACCTAAATGCATGTTTTGCCTCATTGTCCCAGCATATCATTTTCTCCTTCTTTAATCATTTGTTTTACTTTGTCACCAGAACGTATCTTTTAAGTGTCCTTAAATCCTTTCTGAAAAAAGAAAAATAAACACCTAGATAGCCACATACATATGTACATCAGAAACTGTCCATCCTTTCCCAGCATCCCTGATATAAACCAAACTGTTATATACACTCAAGTCTGTTTCAAGACCATTTCTTCTGTTCCAATAATCAATTTTTTTTCCTGGTCTTATACCACACTGGTTTTATTTACTATGGTTATTTCCAACTAAACGTTAAAACATTCTCAACTCTCTCCCATTAAAAACAAAATAATAAAAGTTCATTCCTATGACACTTCCACATGACCACTAGATACTATCCTTCTCTTCTTATCCTTTTATAGTCAACTTTCTCAAAAATGTTATATATACATTCCTCTACTTACCACATTTCACCCCAGGCACCCACATTTTGGTTTCCATAGAAATCTTCTTGCTAAGGTCTGTCTCCTGATACACCCTCCCCTTGCTTTTATGACATTTCATTCCCTTAAATTTTCTGCAGTCACTTTCCTTATTTTCCGTCTCTTTACTTTGCCTCTCCTCCTCTTTCCATTTCTTAAACACCGAAGCTCCCAGGACTTTAGTCCTGGGCAGCCTTCTCTTAGCATGCACACTACACAGTCACCTTAGGAGGGCTCCCCACATCTATATTATCTGTGACACAGGCGATTCTACATGTTCATCAAACACCATTTCCTTTTCCTACTTTACTTGTGGCTAGGATACATTTCCCAGAATCCCTTCTGATTCAGTGTAGACATGTGACTGACTTCTCACCAAATGAATGTAGGAGAAAGAGACTATGAAACTTGCAGGTCTGGCCACTCAAATCTCACACGTGGTCCTCCAAGATCTGTCTCTGTACTCATCTTCCAGCCATGTGCAAAGAAGTCAGTAGAGATTTTGAAATGCCTAGGGGCCTCTGGAGCTACTGGACAGAAGGAAGTTTGGTCCCTGATATCCTGTACAGAGTGAAGCCTAGGCAGCACCCCAAACCATCTTTAGTGATTTGAACTATGACATGAGTGAAAAATAATCCTTTATTGAATTAGCTCACTGAGACACAGAGATTGTTTGATATAGCAGTTAACTCTCACTAACTGATATACCATCTTTATGCTAATGACAACCAAATATATGAATTTCAGGCTTGTATTGATACTTCTTTCGGTGCATCAAATAATTGACAATTGACAATGGTTGCCCAAGTGAGAAGACAATTTTTTAAGTTTATTAGTCATTTATTTTTCATGCAACAATTATCTATTGAGTACCTACTGTGCACCAGCACGGTACTAGGCTCTACATTTGCAATGATGAACAAACACAGGTCCAGGCCTTGCTCTTAAGAATTGTTCAGGTTGCTTTACTGCAGTGAAATATACATAACATAATATTTGTCATTTTAACTGCTTGTAAGTGTACAATTTTGTAACATAAATAGTTACCATTGCAACTATCTATACTCAAAAACTTCATCATCACAAGTGAAAACTCGGTCCCCATTAAATAATATCTCTCCCTCCTCTCCCCTCAGCTCCTGGTAACTTGTATTCTATTTTTTCATGCTTGTGCTCAGTCACTTCAGTCATGTCTGACTCTTTGCAACCCTATGGACTGTAGCATGGCAGCCTCCTCTGTCCGTGAGATTCTCCAGGCAAGAATACTAGAATGGGTTGCCACGCCCTCCTCCAGGGAATCTTTCTGACACAGAGATTGAAGCTGCATCTCCTGTATTGCAGGTGGATACTTTACCACTGAGCCACCAAGGAAGCCCATTCTACTTTCTATCTCTATGTATCTATTCTAGGTACGTGATACAAGTGGAAAAACACAGTATTTGTCTTTCTGTGTCTGACTTTTCTCCCTAAGCAAAATGTTTTCAGAGTCCATCCATATTATAGTGTGTATCAAATTTTCATTCCTTTTTACAGCTGAATAATATTCCATTGTATTATATAAACCATGTTTTGTTTATCCATTCATCTGTTGATGGACACTTAAGTTTCCACCTTTTGGCTATTGTAAATAATGTTGCTATGAACATGAATGTGCAAACTCTTTTTAGGTCTGTACTTTCAGTTCTTTTTGTGATACATCTAAGAGTGGAATTGGTCATATGGTAGTTTAATGTCTAATCTTCTGATAAATCGCCAAACTATTTTCCAAAATATCTGTACCATTTTATACTCCTATCAGCAATGAACCAGGGTTCCAATGTTTTCACATCCTCCCCAACACTTGTTATCTTCCATTTTTTTCTGGCCATCCTAGTGAGTGTGAAGTGTTATTTACTAATATTTTTAAATAGAAAAGTCATATAAGATTTATACAATCTTGTTTTAAGAAATTCAAGCCCAAAGCACGTTAAAAGGAAGAAGTCCATTTCCGTATAGCCCCCTCCTTCTTCTCCCCAGAGAAAACCACTGTTAAAAGTTTGGTGTGCATCCTTTCAGAACTTGTTCTCTGCATTTATATTCTTATATAGGCATGAATTTAAAATTATACATAATGTATATACACATTATGTAATTAATATCAATTTCCATCCTTCTTTCCACCCCTTCCAGTGTTCTTTCCACCCCTGAGATCTTACCCTATAGCTTACCCCACTGGTTATAAAGTGGTTCTTAATGTCCTGGAAGAATAAGCTGTGTTGACTAGTTTTATCACTAGCAGCAGAATTTTAGTATCTTTCTCATGGAGAAGGAAATGGCAACCCACTCCAGTATTCTTGCCTGGAAAATCCAATGGATGGAGAAGCCTGGTAGGCTACAGTCCATGGAGTCGCAAAGAGTCAGACACGACTGAGCAACTTCACTTTCATTTTCATGCAGAACATATCACCAAGGAAGTCTTGGGTCTGTTTTGGAATTACCTTTCCCTATCACATATACTAACAATTCTTTATGCTCCTTTCCCTCTTTGAAATTGCTTCCTTTGTCTGGGGAAAAAAAATGAATTAGAAAGATTTTCTCCCTCTTAAAGAAAACTAATGTCCAACAGTTTCAAATGGGTAACAGGTAGTGCTTGAGAAGACACTGCCCTCTGCTGGCTGTATTAGTTGAGGTTCTCCAGAAGAGAAGGTTTTCTATATATAAATCATCTCTTATTGGTTTTGTTTTACCTATATATATACATATATATATAGAGAGAGAGAGAGAAAGAAAGATAAAAAGACAGACAGGGACAGATTAGCTGGAAGGATTACAGAGGCTGACTTGTCTCAAGATCTGCAGGGTGAGTCAGCAAGCTGGAGACTCAGGAGAGCTGATGGCATAAGTTTCAGTCTGAGTGTGAAGATTTAGAAATGAGGACAGCCAGTGGTGTGGTTCCAGTCTGAAAGCTGGCAGACTCAAGACCCAGGAAGAGCCAGAGTCCCAGTTCAAAGAAGAGCTTCTTTCTCCGTGACTCAGTGGAATTGTCACCCTTTTTTGCTCTACTCATGCCTTCCACTGATTGAATGAGGCCCAACCATGTTAAGGAGAGCAATCTGCTTTTCTCACTCCATAGATGTAAATGTTAATCTCACCCAAAAATATCATCATAGAAACACAAAAATAATGTTTGACACCCCATGATTCAGCCAAGTTGACACATAAAATTAATAATTGAACTGGTCATATGAACTGCTTTGGAGACCAAACCAATAGCAGGAAGCTGTGGTGTATTTAAGCAATTGTGCTGATAGGTGTTATAAGCAATCAAAATTTTAAGTAAGAAATTAAGAATAGAAAAACATGTTAATCAACCCAGAGAGAAAAAGAATAGGCTCAACCATCTAGTTTTCACTTAAAAGTATTTAAGCTAATTGAAACAAGGAGCATGTTGTCTTAGACAGCAGAGTGATAGAGTAGAAAGATCATGAACTCTAGAGCCAGAAACTCTGAACTTGAGTCTTGGCTGCTGTGCTTAACCTTTCTGAGCCTCAGGTATTTTATCTGTAAAATAGGGTAATAATAATTCCTGCCCAATGCTGATGATTCAAGGATCAAGATTGCCCCAATTCTTTATGGTTTAGAAAGGACTAAGAGTTTGGGAAATCATGGGTCTGGGAGTTATAGACCACTGTCTGTAGAATGATTGATTAAACCTGACTATGGATGAGGAAATGACCAGAATTTGGGAGAAAAATAATAATGACATTTTGAGGTTTATAACAATGACAGACAAGCTTGGGTGGACATCAAACATGAACTTAGATTAGAGGACCTGAGAAAGCAGACTCAGGAAGAGAAAGGCAGAAAGCAAAATAGCAGACAACACAATCTGCAGCACTACTGCTAAAGACTCTAGAAGGGAAGATGACTCTGAAAAAGGAGGATTGTAAAAAGGAGAAATCTGCCTTCATTACTTCAAATTCCACAGCAAAAACTATTCCAGAAATTTCCTAATCTCAGATAATCCAAATGAGACTTTTAAAAGTCAGCCATGTGGCTATGCAAGGAAATGAGCTCATATTACAAAAAGATATATGCTTCCATCCTTGCTCCTATACGCAGTTCGCAACACAGCTACCAGTGTGATACTTTCCAGTACAATGCAGGTTATCTTCCTGCTCAGTTCTCAGTGATGACAGTCCACCATCTGCAAAATATAACCGTTACTTATGGGGTTTATGGGACCTTACCTTACCCAACCCCTGCCTTCTGCAACCTGACATTTTTCACTTTGTTCACTTTGCTGTAGCCACATGGACCTCCTCACTGTTCCTCAGGCCTTTGTACTTGTCTTTCTCTCTGCTGCAGTACTCTTTCCCCAGATCTTCTCATGGTTTCAGGTCTTTGTTTGAATGTCATCTCCACAGTCAATCCTACAGGAAATCACCCTGAATATTCATTGGAGGGATTGATGCTGAAGCTGAAGCTCCAATACTTTTGGCCACCTGATACAAGGAGCTAACTCATTGGAAAAGACCCTGATGCTGGGAAAGACTGAAGGCAGGAGGAGAAGGGGATGACAGTTGATGAGATGCTTGGATGGCATCACCCACTCGATGGACCTGAGTTTGGGCAAGCTCAGGGAGATGGTGAAGGACAGGATAGCCTGGTGTGCTGCAGTCCATGGGGTTGCAAAGAGTCAGACATGATTGAGCAACTGAACAAGAACATCCCCACAGAGAGTCCTTCTCTGACCATCCTAAAATAGCAACCCTCCATCCTTTTCTATCTTCTTTTCTCGCTTTATTTTATTGAGATCATTTTTCTGTCTCCTTCACCAGATTTTAATCCCATGAGTCTGTATTTTGTTTACTTAAGGGCCTGAGTCAAAATAGATGCTCATTATTGCTGAGTAAATAACATGCTGTGCTGTGCTGTGCTTAGTTGCTCAGTCGTGTCTGACCCTTTGCAGCCCCCATGGACTAAAGCCCACCAGGCTCCTCTGTCCATGGGGATTCTCCAGGCAAGAATACTGGAGTGGCTTGCCATGCCCTCCTTCAGGACCTTTCCAACCCAGAGATTGAACCTAGGTCTCTCACACTGCATGCAGATTCTTTACCGACTGAGCCACCAGGAAGGCCCAAGAACACTGGAGTGGGTAGCCTATCCCTTCTCCAGCAGCTACCAGGGAAGTAAATAAATGATAAATAAATTGAAAAGATAGAATGAAATAAAAGATATATTGCTTGATTTTTTTTAAATAAAAGCAATGGTATGAATCCCAAAGAATCATTTCAGGAAGGCTAAACCTGAAAATGGATTGAGGCTTTCAAAAATTGCTGAAGACAGATAAGTAAAAGGCCTTTTAATCAGTATAAGGTGGAGGAAGAAAAACTTCTTAAAGAAAATAAATTGTCTTTTGTTAGTATTTTCCTTCAAGAAGATTGACTTTCAAGCTAATAAAGGCTAAAAGGGTTGGGAGAGGAGGTCTAGACAGGGACAGAGACTGCGTGGTAGAGATTCCCAGACCCCAGGGTGGCAAGAAAGCATCAGTCTCAGGCTCTGCATGGAAATGATGCTGGAGCTCACCCATGTAAATACCAAGGCAGAACCAAGAAGCAGGCAGATTTCAGGGAATAACTGTGCGGACAGAGGACCACAAACCAGCTCTCACACACTGTGACTATTACTATTACTACACACTGATCACTAAGTCGCTTTGTCCAACTCTTTGAGACCCCATGGACTATAGCCGACCAGGCTCCTCCATCTGTGGGATTTTCCAGGCAAGAATACTGGAGTGGATTGTCATTTCCTTCTCCAAGGGATCTTCGCAACCCAGGAATTGAACCCAGGTTTCTTGCATTGTACTACTACACAATTAAGGGTTAAATAATCCAATATATATAAAGAGCTTAGAACAGTGTATAGCACATGGTATGGATTAAAAAAAAAACATTTAGTGAATGAAGAAATTCAACACAATGTTATAGGTTTATGTATTTCCCTCCACACACCAAATGGCAATGCCCAATTCTGAGGCAGTGTGTCAGAATCTCTTTAGTTCTGATGAAAGTTGCCCATCTGCCTGTACCTACAAATCATGCATTTTATTTAAGAAGTTTAAGAACCTCCTTGGGGTAATTCATGGACCTCAGAAGCATAAGTGTCCCAGGTTAGGAATTCTAGTTCTAAAGGTATCTCCCTAAATTGTACCACTGGGATAAATGGTGTAACTACCAAACCCTATAGTTGAGGATTTTAGCCAAATTCTGAATTTCCTTGTTCACCAAATGTTTTTTTGAATGCCTACTATGTGCTATGTATTGTTCTAAGCTCTTTAGATATATTGGATTATTTAATCCTTACAAGTGCCCTGGAGGTATATTCTATTAATAACCCCCCTCTGAACCCTCCTACACTGTTGTTAGGAGTGTAAATTGATGCAGCCACCATGGAGAATAGTATGGAGGTCCATTAAAGAACTAAAAATAGAACTACCATGTAATTCAGCAATCAGATTCCTGGGCATATATCTAGAGAAAAGTATAATTTGAAAAGGTACTTGCACCCCAATGTTCATGGCAGCACTATTTACAACAGCCAGGATGCAGAA
This sequence comes from Dama dama, assembly GCF_033118175.1. Lineage (NCBI taxonomy): Eukaryota > Metazoa > Chordata > Mammalia > Artiodactyla > Cervidae > Dama > Dama dama. The sequence goes on from NC_083714.1 coordinate 56,361,682, forward strand.
GCAACCTAAATGCCCATCAACAGAGGAATGAATAAAGAAGATGTGGTATACATATATGGAATATTACACAGCCAATAAAAAGGAACAGAATTGTGTCATTCGTAGAGACCTGGATGGAGCTAGAGACTGTCATACAGACTGAAGTATGTCAGAAAGAGAAAGATAAATATCATATGATATCACTCACACAGGAATTCTAATTTTTAAAAAATAATATCAATGAACTTATTTACAAAACAGAAACAGACTCACAGATTTTGACAATAAACTTATGGTTACCAAAGGGGAAACATGGAGCAAAGGGTAAATCAGGAATTTGAGATTGACATATACACACTACTACATATAAAACAGATCACCAACAAGGACTTACTTTATAGCACAGGGAACTCTACTCAATATTCTGTAAGAATCTATGTAGGAAAAGAATCTGAAAAAGAATGAATACATGTATATATATAACTGAATCACTTTGCTCTACACCTGAAACTGAAACACCTGAAACAACATTGTAAATCAACTATACTGCAATAAAATAAAATAAAAACCTTTGACAGATGAAACCAATGAAGTACTGATGCTCTAGATAACTTGCCAGAGGTCACATAATGGAATTTCACTTGTCCAGCTCCAGAGACATTTCCCCACTACTTCACAGTGCCCATCATGAGGTTTGTGTCTATTCTCCAGAGAGCCAGATTCATCCTGAAAGCATTGCTCTTAAACTGGAGATAGCAGGTGAGAATCAACAATCCCAACAACATCTGAAATTCTGTCACACTGCCTCTGGTCACTCATTTTTCCAATGCTTTTCAGGCTCAGCTTGTAATCATTGGACTTATTTGTATGAGGGATTACACAAATATTCACCCACGTACAACATCTCCCAAGGAGATGGACTCCCATCCATGTACAAGCTTACACTCTAAATTAAGGAGGGGGGGAGTTTCTGCAGGTGGGGGGTGAGGCTGCATACCTCCATGTCCAATTTCTGTTTCCTTGACACCACCATGTGCACTTCTGGTAAAGACACTTGGAGAAATAAAGGAAGTTTTTCAGTGAGAGAGACACGCATGAGCTTGCTGGGGCTGGAACAACAAAGTCCCACAGATTCAGGGCCTTAAACAACAGACATTTATTGTCTCCCAGTTCTGGAACCTAGAAGTGCAAAATCAAAGCGTTGGCAGAACTGGTGCTGTCTAAGGCTGTGAGGAAAGGATCTAGTCCAGGCTTCTCTCATTAGCTTACAGATAATCGTCTCTGTCTCCTCATTGGTTTCCCTCTATGCATGCCTGCATACAAATTTCCAAATTTCCCTTTTCTGGTCAGATTGGATGGGGGCCCACCTTAGTGAACTCATTATATCTCTAGATATAGTCACATTCTGAGGTCCTGAGGGCTAGGACTGCAACATATCTTTTAAGGAAAGACAATTCAGGTCATAAGAAGGCACAATGAACAGAAGAAAGCCACAGAATGTTGGAATCCTCAATCAGTTAATAAACCCTTGCTCCAGGATCAACGCTGGCAAACGAGGAGGACTGACTGTGAATAGAGTGTTTTGCCGGGCACAAAGCATGGCTATGAAGAAGCCAAAAGCACATTTGTGCCCTTCCCTTGAGAAATGTTCAGTGTAGCTGGGGAATCTCAATAAGGCCATGTAGGAGATAAACAATTTTCCCTGCAAACACTCAGAAATTCAAGCATGTCATTTTATTCTCTTTTAATTAAATTTACTCAAGTATCCAACCAGACAAGCTATCATCCCATCAGTGTTCACACCTGGTAGCTTTTCTGAGGGGTCCACAGCCCTGCCAGGATTCTAGACACTGTGGCATCCTCTCCATCACACTCCAAGGCTGAGTGAAACCACAGGCCTCTCAATGCACCTGAGAAGATCCAGCTTAAATCACTGGGCTCCACAGGATAACGTTCCTTGGAGCCTCTCTGTCCTGGGCTCCACCTAGTGGCAAGGGACATATCTGCAAGGCTGTTGTCTAAGAATTTTATCTAGGAAGCAGCCCACAGTCGCTCAGTTGTGTCCAACTCTTTGCGACCCCATAGACTGCAGCACACCAGGCTTTCCTGTCCATCACCAACTCTTGGAGCTAGCTCAAACTCATGTCCATCAAGTCGGTGATGCCATCCAACCATCTCATCCTCTGTCGCCCCCTCCTCCTGCCTTCAATCTTTCCCAGCATCAGGGTCTCTTCCAATGAATCAGCTCTTCACATTAGGTGGCCAAAGTATTGGAGCTTCAGCATCTGTCCTTACAATGAATATTCAGGGCTGATTTCCTTTAGGATTAACTGGTTCGAGCTCCTTGCAGTCCAAGGGACTCTCAAGAGTCTTCTTCAGCACCACAGATCGAAAGCACCAATGTAGGAACCCCTGCTCCCTCCTCTTCCCTCTTTTCCCCTCCCCGCAACTCTCGTACAGCTCTCTAGTCCATCCTCCTGTGAACCAGTCTCTGTCAAAATCTTGTATCATAAAAATTCCACGCCCACTCTCCCACAGCTCTCCGGTCCAAGATGAACTGAACTCTGTACCCTATCCCTCACCATCACCTCTGATCGCACTCTAGTTCTCTGTTCCAGCTGAACATGATCTCATACCTTCCCCTCAGCATCCCCCAAGCTCCTACAGCCCTGATCCATGTACACAGAAACCAACCCTTGCTCCCTCTCCCTCTCCTTTCCCCTCCCATCACTTTATCCTACTCACATGGATGGACCTCAGTCCCTTACTTTCCAGTCTCCTTGTACTCCCCAATATCTTTCTGACCCATCCCCAGTTGATTTGACCTCTGTTACCCCCTCCCAGTCCACCCTGTCCTACTGCCCCTACATCTCTCTGGTCCACTCACAGGACAGACCGCTGTTCACTCTATTTCTCTACCCATCCCCACCATCCCCCTCCAGCTCTGTAGACCATCCTCTGGAACTGAGCTACCTTGTCTCTCCCTTCCTATCCACCCCCACACTACCCAGAGTTTACCCAACCACTCTCCCTACACCTCTTGGGCCAGCCTCGCATGAATTAACCTCTACTCCCTTCTCCTTTCACTGGCCTCACCTACCATCCCCTCCAGCTGACTCTAGCCTCCTCTCTGTCTACATCTCCCTATCCCCTTGCAGCTCTCTTCTGCCATGAACTGGCCACAGATCCTTCTCCATTCCCATCTTAGTGACCCTCCACTGAGCAACTGCACAGATTTGGTAAGAACATTTTGTGTGTCCTTATCCTTACAGCTTCCCTGGTGACTCAGAGGTAAAGCCTCTGCCTGTGATGCAGGAGACCCGGGTTTGATCCCTGGGTCAGGAAGATCCCCTGGAGAAGGAAATGGCAACCCATTCCAGTACTCTTGCCTGGAAAATTCCATGGGCTACAATCAATGGGGTCGCAAAGAAATCAGACACGACTGAGCGACTTCACTTTCACTTTCACTTTCACTATCCTTAGGAATAACATGTTACTTGCCACTCTCCCTTCCTCCAAGAAATTCTGACTTTTATTTAATTTAGGAGAACATTAAGCAGAAGGAGATAAGAATGTTTCTTAGATAAGGGTGGCAGTTAACAGTGAAATGGCAAGTGGGGCCTACTTTTTTCACTCCTTTCCAACACTGTGTTTTTTATCAGATCACATGCCTCTTATTAAAAAACAGCAATATGACAAAGGTCAAATCCTCACAGGAAATGCTGTCAACTCAACTGTGGGGACAGTAATTATAAAAGTTTCACGGACCCACATTTAACAAAAAGCTTGTGACAAACACAGCAAAGGAATGAGTGAGAATGAATACTTCTGAAATGCCTCCTTCTCGGACACTGTAAATCTAGGCCTTTGTTGTTAAGTTTTCATTGAACCCCCCAATGATTTTGAGTTAAGCAGAACTCTTCTCCCTACAGACAAGAAGCCTGGGCTGCCCAGAGAAGTAGTCTGCAGCAAATTACACAGCCAGGAAGAGGTGGAGCCCACGTGAGAACCCTGCTCCAAGGCTCCCCGCACATCTCAGTGTTTCTCAAGGAGCAGTCCCTCCAGTATGCTATGGTCCAGAGACAAGGTCTGGGGTCACTCCTCTTTAACATACAGCACACATAAGGTTTCTAGTTCAAATTTAGGACACCCAGGTAAATTGATCTGAATTTCAGATCAATGATGAATAAACAACAAAATGGCCAAATGGGATATACTTATACTAAAAAAAAAAATTGATCGGAAATTCAAATTGACCTAGGTGTCCTCTTTTTATTGGCTAAATCAGGCAACCCTCTCCAGGATTAGGATACCGTACCAGAAGTCTGAAACCCATGTGCAGGTGAATGTTGGTCATTTTTCATTTCTCCTCATTGCTTCTTGCTCCCCACCTGGGAGCAAGTCTCTGGGGCAAAGTCTCTGGGGCAGAGACTTTAATGGCATCTGCCAGGATTTCTCTTGTAGTTCATCCCAGTAGGGCCAAGAGGGAGCTGGACAAGGTCACTGGACCCAACCCACACTATGATTCTGAGACACCACCCAGCAAATCAACTGACAAGAGGTTGGCTAAGCTCTACCTACTGTCATAATCACCTGACTCTCACCAATTTGTCCCAAACACAAATTACCAGTAAGACCCTTTTCCAGCTGTACACTTTGCCAAAACTATGTTTAGGGCATCATTTAGGCTGATGCAAAATGATCAACTAATTTCACAAACTGACAGGTTCCCAAGGCAAAAACCAATTCATGTCAGTAGGAAAGTGTTATTTTGTTTTCTGTTCTTGGGCTGGCAAGGAGTTTGGGATCTACCAGGTTGCCTTCAACAAAATGATTTAGAAGCTGAATTCATAGTCAAGGCTAAAGAACTCATCCTTAGAGAATAAGAGCTCAAATAAGAAAGGCTTTATTTGAAGATAAAACAAATAGCTCATACATACACACACACACATCCAAATGCAAGTAAGAGTTCACTGGGTTTTATAAAAGAGAAAGCTGCACTCAGGTGTCAATTAAAATTGGAACCACTGAAGAGATGCTCCCTGCTTGTGGTGACATGGGTACAACGTGTGCTTGACAAGAAGTTGTTTGGCGGTGGCATAAATGTGGGAATGCAGGACAAGAGTTAAGCAATACAAGGCAGAATGGCAGGTGGGCAAAAGCTCAAAGACCCTTTTCTCCATTCTAACATGCTTTTGTTCTGCCCTGGGGAATTAAAGCAGTCACCCGGTCACCTTACAAAGAACCTCAATTTCCAAGAACACTTTCAAAAGTTGAAAATAGATTTAGAGTTCTTACTAAAGTTATACCGAGATGTCAGTGGGGAAAATAATTTACATTTTCAAAAACTAGGCTTCACACAACGGCAGGCACTAAACTGAGTTCCCTGTGCTCATGGTAGAAAAGCTGAGACTGATCTTAATAAAGGCTCGTCTTCTTCATGATGCGCAGGAACTCCTGCTCATTGACTTCTCCATCTCCATCTCTATCAGCTTCATCAATCATTTCCTGCAGGACAGGAAGGATTCCACTTAGAGCAATTCATAAACGGAACAGAAAGTGTGACTAAGTAATCAGCTTTCATAATGATGCACAAATAGACAATGTGGTCCACCTGCTGCAAATGGGCTGACTTTTATAATAAGCTTGGTTCCTGAAAAGTCATTTGAAAACCAAGTCATACTTTGCCACATGTGTATCGCCTAGAAAGCAGCTCAAAAGCTGCCCTGACTAGGGAGATTCCTAAAACCTAAATCTATCCACAGGTATATTTTTCTGGGGACAGTGTCCATTGGTTTGTCTCACTAGGAAAAGAGAAATTAAGTAGTCAGCAGAGTGACAAGAGAACACTCGTTTTTCTTCAAATGTAACCAGAGAAAATGGAACTCAAAAAAGTCACACGGGGCTCCAGGCTCAGCATCACAAACCTGCAACTCCTCATCAGAGAGGTTCTCACCCAACTCCTTGGCCACACGTTTGAGGTTTTTGAACGATATCTTCCCAGTCTCATCATCATCAAAGAGCTTGAAGGCTTTCAGGATTTCTTCTTTGGTATCCTTCTCAGACTTAACAAGCAGAACATAAAACACATGACAACAGGGAGACACTTGTGATTCATACTGACTTGTGTCCCACAGCCCCACCACTGCCAATCCCCTCTGCCCTGCCCGGATGCCACATGGATCTTGGTGACAGCTTCCATGACTACAGGTGCTGGGTCACAGAAGATCACACAGTAACCAGGGCAGAAAAAGAAGATAAACAATGAAATTACTACAAACCCAGAGGCTAAAAAGGAAATATAAAGGTTTGCATTTAGAACATTTTCTGTACAAACCAAAGAGAAAGTAGATTTGTTTTTAAATTATGGGAACAGAAGGTGAAGTTAGACTTAGGGGAAATATACTGTTTAAGCTGCTAGAAGAGGGATCTTCTTGGTGGGGATGGAGGGGAAAGAAGGAAAGAAAAGGCTATTTCACTTGTTATGAGATCAGAAAGTGTTACTGGTATCCCCAGTACTCTAACAGAGGAAAAGAGTAAAATCTCCAAGAGCTCCAACTTCAAATATTCCTGAAAGGTAGCTAAAGATAGTGAGAGCCCCTAATAAGAGCAATCTGGGAACCAACTCTGAATGCAGGACAGCTTTACTATGTTGTTACAGAATGTTAAGCTTCCTGGACATTTAAATCAGTCCCTGAAGAAAAATATAGATGTAATTAGATGATTTCAAAGCAACAGGATTATTAGAGGGGAAACAGGCCTGTGCATTGGGAGGCTCATCTAACACACTGATGGAGCTACTTTTCCACAGGCCAGTAGAATGTAGATGAGCCAAACTAAGAAGGAACCAGGAGGCCAAAGAGAAATGGACCAAAGGGAACACCTTTCCTATGTGGGACACTTAGGGGACTGAGGGTGACAGGTGCGGTGACATCTTAGCACCTCTCTGGACCATTTGGAGAGTAGAGAATGGGTGAATTCAACCTTGGAAGTGGTGAAAGACCAAATCCTCACTGCGGTAAAAAACACAGCCTCAGGCTGAGGCTATCCAGAATACTAACAAATGGGAGAGGAAAGAATTTCAAACTTTAAAGTACAGGGACTTTGCCTTGTCAAAATGCGAGACACTGTAATATTACTGGTACTATTAAAGGTTTTACTGCTTGTGCTTATCACACTGACATACTGGTTGGAGAAAGAGCAAAAAAAGTGACAGCCCGTCCCCTCTGCCCTGTCTGGATGTCACATGGTCTTGGTGACAGCCTCCATGACTACAGGTACTAGGTCACAAAGATCACACTTTTACTTCTTTTCAGAGGGTAAAATGACTTTGACTTTGTGGCCTTGAAAAAAGTCAAGTAGAACCTAAACATACTAGTTCTCAGTCACAGATACTCTCTTTTATCAGCTGAACTCTCCAGTCTGCATTAACTTTTTTTCAGTGAAGACATTTTCATATCTAGATTCAAATTTGCCCACCATTATTGGTGGAAAATAATGCTGATCATTTTAGCTAACTTACCATTTTCTGGGTCATTACAGTCAAAAAGTCACTAAAGTTCATTTTTCCTGTCCCTTCCTTATCGATTTCACTTATCATTTTCTTGATCTCTTCTTTCTTCGGTTCAAAGCCCAGTGCCCTCATTGCCACCTACAATGAAAATAGGATCATCTTAACATGCACATCTAAACCCAGGAGGAACCAATGACAGTGATGAAAGCATTAAGCCAGCCTCTGCTACAATCCTGTTAAAATGAATAGGAATCACTGTAACATCAAGCAAATTGATATGTGCATTTAATTTTATTTAATAATTCTTGAGGTAAATAAAGACAGGAAAACACAGAACAGAAGACAAAGAGGCAGAGGAAATTAGAGGCAGCAGAGCAGGAATATACAGAGCTTGCCTTAAGTTCCTTAACATCAATTGTCCCAGTTCCATCAGCATCAAAGAGATCAAAGGCTTCTCGAATTTCCTGTTTCTGCTCTTCAGTAAGCTCAGGTTTAGGACTCATCCTTTTTCGCTGGGTAGTTGATGCCATGTTTGCCTTCTTAAAGTTAGAGGCCTTTATAAGTTTTACAAACACAGAAGTAAAATATTATGTAATAGAGTCACATTTTATTAAAAAAAACAGTTACAACCACATCTATTTAAAATAGTTTATACCAACGTATTTCAAAATTTTGCTTAACAGGAGAGATATCAGGGTTTGCTGGAAAGAGCAATAAATCTTTCTATGCACAGTCTGTCCCTCCTTCTTCTTTACTATTGTTTGTACAAGCAAGGAGATCCCTTGTTCTTTTGGACCTTTCTTATTGAAAATCATCCCCAAAGAGAGCTAGCCAAGGAGCTGACTGGGGACAACTGTACGGATAATCAGTTCTCCCAACTTGGGGATCCTTAATTATAAAAAGGTCCTAGAACGCTGATCCACTTTGCTCTAATTTCTCCGATTTTCTGATTTTGGCCAAATATTACTAAGGTAAGGTGTATATTCTGTCAATATAGAATAATAAAACTCAGTTCTCTTAGTACACCTGAGCCTTCTCCAAGAAGCTCAACGCGTTTCCCTAAGTCCCTATATTTAACATTTTAAATACACATTAACAACCAAACATAATAACTCCCCCCCATCTCCGTGTGGAAACTTTTGGTAGAGGCGGCCAGGAGGCCACAGTCTGAGACTGGTCGCGGCCTCCGGAGAATCTGAGTCTTTTTTGCCCAGGGACGGTCTCCGAAGGGGCTGGAGAAGGCCAGGGGAACCTGAAGTCGCGGGGGGGGGGGCGGGGGGGGCGGTTGTGGCTGAAGGGGAGGTGGTGGCGAATCACAGGCCTAGCAGGACGGCAGGCGTCTCTACCCTACCCTTCGGCGAAAGCTCTCAGAGAAGCCGAGAATGGCGCAGGAGAGGCGGCGGGGCCCTGCAAGGCCTGAGAAGGGCACAGCATCTGAATGCGGGGCTCGAAACCGAGGCAAGCACTCACCATCCCGGACGGACTCCACTTCCCGTTGTTACGGCAACAGACTTACACACCGACTCGGCGCCGTTCCCACCGCCCCGCGCGCGTGGCCTCGTTCCCCATTGGCGGACCGCTAGCCGCCGCTCTCCATTGGCCCAGGGCTGGGGTGGGTGGGGCTAACCCGACGAACACCCGGCACAGGGCGGGGGGCGGTACCCTCGCGGCCCGGCCTCATTGGGCAGGATCACGCCGCGAGCGCAGATTAGCGGAGCCAGCACCAAACCAAGCCAATCCGCTTGGTGGAGGAGCCTCGGCAGATCCTCGGCTCACGCGGGCAGGGAGAAAAAGGTGGTTACCGGCAGCTCGAGCTCTAAGGGTGCAGGCTGTGGACACACTGGGGCCAACCAGCGGGGCGCCTACGGACCGGTAAGGGTTGCGACCTCACCCTTGTGTCCGCGACAGGACTAGAAAGCAAGGGGTTGGGTGGGACGATCTGGGACGGGGACTTCCTGGTCTGACCTGAGGCTTGAGTTAGGGTCCGAGGGGCCAGAGAAGACCTAAGCTTTCGTGTTGGAGCAGACGCTGTACCCACGGGGCATCTGAGATCCAAAAAAGGGAAGGGACGTGCTGAACCTTGTCGCAGAGGTTCGAACGTCTGGGACTTAGAAGCCTAATCCAGCCGAGGCTCTTTCTTGGAGCGTGTGCGTTCAAGAGCACTCCCAACCCCCAAAGTAGGTTCCAAGACAGGATCACTTTAGTTCTTACCTGACTAAAAGCAGCCCGGGAAGGTGACCTGGGGGCCTGAGAACGGACTTTGAAGGGAGTGAAGGAAGCATGAGTGCGCGTGAGGGGGCAGATCTCTTAGCACTTACCTGCTTCCCCACTGGGCGTTGGCACAGTATTTAGGGAGACAACGAACCAGAGCAGACGTTTCTCAGGCTGAAAAAAAGCCTGAGGTTTATTGCCATTTTTTAAACGAAAGTGTTCTCTGACCTTCTGCCCTTTACCCTATTCGAGCATAAACCAAGTTCACAACCTTTCGGTCATATTTGACTCTTTTCCTGCCCCTTTCCCATTTACCGGCCTTCAAGTTCTATCCATTTTTCCACCTCTGCTGCTCCTCTCCCACTTAAGGCCTTCAGCAGCAACCACCCTGTGAGTGCAGGGCAGTGTTCTGATCGTGATCCGCAAGGCCCTTCCTGAAGGGCTTCCTCTCCCCTGGCTCCCTTCAGCCCCTGAATGGATTCAAATGTACAGACTCACTCCTGTTTTCAAAAGTTTGCTCCAGCTGCCCCTTCTGCATGCTTCCTCCACTTCTTTTCCTCCTGTAGGTCTTTGCTCTACTATCACGTTTCCCAGTGAACCCCCACTGAGCACCCTGTTTAGCATTGCAGCCCCCAGGACACCCAAACTCTGCACCTTGCTCTACTTTTATCCTGAAAAATGAAATATTTCCTGCCATATCAATAAACAAATGATGTCATGGGTTGGTGAGCCCTGAGGGAATTTAGGAAAGAAAGAATACCTGCCTTCTAGCAGCCGTCAGACTGCAGCCACCCTATGGTGAGCCTTGAGGAAACAGGAAACTAGCCCCAGATATGCTGAGATGCAAATCGAAAGAGTGATTTCAGTGAGCCCAGATTCTTTCATGTCTTGCATATTCCCATACACAGAAAAGTGCTAAATTCCTTGAGTTGTCTAGTTTTCTTTAATTAACAATAATCTTTTGATATTCAGACTACCTGCCCTTTGTTGCAGAACTTTTATATAACCTGGCTACCCTTCTCGCCTCCTAGGACCGGTTCTTTCAGAGTTACTTGAGGTGCTGTCCCGAGGCTTAAAGTCCTAAATATTCCCACCAAATAAAACATAACTCTCAACTTTTAGGTTGTGAGCGTTTTTTAAGCCCACAATCCCATGCTGCTTGTCACTGTGTATTTTACTTGTTTATTTTGCTCTTTACTGCCCATCCAGTGAGGGGACACACACTAGGTACTCAGTAAATCTTGGTTGAATAAGCGATGAGTGGTCCCCCTGTTTCCTGCTTCTCACCTGTCTAGTCCACCCCGCTTTACCAGGTTAATCTGACTGAGCAGTTCTGGTCAGGCCACCCCCATGCTCTTAAACCCTCAGAGGTTTCCCATTCCTGCAGACTGAAGTCCAGACTCAGCCTGGCATCTGAGCCTCCTGCCCAGTTTTGCCTCTGCTGGACCTTCCAACTTTGTGTCATTCCACAGCCTGTTTCCCAGTGGGTCTGCAGGGTGACAGCCTGGCAGTGTAGGAGCAACCACAAGTTCTGCCTTGGCCTTGTACCAGCAGTGTGACTTTGGGCAAGTCACTTGATCTCTCCGAGCCTCAGTTTCTTATCTGTTGAATGAGACCAGTACTGTGTTCCCAACTGCTTGCTTTTTGGATCTTAGTGGTATAATATACAGTCAGCCCTTCATATCTGGAGGTTCCATATCCATGGATTCAATTGTTGTAGCCATGCATTCCAGGAACAAACTCACTGAGAAGGACAATGCAGATAATGGAGTACAGTTTATTACACTGGCGGGCCCAAGGCAGAGTCTCCTCTTAGCCAAGGACCCCAACCAGTTTTTGTGAAAACCTTATATACCCTAAGTGTACGTGCTCAAACCCACCTCCCCAAATTCTCTGAAACTAGTCTGAACAAAGGAAAAGAAAGATACAATCAAAGTTAATCCGTGATTCCTATGCCTATGCCTTAAACCCGTGATTTCTATGCCTTAAGCCTAGGTAGTTAACAGTGGGCAATTATCAATAACCCTGTGGTCATACCCCAATAAACATAATAGAATTTATGATTCTATTCGGTTACACAGATAATTAGGGTATTCTTTTAGGCGATGGAGAGTCTAGGCACCAACCATGGGGCTCTTCCATGCTGGGGGTCTGGTTTTCCAGTTGGTATGTCGTTGCCATAGATACTGGGCATATAGCTCAAAGTCCACAGTCCGGCCCAAGATGGAGTCCTGCTTTCAAGATGGAGCCTGTTCTGTTTCCTCCTTCACAACCATCCATGGACTGAAAACATTGAAAAAAAAAATTCCAGAAAGTTTCAAAAGCAAAAATTGAATTTGCTGCATAGGCAGCAATTTATATGGCATTAACATAGTATTTACAGCTACTTACATAGCATTGGCATTGTATTAGGTATTAGGAGTAATCTAGAGATTGTTTGAACTATATGAGAGATTGTGCATAGGATATATGCAAATACTCTGTCATTTTATCTAAGAGACATTGAGTCTCCTTGGATTTCGGTGTCTGCGGGGGCTCCTGGGACCAATGCCCCATGGATGCTGAGGAACTGTTGTGCTCATTTGTAAAAGGTTCTGACATTTAGCCAGTTTTCAGGCATTGTTAATTCTTTTCTCTGATTCACTCTTGTCATTCCCCTTATATGACACATGCAGAGCCTCAGACTCTGTGTTAAGTCTTCTCCACGCTGTAGCCAGAGTGATCTGATACTCACCCTTGGTTTCAACTTCCAAAGCCTCCCACATCTCCCATAGGGTGACTCCTTAGCCCGACACACAGCACCTGCACGTTCTGAACTTTGCTGCCAATCTGACTTCAATCTCACTTTGTCACAACTTGTCGCAGAACAGGCTGGCCATGCCAACGCCTCATGCTTCCCACCCCTGGCCTTGGAATATCTCTCAAGACACCCACCTCTTCTTTGACTCATGCCTCCAGGGCTTTAGAACTTGACTCAGGGATCACCTCCCTGCCTGGGCTTACTCTCATCTGAACTCACAGGCACTTCAATGTTCTGCTAAGTCTGTGTCCCACCCCAGATGCTGGGCTCCCTGAAGGTTGATGCTGTGCCTTCTGCAGGTTCTATTTGGCAGTGGCCTTGTAAAGGTGGAGGAGTGAGCTGATACCAGAGTGCTTTTCTACACCATTTTTTTTACAAGTTGCAGCTCCGTTTTTATCCTTGGGGCTGGTACCTACAGCCACTGAGGTCAGCAGAAGGATTCCTGCTCTACGGTTGAGGCCTCTCAGACCAGCCGCTGCAGCACAATTCCACCAATACTCCATTCCAGACTTCTTGCTGGCCCTCCAGGGGCTCACCCCCAGCAAGCCAAGATGGACATGGGGCAGAGGCTGTGGGGAGTGGGGAGCCTAAAACTGTGTACAGTGTTAGAATGAAAACAGAAACCAATGCTGAGGTGCTGAGGAGGCTGCTAGTCTTGCCTGGAAAGGGGGAGGAAGTTTCCCAGGGGTGACAACTGAGCGAGGCCTTGAAGGCTGCAGAGCTGCTCACCATGGAGAGGACAGGGAGCAGCACCTCCAGGTGGAGGGAACAGCAGAAGCTGAAGCTCTCAGACAGGCTGCTGATTTTGTCAGCAGATTCAAAGCCAGGGCCTTTCTGTCCTGAAAGTCAACAGACTAGTGGAGAGATGAATGAGTGACAGAAAGGACAAGATGGAGCTGATTGAGTCCTTTGGAGAAGTAGGGGGAAGCCTTTGATCCTGTTGGCCTTTTTCTAGTGCAGACAGGCGTCCTCTTGCCAGAGAGGACGGTATCGAGTCTGTGGCGGCCACATTGGAGCCTCCTGCACTGACCAAGCACAGGAGCAGGTCAGGCCCTGACTACCCCAGCATACTCCTCTGAGCTGTTCTGGGTTTCACCTTTACAAAGAGCCTGGTCTCTCATGTTTGTGAAGGAGAGAGCACTTGTCTCTCTCTCTTCCTGGTTGGAAATGGACAGACTCTCCTGTCCTTTTGTCTCCAGGACTTGGTGGCTGGGGACTGGCCCCAGCAGGAAGGCAGCCATGGGCTCAATCCCTTCTCTCTGCATTTAATCCCAGAAGTAGAGCCACGTGCTTGGGTTTCACTCTTAAAAGGTGAGTCTCCTTTCCTAGATGCCTTTTAGCCTAAGACCTTGTCCCAGTGTGTCTAGAGGAATAAAGGCATGCATACTTGTTTTAATTCTGAGATCTACAATTTTAAAGGATGGTTTTAATTCAGAGACCTGAAATTTTAAAGGAAAAAGACTTGAGGCTTCTGCTGTGGTGATCTGTAACAATCCCAGCTCCTAGAATGTTGCCCTTTAGGGCCTTATTTTTCCATTCACAGTATTCTTGTGAGTATATTTATAATAAAATAGAACCGAAAATTTGCCATTTTAAACATTTTTGAGTGTACAGTTCAGTGGCATTAAGTAGGTTCACATTGTCATGCAACCATCCCAGCCATTCATCTCCAGACTTCTTTTCATCTTGTAGAACTGAAACTCTATACTGACTTAGCATCACTTCCCAATTCCCTGCCTCCTTCCAGGCCCTGGCACCCACCGCTGTACTTTCTGTGTCTAAGAATTTGACTACTCTAGGGACATCATGCAAGTAGACTCCTCTTGTATTTGTCCTTTTGTGTCAGGCTTCTTTCACTTAATATAATGTGTCCAAAGTTCTTATTTCACTTAGCATAAGTTTATCCGTGTTGTAGCCTATATCATAATGTCTCTTTTTTGTTATTTTATTGTTGTAAGAACAGGGCTTCCTTGATAGTTCAGTTGGTAAAGAATCTGCCCGAAATGCAGGATACCCTGGTTTGACTCCTAGGTCGGGAAGATCCACTGGAGAAGGGATAGGCTACCCACTCCAGTATTCTTGGGCTTCCCTTGTGGCTTAGCTGGTAAAGAATCTACTTGCAATGCAGGAGACCTGGGTTCAATCCCTGGGTTGGGAAGACCCCCTGGAGAAGGGAAAGGCTACCCACTCCAGTATTTTGGCCTGAAGAGTTCCATGGACTGTATAGTCCATGGGGTCGCAAAGAGTCAGACACAACTGAGTGACTTTCACTTCCAAGAACAGGTAAGATGAGATCCACCATATTAACAAATGTTTGAATGTACAATAGATTGTTGATTATAGGTACAATGTACAGCAGACTTCTAGAGGTTACTCATCTTGCTTTACTGAAACTTTCTACCCACTGATCAGTAGCTCCTCCTCTTCCCCTCCCCCAGCCCCTGGCAACCACCATTCTACTCTTTGATTCTGTGAGTTTGACTACTTTAGATACTTCATATGAGTGGAATCACACAGTATTTGTCTTTCTGTGACTGGCTTATTTCACTTGGTATAATGCTCTCAAAGTTCATCTGTGTCTCATATTGTGGAATTTCCTCCTTTGTTAAGGCTTCATAATATTCTGTTGTATTTATATACCACATTTTCTTTATCCATTCATCCATCAATGAACGCTTAGATTGTTTCCATCTTGGCTATTGTGAATAGCGATGCAAAGAGTTTCAGTTCAGTTCTGTTCTGTTCAGTCGCTCAGTTGTGTCTGACTCTTTGCGACCCCATGAATCGCAGCACGCCAGGCCTCCCTGTCCATCACAAACTCCTGGAGTCTGCTCAAACCCATGCCCATCTAGTCGGTGATGCCATCCAGCCATCTCATCCTCTGTCATCTCCTTCTCCTCCTGCCCCCAGTCCCTCCCAGCATCAGGGTCTTTTCCATTGAGTCAGCTCTTTGCATGAGGTGGCCACAGTATTGGAATTTCAGCTTCAGCATCAGTCCATCCAATGAACACCCAGGACTGATCTCCTTTAGGATGGACTGGTTGGATCTCCCTGCAGTCCAAGGGACTCTCAAGAGTCTTCTCCAACACCACAGTTCAAAAGCATCAATTCTTCAGTGCTCAGCTTTCTTCACAGTCCAACTCTCACATCCATACATGACCACTGGAAAAACCATAGCCTTGGCCAAATGGACCTTTGTTGGCAAAGTAATGTCTCTGCTTTTTAATATGATATCTAGGTTGGTCATAACTTTCCTTCCAAGGAGTAAGTGTCTTTTAATTTCATGGCTGCAGTCACCATCTGCAGTGATTTTGGAGCCCAGAAAAATAAAGTCTGACACTGTTTCCACTGTCTCCCCATGTATCTCCCATGAGGTGATGGGACCAGATGCTATGATCTTAGTTTTCTGAATGTTAAGCTTTAAGCCAACTTTTTCACTCTCCTCTTTCACTTTCATCAAGAGGCTCTTTAGTTCTTCTTCACTCTCTGCCGTAAGGGTGGTGTCATCTGCATATCTGAGGTTATTGATATTTCTCCCAACAATCTTGAGTCCAGCTTGTGCTTCTTCCAGCCCAGTGTTTCTCATGATGTACTCTGCATATAAGTTAAATAGGCAGGGTGACAATATACAGCCTTGACGTACTCCTTTTCCTATTTGGAACCAGTCTGTTGTTCCATGTCCAGTTCTAACTGTTGCTTCCTGACCTGAATACAGGTTTCTCAAGAGGCAGGTCAGGTGGTCTGGTATTCCCATCTCCTTCAGAATTTTCCACAGTTTATTGTGATCCACACAGTCAAAGGCTTTGGCGTAGTCAATAAAGCAGAAATAGATGTTTTTGCAAAGAATTTAGGAGTACTCATATCTCTTCAAGATTCTAGCTTCGGTTCTTTTGAATATATACCCAGACTTGGAGTTGCTAGATCATATGTACTTCGGTAGTTCTGTTTTAATTTTTTGAGGAATCTCCATAATGTTTTCCACAGCAGCTGCATTGTTTTTGCATTCAGTGTACAGAAGTTCCAATTTCTCCACATCCATGCCAACACTTATCTTTTGACTTTTTGATAATAGCCATCCTGACAGTGGTGAAGTGGTATCTCGTTGTAGTTTTGATTTACGTTTCCCTGATGATTAATGCCATGGAGCATTTTTTTCATGTACCTGTTGGCCATCTATGTGTCTTCTTTGGAGAGCTGTCTATTCAAGTCCTTAGCTTATTTTGTAACTGGAGGGTCACCACCATACTCTGACCACTTCCCAGTCTGAAGTTCCCACTTCCCAGGGGGTTTCTGATGACCCAAGACACTCTAAGTTCTATATGTGGTCAGGATAGCTTTAATTCCATCAAGGAGGAGAGCTCCATCTCCTCTTATTCTTCCTCCTCCTAGCATCCCATGCCCTGGCATCATGGGGATGAGCAATGAGTCTGTTTTATTGAGCTGCAGCAATGAGAAATGGCTTGAGCAGATTGATACACTTTCTGGCAGTGCCAGGACTGGAATCTGGGCCTCCATTTTGTGCATTTCTCTGCTGATCGACACTAGAGAAATAGAGAGTAATTGAAGTTCATGAGTGCCGTGGGAAAAACTGTGATGCCAGAGATCGTCTTTTCATTGTAACTGATGAATGGGGTTATTTAAGTGGCTTCCCATTCTGCCTCTAGTCCAAGTATATGGTAGTGAGTTATGGGCCCACCCAGGCCCATCTCAGAGGACAGTCTGCATCCCAGGAATGTTCACTGAGTGCTTCTTCCAGCAGCTGCAGCTACAGTTGAGTACTCTGTGAAAACTCAGGGGTGGGAGGGATGTTATCCACATAACACACTAATAGCTAAAATATATTTCAATTTATATATCATAAATGTCTGCCTCTAAATATGTTTTTAAGGAGACAAACGTTGATTGCAGAAAGGGCCGCATTTAGAATGAAAATGGAACAAGCAGCTGGTGAGCCAACAAGGACATGTTTGACAGAAGACATTCCAAAAGTGAGTACTGACATAAAAAAGGTTAACCAAAACCAGATAAGGGGAAAGTCTGGCACATACATAACAGCACGCCATTGAAACATAGCTCTGGGTTACCCATATTAAATTAATTAGTGTTGAGTAATTGTTTCTTTATAGAAGATATGTCATTATTTAAGTCTTCAATTACTGCTCTGTAACAAACCCTATCAGAACTTAGCAGTTTAAAACAACACCCGTTTCTTTGTTCACAATTCTGCAGGTTGGGCTGGGCCCAGCTTGTGGTGAGGAATGGGGTTTCCTTCACTAGTCTGCCCTGGGCTCACACACCCAGGTGCAGTCATGGGATCCCTGAGGTATATGTTCCAGGCAGCTCACTCACACACATGTCAGTAACTACTGCCTGTCACCTAGGTGCCCTCATGTGGCCTCCAGCAGGTTAGACTGTGCTTCTGGGTATAATCGCAGAAGTCTTCCCAGGGCCAGAAGGGCACTAGCAAGGCCACCTAAACTCTAAACTCGCCAGTGTCAGAAGGGAGTTGAAGGAATTGTCAGGCCTCCTGGAGATGCTTTACAAAGATCTGTGAAGGGAGGGTTCATTACGCTTTCAATGAACTAACACTTCAGACATGAAATCACACCGAGGCAAAATGTGTTCATATCAGATGTTACTTAATCGAAGCTTCCCAAGAGGTTGCCACAGGTCACCAAATCACATTGGTTTTAGTGTACAGCTCAGAGTAAGGCCTTCTCTGTGCCTCTGTAATTGAGGATTAATCTGAGATTCTAGTGCTCAGACAAACCACCAGAGGTCCTTGCCATCTGTAGTTCATTTGTGTGCACCACGGTTTTACTGATACTCAGCAACTAAAAACAGTCTGGATTAGGATGGTGGTTTTTTCTCATCAATTGACTTTATAGGAAGTAAAAGTTACACATTTAAACTACTATAATAAAAAAACAGTTTCATCCTAACTTACACATACATTCTGTGTAAGACTTCTCTGAGAAAAGGGCCCACTGCTAATGAAAAGGGAAAACAGAAAAGATTGGAAGAAACGCAGGGACCTACAATATTCTGTTATCGCCAGGTCATTTTGCAATGAAATATTTTTTCTAGATGGCTTTCTTCCCTATTCTTAAAACTGTCTCCAAGGTGTTGATTGTATAACTCCCCACAATAACCCATTCTTGAGTCTCACTACCTGTTTCCAATCTGGAATTTCATTCTTATTTATTAGTACATATTCCTTCTTGTCTGTTGGACCCACTTGAACCACATCATCTTTCATGGCCATGAAAAGTAAGTGATGCTTTCACATAAAACCTATAACTGAGGACCGTGGCCCCATCACAGTCTGACTTCTCTGGGGTAAATGCCAGCTCTGTTCTCATCATTATAAAACTCTCTCTGGCATACCTGCTTACCCATGCTTTCCAGGCAATATGGGTGCAACATTTCAATATAAGAACCCTCATCACTCTGTCAAAGAAAGGATTACTTTAAAATCATGAAATGAAATTGTACTGAACAAACACAGCATTATAAAGCAACTGTACTCCAATAAATGTTTTTAAAAAATAAATCAATAAAAAAGAAATTGCACTAGATATGATAGCAAGGTTATTTTATTTTTCTTAAATTAGACTGTCAAACTTTTGAAGCAGTTCGTAACTTTTGACTCCAAATACTATAAACAAGAGACTCTGAACTCCTTTGGAGTTATTCTAAAAAGCTGCCTTTGCCTGTGCAGCTGACTTGGGGAGAGCAGGCAGAGAAGGAATTGCCAAAAGGGAGATCGAGTGGGATTTGTGGATTTCATTTGCCTATGCTTTGGGCATGTGTTAGAAATTTTAGTAAAGGTGTGAATAATGTAGCATGCTGATATATGGCAGTCATCTAAGCATAGACAACAGTGGGCTTAAAAGATACTTTGGTGGGGAGGGTAGCATAGTGAGGCTGTCTCTGTCAGGAGATTATGAATGCCTGAACAAATGATGCTGAAGCTTCAGAGCCATCTCCATTGCAGGTGGGATGCCAGGTTGAGAGGCGCAGATCTATAGAAGAGGCTCTGGCTCCCCTACAGTCTCCTGAATGTCTCAATTATATAGGTATTTAAGGAATACATAGCAGGTTGGTTGGTTGGTTTTTTAATCAGCAGAATTTCTTTAAAATCTCTATTTTCTGTCCCCAACTTTGATTTACTATACATAAGTTCAGAGAAAAATTGGAGTTTGTCATCTTAAGGAAGCCCAGATATGGTTTTAGAAAGACCCCAGGTAGGAGAGGTATAACAAGTCCTCCTCCAGGGCCCCTTGTAGCCAGCTTCATCAGCATGCACCAGCTACAGTTTTGCATCAGCTTCCTGGAGTCAGAATATTTAAGTCCTGCATGTGGTGCTCTGTCCTTCCATTATCCCCAGTTAACAGAGTTGGAATTTAGCCAAAAGAGTACATGGGTTGTTGTTGTTCAGTTGCTCAGTCATGCCCGACTCTTTGTGACCCCATGGACTGCAGCACGCTAGGCTTCCCTGTCCTTCACTATCACACGGAGTTTGTTCAAACTCATGTGCACTGAGTCACTGATGCCATCCAGCCATCTCATCCTCTGTCGTCCTGTTCTCCTCCCGCCTTCAATTTTTCCCAGCACCGGGGTCGTTTCCAGTGAGTCAGTTCTTCGCATCAGGTGGCCAAAGTATTGGAGTTTCAACTTCAGCATCAGTCCTTCCAATGAATATTCAGGACTGATTTCCTTTAGGATTGACTGGTTGGATCTCCTTGCTGTCCAAGGGACTCTCAAGAGTCTTCTCCAACACCATAGTCTGAAGGCATTTTGCATGATGTACCTTTGTTGCAGAGCTGAAATGCAAGCATCATAGCTCTCACCTAATATGTCAACTTCCTTAGAGCTCAGAGAAGGGAAAGCAAAGCCCTGGGCCTGGCTGATAAACAGCTCACTGATCCTCCCTACATCCCCACCAGGAGATCCCATCAGGCAACAGCACAGTCTTAGATGGATGTGCTAAAGGGAGAAGGGTTTAGGTGATGAGCCCAAAGCCACAGAGCCCAGCCCTGTAGTGGTTGGAGAGCCCCTGCAAATATGGAAACTCTACTTTCTTTTTTCTAATGTTCTAAGTGCACACTGTCAATTGAGTGGATGGCATGTTTGGATTTTTTGGGGGTGTGTGTGTGGTTTGTTTTATGCTTTAAAGGTGCCCAGGGATCAGCTATCAGGAGCAAGAAGGTATCACTTTGGTGGGGGTAGGGGGGTGGGCACACCATGCAGCTTGTAAAATCCTAGTTTCCTGATCAGGGATTGAACTCAGGCCACCACAGCGAAAGTATCAAGTCCTAACCACTGGACAGCCAGGGAACTTTCCTCAGGTCATCCAGTGTAACCAAAGTCTGCCTCAGTATCATTTGCTATTTCTTCCCTCCTTACTAATCCCAGGAGAGAAGGTTGCCATGGCGATAAAACACCAGAATTATTTGAAACTTCCAACTTGACTCAATAAAAGTTTCAAACTAAGAGATGGACCTGCTATTTCAGTGGCTCATGGTGTGTGAATCCGGGCTCTTAGAGCTTCCAATTCTCAGCATATCCTTACCCCCTGCCATCTCTCTCTTTCTGCAGGCCAAGAGGTGCACGGTGATTGGAGGCTCTGGGTTCCTGGGTCAGCACATGGTGGAGCAGTTACTAGCAAGAGGCTATGCTGTCAATGTATTTGACATTCGGCAAGGGTTTGACAATCCTCGCGTGCAGTTTTTCCTGGGTGACCTTTGCAGCCAACAGGTAACAGACCATTTAGCCTTGCCAATTGCCCCAGGCCCCTTGAAGGGAAACCACCAGACTTCCCCTGCTCAGAGGCCAGCCAAGTTGTTGTTTCCAAAAGAAAAAATTTTTTTTGAAAAATTGTGAAGTTATACGAAAGAATTTAACACACACACAAAACAAAGAATTTAACACACACACCTATTGTTACTAGTGAGAGTCAATAACTGTTATCTATGTCACTACTACTACAGTCTGCACAGATAGTTGAAAAGCAACCATGGCCAATACATAAATGAGTGGTGGCAGCTGCATACCAACAAAACTTTATTGACAAAAGGTCCACAGGCTGTAGAATGCCGACTGCTACTCCAGAGTATATATCTAAAAGTGAAATTGCTGGGCTTTGTGTTTTTTTTTTTCCTTATTTGTTTGTGTGGTTATTTATTTATTTATTTATGGCTGTGCTGGGTCTTCACTGCTGCTCGGGCTTTTCTCTAGTTTTGGTGAGCAGGAGTTACTCCTCATTGTGGTGCACATGCTTCTCATTGCACTGGATTGTGGAACAGGGGTTCTAGGGTGCAGGCTTCAGTAGTTGCAGTTCCCAGGGCTCTAGAGCGCAGACTCAGTAGTTGAGGCCCACGGGCTTAGTTGCTCCACAGGCATGTGGGATATTCCCCCAACCAGGGATCTAACCTGTATCTCCTACATTGGCAGGTGGATTCTTTGCCATTGAGCCACCAGGTACTACTCCCTGGGCTTTGTCTTTCTGCATAACACTTGGCATAGCTGATATATTCTGTGTCAACTTAGGTATCTGTTCCCCCACCCAGAGAACATGCGCTCCGTGAAGGCAGCTCCCCTTCAAACAACTCCGCCCAACTCCCATGCTATCGTTGCTATTTTCCCCTCACTCACAAATGCTAGTTTTGCTGCGGGTGGCATTCTAGGGTTACAATCCTCCTCCCCCACCTCCTCCTCCATTGCTCAATCTGAGCATTTTATTTTTTTGATTGCTCTGCGAGGGTCACAGAATCCTCGTTCTCAGACCAGGGATTGAACCCAGGCTCCCTGCACTGGAAGCACAGAGTCCAAACCACTGGACCAGCAGGGAATTGCCTCTTTTTACTTTTTTAATGTGGGTGCTACAAACTTAAAAGTCATGTCTATACTTTGTATCATATTTCTAGTGGAATAAAGGGGTAAAGGCTGGATCTGATTCTGGTTTGGTTTTTTTCCTTTGGGGCATCATGGATCAATACCCCAATAGCAATAAGCACTTGTACTACTCAGATTTTACTTTATATACACCATTGCCCATAAAACGAACCAGGGGTCCTTGGGAAAATATCCTATTCAGGAATCTGGGGCAGAGATAGGTAGTACAAGGTGAGCCTGGGACATTTTTCTTAGGATGAAACTAACAAAGTACTCAAAAACTAATTTAGAACATGTTAAAAGGACACAAGAACCAATTTGAAGAGCCTCTACTGGCCAAATTTGGGACATTTTGAGCCTCACAAAAGATAATTGTAGTGGATTGTAATGAATTGAACAAGAATCCCTACATCCATAGAATTACTGAAGAAAAGATTACAGAGGAATGCCAAGTAAAGAAGTAAAAATGAAAGCTAAAATTAAAAGTTCACCATTTTTGTTTAGTCACTAAGCTGTGTCCAACTCTTTTGCAACCCCAAGAATTGTAGCCCGCTGTGGGATGGGGTTGGGGGAAGGCTTAAGAGGGAGGCTATATATATGTATAAAATTATGGCTGATTCACATTGCTGTATGACAGAAACCAACACAACATTGTAAGGCAACTTATTCCAATTAAAACATAAAATGTAAAAACATTTTACCAATTTGCAAGTAGCATGTTAATAAGTTGTTCCAAGCAAGGATCACCACTGAATGCTGAAATCAACTGATGGAAGGTTGCTGGGGAGTAAGATATTCACAGGATCTCTAATGATCACCCCATTACTTTTTGATTGCTCAGAGAGAAAGATACCTTTTTGATGGCCTAAATCTGGCAGCCATCACCTTAACCAAATGATTGGATCAACATTACCAACAATGTGACAAACTGCCATCTTGATCCTCCTAGGGTGATGCCCTGAGAAGGCATGATGTCACTGGTGTGATGTTCTTGCCAAAAGTATTAAGACTGAATCTAATCATGAAGAAGATTACCAGTTCTTAGAACAGGCCTGGGGTAGACTTGAGAGGCAGAGTAGCATGCTATGTGCAGCTTACTCTCAAATGGTTTCAAAGAAAAAATCATGTCTACATAGAGAAAGTTGTGGTAAAATGCTAATAATCAGTGTATCTAGGAACATAATTCATGGTTTTCTTTTGGCGATGTTAGTATCTATTGATCATTCCTAGATTTTACTATTAATACTTTCAGCTTTCACGAAATGGTAGTAGTAGTGTTAGTCGCTCAGTTGTGTCCAACTCTTTATAACACCACGGACTGTACCCCACGGTTTCCTCTGTCCATGGAATTCTCCAGGCAAGAATAATGGAGTGGATTGTCATTCCCTTCTCCAGGAGATCTTCCTGACCCAGGGATCAAACCCAGGTCTCCTGCATTGCAGACAAATTCTTTAATATCTGAGCTACAGGAAAGCTTCACAAAACATTACAAAATGGTAACATGCTATTATTTTCTCTTTATGCCTTAGCCTAAGTCTCTGTACCTTTTTTCAGTTCAGTTCAGTCGCTCAGTCATGTCTGACTCTTTATGACCCCATGGACTGCAGCACACCAGGCCTCCCTGTCCATCACCAATTCCCATAGTATACTCAAACTCGTGTCCATTGAGTTGGTGATGCCATCCAACCATCTCATCCTCTGTCGTTCCATTCTCCTCCCGCCTTCAATCTTGTCCAGCATCAGTGTCTTTTCCAGTGAGTCAGTTCTTCACATCAGGTGGCCAAAGTATTAGAGTTCCAGCTTCAGCATCAGTCCTTCCAATGAATATTCAGGACTGATGCCCTTTAGGATGGACTAGTTGCATCTCCTTGTAGTCCTAGGAACTCTGAAGAGTCTTCTCCAGCACGACAGTTCAAAATCATCAATTCTTCGGTGCTCAGCTGTCTTTATAGTCCAACTCTCACACCCATACATGACTACTGGAAAAACCATAGCTTTGACTAGATGGACCTTTGTTGCCAAGGTAATGTCTCTGCTTTTTAATAAGCAGTCTAGGTTGGTCATAACTTTTCTTCAAAGGAGTAAGCGTCTGGAAATTTTATGGCTGCAGTCACCATCTGCAGTGATTTTGGAGACCAAAAAAATAAAGTCTGGCACTGTTTCCACTGTTTGCCCATCTATTTGTCATGAAGTGATGGGACCGGATGACATGATATTACTTTTCTGAATGTAGAGTTTCAAGCCAACTTTTCCACTCTCCTCTTTCACTTTCATCAAGAGGCTCTTTAGTTCTTTGCTTTCTGCCATAAAGGTGCTGTCATATACATATCTGAGGTTATTGATATTTCTCCTGGCAGTCTTGATTCCAGCTTGTGCTTCTTCCAGCCCAGCATTTCTCATGATGTACTCTGCATAAAAGTTAAATAAACAGGGTGACAGTATACAGCCTTGACGTACTCCTTTCCTGATTTGGAACCAGTCTGTTGTTCCATGTCCAGTTCTAACTGTTGCTTCTTGACCTGCATACAGATTTCTCAAGAGGCAGGTCAGGTGGTCTGGTATGCCTATCTCTTGAAGAATTTTCCAGAGTTTCCTCTGATCCACACAGTCAAAGGCTTTAGCGTAGTCAATAAAGCAGAAGTAGATGTTGTTCTGGAATTCTCTTGCTTTTTTGATGATCCAACAGATGTTGGCAATTTGATCTCTGGTTCCTCTGCCTTTTCTAAATCCAGCTTGAACCTCTAGAAGTTCAGGGTTCACGTACTGTTGAAGCCTGACTTGGAGAATTTTAAGCATTACTTTACTACCATGTGAGATGAATACAATTGTGTAGTACTTTGAAAATTCTTTGGCATTGCCTTTCTTTGGAATTGGAATGAAAACTGACCTCTTCCAGTCCTGTGGCCACTGCTGAGTTTTCCACATTTGCTGACATACTATGTGCAGCACTTTCACAGCATCATCTTTTAGGATTTGAAATGGCTCAACTGGAATTCCATCACATCCATTAGCTTTGTTCCTAGTGATGCTTCCTAAGGCCCACTTGACTTCAGATTCCAGGATACCTAGCTCTAGGTGAGTGATCATACCATCGTGGTTATCTGGATCGTGAAGATCTTTTTTGTACACTACTTCTGTGTATTCTTGCCAGCTCTTGTTAATATCTTCTGCTTCTGTTAGGTCCATACCATTTATGTCCTTTATTGTGCTGATCTTTACATGAAATGTTCCGTTGGTATCTCTAATTTTCTTGAAGAGATCTCTAGCCTTTCCCATTCTATTATTTTCCTCTATTTCTTTGCATTGATCACTGAGGAAGGCTTTCTTATCTCTCCTTGCTAT
Organism: Dama dama; assembly: GCF_033118175.1. Classification (NCBI taxonomy): domain Eukaryota; kingdom Metazoa; phylum Chordata; class Mammalia; order Artiodactyla; family Cervidae; genus Dama; species Dama dama. Next base: position 56,387,424 of record NC_083714.1, read on the forward strand.
TCTTTGAAACTCTACATTCAAATGGATACATCTTTCTGTTTCTCCTTTGCCTTTTGCTTCTCTTCTTTTCTCAGCTATTTCTAAGGCCTCCTCAGATAACCATTTTGCCTTTTTGCATTTCTTTTTCTTGATGGTCTTGATCACTGCCTCCTTTACAATGTCATGAACCTCCATCCATTGTTCTTCAGGCACTCTATGAGATCTAATCCCTTGGATCTATGTGTCACTTCCACTGTATAATCATAAGGGATTTGATTTAGGTCATACCTGAATGGTCTAGTGGTTTTCACTACTTTCTTCAATTTAAGTCTGAATTTGGCAATAAGGAATTCATGATCTGAGCCACAGTCACCTCCCCGGCTTGTTTTTTTCTGACTGTATAGAGTGTCTCTACCTTTATCTGCAAAGAATATAATCAACCTGATTTTGGTGTTGACCATCTCGTGATGTCCATATGTAGAGTCTTCTCTTGTGTTGTTGGAAGAGGGTGTTTGCTATGACCAGTGCATTCTCTTGGCAAAACTCTATTAGCCTTTACCCTGCTTCATTCTGTACTCCAAGGTCAAATTTGCTTGTTACTCCAGGTATCTCTTGACTTCCTACTTTTGCATTCCAATCCCCTATAATGAAAAGGACATCTTTTTTGGGTGTTAGTTATAGAATGTCTTGGAGGTCTTCATAGAACTGTTCAACTTCAGCTTCTTCAGCGTTACTGGCCGGGGTATAGACTTGGATTGCGGTGATATTGAATGGTTTGCCTTGGAAACAAACAGAGATCATTCGGTCCTTTTTGAGATTGCATCCAAGTACTGCATTTCAGATTCCTTCATTGACCATGATGGCTACTCCATTTCTTCTAAGGGATTCTTGCCCACAGTAGAAGATATAATGGTCATCTGAGTTAAATTCACCCATTCCAATCCATTTTAGTTCACTGATTCCTAAAATGTCGATGTTCACATTTGCTATCTCCTGTTTGACCACTTCCAACTTGCCTTGATTCATGGGCCTAACATTCCAGGTGCCTATGCAATATTGCTCTTTATAGCATCAGACCTTGCTTCCATCATCAGACACATCGACAACTGGGTGTTGTTTTTGCTTTGGCTCCGTCTCCTCATTCTCTCTGAAGTTATTTCTCCACTGATCTCCAGTACATACTGACCAAGAGTTTATCTTTCAGTGTCCTATCTTTTTGCCTTTTCATACTGTTTATGGGGTTCTCAAGGCAAGAATACTGAAGTGGTTTGCCATTCCCATGTTCTGTCAGAACTCTCCACCATGACCATCTGTCTCGGGTGGCCCCACATGGCATGGCTCATAGTTTCACTGAGGTTGACAAGGCTGTGGTCCATGTGATCGGATTGTTTAGTTTCCTGTGATTGTGGTTTTCTGTCTTTCTGCCCTCTGATAGTGAAGGATACAAGGCTATGGAAACTTCCTGATGGGAGAGACAGACTGAGGGGGAAACTGGGTCTTGTTCTGATGGGCAGGGCCATGCTCAGTAAACCTTTAATCCAATTTTCTGTTGAAGGGGGGGGACTGTGTTCCCTCCCTGTTATTTCAGTTCAGTTCAGTTCACTCGCTCAGTCGTCTCCGACTCCCTGCGACCCCATGAATCGCAGCACGTCAGGCCTCCCTGTCCATCACAAACTCCTGGAGTCTGCTCAAACCCATGCCCATCGAGTCGATGATGCCATCCAGCCATCTTGTCCTCTGTCGTCCCCTTCTCCTCCTGCCCCCAATCCCTCCCAGCATCAGGGTCTTTTCCAACGAGTCAAATCCTCGCATGAGGTGACCAAAGTATTGGAATTTCAGCTTCAGCATCAGTCCTTCCAATGAACACCCAGGACCGATCTCCTTTAGGATAGACAGGTTGGATCTCCCTGCAGTCCAAGGGACTCTCAAGAGTCTTTTCCAACACCACAGTTCAAAAGCATCAATTCTTTGGCACTCAGCTTTCTTCACAGTCCAAATCTCACATCCATACACGACCATTGGAAAAACCATAGACTTAACCAGACGGAACTTTGTTGGCAAAATAATGTCTCTGCTTTTTAATATGCTATCTAGGTTGGTCATAACTTTCCTTCCAAGGAGTAAGCGTCTTTTATTTTCATGGCTGCAATCACCATCTGCAGGGATTTTGGAGCCCAAAAAAATTAAGTCTGACACTGTTTCCACTGTCTCCCCATCTATTTCCCATGAGGTGATGGGACCAGATGCCATGATCTTAGTTTTCTGAATGTTAAGATTTAAACCAACTTTTTCACTCGCCTCTTTCACTTTCATCAAGAGGCTCTTTAGTTCTTCTTCACTTTCTGCCATAAGGGTGGTGTCATCTGCATATCTGAGGTTATTGATATTTCTCCTGGCAATCTTGATTCCAGCTTGTGCTTCTTCCAGCCCAGCGTTTCTCATGATGTACTCTGCATATAAGTTCAATAAGCAGGGTGACAATATACAGCCTTGACATTCACCTTTTCCTATTTGGAACCAGTCTGTTGTTCCATGTCCAGTTTTAACTGTTGCTTCCTGACCTGCATACAGATTTCTCAAGAGGCAGGTCAGGTGGTCTGGTATTCCCAACCCCTTCAGAATTTTCTACAGTTTATTGTGATCCACACAGTCGAAGGCTTTGGCATAGTCAATAAAGCAGAAATAGATGTTTTTCTGGAACTCACTTGCTTTTTCGATGATGCAGCAGATATTGGCGATTTGATCTCTGGTCCTCTGCCTTTTCTAAAACCAGCTTGAACATCTGGAAGTTCACGGTTCACGTATTGCCAAAGCCTGGCTTGGAGAATTTTGAGCATTACCTTACTAGCGTGTGAGATGAGTGCAATTGTGCAGTAGTTTGAGCATTCTTTGGCATTGCCTTTCTTAGGGATTGGAATGAAAACTGACCTTTTCCAGTCCTGTGGCCACTGCTGAGTTTTCCAAATTTGCTGGCATATTGAGTGCAGCACTTTCACAGAATCATCTTTTAGGATTTGAAATAGCTCAACTGGAATTCCATCACATCCACTAGCTTTGTTCGTAGTGATGCTTCCTAAGGCCTACTTGACTTCACATTCCAGGATGTCTGGCTCTAGGTGAGTGATCACACCATTGTGATTATCTGGGTCGTGAAGAGCTTTTTTGTACAGTTCTTCTGTGTATTCTTGCCACCTCTTCTTAATATCTTCTGCTTCTATTAGTCCCTACCATTTCTGTCCTTTATCGAACCCGTCTTTGCATGAAATGTTCCCTTGGTATCTCTCATTTTCTTGAAGAGATCTCTAGTCTTTCCCATTCTATTGTTTTCCTCTATTTTTTTGCATTGATTGCTGAGGAATGCTTTCTTATCTCTCCTGGCTATTGTTTGGAACTCTGCATTCAAATGGAAATATCTTTCCTTTTCTCCTTTGCTTTTCACTTCACTTCATTTCACAGCTATTTGTAAGGCCTCCTCAGACAACCATTTTGCTTTTTTGCATTTCTTTTCCATGGGCATGGTCTTGATCCCTGTCTCCTGTACAATGTCATGAACCTCTGTCCATAGTTCATCAGGCTCTCTGTCTGTCAGATCTAGTCCCTTAAATCTATTTCTCACTTCCACTGTATAGTCATAAGGGATTTGATTTACCTAGGGCGAAATTATGGGGTACAGACTTGGAATACAGAATGAAGCAGGGCAAAGGCTAATAGAGTTTTCCCAAGAGAACGCACTGGTCATAGCAAACACCCTCTTCCAACAGCACAAGAGAAGACTCTACACATGGATATCACCAGATGGTCAACACCAAAATCAGACTGATTATATTCTTTGCAGCCAAAGATGGAGAAGCTCTACAAAGTTAGCAAAAACAAGCCAGGGAGCTGACTGTGGCTCAGATCATGAATTCCTTATTGCCAAATTCAGACTTAAATTGAAGACAGTAGGGAAAACCACTAGACCATTCAGGTATGACCTAAATCAAATCCCTTATGATTATACAGTGGAAGTGAAAAATAGATTTAAGGGACTAGATCTGATAGAGTGCCTGATGAACTATGGGTGGAGGTTCATGACATTGTACAGGAGACAGGGATCAAGACCATCCCCAAGAAAAAGAAATGCAAAAAAGCAAAATGGCTGTCTGAGGAGGCCTTACAAATAGCTGAGAAAAGAGGAAAAGTGAAAAGCAAAGGAGAAAAGGAAAGATATGCCCATTTGAATGCAGAGTTTCAAAGAATAGCAAGGAAAGATAAGAAAGCCTTCCTCAGTGATCAATGCAAAGAAATAGCGGAAAACAATACAATGGGAAAGACTAGAGATCTCTTCAGGAAAATTAGAGATACCAAGGGAACATTTCATGCAAAGATGGACTCAATGAAGACCAGAAATGGTATGGACCTCACAGAAGCAGAGGATATTAAGAAGAGGTGGCAAGAATACACAGAAGAACTGTACAAAAAAGATATTCACGACCCAGATAATCATGATGGTGTGATCACTCACCTGGAGCCAGACATCCTAGAATGTGAAGTCAAGTGGGCCTTAGGAAGCATCACAATGAACAAAGCTAGTGGATGTGATAGAATTCCAGTTGAGCTATTTCAAATCCTCAAAGATGATTCTGTGAAAGTGCTACACTCAATATGTCAGCAAATGTGGAAAACTCAGCAGTGGCCACAGGACTGGAAAAGGTCAGTTTTCATTCCAATCCCAAAGAAAGGCAATGCCAAAGAATGCTCAAACTACTGCACAATTGCACCCATCTCACACGCTAGTAAGGTAATGCTCAAAATTCTCCAAGCCAGGCTTCAGCAATACGTGAACTGTGAACTTTCAGATGTTCAAGCTGGTTTTCAAAATGCAGGGGAACCAAAGATCAAATTGCCAACATCTGCCAGATCATCAAAAAAGCAAGAGAATTCCAGAACAATATCTACTTCTGCTTTATTGACTATGCCAAAGCCTTTGACTGTGTGGGTCACAGGAAACTCTGGAAAATTCTTCAAGATATGGGAATACCAGACCACCTGACTTGCCTCTTGAGAAACCTGTATTCAGGTCAGGAAGCAACAGTTAGAACTGGACATGGAACAACAGACTGGTTCCAAGTAGGAAAAGGAGTACATCAAGGCTGTATATTGTCACCCTGCTTATTTAACTTATTTGCAGAGCACATCATGAGAAACACTGGGCTGGAAGAAGCACAAGCTGGAATCAAGATTGCCAGGAGAAATATCAATAACCTCAGATATGCAGATGACAGTACCCTTATGGCAGAAAGTGAAGAAGATCTAAAAAGACTCTTGACGAAACTGAAAGAGGAGAGTGAAAATGTTGGCTTAAAGCTCAACATTCAGAAAACTACAATCATGGCCTCTGGTCCCATCACTTCATGGCACTTTATTTATGGGGGCTCCAAAGTCACTGCAGATGGTGATTGCAGCCATGAAATTAAAAGACGCTTACTCCTTGGAAGGAAAGTTACACTTTGTCAACAAAGGTCTGTCTAGTCAAGGCTATGGTTTTTCCAGTAGTCATGTATGGATGTGAGAGTTGGACTATAAAGAAAGCTGAGCACCGATGAATTGATGCTTTTGAAATGTGGTGTTGGAGAAGACTCTTGATAGTCCCTAGGACTGCAAGGAGATCCAACCAGTCCATCCTAAAGGAGATCAGTCCTGAATATTCATTGGAAGGACTGATGCTGAAGCTGAAACTCCAATACTTTGTCTACCTGATGCGAAGAGCTGACTCATTTGAAAAGAACCTGATGCTGGGCAAGATTGAGGGCAAGAGGAGAAGGGGACAACAGAGGATGAGATGGCTGGATGACATCACCGACTCAGTGCACATGAGTTTGAGTAAACTCCGGGAATTGGTGATGGACAGGGAGGCCTGGCGTGCTGCAGTTCATGGGGTCGCAAGGAGTTGGACACGACTGAAGCAACTTAGCAGCAGCAGCAGCATGTCCATTGGTCAGTGATGCCATCCAACCATCTCATCCTCTGTCGTACCCTTCTCCTCCCGCCTTCAGCCTTACCCAGCATCAGGGTCTTTACAAATGAGTCAGCTCTTCGCATCAGGTGGCCAAAATATAGGAGTTTCAGCTTCAGCATCAGTCCTTCCAATGAATGTTCAGGACTGATTTCCTTTAGGATGGACTGGTTGGATCTCCTTGCAGTCCAAGGGACTCTCAAGAGTCTTCTCCAACACCACAGTTCAAAAGCATCAATTCTTCAGTGTTTGGCTTTCTTTATAGTCCAACTCTCACATCTGTCCATGGCTACTGCTGATCAAGTTGTCCTGTCTTTCTTTTGTCAGTGGGCATGTCTTCAGTTTGACTCTGGAGTCCTTTTCATAGGACTTACTTTTTGGTGCAACAATGTGTTCTTGGCTTATCTTGTCTGTTTCTGGCCCCAGATCTGCAATCAATGATTTCTCTCAGGAGCTCTGCTTCCCTGTAGCAATCTGTCTCTGATTACTCTTTGTTGTATGTCTAGTTTCACAGAAAGGATTACTCCTGTGTATAGGATATTTACACTGTCTTTTGCAGTATGGGACTTTCATATGATGCATAATCTGTATCTATGAGCTCATCTTCCCCAAGAGTTTTAACTCCAGGTGCCCTGGATTTTCCCACCCACCTGGCACCCACCATCCACCACCCATGAGGCACAAAGGCACAGATGTTAACTTTTTCTGGATCCTACAGGCTTCTTATGCCCCAAACCAGTTTTTATTGGGGTCGAGGTAGTGGGGAGGGAGGTGGTTAAAGGGACAGTATGGTTTCTACCTCATATACTTCTGTGTCTTTGAATCTTTTACAGTAAGAATGTATTTCTGTGTTGACTGGAGATTTATAAAAGGGCAAGACACCTTCATGCCCCAGATTGGAGCCTGGGAATGTGAGGAGGCTGTTTACTTGTATAAAGCAGGAGTGATTTTTTTTTTATCTTTGTTTGCTTTCCAGGACCTGTACCCAGCTCTGAAAGGTGTAAGCACAGTTTTCCACTGCGCATCACCCCCACCATTCAGTAACAACAAGGAACTCTTTTATAGAGTGAATTACATTGGCACCAAGAATGTCATTGAAACTTGCAAAGAGGCTGGGGTTCAGGTAAGGGGAAAGCTGGAATGAGTGCTGTCAAGAATGTGTGATGGCTTTTCCCAAGTGCGTGGGGGCCAGGGCTTTTGTTCACTTCCTGGGCTAGCTAGGCCTGCTTGCTGAAGTGTTGCAAAGAGCCTAAAGTTTCGGCCCTGGGAGCTGCTGAGCAAACCATATGAAGACCCTAAGCCTTATTAGTCTTTGGTTAAAGAGTGACAAAATTTAGAAATTGCTTGTGTTTTTTGTTGTGCTTTAAAAAACATGTTTTTAATATCAATAATATATATAAAACATAAAATTTACCATTTTAACCATTTTAAGTGTACAGTTCAGTGGCATTAAGCACATTCACATTGCTGTCAACCACCACCATCATCCATCTCCAGAACTTTTTCATCTTCCTAAGGAGGCTGAAATCTGTACCAATTAAACCCTAACTCCCCCTCTCCCTGCGCCTGGCACCCATCATCCTGCTCTCTGACTCCTCTAAGGACCCCACACAAGTGCAATCATAGAACACGTGCCCTTTTGTGTCTGACTTAACTTTACTTGGCATAACACCTTCCAGGTTCATCCAGGCTGTAGTGGAATAAAAATTTCCTTCTTTTTTAAGGCTGAATAACAGCCTATTGGAGGTCTATGCTGCATTTTGTTTGTTTATTCATCCCTTGGTAGATTCCTGGGCTGTTTTGACTATTGTGAATCATGCTGCTGTGAACATGGGTATGCAAGTAATCTGCTCCACTTACTGCTTTCACTTCTTTGGGGTAAATATCCAGGAGTGAAATTCCTGGATCATACAGTAATTCTGTTTTTAAGCTTTTATTTTTTTAAATTAATTTATTTATTTTAATTGGAGGATAGTTATTTTACAGTACTGTGATGGTTTTTGCCATACATCGACATGAATCAGCCACAGGTGCACATGTGTCCCCGATCCTGAACCCCCCCTCCCACCTCCCTCCCCACCTCATCCCTCTGAGTTGTCCCAGAGCAGTGGCTTTGAGTGCCCTGCTTCATGCATCAAACTTACACTGGTCATTTATGTTACTTATGGTAATATACATGTTTCAATGCTTTTCTCTCAAATCGTCCCCCTCACCTTTTCCCACAGAGTCCAAAAGTCTGTTCTTTACATCTGTGTCTCTTTTGCTGTCTTGCATATAGGATCATCCTTACTGTCTTAAGGAACTGTCGTATTATTTTTCCAAACATTGCCTGTTCTTGTTGTGCCAACTGGTGACGCCAGAGGCTGGGCAACAGCTCTCTTCTCTTGTTCACAAAGCATCTGTGGCATATGTCACTGTCACTGCCCCAAGCATCAGGGGCTTGGCTGATAGGGGCACTGTTTTTGCTAGTGGCTGGTACCCCATTATGGTGATCCAGAGAACCAGGGTTTATAACAATGCAGCAAACTACATTATGGTGGATATTGTACCTTCTCAGTTCTGAGTTACTAGCAGAGAGGCATCACTTAGTCCTCCAAATCTGGTTCCTCACCTATTAAGCAACATTATTAGCCCCTGGTTACTTGTGGAGGAGCAAATTAAGTGACAGTTGTAAATCTCACACTCCTTACTACTTTCTACTGTGCCTGTATTAACTGGAGCTCTGTGAATGGCACTCTGCTGTTTTTTCATTCGACCATCCCAGGCATACAGAAAAGATCTGAGAATAATATAGCACCCATACACTCATCACAACGTTGAGGTGACAGTGTTACTAGTGATGCTGCAGTCGTGTCCTTACCCATCCTCAGTGTCACTGCTGTCCTCCTGCATGCTATGTGGCACAGCCAAAACAGAAATTCTAAAACTTTGTAAAAATAATATACTGAATATACCTTCCTGCAACTTGCTTTTTTCCCCCTCAACATTGTTTTTTTTTTTTAACCACAAATTAGATCTTTTATTTGTCACCATTAAACGTCTGCATTTTAAACAAATTCTTGAACTGGTGGCTCATATCCATCAGCTCGTTCAACTTTAGCACCTGTCTCTTGTCCCCAGTAGCTTTTCCAGAGCTACCACCTTTACCATGTAGCTCCATGAGTTTTCCCAATTCAAATTTGGGCTTCTTCAGCATTTTTACTTTTCTAACAAAGACATCATGGAGTGGATAAATAGATTGGCAAGCCTTTTCTATGTCTTTTCCAATGCTATCTGAAATCAATTTATTGACCACCTCTTTCAAGTCATTTGTTTGCACCTCTGAGGTTATGATTTCTATCATCTTCTTGCAGATGGAGTAATAGCAGATGGGGGGCAGCTGGTGCTCAGGTCATGCAGGGAGACTCAGGCCAATTCAGTGTTAAGCTTTGCTTGCATATGTACTGGCTATGAAAGGAAACCTAAGTGGGTGCGGTCCACTACCAACACCTGGGAGAGTCACTCACAGCTGCCCAACTGAGGTAAGCACCCCACTGGTGCTGGGCTTAAGAGGTCTTGCTGAATCTGATTTTGCGTTTTTTAGTAGAACCCACACAGAACAGATGAAGCAAGTAACCATCGGTAGTCTTGACATTAACATGAGCTTCAGTCATGGTGTGCCATTTTTTGACCATGGAGCACATTTTGTCACGAGTAAGATCCATAGCATGGAAATTAGTCGGGCAGTTTTTGCCCTTAACAGCCTCAGTAATTAGCTTGAATTTATTAAATGCTACTTTGTCATTCTGCAGATAAGCAAGACTCACTTCATGACCTTTGAGGCCATCAGATGCGATTTTGGTTCCTTGAGTCCTCATGACCAGTGTTTTCACAATATTCCTTATATTGAACATAGCTGGTGCTTTCACATCATACCAGTCATAATGGGTCAACCACTTTCTTCTTGGTTCCTTTTTTGCCTCCTTTCATAAGGCACTTGTTCTTGCTGCAGCATTATGTTTTTGAGATTTCTTTGTCTTGAAATACAATACAGTATGGTATAGTCACTGAAGTGGCAGGATAGCTCAGTGGGTAGCAGTGCAGGAAGTGGGGGTTTTATGTGGTATTTAGGGAATCTCTCTCAACAGGGATGAAACGATCATTGACTGCTTTTCTTCTCAAAGGCTTAAAGTGTTACTTCCCACATTTACATCTCTAATCCACCAGGAATTTCTGTCTGTATATGTTCTGAGGATGTTTGGGTGCTCAGCAGCATGTACTGTACCATCGTCCCTTCCCTGATGTTTAGTGCCCTATGCAGCATGTCTCTGCAGGCCTGTTCTGGCTCTCGTGCTCCGTGGCCCTGTCTGTGCCCAGGCCCCTGTGCCCTGCCCTAGGATGAACCTCAGTATCTAGTGTAGGACAAGTCACTCCCCAATTCTGTTCTGCTTGACTATTCCTAGCCCTTTGCTCATTCATACACATTTTAGAACCAGCTTGTCAAGTTCTTGATAAAGCCTATTGGAAATGTCAGTGTAATTGCATCAGACCTAAAACTAATTTGGGAGAGAATGGACATCTTTTCCAATATGGACTCTTGCTATGTATTTCTCTCTCTCTTTAATGCCTTTCATTAGACCTTTTACTTTACTTCATAAAGGTTCTGTATATCTTTTGTTAAATTTATTCCATATACTTCACTTCTGGTGATTAAAATATCTTTCATTTTCCACTGCTACTGCATAGAAACACAGCTAATTTTTGTGTATCAGTTTTGTACTCTGCAACTTGCTGAAGTCTAACATTTTCTGTATGTTTGTAGTGTTTTGTATATAGACATTTCCAACACTTGCAAATGGTAATAGTTTTGTTTCTTCTTTTCACAAATCATTATATTTAATAGTTTGTTGTTTACCTTATCCTACCATGCTGACTAGGACTTGCAGGACCATGTTGAATAAAAGTGATAGAGATGTGATTTGAGCTAATGGTGTTCTGTTTAGGATGGGCTTCCTGTAACCAGATAGCTGAAAGCTGGGGACCCTCATAAGAGAGCACCTTCCTGTCAAATAGCATTTCACCATGCCTGTGTGTGTATACTGATGTGTCAAGGCTGGGAGCAGAAGTGTCTTCTATCCTTCAGTTGTGATAAAACGAGGGAAAATGTAAAATCCACTGTTTTAGAATGTCATACCATAATGTGTCTCAAATCCTCATACCTGCAAAAGATAGTGATCTTTGCATTGTTTAAAGAAGGCCTGAAAAGGGAAGGCATCATAGTAAAGAAAGTAAACATGTGCCATTTGATTTCCTTTCCTACGTGACCTTCATTGTGTTTATATAGTGATCATTCCTGACTCATTTTTTTTACATCTAATTTTCTCCTCTGCCAGAAACTCATTTTAACCAGCAGTGCCAGTGTCATCTTTGAGGGTGTTGACATCAAGAATGGAACTGAAGATCTCCCTTATGCCATGAAACCAATTGACTACTACACAGAGACAAAGATCTTACAAGAGAGAGTATGTACCTGACAACTGGTTGAGTCGGTGACAAACGAGTTCCATGAACATTTGCAGGATTTAGATTCTTAAGTAGAATGTTTATGAACATAGAATGTTACTATTCTGAAGCCTAACTACATAACTTGTGAAATAAAATTTGTGGATGAAATTCAGTTCTAAAGATGACAACATTGTAAAGTAATTAGCCTCCAACTAATAAAAACAAATGAAAAAAAAAGATGATAACAGAAAAAATAGTAACAGAATAGCCTAATGTAGCCAGATGCTCCTCAGTGTTTTATGGGGAATTGCTTCATTTAAGCTTCATAATGACCCCTTAAGGCAGGTACTATGATCTTCACCAGGTTACAAAAGACAGTTGAGGACAGCTGATACACAAGAGATTCAGAAGCTTCCTTAGGCCATGCAGCTCTAGAGCCTGCACTCAACCTCTGCTCCAGAAATCAGACAATTTATGATAATCCAAAGCAGCAAGCAAAACTCAGCTAAACACTCAAGTGTGTTTTCATTTGAATACACCTTCCTAGTACTCTTGCACCCCCTCCTCTTTAAAAAAAAAAAAGCAAACAATGGAAGGATCTTGCTTTATTTTAAGGGAAAGTGGTTTTCCACTTGGCAAGTCAGCTTCACTAGGGAGCTCCTGGTTTTAGCAGTGGTCTGGGCCACATAACGGGGACTCTAACAGTCGCCAGCTCCAGGACTAATGTCCAGGAGAATATTACCAGAAGGACACCCTACACTGCGGACCATGGGTGTTCATCAGTCACGGGCAGCTTACCTTAGCTGGGCAGCTGTGAGTGACTCTCCCAGGTGTTGGTAGTGGACCACACCCACTGAGGTTTCCTTTCATAGCCAGTACATATGGAAGCAAAGCTTAACACTGAATTGGCCTGAGTCTCCCTGCGTCGTCTGAGCACCGGCTGCCCGCCCCCCCCCCCCCCCCCCGTCTGTTTGCTATTACTCCGACGTCCCAGAAGAGCTCCTTTGCTGGGAAACCCACAGGCCTCTCAGTGCAGAGATGGAAGCCTCGCCATTTGCAAGCTCCAGTCCTGGGTCTGTCCCCTTGCTCCTTGGAGCACAGAGAGCCTCCCAGAGGCATTTATAGGCTTACCTTATTTCCAGCAGAGTACCCAACAAGTCAACACAAATGAGACCCCTTTGGGTAACTCCGATCATTGTGGACAGTCGGCAAGTAACTTGAACTCGCTCAGACCAAAACATGAGCAAGGATTTTGCCACCATAGAGTAGAAACCCTCAGTGAGGCAGTAGAATGAGTTGACATGGGCCATCTCGCTTCATCACGATCTCCATTTTTAGCAACAACCTAACAGATCTTTGGGAAGTTTTGTTCCTTTTGAAACAAACCCTCTTTCTCTGTACTTTAAGGCCAGTCCTTTCTGTTGTATCGTACTGGCTTTGACCCAGCTCTCTGTCCTGTGTCTTCAGATGTGGGTGTTGGGGTGGAGAAAGGGACAGAGAAGTAGTCTAGAATTCTTCAATATCTGCAACCCACACCCTCCCTTCACTCTTCTGCAGGCAGTCCTGGGTGCCCATGATCCCGAGAAGAATTTCCTGACCACAGCCATCCGCCCTCATGGCATTTTTGGCCCAAGGGACCCCCAGTTGGTCCCCATTCTCATCGAGGCAGCCAAGAAAGGCAAGATGAAGTTCGTGATTGGGTAAGTTGGCCCCTGACTGCCCCCTTCCATGCCCCCCAGCCCCTGAAGCAAGGGTCAGTCACCATCGGCCCTTTGCTTCTGTGAGCTTGTCTTCTGCCTGTTGTCCATTTCCTGTGGCTGCCACAAGAAATGAGGCCGAGAATAAGAAAAATGGGTTCACTCCCTGTCCTGGAGTCCAGGACTCCCAAAATCCAGGTGTTGGTGGGGTTGGCTCCCTGTGGAGGCTCTGAGGGGGTCTGTTCCAGGCCTTGCTCCCAGCCTCACATGGCTGCCAGCAAACCTTGGCTCGTAGACATGTCACTTCAATCTCAGCCTCCATCTTTACATGACATGCTTTTCTCTGTGTGTCTTTTCCAAAAGATCCCTCCTCTTATAAGAACACCAGTCGTTAGGTTTAAGGCTCACCCTACTCTAGTGCAACCTCATCTTAACTAATTATATATTCAAAGACCTCATCTCCAGATAAGGTCAAAGTCACAGGTTCCAGGGAGACATGGATTTCTGCCCCATGAACCCTCTCAGGCAGGCCAGAAAAATATTTGTATCCATGTTTGGAAAGTCAGGAAACTGACTCAGAGGAGAAACAATTGTCCCAGGGTCAAGGGCTTGACTTTCCTTGCATCTAGGAAGGCAAGGGGAGGTGTTAACATTCCTCCTCTGGGCCTCTGCAGGTGATGAGAGTGGTTCTGTGTCCCCAATACATCTTTCCTTCCCTCCTTCCTTCTATTCATCCATCCATCCGTCCGCCCTTCATCCTCTTTTCTTCCTTTCTTTCCCCCCTTATCCATGTGCTTTGCCACCTTGCCTCCCTGCCTCTCGCTCAGCCTCTTGCCACAGGACTAGAAAGAGATAGTAGAGAACCCTTGAGGCCAGAGCAACACATTAGGCCACAGTGCCCTGGAGGAAGTTGAGAGCTGCTGTCCAAACTGGGGCTCAGAGAAGACACCACCAGCATAGGCCATGCCAGGATGGGGCAAGCAGGGCTAGGGGCTTTCAGCTTCATGGCTTGGCCCCTAAATATCCCTCTGGCCCTGAAGGCCCAGGAGCCATGGCCTCCAGCACATCCTCATGGATGCCCAGGTGTCCCTGGGCTGGCATTGCCAAGGTGGGTTGTGGGGCTCTGCCACGCATGCAGCTGAGTGCTCCAGGCACAGGATACTCATTCCTTGTGCCCCTGCAGGAACGGGAAGAACTTGGTAGACTTTACCTTTGTGGAGAACGTGGTCCACGGACACATCCTGGCTGCGGAGCACCTCTCCCGGGACACCGCCTTGGGTGGGAAGGTAATGCACCTGCTTCCACCCGCTCAACAGTGGCTGGCCCTCCTGCCCCTGTGTGTCCCTGTGATGCCATCTGCTGGCACACTGCTTCTCTGACCCTGCTTCCTGGCAGACCTGCCTTAGGACCCCACTGGGCCATTGTCAAGCCCTCTGACAAGGGAAGGTCAGCTCTTACACAGAGATGGGAGAGCACACTCCTAGGTCCCCCTTCCTTGTTTCTCACTCCCACTTTTGGAATCCCCTCCCCATTGGGGTCTCATTTTTCTCTCCTGGATTTCAGACCTTTTCCGACAGAATTCTCAATGTGGTGGGGGGAGGGAGCACATTTGAAATAGGTCATACAACCCATTCATAGCATCTGAAGATAAGATCCTTTACCATGATTAACACAGTTATTAAAATAACCAACGTACCTTCCCAAGTACAGTCTAAGCTTCACTTGAAATCCTGGCCCACAGCTAAACTTAATCACCTTCCCCACTACCCCGGAAAGTTGCCTGTAGCTGCAAACCCAAAAGGCCTGTCACTCACTGGCTGACATTTGCAGACTTGAGGACCACGAGAAATGCTGCACTCTGTATGGGCTTAATCTCCACCTTACTTTTGAGCTGCCCTGTGAAGGAACTGGGGTGGGTAGGCAGGGAGCGGCCCCTGGCTTCTCAAAATATTGGTCTTGGCTGAGCCAACAGGCTACAGCTGAGCTCCAAGCATGGCCCGCTCCCCACACTGCTGGGAAGCAGTTCCTAGTTTCTGGTTCTCTCTGCAGGCTTTTCACATCACCAATGACGAGCCCATCCCCTTCTGGACTTTCCTGTCCCGAATTCTGACAGGCCTCAATTACGAGGCCCCCAAGTACCACATCCCCTACTGGCTGGCCTACTATCTAGCCCTCCTGGTGTCCCTCCTGGTGATGGTGATCAGTCCTGTCATCCAGCTTCAGCCCACTTTCACGCCAATGAGGGTCGCACTGGCTGGCACGTTCCACTACTACAGCTGCGAGAAAGCCAAAAAACTCATGGGCTACCGGCCACTGGTCACCATGGATGATGCTGTGGACAAGACCGTGCGGAGCTTTCACCACCTGCGCAAGGTCATGTGAGGCGCCCCCAGCCCTGGCCTTTCGATGCATTCCCCTAGCTGATAACTCTCTCCCCTGGAGACCAATAAACTAACCTCCTCCCAGTGATTGTCTTAGCTTAGGCCTCCCCCAGCCAGTTTGATGACAGCACATCTACCCTTCTGTGACCAAGAGGACAGTTAAATTAGCAGACACGTCTTCTTCGTGGGACTGGATGTCGATTTCTTAAAACAAGGCAGCAGCTTCCTATTCTAAGTGTTTTGTGTTCTCTCCACCCCTGGGTTCCTTAATCATTCCAGTCCCCTGTGCACAACCAAAGAAGCTGTAGGGAAGAAACAGCCATTTGCTGATTGAGGAGGGGGTCCTAGATTTATTTCCATGTAGACTGTTCAAGGAGCCACAGATGACAAATACCCTAGAGAAAAGCAGAAGTTATGTGAGGCATCAAATGTATATTTCAAATAGATACAGAGTTGAGAGAAAAAGCTTAGAAAGCTTGAACAACTGTAAACCCCCAATCCCCGCGGGGGGAAAGACTGCTGGTTGTTCACCTCCTTGCATGCCCCGAGTTCTCTCTCAGGTACAGCTGCTGTGCCTGCCTGCATTATTTTTCATAAAGCATTCTTTCATGTACACCTTTCTTATCATCCACAGAGCCCTCTTGTCCTTTTAATGGCAAGGTGGGACACTGGACAGGTGGACAGGAAGCCATGGGAAAGGTCAGAGAAGAGCCCCTCCTTTATCTGCTTGGAGATGATACAGATAGGGCTATTTCCTCACAGCTCATGCTCACAGAACCCTTTAGGGCAGTTCCTAAAAATCAGCACATGTAGTGAATTGGCATTCTTTATTTCCTGTTGTTCTTACAGAACCTGGTTTCTTCTCAGACTCATTGAAATGTAATCTTAAAGACATCTGTTTTGTTTTTCTTTTCCTCTACCTCTGTCCAAGGGTGGGGAGGCACCTGGGGAGATTGGAATAAACTGAAGGAATTGTACATGCCATGCAGTGTGTGTGATACAAACTTCATCCCAACCTAGGGGGAAACTGAACTGCTAGGGTGAGGGAACACAGACAGAAATAAGACAGGATCTTTGACCTAAGGCAATTAGAATAAAGGAGTTAAGATACATTCAGAAGGCCCTGTAATTCAAGGCAGGAATTAAGACCAGGTGGTGTAAGTTCTGAGGAGGGATACATGGCTTCCAGCCAAGACTGTGTAGGTTGAAGAGTCACTGGGTACAGGCCACTAGATGGTGTTTAAAGGTAAAAGGTCAGGTTCACAGGCATAGGCTTGTCATAGTTTCGTTAGCAGTGTGTTGTGTCTCTGAAGTATGGAAGCGTCTTGTGACTAGGAGGAACATGGAGCAGTAGGAGTTTGAAAGTGAAAGTCACTCAGTCGTGTCTGACTCTTTGCAACCCCATGGCCTATACAGTTCATGGATTTCTGCAGGTCAGAATACTGGAGTGGGTAGCCTTTCCCTTCTCCAGGGGATCTTCCCAACCCAGGTGTTGAACCCAGGTCTCCTGCATTGCAGGCAGATTCTTTACCAGCTGAGCCACCAGGGAAGCCCAAGAATACTGGAGTGGGTAGCCTAGCCCTTCTCCAGCGGATCTTCCTGACTCAGGAATCGAACTGGGGTCCCCTGCATTGTAGGCAGATTCTTTACCAACTGAGCTGTCAGGGAAGCCCTAGTAGGAGTTTGGTCAAGCTAAAGAGGTTGGGTGAACTTTATCTTACCAGCCTGGGAAATCATTGACAGTTCAAGCAAAGGGGCAAAAAGCCACCAACATTCTAGCCACCCTAAAAAGAGCCTGGGAGCCCAGATAGGAAGTAATACTTCAAGCAGTGATGCAGCCATCCATGGAACTAGAAATGGAGTCTTGGTGGAAGGCCCTGAAAAGGAGTCAGCTTGCTGTAGGATTCCTCTGCTGGGTGAGAGGGAGAAGGCCAGGGCACAGAATGGAAGACTCCACTTTTGGAGCCACTGGAAGGAAGGTCTCAGTCCGGGAAGACTGAAGGTGGTGGACCTCACTGAGGAGCACCGAGGACCAAAATGCTCTGGACCCCCACCTGTTTGGGGAAAGTGTGACCACCAGGGAACCACGGGCTCCGCACACCCTGGGGACTTGTCAGAAACTGGGGGCCTACCAAAGAACTGATTCTGTTTCACAAGCCCCACCTTTGGTTCTGAACCACTGAAGTGGTCTCCCAGCAGGTCAGTGAGTCCAGCTTAAACCTCACCTCAGCCCCTGTAAGGCTGAACATGCCGACCTCACCATCCTGTTTTCTTTACTTCCGCCATAGCCTTGGAGCACACATCCCTAAAATGACCCCTGGGTAACTGACCCAGTCTGTGCCTCTCCCCCGTGGCACCTCTGTCTGCAGAATCAGGCCTGAGGGAAGGCCCTTGTTTCCAAGCTTGGGAACAGCTACAGACCCAATGCTGCACATCCATTGGGGAACTCTCTCATTTCAGGCCCTCTCCCCTCCCCAGCCGGACTGACCTATTTCCGCCCCTGGCCTGTCCACACCTGGGTCTGATATACTGAGACTGCTGAGCTGATCTATCTGCCCACTCTGGTCCAGACTCTACACCCATCCAGGTGTCCTCCCCTAAAACAGATCTACACCCTGCCTCTCTTCTGCCAAAAACACTTTAGTGGGGCCCAGTTTTCTCCTGAATCCATTCTGCAGCCTGTCCATAACAGCCTGTGCCCAGCCCACCTTGCCAGTTTCTTCCCCTGGCTTGACACCTGCCATGCTCCAGCCAACCTTCTCTGCCCCTGTCATGCATGCTACCGTGATTCTCCTAACTGGAAATTGTCTTTCCTCTGGTCTCCCCACCCGGGCTGGGAGCTCCCTGCAGGCAGAGCCAACCAGTATCCCCACAGCAGAGAGCAGAGCTCAGGAAACAGGTCACCACCTGCCTGGCCTGGCATCCTAGAATAACAGCTGCAAGCAAAGGAAGCAGCCCAAGGAATGGGGAACAGGGCAGCCAGCGGGCCTATTTGGAGCAGAGGTTCCAGGCCTGGCACTCTTGTGTGGATTCGGGAGGTCTTGTGAACCCCATAAATTGGATGCAGCCTTTGGGGCATCTGTGAGTGTGTGTCTTTTGGCAAGTGAGGCACATAGCCGTCATCAGCTTTTCAAACATGACTGTGGCCCAACACAGAATTCGAGCCAGTGGGATGGGGGCCAGCAGCTGCAGAGAAGCCTGAGTTGGATTGAGGGTCCAGAGGGGACAAGCCAAGGGGGCAGAGGCCAGAGTGTGTGCCTGGGATGGGGGCTGCCTATGGCCAGCTCCTCCATCTGTGGGGCCCCTGACTCCAAACCGGGAAAGGACTGGAACCAAGGCAGAGGCTGGCTCGGCAGACAGCACAGGAATGGTTCAGGCCTTTGGCCACAACCCTCCAAACCCGTGTGTGTTTCTACCCGCTGACAGGAACTCTCGGCCTCCTCTCTGCTTGCTGGGTGAGAAGGCCTGGTGTTAGAAGCTCTCCCTTCTACTGAACTGAAATGCCTCTCTCTGTGACCTCCCTCACCTTCTGTCCCTCCACCAACCCCAGCAAGTTAGGCTTGCAGCTCCTTGTGCTCCTGAGCAGCACTCCCCTGCACAACCGGGCCTGCAGCCTCTGCTTTCAATCTTCACCTCCAACATCATTTTCTCCCCCATGAAGGTGTCTCTTTTCTGGCTTCCCACAGAGCCTGCCCTATATGCCATCTAAGCCCTTCCTCAGTCATACAGTACTCATGGCCTTAGCTGCCCATTCTCTTCTGAGCCAGGTGCCAGGGGCTTTTGATGCATTTCTCTGTCCCTCAAGTCCTGGGTGGTGCTTACTCCTGAGAAAAGTGAAAGTCGCTCAGTTGAGTCTGACTCTTTGTATAGTCCATGGAATATTCCAGGCCAGAATACTGGAGTGGGTAGCCTATCCCTTCTCCAGGGAATCTTCCCGACCCAGGAATTGAACTGGGGTCTCCTTCACTGCAGGCAGAGTCTTTACCACTAAGCTATGAGGGAAGCATAACTGAGAGGGTGATCAGTAATTGTCACTAGACTCATGGACATTGAGAGGAGAAAGGCGGTAATACCCACATTGACCACCTGGGGGAGCCTCAGGCAAGGACACTGAGCACTGCTCCCATTTCCCCAGGCCAGTGCACCTAACATTATGCTGTAGATTCAAGGGACACAGGTTCTCATCTCAGGCTTTCCAAAGTGAAGGGCCCAATGAACACAAATAGATGTTTAGGAATGGAGACACTACAACCTTCCATCACCAGCATCCACCTTTTTTCGCAAGCATTGCCTAGTTGATGGTCTCAGAAGACTCCAAATTAGACTTCCCTTTGTTGGGACTGACTCTCACTCAGCCCCAGGAGTTTTGTTCACATTAGCTCCTTCAGCCCAGAGAACTTTCTAGAGGGACCTAGGTAGGGGAGAAAAGAAGAGAAGAGTGTCCCTCCTTTTGTCTTATACTGCAGCCTATCTCCCAACTCTTGCAAGATGCCTTGTCTAGCAGGTACCCTAGGAGATGCACAAGCTGTTGGCTTTCTTCTCCATGGGGGGGGGGGCGTGGGACAGGGGTTAGGAACCATCAATTCAGAAACTATTAACAGGCTCCATGCTAAGTCCAAAGGGATACACAATTGACCAAGATAGAGCCCTTACTCAGAGAGTCCCACAGACAAAGGAACAACTCAAATGCCCCTTTCCTCAAGAGCAGAGGTCTGCAAACTGTGAAGTCAGGGTCAAGTCTTGCTTGTTGTCTGCTTTTGTCAATATAGTTTTCTTGGTACACAGCTATGTTCATTCATTTACATATTTTGGCTTGAAACAATGTAAACTTATTCTCTTGGGGTTCTAGAAGTCAGAAGCTCAACATCAGTTACACTGAAACAAAGTCAAAGTGCCAACAGGGTGGTTGCTTTTGGAGGCTCTGGGGGAAAATCTATTCTCTTGCCTATTTCAGCTTCCAGTGGCTGCCTGTAAGCCTTGACTTATAGCCGGTTCCTCCATCTTCAGAGTGGAGGTCTCTGCTTCCATTGCTGCATCTCTCTCTCCCCAACATGTAGACCTCTTTCAGTTCAATTCAGTCACTCAGTTGTGTCTGACTCTTTGCGACCCCATGAATCGCAGCACTCCAGGCCTCCCTGTCCATCAGCAACTCCTGGAATTTACTCAAACTCATGTCCATCGAGTTGGTGATGCCATTCAACCATCTCATCCTCTGTCGTCCCCTTCTCCTCCTGCCCCCAATCCTTCCCAGCATCAGGGTCTTTTCCAATGAGTCAACGCTTCGCATGAGGTGGCCAGAGTTTTGGAGTTTCAGCTGCAGCATCAGTCCTTCCAATGAACACCCAGGACTTATCTCCTTCAGGACGGTCTGGTTGGATCTCCTTGCAGTCCAAGGGACTCTCAAGAGTCTTCTCCAACACCGCAGTTCAAAAGCATCAATTCTTCGGTGCTCAACTTTCTTCACAGTCCAACTCTCACATCCATACATGACTACTGGAAAAACCATAGCCTTGACTAGATGGACCTTTGTTGGCAAAGTAATGTCTCTGCTTTTTAATATGCTCTCTAGGTTGGTCATAACTTTCCTTCCAAGGAGTAAGCGTCTTTTAATTTCATGGCTGCAATCACCATCTGCAGTGATTTTGGAGCCCAAAAATATAAAGTCTGACACTGTTCCCACTGTTTCCCCATCTATTTGCCATGAAGTGATGGGACAGATGCCATGATCTTAGTTTTCTGAATGTTGAGCTTTAAGCCAACTTTTTCACTATCCTCTTTCACTTTCATCAAGAGGCTCTTTAGCTCTTCTTCACTTTCTGCCATAAGGGTGGTGTCATCTGCATATCTTTTGAGGTTACTGATATTTCTCCCAGCAATCTTGAGTCCAGCTTGTGCTTCTTCCAGCCCAGTGTTTCTCATGATGTACTCTGCATATAAGTTCAATAAGCAGGGTGACAATATACAGCCTTGACATTCACCTTTTCCTATTTGGAACCAGTCTGTTGTTCCATGTCCAGTTCTAACTGTTGCTTCCTGACCTGAATACAGGTTTCTCAAGAGGCAGGTCAGGTGGTCTGGTATTCCCATCTCTTGAAGGATTTTCCACAGTTTCCTGTGATCCACACAGTCAAAGGTTTTGGCATAGTCAATAAAGCAGAAATGGATGTTTTCCTGGAACTCTCTTGCTTTTTCGATGATCCAGCGGATGTTGGCAACTTGATCTCTGGTTCCTCTGCCTTTTCTAAAACCAGCTTGAACATCTGGATGTTCATGGTTCACATATTGCTGAAGCCTCGCTTGGAGAATTTTGAGCATTACTTTACTAGCATGTGAGGTGAGTGCAATTGTGCAGTAGTTTGAGCATTCTTTGGCATTGCCTTTCTTTGGGATTGGAATGAAAACTGACTTTTTCCAGTCCTGTGGCCACTGCTGAGTTTTCTAAATTTGTAGACATCTTTGGGAGCCATCAATCAACTTATCACAGTAGCTAATGAGGTACATTGGATCCCGAAAAGGATTACTGTGGCCTGGTAGTCACTAGGGCAGGAGTGTCCTGGTCCTCTAAGGTTTGCCAAAACCAGTCAAGCATGAGGTTCTATCTGAATGCAAGGACAAGACAGTGAGACAACTCACTTAAGCAGTGGTCAGGGAGAGTTGCAGCCCTATGGGTAGATGCACACAGAGGGTGCTGAGTAGGCCATTGAGGCAGAGAAGGTACTGGGCCCTAGTATGTGGCACGCCTCCATCTGGAAGAGGGGTCCAAAGGGCAGACAAGTCCTGGCAGGCTCAGCAGCCATGAATCCAGGGTAGGGCAGTTCCTGCAGAGCTTGGTGAGGCAAGGCCCTGGGTAAAGCACCAAAGAGCTGCCTACCTAATGATCTAACCTGCCTCTGATAGGCCAAGGGCTTTGAGCAAACTGCTAGATCCCTGGAGCCCTGTCTGCCAAATACTTTTCAGATCATTCACTGGGCTCGTTTGGCACCAAGTGATGGTTGTCAAATGTGTACAGAGGTCACTAGTATGATGACACTGGCTTAGAAGGTGCTGAGAAATGTGGGTGGATCTGTAGGGTGGGTTCAGAAAGGCCTGAGAATCCAACTGCCCAGGTGAACAAGTGTTTGTTCTAGCACTGCCTCCAGGCCCAGGACTAGGCCTCTGATCCTGGGGCTGGGCCTCGTGTCCCAGTAGGGGAGGGACTGGGATTTGGACATGTTCTCTGTGCCCCATTTGGGGCTGGGATTAGTATTCAGGAGAGAGAAGCTCAGAGGCTGAGCTAAGGCCATGCAGCCAAAGGCCATCTAGCCACAGTGAACTGAAGGGGCTCCCGGTGGTACTGAAACCGGGACAAGTCCCAAGGTCCCATGGCTCTGAGGGCTATTCAGGAGATGGTGCCCTGTACCACTGCAGCTCAAGGGCTCCAGAAGTCCCTGTCCTGTTAACACGACTGTCGGATTACTCCCTTTTATCCAGTTCTGGCTCAGACCGCTGGATGTTGAGTGGCTGTTTTCAGTGTGGAGGGTGCCAAGAGAACTTCTGACATCTATGGCCAGGGATCATTAGAGGGACTCTCCCTGGACTGGGAGACCCATGGCAGCATGTAAGGGCCCCTCCCTGGAATGCCTTCTGTCCCCTTTGCTGGCAGACTCCTACAAGTCTCTGCTGGGCCAGCAGCCTGGCCAATTGAAGCTCCCCCTGTGCCTGCTTCCTCCACCAGTGGCTCTAGCCCAAGATTCCTGGCTCTTCTCCCTGTGTCCCCCTAGACTAAGGAGTCCTCCAAGACAGGACCTGCTCAGAAGCTCCCTGTGACCCCTGTCATGCGAGCACCATGGTGCCTACCTCTCCCCACCTCAGCGTGAGTGATCCATAGAGCTGAGCTAAATGGAACTGAAGGGGAGGCAGAAACTTCCTGGGGTATCAGCCAGAGGAGGCCTCTGCTGTAGGAGGCTACTGGCATGAAAACCGAGCAACACAGTAATGAGAAAACAGGCATGACCCAGGGCTGAGGAAATTCTCCAGGACCATGTTCCATGAATCCTAGTTGGCCTAGGACTGCCTGGGAAGAGTCAGGCTCTGGTAGCACTCTTCTGGGGCCAGACTCCAGCACCCAGTTGGCTGAGATTTCTCCTCCAGGGTCTGTAACTGAGTGAGGGCACCTAGGTCAGCCCCTTCATTGCTCAGATAAGGGGCCAACACTCAGGGATGGCTGAAATTGGTCTAAGAAGAAAAGCCTATTCATGAAAGAATACCTATTAAAATGATAATCCCCTCCTAGAGTCTTCTGTCCAGCTCCTTCTAGAAGCCTGTGCTGAGGGAAGTAGCAAGGGAGGGAAAGTCACAAGAAAGCACTCAAGGGCCACTGTATTCCTCCCTAACCTCCAGTACCTCTGAACATGACCTGACATGGCAATGGGGTCTCGGTAGAGCAGGTTGAGATGAGGGCATTCAGGGGGACCCTAATGCAATAAGATGATGCCCTAATGAGGAGAGGAGAGACACAGACGGCCATGTGGATATGGAGGCAGAGGGTGGGAGGGGTGCAGCCACAAGTCAAGGAAAGCCTGGGGCCACCAGAAGCTGGAAGACATGAGAAGGATTCTCTCCAAGAGGTTTCTGAAGGAGCATGGCCCAGCACATACCTTGATTTCTGATTTCTGGCCTCCAGAACTTTGGGAAGATAAATGTCTGTTGTTTTAAGCTCCCCCCTTACTCCCACCATGGGTGGCACTTTATTGTGGCAGCTTCAGAACACTCCTACAAACACTTTGACACCTGTCTCCTAGTAGCCTCACAACCAGTCAAGGGCAGAAACCTGGCCCATCTTCCCATTCCAGTGTCTGTGCTCCTGGTGCTGCCTCTCAGCTCACTGCTTCCACCCCAGTTGTGAATAAACAGTGCTGTTCAGCTTCAAAGCACTCTGGACATACTAATTAACTCTTGGTTAATTGGATGAAATAACGTGAAGCTCTAGTGACATCATCTGCGTGGTGTGCCCAGATCTAGCCACAAGTGAAGTCTAGTGACTGCTGAGCTGTGAGCTTCATCTTGTGGTAACATGTTGTGCCTTTCGCAACCATCCCCAGAGCAGCAGTCTGGGAGGCCCCATTCCCCGCTCAGCTCCACAGGCTTCAGAAAACGGCCAGCCATGAGCACGCTTGGCCAATCAAGCACATGTGACCCTAATGGTTTCTGTGATTAAGCATGTGTGTGTGTGTGTGTGTGTCTGTGTGTGTGTGTGTGTGTGTCTGTGAGGGAGAGCGAGAGAGAGCCACGCAGCCCTGAAATTGTCTTACAGACTGCAGACACTCACATGTACCTTCAAGTACCCCATAGGACGGCCCTGTGGGCCTCTGCGACCCTCAGGGCCTATGCATCTCCTGACTTCTAGAGCCCAAAGAGAAGAATTCCCCTGACCTTTATATTCACAACCTCAGAGGGCGAGCAGTACTTGAGCTGGGCAAGTAGCTGCTTGTGAGGCTGCGAGTCAGGAGCCTACCCCAAGTCAGAGTGGGGAGAAACTTGGACCAAGGTCCATTGGACACAAGGAGTGGTAGGGCTGGCACTGTCCCCACCGTGCTGGGGGCCCCGAGGACTAGACGGTGGGCACGCTATGGTACATGGAGTCCAGGATGGGGTTGGAGTCCTAACTTGGACTCTGCCATGGATTAACCAGGTCTCCCTGATTCCATGCAGGCTCTCTTTCATTCCCCACCCAACAACCAGGGGCTGTGTGCACCAGGTGGGTCTGCTCTTGCCAGTCCCTCACTTGTGTATCCCAACAGGTGCCCTGTGACACCATCAGTGAACAAAAAATAAAACAGAAAGCAGATGCTGTCCAATAACAAAGAAAGGAAGGTCATTCCTGCCTAATTATCTTCCAATCCTTCAGATTATTAAAAAAAAAATAAGAAAACCCAAAACTCCAAGTTTGGTGCCCTTGTGTTTTTCTTACTTTGTACAGAAGTGAAATAGACCCTGAAATGAATGTGCAGATCATACATAAGTGTGCAGCTTGATGTCAGCTCACAAAGAGAACATTATCCATGCAAAAGCACCCAGGTCAAGAAACAAAATCTGGCCAGCACCCCAGAAGCCCGTCTGCCAGTTCCCCTCCTAGTCACTACCTCCCTGAGGGGAACCCCTCTCTTGCTATCTAGTAGCAGACATTAGGTTTTCCCATTTTTATGTTTGACATAAATGAAACTACACAGTATGTGCTCTTATATGTCTGGCTTCTCTCACTCAAGTTCTCCTTGTGTCCTCACATGATCTTCCTTCTGTGTGTGTCTGGGTCCTCACCTCCTCTTGTAAGAAGCCATATTGGACTAGGACCCTCTGTAACTACCTCATTTTTCCTTAATTATTTCTGTAAAGATCCTCTCACCAAATACTGCAATCACACTCTGTAAAATTTTTAAAAAAGATAAAACTACATGCAAATGAAGAACTTCTGTTCATCAGGACACACTGTTGTTTTATGTGGTGGTAAGTCTCATTAGTTCTCAGGAAATGCAAATTAAAACTATGAGATCTAGGAGATCCAACCAATCAATCCTAAAGGAAATCAGTCCTGAATATTCATTGGAAGGACTGATGCTGAAGCTGAAGCTCCAATACTTTGGCCATCTGATGCGAAGAACTGACTCATTGGAAAAGACCCTGATGCTGGGAAAGATTGAAGGCAGGAAGGAAAGGAGATGACAGAGGATGAGATGGTTGGATGGCATTACCAACTCGATGGACATGAGTTTGAATAGGATCCGGGAGTTGGTGATGGACAGGGAAGCCTGGTGTGCTGCAGTCCATGGAGTCGCAAAGAGTTGGACACGACTGAGTGACTGAACTGAACTGATCTAGAATTTTAAAAAAACAGAGAATGCCAAATGTTGGCAAGGATGTGAGGGCAACTAGAACTCTCATGCATGGCTGGAGGGAGGCTTAATGGGTACAAGAACTTTATAAGACTATTTGACCTTGTCTACTAAAGTTGAATATGTATATTTCTCTGACCCTTATCGAAGCTGGGAGTAGCGGCCAGGGAAAGAGGAGATAAAAGTATATCCCAACCACTATCAAGGGCTATGAGTTGAATAATGTTACTCCCAAATTCCTATCTTGACATTTTCACCCACATCCTGTTTGGAAATGAAGCAACATGCTTCTATATAACTATAGGTCAAAATATCATAATAGAAAGTTGAAAATATATTGAATGTTTTGATAGGGAAAATACTACATATCAAAATTTGTGGGATACAGTCAAGGTTGTGCTTAGGGGAAAATATTAGCCACAAATGTGTGTGGTTATAAAAGAAAAGGCTAACATTAATGAGCTAAGTATCCCTCTCAAGAAATTAAAAAAAAATAAGAGGAAAATAACTGCCTCCCCCGCCCCCAAAAATGAATGAATGAAGATACAGAAATTAATGAAAAAGAAAAAACAACCAATACGGAGGGTGAACAAAACCAATATTTTATTGCTTGAAAAGTAGCAAAACTTTGGTGAGATTAATCAAGAAAGAAGACAGAAGGTACAGGAATGTAATAGAGACTGTAATTATAAATTCTATGAACTTTAAATGATAAGAAGTTATGAGCAAAAACAGAAAGTTTGAAATAAAACACAATTCATAGAAATAATGCAACTTAGAAAAGTCTGGATAGTCTTATAACTGTTTAACAATGGGATGAGCATTTGAAAGTTTCCCCAACCCATGATGACTGATTTTATGTGCCAACTTGACTAGGCTATAGTAGCCTGTTACTTAGTCACTCTTCTAGTTGTTGCTGTGAATGTATTTTATAAATGTGATTAAAGCCCATAATCAATAGACTTTAAAGGAGATTATCCTGGATAATCTGGGTGGGTCTGATTCAATCCATTGAAAAGCCCTAAGAGCAGAGCTTCAGCTCCTACCAGAAAGTTCTAGGCTGTCCTTCCTCACAGCCTGCACTACAGATTCTAGGCTTCCTAGCCAGCCCTCAATTCCTGACACTACATCTCTATACATCTCCTACTGATTCTGGTTGAACCCTGACTGATAAAAACAGACACCCATGGAGAAATTGGCTGGAGGCTGGTGCCTAAATTCAAGTCACTCCTTGATCTTTCTAGAAATATCCTGCTAAGAGTCAAACACATGCTTTCTTTCAAATGTGGCATTTTGCACTGATGTTTAAACTCTGGCATAAGCAGCAGGTTGCATCAGCTTCATATATTTACAAGCTGCAGGATTCAAATAATTTAGTTTTGGCCAAAGGAAGAAAGCCTCCCTAGAAACTGACAGAAAGAAGGAAGGTGAGACCCCCAAGGGAATTTCTTTTCCCCAGTCTGAACCCAGTGAAGTGATAGATGTGCAAGTTAGGATTCCAGGCCCTGGAGACAACCCAGGCCCAAATCCCAGCTTCCACACTCACTAGCTGTGTGAACTTGGACCTCAGTCTCCTCATCTGTAAAATGGGGATAATCATAGTATTGTCCTCAGAGGGCAAGTTTCAGAAGTGTCTCTTTTCTGGTTATTGAAATGTCAATCTCAAACTGGATTTGACTCTCCTCTCCCTGCCTCCCACCCAGTGCAGCCTCCCCGAGACCATGACTGCTCTGAGACCCTCCTGCCACTGTACTGTCTTCAGGAAAATTAAGGGACGCTGGCTCTTTCATGGTGGCGGGGGAGGTGTTGTGAGCTCTTTTAAGGGTTCTTTGGGAGCATGTCCACTGTCAGTCCCCTGTCATGGATGGGCAGGCCAGCCCCTGCTATTTCTTTCCCCAAGAGGGGAGAGGAGTAGGAGTGAGGGGGGCTGTGGCAGTGGCTGGTGACAATGACAAGGCCTGTATGTACCTTTTGTACATGACAGTGGAGGGTACCTGGCTGCCACAGCTGGCAGATGCCCCTAGACTGTGAGGGCCCTTCATGCCTCACATTTCGTTCTCTGCCGGGGGTGGAAGAGCTCAAGCTCTTAGTGGGAACAAATCAGTCATGTGCAAACAGCCCTGGGAGCAAGCAGGAGAGAGCCGCAGGCATCCTGTTCCCCTCTGCTCCGGATGTCTTCCATATTCTGCTCCTGGCCACTAGATGAGTTTTGACGAATGTGACTGCTGATGCCTGATCTCTGACCCTTTCTTCACAGGCTCTTTCCTCACGGGGGCTCCCTTTCGGTTAAGCTGAGCAGGGCTCCTCACTGGCCTCTGTTAGTCTACACCCAACCCTTGCTATGCTGCCAGAGGATGCAGCATATGTTCTCTGTGGCCTCCAGTGGCCATTGCGAGCTGCCTCTGCCGCCACATGCTTGGCCTCCACTCTGCACAGTCCCTCTGAGCCCCAGCCCTGTACTATCCCATGTCAGTTTGTTTCCTCCACTTGGCTGCCGCACAGGCCCTCAGTCTCACTACCTCCCAAACAACTTTCATTCCCTGACCCTCAGAAGGGCACTCCTGAAGAGCGGATTCCTACCCCGACTTCCTTCCTCAATTGTTTCATGAGGCTTCTCTAATTCTTGAATAAATGATGTGTGCAAGTAACTGAAGCAAGCGGGCACCCACTCTGTGTCTCTCTCATTCCCAACCTAAGCTCCCTCTGGGCTCAGCCCATTTCTTCTTCTAATGTCAGTAAACACCTGCCCCTCTCTTTGTGGGTGAACCCAACAGTTCAACCCATCTGAACACTGGGAGGACAGGGCTAGTGAGGGCCTCCCTTGTTGAAGCTGGGAGTGAGGCCAGGGGAAGATCAGATGAAGTCTATCCCAGCCACATAGGAATGTTTCTGCTGCTGCAACAAACCTACATCAAAGTGGCCACAAGATGAGCTAATAGAAGACGGACAAATGTGACTCCACATTTACTTAGCTTTATGTGGAGTCTTGATTTCATAGGGAGGGCAGCCTGCCCATGCCATTTCCCTGATTCCTCCCCCTCCTCCCCCAGTTCCTGGATCAGGAGCCCCCCTCCCATCCCCCACTCCACTGCATCCTCACATTAAGGTTGGTTCTCCGCATTTAAGATTCTTATCTGTTCCTTCTATTATTCTGGAACACAGGCTCCCCCCTCTTCCTCCCCCACCTTTTCCCCTAGGGGAATATCATAGAAGAATAAAGACATTCATCTTGGAAAAACTGTGAGTCCAACTTTTACCTGTAGG
This sequence comes from Dama dama, assembly GCF_033118175.1. Lineage (NCBI taxonomy): Eukaryota > Metazoa > Chordata > Mammalia > Artiodactyla > Cervidae > Dama > Dama dama. The sequence continues at coordinate 56,417,092 of NC_083714.1, forward strand.
GAACAAACTTCAAAGAAACTTGATGATGGTGCCATTTTATTGACAGGAGATTTCCTACTTCCTTCCCTTTCTCCCTCTGTCGCTCTTTTTCCAAACACCCACAGAGCAGCCCATGTCCCTTGTGGGTGCCACCAGGGGCCCAGACCTATGACCCGAAGGAGCTCTCCACCACCCCAGGGAGACATGATGTCACCTGCTGCCTCTGCCTCCTCCTTCCTTGAGGTCAGGCTTCCCTCCAGTCATCTTCCCAGGACCATCTCTTTCACTTCCCCTCTTCTTCCCCCTGGCAACGCTCTACCCCTTCCCCACTGGCTACCACCCCACCCCAGTGGATCTTCCTCCCTCCTAGCACTAGTTCTCGCCTCAGGACTCAGTGACTTGTTAAGCCTCTTAGGTAGCTTTGTCTTCCCCCAGAGCCTGTCCTGTATCACAGGGAGAGGGCGGGGGAGGAGGCTCAGGGAGCACCTTCTGGGATGAACTCATACAGAGATGTTTAAGATGTAACTTTTTTTTAAATTTATTTTTAATTGGAGAAAAATTGTTTTACAATGTTGTGTTGGTTTCTGCTACACAGCAATGCAAATCAGTCATAATTATATATGTATCCCCTCCCTCTTGAGCCTCCCTCCCCTCTCCCATCCTTTAAGAAGCACAATCTAACCTGTTTTCTAAACACACCAAGTATTTACTGGGCTTCTACTTATGAACAAGTACTATTCTCACACACCTGTTGGGTTCAACCCCTGGGTTGGGAAGATCCCCTGGAGAAGGAAATGGCAACCCACTCCAGTATTCTTGCCTGCAAAATCCAATGGATGGAGAAGCCTGGTAGGCTACAGTCCATGGGGTCGCAAAGAGTTGGACACGACTGAGCGACTTCATTTTCTTTCTTTCACACACATGTTAAGAGTGGCCAAAAGCAGTCATCATGCAAGGACTGCTGAGGCCGTCTCAGGTTGGGGAGGGGAGGGAAGGGGCACAGTGAACTCCCACATTGTTTGTGTGCTGTATGGCTGTCCTATTACAGAGACAGTATATGTTCAAGAGAGTGCTGCCTCTGCCAAGTCACTCCCTGATGGTGGGACCATGATGCCGGGACACATCCAGCTGTGACTCTGCTTTGAATTTTGAAAATGAGTGTTTGCAAAAACGTGGCATCTGCATTTTGTTGCTATACTGGAGGTGATCCTGTTCTCTTGACCCAACACTTACTGAGCACTTAGTAGTCCCCAGTGCCTGTCGCGAGAGGAGGTGTATGAATGGGAGCCAGTTTCTCCTTTCTAGAGCTCAAGGGCCGTGGGGGAGGCAGAGGCAAACCATGTGACTGCCACGTGATGTGGTCCAGGAAGAACCTGAGCCACATGTGTTGCCAAGGCAGTGGCCAACAGCTCAGAGGAGCTACTGTGAGGAGAAAGCATCCATTGTTCATCCAGTCCCTGCTGTGTGAAGTCTTTTTTTGTTTTGAAAGTGTTAATCGCTCAGTCGTGTCCAACTCTTTGCAACATCATGGACTGTAGCCTGCCAGGCTCCTCTGTCCATGGGATTTCCCAGGCAAGAATACTGGAGTGGGTAGCCATTCCTTTCTCCAGAGGATCTTTTTTGTTTTAGATCAAATTAATTCATTCTTCATTCCAGGTGACCCCTGATTCTGCCATCCAAGTGTGTTGTAGATGCTCCCATGTTCAATGTTTCTACACCTTTCTCATCTTGTAGACTTTATTTCTTCTTAGGTCTGACCTTTATAGACTGAAAAGCACTTCATTAGAGACACAGGCTGTTCATTATTAGAGCTTGTCCCCATGCCTCGACAGTCACTCACTTCCTTGGCTGCGTTAATGGTTTCTCTGTGGGCCCTCTGAGGGGCTGTCCTCTCCTTCCAACACAGACAGTGGGGGAGTCCACAGAAATACACTTTCTGGAAGTGATACATGGCTGGCCTCAAGGCAGCACCCAGAAGCAGGAGGAAATCTCTCCTGGGCAGCCCACCAACTGGCCCTGGCCCCACAGCCTGAAAGCTCTCCAGCCAGAGGCAGCCTGGCACAACTTGAGTGGGCTCCTTGTGAAGTCACTGGGGCCTCAGCATGGCTAGGTGGGCTGGGCTGGGCTGGCCTGGTAGAGGCAGGGGCTGGCAGGGTTTGCTTGTGTGGTAAGAATAGTTCTCTTTTCTTTTTTGTTTTTATTAGTGTTTTTTTTTTTATTATGAAAGTAATGCACTGCCATAAAAATTCAAAGAGTACAGAATGGAATAAAAAGAAAACTTGAAGTACATTCCCACTCAGCCCACACAAACCCACTGCCTAGAGGCAGCCGTCCTGATCATTTTCATGTGAAACCTTCTAGATACCTTATAGCATATACAAACAGAAATATAATGATGTAGTTGTTGAAAATCACTTTTTTAAACAAAAAGCAGATGCACATTTTAAAATAAATCAAGCATTGCAGAAAATACACACAAAAAAAGAAAGTCAAGGTAACTCAAAATCCATCTCCTAGACATACCAAGTGTTTCCAAGGTGTTTCTCAATGCATTCAAACAATTTTATAGAAATGAGCTCACACTATACACACTCTTATATATCTTATGGAAACTGCTTTCTCCCTCTTGTTCAACAATATAGACATTTTCCATGTTCATATCTAGAGACCTATAATCATCATCTCAATCAGCTTCATATTACCTGTTATAAACTTTGAATGTACATATGGATGGAAACCTACACTGTTGCCAGCTTTTTAATATCAAAAATAACGTTGCAACAAGCGTACTTGTACTCATGTTCTCTCTCCCAACCCCACGTAATTGCCTCCTGAAGATAAATACCAGTAACTCAAAACCATTGTATTGGCAACAGTGACACCTCTGTATCCATTGCATTGGCAACTGTAAGGCCTCTGACCACGTCAAGTCTTGGCCAGAATGTGGAGCACCGGGTGCTCTCACCCACTACTGACCCAAAGGAAAATCACTGTTCTACTGTGAGGTCAAACATGCCCATATCCTAGAACCCAGCATTTCTACTCTTGGGTATAATACACCTAGAGCTCTGAATATCCAAGTATGATTTCCCCACCAGTAGCATGAGCATTGGGCTTCTCTGGTGGCTCAGACAGTAAAGAGTCCACCTGCAATGTGGGAGACCCTAGCTTGATCCCTGGGTCAGAAAGATCCCCTGGAGAAGGGAATGGCTACCCACTCCAGTATTCTTGCCTGGAGAATTCCATGGACAGAGGAGCCTGGCAGGCTACAGTCCATGGGGTTGTAAAGAGTCAGACATGACTGAGCGACTAGCACTTTCACTTATATAACATGAGCATCACCTGGGATCTTGCTAGAAATGCCAATACATTCCTAACCAAACTGGGATCTCTGGGGGTGAGGTCCTGCTCTCTTTGTTTTAACAAGCCCTCCAGGGGATTCTGAAGCCCATGAAACTTTGAGAACTACTCACCTCAAGAATATCTTGTCCATGTGGTCAGGAGATGTGTACAAGAATTCCAGAGCAGCCTTGTTCTTAATGGCACAACAATCAGAAGCTCACCAAATAGTAAGAGATGAGGAGAAGTGGCCGGATCTCTGTAGCCCCAACTTTGGTGGGGACAGCTGTGGGAGGAACAGGTTTGGAAGGGCTGATAAGGAGTTTTATTTGGGTCACCAAGTACAATGCCTAATCAATGTGCATTGAATAGGCCTTGGGATATAGGAATATGAAATTAAGGGGAAAGTCCTGAGTTGGAGATGTAAGTTTGGGATTTATCAGCCTTCCGATGGTGTTTAAAGACACAAGATGGCAAGATGAATAGAAATCACCATAAAAAAGAATACCATTGAGTCTTCTCAATGGTTCCAAGGACTGAGTCCTGGTAACTTCCAAAGTGAGGAGGTTGGAAAGAGTGGAGACAATGAGAAAGGGTCAATCAAGAGTAAAGCATTTCCAGAAGGAGTGTTTCCTGTATCCAATGATGCTAACATATCCAGTAAAATTAGAATGAAAGCTGACCACTGGACATAGCAAGAGGGAGAGCACTGGTTTTAAAAAGAGCCATTTCTGTTAAGTGCTGTCCATGAGATAGAAGGGAAGAAGAGGAGTAAGAGAGAGAAAGTGTAGGTTATTCTCTCCATGGTTGCTACTGAGAAATGGAGGAGGGAAATAAATGAAGAGTAGCTTGCATTTTGATCAAAATGATCCAACCAAGTGGAAATAATTGATGACCCAAGAAAAAGGTAGAAAAAACATTAGCAGGCCAGAGTAGGTGGTAGGAGATGGGGTCAAGTGCCCAAGCCAGGACAGGTCCTCCTGAGTCTCAGGACAAAAGTCATAGATAATGGTGCTGGTTGGTTGGCAGATGTTTATATCCATCACATTTTATATAATATACATATATACTGCATTATAGATAACAGATAATAAAAAGATGTTTTTAATTTTTGAAAAGTAAGCTTATTGAAGCAGTTGATTTATAATGTCATGTTAGTTTGAGGCATACAGCATGGTGATTCAATTTTTGGTTTGTTTGTTTTGGCCATACCACGTGGTTTGCAGGATCTTAGTTCCCTGACCAGCGATTGAACCCATGTCCCCTGCAGTGGAAGCACAGAGTCCTAACCACTGGACTGCCAGGGAATTCCCAAAAAGAATTTTTGAATGTTAGTATTGCTAGGTCAAAGGGAGTCCTCATAGTTCTTGTTACATATTTCTACAAAAGTTACAATTCATTCTCCCACCTCTAGGACCCTTGAGGCTAAAGGTGACCATTTTCCCACACCTCAGATAACCCTGGGTTTTGCAGATCCAATGTAACTTTAACTTCTCTGAGACTGTATTTGCATTTCTTTCGCATGTGAATGGGGCTCCCGCAAACCTTGTTTTGTGAATTGTCTGTTCCTTTCTTTGCTGGCCTATGTTTGCTATTGCTGGCTTTGAAAGGAGCCCTTTTTTTATTTCTGGAAGATTAAGTCTTTTGCTGTCACATGCAGTTCAAATAAGTCTTCCCTGTTTGTCATTTGTCTAATGACAGTTCTGATGGGTTTTGGCATACAGAAGTTTTTAATTTTTCTCTTTTCTTTTATGGCTCCTGGTTTTCATGACATACTTAGAAAGGCTGTCCCCATCCCAGGATTCCTTCTAGTACTTTTATGGTTTCATTTTTTTTACATGAAATTTCTGAGCCATCTGGAGTTTATTTCAGTGTGGAGTCTGAGGTAGGAAATCCAGCTTGTTTTTCCACATGACTAGTAGTTCCAATGTCATCTACTGAGTGATACAGTTTTAATCTCTGATTTGAAAAGCCAGTGTATTGTCTAATAACATACCACATTTGACATGATCTTTTATTCCTTCTTTCATTCATTTGGCAAATATTTTGTGTGTGACCACTCAGGAACCCTACCAGGTGCTTGAGTGAGCAGGAAAGCATGAGATATGTTTCCTACATCCAAGAGTAAGGGAGGAGACAGAAGACTGTGATTCTGTAGGGTAATGAGTGCTGGGGCTGAAGGGCAGCCCAGGAAGAGACACTTGACTGGTCTTGATGGTTAGGGACAACTTCCTACTAGAGGTGTGTGCAGAGCAGGAGTTAACCAGGGCAGGAGGACCTCAGTCAACACCAAGGCTTGGAGACAGAGAACAAAATTTCTGTGAGGATCAGCAAGAAGTCCAGTGTGATGGGAACCTGGAACTTGGAAGTTCGGAGAAGAGGCTGGAACCACAAGAGGCATCAGACCTGGAGGGTGACAGGGAAAGAGGAGTCTCAGAGGATACCCCGATTTCCAGCTTGGACAGCTGGGTGAGTGAAGTCACCAGACTGACAATACAGGGGGACAATAGATGTAATGGGGCAAGAGTGGAAGCCAGAAGACTGTGGTGGTGGGGTAGGGGGGATCAAGGGTGATGGCTTGGACTAGGAGGGTGGTGGCAGTGGAAGTGGGAAGAAGTAATCAGGCTCTGGGTACATTTTGGAAGTAGAGCCATAATCAGAACCTGCTGATTGATTGGATGTAGGAGATGAAGGCCAGGTGCCTGGGCCTTTGGGCATGCAGAGCTGGGAGGTGCCACTGATGGGGAAGACCTAAGAGAAGAGAAGTTTGAGGGGTGTGGAGTTTTATTTGATGCGTTTAATTTCAGTCAACCCTTGGACATTGTAGGAGTCCCTGGCTAGGTCTGAAAATTAGACTGACAAGAGAAAAGAGTACCCATTTATTTAACATAAGGTTGAGAGCCTTCATAAGAAAATGAAGACCTGAAGGAATGGTTAATCCTGAGTGGTTTTTTCTAGGTTTGATGAAGACGGAAAGTCATGCAAAGCCAAGATAGGATGAAAAGTTTTGAGCAAAGTGTAGTAAATTCAGGGGAACTTAGCAAGGCCTCTTTGTTCGGATTCTTCTTGGCCTTATCCCTGTCTTAGAGATAAGGACACTCCTTTTGTCCAGGTATCAGGAGGGCACCTCTCACCTGAGAGTCTTATGAACTGCTTCCAGGAGAAAAGTGGCAGTGTAGGGAAGGTCAGAGAGACCTTCTTGTTTCTGTCATTTTCTCAAACTCCCTCATCTTAAAATATTCAACATGCCATGTTTGCTGGTAGTGTGTCTCAAACCCCATCAACATCCATTTGGTGGTTTCATTGAGTGTCTCTCAATGTAACAAGCTCTATTCTCAGCACTCTCTGTTACCAATGTAACCTTCACAATGACCCCAAGAGGTAGATGCTGGTATTCTCACCTCCTTCATACAGGTGAAAACCTAGAGGTGGCAAGTGACTTGCCCAAAGTCACACAGTGATTAATTGGCACAGCCAGGATTTATACCCACACAGTCCAGTTCCAGAGTTTGTGCTCCTAACCTTCAATATCCTTGGGGAAGTGAAGAGTCAGGGAAACCAAGGGAAGCATGTTTTTCCGACCTGAAGGAGTGATCGACTGTGGTTAAGAGGTTAAGTGAAGGCAGAGATGTGAGCACTGGGTTTGGCAACATGGAGAATCACTGGTAACCTTGACAAGAACGATTTTAAGGAAGCAGTAGGGTTGAAATCCTGACGGGAATGGGTTTATGAGGGAATGAGAAGCAGAGACAGCCCGTACAGACAATTCTTTCATGGAGTTTTGCTCAGTAGAGGAGCAGAGAAAAGAGACACTAAGTGGAGCTGAGAGCAGGGTCAAGTGAGACAACTTTCCTTCTTTTCTTTAACATTGATGGATATGCTCCAAATAAAGTGGACCTTCTTATGATGCAGAAAAAAAAAGGGGACAGTTACAAAGACGGAAGTCCTCGCAGAGGTGAGAAGGATTACGATCCAGAAATGGATATTGGCGCCATTCTGCAGTTATGTGACCTTTGCCAGCACTGTCATCACCTTGGGGTGGACAGGAAGAAAGCAGATGTTTAGATTTGTCCAGATCTGAGTGTCGAGTGAAGGTGACAGAGGGTCTGCAGAGCAAGGGAAATTCAGATGTTAACAAAAGAGGTGTTAAACTGATAGGCCATTGACTCTATGCTGGCTAGAGAGGGCCAGGAAGGGAGGAAAGAGCTAATGGATGGGAAGAAAGCAGACCAACAGACAGGAGATCCCCATGAGCCGGAAAGAGAACTGACTATATGTCTCATCAGGAAGTAGAACTAATGTGAACAAGCCCACTGGAAAGAGAGGAGACAGGGGTCAGAAGGTGGAAGCTTTGCAATACAGTCTCCAGAGGTGATAACAAGATGTAGGTTGCCCCTGTGGGAAGAGGCAGCTGCAGTGGACTTGACAGGTTCTTCAGTGATATTGGGGTTGAACAACTGAGAGGCCTGAGGAGGATGGATGGTCCACTGGTAGGGATGCTGAAGTCCCACACTCACTGCTCCACAACACTGCACCCCCTTCCAATTCTCCTAGTCACCTTCTCATATGCAGTGAAATCTGGGTGGAAAAGAACAATGTGTCCTGTGCAAACATTTGCCTGAATATTCGCCTGAGCCTCAAAGGAGGAGAGGTGTTCATCCAAAGACAGACTAGTCTACTTCGAGTGAGTGGTGTGTGGGAGAAGGGAATGCCTCCCTTGGCTGAGGTTGTGGGGGGACCTCACTTAGCGGAGGGACTCAGTTAAGGGGAAAGTTGAGAGCTTCCTTCTAAGGAGAAGTGATTCAGCTAGACTGCTGATGTACGACAGAACTTGCTGTGGGGATGAACTCTTGTCTATCTGTGCTGTCTGTTACAGAAGCCCATGGCCACATGGAGCTAAATGTGACTCTTGTGACTGAGGAACTAAAGCTTCAATTTTATCCCGCTGTAATACATTTAAATTGCAATAACCATGAGTAGCCAGTGGAGCTCTAGAGAGGTATGCTGGTGTGGGAGCAGCAGTCCTGAAGGTCACAAGGGGGGAAGAAAGGGGCATGAGGGAGGGTACAATGCCAGGGAGCCTAAAGCCATGTGGCAAGTTCATAGTCTCCAAGTTCAAGCTGCTGTGATTCCCTTTCCTCCATGAGGAGGGGGTGGTCTGCCCAGATGGACAAGGAGGAGGCCTCTGAACTGTCCCCCTCTACCCCCAATCTCTCAAAGGCTGCTCCCCTTGAGGAAATCAAGGCAGCTAAGCACCCAGGGAGGTTTCTGGAAAAACTAAGGTGAGTCACAGTAACTTGGCTCTCCTGCATTTCCCCTTCCCAGGTGAGCACGGCCCCTAGTGAAGGAACAAATCAGCAACTCTCGGAGCTGGACAGACCTTCAGATTGCTGTGGCCTCAGCTCCTCCCACTAGCGGTTTAGCCAAGCCAGGCTTAGCAGGGCCCCTGAGCGAGAGCATCCTCCCTTGCTGGATGGATCCAGCTCTTCAGGAGTCACTTTTCCTGTGCATCCTGCATGCCCTGCTAGGTCTCCCAGCCCAGGGCCCCACTCAGGTGGAGGGAACCTTCCTGTTTCTTGAGCAGGTGGTAGCTCTCACACCTTTCCTCTTCTTGGCCTGTGATCACCACGCTCAGTGGGCATCAGGCCTGCCAGATAATCCAGGGGCCTGGGCTGCTTCTAGGGAAGCAGTGGGACCTCTGGGTGGGGAGCAGGGCTTGAGCCCTGGCTCAGGAGGACCAGACAGCTCCCAGATCCCCCAGGCATGGCCCCTTGCTGAGAGCAGCTGAGCTCTGGGGATGAGGGGGCGCTGGGCAGCCCGCCTACTGTCTCCTCCTCATGACTTCCCTTCCTCCTCCTCCCAGGAGCCTCTTTGCCGGCCAACTGTACTAAAACTCCGGAAAACCATGGCGGGGAGGTTTTCCAATTAGAACATTCTTTTTCCGATCTGTGGATGATTCTTAAAACAGCAAAAAGCCATTCTTCAGGGCATGTGGGGATTATCTGCCAGCGAGGCCTTGGCTCGGCTCGTGCACTCGTGCTCTGGAGGCCTGGCCCGGGGCTGCTTCACAGCCAGAGACAAAAGGCGGTCTGCGTTCCGGGCATCAGGTCACAGAGGCCAAGACAATGGCTGAGTGTTTCCTGGGCTTCTTCAAAGTAGTAGTTTTAAAAGGCAGAGGGGGAGTTCAGCCCGCAGGGGTGGGAGATGTGCACGTGGCCAAAGAGGCCTGCCTGTACAATCTCTCTGCTCCCAGAGGTGGGGGCACTGTCCACAGGGCAGGAACTGCTTGGGCGTGGATTCCGCACCACGGACCTGAAATGGTCTGCCTTCCCCACCAGATCAGGAGCTACTTCAGGGTGTGATTGGTCTCTGGGTGGGTGTGGCAGTGTGGTAGGGAAAGGAGGTCCTAAAAGGGGCATTTGATGAGTAAGAATAAGTGTGTATGTCACACACTGAGGGGCCCAGCCCCTAAGCCAGCAGTGCAGGTCGAGGGCAGCGCAGGGGCCTCACAGGCAACACCCGGCAGGTGGGGTCTTGCTCCCAGCCACATGGAGAGCTGGTTACAGACTCAGAGGCCGGGCCTGCAGGTTTGGGGATCCATAGGGGCCACTGTGGCTACAACCACGCCTGAGGACCCCTGTCATAAGGGGACCCACCCTGCTTGGAGCCAGTGGAGTCACCCAACAAGTGGAAACTGGTTGAAGAGCTTAGGAGGATGAGGTGTCAGGGCAGGCCCTAGAAAGAGGGAGGGCAGGGGGGATTAGGGTGCAAACAGGAGCCCAGCCCTCCTCACATGTGAACCTAAGAACACCAACTGGATGGGGGTTCCATCCACAGCAACCGGAGACCCAGCTTTAATCCTATTTCTGCCTCAGAATGCTGTGTGGTCCCTGTGGGCTACGGTCCATCCCTCTCTGGACCTGTTTCCCCATCTGCACCATGGCAGGGTTTGGATCCGGCATGGGTCTCCAGTCCCCTCCGGTGTGAGGACATTCTGCCTGGCGTGGTTTTGGTTGTTTTCAGGTTCAACCTCAGCCTGAAAACTGTCAGGCCTTACCCGTCGTCCCCCTCCCTAACCTGGGAAATCATGGTCTAGACTGTCTTGCCTGGGTTCTGTTCCCAGCCCTGGAGACCTGAATGGGGCCTTCCTGGAGCTGATGAGCCCTGCTGGCCACTTCCTTCCAGACTGCTGCCTGTCCCCCTGTCATCTGCTTGCTTCCCAAAGAACTCACCTCCATTCCCTGCTCCTGGTTCATGGCTCCCCTCAGCATAGGGGGTCACCACTTGCCCACTGCTGCTTTTTCCAGGCAGCCCAGCCTGGCTGCACCCTCCAGCCCATCAGAGTTAGAGGCAGCACTTTTACTCTCAGAGCAAAGCCTTGTTGTGGGGAGACTACTTGAGCTGGGGGGACTCCAGGAGGACTCTGCCAGAGCCTGGAGGGCTGGTCAGCCTTGCAGCTAGAGATGGTGGTCAAGGCACAAGAGGAGCTGAGAGTAGAAAGGGACAGGGCCAAGCTCAGGCCAGGCAGGGGTAGAGCCCAGTCTGGGGGAAACCAGCAGCCACCAGAGTCTTGGCCCTCCAGCTCTAATCTGAGGGCAAGTTCACGAAGGACCCAGTGTTCTGGCTAAGAATGGACGGCAGTTCACCAGCAAGAAGACACCTTGTGCAGGGCCCTGGTGGGACAAGAGCACTTGGTGCGTCTGGGTCCACATGCCCGAGAGCAAGGAATCAAAGAGGAAGCTGATGAAGTTGGCAAGGGCCTCAAGGCCTGGCTGAGGTGGCTGGGGGTGGCCCTGGCGGGGGTGGGGGGGCTCCGTTGGGGCAGTGAGCAGGTGGGCAGGGCAGGGCAAGGTAGGGCAAGGCAGTCACCTTTCGAGTCAAACTCGTTTGCAGGCAAGACCAGCTGCAGGGCCTGGCAGCCTGGCAGGGAGGGAGGAGTTAAGGAAAGGCCTATCCCTCTGGCTGGTGCTGTCATGGCGGGACTGACCCAGTGGGGGCTGAATCACCTGGTATGTGGGAAGAGCTGTGAGGCCCTGGGGCAACCCAGCCCCAGGCAGCCCTTGCTCACTGGCCATTGTTGGCTTTGGATACCACTCTCACTTGTGCTGTCTGGAGTGAGCTTGCCATTTCCTACTGGTGGCCTTTGAGAGGGGGGGCGCCCTCTTTCTCATCCTTATGTCTACTGCATCTCTGTGACCTCTACCTTCTACCTCTTTAAGTAAGGGGCTCTGGAAGGGTAAGGGGGCCCAGAGAAGGGGTGAGACATATCCAAGGACATATAGTGAGTATCATCTTTAGGAGCTAGGATGCCAAGTCAAATCCACAGTGACCAGCAACCTGAGATCAGGAGTGGGGAAGTGTTAGATGCTGGTCCCCAGACTGGAAGCAGAGAACGTTTGTTGGCAAGAGACGCAGGTGAGCTGAAGTGACTTTATACTTTAGATATAATCCCTAGTCCCACACCCCACACATATATTCACTCAGATATAGGGCTGCTTGCTTTCTACCTGATAAAGCCTGAGAAGAGCAAGGACAGCTTCCTGAGTGTCAATCACCTCCCAATCTTCCCCAACCCCCCATGTTGGTTTCCATGTCCCAGTGATGACTCAGACAGGGCCCTTCCCTCCCCAAGCTCACCATCTAGAACAATAAAAGGTGACAGCCACTATACTTGATTGATGCAGTCAGAGGGAACTGGGGGAGCACGGACAAGGAAGTGTTCTACTTGCCTGGGTGACCCGTGCAGTCAGGAGAAAATTTACAAACACTTGAGGAAAGTTTTGAACAATGACTAAGAGCTCACTAAGCAGACAAGGGGACAAAAGACATTCTAGGGAGTCTGTGCACCAGGAGTAAAAGCATCAAGGAGACAGGATGTATTCAGAAAGCAGAAGGAGGTGAGTGTGTCTGGAACATGTTGAACCAAGGGAAGAGAGTGGCTGGGTCTGCAGCCAAATCCTTGAGCCCCTTAAAGTGGTTGCCTTTTATCTTGAGAGCGATGGGAAGCCATCAAAGGCTACAGGCAGCTTTGGAGCCATGTGCAAAGTCCTCGACTGACTTCTGTGTGGAGACTGGATGGGGAGGAAGGCAAGACCAGAGGCAGGGAAAGCAATGAGGAGGCTGGTCCCATAGTCCAGGCTTGGACTAGGGTGGCAGCAGTGGGCGTGGAGAGAAACGGATGGATTGGAGGACCCTAGGGACCTAGATTCATCAGGGTTTGTTGAAGGAGAACCAGTAGCTCCATGGTTTGGATGCTCTCATCCTCATAGGCCATCTCCTGGCCAATTCTGTGTGGTCTCTTGGAGAGAGAAGCCCCACAGGTAAGGGTAGGGGCTTCATCTGACTCTCAGTCCATCCTAGCCCCTAGCCCAGTGCCTTCACTGTCACCAGTACTCAGCAAGCATAACAATGACACAAGTACTCAAAAACCAGGAATGAATGAATGACACTCATGAAACCGCAGTGGACCTCGGGATCTGGCTGTGTCCCCCCACTGAGTTTGCGGGGGTGCCCTGGCTAGGCGGACAGGGTGTTGGCTGCAGTGCCTTTGGAACCCCAAGTTTCCCAGGAGGATTTCCCAGCGTGAGAACTCAGGCGCCGCCGGGTAGTAGGCTCTCTGCCTTTCTTCTCCTTCCCAGCCTCCAGGACTTCCTGCATGATCTGAGCCGACAGCCCCCAGTCCCCCCGCCCCCCGACCCCCGTCTGGTATCTCCATCTGTAAAATGGATCTAGGAACAGTAGCTCTCCACAAAATGAACCTGCAGCATCTGCGCAAGTCATCACCCCGAACCGGGGCCAGATCGGGCCGGGCGCGGGCTGGGGCGCAACTGGGCAGCCCGGGCCCTTCACGTGGCGGCGGCCTCCCAGCCCAGGGCCGCGAGCCCGGAGGAATTTGCCTGGAAGTTTTCCACAGCGGCCGAGCCTTCGGGAGTTCGCTCTGGGCTCGGTGCGGGGAGCCCCGGCCTTGATTTCTCCAGCGGCCCCGGGGGCGGGGCCGGGAAGCTGCCGGCGGGCCGAGGACCCTGGCGGGGGAATGTCCGGAATGTGCCAGGCGCATCTACCTACCCCAGGAGAGGGCAGAGGAAGGGGGCCGGCCGAGAGGAGGGGCGAGGGGCGAGGCTCTGGGCGCAGGAGAAAACCTGTTTGTTCTCCTGCGGGCGGAGCCCAGTCCGTGCCTCCTCGCTGGCCCGCGCGCTCCCCACCGCGCCCCGCGTCCCGCGTCCGCTCCCCAGCCCGGCCCGGCCGGCGCTGCCCACCGGAGGGAGCCCGCGCCCCGCGCCCGCCGGACCCTACGCCCGTCCCGCGAGCCGGGCACCTGTGCCAGGTAGGGCTGTCGAGTCGCCGTCCGCCATCGGCGCGGCTGGCAGAGTCCGCGGTGGAGGGGAACTCGGGCAGAGCCCAGCCGGATGACAGTGACGACTCGGGGCCTCAGTTTCCCCACCCATAATCTTCACTCTCTCTAAGTGCTTCTGCCGGCTGAGGGACGATACTTAGTTTTCTGAATTCGCTGTGAGTGAAGAGACTAAGAAGAGAGGCACTTAAGGCTGGCTCGGCCCACTCTCTTTCTGCTAGAGGGGGTGTGATTGTTAGTAAATGGCCTGGGGCCAGGGTGCTCTAAGAGTTGATTGCAGGCCGCGGGAATAAGGGAATCTGAGATCAGCTCGTTCTCCCTGTGTCCATTTTGTAGATGAGAAAACCAAGACCCAGAGTCTGGCTCACCCTGGCGCCCAGACTAGGAGGCTCACCAGTTACTTGTGATGAGCGTGTGCTGGGCACCAGGCAGTCTCCTGAAGGGCCACTGGGAAGATAGCTGCTCAGACAGAAGGCGCCGAATCAAGCTCCGCTGGGTGTTATCAACAGGATCTGCCATGAGCAGGCTCTGTGGCTGGATTGTTTCTGGGGCAGGGGAGCCAAGAGCCTTGTCCTCTTTGGAAAGGCACAGTGATACCTCTGCCTTGGAAAGAGACTAAAAGCTCAACTCCTCTGCCTACTTTGCTACTTCTGAGCAGGGGGTGTCCAAGAGGGTAAGACACCTGGTTGCCTCCCACCCAGGGCTGCTGGGGGCTCACATGAGGTCGGTGGTGAGTGTGCCAGGGCTTTGCAATAGGAATTGTGCTCACGCTGAGCCATTTGCACTTGGTCTTCAGACTGTGGAAGGCCACACAGCCAAATCTCAGGACCACTCAGCAAACCCTGAGAGAGAGCCCCTCACAACCCACCCAGAGGTGGTCCAGACCCCTGGCACCTGGACCCAGTCCTGCCTGGGCCTCATGGCCTTGTGGACTAATGATTGTGTTACCTGGCTGGGAACAGAAAATAGGGCCCCATGGGCCAACAGGCCTGGACAGTTGGGAGGAGCTCTACGTTCCCACTCATCATTACCAGCTCACTTAGAGCTGTGGTGGAAGGTGGAGGTGGAATAGTACCCTACCTTCCCAGGGTCTCCACTGCCTCATCTGAAAAATCAAGGGCAACTCAGAGACCAGCTCAGAGGCCCTGCTTATTGCTTTAAAGTAAGGGGCCATGACATAGATGCACAGACCAGGAGCCAGCTTGCAGGTTGGCCCTGGTACTTGTGCTGTTCACCTCATCACCCCTGGACCACCCCAGGATGGGAAGGAGCAGAACCATCTCACCTGCCCTACCCCCACTGTCCATCAGTTCCCAGACCTAGCCCTTGTGCCTTCAGAAGCCAGGACCTCGCTGGGGCCTCTGTACTCAACTGTGGGGAGCTGATGTGAGGCGCCCAGCACAGGGCCAGGCACATAGCAAGTGCTCAGATCTGTTCTTTTGTACCCTCTGGACACACACAACTCAGTGACAGAGGTGGACCACGACCACACTGAGGGCTGCCTCCCTGAGTAGCATTAGCACAAGGGGCTGTGGCAGCCTAGGATGGGGGAGCAGGCCTGGCTGGGAGGATCAGAAAATACTTCCTGGAGGAGGAGGACTTGGAAGCAGCAGAAGGAGCTCAGGAACTGCCCGGCCAAGGCCCACGCATTCTTCTCTGAAATTGTCCACCTCCCTTCCTTCTCAATTCTAGCCGGATTCCAGACGGAGTGCCCCAACCTGAGGGCACTGATCCCAGAAGCAGCCAGTGCTTCACCTCGGCCTCCAGCCTGCCTTGTGCTTCTGCTTAGCACCCCTGTGGCCTACGATTCAGCGGGACAGAGAGTCTGGGCCCCCAGCAGCGGGCCAGGGACCTGCCCATGGTAGGCATCGGCACCTGGTCCCCGAACTGCCCTCAGTTGATGCCAAGAAAAATTTCAAATCTGGCCCAATGAACTCTGGAAGCTGGAAGCCTGCTGTCTCCCTTCCCCACTCAGCCTCCATGGCTGACTGATCCCTTTGGACTGGATCTTGCTTCAGGCCACAGCTCATAAGGTGCCAGCTCATGCGTAATACCCGCTTGCTTTCTGCTTGCTGAATGAGGCTGCCTCAACTGCCAGCCCCTGCCCCTGGCATCAGACAGGAGTGTGGTTGAGGGAGAGAAGAGCTGCTTTCCATGGCTCCAGAGTCCTGAGCAGCAATCCATATGGCACCCCAGGTCTTTGGGTCCCGAAGTTTGGGATCCATCAGGGGTTCTGCATTCCTTACTGCTGCACTTGCAGAGAGCTGACCGATGCCAGGACAAGGGCAGCCACCCAGAGACCTGCGTGCCTGAAAGTGACCCTCAGAAGAGGTTAACTGGTGGTCATAGCGTGTGTGATGGGACATGCAGGCACCTTTACAGTCGAGTGGTAGGAAAGTGGCTGGGAGACCAGACAGGGTTAAGACCGCAACTTGGCCACAGTCTAGTTGTGCAAACCTGAGCACATCATGAAAGCTCTGGAGGCCCCATGTCACCTGTCCAGAAGGGAGGCTGAAGCCAGGAGTGCTGTGCTTTCAGGGCTGTCAGTGGATCCAGGGTCACCATATCCTCCTCCAGGAGCCATGGTCACCAGGAGTGAGGTTGAGGCCAGGTTGGAAGGGATATGGCCTCCCTACCCGAAGAGAAACCATTTTAAAATCCCTGCTAGTCTGTGCGAGTGATGGACGTATTGTGTCTACTCACAGTTAAGTGATTTGCCACAGTACACTTCATTCTTGGTCATTTCTGGATGCCTACTAACTAGCATTTGATTTGCTTTCTTTGACAATTTTCACTCTTGAGTTTTTAACTTTTATTTTGGAGTAATCAAAAGCTCACAGAAAAGTGATAAGAATGGTACCAAGACCCCCTGTATCTGGATCCCCCACTGTGAACATTTCTGGTCATTTTCTTCAGGAAGGGGGACGCTGATGTGGGAGCACTTGTGTGACTGTCACCTTCCAGGGGCCATAGCAGGGTCAGGAGGTGGGACTGGCTGCATAACGAAAGGACCAGTGGCCCAGGGAGTGTCATTCTCAAACTCCATAAGGAATTAGGGGAGCCGGAACCTGCAAGTTAAGCACACGTCCCGGGAGACCTAGATGCCAGAGGGACCTAGAGGCCACTGTCAGAAACACTCCCTAGGCTTTTCCTGTGGGGAGGGTGCTCACAAACCACTGCAAGAGGTGGTGGCAGCCAAGGTGGCTCTGTGGCTCTGTGGCCACAGCCTGGGACTAAGAGGAGGCCTGGCTTCTGGGAGCAATGGTGGGTAGGCCCCCCACCGCTGCTGCTTGTTGGCCCTGGCAGTCCCTGGCTGCATCGTGGGCACACCGTGGGTGCTCTGTGTGGCCCCTTGCTCTGGTCCCCAGGATTGTTGGCTCAGCACACGGCTTTCTGATGACTCGGTCAGTTTCCCACTGAGCAGGCCCGAGGATTCCTACCACCAGAATGGGTATCCTGGGTACAAATGCTCACATCAGGCAGCGCCTGGTTTAAGACTGAAACAAAACAAAATGCAAAACCAGGACTTGCCTCATTACTTCTGCCCAGCGAGCTCCTACTCATTCTTTCATTTTTTTTTTTCAGAAAGACCCGAGCCAAAGGCATCTTCTTGGGAAATGCAGTGCTGCTCTAGGCCCCTGTCTGTCTGTCTGCCCAGCACCGGGTTGGGCTTCAACTTTCTGAAAAGCCTTATGGGACAGATGAAAATGTGGCCATAAATGAAAATGTGGGAAGTCAGGATCTGCAGTGCACAAGAGTGAGGAAGGAGGGGGCTGGGAAGGCAGATGACAGCCTCACTCGTGATCTCCCATGACCAGGGACAAGTGGAGAGGACTTCCCTGTCACTGGACCTGCTCTAGCAGAGGCTGAATGGGTGGCAGGAGTAAGAGTGAAGGGGTGTTCCTGGGGTGGAGAGAGTTGGTTGGGGTGGAAGTGGGCTCTGATGACCCCTGGGTCCCTTTCAGCCCCCTTGACTGTCTGTGGGCCCCACTGGAATGAACTGAAGACCACCTTGGTTCCAGGCTGCAGAGATACCTGGAGTGTGTGCTGGAAGGCTCAGCAGGGGAGGTGGCCACACTGGGAATAGCTCTTGTCAGTGGCTCTGGCAAAGGGTCCCCGGCATGTTGACTCTGCCCAGCCCCCTGGCCTCCACAGAGACATCTCAGAGGGTCCTGCCCAGAGTCCCTTGCGGCCAAGCCACCTCTGCAATAGTCCAGTTTCCCAAAGCAGCTGCTTATATCCAGCCTGCTGAGAGCTAGAAAAGGGGCACAGAAGTGACGGGTGGCCAGGTGGCTATGTCCTATTGGGGCTTGAACTCCCTACCTCCTGGAGGGAGCTGGCCAGCCTCAGACATCTGCCTCCCCGAGCTCTTCTGGTGCTGACGCCAAGAAGTCTAGATTCTGGGATGTTGAGGGGTGGGATGAGGGGAGGTAAAATTCCAGACTTTCATGCAGAAGTCATTTACCTGTAAAGCACATTTACAAATATTCCAGTCCATGCATTTTTTTTCCATATTACATTTTCCCCCTCTGCAACCCAAGTCTCCTCCAGCTCTTTTTTCCACGTGGTGTGCCTCCTTCCTGCCACCCCTTGGCTTCCAGGCCTGAGGCCTAGGATGGGAGCAAGGCGCTCCGCTCTGCTGCTCGCACAGGGCAAAGAGGCTGGCCAGGGCTCCTGGGAGCTGTGTGCTGCTTAGCTGACTGAGGGGCTTGGACATGACCCAGCTGCTCAGCCATCAATCTGGAAGGCCTCTGAGGGGCCCCTTCCTCCTGAACTGCTGCCGAGAATCTCTGAATCCCAGGTACCCCTGGAGGAAAACAACCTCTCTGCTGACTGTCCTCTCGCCAGCTGCTGGAACCGGGAATCAGGATGTCCTCGTTCCTGAGAGCTGGTCTCGGGAGACTGTCTTACAAAATGGGATGTTTGATCGTTCCAGCCCTTTTGGCCTGGGGAATCAGGTCAGCTGGCCCAGTGGCAGCTTAAATTGACTGGGGTCCAAACTTCGATACTCGGCCAAGCTTGTGCATTGAGAAAAGGACCGGATGAGGATAACCAAACAGGGATCCCCAGCCCCCTTCCTGCTCCCTGCCACATCCTGCCTGGGGCCTCAGCGTTGTTTGTCTGGGTGCAGGTCCTCGCTAGGGTGCCAGGCCTTTGACCTCCAGGGATGCTGCCAAGGAAGGACAGGAGGCTATGGCCCTGGTTATGAGCTGCACCGAAGCCAGTGCCGCCCCCTCATGGCCAGGTGCAGGGGTCTGGGAGTGCTTTGAGACCCAGGCTTTATCCTCAGCCAGACAGGATAAGTGATGGGTCCAGTGACTTTTTCTGACACCATGGGACTTGGACTCTGTGTCTCTTGCTCCTTCTTTTGCACGTGAGTTGGAAGAGATAGCAGGTGTGCCTCTCCTGTGAAGTGACAGATAGTGGGCCCAGACGGTTTATCTCCAAACAAGCAGTGTCCCCACCGTCCTGTAAGCTTCTGTTTCTGCTGCCCCTCCCTTCAGGCTCAGGGCTGCGAGGCCGCCTGCAGAGGGAAGCTCTCTAAGGAAGCCCCTTGTCTAGAGGCAGAGCTCTCCAGCAGGTGGGCTTTGACTACCTCGTTGTCATCCATCCCCTGGGACACATCATTACCCTGAAGGATCTTGAGAGGGGTCTCTCACAGGCATTCACACACAAGGGTGAGCCCTCATCTTGAAGCTCAGAGGCATTTGCTTGAAACACAGCCAAAGAGGACCCAGCTATCTCTTCTGGGAGGTGGCTATAAGGCACAGGGACTTTTCTTTGAGCCTGTTCCCTGATGCTGGGACCCCTGGAGGCTCTTATTCATGGAGGACATGGGTACCAGCCCCACCCCTGGGCCCAGATCCCCCATCAGCAGGGCCAGTCTTCTGGTGTGTTGAACTGTTGCACAGCTGTGAGGGTCATGCACAGGTGTCCTCCCCACCTCCCTATCTTCCCTTCTCACTGAGGGTGGCAGCCCCCAGGTTGAATTCAGCCAGGAGGTAGGCATGGAGGGACTCTGGCCAGGGGAGCTGACTGGATGCTCAAGCAGTTTGTCATAAGAGGGTTAGAGGGGACAGGTGTGACAGCCGGGGTTCTCCTTGCAGGTTTTGTTTCTCCATGGTTTAGTCACAACACCTTCATCCGATGGTGGGGGAGCCAGAGCCAC
The DNA here is from genome assembly GCF_033118175.1 of Dama dama. Lineage (NCBI taxonomy): Eukaryota > Metazoa > Chordata > Mammalia > Artiodactyla > Cervidae > Dama > Dama dama. Next base: position 56,436,930 of record NC_083714.1, read on the forward strand.
ATAAAAATGCTCACAGACAGAGCTTTTCTAAAACATTGCCTCAAGTTGGCCCAGCAACCAGCCCTTGCACTGGGTGGCCCAAGGCCTCATTGACTTCATCCAGATGTCCCTGTCACATCTGTTTTCAGTCACTGGGCTTGGCTGCATGGGTCACGGTCAGTTATGCCCTATTGCCCTGTCCTACTGCTTCTTCACTCTTGATTTCTGAGCCATGCCTAAAGTGTCTGCCCGGAGCTGAGCCGAGGACTCTGGTGCCAAGAGACTGCACTGCGTCTGATCCCTGCCAGCCAGAGATGGGGCCCTGCAGAAGGTCCATACACATGCGGAAATACAGCTGGACCTCCTGTCAGCTCCCTGGCTGCAGTGTCCCAACTCCTCTCTGGGAGGAAGGCCTGCCCCTCGCTCCCCTGCCAGTAGTGCACCCACTCATACTTGTTCACAGTGGCCAGAGTCCAGCACATACACATGAAGACAAGCCCCGACGCCTGTGCCCTCTGGCTGCAGCTCCTGAAAGGCAAGGCTGAAGGTGTTTTGTTCCTCTTCCCTCCCATTTCACCTGGGAGGTCCCTGCCTGGTACCCAGCACCTGCCACCTAGGGTGGGAGAAGGACACTCACTCAGCCTGCTGTCGACTTTAGCATGAGCTCCGCCACCTTGCCCCCACCATGGTGTTCTTCCCATTGTCTGGAAGAAGGCAGCCCATCCCAGATGAGCCAGGGAGCACCAAGGAAGAGAGTGGGGGCAGCAACAGCACAGAGGGACCCCAGGGGGACATGAGGGCTCCTATGAGAGGCACCGCCTGGGCTGAAGCTCAAGGCCTTTTGTCAAAGGTGGAGACACAGAAGCCTGCTTGGGAGAGTGGGTGGGCATGACATGGGGAGTCAGGCATGAAAGTCCAGAAAACTTTCTCCCAGTTAGTTTTCTCATCTTGGAGGCAGAGCATGTGCCTGTGAGGTGACAGGATGACCCCTCCTCCTGCTGTTTCTCAATCTCTGTCTCCTCATACATCAGCCAAGCACTGGTGTCCTTGTCTGCCAGCTCTCCCAGGTCCCTCCCTGCCACTAGTCTGCCTCCACAAGCTCCTCTGCCTCAGCTCTGACCACTCTCGCTGATGGCCTCAGATGCCTCCAGGCTCACTGTGGCTGGGACCATAGGCTCCACACACCCCCCTCATTGGCTCTTCACTTTTCTCTATCCAGTCAAGGCCAGAAGCTCTTTTCCTGGGAGGTTGTGGGGCGGCCTTGTGAGGCCGCGGCAGCTGGGAGGAAGGTGCGGGGCAGCTACCTGCGTCAGGGAGAGCCTGTCCTGACTCTCTCAGCCAGCCCTGCCAGGGACACTGCCCTGGCCTGCCCCAAGAGACAAGTGCAGGCAAATGGAAGAGGGAGGGAGAAGGGAGTAAAGGGCACAGAGGGTGGCCTGACTTGCTCAGGAGGACTTGCACTTGGTCCTGAGCTGCCCTGGGACAAGTCTGGATGTAGGGCCTTGGTTGGATTTAGCAAGGGAAAGGGTCCTGCCTAGTGGAGTCGAGAGAGAGGATGAAAGGTGGTAGAGAAGCCACCCATTTCTTTGGTGGCCCAAAACAGGCCCTTGGGCAGGGTGATGTGACACTTCCTAAGAAATGAGAAGCCATCTCCCTATCAAGGTAGATTCAAGGCTGTCGTCCTGAAAAGGTGCACAGTGAGGACACCCACTAGCATCCAGATACCAAGCCATGGCATGGACAGAGCTAGCACCAAATTACAGGGAGGGGCACATCGTATGGCTTGGGGGTGTCCTGTCACAGGTTTGGTGGCTCAGCACCACTTCACAGATGAGGCTCAGAGAGTGGGACTCATGGGCCAGGAGAGCCTAGAAGAGTTTGGAAGAAGCCCAAGTGCCCAGAGAAGTAGGAAGACTGGAAGACCTGATCAGGCGGGAATTCTGCCTTTTGAAGGTGGCTAGAGGTAGAGCCTTTGGGTGATGTGGCATCCATCTTGTCTTGTTCTCCACCTTCTGCATGGGCTAAGTGGGGAGGTGCATAGGTCTGCAGTTAGAACAGTTTCTCTCTTCCCATGTCTTCTTGAATTCAAGTGCAAGCCCTGGCCATGAGAGATCTTGGCGTGTTGGACATGGAAAGGGTAGAGGCTGGGGCTGCAGGGCGTTGGCTGCCCACCTCGGAGAGGATGCTGGGGTCTGGGGCTTGGAGTCAGTCATGAGGCTAAAAGGCTGGGCAGGCACTGTGTGCATGGCGGATTCAAGTTCAAGGCCTCTTCTGTGCAGCCAGAACCATACTGGTGCCTGGCCATCTGCACCCCAGGCTCCGTGATGTTGTACCTGGGGTCAGCAGGGCTACTGTGCAGCCACAGCTGGGTGCTTAGGTTCTAGCTGGATCCACCACCCTCTGAAAGTGTTGGAAGTGTTGGAAGCTGGCCTCCCCCAGCTGTGTTTGCTCATAGTGAAGCAGGAAGATGGCATGCTTACTGCGGGCGGGTTGCCCTGGTGTCAGAGCCTGCATCTGTGTGCTCTTTTGTCCTACTGTGTCCTTGCGGTTTTGAGCTTCTAGGCGTGTGTCTCCTGCCATGTGCATGTCTGACCCGACTGAGAACTCAACCCACAATGAAGACAGGGGCAGCATTGCAGGATGGAAGATGGAAGGTGATCATACACAGAGGAGTAAAATGTTTTTGTATACATCCTTTAGATGTTTCTTTTCCTGTGCATTTTTATGTAAATATAGTTTAAGGAAATGAACATATCCTACAGATATTGTTTTAAAAGCTGCCTTTCACTTAATAATATATAGACACCAGTATACATGAAAGTTTGTTAAATATTGCATATATCAATATCATTTGTAATGGCTGCCTACTATTTGCTTGAGCGGTAGATCATATGTTTAAAGACAACTACTGGGAATTTATATTATTGCCAAATTTTCACCATCATGTTCAACACTGAGATGACATCCTCTTGTACACTGAGTTCTACTTATGCCCTTGTCTCCTTAGGAACTTAGGAAAAGTTACTATGAAGGGAACGGCTGATCAATGGCATTGCTCTCTCTGAGGCTCTCAGTACACAAGGAGACTTGTCCTCCAAAATGATGCCCCGACTGACCCGCTGGCCAAACCTGCTTGAGAGCCTTCCAGGAAAGAGCCCTCTTCAGTAGTCCATACCCCATCCTGCAAAGCTGCCCCTGTCTGCAGTGTGGGTTGAGTTCTGAGATGGGTCAGACTAAGGGAGGGGATGGTAGGTCTGAGAGAAGAACTGGGTCAGAAGACTGGTGTTGATATTGTGTAAGTCAGGAGCATGGCCCCCACCAACCTCTAGTCCAGTGGCATAAATGGGGGCAGGAGGCAGGGGGTGGCAGGAGGGGACTGACCTGGCAGGGCCAGCTTCCAGGGATGCTGAGGTGTATGGTCCACTTGGAGCACAGTGTTGACATTGAAGTGTGAAGAGTGACTGGGTCAGGGGAGTTTTCCCCCAGGCTTAGAGACGGTAGGGAGCCAGCAGAAGCTGAGTGAGAAGCGAGGGCTGATGTGAGCCAAGAAGAATCAGGGGGCAGTGAGTGCTGCCAGAAGGAAGCACAGATGGCAGCTGGCCTGTGAACTGTAGGTGTGAGGCGGGTGGTAAAGGGGAGGGAGAAGCTAACTGACTGGGACACGGATTCAGACCTCAGGTGTGCATCCATCTGGCTGGGACTCCTCACCTAAAGTCTCCATGTCATAAAGAGCTGCCATCTTCAGTCCCATGAGAAGATTTTTCTTACTGACTCAAATTTATAGTCCCATCAAAAAATACTTTTGACTTCTGAGACGAAACATCCGTCATGGTCTTTGCCTGATGAGGTAGGACAACAAACTGTGAAGATGGAGTCTGGAGCAGGACACACCCAGCTCCACTCCCTTGTCGTGGGCTCTTGTGAGTGCCCCTGCCACTTTGGCCTGGGAGTCCCCTGTGGCCCCTCTGCCTGTATCATTGGGCATGTGCCTGCACCTGCCCTGATTTGGGAAGTAAGTGGCTTGTTTGGTTCTGATTTGACAGAAAACTTCTAGGCAGCGTGACCAAGAGGCTTGTCAAGGGGAAACTGATGAGTTTCCAACCAAGTAGTAGGAGGTCCTGAGCTGAGGCCCAGAAGAGGTAAGGGCCCACCCCCCACAAGGCCTGTCAGTCAGTCACCAGCCTGAGACCAAAATCTCAGGCTGCTCAGTGGGCTGCTCCAGGGGCTGCTGGGATGGGCCAGTGGGCAGTGTGGTCCTAGGATCACCTCCAGAGTGAGCTATGACGTGGCAGCCTTAGTGCAGGGCTAGGCGCGCGGGGCTCCCACTCACAGTGATGAGGTGCCGTTCCTGGCACGCGGCATGCTCAGGCCTCCTTGGCTGCTCAGTCAGTGCAGTTTATGGGAAATCCAGGCCTTGCTGACGTGGCAAATTTGGTTTGCTCTTGGTGCCCTGCCCTGCTCTGCCCATTTTAGTGTGCCCCTGACCTCCGTGAAAACATGTCCTGGACTTGCCAGCTAGCAGCATGGCCCAACTACTCAGGCCCTGGCCCTGCAGGGGCCCAGAGGATGGCGGGCCTCTAAAAGGGAGACCCTTGTGCCTAGGACTGTGCGGGTAGAGCCAGGGGCCCTGCTTCCTGGCATGGCCACTCACTGAAGCCTCCTGCCCCTCTCCTGAGGCCCAAGGGACAGGCTGTGGTGGGTCAGTGCTTTGACTAAAGCCATCGTTGGTCAGTTCCATTCTGGAGAGCTGGCTTCCCCTCTCCAGCCCCTCCTGGACCTGGGAGGCCTCAGAGACCACCATGGCCTAGCCCTCACAGGCCACAGAAGGGCAGCACTTGCCTCAGGGGCAAAGAGGCAACAACGAGGCTAGAAGACCAAGTGAGGAAGAGAAATCAGAACACAGGACACCTCATCTGGTGCCCAAGGGCTTGCCCACTGGACACAGATCCTACCCTTGAGCCACACAGGGCTGACACCTCCAGGCTGAGAGTCGCTATGATCACTGTGCTAGGTTGTGCTGGGAAGTTTCAAGAATATTGGTGTCTTCTGTCCTCACAGCAGTCCTGAAGGGTGGACTTTTTTTTTTTAATTCCCATTTTATAAATGAGGACACTGAGGTAAGTCAGAGGGAGAGGTTAGATGACCCATTCAAGGTCTGTCAGATGGCCACTAAGGAGTGAGAGAGACAGCCCAACCCCAAAGCGACTGTCCCCCAGCCTCTATCCTTCCCCCATCCCTCCTCCTGGATCCACTAGTGTCAACCACTGCTGCCAACACTCACCAGGCATGAGTCTGGCCATCAGAGTTCTCTAAGAGAGTTGGTGGCCTGTCTGTCTCAGCCATCTCCCCAACAGACAGGCCATGCGTTCCCCCAAGGTGAGTGGCCCTGGGCAGATGCAGGATGTGCCACCCAGAGGGGCCCTTCGGCCAGACTTCACCAGCTCTGGCTTCCCCATGCGCAGAGGGCAGTCTGTAAGGTCTCAGTGTGCCAAGGACCTTATGGTGATGAGCCATTATAAATACAAGAAGTGACAGACCATGTGCTTGCCTTTGCCCTCAGGAGCCCTGTTGAATCTACTGAGAAGGGACGTTCAGAGTGAACACCATGAGCATCTCAGCTCTTGGAGGAAGCAGCAAAGGTGAGGTCTGGGTGCCTCCTGGGCCTGGACTTGGCCACAGGGCAGCAGAGTGAGAGCAGTGTATGGGGAGGGCTGCAAGCAGGCCTCGGGGTCCTGGGGTGGGGTGCCCCTGCTGAGGCCGCCTGGCCTTGCCACCGCCAGGGAAGCCTCTCCCAGCAGGCCAGGAGGAGCGCAATACCGTCCTCAAGCAGATGAAGGTCCGCACCACGCTGAAGGGGGACAAGAGCTGGATCACCAAACAGGATGAATCGGAGGGCTGCACCCTGTAAGTCTGGGTGGCTGGGAGGGCCGGCGGCAACAGGTTGGGTATGGGATGGCACTCCATGGGTTACACTAAACCAGTCCCAGGGTGGGAAAGGCCCAGTGCCAGAGTGTGCAACGTGGATGCGGGCCGGGGAAGGAGAAGGTGTGATGGGAATGGTTGGCCAAGTTCCTGAGATACATGTAGCGGTCCCCTTTTGTGTTCCCTCTTTGCTCAGTGAGCTGCCCTCCGGCCGGACTCGTACCACCTCGCTTTCATCAGTTGGGGAGGTCCCGAAGGCCAGGTGAGAGGTGCTGCCCAGATGGCAGGTGGGTGGGCCCACACTGCAGTCCTCGGGGGACAGGGAGGCCTTTGAACTCCACTGGAAGGACTGCTTTTACACTTCCTGGGAAAAGGAGCACAGGAATGACTGGATGCAGGTCCCCTGGGGTCAGCTGCCTCTCCAGCTACACCTCCATGACTTCAGCTGAGAACTGAGACCAAAATTGTCACAGAACACTCCCAAAGGGGTGCAGACAATGTCTCTGAGATCCTCTGAGGCCTTCAAGAGTCACACATGACTCCCCTGCATAAGTGCCAGGGCAGACTCAAACACTTGCTCCAACTGTCTCCAAGTTCAATATGACATGTTTTGACAGCTGGCTCTCCTCTCTATTTCAAGGAATTTTGCATAGAGGTGTCCAGGGCGGTTCTGAAGTGTCAGCACATCCTGCCCAGATCAGGGGGAACTACTCCTAAGAAGTAGGGGGCTAGCGTTAGGGGATAGGGAATTGGTTGGGGGGGGGGCAGCGCTAAATTCAGCCTTGATCCTTGTTCCAAAGAGCCAGCAGTTGGCAGTTGAGGGCAGTGGCCACAGCTGGAAGGGTAGGGTCCAAGTTCAGTGCTAGCCCAATGGGCTGCCTCTGGTCACAGTGGCCTTGCCCAGAATCCCTCAGTGACTCAGCACCTGTCACCTACCAGGTCCTGTACTGGGCACAGAGGACACAACCCTTTCCTCAGGGAACTGACATCCTAGCAGGGTAAAGGGGCCTGACCCAAGTAGAGAGATGAGCTTAAAAGGTAGAATTGCCGATTGTGATAGCAGTAGGCAGTTGGCAAAGGCCTGAGCACAGTTCAAAGATAATCTACTCATTGTGGGGTATATTTACTTTGGGGGTGCAGTTCTCAGCCTGGGCTTTGGTTTGGAAAACACATGGGATAAGTGACATTTTTGCTCTGCTCCCAGCCCAAGTGAGTTGTGGGGATGGAGGGCAGTGCCCCTGCCACCTGCCCGTGTGGGTCCCTTTAAGACCATCCCATGCTACTCGAGCCTAATCTTCCCTGCCCACATCCCTCACTCTCTGAGCACTCCCTGCCCCCCCAGGCAGGGAGTGAAGACATCCCACCGGCTGGAGGAGGGAGGCTAGAGCAGAGTGGGAGGTAAAGGATAGCTGGCCTTCGCTGGCTCCTGCCTGGGCTCCACCCCTTGGATCCTCATGTGTCTTCCTGGAGAGGACTGGGCAGAGTGGGGCATCAGATCAGGTTAGGGGTTCTACCTGACATGGCTTCAGCCCCCAGCCTCTGACCACAGAGCCTCAAGCCTGAGCTGGGTCAGCTCTGAGGATAGAGGTAGGGAGTGTTGTCATCCATCCTAGAAGAACACCTGCTCAGGGGAGCACTGGGGCCTGGCAGAACAGGGAGAAACCTGACTTTGGATGGGATACCTCTGTGTTCATGCCCAGCCATGGAACATACCTTCCTGGGCATCAGCTGTGAGCCAGGGCCCAGAAGAATCAGCCTTTCCTGGGGAGCATGAGGGAGACAGGCAGACCAGGACAGGCACCCTGGCTAGGGGTACAGATGTGGCTGGCTGTCTTGAGAAGCAACTGGTGCCTCTTGCTCCCCTTGTTCTGACCATACTGGGACACTCACCAGCCCACCCCCTTTACTGTCATCGGGCAGCCTGGGCCCACTTGTGAGGCTTCAGTTCACATCCTACCTTCTTTTCCCTCGGCAGGCCCCTGAGCACGAGGGCTCCCACGGGCTATATCATCCGGTAGGTGACCACAGGAGCCCGCCCGCCCGCCTCCCCATGCCCACCCACACGGCCCTGGCTTCTCCCAGGGGGCTCACCAGGCTGCTTCTTCCGGACTCTTTTTCAGTGGAGTGTTCACCAAGCCTGTGGACAGCTCGTCCCAGCCTCACCAGCACTTCCCCAAGGCCAATGGAGCTCCAAAAAGGTGTGTTCACAGGGCGCTGGCCAGTTGTCCAGTGGGAGGTATGGGAGTCCCCTGCCTGTCATTGAGGGGATGGTAAGTGTCAGGTCTCTTCCTGTGTAAGGAAGGGCCCTGGACCACACGACCAGTGGCCTTGTCCCTGTGCCAGTCGTGGCACAGGGTCACCAGGACAGAGTCACAGGGAAGAGGCTGCACAGAGCCCAGCCTTGCTTATCAGCTGTGCTGAGTGGGGTGCTTTGGGCCGCCGCCTTCTCAACAGGAAAAGCAGGACCAAGGGGCCTGGGCCTGTCTATGGGAAGACGGTGGCCCTGCTGAGGGTGGTGCACATGTCCTGGGTATCTGGCAGGGCTTAGAGCAAAGAGGAAAGGGCACCAGCACCCACTTGTCCACCTGCCACATGCCTGCTGGGCCATGTAGGCAAATGTGGAAGCAAGGCGGGGGCGGGGGGTTCTGTGGGTACACACCTGAAAACTCCTTGTCTCTCTAGCATGGCCAGTCTGGGGAAAGCAGGTCCCACTGGCCCTCCCCGCCCTTCCTCCTCTGGCTACAAGATGACCACGGAGGATTACAAGAAGCTGTGAGTAGGCAATCACAGACCCAGCTTGGTTCCCTCTTCCCAGGGCCCAGACACGGGGTCCACTGAGGACAGCTGCCTGCTTGCCTCTGAGCACAGTGCAGACTGCTGTCCTGCCACTCTGACCTCCCTGCCAGTTGCCACTGTGGCCTGGACCCCACCAGAGGATGGCGAGCCCCAGAAAGTTGGACAGTGTGCACCTTGTACTTCTGATCTCAGGCAAAGTAGGGGCTGTAGGAAGCTTGTGGAAGGAGCTGGTGGGTCTGGAGAAAGCATCTTGGGTCATGGCCCTGACTGTTTCCTGGACTGGGCCAGGCTGGCCTAGCACCTGATGAGTCCAAGCGTGCTGCTGGCCCTGGCAGCCTGTCAGCTAAGGGCACTTTGTAACTAAATGCGGGTTGCTTCTTGTATGTCAATCTTTGGGGTCCCCCTTGGAGCTCCCCATGTGGCTGCACGCAAGGCCCCCTCCTGTGGACCCAGCAGCGCGGGGTCTGGACAGATGTGGATTGTGCCTGCATTCCCAGGAACCCAACATCTTTATCTTGCTTGTCCCCTGTCACCATCATCCACTGACATGGAGCAACTAGGGAATCTCTCTGGAGAAGGGGTTGAGGCTTGAACTGGGTCTTGGGGGACAGTAAGGGTGGGAACAGGGAGAGATAGCAAGTCTAGCTTTCCAAGAGGAAAGAGTGGCTTGGACAGAGTCCAGGGGCAGCCAGGGCAACACATGCTATTGTTCTTGTAAGTTAGGAGGCGAAGCTGCAGAGGGCATGACAGGGAATGGTGTGAGGGTGGTCGATGGAGGAGGGGCCATGACTGGCAGCATCTTCAATCCTCCACCCCAGGGCCCCCTACAATATCAGGCGCAGCTCAGCATCAAGAGCTGCTGAAGAGGAGGAGGTGCGCTTCTCTTCTGATGAGCAGAAACGGAGGTAACGGTGCCTGCTGGGTGTCCCACGGACAGGGCAGGGCCCAAGTCTTCACCGCCTGGGGAGACAGGGATTGTGCATGACATGTGGAGCATCTGTCTTGTCTATTGGCGGAGGGTGAGCGCCAGCAACAGGGAGCATTCCTGGAATCCCTGAACCACCCACTCAGTGCTGGGCCTGCCCAGGGACTCCCTCTTAGGAACTTTCTATGAGGGCAGAACCAAGGTAATGAGGAATTTCTCTATCATTTTGTTCAAAAGGGTCCTGAGCAAATTGGACTGAAGTAGGCAGTGCCTGGTACCCAGGGACAAGCCACCTGCATGAGGCTGGGGATAGGACCAGGCTCTAGAGGGGCCCATGCCCCTTGTCCCAAAGTGAGGGCTGGGTGCTTGGGCACAGCTAGGCCCCAACCTCAGCCTGACCCCCAGTGCCAACATCTGCTGGCCTGTCCTTGACGTAGGAAACGCACCGAAGGCCCCCATGCTGAAGGCTCAACAGATGGGCAATGCTAAGGGCAGAGTCAACAGTAGCAGAGGGAAGAGCTAAGAGCTCCAGGGCCAGGCTGCCAGGCATTGATTTCCCACTGTGCAGCCCGCCAAGTGTGGGCTCTCGGGCAGGTCACTAAAGCTTTCTTCTGCTTCCTGAGTAGCTGCCCTGCCTCATCCATTAGCTGCCCCCTCTCTGTGCCACCCCAGGTCCGAGGCTGCCAGCAGTGTGGTGAGGAAGACAGCTCCCCGGGAGCACTCCTACGTCCTGTCAGCGGCCAAGAAGAATGCCGGGTGAGCAGCTCAGCAGGGGACCCAGCAGGGCCACCCAACCTGCTCCATACTCTGGGCCAGGTCCTTTCCCCTCAGGGCTCTGCTCTTCCTCTGCCTGTGACAGTAGGTTGACAGGGACCCCATGTGTACTTTCTGGAAACCTGAGAGGTCTGGCTGCTGCCATCAGGGCAGTCAGGGTGCTGGGGATGATGTCACATGTGTGTGGCTTCTGCGAACACGTCGCCTTTCTGCCTTCTTCAGCAGCCCAGCCCAGGAGACACTGGCCCCATTCATTGCCAAGAGGTAAGTGTGGGCAAAGGGAGGGAAGCTCTTGTACTCATAGGGGTGGAGTGTGTGGAGAGTGGGTGCAGGGGGGATGGAGTTGCTGCCCCTGAGCAGAAGGAGTTGTGCAGAGTTGGCGGCTTCTGTTTGGAAGCCAAGGAAGCCCATGGTTGGCCATGGTGGCACAGAAGACCCTGGCAAGCAACGCTGCATAGGCAGGAGCTTGGCTCAGAGAACATGGCTGGTGATGAGAAACTTCCATTTGCCAGTGGCCAATAGGACCAGTTCCCTGACCCAAGATGGAGCTGTAGTATTTCTTGGAAACACTGGGGTTTTGTACTGGGGTTTTGCGCACTGGCCTCTGGGGTTTTGCAGCAAGAGTAGGTACCAGGGAAGAAAGCAGTTGTTCCTTTGCACTCCTTCCCACCCTACCAGGGGTTGGCTGGACAGTGCCTTGGCAGGAGGGGTAATTGAGAGCCCCTGCCTGACCAGGCCCTTGGGAATGACCATGACATTGGAGATGGGTCCTAAAGGCTGAACAAGAGCCAGTGGGCCGTGATCAGGACATCAGGATGCTGCCGCTGAGTGACTGGACAGGACATCTTCTGGGAGAGGAGAGTACTTGGGGAGGACAGGGAAAAAAAAACTTCTGGAAAGCTGAATATTAGGGCTATTCTGTTGGATAGAGAGGGAAAACATCTATGACAAGCTGAGGACTGAAAAACAAAGGGAACTTGGCATGCCAAGTGTTCCAGGCAGAGGACCCAGCTGTGCAGAGACTCAGAGGTGGGAAGACCAAAAATGCAGACCAGAATACAGCCAGCATGATCTTGGAGACAAGTTCTCACTAAGAGTCAGTTTGTAGTATTTTGTCATGGAAGCCTCAGGAACCTCATAGAGCCGCCCCAGGCCTTTCTCCCAGCTTCTGGTGTTGCTGGCAGTCCTTGCCTTATAGACACATCACTCCTACCTCTGCCTCCACTGTCACAATACCTTCTTTTCTCTGCGTGTCTGTGTCCAAGTTTCCCTTGTATAAGGACACCAGTTGTTGTATTTAGGGCTCACCCTACCCCAGTATGACCTCACTGTAACTTGATGACAAATTGATTGCAAAGACTATTTCCAAATAAGATCATGTTGCCAGGCTCCAGGCAGACAGAATTTTGGCGGGACACTATTCAACCCCGTGTCCTGTCCTTATCCCAAGCTAGAGTCACTCAGCCACCAACATGACTGAAAGAAAGCATATCGTTCAGGCCCCAAGTGCATTTGTTTCTCTTCTTGCCCAAAGGGTTGACGTGGTGGATGAGGATGGGTCTTCTGAGAAAAGCCAGGACCCACGTGCTCTGACAAGATTCCCTGCTGGCTCGAGCAGGTAATCAATTGCTTACCTCTGCCCATGGTTGGAGACTGCCAGGTCACCTCCCTACAGGGCCTCAGGGTCAGTGTCCCCATGCGCCTAGTGACAGGATGGGACACTGAAATCAGTAAGGGCCTGTCTGGCTCAATGTCCTGAGGTTGAAAAGGGCAAAACAGCCTGGTCTTCTGGGAGAGAGTGCTTCAGTCTTGTCTTTCTGGTGCTTATCTGTGTCAACTTAAACCTTGCCTCACTGAGCACTGTAGTGGCCAACTGTGGGATGTGAGATGGTCTGCGGCCAGGGTACGTGTTCAAGGCTTTCCTGTAAGTTGGTCAAGTTCACCCTGCCAACGCTGTCCTCTGCTTCCTTTGCCAGTGCAGACAGGGGCAGAGCCAAAGTGTCACGGGCCACTTGGGTGGAGCTCATGCTGAACCCAGGTGGGTGCCAGGAACTGGCTCTGGCCCATGAGCCCATGAGATGGGAGGCTCTGGCAGTGGGGTGACAGGGCAGGGGCAGTCTGAGCGCGGGTGATCTCACTCCAGGCAGGGCTCTGATTTGCCCTGATTTCTGAGCCCCAGAGTGTTGGGCAGATAATGGTGCTCTCTTTTGTCTGCAGGCAAAAGGCAATCAATACCTCTTTGTACTCTGAGCTGAATCATGCTAAGTCCTGTGAGAACGCCACTGCCCCTGGGGCTGTTACGGGTCTCATAATGCCACTGCATGTCCACACACCGCTCTTTGACTCAAGTCCCTCAACCATTTGTATGTGACCTTGGTCCTTGGGGCCACCTCTTCTGTGCCAGGAGAGAGATAGGATAACCTGCTACAGCCCAGACTGGTTGAGGAGAAGGAAAACTGCAGGAGTTCAAGGCCAGCCACAGGTCACAGCCAGAGCAACAGGAAAATTTAAGAGCTCTTCACGAGGTAGCATTGATGGGACATGGTGACTAATGGAATACAGGGGCTTAGTATGCCAGCATTGCTGGAACAAAGGGTCACAAACTGGTTGACAAAAATAGCCAAATGTATTGTCTCCCAGTTCTGGAGGCTGGAAGTTTGAAATCAAGATGTCAGCAGGGTTGATTTCTACTAAGACCTCTCTATTTGGTGTATAAATGGCTGTCTTCTCCCTGAATTTCTTCACAAGGTCTTCCTCAGTGTGTCTGTGTCCTGACCTCCTCTTCTTATAAGGACATTAGTCATATTAGATTAGGAGCCACCCTACTCCAATATGACTTCATCTTAATTATATCTGAAACATCCTTATTCCAAATAAGCTCACATTCTGAGGTACTGGGGATTAGGATGTAAATATATAAATTTTGGAGGGGACAAAATTTACCGAAAACAAAGTACATTTCTGAAAAGTGAAAGTGAAAGTCTCTCAGTCATGTCCGACTCTTGTGACCCCATGGACTATACAGTCCATGGAATTCTCCAGGCCAGCATACTGGAGTGGAAAGCCATTCTCTTCTCCAGGATCCTCAACCCAGAGATCTCCTTAATTTCTGTTTTGGAAAAAACAAAAAGCAATTAATGTTGGTTTTACATGCTTTCTTAAAGCACAGAGGAGGAGAACTAGGTTGTGCTATCAATTGAGAGGCATTTTAACATTTATTCCAGAAAACTCCTTTGGCTGTTTACTGCCCACCACCTGGCTGTCACAGCAAAGTGGCTGTCTGTCTTGGTCGGGCCACCATAACCAAGGCCCCACCATAAGTATGCAATAGTGGTTTGTCAGGAAGGCTCTTCCATTAGTGTTTGCAAACCACAAGGTAGCTTCCCCATGAACTGCTGGCTGGTCCCAGGCAGCCTTCCTGTCTGACGCTACCCCCATGAGGCCCTGCAGTGACTCAAGGGGTCACCATCAGCCCCTCCATGCCCAGCTCCTGCCTGCCTCAGTTCAGTTCAGTCCCTCAGTAGAGTCCAACTCTTTGCGACCCCATGAACCACAGCACGCCAGGCCTCCCTGTCCATCACCAACTCCTGGAGTTCACCCAAACCCATGTCCATCGAGTTGGTGATGTCATCCAACCATCTCATCCTCTGTCATCCCCTTCTCCTCCTGCCCTTAATCTTTCCCAGCATCAGGGTCTTTACAAATGAGTCAGCTCTTTGCATCAGGTGGCCAAAGTATTGGAGTTTCAGCTTCAACATCAGTCCTTCCAATGAATACCCAGGGCTGATCTCCTTTAGGATGGACTGGTTGGATCTCCTTGAAGTTCAAGGGACTCTCAAGACTCTTCTCCAACACCACAGTTCAAAAGCATCAATTCTTCAGTGCTCAGCTTTCTTTATAGTCCAACTCTCACATCCATATGTGACCACTGGAAAAACCATAGCCTTGACTACACGGACCTTTTTTGGCAAAGTAATGTCTGCTTTTTAATATGCTGTCTAAGTTGGTCATAACTTTCGTTCCAAGGAGTAAGCGTCTTTTAATTTCATGGCTGCAACCACAATCTGCAGTGATTTTGGAGCCCAGAAAAATAAAGTCAGCCACTGTTTCCACTGTTTCCCCATCTATTTGCCATGAAGTGATGGGACCGGATGCCATGATCTTAGTTTTCTGAATGTTGAGCTTTAAGCCAACTTTTTCACTATCCTCTTTCACTTTCATCAAGAGGCTCTTTAGTTCTTCACTTTCTGCCATAAGGGTGGTGTCATCTGCATATCTGAAGTTATTGATATTTCTCCCGGCATTCTTGATTCCAGCTTGTGCTTCTTCCAGCCCAGCGTTTCTCATGAGGACTCTGCATATAAGTTCAATAAGCAGGGTGACAATATACAGCCTAGACATACTCCTTTTCCTATTTGGAACCAGTCTGTTGTTCCATGTCCAGTTCTAACTGTTGCTTCCTGACCTGCATATAGGTTTCTCAAGAGGCAGGTCAGGTGGTCTGGTATTCCCATCTCTTGAAGGATTTTCCACAGTTTCCTGTGATCCACACAGTCAAAGGTTTTGGCATAGTCAATAAAGCAGAAATGGATGTTTTCCTGGAACTCTCTTGCTTTTTTGATGATCCAGCGGATGTTGGCAATTTGATCTCTGGTTCCTCTGCCTTTGCTAAAACCAGCTTGAACATCTGGAAGTTCGTGGTTCACGTATTGCTGAAGCCTCGCTTGGAGAATTTTGAGCATTACTTTACTAGCATGTGAGATCAGTGCAATTGTGCGGTAGTTTGAGCATTTTTTGGCATTGCCTTTCTTTGGGATTGGAGTGAAAACTGACCTTTTCCAGTCCTGTGGCCACTGCTGTTTTCCAAATTTGCATATTGAGTGCAACACTTTCACAGCGTCATCTTTCAGGATTTGCAATAGCTCAACTGAAATTCCATCATCTCCACTAGCTTTGTTCATAGTGATACTTCCTAAGGCCCACTTGACTTCACATTCCAGAATGTCTGGCTCTAGGTGAGTGATCACACCATCATGATTATCTGGGTCATGAATATCTTTTTTGTACAGTTCTTCTGTGTATTCTTGACACCTCTTCTTAATATCTTCTGCTTCTGTTAGATCCCTACCATTTCTGTCCTTTATTGAGCCCATTTTTGCATGAAATGTTCCCTTGGTATCTCTAATCTTCTTGAAGAGATCTCTAGTCTTTCCCATTCTATTGTTTTCCTCTATTTCTTTGCATTGATCACTGAGGAAGGCTTTCTTATCTCTCCTTGCTATTCTTTGAAACTCTGCATTCAAATGGGCATATCTTTCCTTTTCTCCTTTGCTTTTCACTTTTCCTCTTTTCTCAGCTATTTGTAAGGCCTCCTCAGACAGCCATTTTGCCTTTTTGCATTTCTTTTTCCTGGGGATGGTCTTGATTCCTGTCTCCTGTGCAATGTCACGAACCTCCATCCATAGTTCATCAGGCACTCTATCTACCAGATCTAGTCCCTTAAATCTATTTCTGATTTCCACTGTATAGTCATAAGGGATTTGATTTAGGTCATACCTGAATGGTCTAGTGGTTTTCTCCACTTTCTTCAATTTAAGTTTGTATTTGGCAATAAGGAGTTCATGATCTGAGCCACAGTCAGCTCCCAGTCTTGTTTTTGCTGACTGCATAGTTATCTATAGTTATCTGCCTGCCTCGTTATCTAGAATTCCAGGCCTAGTTGTATCCCTGAAGGAGCTCAGACCACTGGGGAACAGGGATTGAACCAAAATAACTGATTTGTGGCCAACTAGGAGGGGCACCCCCGTCTCAGGCGCCAAACCCTACAGGGGAACAGAAAGAGTGCCACAGCAGGATGCCCCATCCTGCTCTGGACTCCTGACCTGCCTGGGTGCCCCAAAGGCCCCTCAGTACCAAGTGTCCAAATCTGAGCTCCCATCTCCACCATCTCCTCCATCCCTTTCCCTCCCCACCTCAACAGCCCACTTGCGGCAGTGGCCCTGCCTCCATGCACCATGTGACCTAGTTTCTGGGGCTCATCTCATTTCCCCCCTCTTGATGTGAAGGATAACTCCTGCCCACCTTCCAAAGTGCACTCACTCGGATACTCCCTCTCAGAGACGCCAGCCTGTGTGAGAGCCCCAGGCCTGGCTGCTGCCCCCATCACAGCACCGCTCAAGCTTTCTTGCCTCTCTGCTTTACCTGTCAGAAGTGCCTTGGTGCTGGTACGGTTGGGTGCTTATTGAGCTGCAGAAAGAAAGAAAGTGAAGTTGCTCAGTCATGTCCGACTCTTTGCAACCCCATGGACTGTAGCCCGCCAGACTCCTCTTTCCATGGAATTCTCCAGGCAAGAGTAAGGGAGTGGGTTGCCATTTCTGTCTCCAAGGGATCTTCCTGACCCAGGGATCGAACCCGGCTCTCCTGCACTATAGGCAGACGCTTTACTGTCTGAGCCACCAGGGAAGTCCATCATCAAATGAAAAGGCCAATATTGCCCCCTGTTGGTGTCAGAGGGAAATGCCACCATGGTCAGCCGAGAAGGAGCTCCTCTGTCCTCCCTCCTTGACTTCTCTCCCTCTTTTAGCTGGATGAGTCCTTTGGCACAGGCCACTTGCATTCCCACCTGCAGCTGTGGCTTCACTGGATAAGAGCTTCTGGCCTCCAGCAGCTCTCAACCTGGCTGACCACTTCAGATTGAACTAGAGCTGTGGGTGGTTGAGGGTCTGGAGAGGGGCGAGGCTGCTGGCTGCAGAGGAGGAGAGGCTTGGAAGACCCCTGTGTGAATTTGCTGGGGCTTCCATGAAAGGGTTCCAGAAACTGGGTGGATTAAACAACAGAAATGCATGCTTTCAGAGTTCTAGAGGCCAGAAGTCCTGAATCAAGGAAGGTGTCAGTGGGGCTGTGTGCTCCTCCAAAGGCTCTGGAGTAGAGTATGTTCCAGGCCTTTCTCTCAGTTTCAGTCCTTGGCACCTCTTAGAGTGTAGATGCATCACTCCAACCTCTGTTTCTGCCATCATATGGCTGTCTTCCCTCTGTGTGTTTGTCCCCTTTCTATAATGCACCCTCTCTACTCCAGTACAATCTCATCGTAAATGTTTACCTCTGCAAAGACCCTATTTCCAAATAAGGTCACATTCACAGATGCCTGGGGCTTCAGCACATCTTTTAGGAGGGACACAATGCCACCCATAGCAGGATCCATGGGGGCTGAGCCTTTAAGTCAAAATTGCTCAGGAGGCAAGCATTAAGGGAGAGGCACCAGCTGGGACAGCGCTTGGTTCCTATTTCCTGTCTGACAGAACTAGAAATGCCAGGGAGAAGGTACGCTTTACTTACCTGTGACATCCCCAAGTGGAATGTGTCCCTGCTCCCTGGCACAAAGGAGCAACAGGCTGTCTTCATGGTCATCATGAATGGAGATGGGCTAGATCAGAGCTACCCATGTGCACCAGGCCCCCTCTGGGCTTTCTTGTGTAGAGAAGCCCTGTCCACCGCAGCCCTTCCATTTCCTCTCATCATCTAAGTGTCCAGAAGGGAAAGAGATGAGCAGCTCACTGACCTGCCCTCCCGGGGCTCCCTGTCTCCATCCTGCCCCCCACGCACCTCTCCTCCTCCTGGGACCCCCGAGTGTCCTTTCTGACATGCCTGATCATGTCAAGGCCCCACCCCCACCTCAAGCACATCTTGTGGACTTTCTTTGCCACAGTCGATCTGGCCTCTGTCTTTAAGAGCCCTGCCAGCCTCTTCCTCCTCCCACTGTCTCCCTTCAGTGAGTTTGGGCTCAGCTACTCCTCCATGGAACTTTCCAGGTGCCTTTGGGGCTTGATTTGGGCATGGCCCTACAGGTTACTTGTGTCAGCGCCCATGCCACTTGGCCCTCATCCTGTTCCCTGCTGGGCCAGGGCTTCACCAGGGGAGGCCTGGGACTCACCCCTACCTGTACCCCAGTGGCCAGGGACAACCAAAAGAAGGAGTGAGTGGCTGTAATGTGGACCTGATAGCTGTGGTTTGGAGTGAAGGAGAACCCCACAAAGCCAACGTTCTAGATTCTCTTCAGCCCTAACCATCAGCACAGACAGATCCTCCTGGGTGTCAGGCCCTGCAGTGGGGACACAAAATCCAGTGGTATTGGAGGGCTGTGTGCAGTCATTCTCAACCAGGCTCTGAGCAAGGGAACGCTCAAAGGGACTTTCTGAGGGCTGAGAATGTCTGATCCTGCCCGGGTTCCAGCTCATGGGCACCTGCTCTCTGACCTTCAAGCCCTGAGTCTCCCCTTTCACTGGCTGTCACTCCAGATTCAGTGTGTAGGTTTCCTGGGGATCTTGCTCACCATGTGTTCCCATCAGCCCATGAACTCACAAATTGCCACTTTGGATGCTGCAGTGCGGCCACAGACAGGGCTCACCTCCGTACCCAGAAGGCCCCTCACTGTGTCTGAAGGAAGCTGGGATCAAGAACACGAGACTGATAAGAGGTCCCTTGGTCCCCTTCCTCTGGCACATGGAGGTCAGTGGCCTAAGCTCAGCTGAGGCACCAAGAAGACTCAAGTCCAAGGAGGAGACAAGAGAAAAAAAGGGAGGGGCAAGGTCTGGGTGTCCCACTGCACTAGCCAGGAGGCTCCTGAGAGAGGACACCATGGGACCCCTAGCACAGATGGGGAAGGGGAGGCCTTTCTTACCAGCAACTCTCTACCTCTCCTTTGGCTGCAGTGCAAGAGGCGAGGAGACTGTCCACCTGCAGATCGCAACACCCGGGGCAGGACTCCACCTGGTGGCCCCACACCTGGAAGAAATGAGGTACACACGATTGTAGAGATGGGAGCAGCAGGGCCAGGCTGCAAGTGATGAGGTCTGCGGGCTGGTTGGTGGGAGAAATGAGCAACCTGGATTCTTTGCCCCATCCCATTTCACTCCAGAACTCCTGGGAGCAAGCACTTGGTTCTATGGGGGAACAGATGCAGCCCTGGGGACCCCCTGTCTGGAGTTGCTGACTGTCTGCTTGGTGGGGGGAGGCACAGACACAAGTGAGGTCAGGCCTGAGATGCCAACCTAGCCATGTGCCAGGAGCCCCTGGAAGTGATGGCTCACCCTGCTGGGCCCTGAGGATGGGAGCAGCCAACTGTACTGGGTGGGGATCTGGGCTTTGTGGAGCCCCGCCCTACCCAGGCCACTAAGGCCGTTGTGTGTGACTGGGGCCACCAGGAATGGGGCGGGGTCACTGGATCAGCCTCGACAGTTCAGGAGTAGGGGCGGTTCAGGGAGATGCACAACCAGCAGGGAGCACAGTGGACTCAGGCTTACTCCCAAGGTAGGGGGCAGACAGGTAACATGCAGGCAGGGCTTGGGGGATGGGGGGATGGGTCCAGCAAAGCTGAGGTGGGAGCAATTGGAAATCTGAGCAGGGAGGGGAGACCCGTGGAGGGAGGGAGACTTCTGTGCTTCTCTGTAGCACTCTGACTCCTGCTCATTTAGCTACTCACCTGCCTCCATGCCAGCACCTGGGAGGCTGCAGGGAAGCAGACAGAGTGGGATCCCACCTCATGAGGCCAAAGTCTGGGGAGGGAGGCCAGAATGGACACCCAGGCTAATCCTTGGGGCAGTGGGAGCTCCAAGCAAGGGCCTCTCACCCGCATGGTGGTGGGGGTGGTTAAGGAAGGCTTCCTGGAAGAACTGACATCTAAAATGACTCCTGATGGATCTGTGGATCCCTTGACTCTCTTCCTTGGCTCCTCCCTGTCTACACCGCAGGCCCAGTCAGGCACTGAGTCCTGTCCATTCTGTTTTAGAGATATTTCTGTCCCTACTCGCTTCCCTGGGGCCAGGCCTCCTCTATCACTCACCCCATCCCAGGATCTTCATATTTCTACTTGGGTGCCATTTCTAAAGGGCAGCAGTAGTTCTCTGCCAGGCCTGGCAAAAACCCCTGCAATACCCCCTTCCTTTTAGGCTCTACAGCCTGAACTCTACCTTGCCTGATGGGGCCCAACCACCCCCTCCTGGCTCCCCTTATATACACTCCTCCCTGGACCTTGCCCTCCAGCCTTCCCCAGCCCCACTTGGCTGTGCAGGCTGTAGGCTCTGCCGGGGATGCCCTTGCCATTTGCATTGTCCAGTCTCAGCCAGGATGTCTCCCATCTGCTGCACCTCCTTCATCTGTGTGTCTTTCTGTGAAGGGCTTTCCATACTGAGCTCACACAGAGAGTCTTCCACACAGAGTCATGATTGTCCACACACGGCTGGCCCTGCCCCAAGAACCCCAAGTTCCTGGAGAGCCCAGAGCCTGTGCCAGAACAGGACCACAGTAGCATTTATTGCTGGAATAATTGAGAATTACCCAGTGTGACAATGTCTTTAATATGGCAACACTGGAAGCTGCTTCACTGGTTTCCTTAAGGTGACAAGTACCTGGGAAACAAGGGCAAAGTGACCCTGAAAGACACAGGAGGAAGCTGGGCTCTCTGAGGAAGGTCTGCGCTGTGTGCCCCATAGGCCTCTGGCATTTTGTCTGGAAGTAACAAAGCTATAACAGCCCATTGAGATCCCCTGGAGTGCCCCCTCCAACTTTCCAACAGAAAGTCAAGTTGGAGAAAAGGAAGAAAGAGGGAAACTCTTAATAGAATTCACTAAGCCCTGCCTTGCCCCAAAGAGCCAAGCCCATGTCCCCATGCAGGATGTAGATGCAATCACTGTGTCCATCTTACAGATGAGAAAACTGAGACCCTGAATGGTTCAGTAACTGCTAAGTCCCATGGCCAAGAGCAGGAAGATCCATAATTCCCACCTAGCCTGCCTGACTCCCACCCCACACTTTTTGCTCCATAACTCACTACAGTAGTGGGGGCTAGGGGTAGAGGGCAGGGAGGGATGCTATACTTAGTACTTTACAAATTACTATTTATGATGACCTTACCAAGAGGCCTTTTACAGTTTGTGGTTGAGCTTTGGGAGAGAGGTCAGGGCTCAAGAGATTTCCATGTTCTATGTAGAAGGATGAGAGTAGAAATAATGGGGTTCAAGTTTGATGTTTACGTGGGGTACAGTGTCAAGGGGCTCGAGGAGAGAGGAGCTGGCAAACTGAGCACAGATCATATTGTGGAGGTGGTGGCTGCCTAGTCATTCCCCTGGAGGCAGCTGGGGAGGTTGGTCAGTTCTGGCCATGTTGAGGGTAAGCTTCCTGAGGGTCAGCCCAGGAAGTAGTGAGTATATGGAGAAGTGGGAAAAGGCAGATGTCATTGGCTTCAGAATGACAGTTGACACCATGGGAGCAAAGGAGGTGACCAAGATCAGTGGCAAAGCATGCAAATGGTGAAGAATGCCAGGAACACCAACATTTAAGGGGCAGAAGAGGAGAAATAGATGGAAGAGATATGGAAGGTGTGGCAAGGCAAGCAGGAAGCGGTGACACAGAGTCATGAAGGATGGATGGGGGAGAAAAGGTGGGAGTTACCCACTGGGTCAGTGTTCCTGAATGGTCACAATGACGGGAGTGTTTCTGTTGGGGTTGGCACCATGAGACTCCCTGATGACCTCAGAGAGAATACAGGGAGTTTGAATCAAGAAGGTAGGATCAATTTTTACCCCATAGAAGATTATAGTCCAAAACTCTGAAGAAGCCAGACTGCTTGGGTTCAAATCTCGGCTCTTCCCCTTGTTACTTGTGGAACTTGGGACAAGTCACTCCAGGCCCTCTGTGCCTCAGTTTGCTCATTTGGAAAGTGGGCATGGATAAGAACAGTGACCATGCTGTGGGGCTGATGTGAAGAGCTAATGCATGCAGAGTCATGAGAATGGGGTCTGACTGTCAATCAATAGTAGTTGTTAGTAGATCCTGATAATTAGCCAATCCTGCAACATCAGGATTTAAGCTCTTTGGAGAAAATTAGCATTTGGGGATGAGGTAGCTGTCCCCACTTAAGTGTGGGTGCTTAACTTCTGTTTCTTTCCACTTTAGGTCTTCCTCAGGTTCCAAAGACAAAGAGGTCCCTCACCCCGGAGAGCCCAAGAGAAGCTTGACTAGTGAAGGAGCCTTCAGGAGCCCTGATGCAGACTCTGAAAGGTAACTTGGTGCAGGGACCAGAGCCCATGTGGCCCCCCATCCAAGGTCAGTGGATGGAGCTGGGACCAGGGCTATTCCATTCCTCACTGTGTCCGCAGTGTCTGGGGTGCAGGTCCTCAATGAATATCTGTTGAAAGAATAATGAAGGAATGCATAAGGCCTGGAGAAGGGTAGGCCTCTGCCAAGATCCCTCAGGGGGCCACTTGGACAAAACTCTAGAGGAAGACAAAACTGTAGGCCAGGCCACCCCAACCCCAGCCCTCGGCCCAACCTCATTGTGCCTTTACTCCATGGAAAGCAACCCTGTGGACAGCCATGGCAAGCAAGGCCCTGAGCTGGAGGTTTAGGGAAGTCAGTGATCAAAGGATGTATGGGCCCTTGCAGAGCATCTCACAGGGACTTCCAGGATGGCCTGTGGACAAAGGGAGATGTGGAAGGGGTGCAGGGGTGGGAGGCAGAATGATAGCAGGGAATGACGAGTCCAGAGGGGCTGGTTGTGCCCAACATCATGCAACCATCCAACTCACGTCTCCCTGAAGCCCAACCAGGGGAGCCTGGGTGTGGTGGGCAGGGGCTGAGAGTTGGGCACGTCCTCAGTGAGAAGCTGGTAGCTAGTAACGGAGAAGAGCCTACAGGCTTGTCCACCTGCTATTGCCTTCTCATTGTGGAACCTCAGCCCAGGGCTCTGTGGTTTATTAGTGGCCCCAACCATTTTGTCCTTTGTTCTGTTGGTCATGCCCCCGCCCACCTCCCATTGTGCCCACTTGCTCTGTTTCTTGGCTCCACTCTTGCTCCCAGCCCATCAATTTTGGGATGAAAGCTAAAATAGTGCTGGTATCATCTTGGCTTCTGTTGAAGCAGTACAGAGTGGCAACTGAAGGCCTGGGCTTCTGGTCCTCGAGGACTGCTCTCAGGATGCCTGAAAGTGAAAGTCACTCAGTCGTGTCTGACTCTTTGCGATCCCATGGACTATATAGTCCATGGAATTCTCCAGGCCAGAATACTGGAGTGGGTATCCTTTCCCTTCTCCAGGGAATCTTCCCAACCCAGGAATCGAACCCAGGTCTCCTGTATTGCAGGTAGATTCTTGACCAGCTGAGCCACAAGGGAAGCACATTAAATTAATTTATGTTAATTTAAGTAAAATTAAATTAAAGCCCATTTTTCCAGTGGTCATGTATGGAGTGTTGGACTATATGAGAGTTGGACTATAAAGAAAGCTGAGCGCTGAAGAATTGATGGTTTTGAACTGTGGTGTTGGGGAAAACTCTTGTTTTCTTTGGAAAACAAAGAAAGTCCTTTGGACTGCAAGGAGATCCAACCAGCCCATCCTAAAGGAGATTAGTCCTGAGTATTCATTGGAGGGACTGATGTTTAAGTTGAAACTCCAATCCTTTGGCCACCTGGTGCAAAGAGCTGACTCATTTGAAAAGACCTTGATGCTGGGAAAGATTGAGGGCAGGAGGAGAAGGGGATGACAGAGGATGAAATGGTTGGATGGCATCACCGATTCAATGGACATGGGTTTGGGTGGACTCCAGGAGTTGGTGATGGATAGGGAGGCCTGGAGTGCTGTGGTTCATGGTGTCACAAAGAGTCGGACACTACTGAGCGACTGAACTGAACTGAACTGAATTAAATTACATCAAATCAAATTTACATTAAGTCATTAAATTACATTAAATCAAATTTACATTAAATCAAAACCCTGTAAATCAGCAAATGTTTCTTTTCCCATCCAGATCAAGTGCACAGTCAAGTGATGGCAACATGGGATTGGAAGCCATGGGCTCCCCAGCTGAAGACTTGGTTGGAGCAGACGTCAGCTCTAGGAAAGGAGGGTGAGCTACCCTGGGGAGGCCAGTGGCCCCAAGTTGCTGATTCTTTCATGTTCCTGGTGACAATCAAGCCTCCACAGCTGCTTGGGTTGCTGGGGGCAGAGCACTGCTCATTTTCCATAGTCCTGCCCACTGCTTCTCCCATCCCCAGCACTCCCACCACCACCACATCCTTTGTCCCTGGACTTTCCATTCCCGAGATTTACCTCTCCTTGAATCTTGCTTCTTCTCCTACTCTCTTCCACTGGCTCTCAAGTTCCTCCCAAGTAGGCACAAGGTAAACATGGGGAGCTAGGTTGATCTGTGGGAAGGAGAGAATGATGGGTGAATCACTGCCTTCTTGATTCTTGGCTGAGCTCTAAGGGCAAGCTAGAAAGAAGTCCTTCATCTCTGCTTTTTGCCCTTCCCTTCCAGAAGCCCCAAAGCCTCCTCCCTACCCCAATCTTCCTCCTCTGGCCAGCTATGCTCTCAGGTTCAGTGAATGGAAGAGCAGTGGCCCAGGAGAAAAAGTGGGAGACGAGTGTATCCACCTGGGCTCTGACTTCTTGGACTTCGATGGAGTCAGGGCCCATTTTCTCAGGTGATTTGTGGAGTGGCAAGGTCCCACCTGTCTCCAAGTGGTTCCAAACCAAGCATAACTCTTCCTGAGGGGAAAAGTCCAGGTGTGAAGATGTTGGCAGAGATAGTTCAGCTCCAAGCTGTACTACAGCCCTCATGGTTCAGAGCAGATGGCCAGAGAGGAATGGCGAAAGTGATGCCTGCAGAGAGCCACTAAAGCACTTGCCAGCCAGCACCCCTGCCCGACAGCAGTCTGTCTGAGGAGGGACTCCTTTGTTTTCCCAACTGGTCCTTTCAGCTGCCCCTACTTGTCCGAGCCCACCGGGAGCCTCTGCCCTCCCTAGGGTTACTAGTTTGCAACTGATGCCTGAACCCTGACCCCCACTTCCAAATCAGGAGCACAAGCCCACCTGGGAAGAGGATGGCAGGCTGGGGCCTCTGGTGCCAGGAAAGCCCATGGGGCCAGGGCCTTGGTTCTCTGAGTTTCCCATAGTGGGGAGGGCTGTGCAAGAGCCCCACACCTGCAGCCAGTGTCATGGTGCTGGCCAGCACAGTTTTGCAGATTGACTCCATTCTCTGGTCCAACATTACTGGACTTGGTTCTTGATTACTTCCTCTTCGGATATTTATCCAGATCATCCTTCTTGCGTATGCCCCGTGACAAATTGAAGTCTTTGATTTCTGTTTTCAGTTTCCTTAAAATGAAGCTGAAGCTCATATTAACTTGCAAAATTATCTGAAGAATCTTCTAGATTTTTATAACTTTTAATGCAGTGTTTTACACTGTCTCTTCTATAGTTATTTTGACAATGACTGTTAAAAGACTTGCTTTTATGATCTTTCTAAAGAAAAAGTTGTTTGTCATGAACAAAAAAGCACTCTCCTTTTCCATTCATTTTCCTGAGTTTACTTAATAATTGAATTCAGTGATTATGGTGGGTTTGGGAACAAACACAAGGTGGAGTGTACAGGCTAGTACAGGCGACCAGGTGCTCCATGAGCCCTGACTTCACGGAGTGCTATGATTCATGCAGAGACAGAGAACTCAGCCTACACCTGGGAAGGTTGCATAAGACAGCACCCACTGAATCTGTATCAAACTGACGGGCAAAGACAGACTGCAAACGGTTGCTGCATCTACAGATAGCCACAGGGCCCAGTAATAATCACAGGAATGTTTTAGCATGTGTTAGGGCCCAGACTGATGCTGAAGTTGAAGCTCCAGTATTTTGGTCACCTGATGTGAACAGCCAACTCATTACAAAAGAGCCTGATGCTGGGAAAGATTGAGGGCAGAAGGAGAAACATTGAGGGCAGAAGGAGAAGACATCATCAGAAGATGAGATGGCTAGATGGTATTACCAATGCAATGGACATGAAATTGGGCAAACTTCAGGAGATGGTGAGGGACAGGGTGATGCTGGGAAAGACTGAAAGCAGGAGGAGAAGGGGATGACAGAGGATGAGATGGTTGGATGGCATCACCTACTTGATGGACATGAGTGTGAGCAAGCTCCAGGAGTTGGTGATGGACAGGGAAGCCTGGTGTGCTGCAGCCCATGGGGTCGCAGAAAGTCAGACATGACTGAGTGAGTGACCTGAACTGAACTGAGGGAGGTTTGGCATGCTGCAGCCCGTGGGGTCGCAAAGAGTCAGACATGACTGAGTGACTTAGCATACTTGCACACACACTGTTCTCAGTAAATGTATGAGGCAGACACAGTTATCACCCCATTTCAGAAGCCACTCTCTTGGGGGGAGTAGACATAAAGACACAAAGTCCTGAACCAAGACCAGGCTTGGACTCCTTCCACAGGCCGTGCTCACCTGCTGGCTTCACCCCTCTCCTGGATGATCAGGAGGTGCCCAGTGCCAACTCACAACCTTGCAAGCCTGCACCAGCAACCATCAGGTAAGGGTTGGCCAACTTCCCAATGATCAACCTCTTTGCCTCTGGCACCTCAGGTTCCCCCTCGAACTTCTCAGCTCTATGACATCTTCACATCAGGCAATCACCACAGGACAGGGAAGCCTAGAAGGGGCCTTGACATAGAGGTTAGCCCACCCACTGGGGGCAGTGGGAGAGAAGATATGGGTGATAAGCCAGGTGACCCAGAAAACTTAGCACATAGCCACAGGGACTCAAGCTGAGGTGGCAGAGAAGAACGCATTGGGAGTTGGAGCTTAGAAAGAGACCCTGCTCAGAGGAGTCAAGGGGAAGAATCCCAGGGACAGCCAGTAGAGGGCTCAGTCCCAGGGAGACTTTGAGGTGGCTGGGGGAGGTGCAAAGGTGCAATGGAAAGAGGTTGTACATTCCCAGGCTTCACGCTTCTCTGCCCTACTTGATCTACCAATCCACCAGTGGAGAGAAGCCATTTTCCTATGGATTTGTGGAGCATTTAGTAGGTAAAGATCTTTCTGGATTTCCACAGACCCCCAGGAAATGTAAGTCATGCAAAGATTCTGGAACCCAAAACTAGCAGGACACTTCCCTAGGGATTCCAAACTGGTCATGTCCAGTACTTAGTCTTGAACTGGGGTGTTAAGGCCACAGCCAGGGCTCACAGGATGCTCTAACTCACAGCAGCCTTTATTGGCATACATAGGCCCTCCTTTCCCATGAGAATGCAGCTAGGAAAGGGAAGACCCGGGCCCCCAGTCTTCTTTGGTCTGAGGCTTCAGCAGGCCTGTGTGCTTCCTCCCTCAGCTCTGATGCCATATCGGCCTCTGCTGTCCTGGCCAACAGGAAGAGCAACAGCCTGGCAGACCTGGAGGATATGGAGACAAATCCAAAGGGGTAAGGCATCAGCCAACGGTGCTTCTGTGGTGGAGAGATGCAGCTCAGGTATGCATTAGCCCTTGGCTGGGTAGGTGAGATCAGTGATGCCTACTAGCCAAAGGGATGTGGTGAGGGCTGAAGCTCCAGCTACAAACCTCTGGCCTGTGCTTCCGAGGCCACAGAGCCTCCCAGTACACCTTGTTGCATCTAGCCAGGAAGTCCTCCATAACCAGGAAGTCATCCACTCTTTCAGTAAGCACTCACTCGGACGGCACCTGCCCTGTCCTGGGGGTTGGAGCACATAGACAAAACCCAGGCAAGACGGGAATAGGGGAAGTGGGGCCTAACACAGCCTTGTGCGACAGGTGACTTTGAGCTAAATTTTGAAAGGTAAATAGGAATCCTCCAAGCAGAGGGAACAGTATATACATAAGACTCCAAACAACCTGGTATTTACTTGGCACTGTATGTAGCTGAGTGTGGAACAGGCTTCTCACAGTAGGCATGGGCTGACTGGCCTTTGGTACCGGATATCATTAATAATCACAACAACTACTTCACTTTGGGGTACCTCCTGTGTGCACAGCCCCGTACTTAGTTTCTCATACAGTCCTCCCCACAATTGTGAGCTTTGCACCTAATTATAATGAAGAACAAAGGACTAGAAGTCACATCTCTGTGACTCCTGGGAAGAACAGTGCTCTGAAAGAAATAACCAAGTTGCTAAGATAAGAAAGTAATGGTGGTGAGGAGGGTACTACTTAGATGAGTGGAGTGGGGCAATGATTCAGGAGAGCTCCTCTAAGGAGGAGAAGGAACCAACAACTCAAGGAAGAGCAAGGAGAAAAGAACTGGAGATGGGGAAACATACACTAAAAAACTCTGCTGTGGGAACACTTAGCAGGTTCCTAAGCATCAAGTAACTGGAGCCAACCTGGTGAGGGGGATCACAGATGGAACTGGGCCCTGGTAAGCCATGAGACGGAGACTGCATCTTATTTCAATTTTTAAGCCAGAGAGGGACATGGTCTGATTTAGGTGTTTAAAAAGTGAGTGAATTCCTGCAATGTTACACCTCATTACAGCTACTTTTATTTTTACACTTGTCACCCCTACATAAACCACGGTGCTGGGGATTGGGTGAGCAACAGATCTCTAAGGTATGAGGCCCTATTATGTGACTTTTTGTTTGTTTGTTTTGAATTTAACTGAAAGTTAACAGAGTGAAAACAAAAACTGACACCTGTTACCACATTTGGGGAGGGTTAAAGAGGACCCTCCTATGGGCCTCGGTTCTTGGTAAGGACCCAAAGAAGAATCTGAGGTCTTACCCATGGCAAAAGAAAGTTTATTAAGGAAAAAACAGAAAGAATACCTCAACTGAGACATGGGCCAAGCCAAGAGAGGCACTGGCAATAGAATGATGAAGTACAGGGTTTTTTTCAATACAGAGGGCTTTTACATATTCACCTAGACCAGCATGGACTGACAGTTTTGATTGGCAGTTGGAAGTTGCATAACAACAGGCTCTATCACACATTCTTTCCCATAATTCAGTCTGTTATAATCATGTATATATGTATAGATAGATGTATGTATGTATGTATAGAATATTTCTGAACCCTCATTGGACTCCTGGATGCCTAAGGTTACTTGAGGACACACCTGCACATCAAAGGCACATGTGAGGGAATTGAAAAAGCCCCTGTGGGCTTTGTATGGACTCTCTGCCTAGGGCACATGTGCTAGAGTTGGAAAAGTGTGGTTATTTTGTAGTATATCAGTGAGCTCTCCTGGGCCACAGTGGTACATGTCTGAGGTGGGGTTTAGACATCAGCTTGAATTATCCATTAACTTATGTAATATTCCTCAGACCTGGGGAAGGATCTTGCTTCTTGCTGTGCAATTTGACAGTGGAGGAAACAGAGGGCTCCTGTGAAAAGCAGAGCTAGGGATAGAGCTCAGACACGGCTAACTCTGGGCTTCCCTTGTGGCTCAGTGTAAAGAATCTGCCAGCAATGCAGGAGACCCAGGTTCAATTCTTGGGTCCAGAAGATACCCTGAAGGAGGGAATGGCAATCCATTCCAGTATTCTTGTCTGGAGAATTTCATGGACAGTAGAGCCTGGCAGGCTATAGTCCATGGGGTGGCAAAGAGTCAGACATGACTGAGTGACTAACACTTTCACATGCCTAACTCTTACTCTGCTTAAAAGTTTGCAAAATCAAAACAAACTTTATTGATCCGTGTTTCACAACTCTGGCTGCATTTGATAACCACCTGGGAAGTTTTTGTTTATTTTTTTTAAGTATCCAGAACCCATGCAGAGATTTAGACTTAATTGCTGTAGGGTAGTGGTTCTGAACCTGGGGCATCTCCCCCACCTCCAACCCCCGAGTCTCGTGGCAATGTTTGGAGACACTGCTGATGGCCACAAATGGGAAAGGGTGTTACTGGCAAGTAGTAGGTGGAGACCAGGGATGCTGCCCAATGGCCGACAGTGCACAGGACCGCTCCCATCACAGTTATCCAGTCCAAAATTTCAATAATGGCGAGGCTGACAAACGCTGTCCTAAAGCTGATCTCTACGGAAAGTCAGAAGATACGGGCTGGGAAGAAAAAACGGCGCACACACTCCCCACCTTCGCTGCAGGTAGCTGAGCAGTGGGCGCAGAACATACGAGCCTGCACATGCGCACACCTGCACCCCTTTGACTCTAGGCCAGCGAGAGGCCTTCCAGTGTGCGCCTGCGCGTGCGTGCCCCGGGGTGGAGGAGGGGGGAAGGTGAACGTATACGTCCAGCTCCTGTGCGCCTGCGCGCGCCGCCATTTCCTGCGGCTGTGTGCTCGCGTCGCGGGGCTTGTCGGGAAATGCGACAGTCCACGCTTCGAAATGGCTACCGTGGGCGAGAGAAGCCTTGGCGGCAGTTCCCGTAAACGCCGCCAGATGGCGCGCGAGGATCACAATTCTGCCTGGCTGCCCATCTTGGGCGCCTTGGGCTCTCGCTGCCCATCCCCCGATGGTCTGGAGGATCTGGGTGGTCCCACCCGCATGGAGTTGATGCAGCCCTCCTGAACCCGAGTGCACCATCACCACAGTGCAGGCGGAGGCGGGAGAGAGGAAGGAAGCTGGGTGCCTGCAAAGATCCAAAGGGGCTGTTTGGCGAGCTGCCCTGGTGGTCTCTGGACGCCAGAGACTGGACTTCAGAGCTGGCCGCGGCCAGGACCCATGGACACGAGGGGAGGGCGGCTCGACCCTTCAACCCCGAGGGACCCTGGGCGCACCTGCAAACTCAGGGCGCTGGGGCTCCGTGGGGAGAGGACGTCATTATCAAGAGGTCGAGGAGGGAGGTGGACAGGTTGGGTCGTCCAATCTGCACAGCAGTGCCTTTGTCCCAAAGTTGAAGAACTGCACTAATCTGACTTTGGTTGCTTCATCACAGTACATGATAGGTACAGGAAGAGGTTGTATAGTGTAGTGAGCATGAACTCCTATGCCTGGGCTCTAATGTAACCCTTGTCCCTTACTTGCTGTGTGGCCTTGGGTATCTTACTCATCTCTGTGCTTCAGTTTTCTTACCTGTAGAATAGTGGCAAAAATACATCCTACCACGTAGGGCTGTTGTGAGGGTTAAATGGTTTTGTGTGTAGGTCATTTCCTGGCACAAAGTACTACATACATGTTGGAGTCTCGTTTTATTAAAAGTTAAAGCTAAATAACCAGCCCCAGAGGAATACTTCTTTCCACCAGAACTATTTAAGGACATGGGGAATGCTCGCCTCTGATCCTCTTTTCCAGGTTTATTGGCCTGACTTCATTTAATGAGACACAGTGTTGCTCACCCCTTCCCCAGTAAATTTTTGTCATTAGACTTTACATCTAAAGCGTATACTGTTTTCCTCTGTGTTGCAAGTCTGGGTTTTTCAGGTTTGTGTTCTCTCTGCATTAGGAACAGGTGGACTTTAAGCACATGTATTCACTGTGGACAACTGCAGTCAGTCATTGGTAGAGTCTAATGGAGGTACTGCAAGAGTGGAAGGAGCTGTTGTCTTCCTTGTAAAGAATATGACTGTGTCCACAGTTGGCGGTAGCTGGACTAGGCTTCCAGATTTTTGATCTAGTTACAGCCAGAAATATTATAATATGTTTACTATCTCTAAACACTTGACTTCTAGGCAATGTATTAGGGGCCAGGAGGACTTCTGGGTTATTATATTGCTCATCAAGACTTCTTGTGACTGTGTCACTAAAATTTATTTTTCATGGGTCAGGTGGGTTATACCTTCTATAATTGTAGTGACTCTGCTCTGAGGCTTAGGGAAAAGCAGCTTTATTCATCGACTTGTCCCTGTGTCACAGTAGACATTCAAATTGCTCTTTGCTGAGAATCTTGGCTTTATTCACAAGCTTGGTGAGGAAAACTTCTATTATCATAATTCTATTGGAGCCATGGGTTGGTACAGGACTCTGATTGAGTAAAGTTAGCTCATGGGGTTCTCAAGGCAAGAATACTGAGAACTAAAGAGCCTCTTGATGAAAGAGGAGAGTGAAAAAGCTGGCTTAAAACTCAACATTCAAAAAACTAAGATCATGGTATCCGGTCCTGTCACTTCATGGCAAATAGATGGGGAAACAATGGAAACAGTGAGAGACTGTTTTTTGGCCTCCAAAATCACTACAGATGATGACTGCAGCCATGAAATGAAAAGATGCTTGCTCTTTGGAAGAAAAGCTAAGACCAACCTAGACAGCATATTAAAAAGCAGAGACATTACTTTGCCGACAAAGGTCCTTCTAGTCAAAGCTATGGTTTATCCAGTAGTTGTGTATGGATGTGAGTTGGACTATAAAGAAAGCTGAGTGCTGAAGAATTGATGCTTTTGAACTGTGGTGTTGGAGAAGACTCTTGAGAGTCCCTTGGACTGCAAGGAGATCAAGCCAATCAATCCTGAAGGGAATCAGTCTTGAATATTCACTGGAAGGGCTAATGCTGAAGCTGAGGCTCCAATACTTTGGCCACCTGATGTGAAGAACTGACTCATTGGAAAAGACCCTGATGCTGGGAAAGATTGAAAGCAGGAGGAGAAGGGGATGGCAGAGGATGAAATGGTTGGATGGCATCATCGACTTCATGGACATGAGTTTGAGCAAGCTCTGGGAGTTGGTGATAGACAGGGAAGCCTGGTGTGCTGCAGTCCATGGGTCGCAAAGAGTCGGACACGACTGAGAGACTGAACTAAACTGAACTGAAAGCTGGCTCAGGGCTTCCAGAGTCAGGAAACATGCTCTTTAGGCCTTTTTGGTTTGTCATTGACTCAAGCCTATATGTCATAGGCAAAGGTGGGGTGAGTGTGTCAGGGTATTCTGCTGGCTAAGGGAGTGGCACTATTGGAGAAGAGCATGCTCTCCAAAAGTTATGAGTTCTGCTCCTCTTGTTATTCCAGCTTGAAGGCAGTGAGTCTGCCTACTATGCAATTAACTTCCATGAATAAAGAGTCCCAAGGCTGGAGGTAGCTGGTGGTATGATCTTCTTGCCTTAATATAGCCCTACAAGCAATTGGAGGCAGGCTGCTGATTGGCAGGGTTGAATTCAGGATGGACCAGGATCAAGGTGATGGTGAACTAGATAGTCATTTTCTGGAATGCTAGGCTCATGTTCTCAATAACCTGACTCAGTCTTGGCCACTGGCCTAGTTGGCGTATGAAATCTTTGGTGCCTGAGGCCATCAGGCACCAGCACCATCACACAGGATGTGGAGGAGGCACCAATGAGGAGAACAAGGCCCTTGGAAGCATGCCAGGATGGGGATGAATGACGATGGGAGGGATGTGCAAGTATAGGTGTGATGTCAGGCCAGGAAGGACAGAAGATCTCCCAAAGAACTTGATACTGAGGACAGCTGGGAGGTCACTGCCTCCTTGCTGGATTCAGAGTGTGGCAAAAGCATCTGGGCTCAGGCTTCATCTTATACAGGGACAGCCTTTGTCAGTTGGAGGGGAGCAGCGGTGCTGGGGTCCTCCTGAGGAGGACATGAGTGCTCCCTGAGGCGGGGGCCATGCCAGGCTCCTTCCCCCCCCCCTCCTCCCCGGGAGAGGAGGCTGCTGTGGTCACAGAAGGGGATATGGGTGTGCAGTGGATGATCAAGGACTCCTTCTTCCTCAGCACCTTGGTGGTTTTTGAGGAGAAGAATGTGGTCACCAAGGAGGGAGAGGCGTGGCAGGGGAGGCCCGGAGTCCTGCAAGATGATCAAGGAGACCCAGTTGTACCCACCCAGCAGTGCACAGACCCCAGCACCTCGGAGCAGAGCAGCCCCAGAAATCCTGAGCAGCGCCTGGAAGTGGACAGCCCAGCCAACAGGTAAAGGCTACTCTGTGCCAGGCTCCTGCTAGCCTGCCTGAACTGGAATTTTTCCAGGGGCCATGACCAAGGTAGGACCCACTTTTGCCCCACATGCATGCCAGTGCCTGGCACATTGCACACCTAGCTACTCAGGCTCCTGCCTGGTGAATGCAGTTAGAATGGTGATCCCCGGGCATGGAGCAGTATCAAGGGGCTTCCTTTGGCAGAAGGAACTGAGATGGAGCCTGTGATGGGAGCAGTCATCTGTTCCCAGAGGTAAGAAACCCTGGCTAATTTCTTATGTGTGGAAGAGGAAGAAGGTCTCCCAGAGTATAGGAGCACCACAGGTCGGGGCAAGGGTGGTCCCAGGTAAGATGAGGGCTATATGTATGTGTAAAAAGGCTCTGTCAGATAATTAGAAATGATGGGGGAAAGGGGAGACTGTGAAAGAGTACAACAAGGTGAAGCAGAGAGAGAAGGTCACAATGACAGGGGGAAAACAGGAGAGTGCAAGCATATTAGAGAGGTGCCCTGATACTGGCAGTAAAGGTGGGGGTGGGATTATGATTGGTGATGTGTTGGTGTGTGGTATGCATAAGTGACAGGGCAGGTGTAATTGTCACTAGAGGTGACTTTGTGGTGTGGGTCTGTGGTGTTCAAGTCAAGGCTCTCCTGATGGCATCTGCCTGGCTGAACATTACATTCGTGCCCTATAAAGCTTATGGATGTGCTGAAAGATGATTGAAACACAGCAGGTTTGTATTGCTTGGAAATTTCATGGAGAACAAATGAAAGCACTTATCACTTCTGCAGATCCAAGCAAGAGAGAAATGCTAGAAGGGAACACCGGAGTGTTTCACCAACCCAGGAGACAGGGAACAGTAGCTGTAGCTCCTATTGCAGAGACAGATAAAATAAAAACTTAAAGCTCAACGTTGAAAAAGCTAAGATCAAGACACCCAATCCCATCACTTCGTGGCAAATAGGTAGAAAATGAAAACAGTGGCAGACTTTATTTTCTTGAGCCCTAAAATCACTATGGACGGTGACTGCAGCCATGAAATTAAAAGACATTTGCTCCTTGGAAGAAAAGCTACGATAAACCTAGACAGTATATTAAAAAGCAAAGACATTGCTTTTCTGACAAAGGTCCATCTAGTCATGGTTATGATTTTTCCAATAGTCACGTATGGATGTGAGAGCTGGACCATAAAGAAGGCTGAGTGCTGAAGAATTGATGCTTTTGAACTGTGGTGCTTGAGAAGCCTCTTGAGAGTCCCTTGGATAGCAAGGAGATCAAACCAGTCCATCCTAAAGGAGATCAGTCCTGAATATTCATTGGAAGGACTGATGCTGAAGTTGAAGCTCCGATACTTTGGCCACCTGGTGCAAAGAGCTGACTCATTGGGAAAGACCCTGATTCTGGGAAAAATTGAGGGCAGGAGGAGAAGGGGGCGACAGAGGATGAGATGGCTGGATGGCATCACCGACTCAATGGACATGAGTTTGAGCAAACTCCAGGAGATAATGAAGGACAGGGAAGCCTGGTGTGCTGCAGTCCATGGGGTTGCAAAGAGTTGGACATGACTGAGAGACTGAACAACAATCTTCATGATACTGGGGTTCTTATACATAAAGTTTCCATACTTAAATAGGAGGCTATTTTTAGTGCCAGGCTCACGTGTTAGATGTAACAGGTTTTCTTATTTAAGAATATCCAACTGGTCTTTGATTCCTTTTGCCCATCTTTGACTCCAGGCCCTGTAGGGGCCCAGACCAAGATACTGAATGGACAACTCTGGACTTTGCGCCACAGTACTCAGTGTGCTCTCTAGTTAGACAGGGTGAAAAAAAATGCAGCCTGTAGGTAAAGGAGGAGGTGATTGGGCTTTGGGTGGGGGGGAGTTGGGGTGGATGTCAGGAGAGTCTTTCTTTATAGGTGGGATGAGGTTGAAGCTGGAAAACTTTGCCAGAAAGATAGATACATTGTGATGGAAATATAGACTCAGGGTGGCTGCAGTGAAGGAAGAGTTAATGGTTGGCTTGGTGGGAAGTGATGAGCGAGGCTGGGCAGGCACCTACTCCTAGACTGACGAGCATGACCCACATTCTGAGGGCCCCAGGCGCCACTGACAGGTTTTGCAAAGGAGAGTCTAAAGACCAGACATGTCAAGTGGGGTGGATATACAGCAACACAAGGGAGAAGACCAGTCAAGAGGCTGTTTGCCCAGCCAAGAGATAGCCGACAAGTTGCCTTATCAAAGGTAAAGGTGAAGGAAAGTGGTAGCCAAGGCTGCTCCCAAGATTTCACTTTTGAGCAACTGTGTGTAGTGATGGCCCCAAGGTTTGATAGGAACTAGCTGACAGCTGGTGAGGTTAGTGGGGATTGATGTGCAGAGATGTGATAAGGTCATTTGGGCCTGTGAGGATGACTGTATGCTGAGTCCTGGGAGTTCTAGTGAATCATTGACCCCGAGGGTGGTCTTAGAGATACCAGCACACTACCCACTACATTAACCCAATAAAGGACAAAAACTGTGATCACAAGCACAGGTGGGCAGGGTCAGAACCTTATGCCATAAGGACTTGGACTTTCTACAGAGGAAAAAGAGCCAAGAAGATTTCTTTTTAAATTGTTATAAAATACACAAAACATAAAAATTACCATCTTAACCATTTTAAAGTATGCAGTTAAGTGGCATTAAGTACATTCATAGTGTTGTGCAGCCAATGTCCAGAACTTTTCCATTAAACAACAGCTCCCCATACCCTCTACTCCCAGCCCCTGGCACTTAGCATCCTACTTTTTGCCTCTATATATTTACTACTATAGATACCTCATAGAAGCGGAACCATACAGTATCTGTCCTTTTATAACTAGCATCTTTCTCTTAGTCTTAATGTCTTAAAGGTTCATCAGTGTAGCATATCAGAATTTTCTTCCTTTTTAAGACTGAATAATATTCCATAATGTGGACATACTGCTTTTTGTTTGTCTACTCATCTGTCAGTGGACACTTGGGTTGTTTCCACCTTTTGGCTATTGTGTATAGTGCTGCAATAAATATGGGTGTACAAATATATTTTCAAGATCCTGCTTTCCGTCCTTTTGGGTATATACTCAGAGGTGAAATTGCTGGATCATATGATAACTTTATATTTAAGTTGTTTTAGGAACCACTGTACTGTTTTTCCACAGCAGCTGCAGCATTTTCCATTCCCACCTACAGAGCCAGAAAAATTTTAATCAGACGATTGATGTGGTCAGATTTGTGCTTTACAGTTATCTCTATGGTGTCAATGAAAAGAATGGACTTGAAATGGGCACGTACAGGCAGGGAGAAAAGCTTAGAAGTTGTCCCAGTCCTCCAGGTAAGAGATGATGAGGCCCTATTTAGGATAGCAGCTGTGGAGATGGAAACAGAACTGTTTAATAAGAATAATGAACCCAGAATTTGGGAAGCAATGAGGAAGAGAGAAGTGTCAAGTCAGAAAGTATGTGGCTAGGTGGAGTATGTAGCCCCTCCTGGCTCACGTGGTGGGGCAACTCTCCAAGTTGCCACTGCACTTCCTGGAGCCATCTGAACAAATGCCCACTTCACGGACATACCAAGCCAAGGCAGCAGTCTCAAACAAGTCAACAGACAAGGGCACCTGAGGCAAGGCTCTGGCTTCCAGGTGTGGCTGTGGACAAGCCCTCTTTACAGACCCAAATGATTCTCCACTTCCAGTCTTTGGGTCCAGTCACTGGCATGGTATCTCAACAGACTAGGTTTATCAGAAAATGTGGCATTTGGAGTGTGTAGGCCAGGGAATTAAGGGCCACTTACTCCTCATAGTCTCAAGTAACAATCAATTCCTCAGCCCCAGCCTGGACATATGTCAGAAGGAAAGGTGGTCTATGCACCCTTCTAGTGGATGTGGCTTGACTAACCTGGGATTCCAAGAAGCACAGAAGAGGGCAGAGTGAGAAATGCAAGGACACAGGCAACAATAACAGCAGAATTGTGAAGGAGACTTGGATGGAGGATAGAAAAAATCCAATCAGGATCTTAGAATGTCTGAATTGGCCAAGTTAGAGTAGTTGAGAGCTGAGACAAAATAGAGAATTCTTATGTGTGGGTTGCATATAATTTCACATAGGGACAGTTGGTATGGCCCAGCAGAAGAGGACCAGAGGACAGTCATTGCCAAGGGTAAAATCTCAGGCTGTGGGAGATTGTTTTTCCATCAGCTTAGCAAGGTTTAATTTTTATATTTTATAATTTTATTATCTTCATTATCTCCACCATAGTTTGGTCTCAGGTCAAACAACAGGGAGGAAACACAGTCCCACCCATCAACAGAAAATTGGATTAAAGACTTACTGAGCATGGCCCCACCCATCAGAACAGACCCAGTTTCCCCCTCAGTCAGTCTCTCCCAACAGGAAGCTTCCATAAGCCTCTTATCCTTATCCATCGGAGGGCAGAGAGAATGAAAACCTCAACCACAGAAAACGAATCAAACTGGACCACAGCCTTGTCTAACTCAATGAAACTATGAGCCATGCCATATAGGGCTACCCAAGACAGATGGGTCATGGTGGAGAGTTCTGACAAAACGTGGTCCACTGGAGAAGGGGATGGCAAACCACTTCAGTATTCTTGCCTTGAGAATCCCATGAACAGTATGAACAGGCAAAAAGATAGGATAGTGAAAGATGAACTCCCCAGGTCAGTAGGTGCCCAATATGTGACTGGAGAAGAATGCAGACGTAACTCCAGAAAGAATGAAGACATGGAGCCAAAATGAAAACAATGCCCAGTTGTGGATGTGGCTGGTGATGGAAGTAAAGTCCAATGATGTGAAGAGCAACATTGCATAGGGAACTGGAATCTAAGGTCCATGAATCAAGGTAAACTGGAAGCAGTCAAACAGGAGATGGCAAGAATGAACATCAACATTTTAGGAATCAGCAAACTAAAATGGACTGGAATGAGTGAATTTAATTCAGATGACCATTATACCTACTACTGTGGGCAAGAATCCCTTAGAAGAAATGGAGTAGCCATCATAGTCAACAAAAGAGCCCAAAATGCAGTACTTGGGTGCAGTCTCAAAAATGACAGAATGATCTCTGTTCGTTTCCAAGGCAAACCATTCAGTATCACAGTAATCCAAGTCTATGCCCCAACCAGTAATGCTGAAGAAGCTGAAGTTGAACAGTTCTATGAAGACCTACAAGACCTTCTAGAACTAACGCTCCAAAAAGATGTCCTTTTCATCATGGGGGGCTGGAATGCAAAAGTAGGAAGGCAAAAGATACCTGGAGTAACAGGTAAATTTGGCCTTGGAGTACAAAATGAAACAGGGCAAAGGCTAACAGAGTTTTGCCAAGAGAACGCACTGGTCATGGCAAACACCCTCTTCCAACAACACAAGAGAAGACTCTACATATGGACATCACCAGATGGTCAATACTGAAATCAGACTGATTATATTATTTGCAACCAAAGATGGAGAAGTTCTATACAGTCAGCAAAAACAAGACCAGGAGCTGACTGTGGCTCAGATCATGAACTCTTTATTGCCAAATTCAGACTTAAATTGAAGAAAGTAGGGAAAGCCACTAGACTATTCAGGTATGACCTAAATCAAATCCCTTATTTGATTATTATACAGTGAAAGTGACAAATAGATTCAAGGGATTAAATCTGATAGAGTGCCTGAAGAACTATGGATGGAGGTTTGTGACATTGTACAGGAGGCAGTGATCAAGACCATCCCCAGGAAAAAGAAATGCAAAAAGGCAAAATGTTTGTCTGAGGAGGCCTTACAAATAGCTGAGAAAAGAAGAGAAGCTAAAAGCAAAGGAGAAAAGGAAAGACATACCCATGTGAATGCAGAGTTATGAAGAATAGCAAGGAGAGATAAGAAAACCTTCCTCAGTTTGAGGAAGAAATGCAAAGAAATAGAGGAAAACAATAGAATGGGAAAGACTAGAGATCTCTTCAAGAAAATTAGAGATACTAAGGGAACATTTCATGCAAAGATGGATACAATAAAGGACAGAGATGGTATGGAACTAACAGAGGCAGAAGATATTAAGAATACACTGAAGAACTCTACAAAAAAAGATCTTCATGACCCAGAAAACCATGATGGTGTGATCATTCACCTAGAGCCAGACACCCTGGAATGCGAAGTCAAGTGAGCCTTAGGAAGTATCACTATGAACAAAGATAGTGGAGGTGATGGGATTTCAGTCGAGCTATTCCATATCTTAAAAAATGATGCTGTGAAAGTGCTGCACTCAATATGCCAGCAAATTTGGAAAACTCAGCAGTGGCCACAGGACCAGAAAAGGTCAATTTTCATTCCAATCCCAAGAAAGACTATGCAAAGAATGTCCAACCTACCGCACAGTTGCACACATCTCACGCGCTAGTGAAGTAACGCTCAAAATTCTCCAAGATTTTGATAGTATGTGAACTATGAGCTTCCAGATGTTCAGGCTGGATTTAGAAAAGGCAGAGGAACCAGAGATCAAATTGCCACCATCTGTTGGATCATAGAACAAGCAAGAGAGTTCCAGAAAAGTATCTACTTCTGCTTTGACTATGCCAAAGCCTTTGACTGTGTGGATCACAACAAATTGTGGAAAATTCTTCAAGAGATGGGAATACCAGACCACCTTACCTGCCTCCTAAGAAATCTGTATGCAGGTCAGGAAGCAACAGTTAGAACCGGACATGGAACAACAGACTGGTTCCAAATTGGGAAAGGAGTACATCAAGGCCGTATATTGTCACTCTGCTTATTTAACTTGTATGCAGAATACATCATGTGAAGTGCCGGACTGGATGAAGCACTATCTCGAAGCAAGACTGCCAGGAGAAATACCAATAATCTCAGATACACAGATGACACCACCATTATGGCAGAAAGGGAAGAGGAACCAAAGAGCTTCTTGATGAAAGTGAAAGAGGAGAGTGAAAAAGCTGACTTAAAACTCAACATTCAAAAAGCTAAGATCATGGCATCTGGTCCCATCACTTCATGGCAAATAGATGGGGAAACGATGGAAACTGTGAGAGACTTTATTTTGTGGGGCTCCAAATCACTGCAGATGGTGACTGCAGCCATGAAATTAAAAGATGCTTGCTCCTTGGAAGAAATCTATGACCAACCTAGACAGCATATTGAAAAGCAGAGACATTACTTTGCTGACAAAGTCTGTTTAGTCAAAGCTATTATTTTTCCAGTAGTCATCTGTGGATGTGAGAGTTGAACTATAAGGAAAGCTGAGCACTGAAGTATTGATGCTTTTGAACTGTGGTGTTGGAGAAGACTCTTGAGAGTCCCTTGGACTGCAAGGAGATCAAACCAGTCCATCCTAAAGGAAATCAGTCCTGAATATTCATTGGAAGGACTGATGCTGAACTGAGGCTCTAATACTTGGGCCACCTGATGAGATGAACTGACTCATTGGAAAAGACCCAGATGCTGGGAAGGATTGAAGGCAGGAGGAGAAGGGGATGGCAGAAGATGAGATGGTTGGATGGCATCACTGACTGATGGACACGAGTTTGAGCAAGCTCTTGGAGTTGATAGACAGGGAAGCCTGGTGTG
Source organism: Dama dama (assembly GCF_033118175.1). NCBI lineage: Eukaryota > Metazoa > Chordata > Mammalia > Artiodactyla > Cervidae > Dama > Dama dama. Next base: position 56,478,510 of record NC_083714.1, read on the forward strand.
CTGTAGTCCATGGGGTCACAAAGAGTCAGACAGTACTGAGTGACTGAACTGAACTGAATAATTTTATAGCTCTGTCATTTCTGATGCCTGAGTATAACAAAGGCAATGTAATTTGGGATATAGAGGAAGACCTTTGATTTCTTGGATGACTTAACTGGTGAAATTTATTCCTCAATTACTTGAAAGAATCAGAATTCCTCATGAGGGAGTACTTGTTCCAACAAAAGTTTAGCAGCAGTAGTTGCAATGCCCCTTTTAAAAGGGAAAGCTTCAAGTCAGTTAAGGAACAGACATGGTAGTAAGAACATATTTAAAATCATGAGATTTAGGAGATGAATGAAATCAAATTGCCAATGAAGGAAAAGGTCTTGAACATATGTATATTAACAAAACTCCATAGGTAAGTGGTAAGAATTTCCAGTAGAAACCCACTGACTTAGAATACCTGAATTTAAATTTTAAAAAGTAAAATTGCACCTAAATTAACATTTTAAAAATAATTGAAATTATGACTGATAACATTGTGATTGATGACATTGTTCTCTAATATTGGGCAAGGCAGGGCAGCACTGGGATTCTGAGAAATAAAAGCATATCATGGACAGTGAGGGCATTGACAAATCTCTAAGAATTTTATATGGTTTCTGAAATATTTATGTAATTAACATTTTACCCATAAAAATTAGGAAATGCTTTGCATTATTATCATTATTTATTATTATTGGATTAGTGCTTCTCATGTAATTTATATAATATAAAGCATATTGTATATTGTACAGTATAAAATACAAATATACAACTCACAAGACAGCTGTTTTTATTAAATTAACAATATTAGACTAGCTTTGTTTGCAAAGGATTTACCTAAATTCTTTGAACTTGAATTTTTTAAAAATTCATGTTAGTTTATAAAAAATTCTTATAAAAGAATACTTTTTCTTCTGTACATTCAAAGTACTAGAAAAATTTTAATGAGTTTTAGAAATATTTAATTTATATAAGTGTTTATTTATCCCTAAGTCAACTGGAATAAAGAATAAGTGATCTTGTACGTTTACTTGGTAATTCTATTCACAAGTAAAAAGATATTACACATATATAACATACACATGTACATAAATGTTCAGATAGACTCAAATGGAGATCTTATGGCTTGAATTCTAAAATTTCAGCCGTGTGTCAGGTATAAACACAAATTAAAGACTCATTGGTTTGTATAAGAGCTGGTTCTCCTTTTTGCCACACTTTATATTTTTATCAGAATTCTGTTTCTGGCAGATGGGACAAGTTGAGGTCACCTGCTCGACATGAAGGCTAAAGCTTCCTGCTAATATTTATACAGGAGGCTTTAAATTTTTTTTTTGCCTTGATATATAATCTTATGGAGACTGTAGACTAAATTTTGGGTGAGGGACCAAGGAGAAACTAGTCATTTGGGATATCTTAACAGTTATCTACCTGGACAAAATATCTAAAGCATTTCCAATTAGGTTTTTCAGCATGTTGTTTTTATGCTTTGTGACCATGGACAGCTTCCCGCCAGTGGAGGCAGGACCCAGAAGGCAACATATTTGTCCTAGACACTTAGGGGAAGAGAAGTCCTTCATCACAGATAGTTTGGGATATTGGGAAGCAATAGTAGCTTCTGTGGAGAGTTGACAGGGAGATGGGAATGAAGAAGCGAGAAGAGCTAGTGCACCCAGCTCTTTCAAGAAGCTTGGCTGTTGCTGGGGGGAGAGAAGCCGCGGAGTTGGGGTGGGGTGGGGTATTTGAAGTTAAGAAAGACCTTTTTGTTTGCCTTAAATGGGCCGTCTAAGTTATTAGCCCATGCTTCTGCTTTTATCCCACTTCCATCCGCAGACTTAGTGATGGGAAGTGTAGTGGCAGCTACTTGATCAGACTGGGGATGGGAAGGGTAGTCGAAGTTACATCCTGAGTGCAATTTGTGACCTGCAAGCAGACCCTCACCCCATAATTTTCATGTGTGTGTAGGGGAATGAAAATGCTATTACTTCGTTAAAAATAACTGTGACTGCTTGGCAATAAAAAAGACAAGGAGATCCTAACTGTGATCAACAAATGGGCAACAACGGTACGTCTGCACCTGAACCTGTGCGTGTGCCTCGGGCTCATGCTCAGTGGAGTTTGGCAGGTGTGAGCCTGCAACAGCCGCCATTTTCTGCAGCTGAGAGCTCTGACTGCGATGTCCGTCGTGAAATACGACTATCAGTAAAGAAAATGGCTGTCCTGGGCATGCTCAGCTTTGGCAGGGCTTATTCTGGGCTTTGCCCATGTTAGCCAGCAGATGGCAAGCAAGGATCACCTGTTGGGCGTCCTCAGAAGCCTTTTGGTTTTCATGGCCCTTCCCCCCGCATTGCAGGATCATCAGTCTGTTTGAGAATGTAGCAAGCCCTGATGATTCTCTTCCCACTCCTTTGCCCCCCTACCCGCGCCCCCCAGCCCCCAGCCAGCCAAAGCAGGACTTCCCTGGAGCTCAAACAGTAAAGAATCTACCTGTGATGCAGGAGACCAGAGTTCCATCTGTGGGTTAGGAAGATCCTCTGGAGAAAGGAATGGCAATCCACTCTAGTATTCTTGCCTGGAGAATTCCATAAACAGAGAAGCCTGGCGGGCTACAGTTCATGGGGTCACAGGGAGTCAGATATGACTGAGCTGCTAACACACACAGCCAGCCAAAGCAGCTGAGGGGAGAAGCCTCTTGCCAGAGAGCTGGTGCCCTGCTGGATTTTTGTGCACAGGCATTCTGAGCACCCTGGCCTGGGGAGAAGACAGGATGGCTTGGGACTTTTTAAGCAGGACAGGTGAACTGGGACTGGGGAAATTTGGAGAAAGGAGTCATGGCAACAGGATGAAGGGGACAGAAATGCCACTGTTTCCAGCTAAGAGAGGTCTTTGTCTTTTAAAACATCATTGAGGTCATCAGTAGTCATTTCCAGTAGTCATGTATGGATGTGAGAGTTGGACTATACAGAAAGTTGAGTGCTGAAGAGTTGATGCTTTGAACTGTGGTGCTGGAGAAGACTCTTGAGAGTCCCTTGGACTGCAAGGAGATCCAACCAGTCCATCCTAAAGGAAATCAGCCCTGAATGTTCATTGGAAGGACTGATGCTGAAGCTGAAACTCCAATACTTTGGCCACCTGATGAGATAAACTGACTCATTGGAAAAGACCCTGATGCTGGGAAAGATTGAAGGCAGGAGGAGAAGGGGATGACAGAGGATGAGATGGTTGAATGGCACCACTGACTTCATGGACATAAGTTTGAGTAAGCTCCAGGAGTTGGTGATGGACAGAGAAACCTGGTGTGCTGCAGTCCATGGGGTCACAAAGAGTCAGACACAAATGAGCGACTGAACTGAACTGAAGTCATCAGGTGTTTTTGGGGACTGTGTTTGTGATGGGAGGGGAGCAGTGGTACTGGGGTCCTCCTGAGGAGGACATGAATGCTACCTGAGGTGGGGGCCATGCCAGGCTCTTCTGTGCCCCCCAATCCCACCTCCCCAGGAGAGGAGCCTGCTATGGTCTCAGGAGGGGGGGGGATATGGGTGTGCAGTGGATGACCAAGGATTCATTCTTCCTCAGCACCTTGGCTGTTTTTGAGAAGAATGCGGTCACCAAGGTGGGAGAGACGTGGCAGGGGAGGCCTGGAGTCCTGCAAGATAATCAACAAGACCCAGCCGTACCCACCCAGCAGTGCACAGACCCAAGTACCTCAGAGCAGAGCAGCCCCAGAAATCCTGAGCAGTGCCTGGAAGTGGACAGCCCGGCCAACAGGTAAGGGCTACTCTGTGCCAGGCTTCTGTTAGCCTGCCTGAACTGGAGTTTTGTCAGGGCCCACACCCCAAAGCAAATCCTAACACACTAGTCATGCCCATTACCTTCTGCAGGTGTGATTGGCTAGGAGTCCTTGTGAAGCTGACCAGCAATGAGCATCCCAGGGGTAGGTCTCTGTTGGCTTGAGTTTGAAGCCACAGCATCAAATCTGTTACACCAAGCATGACAGACATTTGGAGCATGAAGACCTGGGTTGGCAGAGGGATATAGAGTGCCTTTGCCACTTGTGGGGGTGGAAGCTTTCTGAGGAAAGTGTGCTACAATGTGAATAAATTCTTCCACTGCCACAGCCACCAGGATGGCCTTGCATGGCAGCATATCCATGTTCCTTAGCTCCCCCAAGATCTTTCCCCAGAGTGGCCACAAGTTTGGGAAATGATATACAAATGGACTTCCCTGGTAGCTCAGATGGTAAAGAATCTGCCTGCAGCATAAGTGACTTAGGTGCAATCCCTGGGTCGGGAAGATCCCCTGGAGAAGGGAATGGCAACCCACTCCAGTATTCTTGCCTGGGGTATTCCATGGACAGAAGAACCTAAATACTCCATGTGAGCCAGCTGTAGGTAACAAACAAAATGACCAGCCCTCTATCCCCACTCTCATGAAGCACACAGTGAACCAATGACCAACTACTACAGCAGTTACACCACGGTAATAACCATTAGCATTTGCTTCGAGCTGAGAATGTGCAGGCATCCTTCTGATGCTTTATGTGTACTCACTTAATTCTCACACCAACCATATGGGAAAAGTGCTATTATTATCTGTTCTATAGATAAGAAACTGAGGCAGAAGTAGGTTGAATAGCTGGCCAGTAGTTGTCCAACCAGACAGTGGCTTAATAGGGATTAAAACACAGTCAGCCCAGGGCCTGTGTTGCTAATCACCATGTCATATCTGCAGCCTCTCCATTCTTGATAAACTGGCTCATCTTATCCTTCAGGTCTCCTTGATGCTTCAGCTCTTTTGTCACCTGAACTATTGTGTTGGGTGTGGATAAATGGATGCCAGCCACTTGCTAGCTGCTCAGTCAGAAATGGATGCTGTTTCCTTCCTCTTGTACTCAGTCTTCTTTTCATTGTCTGGTTCTGTACTTTATCCCCCTACCTGTCTTTCCAGGTTCCCATGGGGCTTCCCCTCCCAGCCAGTCCACTTCCTCCAGTCTCCATGGTGCATTCCTGTGTGCTAGAGTGATATAGGACTATCTCAGGGTAACTGGGCACACTGAGGCAGGGAACCTCACCCAGCCTGGGGTGAGAAGGCAGATACCCTGGAAGGGCTTCCCAGAGGAGAAGGTGGTGTCGTGTGCAAATGTGCCAGAGAGGTCAGATGCACATGACATAGTCCCTAAAGATGGGGCTTGGGAGCTGGGCAGGTGCTAGATTATGATTGTTCTCTACAATCCCCACTCTTAGACTAGTTGAAGTCCTGTGCACTGGATTTTCTGGCAAAGGGGTGGTAGCCCAGAGGCTAGGGCAGGTGGATGAAACCACATTCAGGACATTATCTGAGTGGCACCATGTTGGAGAGAAGCCAGAGTTAACCCAGGGCAGTGTGTTCCCGTAAAGCTGGGCTGAAGATGTTAGACAGGGAGTTGACATGAGGTGATGGCACAAATGGGGAAGGCTCAGGGATGGAGCCTAAAAGAATTCCCTGAATAGGCAGGTAACTGCAGCAGCCTTTGGTATGGGACTGCTGATCCAGGAGCAGGCAGTTTAAAAGCAAGTAATGGCCTGGCCAGAAAAACACCTTGTGAGCTGGCTAGGAGGTCCAATTCCAGGCCAAGGGTTGTGTGTTACACCAAAGGGTTGTGATTCAGAAAAACCATTATACCCATAAGTTTTCTTCCTCTTCTTATGGCAGGTGACTTCCAGAATGAGGTCCATCCACATCTCTTCCTTGGTGATGCCTAAATTAATTTGTCCCTCTCTTCCTCAGCTTTGTATTCTCCAGAGACTTCACTGGAGGAAGGGGGCAGGGAGCTCATTCCTGGAAGGGGCTGAATCTGTCAAGTTCGTGCTAGCCCTATAGCTATGCTATAACCAAGTGAGTCACAGGCCAAGGCCCTTGGCTGTAGGAGTAGTTATGGGCACATGCTGGAAGGTTGGGGTCTTGCCTCTGACTTACAAAATGAGTGCTTCTACCCATTGATCTCAGGAGCCTCAAAGAACAGAAGCTCAGTGATCTTCAAGGTTTGTTTAAAAAACACTGGCATTCTTTTAAACTCCTTGACATGGCAGTTTTGGCATTAGCCCCTGATAACCCTGTGTGACTCTGCAACACATCAGTTCTCAATGTTGACATACTTGCCCCTCCCTCCACTTCTTTCAGGATGAGAAACCCCTCGGGCTGCATGGTCTCAGTTCCCAGGCCTGCCCCTTCTGAGCAGCATCCTATTCACATGCCAGCCTCCCCAAGTGAACTGGAGCCCAACTCAACCAGGTAAGAAGAGACCATCTGGGAGATGTTCTTTGGGCTATTCCCTGGAGCTAAAAGACTCAGCTTTTGTCTCATGCTACTTCCTTGACATTAGTTCTAGTGCCTACTGCAATTCCCAGCAACCTGTTGGTCAAGGGGCCACAAAGTGTGGCCCAGGTTCCCCTAGTATAAACTCCTGTGTGGAGGCCTGAACGGAGTCTCCCAGTGAGAGCTGATGTGCCACTTTCTAGGGCTCTGCTACCCTTTAGACCTGGGCTAGTGTCTCTTGGGGAACATGCTTGAAAAGGCCAAAGAAATACCTCTGAGGCCAGGGCCTATGTTGTCTGTCTCTCTCATGTTATCTGTTGTGAGAAGAGGCACATACCTACTGCCTCACCTCTGCTCCTGGCCCCCATGCCATGTTAGAGTTCAGGAAGGGAGTCATTGCAAGGAGGCTGAGTGAGGTGTGTGTGTGTGTGTGTGTGTGTAGGAGAGATCAGAGGAGCCTCTACTGCCATCAAGCCAGCAGGCTGGAATGCAGAGCATGGGAATGGGGCCAAATGTGGGGTCATTATGAGTCTATCATGAAGTAGTCCTTGTTTTCAATAATGCCAGTGGCTTGTCCAGGGTGAGGCAACTTCTCAACCTCTGGAACTCCATGAGTGAGAAGGGAGAGAAAGGAGAGATTAGATTGCAGGTGAAGATTTGAATATCTAGGATTGAGACTTACAGGCAACCTCGGTCCCAGACAAAGGGGAAACAAAATGTGGTGAGAGAGGAGGATAGAAAGTCCACTGGAAAAAAAAAAAGAAAGCCCACTGGACTGAAGTCTCAGGAGGGTAGTGCACCACCACTGGCTGTAGGGAGCCTCTTTCTAGAGCTATCATATCTGCATACAGCCGGCAATACCCATGAACTTTGCTTTCAGCCCAAGTCCACTAAATGAGGGTTCTCCCTGCCCTGGACCCCTGCTTTAGATCAGGCCCAGTCCCCTGGAATCTTCCAGTATCCAGTTTTCTGTTCTGTTATGCTTTTTCTACAGCAAAGGGATTCTCTTTGTGAAGGAGTATGTGAATGCTGGTGAGGTATCTTCCAGGAAGCCACTGTCTTCATTCTATGGCAGGTAAGAAGTCCCAGATCTTTCATATCATGGCCTTCTCCTGCCAGGCCCTGTGTTGTTCTCATTACTGCATCCCCAGCACCTCACTAAGTACATGGCCCGAGTACCTTCATTTATTGTATAGGTGGATGATTTAATCGCCCATGGATAAGATATACCTTTCCAGCTGTTCTACCTAACTTGATGTCTTGTGCTCCGCTTTTATCATTACTTCATCCTATGCTCCACTTCCAGCCTCATCCATTTCTACCTGTCTTTCTCAGTAGACTACAAGCTTTCTTTTTGTGAAATCCTGAGAATATCACTCTTGATAGAGCTGTTGAGGCCCTTAAGAACCATCTAGTTAATTCCATCCTTCCAGAACTCAGAGCTCCTCTCTTCAGATCCCATGCTCCTTCCAGCATGCCAGTTTGCTTCATTTGAACACACATTTGACTGTGTGTGTTCACACAGATACATGCATAACTTTCCACTCATCTTCTCTTTGCTTGCTTCCTGATGCTGTACTGAAGTCTACCTCTGTGCCACCTCAGCTAAAAACTAACCCATACTGAGACAGTGTCCTCCTGGGAATTTTTAAAAATGACACATCCCCTCACTTCTGGGGTTAGGATTTTAGTAACAGAAAGGAACATCCTGGCCTTATTTCAGGATTTGGCCTCTGGGGATCCCAGGCCAGCTTTCACTGCTGCTGTGGAATGATGAGCATGGGCATGAGGATCAAGTTCAAGTAGACTCAACCCTCATTTGTTGGGTCATTTTGGGCAAGATGGTCACAGTTTCTTCATTTGTAACTCCTTAGAATGATTTTTCCCCAGTAGCTTTTTTGAAATATAATTCATATCTCAAAATTCACTCTTTAAAGTGTACAGCCCAGTCATTTTTGGTACATCCACAATGTTGTGAGATCATCACAGCTATCCAATTCCAGAAATTTTTATCACCCAAAAAGAGAAATGCACACCTATTAGCAGCTCTCTCCCTCCCCCCACCTGACACACACACCACCAGCCACAGCCCTTGGCCACCACTATTTTCTGTCTCTGTAGACTTTTCAGGGAGGTTTTGATGTGAGAAATACTGTTATGAGATATGAGAACTACTGTTTACTGTTATAAACCTCCAGCACCCTCAAGAGAGCTATCTTTGCCTCTATGAACACTGTCTATGAATCTGGTATTTCTTCTTCAAGTCCCACCAGTACTTTGTTTAATTGAACACTTAGAATTGTGTAGCTCAGTGTGTTTTCCCCTTTTGCTTTACATTCCAGGAGGTTTAGAAATAAGCTTAGTGCTCAAAAGAAATCAGAAGCTGGGCTGAAATTCTAGTTCACTCCTTTTACTGCAAGCATGACCGTAGCCAGGTCACTTACCTCAGGAGGTCATCGCACAGCTCCTATGAGAATGGAAGCTTCACCAAAGCATGTCCTAGAGCTTGTAGCTAGTTTTTCTTCCTTGGAAATAATTTTTAATCATTAGTTTTTATATAAGAAGTCATATTATTGAAAAATAAAGACATACAAAGGAAAAAAAGCCACCCTGAATCGCACTCTGTAACTCAAGCACAGGTATTATGTTGGAATGTTTCCTTCCTTTTTTGTTCCTATTCTTAGTGTCTGATTTCTGCTGTGGGTGGGCTCCTGGTGACTGTCACATTATAACCCAGGCACATATGTGGGGAGAAAAGCCATGGTCCTTTCCCCCTGGTCAGTGAAAGTGACAGTTACAGCCTCCAGAATCCTAGCCACACACTTGTCATCTTCCTCATCATGGCAGGTCTTCTTTGCCCCCAATGCAAGGGATCTTCTCTGCAAGAATTATGCCTTGGTGGCACCCAGTTTAAAGCTTCCCCTACCATTTAGCATAACAGACAATGGCAAGCCAGGCAATCACGTCTCAGCTTGTGGCCACAGGGTTAATCAGAAAAGCATTGTCCACTAATGACTGCAGTAGTAATCTGCCTCCCATTTTTTGCCCTCCTCTCTCCCATCACACTCCCTGAAGCACTGGCAGCAATGAGGACTCATGCAATATGGAGAAGAAACTCTCATATGACGGTACTCTGTACTCTGAGAGGTAAGTCTGCTGTGTTACCAAGGAGCACACAGTTCTACAGACGAGAAGCAGCTGAGGGAGATGTAGCCATTAAGTCCATTTGCTTTTGTCTACTGCTTTGCTACTTCTGATCCATTTAGATGTGATGTGTCACACCACAGCATAGGGCATGCTTCCCTCATCCAGATGTCACACTTGTGGCAACCAAAGCCTTTGAATCCAGCTAAGACCAGAAGGCAAACACAGTGAATCAGTGACAGAGCTAGGATGAACCCCAGGGCCCTGACTGCTCTGCCATCTAACTGTGAGCTGGAACTGGTGGTGGTAAAATACAAGGGAGGAGCAGAGCTGTGACGAGGGCAGGTGTCTTTTTAGCAACAGTGTCAAGAAACTGAGCCCTGGGCCAGCAGCAGGGCAGGCAGGGACGTTCAGCAAGTTCTGTCTGAGGTGAAAAAGCAGGGGTGACTCCAGGAACAAAGGCAGAAATCCTGGAACTGGGGAGATACTCAATCTACAAGTTGTTATCTAGGACTTCATTATGAGGTCCCAGCAGGCTCCACAGCCAAACTCACTTTGTGATAGTCCTTGGGTCCTTGCTGTCCCTATGATATTCCAGGCAGGACCCAGTAATCCCAGGCATGAAGAGAAGGGCCATCAAGACAGGGAGCTGGGTAGGGCATATAAGGGCATGTCTCCTGTAGGAGAAGACATGGGTCTTCCTGTTCTAGAGGGGAAAAGCCCACCATGCAGATATGTTTGGCAGGGGGACAGGGAGAAGCAAGCTGCCTGAAATAAGAATCACATTGCAGTGTCCACACATATGATAGAGAGTAGGGTGAAGATATATGACTGGTTTCTGGAAACAGTGTGAGGGTCTACAATGGGCTGAGGTCCAGTGTGGCCCAAGGCTATATATGACCAGTTGCACACCACAGGTAAAGATGTCAGGCCGCCTGCATCAAAGCGCAGAGTCTGCCTGTATCACATCACAGAAGTCTGCATACTAGCCTGACCATGGATTCTTCTTTTTCATTTTCCAGAACAAGTGGAGGGATCTGTACTTACTGCAACCAGGAGATCCGAGACTGTCCAAAGATCACCCTAGAACTCCTTGGCATCTGCTGCCATGACTATTGCTTTAAGGTAAGAAAGAGGGGTGGTGTTGCCGAACATCATCCAGAGCTGGGGATTCCTTTTGGATTCAGGGAGAGTGGAGAAAGCTTGATTTCTGTATGCTCATGCTCCATCTCGAGGGCTTTGCAGAAGTGGGAGCTGTGTGAGCTCTCGAGTCTAAAGGAGTTAATGAGTGTTGGCAATTCTAAGTGCTTAATACTGTGAGGGAAACAAAAGCAGTCTTATGGGGAAAGACTATTCCCAACAGAGGGCCAAGAAGTGCAAAGGCCTTGAGGCAGGAGCATGGAGTATTTTAGCTCACATGGCCTGAATAGCATGAGTGAGAGATTAGTGGTAGGAGATAAAGTCACAAGGATGCCGAAGAACTGGGTAACGTAGGTGTTGGAGGACACAGAGAGACTTTAGATTTCATTCTAAATGAAGCTGGAACCTACTAGAGGGTTTGGGTGGTAGAAACACAAGGTCTGACTGAAGCTAGAGAAAACAAAACAGTCACTTGATTAGCGAGTTGGCATGGCAGATGTCAAGATGGTGGCTGGATTGGGGATACTGTTTGAAAATAGAGCTGGCAGTCTGTGGGGTGTGAAAAAATGTGAGGAGTCAAAGGACACTCCAAAGTTTGGGGCCCAGCCATTACCTGAAATGATGGTGGTGCCTTTTACTGAGAAGGGAAATACTGGAGGGGAGCAGGTTTGAGCAAAGGGGAGGTGTAGATGAGTGAAATTTCAGGGAGAGCTACATGGGGAGTGCCTGTGGTCATATGGATATGTGTGTTTGTGTTCCAGGGAAAGGCCAGGGCTGATGAAATCATCTAGGGTGTGGGTAGGTGGGGATGGGGGCTGACGCTGAGCCTTGTGTCTTTCTAGTGTTTAGAGGTTGGGAAGAGGAGGGGGTCTACAGAGGAGGATGAGAAGTAACACAGAATGTAATGCCCCAAGTGACACAGTTTCTCCAGAGAGTCCAGTGGTCACCAGTGTCAGTGGTTGCTGAGAGATCGAATGGGATGAAGCCTGAGGACTGTGCTTGAAATTTGCAGCATGGTGGTCGTTGACCTCAGTTGGAAGAGTTTTGGTGGAGTGATAGGAATAGAAGCCTGACTGGAGTGGGCTCATGTGGGAATGGACAGAGTCACTCTGAAACACTTTCCTGATGGGTTGGCTTTATAAGGGAGGAGTGCAAGTGGACAGTGGGGCAGAGGTGCCAAGCATGGGTTTATGCTGATGGGAATGGTAAGAGTAGCAAGCAGACACTGATGATGCAGGAGAAACGGATGCTGATGGTGATCCTGATGCACATCTGGAGGAGAGAAAGATGGGTCCCAGTGAACACATGGTAGGGACAGAAAAGGCTGAATCTGTGGGTCACTATGGAGAGGTTCCCAGGTTGGTGGGTAGAAGAATGAGGAACTTCTTCAGTAGTTGCCTCTATTTTTCTCAGTGAATGAGAAAACAGGATTACCTTTGAGGGATGGGGAGGAGTGTTGGACACTTGAAAGGAAAGGGGAGGATTTGAAAATTGTCTCAGAGACAAGGAGGGTGGATGGGCCCTGCAGAGCCTGCTTGAAGGGAGGACTCATGCATTCCTTTGGAGACCAGTTAGCATGTAGTGTGTTGTTCCCTAGCCAGGCTCAGCCACGGAGGTGAAACAGGGACATTAGCATTTACTGGGGCAGAGGTTATACCAGGTTTAGCACAATTTAGTCTGTGCTCAGGGAACAATAACAGTGAGGCAATGGCAGAGACTATCCAAGTGAGTTGGAGGACATGGAAGTCAAGGAGAGGGGCGAATGACTTATTGGTTATGATGAGGTTTAGTGTAGCCGTTCTCACACTGGAGCATGTGATTCACACTTTTACTATCCCCTGAAGGGCTTCTTAAGACAGAGTGCTGGGCCCCAGCAAGGTTTCTAACTCAGTGCATCTGGGTGGGACCTGAGAATTGGCTTGTCTAAGAAGTCCAGACAATGCTGAGGCTGCTGGTCCACAGAGAGTCTGGCCAGGGTAGTGGATGAGGTAGAGAGGGGCCCAGGACATTGGAGGAAAGGAACAAAATGCTAGGTGGTTGGAAGCCCTTCCACCTGTGCAGATGCAGAATTGACTCAGGAGTAGAGGTGCAGGGAGAGACTGTGACATGTGGTTTGGCAAAAACATTGTTTTCCTGATTCCTGGACTTACGTGAAAAGTTATGAAAAAACTGTTATCAACAATTAAATACCAATAAATTGGATAACTGGGAAGAAATGGATGCATTCCTAGAAACATACAACATACTAAGATGGAACCAAGAAGAAATTGAAAGCTTGGAGAGACCAATAATAAATAGATTGAATCAGCAACCAAGCACCTCTCAACAAAGAAAAACTCAGGGCCAGGTCTTCACAGGCAATTCTAACAAATATTTAAAGAAAAAATAATACCAATCCTTCTTAAACTCTTCCAAAAATAGAAGAAAGAACACTTCCAAACTCATTTTATGAAGCCAGCATTATCCTGACACCAATTCAAGCATAATATTAGAAATAGGGCTATGCTATGATCCAGCAATCCCACTTCTATGTATATACACAAAGGAATTGAAATCAGGATCTCAAAGCAGTCTCTGCACTGTCTGTTCACTGCAGCATTGTTGATGATAGTCAAAACATGGAAGAAATCTAAATATGCAGTGACTAATGGATAAAGAAAATGTGGTATATACATTAAAATGGGATATGATCCAGCCTTTACAGACAGAAGGAAATCCTGTCATTTGCAGCAACATGGATGAAATTGTAGGACATTGTGCTAAGCAAAGTAAGCCAGACAGAGAAGGGCAAACACTTCTTAGTACCACTTATACGAGGAATCTAAAATAGCAAAATCCTTAGGAGAGAGTAGAATGGTGGTTACTGGGAGCTTGGAGAGGAGGTGAAATGGGGAGGTGATGGTCAAAGGATAGGGTGTCAGGTATGCAAGATGGGTTAGTTCTAGAGATCTACATGGCACAGTGTCTGTAGTTAATAGTACCATATTATATAAGTAGAACTTGGCTAACAGAGGAAAACAATGTTAAATAAAAAATCCTAGAGTGCTTTTTCAACTTTTATTTATATACCCTAATCACAGAGCACCCCTGTTAAACACAGAACAGAATTACCTAAGCAACTCTTGGCACATTTGGTCCCACAGAGCCCAGTGTTGGAGGAAAGGTACAGTTGGAGTGGGTGGGCATCCAGGGAAGGCTTTGTGAGGGAGGTGGGTCTGGAGTCAGAGATGAAGACGTGTCCAGGGGTATTTTCCAGGTGGCTAAACAGGTATCCATCATGCGTGCAGAGGGAATGAGAAAGAAGAGGCCAGCAGGAGGCTGGCAGGCATGGGAGGAGGAGGCCCACAGTGGCAGGAATTTTAAACTTGCCTGACTGGGTTGCACACAGGGCAGGGAAACTTAGAATTGTGGCGAAACAGTGAGACCTGGTATTCTTGGGAAATTCCTAGAATGTGGGCAGGGTGCCTGAGATCCACCCCTGGGGGCCGTGAGCACAGAGGTGGAAAGGATATCACTTTCACAAGATCACAGAGCTGCTCAGAACTGAAGGTCAAAATCCTGGCCCCAATATCAGAGTGAATGTTGTCCAAGTTGTACTCTGCAGCCTCCCAGGAAATGCCATTCCACTGCTCAGGTTCATCTGTATAAATTCATCTGTCACTGTCCTTTATCGGAGGTTTATCTTACTTCTTTTAGATTGACATAACATTTTAAAACACTAGTTTGTATTGTTATGTTTCGGAATAAAGAGAGGACACTTAATGTCCACAGCATCATAACAGACTTTTAAACTCCTTGTTCTCCACAGAGTGAGGCATGTTGCAAGTCGGGGCTGTTGATTTTTTTTTTTTTTTTTCTGTTAGAAGAGGTTATCCTCTAAATGCATCACCACCACTAGTTGGCTAAGTTGAGGTTCAAGCCCTGGCCTACAGTAACTAAAATGACAGAGGGCTCATACAGTGAAAAAATGGCCAGGAGACAGGAACTGAAAGGTAGAAGAAGAAAGATGTCAGAGAGGTGCTGGATGAGAATGAGCAGAGGAACTTAGGGATCCTAGCAGCTGATCTCCACTACTTTCAGCCGGAAGCAGAAGGCTTGTCCAGGGTGTGCCTGGAGACAGCTGGAGTCCCAGACACATGGGGATTCTTGGTCTCCTCTTGTTTGAGACTGTATGCAGGCCCCTCTGCTCTAACCTCTCATACCAGGAGGGTCTGCAGCAGATGGATAGCCATTTCATCCTTTAGAAGTTGTTTGTAGAGGCAGGCCAGAGGGGCTGGACTGCTGAAATCACCTTCCCTTTCATTGCGCCTTCATATCACCTTCCTTTCAGTTTCAACATCACAATTAAGGCTCTCTGATAGATGAGGAAAAAGAGCCTCAGTAACTCACCCAAGCTCAGCCAGCTAAGGAGCAGTCGATTTAGGGCTCAAACTCAGGCCCAATTCTGAAACCTGGGCTCCTAATGACTGTGTGGTCATTCTGCCTGTTAGTTTTTGTTTTACTGTTGCTTTTGTTTTTGTTTGGGCTTTGTCTCTGTTTATGCCAGTTTTAAATTGTCTGCTTCAAAGTCCAGGATGTGACATCAGCTTGGTGCCTGCCCACTCCACTCATTTAGATTGCTGTACTTATATGTTGACCGCTAGCTTGTTTTCTCTTTCAGTGTGGGATTTGCAGTAAACCAATGGGTGAGCTTCTGGATCAGATCTTCATTCACTGTGATACCATCCACTGTGGGAAATGCTATGAGAAGCTGTTCTAGGTGGGTGCTGCCAAGCAGCAGGAAATTTACTAGGGGGAAGAAATGTGCCCTAGTGTCTCCCTGAGTCTTGACCTGAGGCACTGCTATCTCTCCTAGCCTTTATGTTCAGGGGGCCTGAGTCCTTGTGTCCCTATGCCCTGTGACACTTTGAAGTCTTAGGTGGTACAGATGAAGACCTTTCCCATGGACATTTCCAAGCTGCAGAAGCCCGAGTCTCTTCCTCTCAAGGAGCACCTTCCATGCAGCCGCTCAGCTAAGCCCACTAGCTGCCCTGCTAGGTCATTGGCTCATCTGGGGACAAGGAAGTAAAGACCTAAAAAGGAAAAGGACATGGAGAAGCACTTAGCTTGTAGATGGCACAACCAGGACCTCAACCCAGGACTTCAGATTCAGCTTCTCTGCCACAGTCCCCTGGGCTGCCTCCAGCATTGCTCAGAGAGCATCAGATCAGGACTCAACAGCCAAGATAGTCAGTAAAACAAGATATTTAGCTGGGGACCAGCAGCAGGTAAAGGCCAGGATAAGTGGGCATGTGTGGGAAGTGATGGTGCTGTCCTGGTGCTTGGGCAGCTTCTGGTCCATGTTGTCAACTCTGCTTGAACACAGGTTTGCATGCTAAAAACCAGTGGAATTGACCCTAGTGTCTGATCACCATGGGGCCTGGTGATCCTGGCAGCCCATCCTCCTTAGCACCTGTTCAACTAGAAGCACAGGACAGAGTATCTCCCTTGAAGGCAATGGGAATGGGTAGCAACCAGGCCCTCCACCACCTACGAGCCTGTTCTACCTTTTCTCCAGAAGACACATTGATCTGGACTATCACTTCCCATGCCTGGAGTAGTCGCCCTCCCCAAGAGTCTCTGACTGTTCATTGGATTGGGTGTGTGTTTCCAATCTCATGGATACTTTATTTTCTTTTACTTCCTCCAGGCTGAGAAGAAAGTGATGACTCCTGGACAAGTTTGACTATTCCCAG
This sequence comes from Dama dama, assembly GCF_033118175.1. Classification (NCBI taxonomy): domain Eukaryota; kingdom Metazoa; phylum Chordata; class Mammalia; order Artiodactyla; family Cervidae; genus Dama; species Dama dama. The sequence goes on from NC_083714.1 coordinate 56,494,850, forward strand.
TTGCCCCAAGTTGCTGGCTCTTCTTCCCTCACTTCCTCCCTCATGCTTCTGATTTGTTCATGTTTTTGCCCTTCTTAAGTTGAACTTGCTTATATCCAGTAGCATATCTTGATGATGTTATGATAATCCCTTGTGTGTGTACCTTTTTATAGCTGAAAAAGCACTTCCCATCCATGATCTTACTTCAGGTTCAAGCAAAGAGTGTTGAACCATAATTCCGTTTTGACTTCCCTAAGACCAGTCAGCTTCCTGATGAGTTTAGGTGGCCTAAGTGTGCCTTTGGGACTTGAAAGCAGAAGGAGACCCCCCTGAAGCTTCTTAGGGGCCAGGTTAAAGAATGCCGATGATCCCTGGTGGGTAAATTGCAGACACTGAATGCTAGGGATCGACATAGGTGAATGTTTAACTTGTCTATTTAGCATATATATTTTTGGACTCTCCATATCCTTTTACAACTAGTTTGTTGCTTTCAATTGAGTTACATAGCAGATTTTAGTTACCTCCTCCTACCTACCTTTCAGTATAGCTGAGTTCTTCCCCGCAGGCATGTGGGCATGTATTAGAAAGTTTACACATTAGGTTTAAATTCTCTATGATGTAACTCTGAAGAGGCTACTGACCAAATGGACACCTGTGTCTGAATTTTGATAGCTGATTGATACCTTAGACCTCAATTTCCAACCCCTAAAGTGTATACAGGGATCCCCTAAAGTAGGTCTTAGAGTGTATAGACTCCAGTAAGATTATGAAGGGAGGAAATCAGCTAGCATTCTTAAGGCCTTACTACGTAGCAGGCATTATAACAGAGTGATGGCATTAATCCCCATTCTAGTCTTGTGAATAGGGTGTTCTTCTCCCCAGTTTGCAAAAGAGGATATTGAGGCTCAGATAAGCAGTCAGAACCATTGCTGTGTCTCTCCAGTAACTGTAACCATAGTCCTGAGCCTGTGTGGATGTTAACCTAGTCCTCCTGGGGAATCTGCCCCCCTCAGACCTTCCCTGAGGCACATTTTTACAAAGAGAGGCAGGTGGGAAATTGCACTCCTCCTCTGGGCATCCTGGGTAAAATACAAGAAGAGCCAAACTGGCCCTCCTCACCCCCCTTTCCCATGAAAACACTTCTGAACTGAAATACTCTTTGCTGGGAAGAGATTTGACTCACGGGTCTTCCCAAAGAAGAGCTTGTCAACCCAGGGGAAGCTCCAGTGGGCTAGCTGATCTGAGCACAGGGCCCTCAGTGATGTCCCATTTTCCAGTCCAGACAGATCCCAAGCTAGCAGCAACTACCAAGACCCCAGGAACTTGGAACAGGGACTCCTACTGGCCTGCTGGACAGATGTAGGCCCATGCAACTGGGCTCCTCCACCTTTGGTACCAAGATTACTGTGTAAATTGGGCTTCCCTGGTGGCTCAGTTGGTAAAAAATCTGCCTGCAATGCAGGAGATCCTGGTTCAATTCCTGGGTCAGGAAGATCCACTGGAGAAGGGATAGGCCACACACTCCAGTATTCTTGAGCTTCCCCTGTGGCTCAGCTGGTAAAGAATCTGCCTGCAATGTGGGAGACCTGGGTTTGATCCCTGGGTTGGGAAGATCCCCTGGACAAGGGAAAGGCTACCCACTCTAGTATTCTGGCCAAGAGAATTCCATGGACTGTGTAGTCCATGGGGGTCACAAAGAGTAGGATGTGGCTGAGCGACTTTCACTTTCACTGTGTAAGTTCCACAAAAGGACAAACTGGCAGTTTCTCTGATTAAAAATGAGGGCCTTTTCTCTTGATCTCGAAGAGTTTGGGCTGCCTTTCTGAGTGTCTGGTGTCCTCCGCTAGCATTCAGAAGTTGTTTTGTGGATGTTGCTCCACATTAAAACAACATTTTTTTTTTTTTGATGAGCCTGTGGGGGAGAAAGTGGTCTCCCCGTCCTATTCTTCCACCATTTTGGGACCACCCCTTCTCTTGATTTAATTAGAAAATGTCTCTCCATCTATGTCCAGTTTCTGAGCCCTGTGCACATTGGATGGTGGACTTGTTCTTCTTGCAAAATGATCAGAGAAGAACATTCCATTTATTTACATGGATGTGCATCAGATTTGCTCTAGATGGGAAAATTGGCACAGCATGCCACGTACTGACACAAAATATGAGCTGGTTTTCCTCAAGACTAGCCCTCAGCCTGGGACTTGGCACATGGTAGGGATTGACACATAGATGCTGAATGAATTAGTGAAAGGGAAAGAGGTCCAAGATAGGCTGGCCTCCCCACCTTCAAGATACACTCTGCCTTTAAGGGAGTTTTAGAACCAGTGTGCAAGATACTGATTTTAATCTGAAAAAATCTCTTTCGTGGTTGAAATGGCTCACATTTCTGCAGACTTAAGGAAGAGAGGTGGTTGCATTACACTTTGCTTCTTTTTAGTTGCCTAGAATTTTTAATCATACTTGCTTGACTCACAGTAACGTACACAAACATAATAAATGGTGAGATACTTCATGTGTAAATGTTAAGGTTTCCTTCTTTTAAATGTAATAACTTGGTGCATTTGGCTGTGTGATTAATTTTCTCCTATTATTTGAAGCCATTCTCTTTACAAAATCAAATAAATACTTTTAAGAAATACCAAATATAAAGAGCTAAAAAAAAAACCCAGCATTATCTAGAAACTATACATGCACTAGAGGTGTGCAATTCTAGACCTGTCAGATCTTTTTTAAAAAAAATTAGTTTTATTGGAGGGTAGTTGCTTTACAGTGTTGTGTTAGTTTGTGTTGTACAGCAAAGTGAATCAGCTATACATATACATATATCCCCCCTCCCTTTTGGAGTTCCTTCCTATTCAATAGACCTGTCAGATTTTTTTAGACCTGTCAGATCTTAATGAGTAATGTTTTATTCTTTTGGGCTCATCCTTTCATTGCTGATAGGTGGCTGCTTCATCCTTATTGAGCACTTGCAATGACCAGGAGCACAGTCCCTTACAAGCCCATTCTGTCTCTGGAAATGCATTCCTCAGTTGAGTTACAACCTGTTCCCTTTAACTATCATCCACTGATAATCTATAATCCCTCTCTTGTATGCTAGCTCCTAAAATACGTAAATATGCTTATTGGATTCTTCCTCTGTCAACTCTTCCCATTTAGCACTCCTGTTCCCATCAACTCTGGCAGTAATTCTGAATAGACATCTCTCCAACACCCTCCTCAAAGGTGCCCCCTCAACCACACATCCCAACCCATTCCTCCAGATGTGTACCAACAGGAAAGACTTTTCATCTTGTTCATTAGGGCTAGTGGCCCAGGCTGTCAGAATCCTGTTGAACAGCCATTCTGTGTATCAGGTGATCCATGCTTCCAGGTTTTGTACCCGAAAATATAATTTACATGCCATCTATGTCTTGATCCCACCTGGGGCCAAAAAGGGTTGATCAGGAAATCAGCCCAAAGATAGAAGACATGTCAGAGAAATCCTTCCACTACTGAGTAGGGATGTTGGGACCCAGTATTCAGTTGATATTGAACTAGTATTCCTGTAGCTACATTCTCACTGCACCTTCAGCCACCATCTTGGCTACATGAGTACCATTGGGAAATGAAGAAGATGCTTAACCAATTCAATGGACAAGAACTATAACAATAGCTCCTAACCAGATATTTCTAGGAATCTATTGGTGATAGTATGTGATACGAACACCCACACTCCACCCAAATAGGGTAGTGTTATTTTGAAAAATGACTTAGCAGAGCTGGTTCCCAGCAAGCCAGTTGATCACCATACTCAGCCTCCACTATTCCTCCTTCCCCTCTACAGATCCACACCTATGAGGGCCCTCAACCCATACACCCCACATGGGGTCCTCTGGGGGACTCTACTTAGGAATGTATTCCACCTGTGAATTTCCACAAAACACATTCCTCTTGTCCTGTTTTTCTGCACAATATCTTTCCCCCATGAATTTCCCAGTGGAGGAAATCTTCCACCAGGAGACCCAACAGTGGTTATATTGAATTTGAAGTGGAGATTGCCACCCGGTCATTTGGGACCCCTCTTGGCACTGAATCAACAAGACAGGTGTTTTTACCTGCTGGCTGACTGCTCCTGATTATTGAGGGGGAATGGAGTTACTACTACACCGTGGAGGCAAGAAGGACCATATCTGGAACCTAAGAGAAAAAAATGAAAGTGTCTCTTAGTGTTCCCATATCCAATAATATAAGGTAATGGATGGTTATAATGACTCACGCAGGACCAGTAAGAGATCAGATTGGTTAGGAATAAAGATTTGTATCTTACTTCCACATAAACAACCACAATCAGCTAGATGAGGTCATAGGGAATTGGAGTGCTACTGGAAGAAGGAAGTTATAAATACTGAGTATGACCTCATGGCCAGTTGCCAAAATAACTATAGAAGCTACACATACTTTATCTTGCTTTGTTATTACATGGTTGAATCTCATGCCCATTAATTTTTATTTCTCCCATTTCCAAATGCTGTATTTGAATTGTGTGGGTGGTACTTAATAACCTATAACCTATAGAGTACAGTATATCAAAGTGTAATTATGGCAGAACTAGAGAAGAAACAGACATCCCCCAGAGAATGAGAGTGTATCTAATGGGACTTTTGCCATCCCGCCTTCCTGGAGAAGACAGAGGTGCATTCACCTGTATGAGGAATGGTTGCATCATGCTAAGCAGAAGCATGGTGTTGCTACTGTTACCATTTGAAGGAAAATCATGGAGAGAGAAGTATTATGGATGATGAGTGGTCAAAGAGTTGGACCGTGTTGGATCGGCTGTTAGCAACTAGACCACATCTCTGCCCCTTTGTACAATTTCTACTCAATATATGGGATAGTCCTAGGAACTACATGTTCTAGAATCCCTTATCAAAGTGCCTCCAGGTTTGATTATCCAGCTACTAGAGTACTTTGAGAGAAGAAGAAGCCCTTATTCCCTGGCAGCAGCACTGGGCATTAAGGAGTGTCAAAAAGAGGTTATACCTGGTTTCTTTCCCAGTGACTTCTGGGACACCTCCTGAGAATCATCCATGACAGTTCTGCCTGCAGCTGAAATCACTAGGGGCTTTTCCCTAGTGTATCAGCAGCAGCCTCCCTCCCCTTCACTGCTCCAACCCTTCTACTGGTTGTGAAAGCCACTGATTTCCTATTCTCAACCCTTCCTGCTTAGGGAAGAGTGGCACTGCTTTTCTGATGGGCTACCCTGTTAATACTGTCTCCACGCAGCCTTCCTCTGCGCTGTATACCCTGCCTGTGAGTGGCTTCTGCATCATGTCACCTGTCCTATGAAAAACCCCGCACCAGGCCTTCCACATTGTACACACCAAACCCCTTCTGCACAGTGCTGTAGCCCAAGGAGCACCTTCTGTGCCAGACCCATCACCTAATGACATCTGCAGGATTCTTTTTTCTCTGAACATCCTCTGAACTCAGCCCCACTCATGAATGCCCCCTGTGTTCCCTCCTCATCCCATCCCCCACTGCCCAGGAACTCCTGTCTGCTGACCTGCTCCTCTGGGTGCCCACTATATTGTTAAGAGTTACAGATATCTTAAGATAAATGAGAAAGAGTTTCTTTTATCCAGAATATAGAGCATGAAAGCATCAGCAATGTTCCAAACAAAACCCATAATCATCCTTCATCAGTTAGTTAAGTCCTATGTAATTAATTCTCATTCTGCTCAGTCTTGGGTTAGCAGCCTCATGAACCTATCAGCTTATACCCTAGAGTTCTGAAAACTCTGGCTCACTGCAGTGATAGGATTTCAAAGTTATTTAAGTAATGGCATCAGAAACTTGTGCCTCAGAACATTTGGCAAAGTTCTTTTCCTGAGGGTCTGAGACAGTCCCTTTTTCTTGAAGAGAAAGCATTGTGCCCTGTAGGTGATTGCAAGCGTTTTTGGGGAAGCATAAGTGCAAGACAAAAGATTTAAAATGCCATAGTTAAAGATCTGATGAGAGTTCAACACAAAAATAATGCAACTGACAAGGAAATTTGGTTGTTTCTGTGGCGTGCAACATTTAAAAAGATAACTAGAATTACGATTGCTAACACTACACTGTTCGTTGTTGTTCAATCCTAAGTCGTGTCTGACTCTTGAAACCCCATGAACTGCAGCATGCCAGACTGCCCTGTCCTTCACTATCTCCCGTAGTTTGCTCAAACTCATGTCCATTGAGTTGGTGATGCCATCCAACCGTCTCATTCTCTGTTGTCCCCTTCTTCTACTGCCCTCAATCTTTCCCAGCATAACAGTCCTTTCCAATCAGTCGGCTCTTTGCATCAGGTGGCCAAAGTATTGAAGCTTCAGCTTCAGCATCAGTCCTTCCAATGAATATTCAGGGTTGATTTCCTTTAGGATTGACTGATTTGATCTTGCAGTCCAAGGGACTCTCAAGAGGCTTCTTCAGCACCACAGTTTGAAAGCATCAATTCTTTGGTGCTCGGCCTTCTCTATGGTCCAGCTCTCACATCTGTACATGACTACTGGAAAAACCATAGTAGTAATAGTGTTAGTCACTCAGTCGTGTCCGACTCTTTGTGATCCCACAGACTGTAGCCTGCCAGGCTCCTCTGTCTATGGGATTCTCCAGGCAAGAATACAGGAGTGGATTGCCATTCCCTTCTCCAGAGGATCTTCCCAATCCAGGAATCAAACCCAGGTCTCCTGTGTTGCAAGCAGACTCTTTACTGTTTGAGCTACAGGGAAGACCAGAAAAACCATAGCTTTAACTATATGGACCTTTGTCAGCAAAGTGATATCTCTGCTTTTTAATATGTTGTCTAGGTTTATCATAGCTTTCCTTCCAAGGAACAAGTGTCTTTTAATTTCATGGCTGCAGTCACCATCCACAGTGATTTTGGAGCCCTAGAAAATAAAATCACAGTTTCTCATTTTTCCCCTTCTATTTGCCATGAAGTGATGGAACTGGATGCCATAATCTTAGTTTTCTGAATGCTGAATTTTAAGCCAGGTTTTTCACTCTCCTCTTTCACCTTCAACAAGAGGTCCTTTAAGTTCTATTTGCTTTCTGCCATTTGAGTGGTATCATTTGCATACCTAGGGTTATTGATATTTCTCCTGGTAATCTTGATTCCAGCTTGTGACTCATCCACCTTGGCATTTTGCATGATGTATTCTGCATATAAGTTAAATAATCAGGGTGACAATATACAGCCTTGACATATTCCTTTTCTAATTTGGAACCAGTCCATTATTCCACGTCCAGTTCTAACTATTGCTTCTTGACCTGCATATAGGTTTCTCAGGAGGCATGTAAGGTGGCCTGCCATTCCCATCACCTGAAGAATTTTCCACAGTTTGTTGTGATCCACAGTCAAAGTCTTTAGTGTAGTTAATGAAGCAGAAGTAGATGTGTGTGTGTGTGTGTGTGTGTGTGTGTGTTTTAATTTTCGTCATTTCTCTATGACCCAATGGATATTGGCAGTTTGACCTCTGATTCCTCTGCCTTTTCTAAATCCATCTTGTATATCTGGAAATTCTTGGTTCATGTACTGCTGAAGCCTAGCTTAAAGGATTTTGAGCATTACCTTGCTGGTGAAATAAGCACAATTGTATGGAAGTTTGAACATTTGTTGGCATTACCTTTCTTTGGGATTAGAATGAAAACTGACCTTTTCCTGTGGCCACTGCTGAATTTTCCAAATTTGCTGGCAAATTGAGTGTAGCACTTTAACAGCATAATCCTTTAGGATTTTAAACAGCTCAGCTGGAATTCCATCACTTCCACTAGTTTTGTATGTAGTAATGCTTCCTAAGGCCCACCTTACTTCACACTCCAGGATGTCAGGCTCCTGGTGAGTGATCACACCATCGTGGTTATGTGGATCATTAAGACCTTTTTTGTATAGTTCTGTGTATTCTTGCCACCTCTTCTTAATATCTTCTGCTTCTATTAGCTCCTTGCTGTTTCTGTTCCCTTATCGTGCCCATCTTTGCATGAATTTAAACAGTTTAATATCAGGCAAAGCAGCACCAGGGCATATCATAAACAGTAAGGGCATTGACAAACCTCCAGGAAATTCATACTGTTTTTGAAACATTCATTTCAATAACATTTTGTCCACACAAATGGAACCTAGGGAAGGTTAGGCATCTCTTGTGATTTGACAAAGCCTCCCATGAAATTCAATATATCAAATAAAATTTTTACAAGGTGAAAGATCCTTTGTGATTTTCCAGGGTCTCTCTAGGAAAACTCAAATAGGGTTTCAGAATAAAGACTATATCACTCAAGGGAATTCCTTGGTTGTCCAGTGGTTACGACTCGGTGCTTTCACTGCCAAGGGTCCAGGTTCAATCCCTAGTCAGGGAAATCAGATCCCAGAAGCCTTCTGGCATGGTGGGGGGAATAAACAAGGGATATATCACTTAGGATTTGAGTGTGGGGAAAGTAAAATAAAAGAGGTGTCAGGAAATTTGAACACTGGGTTAAATAAGATCATAGGTCCATAACAAACACTACTTGTCTATTTAACCAAAGTGACAAAATATTTTGAAAGTACATATTGAATGAAATGCAATTATAAAGAACCTTAGTTCTTTCAAAATTGACGAGGTTTGACTGAAGGCCATGATAAAGTCAACATAAAGCAAAGAAAATTATTCTGATAAGAATCTTTGCTTTCTAGGCAGATGATTCAAAAATTAAAGAAAAACATTTTACAGCCTTAGTAATTTTAGTACCAATAATCTAAGGAAATGTTTCCTGTTTAACAGAGAAAATAAAATAAAATAATAAAAATAAATAAAACACACAAACAAAAAAAAATTCTAGTTTTGCATCAGTGTACTATTTGATATCATAGCTCAGTTTTTAAAATATTATATACAAACCCATTGATCTCTAGGCAGCTTTGACCACAAGAAACAAAATCCTTTTTCTGAGAAGCATATCCATTCATGTTTTGTCCTGCCCTTTCATCTTTTTCATTCTTGAACAACCAGTAATTTTACTTTAGGAAAAAATTATTCTTTTTCCTTAAGAAAAACACATCCTGCACATCTTGTATAGTTATCTTAGTATAAGTATCAAGTTTTAAGTTAGCAAAAGATCTTGGAAACTAAGGCTGACATAATATATATAAAACATAATTACTGCTAAAATAAAGTTGTGTGAGAGTAAATTCACTTTCATTAATTCCTGAGAACTTTAAGAGTGTTCAATTCATAAAAAACAGTTAATTATCTCTAAACCAATCATAACAGAGCTCCTTGAAGGGCTTTCATAATCTAATTCGGTAATACCATCAGGGTAGGACATATTATATACACATACACACACATAAACATAAATGTAAGATAAATAAGTCCTGGGGATGTAATGTACAAGATGGAGACTATAGTTAATAAACCTGTACTGTACTGTGTATTTTTGAAAGTTGCTGAGAGGGTAGATTTTTAAAAATTCTCATTGTAAGAAAAAAAACTATGTGCATTGATAAATTTTAACTAGACTTATAATGGTGATAATTTTGCAACATATACAAATATCGTTATGTTATACACTTGAAACCAATATAATGTGTTTTCAGACATGTTTCTTAACCTCCACTGTTCTCTGTGATGGCAATCAGAGCACCTCTTCCCATGGTATCACCTTTTGTGACACCTATCATACCTGTAATGCCATATGGCTGAGTGGGGGCTTCACAGAGCCACAGTGGACTTGTGTTATGAGAGCCCTCAGGTAAAATGCCCCACTTGGGTTCTGTGACTTTCTGACACCAGCAGGTAACCACTTTTTCTTGGCATGGGAAGGAGATTGATTTAACATGCTTTCAATAGTACTTTCTAGTGAAGTCAGGCATATTTAGGTCTGTGTTCCCCTTCTCAGACAAAGGAAATACCTGCACTCAAAAGGGATTCTGTAAGTATCTTGCTCAGTAATCACCCAGCTTTCTAGAAAGGAGAAACACAGAATTTCAGTCCCACTCCAGTCCTCCTGAATCACAGCTTGCACTTTTATCAAGCTCCCCTGGAAGTGGGATCCCACTATATCAGGCCAGATGCACCAGGACCATGCCGTTTATCAGGCCTGGCACGCACCAGTACCGTGCCGATCAGGCATGGTGTGCACCAGTACCGTGCCATTTCCAGACATTGTGACCAGCCTCGGAATTGCAAAGGAACCTCTTGCACACCTAACCCTGCTCACAGCCATTGCAATCAGGACTGGGAGCTCTGGGCCTTACCCTGGAGGGGAAAGTGGCTTCAGCCCTTTCTCTCCTGGCCTCTACCAACTTCCATTGATCAGACGTATTCCTGCTCTGGAATGAGGGGTGTTTGAGGTAGAGAGTGTGTAAACGGGTGGAGGGATTTAGGAAGGTGGGCCTAGGTGAGGGTGGGGGCCACAGGGAAATGAAGGCGGAGGCTTTGGGACAGTAGTTGGATTTGAGTGAGGTCAGGGCTTAAGACAGGCATTGTGCTTGGGAAGAGGTGGGACATGGCTTGAGTGGGGGTAGACATCAGGCTTAAGTAGTGGCAAGGTTTCATTAGGGATGGGACTTGAGTGGGGGTTGGGTCACGGGAAGGGGTGGGCCTTCATGGGGGCAGAGATTGAACTTCCAACGGGGTGGGGATTGGCATTAGGGGCTGAGCTCAGTTGAGGGTGGGGCCTCATTGGAGGTGGGACTTGGATGGGGTGGGCCTTGGTGGCGACCTGGGTCAAACGTGCCGGGAGGCTCAGCGTCAGGGGTGGGACTTAAGGCGTTGGTTGCGCTTCGGTGGAGGTGGGACTTGGCAGCGGGGGCAAGGTTTAAGGGCCAGTGAGGGACTGGAAGTCGCTCAGTCGTGTCCGACTTTTTGCGACCCCCACGGACTATACAGTCCATGGAATTCTCCAGGCCAGAATACTGGAGTGGGTAGCCGTTCTCTTCTCCAGAGGATCTTCCCAACCCAGGGAATGAACCCAGGTCTCCCGCATTGCAGGCAGATTAAGGTTTAAAAGAGGGCTGGAATTGAGGGCGGAGTAATAATAATTGAGGGCTTCCCGATGGCTTAGCCGGTAAAGAATCTGCCAGAGATGCAGGCAGACGTGGGTTCAATCCCTTGGTTGGGAAGACTCCCTGGAGGAGGAAATGGCAACCCACTCCGGTATCCTTGCTTGAAAAATCCCATAGGCAGAGGAGCCTGATGGGCTATGGTCCATGGGGTCACAAGAGTCGGACACATAAGCACGCGCACTGCAGCAATAATCTTAATTGCACTAGCGCTGAATACCAGTTGAGCAGTTTCTTGTAAACCTGTACCAGAGTGCTTGTGAGCACTTCTGTAGACTCAGAATTGGCACAGCCTGAGCAGGGGCTTGTGAGGCAGAACCTCGGCCTTGCCTGGAACAGATCCAATGAAGCAGTGTCCACTGCCCCAGCACCAGGGACTGCCTGTGTGAAGCGCTGGAGAGCAGGTCTGGTGCTGCCTGTGGGTGGAATTCTAGCATCTGCACTGCCACTGGATCCCTAACCAGCATGGTGAACAGCTGTGAGATGGAAGAGGCCTCTGTAACCCTGGCAAAAAGCAGGAGGGGCGGGGTTGCCTGCCAAGGTTTACAGGGTCTGCAGGGTAGGGTCACACCTCTGCTCGGAGTCGTCTGTTCCTGCAGTGTGGCACTGGAGACCCTTTTTGGGTCCCTTTTCTGCCTCTGATTCTAGCTTCCAGACAGCTGGAAAACATAGGCTCATGTTTTCGGCTCTTGGTTCTTGCTGCCCAGCCCCCATCTTCCCTCCCCACAACAAAAGATACTTCTTTGGTTAGAGGCCAGTGACATCACCTGTTGCTCCTTAACCTTACCTACCACATGACACCCTTCTGTGATGGAAACCCATGGCCCATGCTGTCCTTGGTATCCATGGCAATATGACAGCTTGTCACACATTCTCTTCAGTTCTTCCCATCAGTTTCATTGCCTTGTGCAGAGCTCCAGTCATCTTTCTCATCTGTCAGGCATTTTCTGAGGAAGGAGGGAACTGGACCTCTTCGTCCTCTAACCTTTGCCCCAGAGAAGTGGGTACCAGATGCCCTGGGACTGCACAGGCCTGAGCCAGGGCATGGGCATGCACACACGCGTGCGTGCGCGCGCGCGCGCGCACACACACACACACACACACACACACACACACAGGCTTTGTCAGGCCCCGCCTCCTACCTCTGGCCTTTTCACCACAGTCACCTCCAGGACACACAGCAGAGTCCTGGGACTGTGAGGAGGAGCCCACAGCAAGCGGAGGTCAGCAGGGACACGATGAGGTGGAGGAAGCTGGGCCTAAAGAAACCCCTCCATCAAATGATTGGGGAAGCCCTGGGAAGCAGGGGCTGAATCCCTGTGACCAGAAAGGGGAAGGGGGTAGTGGAGGGGTTTTGGTGGGGGTTGGGAGGGTGGGCATTAATGTTGTTCTCACTCCATTTGCATATATAGGCTGTGGAAAACGGAGACGATTCGGCCTTCATACTTGGCATTGACCCAAAATTCCTTGACTTCTGGTCACATTGTGAGCTGATTACTGCCCTTAGTATTAGACCAGTCCATAGAAACTGGGAGCAATGGCTGTGACTGTTGGAGGATTGGTGCAGAGGAATGGACCTGGACCCTAGGAAGGTCTTGCTAATTGTGGGGATCCCCATGGAGTGTAGTGAGGCGGAAATTAAAGAGACCCTGAGGAGGGGCTTAGAGTCCCTCTGCACCTACAGGGTGCTGGGCACAATGTTCAGAAGGGAAGACCAGGCTAAGGCAGTTTTCCTTGAATTGACTGACACTATCAACTATGCTACCGTGCCCAGCCGGATCCTAGGAAAGGGAGGTACCTGGGAAGTGGTGAAATCCCGTAGCCCAGGTGAGGAATTTATCAACAGACTGAAGTACTTCCTAAAAGATGAGAGTCGAAGAATGGTAGATGTGGCCAAAACCCTGGGCTACAGCACTCACTCTGAGGGGGCAGAGCCAGAGGGCTTGGCTCAAATCAGGCAACCAGTCTTGCAGCCTCTGAAAGAAAGCCTGTGGTACCAAAAACTCAAGACGTTTTCAGGAAACACTCTCCCAGGACCAGGTGAAGAGAGCTTTGAAACCTGGCTAGAGCAAGTGACTGAGATGATGCAGCTATTGCAGGTGTCAGATTGAGAAGTGGCGGCATTTGCTGGAGAGCTTATGCAGCCCTGCCTAGTCCATCATGTGGGTGCTCAGGGTCAGCAATGACTCCATGACAGTGGAAGAGTGCCTGGAGGCCCTGAAGCAGATATTTGGGGCTAGAGAGGACCACAGAACCTTACAGTTTAAGTTATCCCAGACCTTCCAGAAGTCTAGAGAGAACACCTCTTGTTTTGTGGTACGGTTAGAGCCCCTGATTCAGAAAGCTGTGCAGCACAGCCCTTTGTCAGTGAGAAGCACAGACACGATTCACCTGAAACACATCCTAGCTCAAGCCTCCATGACCACTGCCCTCCAGGGCAAGCTCAAGCTACTGGATCAGTGAGAGTGTGTGCCCACTTTCCTGCAGTTAATGAAGCTCCTTTGAGATGAAGAGGAGTGTGAGGCCCCCATGGCAGTGACCGAGAAGAATCAGGGTCCAGCAGAAAGGGTCTGCAGGGCATCAGAAGACAGTGTCCTGATCCCTCAGGTCATGGTACAGGCAGGGTCAATTGCTGAGAGTAGCACTCAGACCATCCAGGAAGGGATCGTTCCATTTCTGAAGTGCAGGTGGCTATCTTCCAGCTGTGACACTGAGGAGGAAGGCCACAGCCAGGCATTATTTCCTAGGGCCGAGAACCAGCCTCCAGCAAAGCCCAGGCCTCAGCTGGCAGCAGAAAAGTCGGGGAACAAGAAAGGGGCTGGGACCATTGAGCCACCCCAAGCCCTAGGAACCATAGGCTCAACATATCCAGGTACCCCCTCTGCCAGCAGACAACAGAAGTGTAACGGGGGAAGAGGCAGTCCACACAAACAGGGGGAGCCCTGAGTGGGACAGAGGGGCAGGGCAGCCAGGCCCAGCCCCCTCAGCCTCTACCAGCTGGAAGGTGCTCCACCAACCAAGCCAAAATCAATTCAGGGAGGTGCAGGAGACCCAAGTAGGGGGCCATCAGGTGCAGCAAAAGGGGTGCCTGTGCCTCAGACAGAGACCCCAACTTAGCAGAGACTGAAGGTGTAGTCAGGGGCTCTGGCATTGGCCCTGGCTTCTGGCCACCTGCAAACGCCCACCCCATAGGCTCCGAGTTAACGATGCTGATGGTCCCCCAGGCCACATGGGGCCTAGAGGAGCCTCTCTGGAGGCTATCTCTGCCACAAGGTGCCAGCGCTGGCAAGGAAGAGCTGTGGGGCAGACGGGAGATGCTCCGGTGGGGAGACCGCAGGATCCAGCCTGTCTTCAGAATCATCTACACTGCCCTAGGGAGTCCCCAGGAAGGCAGCACCCTGGAACCTTTCTGAAGTTGAGGGCAGAGGACCCAGTGGCCCATGGCACCCAGCACCAGCCTACAAGCCGTCTTCCCCCACCCCAGCCCCTGCAGCCTGGAAGGACTGTAGGGACAAGGACAACAAAGACTGTGAGCAGATGATAGGGCCCTGGGTACCTGCTGGGCCAGTACCCCACAACTGGCTTTGGTGTGAGTGGGTGTGTGTGTAAACTTTTGTTCCAAAGGAGGAAAAGGGGAAGGAGGAGGGAGAGGAGGAGGGGGATGCAGGAAGAGGAGGAGGATAATTCATTGGTGGGAGGGAGGGTTCTTTTGTTCTGCTTAGGTTTGAGCTTGGTCACTGGAGACCTGGGGCTTGCCTGGAGAAGTACCACTCACCAGTTGCCAATGCCAAGGTCAGCCCCAAAGCCTGCAACTGGAAACAGCCCTGAGTGGGCAGCCCCTGCCTAAGTGAGGGGTGCCTGCAAACAGCTGTTGCCCACACTGGCCTGGGAGATGTTAAGGGCCATGTCATGGTGCCTGGGCCTCCCCCTCCCACCCCCCTAGAGGGGACCCCTATTCAGTATCCCCTGGGGAAGGCTGATCCCTGTCCTGAGAAGTCCAGACGTGTCCCTGTAGGCCCCCTAGTGACCCAGGTCTCAAGGAACCCCTCCCTGCTCCAGTCCCCTCTCCCCTCCCCAACAACACACACCCCCACACCCCGCAGAGCCTTGCGGTGCCCAAGAACCTGGGCCGGGTGTCCCCACCTACCCAGTCAGCCACCACTGGGCCCTGCCACATGCCCTGAGCTTTAGCACCAGCCAAGGCCCTACCCGCTGTGGTCCCGGGTCCTCAGCTCAGTGTGTGCTTTCCCGGTGCAGATTCAGGCTCAGTTCTGCTTGGTCTCCTGGAGATGTGCATGTGTTCTTCTCTGAGCAGTTCCCCCCACCGTGGCCCAGAGACACCCCAGCCCACTCTCAGGAACCAGTGGGAAGGAGGGGATGGATGAGGGCTCGGCCAGCGTCCACCCCGGCACTTCTGGAAGGAAGATCTGCATCGGGGCTGCAGCGGGGCTTTGGGAGGCCCCCAGGACCTGTGCTCTGCTGGGCCACCCTGTGCTTCCTCGGGATTCTGCATCCTCGGCCTGGTGCAGCGTGCCCTGCTGTGTGACTGACTTGTGCCCACCATAGGGCATGTGGGCCCAAGCGGGAGGAGCTGCCCTGGGGAGATTGGGCATTGCCAGTGTCCACCTTCCTGGCAAGACACGGCCTGTGAGGCCCTCAGGAAGGGAGAGTGTGGGGGGAGGGAGGGCCACTGTGTGGGGGCAGCGCGGGCACCTCGTTAGGAACCCTGGGAGGAGGGGAGGGCAGGACCGTGACCTGTGGCCGTTAGGAGTTCTTTGTGATATTCCCCGTCTTCAATGGTTTCAGTCAGTGCTGCTCTTCAATAAAGTTTCCTGAAAGTTTCAGCTGTCTTGTCTCTGCTCTGGATAGTGGAGGGGAGGGGCTGCCTGGGGTGGGGGTACAGTGGCCTGGTACCCCTATTCGGCACTGCAGTGAGGTCCTGGCAGGGTCCGAGATGGTCTGTGTGGCCCCCTGGGCCGGACGGAGCTTGGCGACAGGGATTTGTGGGCAGGTACTGTGGCTGGTTAAGTCCCCAATAATCTCAGGGAGCCCCCAGGAATGAGTGGGTTAGATGTGGGGGGAGGGTAGGGTCAGTTGGTAGGACGCCAGGCTCCAGGATCCCTGGCAGCTCCATGGGGACTCCAGGCACCCAGATGGTTCAGAGAGGTCACGTGTGCCATCCCAAGGACCAGCCAGCCACAGAAAGGTCCTGGTGTGAGATCATGGCCACTGTTAGGAGTGTGGTGCAGGATTCCAGGGCACGGATGTTTGCCCACCTTCCTGAGATTGGTCTACCCCTGCTGGCCAACAGCGGCCAGCCCGGCTCTGGGCACCCAGGGACGGGGGTGGTGGTGGTGGGGGGGTGGTGTGATGTCCGAGGACAGGAGGGTGGGCCAGCAGGAATTCCACAACCCCCTTTCCTTAGAGGCGGGGAAAGGCTGGCAGCACTGTTCTCCACTTTGAGTGCAGGGCAGGGTGGCCAGCTGAGAGCCACAGGCACCCCTCTCCCTGTCTCACTCCCCCGCACTAGTCCTGTGTTCTGGTAGCAGGCAGAAGGCAAGGTGCGGGGATGTCAGTAGGAGGCTGCAGACAGGGGCCCAGCGATAGCCCCTTCCTGCCCAGAGGCTGACTCGGGGTCTGCGGCTCCCCCAGAACCCTTGGTGAGCAGTGCATTCACCAGGGTAGAAAGCACCAGATTCCAGAGACATTTTCTCGAGCCTGAGGCCATCCTGCGTGCGCCTGCGTGTCTGTGCCCCGTGAGGTTGCGCGTTTACGTCCGGCGCCTCTGCGCCTGCGCGCTTCGCCATTTCCTGCAGCCGCGAGCTTGCGTCGCGGTGCTTATCGGGAAAAGCGACCATCCACGCTTCCAATGGCTACCCTGGGCGCGAGAAGCCTCGGTGGCAGTTCCCATAACGGCCGCCAGATGGCGGGCAAGGATCACAATTCTGCCTGCCGCCCATCTTGGGCGCCCGGGGCTCTCGTTGCCCATCCCCCAATGGCCTGGACGATCTGAGTGTTCCCACTGGCCTAGAGCTGACGCAGACCCCCTGAACCCCAGTGCACCATCACCACAGTGCAGGCGGAGGCGGGAGAGAGGAAGGGAGCTGGGTGCCCGCAAAGATCCAAAGGGGATGTTTGGCGAGTTGCCCTGGTGGTCTCTGGACGCTGGATGCCCGTCTTCAGAGCTGGCTGCGGCCAGGACCCATGGACACGCGGGGAGGGCAGCTCGACCCTTCAAAGCCGAGGGACCCTGAGTGGACCTGCAAACTCAGGGCGCTGGGGCTCCGTGGGGAGGGGACGTCGTTATCAAGAGGTGGAGGAGTGAGATGGACCGATTGGGTGGTCCAATCTGCAGAGCAGTGGCTGGCGCCTTTCCTTTTTCAGTGGTAGAAAGGGAGTAGAAGAGAAATGAGAGGATTACCCTGATTACCAAGTTGTAGAACTACGCTTAAGTCTGCGACCTCTGTTACTGTCATTACAATATATACTGCTTCCAGTTTGTGGGTAGTTACTACTGCTAAGGCCTTGGTGAGCCTGGTGGGCATGGTGCTCAGGCAGTCGGTTCAGCCATGAGTGAGAGGTGCCTCTTCAACTGTCCTATTTGTTATCTAACTTCCTGCCTCCCAGATGCTTATGCGAGTGCACCGACTCTTCTATTTAGACATCTAACATGGTTATGCCTCTTGTTGTCTTCCTTTATACAATCAGGTTCTGCTTTTCTGCCTTATTTGATTTTTATTTCTTCTAGCAAAAGCTCTCCCTGAATTAAGGCCAGGCACAGCCCAGGCCATTTTGAGGTTTCTATTTCCAGCCCTAAAAGCCTCCATTTCCCAGAGCCGCAACAGTGCAGGGAAGAGTATCACTTCCATCCCTTATCATTGGTAGAATTTGGCCTTTCCTTTTTCAGCTAGCCATTCCTCTCCCCCTTGTGCGTGATATCTAGGTAAACTGGGAAGAAAGCCTGGGTGCTCTTTCCTTTAGCACCACAGGGAGATCAGAACCATGTGTGCTGGTAACTACATGTGAGAACTCTCACTTTGGCCCCACCTCTTCTCCATGGTAAAATCCCAGGCCACTCTCTATTCCTTGCTCTCAAAAGTCACTTCACAACTGGTTGAGAGGCTTGTCCTGCTCTCTTCAGAACCCTTGATTCTGAAAGTAATGAACCATTTCTTGACTTCTTGATGTGGGTGGGGTGTGTGTGTGTGTGGGGGGGGGTGTCATTGGTCTCCACATCCAAACCAAATTTTAGGTTGTCATTCATTGTCTTTACATTGGTGGAAGTTATGTGCAAGTATACGGAACTGCACACCACTCGCACCCCATCCCCCCCCACAGACTACCAAGAGATTCAATTACAAACAATATCACAGGAGACATGACAGAGATTAGAGCCACTTTTAAAGATTTAGGGGTGGTGGTCCCCATCATATCTCCATTTGCATTGCTAGTCTGTTGACTGCAGAAATTGGTTGAATCCTGTAGAATGACACCACCCTTATGGCAGAAAGTGAAGAGGAACTAAAAGCCTCTTGATGAAACTGAAAGAGGAGAGTGAAAAAGTTGGT
Source organism: Dama dama (assembly GCF_033118175.1). Lineage (NCBI taxonomy): Eukaryota > Metazoa > Chordata > Mammalia > Artiodactyla > Cervidae > Dama > Dama dama. Next base: position 56,513,456 of record NC_083714.1, read on the forward strand.
TTAAAGCTCAACATTCAGAAAACTAAGATCATGGCACCTGGTCCCATCACTTCATGGCAAATAGATGGAGAAACAGTGGAAACAGTATCAGACTTTATATTTTTGGGCTCCAAAATCACTGCAGATGGTTATTGCAGCCATGAAATGAAAAGACACTTACTCCGTGGAAGGAAAGTTATGACCAACCTAGATAGCATATTAAAAAGCAGAGACATTACATTGCCAACAAAGGTCCATCTATTCAAGGCTATGGTTTTTCCAGTGGTCAGGTATGGATGTGAGAGTTGGACTGTGAAGAAAGCTGAGCACCAAAAAACTGATGCTTTTGAACTGTGGTGTTGGAGAAGACTCTTGAGAGTCCCTTGGACTTCAAGGAGATCTAACCAGTCCATCCTGAAGGAGATCATTCCTGGGTGTTCATTGGAAGGGCTGATGCTGAAGCTGAAACTCCAGTACTTTGGCCACCTCAGGTGAAGGGTTGACTTATTGGAAAAGACCCTGATGCTGGGAGTGGTTGGGGGCAGGAGGAGAAGGGGACTACAGAGGATGATATGGCTGGATGGCATCACCGACTCGATGGACATGAGTTTGGGTAAACTCCGGGAGTTAGTGATGGACAGGGAGGCCTGGGGTGCTGCAATTCATGGGGTCGCAAAGAGTTGGACACGACCGAGCTACTGAACTGAACTAGGTCCATGTTATGTGGCCATTGATTTGATGAATACATTCCTTTCTATTCCAACCAATCAGAGAAAGAGGATGACAAGTAGTTCACAATCATGTAGACAGACATCTCTATTTACAGTTTACTCCACTGCTATGTTAACTCTCCTGCCCTACATCATACCCGACCTCATAACATAGTACAAAGAGATGTGGATCATCTAGACAGCCCATAGAACATCACTCAGATCAGTTAAATGACATGATAATATCAATTGAAGAAGATGAGTAAGAGGCATCTGTAAGACACATGTGCTCAAGAGCATGGGAAGTAAACCCTATGAAAATCCAGGGAACTGACAATTCAGTAAAGTTTTTAGGAGTTAAGTAATCAGAGGCATGCCAGGATGTCCCCTCCAAAGTGCAAGACAAATAATTGCATCTTGAATCCTCCACCACAAAGAAGACAGCAGGGTTATTGCTACAGTCCATATGATGATGCAGAAGGCTCAGAGCTGGGGTGCAGGAGAGGAACCTGCAGCAGGTCCAGGCTGCAGTGGAAGTGTGGACCATCTTTTATGACAGCCCTCATGGTGGCAGATGTATCAGTGATGGGCAGGGATGCAGTGTCAAGTTCAAGGCCAGCCCCTGTAAGAGAATTGCCACCTAGGTCCCTGGGGTTCTGGAGGAAGGCCATGCCATTAGCATCAGAGATTATATGTCTTTCTAGAAATAGCTTCTGGTGTGTTTCTGGGCCCTGGTAGAGACACATGCTTGACTATGGGACACCAAGTTGCTGGGGTCCAGCCCCAGCAGGATCCAGGGGTACCCTCAGGATGAACGGTGTCGGCGAGAGAGAGAGAGAGAGAGAGAGAGGGAGAGGGAGAGGGAGACAGAGAGAGGGAGAGAGGGAGAGAGAGAGGGAGAGAGGGAGAGAGAGAGGGAGGGAGAGAGGGAGGGAGAGAGGGGGAGAGAGAGAGAGAGAGAGAGAGGAGAGAGAGAGAGGGAGAGAGGGAGAGGGAGAGAGGGAGAGAGAGAGAGAGGGAGAGAGAGAGAGGGAGGGAGAGAGAGAGAGAGAGAGAGAGAGAGAGAGAGAGAGAGAGAGAGAGAGAGAGACCAGACTGGGGGTGTGCAGCAGAGTCTGGCAATGCTTTATTTTTTTTACTGTACCTTTTATACCCTAATTTAGTACATTTCTAAGGGGAAGATAGTTTAACATTACATCAGCTTGTCCTTCACAAAACCAGGGTGTTTTCTGCATACTTCTTTGTTTATGAGGGTCTTGTACATTATCTTCTGGTCTTGGAGTCTATTGACATTTTATACAAGTCAGGTGAATGTAAACCTATTTTTTCCTTTCTGTGGTGATCTTAACAGAAAAGTTGCAGTCTCTTAGGGCAACATTACAGCATGTCACAACATAGTAGAAGTATAACCTTGTTAACACAAAAGTTGATTCTTTTGCAGAAGTTGTCAGTTGAATTTATCTAAGAGGTTTATCCCACACAGACTCTGAGGCTTTGGTGAGGCAGCCCTTGCCTAGCACTCCTGGCTAATAATTAACAACCATCTCATTGGTACCACACTAGGGTTAAGCTCTTATTTTCCTAGATCTTTAACTATATTAACAATGGTTTCCATAGCACAACCTTAGCACATTAAGAGCAAAAATACAGCAAGCAAATGTTAACCCAATAGCCACTTTTAGAATAATTTTTCTTGTATTTTCTAACAGGGCTTCCTCACTCCCTGAAGGGCTCTATGTCTATTAGGGCCTTTATATGATCAGGTTCTTTATGCTGTTTTATGATTAGGGTATTATAAGCAGTCATGCATATTAGTACCAAGGGCATAGACACATTTGCTAATCAAACTAGAATGCCAGCAAAGGAGTTTAAATTGAAACACTCATTTCATCCTGGATAATCTCATAAAATACCACCACCTGGGAAACTTATTTAAAGTTCTAAATTGATTCTTACTTGGAAAGAGATCAGGGAAGGCCTTCTGCCTGTGTCACAGAAATTAGGGAGTAGTCTATTGAAGCAAGCATCAGAAAGACAGATATCATCTTTAAGGTGAGTGCTGGGGGCAGCTTTTCGGAATCCCTGAAAACCTGATCCGCCTTGCCTGTCAGGTTTTCTCCTCATGACCTTGTCATGGGTGGAGTCTCGTGAGCTGGCCTTTTCAAAATCCCTGAAAATATTATCTGCCTTGCCTGTCAGGTTTTCTCCCTCATGACCTTGTCATGGGTAGGATCTTGTGTGTTGGCTCCTGGCACCAAGTGTTTTGGCTTTTCTCCTACCTTTGCCATGAAAGAGGAGGAGAGGTATTCTCTACCCTCAAATGAAATGTGTCAGTTCAGGTCCTTCAGGAAGCCAAACTGGAGTTGGAAAATGTGAAAGATGTATGTTTCACCATGCATTGCCCAAAATGTCAGAGATGCAGCCTATTAAGAAGCAGAGACATTACTTTGCTGACAAAGGTCCATCTAGGCAAAGCTATGGTTTTTCCAGTAGTCATGTATGGATGTGAGAGCTGGACCATAAGGAAGGCTGAGCACCAAAGAATTGATGCTTTGGAACTGTGGTGTTGGAGAAGACTCTTGAGGGTCCCTTGGACAGCAAGGAGATCCAACCAGTCAATGCTAAAGGAAATCAACTCTGAATAGTCATTGGAAGGGCTGATGCTGAGGCTGAAGCAACAATCCTTTGGTCACCTGATGCGAAGAGGCAACAAGTTAGAAAAGACTCTGATGCTGGGAGAGACTGAGGGCAGGAGGAAAAGGGGGAGACAGAGGATGAGATGGTTGGATAGTATCACCGACTCAATGGACATGAGTTTGAGCAAACTCCGGAGATAGTGAAGGACAGGGAAGCCTGGTGTGCTGCAGTCCATGGGGTCGCAAAGAATCGAACACACCTGAGTGACTGAACAACAACAGCAATGCATCGCCACAGATGCTAGAGATACAAGGGACATTGAAACTACTCGTGGTTCCTGCCATTGTGGAGCTTAGAACTGCTGAAGGAATTGCAGAAATACATATGTAATCATCGGAGAAGGCAATGGCAACCCATTCCAGTACTCTTGCCTGGAAAATCCCATGGGCAGAGGAGCCTGGTGGGCTGCAGTCCATGGGGTCGAGAAGAGTCGGACACGACTGAGCGACTTCACTTTCACTTTTCACTTTCATGCATTGGAGAAGGAAATGGCAGCCCACTCCATTGTTCTTGCCTGGAGAATCCCAGGGACGGCAGAGCCTGGTGGGCTGCCGTCTATGGGGTCGCACAGAGTCGGACACGACTGAAGTGACTTAGCAGCAGCAGCAGCAGCAACATATGTTATCATTGTGTTAAGTGCTTAAGAAAAGCAAGTACTACAAGATTGCATTAGAGAAGAACTTAACTTAGGTGGGGACAGGAATGCCAGTTGAGGTGCTGTTGGTGAAGGGAGAGGAATACTGAAACATGAAGGATGAGTAGGACTTGGCCAGGCAAAGAGTGAGGGAGGTTGTGCTCAGGCAAAAAGAACAGAGTATGCAATAGGCAGAAAAATGACCTCTACCTCAGCCATCCACTTCCCCTGGTCACTTCCCAGGCATTGCCATCTCCTACAACTGCCCTCTCCCACCTCGATCATCAGTGATTCAAGTGTCCCACTCTCTGATTACAGACTCCTCACTGTGGTCTTTTTCCAACCTCTTCAGAGCCTTCATTGATTTTTTTCTGTCTCTGTCAGCCATCTCCTTCTTCACTTAATCTTTTTATTTAAAAGACCGTACTCAGGTATAATTGAAATGCACATTCTTAAAGTGTACAGTTTGATAAATGTTGATATCTTTTTACACCCATGTAACCATCATGATGATCAATATAATAAACATTTCCATCCCCCTCAAGCTTTCTCATATCCCTTTGGCTCCTTAAGACTCTAATTTTGTCTCTCTGGGCCTGTGAGACCACTGAAAGCTGTGTTGTTTTTTTTTTTCTTTTTTGGTCCCCAGATATAGCCATCTACCTGGATGAAGCCTGGATTCTCAGCCTCCTTTACTGTGCCCTAGAATTGGCAAATGTCTCCAGACGAAAAGAAACTGCAAAATGTCAGTGTATCTTTCCATGGTTCTCCTTTATCCAGCATGTTGGCTCCTTAAGTCCTGATCACTTCAGTAGTTCTCCAATGGCTTTAACTATTTTTGTCATACGATTTTCAGAGTAATGCAAATAATTATTTCCGTTATTTACCTTGTATATACCAGTAAGTAAATAGAAACCTATAAGGTTTAATTTAATTGGTTAAGAACACAGAAGTGAGGAAGCTGGAATTCCCAGTCAGGCCATTTCAGCTCCAACGAATGTGTTTGAAACACACACACACACAATCTATATCCATATCTGTATCTATATCTCTGAATTGTTAAGTGCAAGCAGGTAGGCTGAAGACTCAGGGAAAAGTTACTTTTACAACTTGAGTCCAAAGGCAGTTTGGAGGCAGAATTTCTTCCTCTTTGAGGGACCTCAGTCTTTTTCTCTTAAAGCCTTCAACTGTATGGATGCAGCCAACTTAGATTATGAGATTATGGAGAATAATCCATTTATAGTGCACTGATTACAATTTCAATCACATCTAAAAATAATTTCACAGCAACATCTAGAGACATGTTTAACCAAGCAACTGGGCAGTATAGCCTAGTCAAGTTGACACATAAAAACAGCTACCATGCTCCCTGACTGTATTTTCTTTGTAACAGTTCAAACAATGGGAAGAATAGAGAAGAAATAGTGTCACACTCTCGCCTCTGTCCCCTTCCCTTCACAAAGAACACTGTCAACCTCTCAGTGAACATCCTTCCAGAACTCTGCCTATTCCTTTAACACTCATACATATAAATATATACATATACAATGTGGTTTATTTAAATGGGATCATTCTACAGGTATTGTTTGTGTCTTATTTGCCCTCTTGAATGGTAAGTGACATATATTTATCCTTTTATTTACTTGGACAAACATTTATCTAATATTTATAATATTAAATGATACAATTGAGTAAAAAGCAAAAGTCCATATTTGACCCCCTTCCTGAACCTCACTTTCATCCTCAAAAATAAATACTGTTATCATTTAAGGAAGCAGATCACTTAATTGGCTGCCTGTCCCACGATCCAGATTCTAGAATCTCCAGACAGTATTTATTTGGCACCCCGACCCTGGTCTGAGGCCCTTCTGCCCCGAGCATTCACTACTTGGGTAGAGAATGCTCCTGAGCTAGACTGGCTCCATGGCTAGTCAGAGTTCCCATGAGGCACACGCAGCCTGGCTGGTCCCATCAACTGATGGGGAACCTGCATCAGGGGACTCCCGTGATTTCTCCCCAGATCTAAACGTGGACTGAGGGGAGGTTTTGGAGAAGCAGGGTGAGCAACCCGAGAGCAAAGATCCAAGCCTCCAAGACAATTTGCCCCCACAGGGCCTGAACCCAAAAACAGCCAAGGAGGAAGAGAACAACGCCATCCTCAGGCTGTCCTTCCCCAGGAAGCTCTGGAGGATTGTGGAGGATGTGGCCTTCACCTCTGCATGCTGGAATGACGAGGAAGACATGGTGGTCATCAGAGTAGATCTCTTCCAGATGGAGGTCCTCCAGCACAGAGGCATGGACCAGATCTTCGAGACAGACAGCATCAAGAGTTTCATCAGTGAACTGAACCTGTATGGGTTCAGTAAAATCTGCCCTTCGGGTCACTCTGCAGGGAAGAAGATGATGATGGTAACACAGAAAGCCCTTCTGCAGAGACTAGACTAGACAAGCTGAGTGCTGGATGGGTTTCATTTCCCACGAAAAATTCTTCTCATAAGAGGGTGGTTAAGGAAAGAGGAGAAAGCAGGATGTGTTGTGTTCTACCACCCCTCTTAGACAGGACCCACAGTGGTGACCCCAAACCTTGAGAGGCCACTTGATGTCAGGGAGGGCCAGTAACACCTCAAGTGAAGACAGCCCCAGGGGAGCTCTAGGGAACAACATGCTAGGGACTCGTAACCTGCCAGGAATGAAGAGACCTTGTCTCCACAGTTAGGCAAGGCTGGGATGGTGGTGGGGAGGAGGGCAGCGAGGAAGGGCTCTTCTCCCACCCGATGGCTAAAGTGATTCATTTCCTTTCAGGTCTATCCCAACTCCAACTTTCAGAGAGACAAGCCTCTCCTCCTGCAGAACATCCAGAGGAAAGGCGACCCGGGAACAACTGCTCAGCCTGCTGCCAGCACAACAGCGACCACGAAGAGAAAGAAGTGAGCAGTGGCAACCAGACACTCTCCTCGACTCCACCACAACCAGTGCACCCAAGAGGCGAGCAAGAAAGTCCAGAAGGGAACACCACCTGCTCACAGAACCCCCAGCTGGTGCTCATTTGTATTCTCTGGCCTTTGGTCTATGGGCAGTGTAGCTGGGCGGGCCGGGAGAAACTATCTCCCCAGCGAGCAGGGCGGTCACAGCGGAGAGGGCACGTCCAGCAATGCCACGTCTGTGCCCCCAGCTACTTCTGGAAGGGATGGAGCAGGGGAACTGCCCGAGAGCCCCCCCGAGTACCCAGATTATGATTCAGTGATGGCTTTGCACAACACCTGCTACTCCATCCTGATGGTGGCCCTTTCAGTCATGGCCCCAAACGAGGCCCCTGAGGTGGAGGAGGAGCAGGGAGAGTCCTCAGATTACAAGTGTGTCCTCTGTGAGCAGGTCAAGGACAAGCCCAATCCCTGACTGCTAGGTCCCTAGGGACACTCAAAAGTACTCTCTTGTAATCAAATAGATTTCTGGCTGTAATAAAGTAGAGCAAAACTCCACAGGAGTAAATAAAAAATTGAATGAGAACTGTGAGTCTCCCTTCTTTCTGTCTGTCCATGCTATTCACACATGGCACAGGGTGAACCAGATGAGGCTGGAAGCCCATGCCCCAGGCAGGCTTCAGTCCGGTCCCCATGGTTCCTTTTCAACTGAAGCAGCAGCATTTCACACGCTCGGCCAAGGGTCTGACCCACAAGCCGAGCGCTGAGGCGAGCCCAGGACAGGCTGGTCCCTGGGCCTTGCCTGCCACTCAGCAGATGGCCCAGCCGGGCTCCTGATCTTGGGGGTGTCACCTTCCTTGAGTCTTGCACCCTGAAGCAGAAGGGGCTCCTCAAGGGTCCCCCAACAATGCCACAACTTTCTGATCAGCAGCTGAGCATCTCTAGCTCCCGATCCAGGGGCCTGTTTCTGGGCCTGTGGGCCTCTCTGTGTGCTGGATGCCTCTCCACCTGCCGACACACAGCCTGGCCCCCAGCCTTCCCCCATTGCCCCCTGGACACTGTTCCAACATCGGCGAGTCTGGACCAGAACAGAGAGGAAAAACACTAAGCGGTTTCCTATCAACACATTTCTCTCAACCACCCAGACCCAGCAGGGCCAAAATGAATGGCAACGCCATCTTATCGTAAAGGTCAAAGTCCGGGAGACTCCTGCTGAGTCCAGAGCAGCACTGAACGAGGGGTGTCCCGGCACCCCGACCCACACAAAGTTGGCAGCACATTCCAGGGTGGGGCCAATTCAGACTGAACCAGACGGGCACGTCCAGGGTGCAATGGTGACGACAGTGTCACCATGTGCTGGTCTCTTGTCACCTTTTGAAAGCTCAGCTTGGACAGGCCTCCTGCCCAAAGGGGATCAGATGCTGGGGGATGTCCACCAGGAAGATGTCCTTCCCGCCCCTTCTAGGGACAGGCTGCAACAGCCAGCGGGGGTTGGAGAGCACAGTCAGGTATTTCTGTCGCAGATCAGGCAACAGGGCTTGATTTTCCAGCTCCTCCATCTCTTTGGGATCTAGGTTTTCTGGGCACTGCAAAGTGTCCCCAATGTCCACGAGACCTGTGTGCAAAGACAGGACACAGAATGAGAACAAGGTCATTCAAAGTCTCGCGTGCTAGAAACTAAGACGTATCATGGCAAGGAACCAGGGTGAACTGAATCCTCTGGCTGAGCATTCCAGATGGGCTCACATTGGCAAAGGGAATTTGGGGCAAGGCCAAGCGAGGGAAGAATCGAAATGAAAGGGAGAGGCCTGGTGCTCCACAAACCTACCAGGCCACAGGCAGCTCTCAGTGTGCCCACTGCAGGCTGGAGGGACAGAACAGGAGGGCCCTGGCGGGGAGCCTGTGGGCATCAGTTCCCCAAGTGATTCACCAGCAGAGAGTTGTTGCTGTGGGGTCTTACCACAGTTGCTGTGGGGGGAGTCAGGGGACTTGCTCAGGCCTGGCTGCAGGCAGTGGCAGTGGGGAACCCAGGCAGGGTGCTTTCCTGCCTCTCATGGTCTCTGCCGGGTGCACACACACACATGGGGACACACACACGTGAGGACACACACACAGAGACAAGTGCCACCTGCAGACCTGGACCCGCCTCTGCCTCAGAGCACAAATGGGGACTGAGGCCCAGGCTGGTGGTCAGGGACCTCGGGCCATCATCTCCCAGCCAAGGGACCCTTGCTGCTCCTCTGAAGAAACCTCAGCTTCCCCCCTCCCACCACACCAACTGGTTCAACAGAAAACAATGTAGGGCAGCATCAGGGCCATGCAGACAGAGTGGGGCAGGGTGTCACTTGCCCGCGATCACTCCGCGGCCGAACTTGTCCCCGTCCCACAGCAAGGCCTGGATCTGGGTGGGGCTCATCCCCAGCCTCTGCTCCAGCAGCTCCCGCCAGGCCTCATCTTCCCAGTCCCGGTGTGCGATGTGGACTGCCAGGGTACAGTGCTGGTGGCTGCGTAGCATGGGCCGCCACCGCGTCTCCAGGGTCTTGACACCATTTAAGATGAAACCTGCATAAGGCTGTCGGAAGGACAGACAGCCGAACTTCATCTCCCAGGGCTCTCAGGGCCTCACCTGGCTGCAGAAACACAGAACCACAAAGGTCAGGAGCCTGACACAGTGGCCTGCAAGCTCACAGCCCTGTGCTGGACTTCAGCCCCACGTGCCTGAGCATCCTCCAAGCCTGCTGACACTGAATGTGGGGGGTCAGAGAGGGCTGGCTCCTTCCATCCGTCTCCACGTGGTCCACTGATAGGGGGGTGGCGACCCAGAGGACCCGTCCATCACATGGAGTCTGTGGGGAGGTCAGGAAGGAGGGCAGGACAGTGGGAGAGAGGCACGTGGTGAGTTCCAAGACAGAGGGACTCGAAAGCCTGGGAGCACTGAGGAGGGAGGGCAAGCCCCCTGGCTTCACAGCCCAGTGGCTGGGCTCTGGTCCTCTCCCAGCACAGAGAGGCACTGTCCTGGGCTTGGCTTCCCCTACCCTCAGCCACCACCCCACCCCTTAGCTCCCGGCCCCAACCCTGCCCATGCTCTGGTGATCTCCATCTTAGCTCAGGGCTGCTGAGGGCAGATCCATGAGGATCAATCTGGCCTCGACCCTGGGGCGCCCTAGACCTCAGACGGCCCTGCCAGGTATCTTCTCCAACCTTTGGCAGCCCCATTCCTCCCAGTCCTTCCCACACCACTGCCTCCACTGTCATCAGATGCCCCAGCCCTTGCCCAGAGCCTAGAGAAAGAACGGAGAGCAGCAGCTACTGGGACTGGCACGCTCCCTGTCCTCGCCAGGGCCTGGGACAGCACCATGCAGGGATCACAGAATTCAAACCTCAAATAACCTGTTGGGTTACTGTCACCTTGCTCGACACCTGAGGAGGCGCTGAGGCACAGAGTCACAGCCCATGACTGCAGGGGACCTGACTACACATACCTCCAACCTCACTTCTTTCCTTGTACCTGGAGGGGGGTCCCTGTTCACTTTAGGGGAGTGGAGGCGGAGGATCAGAGCCATGGGCCTGGACCTCAGTAGAGTTTCAGCACCTCCGAGGGAGCTTCCGTTTCCACGTGGCTGTAAGGATGGGGACAAGGTCCCAGAGGCACCCAGCCCAGGGCATTCTGGGCCTTTCCTTCCCTGAGCACAGGAGAGCCACAATTCTCCCAGGCCCATGAGGCACCATGTGATCTGGTTCCTAGCCTGATGGCCTGTTCTTGCCCCTGGATTCACCCCCAGTAGCCATGAAGGCCATCCTTCCATCCTTGAAACACTCCAGTCTGTTCCTACCTCAGAGCCTTTGTAGGGTATGAGGTGTTACATCATGTCCCCTCAAATTCAGGTGCTGGAGTCTCAATCCCAAGTACCTTGGCATGACCTTACAGACAAAGGGAAGGTCTTCACAGAGCTGATGGAGGTCAAGTGAGCTCATTAGGATGGACCCTCCTCTAACAGGACGGCTGTCCCCATACAAAGGACACATTTAGAGACAGAAAGGCACACAGAAGAACTGGGGTGCAGAGGAAGGCGGAGCTCTTCAAGCCCAGACACACCCACCATGGCCAGCAAAGCCCGGAAGTGAGGGGGTGGATGGGACAGACTCTCCACAGCCCTCACAAGAGCCAAGGTCAGCTCGACTTTGACTCCTCGACCTCAGCTGCCAGCCTCCTGAACCAACACGGTTCATATTTGAGCCCCCGGCCTGTGTGACCCTAACATGACTGCCAGCAAACGAAGCTAGCGGGTCGGCCCTGTCTGGACATCTCTCCACAGGGGCAAGGGGGGATGGCCTCTCCACTCCCAGCACCTTGGGCACACTCCTCCACGTCTGCACATCTCTTTTCATGCGTCTGTTTTCACTCTTACACGGTGTCTGTTTACACCTCCCAGTGTTGGGGGTCCCACAAGTTACTGATGCTTCCCTCCTGATGGAAAGGTAGGGAAAACTCATTCTGCCAATACAGCCACTCGACATGACCACACACTTACTGACTGAAGAGCCATGCAGGAGGCGGTCCAGGGAACAGGGCACACACCTGAGGTGCTGACACACGCCAGCAAATGGTCTTCCACAAAGGCTTCCCTGTGTCCACTCCACCAACCACAGGCAAGGGTGCCATGTCCTCACACACTGGCTGGCCCCGAGCATCATCATCCCCCTGAACCTCTGTCAACCTGCTGGGTGACAAAGGGTCACCCTCTTCACTGGTTCTGGCTTGGTTACCAGAGAGCCTGGCTGGCCCCTGGGGCATGGCCATTGCTATGTCTTCTACTGGGGTATGTGACTGGATCCCAGGCTTGCCCAGTTTCCTCCACTCAGTGTCTCAGCCAACCCAACCCCTTCCTCCTGGGCGCCTCTGAATCTCACCTGTGTGGGTGGAATCCCTGGCCAAGAAAGGGCTCAAACTTTCCTACCACTCGAAGCAGAGGGTGCCTGCTTGGTGGCCAGAGATGAAAACACTCTTCCGACTGCTTGTCTGCACGTTTTCACCTCTACGAGGACCAGAGGAACAGGGAGAAAAGCACCAATGAGAAGACAGCAATGTTGGACAACAAGCCATCATGTTCTTCTCCTTGGCAGGGGCCTCAGACTACGGGGACCCAGGAGGGCCCAACTGATGAGAAACACACAGTGCAGGTTCCCTCAGGGTGGGTTCTGCTCATCACAGCAGCTGGCCTGTCCTCATGTGACTGAGACAGGGACCCCACAATGCCTCAACGGTCAGCACAGAAACCCATCCCCCAGGAGTGATGGTGATTTACAGCCCAGGAGACTGGGGCAACTAAGAAGAGAAAACAATTCCTCCCCTTACACTGCCACTCTGGAAGGATCCGGAGGTCGGCACAGTAAGTCGGCCGCCCTCCATGGACTCCTGGTTGGGCCCCACCAGGAGGGGAACATACAAGCAGCTGAGCTCTTCAGCTTAGGGCCCGGTATGGGGAGCTCACAGCGGGTGGGTGGGGCTCGTGTGAGGTCACAGTCCGGGGGAGAAGCAGGAGGCTGGAGCGTACGTCGGCATCTTCGCATGTGTCCCAGGGCATCTCCAGGACACATACGTGGAAGGAAAGCAGGCGGGGACTGTGGCCGTGGAGGGGACCGGAAGGTCCTGGCAGGGGCTCCTGGTCCCAGAGGCTGGAAAACCCCGCCCGGAGGTACCGTCTGCGCACGAGGCAGGTCCTACCTTCCTGCAAGCAGAGCGAGTCGCGGGCACCTTTTTGGGATGGCCGGGCAGCGGCCCCCAAGCAAGACAGTAGTCCGCCACAGGGACCGCTGTCAAGTGACGGCGCCAGTTAGCCTTAGTCCGGTCGCGCCCGCCAAAACACTGAAGCCCCTGATTTCCGGTGTGTACGGCTTCCGTACTCACGTAGGCACGCAGGTACGCAGGCACGCAATTACGTAGACACGCACGTACGAACAAAGGCGCTTTCTCTCGCCGCCCCTGTCTGCTAGGAAGACAGAATAGGAGTCGCCACGCTCTGAGGTGCCTGGAAGGTCAGGCTGGGAGAAGCCTCGAGACCTGTGGCCTGGAGCGGGACCCTGAGGAGGACCATGAAGTGAGCTGCCTGGCGGAAGAGAGGGGAGGAGGTGAGAGGAGCAGGGTGAGAAGTCTGGGGCTGAAGTGTTGGAAACACCTGGGTGAGGAGGAGCTTCTGGAGAAGGAGGGGAGGCGGGGCGGGGCGGGGCGGGGCGAGGCGGAGCGGGGTGGAGCCACCAGGGGAGCGGAGCGGGGCTTACAGGGATGGAGCTGTGGGCCTGGGGAACCCACGGAGGCTGGGCTTGTCCAGCTCCATGGCGGAGCCCAGAGTGTGCCCTTTTGAGTCCGTGCCATAGGCATCCAGTCCGTGAGACTCGGCGAGAGTCAAAGTGACCGCGACCCAGTGTCCTCAGCGACTGCATCCAAGCTTCAGGGTGGACCCCAGGGGCCAGGGAAGCGGGAAGAGGCGCAGCCTCTGGGCGGAGTTCCCCAACTCTGGGCAGAAAGCTCAGGCTGGCTCCCCTCCAAGCCACCCTGGGCCTGCTGGCCCAGTGCTGAGCAACAATCTGTTTTTTTTGCAGATGCGAAGGAAAATCCTCAGTTTCCTGCTGCCCCTGGGGCCTGAGATGTCCCATAGAAAAGAAGCTTCGCCTTCAAAACTGTTTCCTGTCCTCTTCCTCTGGTCTGGGGGCTCAGCCCACCCAGGACAGCCCCCTGACTCTGCTCCTGACCGCCGCCCTCCCTGCTGTGCCCCATCTTCCCAAGTGCCTGATCAGAGTAACGATCCTCTTCCTGTCCCCACTGCTACTAGCTGAGCTCAGGCCTCATGGCCTGGGGCCAGTGCTGTCAGCCTAGCACGCCCCGCCCCCCACCTCGGCCCCCGCACTCGCTTGGACCCCTCCTGTCTCTCCTCCAGCTGGAGTTGCACACACCATCGGTTCTGTGTCACATCACACAGACATCTGTCCTCGTCAATCCTGGATTGAAAGAGCAGCTGAGCCCTCTCCTGTTTAAGCCCCAACCCGTCCATGGTGCCCTGGGGCTTCTGGTGGTCTGAGGTCTCCTTCCTCATCACCCAGCACTCTGGGTGGCTGTGCTGGCCCTACACTCTGTGCAGAACTCATCCGGGACCCCACACTTTCTCATGCAGTTCTGCCCCTGGACTACTGGCTCCTCTTGTCCTGACAACCTAATGTCCTCCTTCCAGGATATGACTGTAACATCCCTTTCTCCATCCACCTGAGTGTCAGCCGCTCTCATCTGGGAGTTTTGAGGTGCCCTGCATCTTCTTGCTGCCCGCTTTTGCCCCCTTCTTCCCAGACTGTGGCTGCTGGGCACGAGTCTGGACCCCTGAGTATCGCCGAGACCCAGGAAGGTAAGGTCAGTGTCTACCTGGTTCCCATTAGCTGGGCACCCACACAACTGCTGCCATGGGAATGTTGAGTTGGAGCAGTGCTTTCCCTTCCTGCGTGCAGCCTGCTCTCTCCTTGCAGAGACCTTCCAGCTATGAGTTGAGGGGCAGAGGCTGCCTCCTGGATTTGAGGCCTCAGCACTGCGGGTACCCGAGTGATCACCACGCCCAACTCCCTCATGCTGGCGCTCCACTCCTCACCCTGAGAGTGGTTACTAGCTGCCTCTAGAAACCCCAGAACCTCCTGGTAGTGGTTTCAGATCGTAAGGGAGGTTTCTGTGAATGGTAGGTGGGATCCTGCTGATCCTCCTGAATCCTGGTTTTGAACTAGACGTTGCCCAGTGAACTGGACACCTATGAAGTGTGGCTGCTGATGGGGCAGCTGTGAGGACCTGCTCCATGGCGTTTCTCCGCACTTGTCCCTTCCCTGCTGCTGGCCCCAGCTCTCCTCATGTGCCCACATGTGTGGACTGAGCCACGGGGAGTGCTGCCTCTCACCCCACCTGGGTCTCTGAGGCTTGGTGAGGGTTCCACTTTCCTCCTGCTGTGCGTTTGCAGGCAGCACTGACCTTGGATGGGCTTGACCCAGATTCTCGGTTTTCTTCATGCCCTCCTTGCCCAGTGTGTTTTCTTCTCTGAAATACCTGTTGCCCATCTCTCTGCTGAGTCATGTGTCCTTTTTGTGCCGGGATGTGGGCACTTCTTTCGGGGTCTGGGCATTCATCCCACCCTGGTGTTTGTATTGCAGATTCGTCCTCTTCTGTTTGCAGGCTAGCAATGGACTCAGTATTCACCTGGTCTCTTGGAGCTGTAAGTGCCCCACAGGTCAGCGCGTGTCTGTCAGGCCCTCCCGCTGGGGGCCGCCATCCACCCTCTCACACCTGGGGCGAGCAGTCCCCAAGGAGACGCTGCCCTGGCATCCCGCACTCTGCCCATGAGAGAGGGCTCCTTCACATCTGTGTCTGTCCCTTGGTCCCTGCCTGGCTTTAGTCCCGGGCCTTGGACCCTGCACACAGGACAAGCCCAGGGGCAGCCATGTAGCTCCAGGAGGTGAGCCAGACCTATTTCTTCTCTGTCCTCAGGGCAGCTCCCGTTGTCCGCACCCCTCTCCACACCGCCTAGATGGAAGGGCCAGCCTGAGAACCGGACATGTTTCTGATTTCATCTCAGTTCCGTTGCAGTTCTTTGAGAGGACGTGGCACACATGGGACCTGCGGACACAGGTGGCCACTCTGCTGCCGCTGCTTGGAGTGCTGTCTGCCAAAGGGCTGGGGCACTGCCCAGGGGGGCCTGGGGAGCTTCTGTGAGCCTCTGGCGCTGCCCCGCTCGCATTCACATCACAGGCCTTTATATCACATCTGACCCAGGGGTGGGAAATGCTGGTTTACGAGTGTCCATCATTCCTGAGCTCTGGGGTCTACGTGCTCTTCACTGTCCTCTGTCTGAGCAGGTTGCCCACAACCCAAACACCAGGCTGCGGCCCACTGAATGGGTCCAGCTGTTTAATATGCGAGGTTGAGGAGCAAGGAGGGTGGCCTGGAGTGTGCATTGCCATCCCATACCCATGGTGAGAGGACTTCAGTGAGTGAATTCTCATGTGCTGGGCAGGAGCCCCATCCAGCTACCCTGTGAGAACTTGCATGCCCACCGTAGTGACTTGGCCAAGCACAGAGAACATGTGAGGAGTCAGGAGCAGAGGCCGCCCATGAGGTACCACCAGAGGTGGGAAGGTTCTCCAGTTCATGAGTGGGGCGTGTATCCACCCCTCCCCATTTTCTGTGCGTTTCTCTTTTCCTCAGTGGAATTCACTCAATGGAGTTCCATTTGGCCTTACCATCTTTTCCTCACATCACATGTTCCCCCAGGTTCCGAAGGACTCCTCGACAGACGTCTCACTAAGCCCTGCACCCAGCTCTGGGGGATACTGCATTTCAGGCTCTCCCAGGTCAAGACCGACTGGCAAATCCTCGGGACTGGCCCTGTGTTTCTTGCCCCTTGAGCCCCTGTGCCCAGAAACCCCAGCCCCGGGGGTCCTCCCAAAGTGGCCACAGAGTCAGAGTTAACTGTGTCTCTCACTTCGGTGTCAAGTTGACCCTGTCTGGCAACCTCCACCCCTCTGGTGGTCCCACCACCCCAAGTGGGGTCACCGATGCAGAGCCTGACGTCGCTTTGGGAGGGGCTGGGGTCATCCCTGTGTCTGTTTCCTGTGGTGCGGCAGCGTCCATCCCCCAGGGGCCCGCCCTGTCCCTGTTCCTCAGTTCGACCTGAGAACTGGCTCGGGGCTGAACCTGGACGAGGGATCTTGACCTGATGACTGGGGCAGCTGCCCTTGGCCTCAGTGTCGTTTTGGACTGTACCTTGGTTGCCCACCTCCTGAGCCTCCGGGAGGCTACATTTTACTGACCACCTGCCCTGCTCTGTGGGTCCGGCCTCCTGGGTAGTGGCAGACCTTTTCACAGTCCCTGGGTCCTGGCTGCTCAGAGCGACCATGTGACCTCTGCTGCAGCCCGAGTAGTAGGGAGGGGTGGGGGGTGTCATCCGTCTCCTCCACCACAAGGCCCGTCGAGCCTGGCCTGTGTTGCACAGTAACTTTGCTCTGCTTGGTGGCCGGGCAGTAGATGACCAGCTATTCCCATGGTTCCTTGGTTCTTGTGCTGGTAGTGCTGTGGGTCCTGCCTCAGATCGGAGCAGTCAGCTCTCCTGCTTCCTGGGATGGAGGGCACATGTGGGGGAGGACTCCGGTCCCATTTGCTCCCTTGGGGGTGGAGGGGCACCAACTATTGGGTGGGGGAGGTGGGCTGCTGCTGCAGGCTCAGAAGTTCAGACATCTGGGATGTCCCAGTCTTTTGTGCCCTGCCTGCCAGTCTCCCTGGCCCTTGTGTCAGGGATGCAAGTTTTCCCAAGAAGACCTCCAGTGCCAGCGGTTCGGGCCTGCCTTGGCAGAATGTTCAGTCTCTTTGAGGTTCAGCCACTCCTGTTGAATCCTGGACTGATGTTTGTTCACTGCCTGAAGCTTTGTCAGCTACTGGGGAGACCCTGCCACCCGCCTTGTTCTCACTGTTCTTCACCCTGAGTGGGTCATCTGCCTGTGGACAGCAGAGCAAAGAAGTCACTTCCCTCTATTCCTCCCACATTCCACACGCCTGGATCTTCTCACTTGCCAGGGAATTCCTTTCCCCCAGCCAGCCCAGTGAAAGTTCTAGTGGCTGGGCTGTGGCCTTGAGCCCAGGGCTGAGGGCACACTGACTACCCCGAGGACGGCTCCTCATAACCAGTGGGGCAGGGGATGTCAACCCCCTACCAAGGCCCCATCGTGCCACTTCTCCTCAGACCACTCCAGGGCCAGCCTTCTCGGGATGGGTCCTTTGTGAGGCTATTCCTGGGGGTGGCGGGAGGGAGTTGGTGCAGGAGGCTGGCTGGGGACTCACCACCAAGGGGACAGGGAGCAGGCAGGGGTAGGCAGAGCATGCCTTCACCTGCAATGTTGCCCTGACAGTTCCTGCCAGCCCGTCGGGAGGTGCAGAGCACAGACAGGCATTGGAGGTGTCCACAGTGGGCCCCGGTGGTCGAGCCCTCACAGTTTCTGAGGCCTCGTGATCACTATTGACCAAATGGGAGAAGTGACACCAGGAATTGGTGCCTGAGCAGTAGCTTTGTGTACACAGAGGATGTCAAGTGCTGCCCTGCACGCAGCCTGGTGGGAGGGGCTCTTGGTGTCTTTTGCACTAGGCAAATGCTGGGTTGGGCAGGAGAACTGCTTTCAGTGAGAAGGCCATCCGGCCATCTGCTAGCCCCAGTGTAAGCACAGCCTGATGGGAGAGGGCAGGTCTGGATGCCAGAGCTCACAAGGCAACGCGCATTCAAGTCCAAGGATACCTGTCCTGCAAGAAACTCCTCCACTGTGCAGGGTGTCAGGTGTCCACTCACCCCTGCATCACTCAGGGCTGGCGGGTGGGGAAGCTGGAGCACATTTTCCAGACAGACCTCTATAAAGAGCAGAGCCTGAAACGTGTCAGAGGTTGGGGAGCATGAAGTGTGGGGAACCAAACACTGATTCACAGTGATGGACCATGGTGGGCTTTTACAGACAGGAGGGCCGTCTGGGCTGGGTCTTGTAGTGAAAAGGGTCTTCTTGGCTGGGAAATGGGGGAAGGGCCCCCGAAAGGATCAGACCCATGAAGGGAACTGAGCCCAGGAGTGTAGCTGGACCAGGCAAGTTTGTGGAGGGCCCCTAGCCTGACACAATCTGTTCAGGTCCCCAGGAGTTTTGGCAGAGGATTTCTAGAGATTTTGATGTGCTGTGAAGTTGCATCCATTGCCTGCAGAGGCAAGGCTGTGTGCTGGTATGTGCAGTGCTACCCAGGTAGGCTGGGCAGGCTCTGGTCCTCCACAGAGGCGGTGTGGGAGGAAGCAGACACTCCACTCTGCTGTCTCAAACCTGGATTGATCTGCAGCACCACCACTGCCGGAATGTGAGTCTCAGCAGATCACTCCCTCTATGAGTCTCCATTTCTTTATCTGAGGATGAGCACAGTGTGAAATGTCCCCATTAGGAGTAATCCTATTTGTTGGTGTATCTGATGGGAGTGAGAAGTCACGGGATGATTCACGTGAAAGCAATCTGTAAGCCAGAAAGCACCTAATATGAATAGTGATTGAAGAGGCATCTCTTTTCCCAAGAGAGCTTTCCCCAGGATGAGTGGGAATGCAGGCGTGTACCTTGAAGCCTGCAGCTTGGAGACAGGGAGACAGTGAAGAGCCTCCAATATGGAAAGGAGGAGAACATGGACACCATTGATCTCCAGTCCCAAAGGTCCTATAGGATGTGGCCTGGGTTGGGACTTGAGGGCCATCAGTGGATTTTGAGTAAAGATGTATATAGTGGCCCCTGGGGACAGAAGGCAGTGTGAGCTGAGTCAAACTGCCAGGCTTTGTGAACTGGGGGCTGTAGCATGACCAAGAATCCATAAAGCTGGGAGCCTTTCCCCTGAACTGTGCAGTAGTCAACATCTGCCAGCTGCCTCAGGTCCATGATCTGCTGTCCACCATTCCGACTCCCAGAACACTTCAGCAGCCAAGTGTTTTCACTAGCTTGAAATAAACACTTTATTAGTAAATCAAAAAATGGATGATACGAAGAAGCTATTTATAGTATCCTGAATTTTCTCTATATAGCCCACTTGGTATTAACAGTCATGTGGTTCACTGCAGCAATGTCAGTGTGTTTGCCAGCCCCTGCCTGGGTGTTGATCTCTGCATCCCTGTTAATGATTTCTAAATCCCTAAACTCTTGTGGCCCCCAAGGCTTTTGGACAAAGCATTAGGCACAAGTGATCCTAGCCCCAATAAGAGCCAACACTTTCAGAAGACTGACAGAGGCCCAGGGGTACTGGATGTGTTACCTTCCAGTCTTCGGCCTGCAGGGATGCCCTTCCTGGGACAGGCAGGACTGAGAGCCAGCCCCAGGTCAACCTGGATGACTACACACCCCACCATCGCCAAATTGCCTCAGGATATGGAATCTTAGGGTAACAACCATGGTCTTCTGTGGTAGAATGGGAGGAACCTAGAGCTAAAAAGAGGAAGGACCCTTGGCAAGCACATGTATTCACTAGTTTGTAATTCTAGAAACTTGTCCACCATCTTGTTTCAGGACACCTGGAGTCTGATGTGGTCTCCCAGTACAGCCCCACAAAATCTGGGTCCACCCACACAATTCTGGGGGTGTTAACATGATTCAAGAATCTCTGGTTTGGGGATACAGGCAATGACACCGGAAGCTCAGCAGCATTAGGCTCACCTGGTTGACTTGCTTTCATAGCACAATTCTCAAGCGCCGATAGGAAATGCAAGTAGAAGAGATGAGCGGAAAGGGCATTGTGCTGCTGCTGGTGCTGCTTGCCCTGCTGGGCACCCCCCTCTGTCTTGGAGAAGCCTGTGCATTAACTTTGGACAGGATGGAAAGCTGCCTCTAGGGAGTGGCACCTTGGCCTCACTTTTCCATGCTTGGTAGTTAGTCACATTCTTAGGATTAACCTGGACCCTAAATTGCAATGGGCAGGTTTTTCCTGAGCAAAATTGTGGTTTTTCTGCCAGCCCATGATCTGGAAGCTGTCTCTTGCTTTCCCACCCTGGCTTCTGTGCTCCGGTGACCGTTCAGGTACCCCAGTTACCCATGAGGGTGTATGGCCATCAGCCTCACAGCGCAGGGCTGAGCAGCCCAGATCAGTGTCCTTGCCTGGGTTTGTCCTTGACATTGTGGTGTCATGGCTCAGAGGCCAGGGTTTAAGGTCTTGAGCCAGTGATGACCCTTTTGCAGCCTCAGTTTTCACATCTGTATGCTGGGTGTAGTAACAGTGCACAGTCGCTAGGACAGCAGGGAGGGTTTCATGAGTTGAAAGGCTGGGGTAAATTTGGTGTGCAAATACATTACAGGGAAGAGAACCAGGAACACTGCCAGGGTCTTTCATCTGCTTTGGGGAACTACCATTGGCTGACAAGGGCAGAAGAAAGTACTCCATGCCACCTTGTCTCTAGCCTGCTAATCGCGTTCCTCTGGGGTTTTGGGGACTGTTTTTAAGCAGCTTGCTGTTGGCATAGCAACATTGCTGGGAGACATATCAATAACCTCAGATATGCAGATGACACCACCCTTATAACCGAAAGTGAAGACAAACTGAGGAGTCTCTTGATGAAAGTGAAAGAGGAGAGTGGAAAAGCTCAACATTCAAAAAGCTAAGATCATGGCATCTGGTCCAATCACTTCATGGCAAATAGATGGGGAAACAATGGAAACAGTGAAAGACTTAATTTTCTTGGACTCCAAAATCACTGCAGATGGTAACTGCAGCCATGAAATTAAGAGACACTTGCTCCTTGGAAGAAAAGCTATGACCAACCTAGACAGCATATTAAAAAGCAGAGACATTACTTTGCTGACAGAGGTCCTTCTAGTCAAAGCTATGGTTTTTCCAGTAGTCATGCATGGATGTGAGAATTGGATCATAAAGAAGGCTGAAGGCTGAAGAATTGATGCTTTTGAACTGTGGTGTTGGAGAAGACTCTTGAGAGTCCCTTGGACTGCAAGGAGATCCAACCAGTCAATCGTAAAGGAAATCATTCCTGATTATTCGTTGAAAGGACTGATGATGAAGCTGAAACTCCAATATGTTGGCACCTGATTCGAAGAACTGACTCACTGGGAAAAACCCTGATGATGGGGAAGATCGAAGGCAGGAGGAGAAGGGGGTGACAAATGATGAGATGTTTGGGTGGCATCACTGACTCAATGGACATGTGTTTGAGCAAGCACTGGGAGTTGGTGATGGTCAGGGAAGCCTGGCATTCTGCAGTCCATGGGGTTGCAGAGTTGGACATGAGTGAGTAACTGAACTGATGGGCCAAGATGCTATGCTAAGCAAAGTACACATACTGAGTGGTTGCTATAGATATGAGTATACTATTACACCCACTTAACAGATGAGGAAGCTAAGGTAACAGGTAGTTAAATTGTAGCAACAAGATTTAAGCCCAGAACCTGTTGACCTTTTTAGTCCTCTGACTCACCATGAGATTCAGCCAAGTGACAGTGTCCCTGCTGCTCGAGGACCCTGGCAGACAACTTGAAGAAGTGAGGTCAGCGGGTGCAAACCACAGCGAGCAAGAGAGCTGGAACACATGGAGAGAGCATGATCTAGCCCAGGAGGAGCTGCCACTAACAATAGGAGGGTGTGCAGGCCAGGTCCAGGCCTTTTGATTTGTCCAGAGTGGCCAAAAATGCTGAAGTTCAGTAAGAGATCTTCCGGTTTTTTAATGTTGGCTCCTTATTTTATAAAGGCATTCTCCACACCAGCTGCCTACACTTGCACTCATGTAGAACCTACAGGTGGTCCTCTCCTTCCTCCACTGCACCGTCTCCACACAGTGTTGCCGTTGCCAGGGGTTTGCTCTCAGACGTTGATCTTCTGTCTGAAAGTGCTCCCGCCTCAGCTCAAACTGCCTGCTCATTTTCATGAAAGCATACTGTTGAAGAACGGAGACAGACTCAGGGAACCTGCCTGCTTCTATGTCTCCTGAAGTTTACTCAGCTCAGTGCAGACTGCACTTCCGAGCTTTCCCACGTCCTCTCTGTAGGGATCAGTGTCCTCTTGGCCAAAGTTCTCCCAAGGCTTTGTACCACGCCTGGCTGTATCCTTTCTTCCTTTTACCTGGTCCATTTCTCCTCTCTCCCAGTTACACAGTCAGCCTCTTGGGACAAGTCCAAAGTCTAATTACCTCACTCTTCCCATCTTCCCCCAAGTCTGATCTCAGTGCTTAATAGGTTTACGTTTCAAATATTTGCTGAATTAAATATAAAAATTGCAGTAAAGATGAGGCTTCTCTCCGTATTCTTATTAATGACAAGGCAGTTTCGGTTGCTTTAATAAAGAACTAAAAATGCAGTCACTTTGCCATTTTAAACCTGCTTTCTTATCTATTAAGTATTATCAAACCTATAGGAATCACTTAATAGGTGTAGATTGCATAGCACAGCGCCTGATGCGGAGAAGGCACTCAGGAGAGGTCAGTTCATCTTGTTGTCACAGCTTTCATGATTTAATACAATTGTTGTTTAGACTCTTTTTGATCCCATGAACTGTAGAACTCCAGGCTTCCCTGTCCTTCACCATCTACTGGAGCCTGCTCAAACTCATGTCCATTGGGTCGATGATGCCATCCAACCATCTCATTCTCTTCAGCTTCAGCATCAGTCCTTCCTATGAATATTCAGGTTGATTTCCTTTAATATTGAGTGGTTTGATCGCCTTGCAGTCTGAGGGTCTCTGAAGAGTCTTCTCTAACACTACAGTTCAAAAGCATCAATTCTTTGGCACCAAGCATTTTTTCTGGTCCAATTGTCACGTCCATACATGACTACTGGAAAAACCATAGCTTTAACAAGATGGACCGTTGTCAGTAAAGTAATGTCTCTGCTTTTCACTATGCTGTCTAGGTTGATCATAGCTTTTCTTCTAAGGAGGAAGTGTCTTTTAGTTTCATGGCTGCAGTCACCATCTGCAGTGATTTTGGAGCCCAAGAAAATAAACTCTGTCACTGTTTCTGTTCTTTCCCTATCTATTTGACATAAAATTATGGGACTGGATGCCATGATCTTAATTTTTTGAATGTTGAGTTTCAAGCCAGCTTTTTCACTCTCCTCTTTCACTTTTATCAAGAGGCTGTTTAGTTCCTCTTCACTTTCTACCATGAGGGTGGTGTCATCTGCATATCTGAGGTTATTGATATGTCTCCTGGAAATCTTGATTACAGCTCATGCTTCATCCAGCCTGGCATTTCACATGATGTACTCTGCATAAAAGTTAAATAAGCAGGGTGACAATATATAGCCTTGATATACTCCTTTCCCAAATTTGAACCAGTCCGTTGTTCCATGCCCAGTTTTAACTGTTGCTTCATGACCTGCATACAGGTTTCTCAGGAGGCAAAGAAAGTGGTCTGCTATTCCCGTTGCTTTAAGGATTTTCCACAGTTTGTTGTGATCCACACAGTCAATGGCTTTATAACATGGTCAATGAAGCAGAAGTAAATGTTTTTCTGGAATTCTCTTGCTTTTTTATGATCCAACAGATGTTGGCCATTTGACCTCTGGTTCCTCTGGTGCCTTTTCTGAATCCAGGTTGTACATCTGGAAGTTCTCGGTTTACATACTGTTGAAGCCTAGCTTGAAGGAGTTTGAGCAATTTTGAGCATTAACTTGCTAGCATGTGACATGAGCACAATTGTGCAACAGTTTGAACATTCTTTGTCATTGCCCTTCTTTGGGATTGGAATGAAAACTGACAACTTCCAGTCCTGTAGCCACTGCTGAGTTTTCCAAATTGGCTGGCATATTGAGTGCAGCACTTTCATAGCATCATCTTTTAAGACTGAAATAACTCGGCTGGAAATCCATCACCTCCACTACCTTTCTTTTTAGTGATGCTTCCTAAGGCCCACTTGACTTCACATTCCAGGATGTCTGGCTCTAGGTGAGTGATCAAACCATCGTGATTATCTGGTCATTAAGACCTTTTTTGTATAGTTCTGTGTATTCTTGCCACCTCTTCTAAATCTCTTCTGCTTCTGTTAGGTCCTTACCATTTCTGCATTTCAGGATTTAATACAATAGAGCTAAGATTTACTGAAAGGCAAGGCTGATCTTATTGCAAGTGATCCTCACATCCTGAACTGAGATCCCAAGAAACTCGTGAAAGGTCTCTTCCAAATTAAGAGAGCAGTTAAAGTTCCACCTATTTGTTTTTTGCCTGCAATTGTTTGGTCCTTCTTAATAGAACTTTTACAAATCTAAGTGTTGAATATGCTCATTACTCTCTGTCATAGGCTGAATTTCGTGCCCCTCTCCAAATCCACATGTTGCGGCCCTAACGGAGAAGGCAATGGCAAGCCACTCCAGTACTCTTGCCTGGCAAATCCCATGGATACAGGAGCCTGGTAGGCTGCAGTCCATGGGGTCGCTAAGAGTCGGACACAACTGAGTGACTTCACTTTCACTTTTCCCTTTCATGCATTAGAGAAGGAAATGGAAACCCACTCCAGTGTTCTTGCCTGGGGTATCCCAGGGACAGGGGAGCCTGGTGGGCTGTGGTCTATGGGGTCGCACAGAGTCGGACATGACTGAAGCAATTTAGCAGCAGCAGCAGCAGCGGCCCTAACCCCAGCACTTCAGAATGTGCTTCTGTTTGAAGATAGGGACTTTAAAAAGGTAATTACTGTTAAATGAGGCTATATGAGTGGACCCTAATTCATTCTGACTGTGGTTCTTATAAGAAGAGGAAGGATGGAAACATAAAGGGACTCAGGGTTGGGCATGCACAGGGAAGGTGACATCTGAAGTTTCAGGATGGAGGCCACCATCTACAAGCCAAAGAGAGAGGCTTCAGGAGAAACCTGACCTGCTGACACCTTCATCTTGGAGTTCCAGCCTTAAGAACTGTCAGAAAATGAATTTCTAAGGCTTTCCTGGTAGCTCAGTAGTACAGAACCAACCTGCTAATGCAGAAGACACAGGTTTGATCCCTGATCTGAGAAGATCCCACATGCCACAAAGCAACTACCGCATGCACCACAACTGTTGAGCCTGTGCTCTAGACCCCGGGAGCCAAAACTGTTGTAGACTGTGTGCCCTAGAACCAATGCTCTGCAACAAGAGAAGCCACCACCATGAGAAGCTTGCACACCACAACTAGAGAGTAACCACCATTTGCCATAACTAGAGAAAAGCCTGTGCAGCAACAAAGACCCAGCAAAGCAAAAAATAAATCAACAAATAAAATTATTTTTTAAAAAAGTAAATGAATTTCCACTGTGCATGCTACCCAGTCTGTGACACTTTGTTCTGGCAGCCCTAGCAAACTAACACCTGCTTCTCCTTTTGGACCTTTGCCTCTTCCTAATGATATGACTCCAGAAAATGGGAAATGGGGATCTGCTTGAAGGAAATGGGAGAAAAATATACTTTGGGAGAAACAACATGTTTGCCTAAAATCTCTGTCTCCTGGCCTAATATTTGGGAGATTTTCTGATTAAAACCTGTGTAGCAGATCCTGCCCACATCCCCTCTCACTTGTGGCTGAGGCACATACCAGCCACACATTAAACTGCCAGCATCTCATCAGTAGCTTGGAGGCTTTTTCCTTGTGCCTGAAACCTAGTTTGTCAGTGCTCAGGGCAGACTGAAAATGCCAGAGAATTGATACTTCATGACCCTTAGGAACTGGAGTATAAATACCTCAGCTCCCTCATCATCAAACATGATAAAACAGATAACTCTCCATAGGCTTGCAGAGTTGTCCAGCAGGATTAAGCTCCCATAATCTTTCTTCAAATGCACCTTTTCTTGGCTCCCTTCCTATCTCTATGGAAGCTCTCCATTCTTCCTCTGCAAAGCACATCTCCCAAGGAAACTACTTGCTCTAGAATTCTTATTTTAGGTTGTGATTCTGGGAGAACCAACACTAAGGGCACCTGCTTCTAGCTACCTGTGTGTGCATATGAAATGCCCATATTTAAAGATGATGCTGTAGTTTCTAATTTAACAAGATGATGTACTGGATTGGGGCTTTCCTGGTGGCTCAATGGTAAAGAATCTGCCTGCCAATGCAGGAGACTCAGGTTCAGTCCCGAGGTTGGGCAGATCCCCTGGAAAAGGAACTAGAAATCCACTCCAGTATTCTTGCCTGGAGAATTCCATGTACAGAGGAGCCTGGTGGGCTACAGTCCATGGGGTCACAAAAGAGTCAGACATGTCTTAGTGACTAAGCAACAAGACTGCATCCATTTCTTTCTGTGGTAAGGTGGTAAGCGGTTTATCGACTGGTGAACCCTAGGGCTCTCCTTGCAGGAAAAGGTGTTCTAATGTCCTGCCTTGTGGAAATGCCTTTGCATCAAATCAACTATGCTGCCTTTTTTCTTCTATGAACACAAAACCCCAATCTTTTCCGTACTTATGGGCTTAAAATTTTTTTTTTAATTGAAGGATAATTGCTTTACAGAATTTTGTGGTTTTCTGTCATACATCAACAAGAATCAGCCATAGGTACACCCATATGCCCTCCCTCCCATCTCCCTCCTCATCCCACCCTTCAGTCGGTCTCAGAGCCCCTGTTTGAGTTCCCTGAGTCATACATCAAATCCCCATTGGCTGTCTATCTTACATGTGGTCTTGTAAATGTCTATGGTCCCCTCTCCATGCATCTCACCTTCTCCCTCCTCTCCTCCCTCCGTGTCCTTATTGGCTTTTCTTAGCTTGTGCTCTTGTATCACATCTCCATGATGGGTAGGTGTGTTTGCATCAGAGTGGTGTGGTTTTAGTAAGCTGTCTTGTGCCTGAGCCGCATGTTTCCTTATGGGGCTGCTCTAATACCTGCTGTGAAGTTTTCATGGTCCATGGGGGTGCAATTGAGGGAGTTGCTTCTAAATAGGTGTCCAAGCGACTATGAGAGAAACAAACTTCTGAGGAACAATGCAAGCTGCCCTGGGTGTGCAGTAAAGCCTCTGCTGAGCCCACTGACCCTAAGCCCTTTCTCATTACTCTCATGCTGGTGTTGAGCATGTCAGAGGTTGAAGTCTTCTCAGTGACTACTCAGAACAATGCTACAGACATTCCACATTGAGTAACTTTCAACCTTCTAGACTCCCTTAACCCCCTGAAAGCTGTTTACAGCCAGGCCCACAGTTCTGGACTGAGGAGCCCTGGGACAAGACTGTGGATGAATGCGTTAGCCAGGCCTCACCTGACTGTGTACGTAACAGGTAGCCTCTGCAGCTGGTTTGGTGACAGGATCACTTGTCTTTGCCCCAGGAGGAAAGGTTTTGTCACAGAAGCTATTTCTCTGTTGCCTCTTTTGTGAATCTTTTTCTGTTAGTGTGTCAGAAGCTGCCAGGATACACCCAGTCTGTGACAAGGTCACGGGATGAGAAAGGAATCTGCAAGGCAGCTCTTCCCCTCGAGGTTGTTCTGGGGGCCCGGTATGTCCCTTTCCTCCTTCTGTCTTACTGTTGTTGGGCTTTCTATTAATTTTTGGAAATATAATATATAGTAATAAGGCCTCCCTGGAAAAGTCCAAGCCTACTTAGAAATGCTCATGATTGCTCTGCCTCAGGACACGACCATAAACATCAAGTCAGGAAAGAAAAGGCCACAGGTATAGGTTGGCTGCTTACTTAAAAGATTATAATGTTCTAGAATAGAAAAGAGTAGAGGCATTTAGATTTAGAAGTAGATATACTGCTTCAGTTTACTTGCTCCTTGGTTGAGAGGGTTTTCATTATTGCTATTTCTTTGTTATTAATTGTTCATTGCTTCCCTTTCTTTAAACAACATGGAAGATTATGGGTATTTTTGTAGAGTTAGGAAATGGGGTACATAGGATTTCAATAGAAGATTTATATTAACCAGCTTCACTGCCATTATCTCACTATTAATAGAGGTGTTTTGCTGCTTTAGAGGTGTTTTTGCTGTTTAATAGTTAATCATTGTAAATTGAAACTTTGTAATTTTAGGTAAAGAAAAATATCAAGGTTTTTCTCATGGTACTATTCTCAGAAATGTCAAGCATGTTACTGTGACCCTTCTCATGTATTGTTTTATTGTCCAAAGAATTTACACTATACCTGAGATTTGTAGAACACTGTTTTGTTAAAATGAAAATGTTAGGCCATTGAGGCAAGAAGATTAATGTACGGGACATTTAAGAAAAAACCCTGTAATTGGAAACGTTTTAGATGAATGCATAGGGGAAAAACATGGGAAAGAAAAATATTGACAGGAGCACGAAACCAATATCTGATGTAATATGTGATGACTTAAGGGGGAGGTAATGGTCATTCTATGAAAACTGAGCTATCCTAAAAATAAAAAAGCTACCTCTTCTACGAAACCTTCTGTGTGTGTCTATCTTCTTCCTCACTGATGCCACTCATCCCTTGGGTATTCCTGGACCTGCCAGGGCTGGACCACGGCATTAGTGCATTCATCCTAAGAAGTATTGCTTCCTTAAAGGATTTATATGAGTCAGCCAGTGGTCTACCACTGTAGTGCTGAATCACCTTCATTGCCCCATGATCTTGAGCTCGCAGCTGAAGGCCAGAATCACAGGTTTAAAGGGCCATGGGCGTCTCACTCCATGCATCCCTGCCAACTTATTTACCTTCTGCTCATTGACTGGTAAAAAGAAAATAGTAAAGGTGCGTGTGAACGTCGCCATTTTAGGAATCAGCGAACTAAAATGGACTGGAATGGGTGAATTTCACTCAGATGACCATTATATCTACTACTGTGGACAAGAATCCCTTAGAAGAAATGGAGTAGCCATCATAGTCAGCAAAAGAGTCCAAAATGCAGTACTTTGATGGAATCTCAAAAATGACAGAATGATTTCTGTTCATTTCCAAGGCAAACCATTCAATACCACGGTAATCCAAGTCTATGCCCCAACCAGTCATGCTGAAAAGGCTGAAGTGAAATGGTTCTATGAAGACCTTCTAGAACTAACACCCAAAAAAGCTGTCCTTTTCATTATAGGGGACTGGAATGCAAAAGTATGAAGTCAAGAACCACCTGGAGTAAAAGGCAAATTTGGCCTTGGAGTACAGAATGAAGCAGGGCAAAGGTTAACAGAGTTTTGCCAAGAGAATGCACTGGTCATAGCAAACACCCTCTTCGAATAACACAAGAGCAGACTCTACACATGGACATTAACAGATGGTCAACACTGAAATCAGATTGCTTATATTTTTTGCAGCCAATGATGGAGAAGCTCTATACAGTCAGCAAAAAACAAAACTGGGAGATGACTGTGGCTCAGATCATGAACTCCTTATTGTGAAATTGGCTTAAATTGAAGAAAGTATGGAAAGCCACCAGACCATTCAGGTATGACCTAAATCAAATCCCTTACAATTGTACAGTGGGAGTGACAAATAGATTCAAGGGATTAGATCTGATAGAGTGCCTGATGAACTATGGATAGAGGTTCGTGACACTGTACAGGAGATAGGGATCAAGATCATCCCCAAGAAAAAGAAATGCAAAAAAGCAAAATGGCTGCCTAAGGAGGCCTTACAAATAGCTGTGAAGAGAAGCGAAAAGCAAAGGGGAAAAGGAAGATGTATCCATTTGAATGCAGAGTACCAAAGCATAGCAAGGAGAGATAAAAAAAAACCTTCCTCAGTGATCAGTGCAAAGAAATACAGGGAAACAGTAGAATGGGAAAGACTAGAGATCTCTTCAAGAAAATTAGAGATACCAAGGGAACATTTCATGCAATAATGGGCTCAATAAAGGACAGAAACGTTATGGACCTAAAAAAGCAGAAGATATTAAGAAGAGGTGGCAAGAATACACAAAAGAACTATACAAAAAAGATCTTCACTAATTAGCCTCCAACTAATAAAAAAAATTAAAAAAAAAAAAAGATCTTCACGACCTACATAATCACGATGGTATGATCACTCACCTAGAGCCAGACATCCTGGAATGCGAAGTCAAGTGGTCCTTAGGAAGCATAGCTATGAACAAAGCTAGTGGAGATGATGGAACTCCGGTTGAGCTATTTCAAATTCTAAAAGATGATGCTATGATAGTGGGCTGCACTCAATACGGCAGCAAACCTGGAAAACTCAGCAGTGGCTACAGGACTGGAAGTTGTCAGTTTTCATTCCAATCCCAAAGAAAGGCAATGCCAAAGATTGCTCAAACTACCACACAATTGCACTTGTCTCACATTCTGGTAAAGTAATGCTCAAAATCCTCCATGCTAGGCTTCAACAGTACGTGAACTGTGAACTTCCACATGTTCACGCTGGTTTTAGAAAAGGCAGAAGAACCGGAGATCAAATTGCCAGCATACGATGGATTATCCGAAAAGAAAGAGAGTTCCAGAAAAGCATCTACTTCTGCTTTATTGACTATGCCAAATCCTTTGACTGTGTGGATCACCACAAACGGTGGAAAATTCTTAAAGTGATGGGAGTACCAGACCACCTGACCTGTCTCTTGAGAAATCTGTATGCAGGTCAGGAAGCAACAGTTAGAACTGGACATGGAACAACAGACTGGCTCCAAACAGGGAAAGGAGTACGTCAAGGCTGTATATTGTTACCCTGCTTATTTAACTTATATGCAGAGTACACCATGAGAAACACTGGGCTGGATGAAGCACAGGCTGAAATCAAGATTGCCAGGAGAAATATCAATAAGCTCAGATATGCAAATCACACCACTCTTATGGCAGAAAGTGAAGAACTAAATAGCCTCTTGATGAAAGTGAAAGAGGAGAGTGAAAAAGTTGGCTTAAAGCTCAAAATTCAGAAAACTAAGATCATGGCACCTGGTCCCATCACTTCATGGCAAATAGATAGGGAAACAGTTGAAACAGTGGCAGACTTTATTTTTCTGGGCTCCAAAATCACTGCAGATGGTGACTGCGCCATGAAATTAAAAGACGCTTTCTCCTTGAAAGAAAAGTTATGACCAACCTAGACAGCATATTAAAAAGTACAGAGATTACTTTGCCAACAAAGGTCCATCTAGTCAAGGTTATGGTTTTTCCAGTAGTAATGTATGGATGTGAGAATTGGATTACAAAGAAAGCTGAGTGCTGAAGAATTGATACTTTTGATCTGTGATGTTGGAGAAGATTCTTGAGAGTCCCTTGGACTGCAAGGAGGCCCAACAAGTCCATCGTAAAGGAAAGCAGTCCTGAATATTCATTGGAAGGATTGATGCTGAAGCTGAAACTTCAATACTTTGGTCACCTCATGTGAAGAACTGACTCATTTGAAAAGACCCTGGTGCTGGGAAAGGCTGAAGGTGGGAGGAGAAGGGGATGACAGAGGATGAGATGGTTGGATGGCATCACCGACTCAATGGACATGAGTTTGAGTGATCTCTGGGAGTTGGTGTTGGACAGGGTGGCCTGGCATGGTACAGTCCATGGGGTCACAAAGAGTCAGATTCGACTGAGCGACTGTACTGAAGTGAACTGAAATGAAAGGTGGGCGTTACTCTATTATTTTTCTTCTAATTATTTTGAGAAGCCTTCCCGTGAATCAATTAAGTTATTACACTGAGGGAATATTTCAGATGTACTCTGAGTAAATCTATGAACTCCTGTACATCCACCCATTACATCTAAATGGACTATCTTTGAACCAGGTCACTCTGTAAATGATGAAGGCCTTAATACTGTCTTTTGTTTAAACATGTTTTTCAAGATAATTTCTCCTAGCAACCTGTTGGGGTATTAGTTCAGCCCTGATGCAAAAGGAGTTAGCACTGAAGTGTAAAGCCCAAAGTCCCTTGTTTGGTTTCCCAGAATTTGTTTCCTAAAATTTAATAATATTTCCCTGTTTTTCTTTTGTTTGAATAACGGCAAGGGTGTTTACTGGATGGAAGTTTCGACATTATCTTAACCTAGACAAAGGCACTGAGCACCAAAACTGTGTGGGGCTGTGTTTTAAAGGGACCGTCCCTGTCCGAATCCTCTCTCATCTTCCATTCCCATCTGGTTGGATTTTCTTTCCAGATCCTCATCTATTCTTTGCTTCTCCACTCCCACTTAGACTGTTTAATAGCCTCAGGTGTCATCACCTCAACTGGGGGTCCCTGTGGTTACCTCCAAGTCTTTCTCCTTGATCTTCATTCTAGATATTCCAAGCAACTCTGCCTCCTGTTTCTCTGCTAATCTTCCCCAAACATGTTTCCACCGTGTCTGTCCACAACTAAGAAACATACTCCCTATACTCCCTATGTGCTCCCTATGTGCTCCCTATGGATTACCATGCAGCTTCCAGTGTTCTCTGCTCGACTTTCCAGGCCCTGATCTCCTGTAATCCTTGGTTGTCAACTTTTTTTTTTCTAATGTGAGTAAGCCTATTCAGTTCATGCAAGTCTTAGGCAAAGATAGCCCCGCGTCCTACTGATAAGGAGTAAAAGCAGTGGCTGCCCCTACCTGAAGACAGATTGATCTGGGAGGTGAAGGTTCACAACCATCTGGTGTTAAGGCCCTGTTGGAAGAGTCTCGCTGCCAGGGTTCCACAATTCCTGCCTCCTGGAATGGTGTGAAGAATGATTCACACCACAGTAGGCCTTTACGTTTTACCAAGAACATTCATCACATGCATCAGGCTTTCAGGGAAGGTCAGGTTCCAACTTGTTCACAGAGAATCACCTCCAGGTCACCAGATTTGCATTTGTTTTGCCCAGCACCTATCATAATGAACAAAAGTTTTAGACTTTAATGATGAATGTGCCAAAGAGAGGACAGTGTGGGGGCAATTCTATTTCATTGGTGTTTGACTTGTAGCAGAATACAGAGCCTATTTTGAAGTTCTTTGGTGAAAATCATTTCTGGAAATAGTGATTACGATTTGGGGCCAGGCTGTGAAGGGAAAACAACAACAAAAAAACAAAACCACCTTGTGCGCTGGGCAGGGTGGGTGTTCCCCACTTCCTAGCTCACTTGGTCGAAGTTCTTTTTTTTTTTTAACATGTGTTCCCCATCCCAATCCCCCCTCCCGCCTCCCTCCCCATCCCATCCCTCTGGGTTTTCCCAGTGCACCAGCCCTGAGCACTTGTCTCATGCATCCAACCTGGGATGGTGATCTGTTTCACCCTTGATAGTATACTTGTTTCAATGCTGTTCTCTCAGAACATCCCACCCTCGCCTTCTCCCACAGAGTCTAAAAGTCTTCGTACATCTGTGTCTCTTTTTCTGTTTTGCATATAGGGTTATCATTACCATCTTTTTAAATTTCATATATATGCATTTGTATACTGTATTGGTCTTTATCTTTCTGGCTTACTTCACTCTGTATAATGGGCTCCAGTTTCATCCATCTCATTAGAACTGATTCAAATGAATTCTTTTTAATGGCTGAGTAATATTCCATTGTGTATATGTACCATAGCTTTCTTATCCATTCATCTGCTGATGGTCATCTAGGTTGCTTCCATGTCTTGGCAATTATAAACAGTGCTGCGATGAACATTGGGGTGCACGTATCTCTTTCAGATCTGGTTTCCTTGGTGTGTATGCCCAGGAGTGGGACTGCTGGGTCATATGGAAGTTCTATTTCCAGTTTTTTAAGAAATCTCCACACTGTTCTCCATAGTGGCTGTACTAGTTTGCATTCCCACCAACAGTGTAAGAGGGTTCCCTTTTCTCCACACCCTCTCCAGCATTTATTGCTTGTAGACTTTTTGATAGCAGCCATCCTGACTGGTGTGTAATGGTACCTCATTGTGGTTTTGATTTGCATTTCTCTGATAATGAGTGATGTTGAGCATCTTTTCATGTGTTTGTTAGCCATCTGTATGTTTTCTTTGGAGAAATGTCTGGATTAACCTCAAAAATATACAAGCAACTGCTGCAGCTCAATTCCTGAGAAATAAATGACCCAATCAAAAAATGGGCCAAAGAACTAGCTCTTTATTTATTATTTTTTCTCTCATGGGACTGCACTTTTCTAGTTATGCTCATAGTGGCTCTTACCAGGTCCATCCCATCAATACCCTAAAGCGTCCACTGTACCAATGTTACTCTATCATTGATGCCATGTCCGGCTTTTAAGAGTAGCCCTTTTAAATGCTCAGGCAGAGGTGATCATGTCCTTGCAGCTTAGATGTTTTTATCTCTTAGAATTCATCCTGTGTGCAAACTGTCATGTGCTTTTTTAAAGAAACACAGAATTGTGTTTACCTGTTCATACCCTCTTCCTGTTAGCTTCCCCTGTGTTTACCTTAGTTTCTTTCCCCTTAGCAATTTGTTAAGTGTGAGTATCGCACTTAGAGCTCAGAACCCTTATGAATAGTGTGTCCATCAGCAAGCATTTTAAGGCTGCTGTTAGAGAAAATATCCACAAGGCGGCAGCATTTTTCATTTCCTCCTCTTGTTACTATGGTAACAGCATCCTGGGAGGTTATCCCAGGCCTGATTGTAAATGCTAGTAGAATGAGACACAGGACGTCAACAAATTTTTTGTCTCTTTCCTCTTTGAGGTTTTTCTTTAAGTTAAACTTTATTTCTTATTTAAGACTATTTACACCAGTGTTGTTGCAGGGAAAAAGTTTCTCCTTCCTTTCCACAGATACCTGGAGGTATTCAACTGCGGTTATTGTCAGAGCTATCTTTTAGAATCCGTGGAGTACATGTCTCTTGATACAGGAAGTCCTTGTGGATTATGAATTGCATAGGGCATAGGTATTTGTGGGTATAACTTTATTCCAGCCATCACCTTTTGGCCTCTCACCCACTGATACCCTTTGCTAACTGTAATTTTCTTACCAGGAGTGTAAGTCCATTTCACTTTTGTCTGGGTACTCATTGTCATCAATATGTTTTTTAATCCCCTCTGGAAGGTATATGCTGTGATATGTCTTTAATCCATCCTTCTTTACTTACTGTGATTCAGTCTAGATTTCTGTGTATACCCAAAAATGGCTTTTTTTTTTTGCATTTTCATAATGTCTGAGTCATATTTCGTTGTGTCTTTGTGTCCCATTTCTTTTTCTTTTTGTTTGCACCCAACGATTCTCTTTCCTTTCATCTCTTGGGCATTGTAAATGCTGCTGCAGTGCATGTTGTGGAGTTGGGGGTTTGGCTGTGTGTTTTCCACGATCTGTTGATTTCTCAAATACTCTGGGAGTGAAGCTGCCATATGACATTATCTGTCTCATTTTGTGATTCTAAGGCCCTTTGACAGTCATGCTCATAAAGGCTACGACTGCTTACCTCCCACCAGTGGCATACAGGGGTCTCCTTTACTAATATTGCTCTACTCTTCCCTGTCTGTAGAGTTTGGATACCGGCCTGTTTCATTTCATTTCATACCGGTAGTGATATTGTGTTGCAGTTTAAGTTTTCATAATCAGTGATAACAGAGCAAACGAAGCACATATCCGGAGGCTTCTTTCTAAGCATCAACTAAGTATTTATCTGTTGAATTTTCCTTCCTGATCGTGTGATTTGTTCTTGTTTTTATTTTGGTGTGAGACCCCTGGCCATTTCATAATGGTAGGGGTCATTTAGAGCCCAGTCGCCTTCTGAATAGTCAGTGTCCATCAGCCCACAATTTAAGGTTACTGCTCTAGAAAGCGGCCACAAGGCGGCAGCATTGCTTCGGGGTTTTCTCTTGTTACTATGTCAACAGCATCTTTAGAGGTATGAGCAATTTCTGCTTGTAAATGAGAGCAAAATGAGCTAGAGGAAGCCCGCACCCCCGCACCCCCCGCCCCGAGAGCTTGTGTCTCCTTCCTTCTCAGTTTTATTGTAGTTCATATTTCTTGTTTGACAAAGCTGTGCAGAGTTGCCTTTGTTGTGGCTGTACTGATTCTTGCTCCCTTACACCGATACACAGAGGCATTCAGCAGTGTTTATTTCCTCTGACCTGCTCTCAAAAAGTGTGTAGTACATCACTCTCGCTAAGTCCGTCCCTGTGGATTATGTATGTGACAGGTATTTGTGGGAATCTGTGAATTTCAGCCTTCCAATGTAAGCCTTCCTCTCACCCATCCCCTTTGGTAAGCATCAGGGAGTTCCCATCACTGGGTGTCCATTTTACCTTGCTCAGGGTACTCACTGGCAGCAATGTTGTCTGTCCCATTTGAAAGGTAAATCCTATGACACAGCTCTCATCTGCCCTTCCTCCAGTATTCTTGCCTGGAAAATCCCATGGACGGAGAAGCCTGGTAGGCTGCAGCCCATGGGGTCGCGAAGAGTTGGACACGACTGAGCGACTTCACTTTCACTTTTCACTTTCATGCATTGGAGAAGGAAATGGCAATCCACTCCAGTGTTCTTGCCTGGAGAATCCCAGGGACGGGGGAGCCTGGTGGGCTGCCGTCTATGGGGTCGCACAGAGTCGGAGACGACTGAAACGACTTAGCAGCAGCAGCAGCAGCTGCCCTTCTTCACTGACTCTGATTATCACCACATTTATCTGTACCTCTGACAATGTCATTATTTCCTCGCTTCAATGCCTGAATCATAATCTGTCATGAACCCATATCCCATTCCTTGATCCATTCATCTGTCCATCTCCGTATACTTCCTGTAGTTTCATCTCTGGGCATTGGGAATGTTGCTGCAATGCATGCTCTGGGGCATGTGGTTTTCAAAATCTGTGTATTTCTGAGGTATCATAAGAGAGGAGAGTCCCTGTCATACTTTCTATTTTTTTTTTCTATAAAGGCACGTGGACAGTGATTCTTATACTGGCTCCTCCCACTGATATGCCCCCACTACTATAAAAGAATCCCGCTGACTAATGTTAATCTACCATTTCTGGTCTGGTCCGTTTTCCATGGTGGCCTTTTCCAGTGCTCAGAGTTGATGTCCCATGGCAGTTTGGATTTTGTATCTCTGATAAGAAAACTTATGGAATACTATTCATGGTCTTTTTGCTTTTTGAAAGCACTTTGATTTGTATTTACCTGTTGATATTTTCTTCCTGAGAGTGTCCCAGTTTTTTTTTTTTTTTGTGTGTGTGTGTGTGTGTGTGTGTGTTTATTTATTTATTTAATTTTGGGTGTGTGACCCCTGACATGTTCAAGGTTAGGTGTCATGTCGAGTCCAGCGACCTTGTGAATATCAGATGTCCATCAGCGATAGTTTTCATGCTACGGTTGCAAAGAAAATCCTCTACGCTGAAAGGTTTCTTTATTCTGTCCTCTTTTAGGATGGCTTGCACCACCTGACAGTTTTACTCAAGCCTGATTGTACATTAGAGTAAAACAATCCAGAGGATCCCATCAAACCTGGTGACTGCTCATACTTCATTTTAAGTAAAACTTCCTATTCTATTTAAGTTGATTGACAAGGACACATTTGTTTTACGTGTACAGATTCTTGTTCCATGGCACAGAGAATACCAGATATTCAGTTGTGCTTTTCACCTACATGTTATTAGAACGTGTTTCGTCTACCACTCTCACTGAAGTAGGTTTACATGGATCCTGCATTTTATATGTATCTGTGGGAAGTAATTAATACCAAGCTCCAGATGTATCCCTTTCATCCACCAGGGTCCTCTGCTACCCATAAGTTTCATGCCAGGTTGGATGTCCATGTCACCTTTACGTGGGTGCTCACTGCTCTGGATTTTTGTATCCCACCTGTCTGTTGCATCCCATAATGTTTCTTGAATCAACCCTCCTTCATTCAGTGTGATGATCTCTGGATTTATCTCTATCTCTGAAGGCAGCATATGTTCATATTTCAATCCTGATTCAAAAATCATTCTAGACCTCTATTATGTTTGTTTATCCATTGTTCTCTCCAGGTACGCTATCTTTGCTTTCATTTCTTCAATGTTCTGAATGGTGCCACAGAACCAGGTTTGGGGTGTGTGGTGTGCAAAATCTGCTAATTTCTGAAATATTCCAGGAGAGGATCTGACTTATCTTACTGTCTCTACCTCTTTATTTCTTTATTTATTTCTCTCTCATGGGAGTGCACTTTTCTAGTCATGCTCATATGGGACTTATCAGGTCCATCCCACCAGTACCCTAAATCGTCCACTGTAGTAATGTTACTCTACCATTGACGCCATGTCCAGCTTTTGACAGTGGCCTTTTTTCATGCTCAGGCAGAGGTGATAATGTCCATACAACTTCGATGTTTGTTTCTGTTAGAATTCACCCAATGTGTAAATTGTCATGTGCTTTTTAAAATAAACATGGAATTGTGTTTACCTGTTCATATCCTCTTCCTGTTTGCTTCTCCTCTGTTTTATTTATTCCCCCCCCCCGCCATGTGAGCTCTGGTTGTTTGTTATGGGTGGGTATCGGTTGGAGCTCAGCACCGTTGTGAATACTGTGGCCATCAGCAAGCATTTTAAGGTTGCTGTTAGAAAAAATGTCCACAAGGCGGCAGCATGTCTCCTCTTGTTGCTATGGTAACAGCAGCCTGGGAGGTTATCCCAGGCCTGGTTGTAAATGAGAGTAAAATGAGAAAGAGAAAACCACCAAAATCTTTTTGTCTCTTTAGCCTTTGAGGTTTTTTCTTTAAGCGAAGCTTTTATTTCTTATTTAAGACTATTTACACCGTTGTAGTTATTGCAGGTAAACAGTTTCTCCTTCCCTTCCACAGATACCTGGAGGTATTCAGCTGCAGTTATTGTCACAGTTATGTTGTTGAAATCTGTTGAGGACATGTCTCTTGATACAGGAGGTCCATGTGGATTATGAATTGCATAAGTATTTGTGGGAAGAAGTCTATTCCAGCCTTCACCTTTCAGCCTCTCACCCAGTGACACCATTTGCTAACCGTAATTTTCTTACCAGGAGTG
The DNA here is from genome assembly GCF_033118175.1 of Dama dama. NCBI lineage: Eukaryota > Metazoa > Chordata > Mammalia > Artiodactyla > Cervidae > Dama > Dama dama. The sequence goes on from NC_083714.1 coordinate 56,552,676, forward strand.
TAAGTCCATTTCACTTTTGTTTGGGCACTAATGTTAACCTACCATTTCTAGTCTGGACCATTTTCCATGGTGGCCTTTTCCAGTGCTCAGAGTTGATGTCTCTTGGCAGTTTAGATTTTGTATGTCTGATAAGAAACCCTGTTGAGCACTATTCATGGGGTTTTTGTTTTTTGAAAGCATTTTGGGCTGTATTTACCTGGTGATGTTTTCTTCCAGAGTGTGTCCCATTTTTGTTTTCTGTTTGCTTGTTTTTATTATTATTGTTTTTTTTATGTGTTTAACCTGACATGTTGAAGGGTAGGGGTCATGTTGAGTTCAGCGGGCTTGTGAATATCAGATGTCCATCAGCAATTGTTTGAAGGCTGAGGTTACAGAGAAAAGCCTCCATGCTGCAAGGTCTTTTATATTCCCTCCTCTCTTAGGATGGCTACTGTTGTCTAAGAGTTTTTGTCATGCCTGGTTGTACATTAGAGTAGAACGAGACAGAGGAGCCACCAAACCTGGCGTCTCCTCACTCTCTTTAGCTCAGCCCTCCTTAGCTCTCTTTAGTGTAGCTGTCCTAGCTCAACTCTCCTTACCTTTACTCTCCTTAGCTTAGCTCTCCTTAGCTCAGCTGTCCATGGGTCTCCTTAGCTCACCTCCCCTAAGCTCAGACCTCCTAGCTTTCCTTAGCGTAGCCCTCCTTAGGATAACTATCATTAGCTCAGCTCTCTTTCAGTCAGTCAGTTCAGTTACTCAGTATTGTCCAACTCTTTGTGACCCCATGGACGGCAGTGTGCTGGGCCTCCCTGTCCATCACCAACTCCCAGAAACTACTCAAACTCATGTTTATTGAGTTGGTGATGCCATCCAACCATCTCATCCTCTGTCATCACTTTCTCCTCCCGCCATCAATCTTTCCCAGCATCAGGGTCTTTTCAAATGAGTCAGTTTGTCACATCAGGTGGCTAAAGTATTGGAGTTTCAGCTTCAGCATCAGATGTTCCAATGAATATTCAGAACTGATGTCCTTTAAGAGGGACTGGTTGGATCTCCTTGCAGTCCAAGGAATTCTCACGAGTCTTCTCCAACACCACAGTTCACAAGCATCAGTTCTTTGGCACTCAGCTTTCTTTGTTGCCCAACTCTCACATCCATAAAGGACTACTGGAAAAACCATAGCTTTGACTAGATGGACCTTTGTTGGCAAAGTAAAGCCTCTGCTTTTTAAGATGCTGTCTAGGTTGGTCATAACATTTCTTCCAAGGAGTAAGCATCTTTTAATTTCATGGCTTCAATCATCATCTGCAGTGATTTTGGAGCCTCAAAAAATAGTCTGTCATTGTTTCCACTGTTTCCCCATCTATTTGCCATGAAGTGATGGGATCAGATGCTATGATCTTAGTTTTCTGAATGATGAGTCTTAAGCCAACTTCTTCCCTCTCCTCTTTCACTTTCATCAAGCAGTTCTTTAGTTCTTCTTTGCTTTCTGACACAAGGGTGGTGTCATCTGCATATCTGAGGTTATTGATATTTCTCCCGGCAATCTTGATTCCAGCTTGTGCTTCATCCAGGCCAGTGTTTCTCATGATGTATTCTGCATATAAGTTAAATAAGCAGGGTGACAATATACAACCTCGACATACTCCTTTCCCTATTTAGAACCAGTCTGTTTTTCCATGTCCAGTTGTAACTGTTGCTTCCTGACCTGCATATAGATTTTCTCAAGAGACAGGTCAGGTGGTCTGGTATTCCAATCTCTTGAAGAATTTTCCTCAGTTTGTTGTGATCCATACAGTCAAAGAGTTTGGCATAGTCAATAAACCAGAATTAGATATTCTTCTGAAACTTGCTTGCTTTTTTGTTGATCCAGCAGATGTTTGCAATTTGATCTCTGGTTCATCTGCCTTTTCTAAATCTGGCTTGAACATTTGGACGTTCACAGTTCATGTACTATTGAAGCTTGGCTTGGAGAATTTGAGCATTACTTTACTAGCGTGTGATATGAGTGCAATTGTGTGGTAGTTTGAGCATTCTTTGGCATTGCCTTTCTTTGGGATTGGAGTGAAAATTGACCTTTTCCAGTCCTGTGGCCACTGCTGAGTTTTCCAAATTTGCTGGCATATTGAGTGCAACATTTTCAAAGCATCATCTTTTAGGATTTGAAATAGTTCACCTGGAATTCCATCACCTCTACTAGCTTCTTTCATAGTGATGCTTCCTAAAGCCTGCTTGACTTCACACTCCAGGATGTCTGGCTCTAGGTGAGTGATCATACCATCGTGATTATCTGGCCGTGAAGATCTATTTTGTATAGTTCTTCTGTGTGTTCTTGCCACCTCTTCTTAATATCTTCTGCTTCTGTTAGGTCCATACCATTTCTGTCCTTTATTGTGTCCATCTTTGCATGAAATGTTCTCTTGGTATCTCTGATTTTATTGTAGAGATCTCTAGTCTTTCCCATTCTATTGTTTTCCTCTATTTCTTTGAGAGCTCTCCATAGCTCCCCTTAATTACTTCTCCTTAGCTTAGCTTTCCCTAGAGTAGCTCTCCTTAGCTCAGCACTCTTGGATAGCTATCCTTAATTATTTCTCCTTAGTTTAGCTCTCCATAGCTTAGCCATACTCATCTTGACTGTCCATAGCTTTCCTTAGCTCAGCCTGCTTAGGATAGCTATCATTAGCTCAGCTTTCCTTAGATTAGCTATCATTAGCTTGACTCTCCTTAGCTTAGCTATCTGTAGCTCTCCTTAGCTCAGCCCTCCTTAGCATAGCTCTCCTTAATTACTTCTCCTTAGCTTAACTCTCTGTAGCTCTCTATAGCTCAGTTCTCCTTAGCTTAGCTCACCTTATCTCAGTTCCCCTAAGCTCAGCCCTCCTAGCTCTCCATAGCGTAGCTCTCCTTAGCTTCTCTCTCCTTAATTACCTCTCCTTAGCTTAGCTCTCCATAGCTTAGCTCCCCTTAGCTCAGCTCCCCTAAGCTTAATCAGCTCCCCTAATCTCAGCCCCCTATCTCTCCTGAGCATGGCTCTGATCCTGAGAGTGGCTCTGCTTAACTCAGCTCTCCTTTCATTAGCTTAGCTTTCCTTAGCTAAGCTGTCCGTGGCTCTCCTTAGCTCAGCCCTCCTTAGCTCTCCTTAATTACTTCTCCTTAAGTAAGTACTTACTTACTTAATTACTCCTTAAATAAGCCACTTCTCCTTAAGTGGCTCACCTTAGCTCAGCTCCCCTAAGCTCAGGCCTCATAGCCCTCCATAACTCAGCTCTCCTTAGCTCTACATAGCTCTCTAGGATAGCTAATAAGAGATATGATAAAGAGAACTAAGCTAAGGAGATGTAAGCTAAGGAGAGCTAAGGCATTCTGAGCTTGGCTAAGGAGAGCTTAGAAAAGGGGGGCTGAGCTAAGGACAGCTGAGCTACCCTAAGGAGGGCTGAGCTAAAGAGAGCTACGCTAAGGAGAGTTAATTGAGGAGAGCTATGAAGAGCTGAGTTGAGGAGAGCTGAAATAAGGAGAGCTGAGCTAAGAAGAGCTAAGCTAAGGAGCGCTGAGCTGAGGAGAGCTGAGCTAAGATAAGGAGAGTTAATTAAGGAGAGCTTTGCTAATGAGAGCCACACTAAGGAGATTTGAACTACATTAAGGAGAGCTAATTAAGGATAGCTAAGCTAGGAGTCTACGAAAACTAAGATCATGGCATTTGGTCCCATTACTTCATCACAAATAGATGGGGAAACAGTTGAAATAGTGACAGCCTTTATTTTGGGGGGCTCCAAAATCACTGCAGATGGTGACTGCAGCCATGAAATGAAAAGGTGCTTACTCCTTGGAAGAAATGTTATGACCAACCTAGACAGCATGTTAAAAAGCAGAGATATTACTTTGCCGGCAAAGGTCCATGTAGTCAAAGCTATGTTTTTTCCAGTAGTCAGGTATGGATGTGAGAGTTGGACTCTAAAGAAAGCTAAGTGCCAAAGAATTGATGCTTTGGAACTGTGGTGTTGGAGAAGACTGTTGAGAGTTCCTTGGACAGCAAGGAGATCCAACCAGTCCCTCCTAAAGGAAATCAGTCCTGAATGTTCATTGGAAGGACTGATGCAGAAGCTGAGACTCCAATACTTTGTCCACCTGATGCGAAGTGCTGACTCATTTGAAAAGACCCTGATGCTGGAAAAGTTTGAAGGAGGAAAGAAAATGGGACAACAGAGGATGAGGTGGTTAGATGGCATCACCAACTCAATGGACATGAGTTTGAGTAAACTCTGGGAGTTGGTGATGGACAGGGAGGCCCAGCACGCTGCAGTCCATGGGGTCGCAAAGAGTGGAACACGACTGAGTGACTGAACTGAACTAGTCAATTGTATCACTTAATGTTTGTGTTTCCTTTTTAATTTTCTATTTGGTTAATCTATCCTTAAGTGTGACTGGCGTATTAAGGTCTCCCACTATTTTTGTGTTACTGTTAATTTCTCCTTCCCTACTTGTTAGCATTTGCCTTACATATTGAAGTGCTCCTATGTTGGGTGCATATATATTTATAATTGTTATATCTTCTTCTTGGATTGATCCATTGATCATTATGTAGTGTCCTTCTTTGTCTCTTTTCACGGCCTTTGTTTCAAAGTCTATTTAATCTGGTATGACTATTGCTTCTCCTGCTTTCTTTTGGTTTCCATTTCCATGGAATATCCTTTTCCAGTCCTTCACTTTCACTCTGTGTGTGTCCCTTGGTTTGAGGTGGGTCTCTTGTAGACAGCATATATAGGGTTCTAGTTTTGTAACCATTTTACAATACTTCCCTTGTCATCTATCTATCCATTTGTCCATCCCTATTTCCAATCAATAGTCGATCTTTTTCCTTGTTGCATTTTGTGGTAAATTGCAAACATCAGTATATGTCTCCTTAAGTATTTCAGCAAGCCTGCCATTAAGTAGTGAGCCATGTTTGTTTACAGCAATTTTCTTTGGATATTAACTTTACATACAATGAAATATACCAATCTTTTTTTTTCCCAGTCATGTTACTTTTTAATTGAAGTATAGTTGATTTACAAATGTTCTGTTAATTTCTGCTTTATGGCAAAGTGATTCAGTTATACATATACATTTGTATATATACATTGTATATGTGTGTACAATCTTTTATTTAGTGTGTGGCCTGTGGGATTAGTTCCCTGACCAGTGATTGAACGTGCCTCCCCTCAAATGGAACTGTGGAGTCTTAAACACTGAACTGCCAGGGATGTCCCATATATATTCTTTTCCATTATGATTTATCATAGGATACTGAATATAGTTCTCTGTGCTTTACAGTAGGAACTTGTCTATCCATTCCATATACTCTAGTTTGTATCTCTTAACCCCAATTTCTTACTCCATCCCTCCCCCAATGCTATCTGCCTTGAAAGCCACAAGTCTGTTCTCTATGTCCATGAGTGTGTTTCTGTTTCATGCATATGTTCATTTGTGTCATATCTTCGATTTCACATTTAAGTGATATTTGGTATTTGTAACACTTCACTTAGTATGATCATCTCAGTCCATGCATGTTGCCTCAAATGGTCTTATTGTTGTAGCTGTACAGATTCTTGGATGCTCTTAACCAGACATAGAGGTATTCATCTGTGGTTATTTTTATGAATATATTATTAAAATGTGTTTAGTATACCACTCTTGGTATAGTACGTCCATTTTGAGGCTGTATTAGGATTATATATATATATATATATATCAGTCAGTTCAGTTCAGTCACTCAGTCATGTCTAACTCTTTGCGACCCCATGGACTGTAGCATGCCAGACTTCCCTATCCATCACCAACTCCTGGAGCTTTCTCAAACTCAGGTCCATCAAATGGGTGATGCCATCCGACCATCTCATCCTCTGTTGTTCCCTTCTCCTCCTGCCTTCAGTATTTCCCAGCATCAGAGTCTTTTCCAATGGGTCAGTTCTTCACATCAGGTGGCCAAAGAATTGAAGTTTCAGCTTCAGCATCAGTCCTTCCAATGAATATTCAGGACTGACTTCCTTTAGGATTGACTGGTTTGAGCTCCTTGCAGTCCAAGGGACTCTACAGAGTATATGTGGGTTAGAATAAATATTTATTGTGCTTCTGCTGCCCTCTCGTGGAGAAATAGAAGAATGATTATGAATGCAATTTATAAAATCCAGATGTATTCTCTCATATGTATATGTGTGTATGAATAAATATTTACTGTGCTTTTGCTGTCCTTTCATGGAGAAACAGAAGAATACTTATCAATGTAATTTATAAAATCCAGATGTATTCTACACATGTTGGAAAAGATACTGTATACCTTTATTAAAAATTGATACATGCTCATAACAGAAAACATAAAGTTGCCAGAAAAAAATACAAAGAAAGAAAAAAACTACCCATGACCTCACTTTACCATTGGATCAGAATTCCAAGTTCTGGGATGGGGACTTGAGGGTATGCGTCTTCCTTTAGTATAAAATCATCTTTTCTGCTATTTGAATGCTAACATACAACTTGGTTTTGATACTTGATTCTTGCTTTGTTCGATTAATGTTAAGCATTTACTTTTACAAATACCTAGTAATTTTATCCCCTGTTTAGAGATTGTTTGCTTCAAGATTTTGTTTTTCTTTTTTTCCATTTTTTCTATGATTAAAAAATGTTGAGTATCTTGGCCATGGTAAAGAGTGCTACAATGAAGATTGGAGTGCATTCATCTTTTGGAATTAAAGTTTTCTCCAGGAATATGCCCACCAGTGAGGTGCTGGGTCATATGGTAATTCTTTTTTTAGTGTTTAAGGAGTTGCCCTACTGTTCATCATAGTGGTTCTACCAGTTTACATGCCCATTGACAGTGCAAGAGTGTTCCCTTTTCTCCACACTCTACAGAAATTATTGTTCATAGAATTTTGGATGATGACTCTTCTGACTGATGTGAAGTAATACTTCAGTGTAGTTTTGATGTGAATTTCTCTAATAATTAGTGATGTTGAGCATCTTTTCATGTGTTCTTTGGCCACCTGCATGTCTTCTTCGGAAAAATGTCTATTTAGATCTGCCTGTTTTTTGATTGAGTTTTGTTTTGTTTTGTTTTTATACTGGCCTACATGAGCTGTTTGTATATTGTGGAGAATAATGCCTTGATAAGTAATGAGGTTTGTGAGACTGTATGGGAGGCAGTGACCAAGATCATCTCCAAGTAAAAGAATTGCAAAAAGCCAAAATTGTTCTCTGAGGAGGCCTTACAAGTAGCCAAGAAAAGAAGAGAAGCTAAAGGCAAAGTAGAAAAGGAATTTGAATGCAGAGTTCCAAAGAATAGCAAGAAGAGATAAGAAACCCTTTCCCTTGCTACTGCTGCTCTTTCTGTGAACCGTTTAATATTGTTTATAATGTTTTATGCTGTTGCACAATAACATAAGCTGAGGGAGTTCTGAGAAGGAACACCTCTTGCTTCTGAGGAAGTTGTAATCCTCCTGAGATGCTGCCTGCCCTCACCTTTTTATAATCTTCTCCTGCAGCTTTATTGACTCTGGTGCACTGTTTCGATGGTCATTTCTTTTTCTGATTGTCCAGAAGGTCTAGCAGTTTTTGGTTTCAACTGCTTAAGTTGTTCTCTCTTTACCTAGTTCTCCCCCTTTGCAAGGATTTTTGATTCCAGTCCTTAAAGGAGCATTCCTGGGTTGTCAAATTGGCAAGAGGCTTTTTGAGGTTTTTAAGACGACTTCCACATATTGCAAAGAGGCAGAGAAAGAACTAACAAGTTTTCCAAAGTAAACCTTTTAAAGCAAAGGGAGGGGTGAAAACCTGCTCTCACTTTTCAATGGGGATAATTAAACCTTTGTTTCTTATGTCACTTTGTATTTGCCCTCCAGTATCCTAACGTGAGATACCACGTTCCCCCAGGTGTCTGTCCCCCACAAATTGTGATTGCCACACCCTGGTCAAACTCAGGCTGCAGGGAACTTCCTTCAGTGGAACTTGTGCTAAAGGTAACTCAAGGAAAAGGAATAAGTAGGAGCCATTGCTCACCCTCCAGCTCACTTGTATTTTACCAAAACCTGTACCCTTATGGCGAATTTTCTGTGGTCATTTGCAGTAGGGAATATAACCAGAGGCCTTGTTTACAGATGGTTTCAGTTGCTCTGATGATCTCACCAGTCTTGGCAAGTGGAATATGTACTGTTCCACTCCGTCAGAGGGGAACAGAAGATTGTGTAAAATATTTTGAATTTGTAAAATTTTGTTTTCCAATAAAATGTGTATGATGGAAAAGCTCCCACTTGTAGATGTTATTATTTGTGATGACTCCAAGCATGATTGATGAAGATGTGGCTCTGCGTGTGCATCACATCAGGTACCAAGTGGGACTCTGGGCTCAGTAATCTGGGGCATTGACGACAAGGAGTTTGGTGGCAGGGTGAAGAGTCTCCAGGCCAGAATTGAAGTTTTCCCCTTGTTAGGTAAGAAAGATGGTAGGTAATCTGACATCTTCCTAGGTGAAGTGATCCTTCTGGCCCCTTCATGAGAATGAGAGATACGTGCCTGGATATTGTGCGGGTGCTGGGGATATCTCCTGATCCTGCTAAGAGTGAGGATACAAGGAGTGGCCCAGCATAGTTCTGGAGAACATCAGAAGTCGTGGGAACAAAAATCTGGAAGCACACAATAAGCTCCTGGTCCATTTTGTATTAGAATACAGTCCCTTGACTTTTTGCTATGTAACACTCATTACCAGAGTATGAATGGACAGAATCAAAAAGGTAACTGAATGGCAGAATTGTTTTATGCTTAAAAAAAAAAAAAGAAAAAACCCTTCACACATTGTGTAAAATTTCTAATAGTAAATTTGCAAACCCTTTGTAGAGCAGCCGGCAGACATTTTATGAAATAGCCATACAATTGGCAATATGGTGCAGGGATACTAATTCCAGAGAATATTAAGATAACTCTCAATCTGCTTAATGAACCTAGGCTGAGGGGGGAGCATCCAGGAGTTTGGCAGGCAGGCAAGTTGGGTGGGTCACAGGCCAACACCTGACCCTAAGTGGGGATGCCTGTAGGTGAGGTGATGCCACGCCCATGAAGGGAAGTACCAGGATGGCCCAGGCAAGCAGATCCCCCAGGACATCTGCAGGCCAGTCCTAAGCCAGATGGTGAGGGCTCAGGCTAGAGCTTGGCTCAGGCAGGCAGGGTTGAGGCCTGGCTCCAGGTCCCTTGGAGGGCTTCACTCAGTTCAGTTCAGTTGCTCAGTCGTGTCCGACTCTTTGTTACCCCATGAATCAAAGCATGCCAGGCCTCCCTGTCCATCACCAACTCCTGTCACTTCATGGGAAATAGATAGGGGAACAGTGCAAAGAGCGGCTGACTTTATTTTTTGAGATTCCAAAATTACTGCAGATGGTGATTGCAGCCATGAAATTAAAAGACGCTTACTCCTTGGAAGGAAAGTTATGACCAACCTAGACAGCATATTAAAAAGCAGAGACATTACTTTGCCAACAAAGGTCCGTCTGGTCAAGGCTATGGTTTTTCCAGTGGTCATGTATGGATGTTAGAGTTGGACTGTAAAGAAAGTTGAGCGCTGAAAAATTGATGCTTTTGAACTGTGGTGTTGGAGAAGACTCTTGAGAGTCCCTTGGACTGCAAAGAGATCCAACCAGCCGATCCTAAAGGAGATCAGTCCTGGGTTTTCATTGGAAGGACTGATGCTGAAGCTGAAACTCCAATACTTTGGCCACCTCATGCGAAGAGTTGACTCATTGGAAAAGACCCTGATGCTGGGAAGGATTGGGGACAGGAGGAGAAGGGGATGACAGAGGATGAGATGGCTGGATGGCATCACCAACTCGATGGACATGAGCTTGACACTAGGGGCTGCCAATCACTTGGGGCCTCCCTGAGTGGCTGCTGGAACTCAAGATGTACCTGCCAGTTAGATTCAAGCACTCCTGGAGGGGGCTAGGGAGGTGGTCATTCCTTTCCTCCAGGTGGTCCAGGCAGTTGTTGACCTGGTCCAACATGGGGTTGATGGCTGCCTGTCCTGCTTCTTGGGTGAAGCTGTCATTCTTGCCTTCCGTGTAGACATCCACAGGCACACCCTGTTCCACGTGGCCTCCGGATACAGAGGGCTCCTGCACGTGCAAGGCTCACGTGGCCGTAGAGTGAGGCAGTACTTTGGGCGCGCGGACAGCCAAGGCAGGGAGGGTGGAGGGCAGTCATTAAAACCTTGTGCTCATTGAAATCATCCTCCTGGGGAAAAGAAAGCAAGACTATCACAGTCTGTTCTGATTGAAGATTTGCCTGCTGGGTGGTGGGCTCGGGTCTCTCCCCAATTATTCATAAAGATCTTACAGGCTGCGGCTGTCAGCAAACTCACCTCTTCCTACACTGGTCTAGGCGTCCCCCAAAGCTGGAATATGTCACCTCCTGCCCGAGGGGTTCCTCAGGATGTGGAGGTCAAAGAAGGTCCTCTGTACTGTCATCACAGCTGTAATTTACTTCTTTATCTTAGTATTATGACCTACTTGTGTTAAAGAATGACTTATCCATTAAGATGTGAGCTACCCGACTTAGCTATGCAAGTCCAAGTCATCAGCTATGAGAGAAACAGGCTGAGATTTGGAAGGGGGGTGGATGGGGGTGGGTCCTACTTCTCATCTGTCCTCTGAATACAGGATTGGCAGGTATTAAATAAATAATTAATTAATTGACGTATTTTGTGTTTTGTAGGAGAACAAGGGATGTTGGACCTGGGGAAGACTTGAGAGGAGTGTGCATAATTTTTTTCCCACTTATTTAGGGCTTTTCATGGGCTAGGCTGTACGTGTCTCCCTCATAACTATTGTTGTGAGGATAAATATGATACTGAAAGGGCATCTATGCAAAACACTGGCTACCCTGGCACTCAGCAGCAGGGTCTCACTGCACAGGCACATGCATGCAGCATCCACATAACCCCTGGACCATATGTGCACTTTTAGAACTCTGTTATTTTGGTGGAGACCAAGGATCTCTTAAGTCAGTAACACTCAGTGTTCCCCTCCCCCCCGCCCCACCATCACCACCACCACACACAGACTCAGAGCAGGGGGTCCCTGTCTCCTTCTACCCTCCTTTTTCCTTAAATGTGGTGTCAACTTGGAGATGAATGACTGGGTGACAGGAAGCCTATAGGAAAAAGGGATGAGGAGGGGCCTGCCCATTCTAGGTTCCTTTTCTGCTTTTTGTTCTGGTTATCTTCCCCACCTCAGATATGCCAAGACTAGAAAGGCATGGAGCACCTTTTTGCCAAGATTTTGGGAGTGACTGGTGGTCATCTCATGACATTCGGGATGGTTCTCCAGGCACTGAGAGATTCTGGTGAAGCCTGCAGCAAGGGTGGACTCAGACTGGAGAGGCTGTGAGTATCGTGGAAGGCCCTAGGGCACAAGTCTCCTCAAGCAAATGCAGGCTAGTCTGCCTTACTTCCGGTGCTGGTGTCCTCTCAGCCTTCCTCCTCCCTCATTCCTTTTTATTTTGTTTCCTGTCTCTATACCCCTGCCGCGATCTATCTATCTATCTATCTATCTATCTATCTATCTGTATCCCAGGGACACAGGCTAGGGACATAGGCTACAATTGCGTCCTGGTCTCTAGCCACAGTGGCACAGACATGAAGATCCAGTTCCTACTATGTGTGGTCTGAGTTTCTCTGCTGATTTAGACAAGTGATCTGGGTCAACTTTGGGCAGCCATTATGCTTCCAGATGTTAGGTCTACTCTCAGTGACTGACCCAAGTCCCAGAAGACGACCCACCACAATTTCTACACCCTGGCCCAGCCCTATGTTTTTGGCAGCATGGAGCCCATCAAATGAGGTGAAGGAGGGTGGCACCTTTGACACTAACCATCCATATTTACGCTGAACTTCGCAGGTTAAGGGTACAGTCCTCAGCCAGAACGCCACCAGTTCAGAAACCAAGCACATGTCTGGGTTGACCAGGGACACTCTCACACTGACCAACTGATAGATGGGCCAAGGTCTTGATCAGGCAATCTACAGAGGATAGTTACAGAAGTGCAGTGAACATTCAATATCATTTTCATTCAAATATTATTCAGTCTGCCCTCAAATATTCAAAGACATTCAAACCAAAGAAATTAAAACACAACTTTCCCCTATAAGATATACAATGATGGTTGGAAAATCTAACATTCAGAATGCAGGAAAGCAGGCACTTTCATTCCATTCGTGGGTGGATTAAGTTTGGAAGACATCTTTTGTAGGAGGTTTGCACATATTATATAAAGTTGAGAACATGAATGACTTTGTGTGTGTGTGTGTTCGTGTGTGTGTGTGTGCACATGCATGCACATGCTGATGGAGACTAGTTCAGTGGGGACACTCAAGACCTGGGCAGAGTGAGGAGCATCCAGGATTTGGGCAGGTAGGCAAGTTGGGTGGGTCACAGGCCCACACTTGACCCCAGGAGAGGATGCCAGGCAGTGGGGGCATGCCAAGCATGCAAAAGGGAAGTAGCAGAAGGATGGCCTAGGCAGGTAGATCTCCCAGGACATCTGGAGGCCAGTCGTAAGCCAGGTGGTGAGGGCTCAGGCTAGAGCCTGGCTCAGCCAGGCAGGCAGAGTGGAGGCCTGGCTCTGGGGTCCTTGGAGGGCTCCACTAGGGGCTGCCAATTGGTTGGGGCCTCCCTGAGTGGCTGCTGGATCTCAAGATGCGCCTGCCAGTTGGATTCAAGCACTCTTGGAGGCAGCCAGGGAGGTGGTCATTCCTCTCCTCCAAGTGGTCCAGGCAGGCATTGACCTGGTCCAACATGCGGCTGATAACGGTGTACACTGCCTGTCCGGCTATGCCACTGTCCTGGTCTTCAGCACCCACATCCACAGCCCTGTTCCATGTGGTAACAGACAAGGCAGGCTCGTGCACGCACAAGACTCACATGATGTTGGAGTGACGCCACGATGGGTGCTCAGTCTCCCTTTTTCTGCTGACCACCTGTTTTGATCTGTTCTGCACACTGACATCCAAATGGTAGATTTGAAAAGCAAGTCGGATCTTAAGGGAGTTTACCACATCCAACCCATGTGTCCTTGCTATGGGCCACTTATCTTTTTCTGTTTATCTTTTGCAGTTTATATCATTAACTCTCTTCTCCCTTGAGGCCAGAATATGCGTTCTTCCCTGAGAAGGCCATGTTCTTTCACATTCCTGCTCCTGTTCACTTGCTTCTCATTAATCCTTTAAACTGCCTCCTCTCTCGCCCACATTCCACGTCAACTCTCTTGCAACACACATTTCAGCCTGGTGCATCTTTTCTTGACAGACAGCCCTGATACGGTCAACCAAATCTTCAGTACATTTTTGCCAATTCCTCTAATCAGGGCACCACCCGCATTGTGCCTTCTGGTAAAACCAATGAGTGGACAAGGGAGTTTATGACATTCTCATGGGGAATATTGAATATCATGGGGGCTTTCCTAATGAAAGGTACTATTTCAGTGTCCCCATATGTGCTATTGAATCTTCATATGTATTGCACTGTATATTGAGCTATATTATACCAGGAGAGAATGAGCTACTAAGCTGATGAATTGGAAACTGGTGGTAAAAGTTTTAAGAACAAGACATATAGATATAGACATGCAAAAGTTAATAAGTCAACAAAGACATTAGCATAGATGAAAGTAATAGTTGTGGAACAAAACAACTGGCAAACTGGCCAATACGTTGTAAGATGTGGATTATGTTACATGAATGGTAAGTAGAAAAAGAATCCAAGAAAGTAGATTACCGTTGGTGGAGCTAGCATGGGAAAGTCTCCAGAAAGGAGGTTGTATTTGCCCAGAGACATGCATGGTGATCATGTAACAGTCCTAGTTATTGTTACATGAAAGCTTACTGGTGTAAATGCTTTTCATGAACTTACTAAGGGTAATGGTAGCCTGATGACATAGTTCTTTTTAGGATCCTCACTTTACTGATTAGGAAACTGAGGCAAAAAACAATGAAGAATATTCATATGGTAGGAGGAATAATTGTGGTATGAATCCCAAGAGCATACCTCAACCCCATGTTCTGTGCACAGTAGGTAAGAAGTTATTATTTTCTTCAGACAGACCATGAACATGGAATGAAGTATAAATGAGACAAGAATGAAAAGTAGGACTTTCCTGGTGGTCCAGTGGTTAAAACTCAGTGCTTTCATTGCTGTGGGCCCAGGTTCGGTCCCTGGTCAGAAAATTAAGAACCCATAAGCTGCCCAGTTAGGCAAGAGAAAAATAAAATAAAAAGAATGAATGGTGACCACAGATCAAGGAGACACTTGTGATCTGAAAGATAGGACCTGTGTGGTAGTGGTTATTGTATGCCAGGGATTGAGAAGGTCCAGCATGTATCCATCTGCTGACGCCAATCAGAGGGACAAGCCTAGTAACACATGGGAAAGACTTGCAGATCCTGGGGCAGGATTCACATCAATGGCCCCAGGCTTACTTGTTTTCCCTCCCCATGTGGATTAATCATCCTTTACTGATTATTGGGCAAGGCCTGCCACAGCTCTCCTGCCCTCTGGATCTTTGTCAGAGTCTCACCTAACTACTCCAGTTCTAGAAGAGCTCACCTGTAAGCTATCTCTGGGTTTGCAAAGGAGCAGCTAATCTAGTGGAAAAGAAACCCCTCTGGGCCAGTATCTGGCTGTTTGTTTCTAGTATCTTCGTTTTCTCACCCACAGTTTGGAACTAATTTTCATGTATTTGATTTTGCTGTTTCTTCTGAGTACTGTTTGAGGACTATGAAGCCAAGTCTAACAGCTGCAGCTGGCTGTGATGTTCCAGGTTTATTAGAGTTATTCAAGGAAACAAAATGAATAAGAGACATTTTATATCTATATCTATATATATTGGCTGTTGGTTTAGTCACTAAGTCGTGTCCAACTCTTGTGACCCCGTGGACTATAGCCCACCAGGCTCCACTGCCTATGGGATTCTCCAGGCAAGAATAATTGAGTGGGTTGCCATTTCCTTCTATCCCGGGAAGGGAGTCGTAATAGAGGAAGTTTCCAAACACCAGGAAACCCTCTCACTGGTGGGTCTGGGGGAAATTTTCAAATCTCAGAGGGCAATATAACTGGGAGGAAAAATAAATAAAACCCACAGATTACGTGCCTAAAAGCAACTCCCCTCAGAAAAGTACCCCAGACGCTCACATCCACCACCAGCAAGTGGGGGCTGAACAGAGAGGAGCAGGCGGCATAGCTTAGGAACAAAGGAAGGACTGAGCAATTCCAGAGAAGAGCTAGTCGGCTGCAGACTGGCCCATCCCCCGCTGGAGGCAGGAGGCAGGGGGGAGGGGAAAGGGGCAAACTTGGCCCCAGAGATGGCATCCCCTACCAAACTGCAAACAGGCTTCCAGTTTCTAACCAAAGGCTTCCTGAGATTGTGGATGGTTGACATCCGCTGGGAGGGTCACAGCCAGAGATCAGCTCCCCAGAACAGACACCAGACGCACCCGACCAGCACGCGCAAAAACTGAAGCTGGGACCACGGAGGGGATAAGGCACGCTGCACCCGGGGAGAGTGTGCTCGTCAAGCTCCCGACTGCCTGAGCTGCTTGGGCCAGGGAAGCCACAGAACGCAGGCCCAACCGAGTCTGAGCTTTTGTGGAATACCCAAAAGCTGGAACCGCACGCAACTCAGGGCCCGCTCCCTATAGAGCAGCCTGGAGCCTGAGCAGTGTAGATAGGGAAAGCACACACACCACGAGTGGGGGCAATCCTAGTGTGGCCAGAACACTGCGAGTGCTCCCCACACACGCCAGTGATATTAGTCTGCAGTGCCCCTCCCTCCCCACAGCATGACTGAACAAGCAAACCTAAACAAGAGACCACCTCCACCCGCTTGTGTCAGGGTGGAAATTAGACACTGAAGAGACCAGCAAACAGAAGCCAAGGGAACCACTTCAGAAGTGACAGGTGCAACAGATTAAAATGTCTGTAGGCAACACTGACTACAACAGAAGGGGCCTATAGATATTGAGAAGTGTAAGCTGGAACAAGGAGCTATCTGAAACTGAACCAAACCCACACTGCCCACAACAGCTACAGAGAAATTCCTAGATATATTTTTACTATTTTTTTAATTAAAATTTTTTTTTCTTTTTTAAAATTTTTTTCTTTTATTTTCTTATAAAATTCCCTATTACTCCTCTATTATTCCTTAGTTTTCATTTTCTTTTATTTTCTTTTAAAGTCCTCTATTACTCCGCTATTACTCCTTAATTTTCATTTTCATATAATTTTACTATTTTTTAATTAATTTTTTTCCTTTATTTTCTTTTAAAGTCCTCTATCACTCCTCTATTACTCCTTAATTTTCATTTTCATTTCACTATAACCTTGCAAAAAAAACCCCTATTTTTAAAGCAAACTTCATATATATTTCTTAAATTTTTTGTGTTTTTGACTTTAATATTGTATTTTTAAGAGTCTAACCTCTACTCTAGATTTTTAATCTTTGTTTTTCAGTATTTGATATCAATTTTGGACATTTAAGAATCCAATATTCAGTACCCATTTTTACTCAGGAGTGTGTTGATTACTCTCTCCCCCTTTTGATTCTCTTTTTTTCTCCCCCAGATCACCTCTATTTCCTCCCTCACCTTTCTCTTCTCAATCCAATTCTGTGAATCTCTGTGGGTGTTCTGGGCTGTGGAGAACACTTAGGGGACAGAGTACTGCATAGATCTGCCTCTCTCCTCTTGAGTCTCCCTTTTTCTCCTCCTGCCCATCTCTATCTCCTTCCTCCCTCTCCTCTTCTTCATGTAACTCTGTGAACTTCTCTGGGTGTCACTCACTGTGGAGAATCTTTTCACCATTAACCGAGAAGTTTTATTATCAGTGCTGTATAGTTGGAGAAGTCTTGAGGCTACTGGAAGAATAAGACTGAAATCAAGAGGCAGGAAACTGAAGCCCCAAACCTGAGAACACCAGAGAACTCCTGACTACAGGGAACATTAAGTAATAAGAGATCACCCAAAAGCCTCCATACCTACACTGAAACCAACCACCACCCAAGAGCCAATAAGTTCCAGAGCAAGACATACCATGCAAATTCTCCAGCAACGCAGGAACATAGCCCTGAGCGTCAACATACAGGCTACCCAAAGTCACACCAAACACATAGACCCATCTCAAAACTCACTACTGGACACTCCGTTGCACTCCAGAGAGAAGAAATCCAGCTCCACCCACCAGAACACTGACGCAAGCTTCCCTAACCATGAGACCTTGACAAGCCAATTGTCAAACCCCAGTCACTGGGAGAAACTTCCACAATAAAAAAGAACCACAGACCACCAGAACACAGAAAGGTCACTCCAAACACAGCAATCTAAACAAGATGAAAAGGCAGATAAATACCCAGCAGATAAAGGAACATAAAAAATGCCCACCAAGGGAATGCAAACTAGTACAGCCACTATGGAGAACAGTGCAGAGATTTCTTAAAAAACTGGAATTAGAACTGCCATATGACCCAGCAATCCCACTTCTGGGCATACACACCGAGGAAACCAAATTGGAAAGAGACACGTGCACTCCAATGTTCATTGCAGCACTGTTTATAATAGCCAAGACATGGAAGCAACCTAGATGCCCATCAGCAGATGAATGGATAAGGAAGCCGTGGTACATATACACAAAGGAATATTACTCAGCCATTAAAAAGAATTCATTAGAATCAGTTCTAATGAGATGGATGAAACTGGAGCCCATTATACACAGTGAATTAAGCCAGAAAGATAAAGACCAATACAGTATACTAACGCATATATATGGAATTTAGAAAGATGGTAACGATAACCCTATATGCAAGAGACACAGATGTACAGAACAGAATTTTGGACTCTGTGGAAGAAGGCGAGGGTGGGATGTTTCAAGAAAACAGCATCGAAACATGTATATTATCAAGTGTGAAACAGATCACCAGCCCAGGTTGGATGCATGAGACAAGTGCTCGGGGCTGGTGCACTGGGAAGACCCAGAGGGATGGGGTGGGGAGGGAGTCGGGGGGGGGGATCATGATGGGGAATACATGTAAATCCATGGCTGATTCATGTCAGTGTATGGCAAGAACCACTACAATATTGTAAAGTAATTAGCCTCCAACTAATAAAAATAAATGGAAAAAACAAGAAAAATGCCCACTAAGCCAAAAAAAGAAAAAAAGAAAAAAAGAAAAAAAAAAAAAAAAGACGAGAAGATAGGGAATCTACCTGGAAAAGAATTTAGAATAATGATAATAACAATGATCCAAAGTCTTGAAAGCAAAATGGAGTTACAGATATATAACCTGGAGACAAGGATTGAGAAGATGCAAGAAATGTTTAACAAAGACTTAGAAGAAATAAAAAAGAGTCAATTAAAAATGAGTAGTGCAATAAATGAGATAAAAAACATTCTGGAGGGAACCAACAGTAGAACAACAGAGGCAGAAGATAGGATAAGTGAGGTAGGAGATAAAATGGTGGAAATAAATGAAGCAGAGAGGAAAAAAGAAAAAAGAATCGAAAGAAATGAGGACAACCTCAGGGAACTCTGGGACAATGTGAAATACCCCAACATTTGAATCATAGGAGTCCCAGAAGAAGAAGACAAGAAGAAAGAGAAAATACTCGAGGAGATAATAGCTGAAAACTTCCCTAAAATGCGGAAGGAAATAGTTACACAAGTTCTAGAAACCCAGAGAATCCGAAACAGGATAAACCCAAGGTGAAACACCTCAAGACACTTATTAATCAAATTAACAAAGATCAAACACAAAGAACAAATATTAAAAGCAGCAAGGGAGAAACAACAAATAACACACAAAGGGATTCCCGTAAGGATAACAGCTGACCTATCAAAAAAAACTCTTCAGGCCAGAAGGGAATGGCAGGACATACTTAAAGGAATGAAAGAGAATAAACTACAACCCAGATTACTGTACCCAGCAAGGATCTCATTCAGATATGAAGGAGAATTCAAAAGCTTTACAGACAAGCAAAAGCAGAGAGAATTCAGCACCACCAAACCAGCTCTTCCACAAATGCTAAAGGATCTTCTCTAGAGAGGAAACACAGAAAGGTTGTATAAAAGCGAACCCAAAACAACAAAGTAAATGGCACCGGGACCATACCTTTCAATAATTACCTTCAACATAAATGGGTTGAATGCCCCAATGAAAAGGCAAAGACTGGCTGAAAGGATGCAAAAACAAGACTCCTATATATGCTGTCTACAAGAGACCCATCTCAAAACAAGGGACACATACAGACTGGACACATACAGACACATACAGAAGGGCTGGAAAAAAATATTTCGCACAAACGGAGACCAAAAGAAAGCGAGAGTCACAATACTCATATCAGATAAAATAGACTTTTAAATAAAGGCTGTGAAAAGAGACAAAGAAGGACACTACATAATGATCAAAGGATCAATCCAAGAAGAAGATACAACAATTATAAATATATATGCACCCAACACAGAAGCACCGCAATATGTAAGGAAAATGCTAATGAGTATGAAAGGGGAAATTAACAATAACACAATAATAGTGGGAGACTTTAATACCCCACTCACAACTATGGATAGTTCAACTAAACAGAAAATTAGCAAGGAAACACAAACTTTAAATGACACAATGGACCAGCTAGAGCTAATTGATATCTATAGGACATTTCACCCCAAAACAATCAACTTCACCTTTTTCTCAAGTGCACACGGAACCTTCTCCAGAATAGATCACATCCTGGGCCGTAAATCTAGTCTTGGTAAGTTAAAAAAAAATTGAAATCATTCTGGTCATCTTTTCAGACCACAATGCAGTAAGATTAGATCTCAATTCCAGAAAAAAAACACCATTAAAAATTCAAACATATGGAGGCTAAATAACATGCTTCTGAATAACCAATAAATCATAGAAGAAATCAAAAAAGAAAACAAAATATGCATAGAAATGAATGAAAATGAAAACACCAAAACCCAAAACTTATGGGACACTGTAAAAGCAGTGCTAAGGGGAAGGTTCATAACAATACAGGCTTACCTCAAGAAACAAGAAAAAAGTCAAATAAATAACCTAACTCTACACCTAAAGCAAACAGAGAAGGAAGAAATGAAGAACCCCAGGGTTAGTAGAAGGAAAGAATTCTTAAAAGTTAGGGCAGAAATAAATGCAAAAGAAACAAAAGAGACCATAGCAAAAATCAACAAAGCTAAAAGCTGGTTTTTTGAAAAGATAAACAACATTGACAAACCGTTAGCAAGACTCATTAAGAATCGAAGGGAGAAGAACCAAATCAACAAAATTAGAAATGAAAATGGAGCGATCACAACAGACAACACTGAAATACAAAGGATCATACGAGATTACTACCAGCAGCTCTATGCCAATAAAATGGAAAACTTGGACAAATTCCTAGAAAAGTATAACTTTCCAAAACTGAACCAGGAAGAAATAGAAGATCTTAACAGACCCATCACAAGCAAGGAAATCGAAATTGTAATAAGAAATCTTCTAGCAAACAAAAGCCTAGGACCAGATGGCTTCACAGCTGAATTCTACCAAAAATTTAGAGAAGAGCTAACACCTATCTTACTCAAACTCTTCCAAAAAATTGCAGAAGGTAAACTTCCAAATTCATTCTATGAAGCCACCATTACCCTAATTCCAAAACCAGACAAAGATGCCACAAAAAAGGAAAACTACAGGCCATTATCACTGATGAACATAGATGCAAAAATCCTTAACAAAATTCTAGCAAACAGAATCCAACAACATATTAAAAAGATCATACATCATAACCAAGTGGGCTTTATCCCAGGGATGCAAGGATTCTTTAACATCCACAAATCAATCAATGTAATACACCACATTAACAAATTGAAAGATAAAATCCATATGATTATCTCAATAGATGCAGAGAAAGCCTTTGACAAAATTCAACACTCATTTTTGATAAAAACTCTCCAGAAAGCCAGAATAGAAGGAACATACCTCAACATAATAAAAGCTATATATGACAAACCCACAGGAAACATTATCCTCAATGGTGAAAAATTGAAAGCATTTCCCCTAATGTCAGGAACAAGACAAGTGTGCCCACTCTCACCACTACTATTCAACATAGCTTTGGAAGTTTTGGCCACAGCAATCAGAGCAGAAAAAGAAATAAAAGGAATCTAGATAGGGAAAGAAGAAGTGAAACTCTCACTGTTTGCAGATGACATGGTCCTCTACATAGAAAACCCTAAAGACTCCACCAGAAAATTACTAGAGCTAATCAATGAATATAAAAAGGTGCAGGAAAAAAAAATTCACACACAGAAATCCCTTGCATTCCTATATACTAACAATGAGAAAACAGAAAGGGAAATAAGAGATGGGTTTCATACATCTGACGAGACCTTGAGCCCATAAAACTTCAACTGTCAAGTGCTTAAAGAATTGTTCTAAGAAAGCAGCTGCTAGTCTTACACTGGACAAAATTTATTTATTTATTTTGATACTTATCCTCAGAATTTATTTAGCACAGCATCATAAGATAATAATAATAATGATAACCCTGTATGCAAAACAGAAAAAGAGACACAGAAGTACAGAACAGACTTTTGAACTCTGTGGGAGAAGGTGAGGGTGGGATGTTTCAAAAGAACAGCATGTATATTATCTATGGTGAAACAGATCACCAGCCCAGGTGGGATGCATGAGACAAGTGCTCGGGCCTGGTGCACTGGGAAGACCCAGAGGAATCGGGTGGAGAGGGAGGTGGGAGGGGGGATTGGGATGGGGAATACGTGTAACTCTATGGCTGATTCATATCAATGTATGACAAAACCCATTGAAATGTTGTGAAGTAATTAGCCTCCAACTAATAAAAAAATAAATAAAAAAAATATTTAAAAAATATATATCCCATTACAATAAAAAAAAATAACCTGAGGAAAATTAAGCTTAGAAGGTAGAAAGAATGTTTGAAAGATTACTTTGCTTATTTTAAATTTTAGTGACAAACAGCCACAGCTTTCCAAAGTATCATCCTTGGCCTTCGGGGCATTTGTTGCTGTTGTTCAGTAACTCAGTCATGTCCAACTCTTTGCGACCTCGTGGACTGCAGCATGCCAGGCTTCCCTGTCCATCACAAGCTCCTAGAGCTTGCTCAAACTCATGTCCATCCAGTTGGTGATGCTATCCAATGCCCAATATGCTACTGGAGATCAGTGGAGAAATAACTCCAGAAGGAATAAAGGGATGAAGCCAAAGCAAAAACAATACCCAGTTGTGGATGGGACTAGTGATAGAAGCAAGGTCTGATGCTGTAATATTGCATAGGAACCTGGAATGTTAGGTCCATGAATCAAGGCAAATTGGATGTGGTCAAACAGGAGATGGCAAGAGTGAATGTCGACATTCTAGGAATCAGCGAACTAAAATGGACTGGAATGGGTGAATTTAATTCAGATGACCATTATATCTACTACTGTGGGCAGGAATCCCTTAGAAGAAATAGAGTAGCCGTCATGGTCAACAAAAGAGTCCAAAATGCAGTAATTGGATGCAATCTCAAAAACGACAGAATAATCTCTGTTTGTTTCCAAGGCAAACCATTCAATATCATGGTAATCCAAGCCTATGCCCCAACCAGTAACACTGAAGAAGCTGAAGTTGAATGGTTCTATGAAGACCTAAAAGACCTTTTAGAACTAACACCCAAAAAAGATGTCCTTTTCATTATAGGGGACTGGAATGCAAAACTAGGAAGTCAAGAAACACCTGGAGTAAAAGGCAAATTTGGCCTTGGGGTATGGAATGAAGCAGGGCAAAGGCTAATAGAGTTTTGCCAAGAGAACGCATTGGTCATAGCAAACACCCTCTTCCAACAACACAAGAGAAGACTCTACACATGGACATCAGAAGATGGTCAACACTGAAATCAGACTGATTATATTCTTGCAGCCAAAGATGGAGAAGCTCCATACAGTCAGCAAAAACAAGACCGGGAGCTGACTGTGGCTCAGATCATGAACTCCTTATTGCCAAATTCAGACATAATCTGATGAAAGTAGGGATAACCACTAGACCATTCAGGTATGACCTAAATCAAATCCCTTATGACTATACAGAGGAAGTGAGAAATAGATTTAAGGGATTAGATCTGATAGACAGAGAGCCTGATGAACTATGGACAGGGTTTCGTGACATTGTACAGGAGACAGGAATCAAGACCATCCCTATGGAAAAGAAATGCAAAAAGGCAAAATGGTTGTCTGAGGAGACCTTACAAATAGCTGTGAAATGAAGAGAAGCAAAAAGCAAAGTAGAAAAGGAAAGATATTCCCATTTGAATGCAGAGTTCCAAAGAATAGTCAGGAGAAATAAGAAAGCCTTCCTCAGTGATCAGTGCAAAGAAACAGAGGAAAACAACAGAATGGGAAAGACTAGAGGTCTCGTCAAGAAAATTAGAGATACCAAGGGAAGATTTCATGCAAAAATGGGCTCAATAAAGGACAGAAATGGTATGGACCTAACAGAAGCAGAAGATATTAAGAAGAGGTGGCAAGAATACACAGAAGAACTGTACAAAAAAGATCTTCACGAGCCAGATAATCACAATGGTGTGATAACTCACCTAGAGCCAGACATCCTGGAATGTGAAGTCAAGTGGGCCTTAGAAAGCATCACTATGAACAAAGCTAGTGGATGTGATGGAATTACAGTTGAGCTATTGAAAATCCTGAAAGATGATGCTGTGAAAGTGCTGCACTCAATATGCCAGCAAATTTGGAAAACTCAGCACTGGCCACAGTACTGGAAAAGGTCAGCTTTCATTCAAATCCCTAAGAAAGGCAATGCCAAAGAATGCTCAAACTACCACACAATTGCGCTCATCTCACATGCTAGTAAGGTAGTGCTCAAAATTCTCCAAGCCAGGCTTCAGCAATACGTTAACCAAGAACTTCCAGATGTTCAAGTTGGTTTTAGAAAAGGCAGAGGAACCAGAGATCAAATTGCCACTATCCGCTGGATCGTCGAAAAAGCAAGAGAGTTCCAGAAAAACATCTATTTCTGCCTTAATGACTATGCCAAAGCCTATTGTGTGGATCACAATAAACTGTGGAAAATTCTTCAAGAGGTGGGAATACCAGACCACCTGACCTGCCTCTTGAGAAACCTGTATGCAGGTCAGGAAGCAACAGTTAGAACTGGGCATGGAAAAACAGACTGGTTCCAAATAGGAAAAGGAGTACATCAAGGCTGTATATTTTCACCCTGCTTATTTAACTTCTATGCAGACTACATCATGAGAAATGCTGGGCTGGAAGAAGCACAAACTGGAATTAAGATTGCCAGTAGAAATATCAATAACCTCAGATATGCAGATGAAACCACCCTTACGGTAGAACGTGAAGAGGAACTAAAAAGCCTCTTGATGAAAGTGAAAGAGAGTGAAAAAGTTGGCTTAATGCTTTACATTCAGAAAACGAAGATCATGGCATCCGGTCCCATCACTTCATGGGAAATAGATGGGGAGACAGTGGAAACAGTGTCAGACTTTATTTTTGGGGGCTCCAAAATCACTGCATATGGTGACTGTAGCCATGAAATTAAAAGACGCTTACTCCTTGGAAGGAAAGTTATGACCAAACTAGATAGCATATTAAAAAGCAGAGACATTACTTTGCCAACAAAGGTCCGTCGGGTCAAGGCTATGGTTTTTCCAGTGGTCATGTATGGATGTGAGAGTTGGATTGTGAAGAGAGATGAGCGCCGAAAAATTGATGCTTTTAAACTATGGTGTTGGAGAAGACTCTTGAGAGTCCCTTGGACTGCAGGGAGATCCAACTAGTCCATCCTAAAGGAGATCAGTCCTGGGCTTTCATTGGAAGGACTGATGCTGAAGCTGAAACTTCAATGCTTTGGCCACCTCATGCGAAGAGTTGACTTGCTGGAAAAGACCCTGATGCTGGGAGTGGTTGGGGGCAGGAGGAGAAGGGGCTAACAGAGGATGAGATGGTTGAATGGCATCACAGACTCGATGGGCATGAGTTTGGGTAAACTCCGGGAGTTGTTGATGGACAGGGAGGCCTGACGTGCTGTGATACATGGGGTCACAAAGAGTCAGACACGACTGAGTGATTGAACTGAACTGAACTGAATTGTCTCTTATTACAGAAAGAATAGCATAAGATGAGCCAGATTATGGCATAGCCTTTCAGCAAGAGGACCTAAATTGTTCAGCCAGAAAGTGATTAACAAATCTTGGGTTGCCCAAATAGTTCATTTACTCTCTTGGGAGTGTCCATTGTTTGGCGACTTTAATGAAGATGCTGTAAATATTATTTTGACAAAAAAAAAAAAAAAAAAAACAAAAAACAAAAAAACAGAAACAAAAACAAAAACTTGGAACAAGATGCAAGTCCTGAAGCCATTTAAAGTGGCATTTACTGTAGATTTATAAAATATTTTATTTGAGGAGCATAATTTCTACTAATATGTAAGTTTTTAAAACTATGAATTGAGGGGGCTTATTTGATGATATTAACTGTATGATTAAAGGAATCAGTTTTTATAGTTTAGCTTTGTTTTTCTGATTTACCTGGGTTTAAAAAGTTACTAAATAATTTTCTCCTTTGGTTTCAGTTGCAGCGGTATGATAATCCAAATTTTGAATGAGGTTATCCCCAAATTTGGTAAAAATGAAAGAAGAGTTGGGAATAAAAATGTCTCTACACTATCTTCATTAGTCTGAGATTATAAGAAGCATTTTAAGCAAGAGGTAATGTGGATGATCATAACTCTGACTTTCATCTTGAAACTAGAGGAGAGGACGTATTTTCAGCCTGCACAAGTTTAAGTATGCCATTCCTACGAAAGCCTTCTACCATCCAGATAGTTGCTGATACAATTGCTCCAACTCAAAATGTTTTCTCTTCTCCATCATCAAAATCAGTTAAACCGCAGAAGCATATTGTGATACATCAACCTGCAACTGTTGTTGTTGTTTTTAATTGAAGGATGATTGCTTTACAGAATTTTGCTGTATTCTGTCAGACCTCAAAATGAATCAACCATAGTTATACATATATTTCCTCCCCTTTGAAACTCCCTCCCATCTCCCTCCCTATCCCACACTCTAGGTTGAGCATTTTTCATGGGACTTCACATAGCAGCTACACTAAATCAAATGGCCCAAATGAGAATTTTGCAGCTATGTCTACATCTGTTTCTCAGTACCACATCTCATCTCCATTACAGAACAGTAATTTTGGACTGACGGTGGAGACTTCTCACTTTCCAGATTTGTACAGTAATATGGCAGCCCATGACAGTGCTTTTCCCAAACTACAACACGCAGGCAATTCATGTTTCCCAGTGCCACAGATCCCTGATACATCTGCTGCCTCTCTTTCAAGGTCAACTCATCAACCATCTTCATTATTTGAAAATCATCCTAATACAACTGATCTACCAAACAGGTGTCAGATTATGCAGGATAATGAAGATTAGAATTAATGTTGGGAGAGATCAACAAATTCCTACAATTCTCTTATTTGAAGAATAAAGTTACATGTTCATCTTCATAGTGTCAATTTCTATTTTGAAATAATTGAGAGTAAAATGAGAGTATTATTTCAGTACCTGTCTATTTTACTGTGCTTTAGTATAAACTCTTCTATTCAAGGAATCATGCAATATGCATCCTATGTAAATTACACCTAATGAATTGTTTAAAAAATATAAAATTAGAACAAAGTGAAAAGATGAAATGTAAATAAAATGATTTTGAAATCATCCAGGCTGAATTGACTGGGTGTCTAAGTTAGGATGGTATGGGAGAAGGAACAGATACAAATCAAATTTAGAAAAGGCAAATGAAGAGTATGTACTTTGCTGCTTCCTCAGTTTTAGTATACCATGTCAGTTATCAGGAGGAAAGCTAAGAGGTTAGACAGCAGGTTGTCTTCATTAAACAAAAATTTGTTTCGTACTTGAAAATACTGAGATGTACTCGGTAACCATGACCAACATCATACCATCACTGGAATGCCAACAATAACATGACATAGTCAAAGACTGCACCACAGTCAGCAAAAGATAGGTATTTTACCAGCGAGATTATAAAGGGTCATTTTTGTTCTGCTCTCCTTATATAATGTCTTCATTTCATCCCACCAAGACACCACCCTATATTTCCTAATGTATATTTTGATGTTGCTTTCCTGTCCCTAAAAGAAAGACTTAAATCCTTGTGGTGAATGCAGCATCTCATCATGGTTAACCAGTTCTTGGAAGACATGACATCTGTTTCCCTTAGTAGCTTCATTATCTATCTGTTTCACTGAACTTCTAGAGCTACAATCAGGCTAAATATTTTCAGTCATGCTAATCCACATTTCACAATGTTTCCTAAACTCTCGTATGGAATTGGAAAGAACCTGTTTGCCTACCTACCAAGTTATTCACATGTATCAGATTCTTCTATGTTTCGTGTCTACCCAAGTTTCCTTATGTATCTTGCACATCAGTTAAGACTTAGTGCCTGCCAAATGATGTATTCTACATACTTACTGAATTAGCAATAAAGAGATGTAATAATCAATCAAAAGCTATATGCATTACTCAACAACATCCCATAGCCTCCACTATTACCATAATTGACCTTTCTTATTTACTGAGAATTTAGTAAGGTGATGTCTCTTCTTGTTAATGCAATGTCTAGGTGTGTCATAGATCACACACATCAAGAAGCAAGTGACATTTAGTTTGATGACTGCAGTCGCCATTCTTAGTGATTTTGGAGCCAAAGCAAATTAAGCTTGTCAGAGTTTCCACACATTTACCCCTTCTATTTGCTGAATAATGATGTTACCAGATGCCCTGATCTCTGTTTTTATGAATGTTGAGTTTTCAGCAAGATTTTTCACTCTTCTCTTTCACCCTCATCATGAGGCTCTTTACTTCCTCTGCACTTTCTATTTTTTTTTTCTGTCTTACCATCTGTATATGTCAGGTTGTTGATGTTTCTCCCAACAACCTTGATGTCAGCTTGTGATTTATTCACCTGGTATTTTCATAGTATTCTCCACATATGTTTCACATAAGCAGAGATATGAACTGGTTTGTCACTCTCCTTTCCCAGTTGTGAAATTAATTGTTCCATGTCTGGTTCCATTTCTTGCATCTTGACTCATGTAAGAGTGGTTTCAACTTTTACCTCCTCAAGAATTTTCCATGTGCCCCCCGCCCCCCTTTTTCTTTTCAGTTTTCTCCTTCTGGACGTCTGGTTTCTCCATTTGGTTTTCTCCATCTGGTTTCTCATCGTGGGGCATTGATCATCGCCCTGGATGTCTCAGAGTTTATGTGTGTCTTTCTTTTTCTTTCTTTATTTTTGCACACTCCACTGTGTTTCATCTATTTCCTCGTTTCTACCTCCAGCTAATTAATTATTTCTCTGTCTCATTACTCCACTGTTGGTTCCTTCCAGAGTGCTGTTAATCTCAGTTACTGCATTGATTATTACTGTTTGACTCTTCTTTATTTCTTCTAGATCCGTGGTAAACATGTTTATTTCTTCTCAGTGTGGGCCTCCAGTGTATTTACTGGTGACTCCTCTTAGCTTTGAAGATTTTGGTCATCTTTATTCTCATTATTCTGAATTCTTTTCAGGAAGACTTCCTATCTCCTCTTCTTTTGTTTGTTTAGGTGGCTTTTTATCATGTACCTTCACCAGCTGAATGTTTCTCTTCCTTTTCATTTTCTTTAGCTTGCGTGGTTTGGGTCCCCTTTCTGAAGGCTTATAAAGGGTTATGGTTCCACTTCATTGTGGAATCTGACCTTTGTGGGTGGGATTGGACCAGTGACTTGTCAAGGTTTAAGGCTTAGGGGAATGTGTGTGTGTGCACTGCCAGGCGGATCTGGATCTCTTCTCTCTGGAGTTCAATGAATTTTCCAGGATTGTGCTTTGGGGTGTTTGTGGGTTTGGCATGGTTTCAGGCAGCCCCTTTCATAATATTCACTGTCGTGTTTCTGTTTTGCTGAAGAATGGATGTGGGGTTTCTTGTACTGGACTTGCTGCCTCAAGCCTGTAGCCTGCTTTCCATGTAGGCATGGAAACTCTGGGGTGTGTGCCTGTCCTTTAATGTTCCATGAGGTCAAGGGTTCTATGGTGATCTAAAGTTCTGGAATCAACGTCCTGGCCTCTGGTTTCTGTCCCCAAGTTACAGTAGCATCAAAAATCCACATCCACACAATACAGAAGTTAAAATCCCTAGGTTAATGGTGACACAACTCTCCTCATCCAGAAACAGTCAAAGGGATTCACAGAGTTACATAGAGCAGAGAAAAAGGAGGAGGAAGATAGAGGTGCCTAAGGGGAGAAAAGGGAGAGTCAAAAGGGGAGAGAGCAGTCAACTCAGGAAACAAATCCCTAAGTGAAAGCACATCCTAAAGATGTTGTTCCTAAAGTTACAATGTTGATGACCATTTTAAGAAAGCAGAAATAAACAACCAAGAATAAACTTTAGACTCGTTTAAGTAGTGTAAAAAAAGAGGCCAAAATCATTCTCATATATATATATATGTATATATATATAATGTTTAAATATAGATTTATGTTTATTTTTTAGAAAGATAATAATAGTCAATAGAAATAAAAGTTTAGGGAATAATAAAGAACTAAAAGTTTTAAAAGTTAAAGAAATCATAATTATGGAAATAGATCTCAGAATTTCTAAGAAGTTGTTTTGTGCTTTATGGTGTCAGTACATTGTCAGATAGTCTCTTGAAGCTTGTACGTGTGAATGGCTACTGTTTCCCCTCAAGTGAACAGTCTCGGCATTAACTACAGACTCTTATTCCATTGAACCTGTCACCTCTGGGTTGGTTTACACTTCTTTGCTAATATTTTCTTCTTCTATTTGAAAGCCTCTCCCATGTCTGGTTTTCAACATGAACACGGGTGTGGGAGTCTCTTATTCATTTTCACTTGCTCAGTGATTTGGTGGTGAGGGGCAGGACACTGAAAACAGAAATTGAACCTGCCACTGAGATTTTCTGTCACATTTAAGATCAACCTCTAAGTCCAACACTGTATTTCTTTTCTTGTTCTAAGCAGTCTCTTCTTTAGATTGAAAAGTATGAAAGAAAGAGAGAGACATAGGGGATCGTAGACCTCATGTTCCAAGAGTTATTTTAATCAGAGAAGTTAGAAAAGGCAGAAACAATGGAAAATAATGAAGCAATATAAAATAATAAGGATTTAGCCATTAAGCAAAGTCAAGGATCTTTAGTTCCTCCTCAAGGGCCACAGATAATATTCTGAGCAATATCCTGTGCACAGTTTTAGAGATGCTAAAGCCCCAACCAGGCTGAAATTTAAGTACATAGACCACATAGTAGATGGAACTAGCCGGTCAATGATGTTGTCTCCCAATATCCTCAGTAACAGGCCATAGTAGAATGTCCTAAAACTGATCACACACCCCTTGGCCTACTCTTACTCTGTCGTTAAATCCTTCCCCTGAAAGCATTTGTGGAGTGTGGGTCTTTTAGTCACCAGCTGCTAGGACGCCTTACTTGGTCCTATAATAATCATTACACTTGCTTTCACTGCAAGGCACAGTCAGTTGATTGACTTTATTGCACAGAAGTGAGCAGACCCAAGTTTGGTTTGGTAACAGTACTGAATAATAAGAATGTGTGTATAGAAGAGTGATAAATCACTTTTGTTTCAGGAACCAAGTAGATTTATTGATGTGATTTTTCTGTGTAAATATTCTTTAGGAATGAGATTTTGCAGGTTTCACATTTTTGGTTACTATTTATGTAAGCAGCCTGTATTTAAGTTGATACAGAAGTAGACACTGGTTGAACATTACCCTTCAATTGCTAGGAAACCAGTGACTTTGTGATGTCACAGCTACCCTTCAATTGCTAGGAGACCAGTGACTTTGTGATGTCACAGCTTTTTGACTTTGAGAACCACTGTGATGGTCTAGAAAGTTTATCTCTGTAGGCTAGCCAGGCAGCATTAGGAGATGCGGAGTATAAAATCAGACAGATAAGAAAAGTATCTGAGGAAATATTTCTTTGAGATGGCACATTTTTCTTCAGAAATTCAAGATGTGCTTCCTAGAGATGAATCAACTGGTTCAGAAACCACCATTAGATCCCCTTTGTGTGATTACACACATACTGAGGACTCAGTTTTGAGATCTATCATTGAAGAAGCAGCCTTTCAGGCTTTGTTTGAGGAAGTAGTGTTAAAAATGCCACGTTACACATTTTCTGTCTCTGAAACAGATGAATTGAATGATTTTCTTTCACTGAATTTTCCTCAAAAACTTTGGAAGATAGTTGAAAGTGATCAGTTTAAATCTATTTGGTGGGATGAGAGTGGCACTTCTATAGTGATCAATGAAGAAGTCTTCAAGAAAGAAGTCTTAGAAAGAAAGGCCCCTTTCAGAATATTTGAAACTCGTAGTGTGAAAAGTATAGTTCGACAGCTTAACCTTTATGGGTTTAGAAAAAAGCAACAAACTTTTCAAAGATCTGCTTCACTAGCTGACTTTCTGGAAGAAGAAAACAATGTCTCTGTTTTGAGCAAGGTATTCCAAACTTTTCACTTATTATTGGCAATATGTAAGATTAAATCATGTAACCTAGAAAGCATGTTCACATATGTAGCTAAAACTGAATTTAAAATTGAGTTAACAAACTGTTGAAAAGCTTTATTTTTTGAAGTTGAGAACAGCTAGAGGTTAAAATATTTGATATTTAACAAACATTCCTAGCAACTTGAAACCAGATACAAGTCCTGAAGCTAATTAAAGTGGGATTGACTATATATGTTTACAACATATTTTTACTTGGTATTTACTGTATGTGTTTACAACATATTTTTACTTGAGGATCATAATTGCTTCTAACATGTAAGGTTTTTTTTTTTTATAGTGCTTATGCTTTCATGGTTTTTTAAATTATATTTTAAATTTTAATTGGAGGCTAATTACATTACAATATTGTAGTGGTTTTTCCATACATGACACGAATCAGCCATGAATGTACATGTGTTCACCATCCTGAACCCCTCTCCCACCTCCCTCCCCATCCAATCCCTCTGGGTCATCCCAGTGCACCAGCAATGAGCACCGTGCTCATGCATTGAACCTAGACTAGCGATCTGTTTCATATATGTTAATATACATGTTTTGATGCTATTCTCTCAATTCATCCCACCCTTGTCTTCTCCCACAGAGTCGAAAAGACTGTTCTTTATGTGTGTGTCTCTTTTGCTGTCTCACATATAAGGTTATCATTACCATCTTTCTAAATTGCACATATATGCTTTGGTATACTGTATTGGTGTTTTTCTTTCTGGCTTAATTCACTCTAAGGCTCCAGTTTCATCCACCTCATTAGAACTGATTCAAATGTATTCTTTTTAATGGCTGAGTAATATTCCATTGTGTACATGTACCACCGTTTTCTTATCCATTCGTCTGCTGATGGAAATCTAGGTTGCTTCCATGTCCTGGCTATTATAAACAGTCCTGTGATGAACATTTGGGTACAAGTGTCTCTTTCGGTTCTGGTTTTCTCAGTGTGTATGCCTAGCAGTGGGATTGCTGGGTCATATGGCAGTTCTATTTCCGGTTTTTAAAGGAATCTCCACACTGTTCTCCAGAGTGGCTGTACTAGTTTGCATTTCCACCAACAGTGTGAGAGGGTACCCTTTTCTCCACAGCCTCTCCAGCATTTATTGTTTGTAGACTTTTGGATAGCAGTCATTCTGATTGATGTAAGATGGTACCTCATTGTGGTTTTGATTTGCATTTCTCTGATAAAGTGTGATGTTGAGCACCTTTTCATGTGTTTGTTAGCCATCTGTATGTCTTCTTTGGAGAAGTGTCTGTTTAGTTCTTTATCCCATATTTAATTCGGACATTTATGTATCATATCTGGAATTGAGCTGCAAGAGTTGCTTGCATATTTTTGAGATTAATACTTTGTCAGTTGCTTCATTTGCTATTATTTTCTCCCATTCTGAAGGCTGTCTTTTCACCTTGCTTATAGTTTCCTTCGTTGTGCAAAAGCTTTTCAGTTTAATTAGGTCCTATTTGTTTATTTTTGCTTTTATATCCATTACTATTGGAGGTGGGTCATAGAGGGTCCTGCTGTGATTTATGTCGGAGAGTGATTTGCCTATGTTTTCCTCTAGCAGTTTTATAGTTTCTGGTCTTACATTTAAATCTTTCATACATTTTGAGTTTATTTTTTGTATATGATGTTAGAAAGTGTTTTAGTTTCATTCTTTTACAAGTGGTTGATCAGTTTTACCAGCACCACTTGTTAAAGAGATTGTCTTTTCTCCATTGTATATCCTGCCTCCTTTGTCAAAGATAAG
This sequence comes from Dama dama, assembly GCF_033118175.1. Taxonomy (NCBI): domain Eukaryota; kingdom Metazoa; phylum Chordata; class Mammalia; order Artiodactyla; family Cervidae; genus Dama; species Dama dama. Next base: position 56,586,088 of record NC_083714.1, read on the forward strand.
GTGTCCATAGGTGCGTGGATTTATCTCTGGGTTTTCCATTATGTTCCATTGTTCTATATTTGTGTCTTTGTGCCAGTACCATACTGTCTTGATGACTGCAGCTTTGTAGTGTAACCTGAAGTCAGGCAGGTTGATTCCTCCAATTCCATTTCTTTCTCAAGATTGCTTTGACTATTCGAGGTTTTTGTATTTCCATACAAATTGTGAAATTATTTGTTCCAGTTCTGTGACAAATACCATTGGTAGCTTGATAGGGATTGCTTTGAATCTATAGATATTTTTGGGTAGTAAACTCATTTTCACTATATTGGTTCTTCAAATCCATGAACATGGTATATTTTGCCATCTATTTGTGTCCTCTATGATTTCTTTCATCAGTGGTTAATAGTTTCTATACATATATATGTATTTTGTTTCCCTAGGTAGATGTATTCCTAAGTATTTTGTTCCTTTTGTTGTAATGGTGGATGGAATTTTTTCCTTAAATTCTCTTTCTGTTTTCTCTTTGTTAGTGTATAGGAATGCAAGGGATTTCTGTGTGTTAATTATATACCCTGCAACTTTACTATATTCATTGATTTAGATGTGGTAATTTTCTGGTGGAGTCTTTAGGGTTTTCTATGTAGAGGATCATGTCATCTGCACACAGAGTTTTACTTCTTCATTTCCAATCTGGAATCCTTTTATTTGTTTTCTGCTCTGATTGCTATAGCCAAAACTTACAAAACTATGTTGTATAGTAGTGGCCAGAGTGGGCACCCATGTCTTGTTCCTTTAGGAACATTTCCTTTAGGGGAAATGCTTTCAATGTTTCACCATTGAGGATAATGTTTGCTGTGGGTTTGTCATATACAGCTTTTATTATGTTGAGGTATGTTCCTCCTATTCCTGCTTTCTGGAGGGTTTTTTTTTTTATCATAAATGGATGTTGAATTTTGTCAAAGGAATTCTCTGCATCTATTGAGATAATCATATGGTTTTTATTTTTCAATTTGTTAATGTGGTATATTGCATTGATTAATTTGTGAGTATTAAACAGTAATTTCATCCCTGATATAAAGCCCAGTTAGCCATGATGTATTATTTTTTAACATGTTGCTGGATTCTGTTTGATAAGATTTTGTTAAACATTTTTACATCTATGTTCCTCAGTCATATTGGTCTGTAGTTTTCTTTTTTTGTGGCATCTTTGTCTGGTATTGGTATTAGGGTGATGGTGGCCTAATAGAATGAGTTTGAAAGTTTACAATTTTCTGGAAGAGTTTGAGTAGGATAGGTGTTAGCTCTTCTCTAAATTTTATCAGCTGTGAAGCCATCTGGTCCTGGGCTTTTTTTTACTGAAAGGCTTCTGACTACATTTTAGATCTCCGTGCTTGTGATGGGTCTGTTACATTTTCCATTTCTTCCTCATTCAGTTTTGGAAAGTTGTACTTTTCTAAGAATTTGTCCATTTCTTCAAGTTGTCCATTTTATTGGCATATAGTTGCTTACAGTAGTTTCTTATGGTCCTTCATTACTGTATAGTCTCTTGTGATTTCTCCATTTTAATTTTTATTTTTTTTTTAATTTGATTCTTCCCCTTTTTAACTTGATGAGTCTGGCCAGTGCTTTGTCGATTTTATTTATCTCCTCAAAGAACCAGCTTTCAGCTTTGTTGATTTTTGCTATTGTCTGTTTTGTTTCTTTTGCATTTATTTCTGCTCTATTTTATTATTTCTTTCCTTCTACTTACCCTGGAGTTCTTCATTTCCTCCTTTTCTAGTTACTTTAGGTGTAGAGTTAGGTTATTTATCTGACTTTTTTCTTCTTTCTTGAGGTAAGCCTGTATTGCTATGAACCTTCCCCTAAGCACTGCTTTTACAGTGTCCCATAGGTTTGTGGATGTTGTGTTTTCATTTTCATTCATTTGTATGCATATTTTGATTTCTTTTTTTATTTCTTCTGTGATTTGTTGGTTAATCAGAAGCGTGTTTTTCAGCCTCCATATGTTGGAATTTTTAATAGTTTTTCTCCTGTAATTGACATTTAATCATACTGCATTGTGGTCTGGAGATGCTTGGAATGATCTCAATTTTTTGAATTTACCAAGGCTCGATTTGTAGCCCAGGATGTGATCTATCCTGGAGAAGGATCCATGTGCTCTTGAGAAAAAAGGTGAAATTCATTGTTTTGTGGTGAAATGTCTTACAGATATCAATTAAGTCTAACTGGTCCATTGTGTCATTTAAAGTTTGTGTTTCCTTGTTAATTTTCTGTTTAGCTGACATATCCATAGGTGTGAGTGGGATGTCAAGGTCTCCCACCACTATTGTGTTATTGTTAATTTCCCCTTTCATACTTGTTAGCATTTGCCTTACATAGTGTGGTGCCCCTTTGTTGGGTGCATATATATTTATAATTTTTATGTCTTCTTCTTGGATTGATGCTTTGAACATTATGTAATGTCCTTCTTTGTCTCTTTTCACAGCCTTTATTTTAAAGTCTATTTTATTTGATATGAGTATTGCTACTCCTGCTTTCTTTTTGTCTGTATTTTCATGGAATATCTTTTTCCAATCCTTCACTTTCAGTCTGTATGTGTCCCTTGTTTTGAGGTGGATCTCTTGTAGACAAGATATATAAGGGTCTTGTTTTTGTATCCATTCAGCCAGTCTTTGTCTTTTGGTTGGGGCAGTCAACCCATTTACATTGAAGATAATTATTGATAAGTAACATCCCATTGCCATTTACTTTGTTATTTTGAGTTTGAGTTTATATATCCTTTCTGTGTTTCCTGTCTAGAGAAGATCCTTTAGCACTTGTTGGAGAGCTGGTTTGATGGTGCTGAATTCTCTCAGCTTTTGCTTGTCTGTAAAGCTTCTGATTTCTCCTTCATATTTGAGTCAGATCCTCTGGGTATAATAATCTGGGTTGTAGGTTTTTCTCTTTCATTACTTTAAGTGTGTCCTGCCATTCCTTTCTGGCCTGAAGAATTTCTATTGAAAGATTAGATGCTATCCTTATGGGAATCCACTTGTTCCTTATTTGTTGTTTCTCTCTTGCTGCTTTTATTTCTTCCATTTATTTTTATTAGTTGGAGTCTAATTACTTTACAATACTGTAGTGGTTCTTGCCATACATTGACATGAATCAGCCACGGATTTACATGTGTTCCCCATCCTGATCCCCCCTCCTGCCTCCCTCTCCATCCCATCCCTCTGGGTCTTTCCAGTGCACCAGCTCTGAGCAGTTGTCTCATGCATCCAAGCTGGGCTGGTGACCTGTTTCACCCTTGATAGTATACTTGTTTCAATGTTATTCTCTCAGAACATCCCAGCCTCACCTTCTCCCACAGAGTCCAAAATTTTGTTCTGTACATCTGTGTCTCTTTTTCTGTTTTGCATATAGGGTTATCATTACCATCTTTTTAAATTCCATATATATGCATTAGTATACTGTATTGGTCTTTATCTTCCTGATTTAATTCACTCTGTATAATGGGCTCCAGTTTCATCCATCTCATTAGAACTGATTCCAATGAATTCTTTTTAATGGCTGAGTAATATTCCATTGTGTATATGTACCACAGCTTCCTTATCCATTTGTCTGCTGATGGGCTCTAGGTTGGTTCCATGTCCTTGCTATTATAAACTGTGCTAGGATGAACATAGGGGTACACGTGTCTCTTTCAGATCTGGTTTCCTTGGTGTGTATGCCTAGGAGTGGGATTGCTGGGTCATATGGAAGTTCTATTTCCAGGTTTTTAAGGAATCTCCACACTGTTTTCCATAGCGGCTGTACTAGTTTGCATTCCCACCAACAGTGTAAGAGGGTTCCCTTTTCTCCACACCCTCTCCAGCATTCATTGCTTGTAGGTTTTGGATAGCAGCCATCCTGAATGGTGTGTAATTGTACCTCATTGAGGTTTTGATTTGCATTTCTCTGATAATGAGTGATGTTGAGCATCTTTTCATGTGTTTGTTAGACATCTATATGTCTTCTTTGGAAAAATGTCTGTATAGATCTTTGGTCCATTTTTTGATTGAGTCATTTCTTTTTCTGGAATTGAGCTTCAGGAGTTGCTTGTATATTTTTGAGATTAATCCTTTGTCTGTCTCTTCATTTGCTATTATTTTCTCCCATTCTGAAGGCTGTGTTTTCACCTTGCTTATAGTTTCCTTTGTTGTGCAAAGGCTTTTAAATTTAGTTAGGTCCCATTTGTTTATTTTTACTTTTATTTCCAATATTCTGGGAACTGGGTCATAGAGGATCTTTCTGTGATTTATGTCGGAGAGTGTTTTGCCTATGTTCTCCTCTAGGTGTTTTATAGTTTCTGGTCTTACATTTAGATCTTTAATCCATTTTGAGAGTATTTTTGTGTATGGTGTTAAAAAGTGTCCTAGTTTCATTGTTTTACAAATGGTTGACCAGTTTTCCCAGTACCACTTGTTAAAGAGGTTGTCTTTTTTCCGTTGTATATTCTTGCTTCCATTGTCGAAGTTAAGGTGTCCACAGGTACGTGGATTTATCTCTGGGATTTCTATTTTGTTCCATTGATCTATATTTCTGTCTTTGTGCCAGTACCATACTGTCTTGATGACTGTGGCTTTGTAGTAGAGCCTGAAGTCAGGCAGGTTGATTCCTCCAGTTCCATTCTTCTTTCTCAAGATTGCTTTGGCTATTCGAGGTTTTTTGTATTTCCATACAAATTGTGAAATTATTTGTTCTAGTTCTGTGAAGAATATCGTTGGTAGCTTGATAAGGATTGCATTGAATCTATAGATTGCTTTGGGTAGAATAGCCATTTTGACAATATTGATTCTTCCAATCCATGAACACGGTATGTTTCTCCATCTGTTTGTGTCCTCTTTGATTTCTTTCATCAGTGTTTTATAGTTTTCTATGTATAGGTCTTTTTGTTTCTTTAGGTAGATATACTCCTAAGTATTTTATTATTTTTTTGCAATGGTGAATGGAATTGTTTCCTTAATTTCTCTTTTTCTTTCCTCATTGTTAATGTATAGGAATGCAAGGGGTTTCTCTGTGTTAATTTTATTCCTGCAACTTTACTATATTCATTGGTTAGCTCCAGTAATTCTGGTAGAATCTTTAGGGTTTTCTATGTAGAGGATCATGTCATCTGCAAACAGTGAGAGTTTCATTCTTGTTTTCCTATCTGGATTCCTTTGATTTCTTTTTCTGCTCTGATTGCTGTGGGCAAATCTTCCAAATCTATGTTGAGTAGTAGTGGTGAAAATGGGTACACTTGTCTTGTTCCTGATTTTAGGGGAATGCCTTCAAATGCTTTCAAGTTTTCACCATTGAGGATCATGTTTACTGTGGGTTTGTTATATATAGCTTTTATTGTGTTTCAGTATGTACCTTCTCAGAGAAGGCAATGGCACCCCACTCCAGTACTCTTGCTTGGAAAATCTCATGGATGGAGGAGCCTGGTAGGCTGCAGCCCATGGGGTTGCAAAGAGTCAGACATGACTGAGCGACTTCACTTTCACTTTTCAACTTTATGCATTGGAGAAGGAAATGGCAACCCACTCCAGTGTTCTTGCCTGGAGAATCCCAGGGATGGGGTCACACAGAGTCAGACACGACTGAAGTGACTTAGCAGTAGTAGCATGTTCCTTCTACTCCTGCTTTCTGGAGAGTTTTTATCATAAATGGATGTTGAATTTTGTCAAAGGCTTTTTCTGCATCTATTGAGATAATCATATGGATTTTATCTTTCAATTTGTTAATATGGTGTATGACATTGATTGATTTGTGGATATTAAAAACTCCTTGCATTCCTGGGATAAAGCCTACTTGGTCATGATGTATGATCTTTTTCATATGTTGTTGGATTCTGCTTGCTAGAATTTTGTGAAGGATTTTTGCATCTATGTTCACCAGTGATATAGGCCTGTAGTTTTCCTTTTTTCATGGCATCTTTGGTTTTAGATTAGGGTGATGGTGGCCTCATAGAATGAGTTTGGAAGTTTACCTTATTCTGCAGTTTTCTGGAAGAGTTTGAGTAAGATAGGTGTTAGCTCTTTTCTCAATTTTTGATAGAATTCAGCTGTGAAGCCATCTGGTCCTGGGCTTTTGTGTGCTGGAAGATTTCTGATTACAATTTCGATTTCCTTGCTTGTGATGTGTCTGTTAAGATCTTCTGTTTCTTCCTGGCTCAGTTTTGGAAAGTTATGCTTTTCTAGGAATTTGTCCAATTCTTCCAAGTTTTCCATTTTATTGGCATAGCATTGCTGGTAGTAATATCTTATGACCCTTTGTATTTCAGTGTTGTCTGTTGTGATCTCTCCATTTTCATTTCTAATTTTGTTGATTTGGTTCTTCTCCCTTCGATTCTTAATGAGTCTTGCTAACAGTTTGTCAATTTTGTATATCTACTCCAAGACCCAGCTTTTAGCTTTGTTGATTTTTGCTATGGTCTCTCTCTGTCTCTCTGTCTCTCTGTCTCTCTCTTTTTGCATTTATTTCTACCCTTATTTTTAAGATTTCTTTCCTTCTACTCACCCTGGGGTTCTTCATTTCTTCCTTCTCTAGTTGCTTTAGGTGTAGAGCTAGGTATTTATTTGACTTTTTTCTTGTTTCTTGAGGTAAGCCTGTATTGCTATGAACCTTCCCCTAAGCACTGCTTTTACAGTGTCCCATAGGTTTGGGGTTGTTGTGTTTTCATTTTCATTTGTTTCTATGCATATTTTGATTTCTTTTTTATTTCCTCTATGATTTGTTGGTTATTCATAAGCGTGTTATTTATCCTCCATATGTTTGAATTTTTAATAGTTTTCTTCCTGTAATTGAGATCGAGTCTCACTGCATTGTGGTCAGAAATGATGGCTGGAATGATTTCAATTTTTTTGAATTTCCCAAGGCTAGATTTGTGGCCCAGGATGTGATGTATTCTGGAGAAGGTTCCGTGTGCACTTGAGAAAAAGGTGAAATTGATTGTTTTGGGTGCAATGTCCTATCGATATCAATGAGGTCTAGCTGGTCCATTGTGTCATTTAAAGTTTGTGTTTCCTTGTTAATTTTCTATTTAGTATATCTATGCATAGGTGTGAATAGGGTAGTAAAGTCTCCCACTATTGTTGTGTTATTGTTAATTTCCCCTTTCATACTCATTAGCATTTGCCTTACATATTGTGGTCCTCCTATGTTGGGTGCATATATATATATATATATATATATATATATATATATATATATATATAATTGTTATATCTTCTTCTTGGATTCATCCTTTGATCATTATGTAGTGTCTTTCTTTGTCTCTTTTCACAGCCTTTATTTATTTAATTTTTTTTCGATTTATTTTTATTCATTGGAGGCTAATTACTTTACTATATTGCAGTGGTTTTTACCATGAATTGACATGAATCAGCCACGGATTTATATGTCTTCCCCATTCCGATCCCCTCTCCCGCCTCCCTTTACATCCCATCCCTCTGGGTCTTTCCAGTGCACCAGCCCTGAGCACCTGTCTCATGCATCCAACCTGGGCTGGTGATCTGTTTCACCCTTGATAGTATACTTGTTTCAATGTTGTTCTCTCTAAACATCCCACCCTCGCCTTCTCCCACAGAGTCTAAAAGTCTGTTCTATACATCTGTGTCTCTTTTTCTGTTTTGCATAGAGGGTTGTTGTTATCATCTTCTAAAATTCCATATATATATATATATATATATATATATATATATGTTAGTATACTGTATTGGTCTTTATCTTTATGGCTTACTTCACTCTGCATAATGGGCTCCAGTTTCATCCATCTCATTAGAACTGATTCAAATGAATTCTTTTTAATGGCTGAGTAATATTCCATAGTGTATATGTACCACAGCTTCCTTATTCATTCATCTACTGATGGGCATCTAGGTTTTTTCCATGTCCTTACTATTATAAACAGTGCTGTGATGAACATAGGGGTACATGTGTCTCTTTCAGATCTGGTTTCCTTTGTGTGTATGCTCAGGAGTAGGATTGCTGGGTCATATGACAGTTCTATTTCCAGTTTTTTAAGAAATCTCCACAGTGTTCTCCATAGTGGCTCACAGTCTTTATTTTAAAGTGTATTTTATCTGATATGAGTATTGTGACTCCTGCTTTCTTTTGGTCTCCATTTGCGTGAAATTATTTTTTCTATCCCTTCACTTTCAGTCTGTATGTGTCCCTTGTTTTGAGGTGAGTCTCTTGTAGAGAGCATATATAGGGGTCTTGTTTTTGTATCCATTCAGCCAGTCTTTGTCTTTTGGTTGGGGCATTCAGCCCATTTACATTGAAGGTAATTATTGATAGGAATGGTCCCATTGTCATTTACTTTGTTGTTTTGGGTTTGCTTTTATACAAGCTTTCTGTGTTTCCTGTCTAGAGAAGATCCTTTAGCATTTGTTGAAGAGCTGGTTTGCTGGTGCTGAATTCTCTCAGCTTTTGCTTGTCTGTAAAGCTTTTGAATTCTGCTTCAAGTCTGAATGAGATCCTTGCTGGGTACAGTAATCTGGTTTGTAGTTTATTCTCTTTCATTACTTTAAGTATGTCCTGCCATTCCCTTCTGGCCTGAAGAGTTTTTTTGATAGGTCAGGTGTTATCCTTAGGGGAATCCCTTTGTGTGTTATTTGTTGTTTCTCCCTTGCTGCTTTTAATATTTGTTCTTTGTGTTTGATCTTTGTTAATTTGATTAATAAGTGTCTTGAGGTGTTTCACCTTGGGTTTATCCTGTTTGGGACTCTCTGGGTTTCTAGGACTTGTGTAACTATTTCATTCCCCATTTTAGAGAAGCTTTCAGCTGTTATCTCCTCAAGTATTTTCTCATGGCCTTTCTTTTTGTCTTCTTCTTCTGGAACTCCTATGATTCAAATGTTGGGGCATTTCACATTGTCCCAGAGTTCCCTGAGGTTGTCCTCTTTTCTTTTGATTCTTTTTTCTTTTTTGCTCTCTGCTTCATTTATTTCCACCATTTCATCTTCTACCTCACTTATCCTATCTTCTGCCTCCATTATTCTACTCTTGGTTCCCTCCAGAGTGTTTTTGATCTCATTTATTGCATTATTCATTATATACTGACTCTTTTTTATTTCTTCTAGGTCCTTGTTAAACATTTCTTGTATCTTCTGAATCCTAGTCTCCAACCTATTTATCTGTAACTCCATTTTGTTTTCAAAATTTCAGATCATTGTTATTATCATTATTCTAAATTCTTTTTCAGGTAGATTCCCTATCTCCTCCTCTTTTGTTTGGCTTGGTGGGCATTTTTCATGGTCCTTTACTTGTTAGGTATTTCTCTGCCTTTTCATCAGTTTAGATTGCTGTGTTTGGAGTGGCCTTTCTGTGTTCTGGTGGTCTGTGGTTCCTTTTCTTTGTGGAGGTTTCTCCCGGTGGGTGGGGTTGGATGATTGGCTTGTCAATGTTTCTTGGTTAGGGAAACTTGTGTCTGTGTTCTGGTGAGTGGAGCTGGATTTCCTCTCTCTGGAGTGCAATGGAGTGTCCAGTAGTGAGTTTTGAGATGTGTCTGTGTGTTTGGTGTGACTTTGGGTAGCCTGTATGTTGACGCTCAGGGCTATGTTCCTGTGTTGCTGGAGAATTTGCATGGTATGTCTTGCTCTGGAACTTATTGGCTCTTGGGTGGTGGTTGGTTTCAGTGTAGGTATGAAGGCTTTTGGGTGATCTCTTATTACTTAATCTTCCCTGTAGTCAGGAGTTCTTTGGTGTTCTCATGTTTTGGGCTTAAGTCTCCTGCCTCTGGATTTCAATCTTATTCTTCCAGTAGCCTCAAGGCTTCTCTAACTATACAGCATTGATAATAAAACTTCTCGGTTAATGGTGAAAAGATTCTCCACAGCGAGGGACACCCAGAGAGTTTCACAAAGTTACATGAAGAAGAGGAGAGGGAGGAAGGAGATAGAGATGAGCAGGAGGAGAAAAGGGGGAACTCAAGAGGACAGAGAGAGAGATCTATGCAGTACTCTCTTCCCTAAGTGTTCTCCATAGTCCAGAACACCCACAGAGATTCACAGAATTGGATTGAGAAGAGAAGGGGGAGGGAGGAAATAGAGGTGATCTGGGGGAGAAAATGGAGAGTCAAAAGGGGGAGAGAGTCATCATCACACTCCTAAGTAAAAATGGGTACTGAATATTGGATTCTTAAATGTCCAAAATTGATATCAAATACTGAAAAACAAAGATGAAAAATCTAGAGTAGAGGTTAGACTCTTAAAAATACAATATTAACAACAAAAACACAAAAATTTAAGAAATATATATGAAGGTCACTTTAAAAATAGGGTCTTCCTTTTATTTGCAAAGTTAGAGTGAAATGAAAATGAAAATTTAGGAGTAATAGAGGACTTTAAAAGAAAATAAAAATATTTAATTTAAAAAATAGTAAAATTATATGAGAATGAAAATGAAAGTTAAAGAGTAATAGAGGACACTGAAAGAAAATCATAGAAGAAAAGACAAATCAGGAAAAAAATTAATTAAAAAATAGTAAAAATATATGTAACTGAAAATTAAGGAGTAATGGAGGAGTAATAGAGGAGTTTAAAAAAAATAAAAGAAAATGACAATTAAGGAGTAATCGCGGAGTAATAAGGAATTTTAAAAGAAAATAAAAGAGAAAATTAAAAAAAAAGAAAAGATAAAAAAATTTTTAATTAAAAAAAATAGTAAAAAGATATCTAGAAATTTCTCTGGAGCTGTTCCGTGCAGAGTGGGTTTGGTTCAGTTTCAGACAGCTCCTTGTTCTAGCTTACACTTCTCGATATCTATAGGCCCCTTCCGGTTTAGTTGGTGTTGACCACAGGGATTTTAATCTGTTGCACCGGTCACTTCTGAAGCGGTTCCCTTTGTTTCTTTGGCTTGTGTTTGCAGGTCTCTTCTGTGTCTAACTTCCGCCCTGACACAAGCAGGTGGATGTTGTCTCTTGTTTAGGTTTGCTTGTTCAGTCGTGTTGTGGGGAGGGAGGGGCACTGCAGAGAAATGTCACTGGCCTGTGTGGGGAGCACTCGCAGTGCTCCAGCCACACTGGGTTTGCCCCCTCTCTCGGCGTGTGTGCTTTCCCCGTCTACACTGCTCAGGCTCCAGGCTGCTCTATAGGGAGTGGGCTCTGAGTTGCATGCAGTTCCAGTTTTCGGGGTCTGCACAAAAGCACAGACTCGGTTGGGCCTGTGTTTTGTGCCTTCCCCGGCCCGAGCAGCTCAGGAGGCCAGGAGCTTGACGAGCACACTCTCCCTGGGTGCAGTGCACCTTATCCCCTCAGTTGTCCCAGCCTCAGTTTCCACGCGCAGCAGTTTGGTGCGCCTTGTATCTGCTCTGGGGAGCTGGTCTGTAGCCGCAACCCTCCTGGTGGATGTCAACCATCCAGAATCTCAGGAAGTCTTTGGTTAGAAACTGGAAGCCTGTTTGCCGTTTGGTAGGGGATGCTGTCTCTGGGGCCGAGTTTGCCCCTTTCCCCTCCCTCCTGCCTCCTGCCTCCGGCAGGGGATTGGCTAGTCCACAGCTGACTAGCTCTTCTCTGGAATTGTTCAGTCTTTCTTTTGTTCTGCGAACGGCTGGCAGTGTGTTCCGTTAGTGTGATTTTTGCTGGTTAATTTTCTCTCTCTCTCTTGCTATCCCACAGTTTAAGTTGCTGTCTCACGTTAGCTCCCTCCAATTGCCCTCAGGGCATCCAGGCCCGGTCTTTACCCTAAGCAATACCGCCTGCTCTTCTCGTTCAGCCTCCACTTGCTGGTGGCGAATGCGAGCACTGGGAATTGCCGTTAAGGACGTAATCTGTGTGTTTTATTTATTTATTTGTTTTTCTCCTAGTTATGTAGCCCTCTGAGTTTCCGACACTCTCCACAGACCCACTGGTGAGAGTGTTTCCTAAAGTTTGGAAACTTCTCCTCTTTTAAAACTCCCTTCCTGGGACAGATCTCCTTCCCTATGTCTTTTGTGTCTCTTTTTATCTTTTATATTTTATCCTACCTTCTTTCAAAGACAATGGGCTGCCATTCTGTGGGCTTGATGACCTCTGCCAGCATTCAGAAGATGTTTTGTGGAATTTGCTCAGCTTTCAAAGGTTCTTTCAAAGAATTCGTGGGGGGAAAAGTAGTCTCCCTGTCTTATTCTTCCGCCATCTTCAGAACACCTCTCTCTAACATGTAAGATGTTAAAACTACCAATGGAGGTATTTTATTTGATGCTATTTCATTTGTATCATTAAAAGAGTAAATGCTTATAGTTTAGTTTTGCTTGTCAGTTTTACCTTGGTTTATAAAGAAACTAAATAATTTTCTCCTTTGATTTTAGTTACAGATCTATCATAATCCAAATTTCAAAAGAGGCTATCCCCAACTTTTACTAAGACTAAAAAGAAGAGTTGGGATTAAAAATGTCTCTCCAATATCTTCATTCGTTCCAGATTACAAGAAGAAGCATGTTAAAGCACGGGGCAACATAGATGATTGTAACTCTAATTTTCTTCCTGAAACTAGCGGGGAGAGTGCATTTTCAGCCTCGACAAGTTTAAGTGTGCCTTTCATACGGAAGCCTTATACCAGGCAGACAGTCGCTAATAGAAGTGCCCTCGCTCCGTGTGATTTTCCTTCCCCATCATCAATATCAGTTAGACAAACAGAACAGATTGTGATAGATCAACCTGCTGTTTTAAATCAGTTGAGCATTTTAAATTGGCACTCACATAGCAGCTACACTCAAGCAAATGGCCTCATTGAGAACGTTACTACTACAATTACTTCTGTTTCTCAGAACCACATCGTATCTCCATTACAGAGCAGTTATTTTGGACTGATGTTGGAGCCTTCTAAATTTCCAGTTAGCTACAGCAATATGTCAGCCTATGACAGTCCTTTTCCTAACCTGCAGCAGAGAGGCAACTCATGGTCTCCAGTGCCAAGGATCCGTGATACATCTGCTTCCTCTCTTTCAAAGTCAACTCATCAAAAATCTTCATTATATGAAAACTGTCCTAATTAAAACTGATCTATCAAATATGTGCCAGATTATGCAGCATAATGAAGATGAAAATTTACAGTGGGAGGCTTCAACAAATTCCTACAAGTCTCATATTTGAACAATAAAGTTACATGTTCATCTTCATAGTTTCATTTTCTATTTTGAAACGAGTAAATGGGGCCTTATTTCATTGTCTGGCTATATTAATGTGTTGTTTTACACACTCTTTAGTTCAAGGAAGCATTCTTTATGCATCCTAGGTAAATGACAGCTAATCAATTGTTTCTAAGCAAGAAAATGAGAACAAAGGGAAGAGAGGTAAAGAATGTAAAAGTGATTTCTGAAATCATCCCTGCTGAAGTGAATGGGTGTCTACACTATGATGGTATGGGCGAAGGAAGGAATACAAATAAAATAAAAAAAATGCAAATACACAGTACATACCTTAGAGTATTCTGAGTTACATCATACTCTATGAGTTACTGGATAGAGTCTTAAGAGGTTAGACAGATTGTCCACATAGAAATTCATTTCATCTATGAAAATATAGATGTTGTAGCATATCCAAAATCATGATCACCATCATACCATCACTGGGATACCAAAGATAACATGACTTAGTCAATGATTGGCCCATGGTCAGCACAAGATTGGCACTTTACAAGATAGGTATTTTACCTTATAATACAAGGCATTATATAGGGTCATCTTTCCCCTGCTCTCCTTAAGGCATCCCTTTATTTCCTCCCACCAAGATTCCACCCTATATTTCCTAGTGCATATTTAGATGTTGCTTATCTCTTCCCACAGAGACAGAATAAATTCCTTGTGGTGACTGCAGCACCTCAGTATGGTTAACAAATTCTTTGAAGACATGATATCTGTTTCCTTTGTTGTTTCATTATCTTTCTGTTACACTGGGATTCTGGAGTTACAATCACACAAACTACTTTCAGTCAGGCTAAGCCCCACCTCACAACTTTGCCTCAACTCTTTCTTAGTGTTGGAGGGAACCTCTGTTTGCCCTCCTATCAAGGTAAGCACAGATAACAGGTCTTCGACGTGTTTTACCCTCTTTTCTTTATGTATCTTTCACATTAGCTAAAACGTAGAGCCTGAAAAGGACACATTTTAAGTACTTACTGAATTATTAATAAAGAAATGTAATAACCAATCAAATGCTATATACATTACTCAACAACATCCCATAACCTGCACTAGCATCACAATTGACCTTTCCTATTTACTGAACATTTTTTCCAAGTTGATAAATATTTATTATATTTACATGAATGTCACATGTGGTAATTCAAATTATAAAATGATTGCTACTCTCATGAAGTTTACAGTGTATATGAACCCCTTCTAAACATGTTGCTTCAGGCCCCAGGTCCCTAAAATTCAGTAGTAGTTAATAGAGATATGAATTTTTTTTTTTTAAAAAAGGGGAATCATTCAATTTAATCATCTAGAAAAGTCATGGAATAAGCAGGAATCAAAATAAATGGTAATCCTTAATATATTTCACAATGAAATACTCTGAGCAGACTGTGCTTGTTGGACTATCCAGATTGTCATGAGGACTACCTAGAAATCTTGGCAATCTCAAATTTGTGGCCATTCCTTTAGACAGCGGTGGCAACATCAAGTCATGTCCCTGTTTTATTATGCTAATCCGCATAGGACAGCACAATGTTAAGTTCACCGTTCTCATTCTTGCAGCCAACAGACAGTGAAATCTGTGGAATATTTGCATAGATAAGCGAGTTGTCCACACAGCACACTCTTTATCTTTCACTGAAAACTTTCATTAAGTGTAGGTGAGAATACCATGCTTTAGAGAGGTAAGCATTTTACAGCAACTGTAAGAGCTATTGAAATTGGTGTCCTTAGTTATCACTTCAAGCACAAAGTCGAATGGCCTTGTTTTAGATTTCAGGCATCTTAGTACGTAGTCAAATTTGATTGTATTGAGAAATATCACCTTAAATGTGATTATATCTTCTATTTCATTACCATATACTGATTATTCCTTCTCACTCCCTTTTAACTGTTTTTCATGTTCTGGTTGAGTGGCAGGTCCTTCTCAAAAAGAACAGGATTAATCCACTTAGTCCTCTGTGATAACTTGGAAACGGCATGGATAAGGACATCCAATATATTGTGTTTAAAAACTACTGTTTTTGTTCCCTCCTGAAAACATTATTAAATTTTACCTCAATTGCCCTACCAAAGGAAGCCTGGTTGCATGATACATTACCTTGGTGATCAATTTCCATATGGCTTTAGCATATCAGTACCTTTAATTCTCAAAAGCTTATAGAGACTATAGCTCAGTACATTAGGTAAACATTGTACATGAATTCAGTTTAATTTCCTTTATTTTTTAAAATTATTTTATAATTGGTCCCTGAAATAGCAAAAGTGAAATTGAAAATTTAGGTGAGGTAAATGCAGAAGATTGGGGCAAAAAGTAGACAAATTGATAGGAGAAGGTCAGAGGATGGAATCAGATGCTTAAAGTGTAACAAGTAAATGTGTAACTGCAGGGCCTGAAGAGGTCACTATGTCTTCAGTCTTGTTACCCTATAACATTATTTTCATTTTAGCAAATCACAGAATAGTCTTACAAACAAAATATCCTAAGATCCCCTGGAGTGCAGAACAAAGGTATATCTTTTAAAACATTCTGATTTAAAATGTCACTAGAGTGAAATCATTCAACTACAAAATAACTTCCAACATTAAGCCTACAAGCAAGTTACAGAGAACTTCTGTGCAGTTCATAGGTGTCCTTCAGTAAGTCCTTGGGTTTTCTTTTCCTTTTGTTAATTGTGTTTTGAGCATATAAGATGGTGACTGTGCTTGTGTGTGTCCATCAGAGTAAGAACGTGTTTGTGAGTGTATGTCTGGGTTTTCTTTTTGACTTTTATGTTAGAGATTTTGGCTGAAGAGATGGTTAATTCAAAAATACAAGAGGCACAAATTAAAATGTCCATTCAAAAGTCTACTTTCTCTTTTCAAAGTGCAAGGCAAACGGGTGAGTTTCAAAGGTTGAAACCATTTCAATAATAACCAATCTACTCCATCCAAACATAGTTGAAAACTGTGGTACTCTCCCAATCAGCCCAGCAAAAGTTAAGTGGGACCTTAGAGGTCTATTATGTCTGGCAATAACAAAACACCCACCTTCTAATATGGCAGTACCAGAGAAGGCTTAGTAGATGCCTGGGGTTTCAACCAAGTCCTTCCTGTAAGAGGATACTACCTTCCTTCTTAGCCAGGAATGTACTGTGAAGAATTAATGGGGAGCATGGAGGTTGCACACTCATCAATAATGAAGAACACTCTTAGGAATCAAATGACACTAAGGATGAAATCTGGAATTCTGTTCCCACATGGTGGGAGTTGCCTTCCCCCTTCCCAAGTGTATCAGACAGACAGTTAAAATAGAAGGAATAACATATAACATGGTCCACATTCTTCTTACCTAATACCTTAAATGTCCAAGCCCCGCCACACTGCTAAGATGCTGACTATACAGGACTTCTGGGCTTCAACTCTGTGTGGCAACCATCAAATCAAAATGTTATGAATATTTGAGATGTATTGATAGTGCAAATCTATAAAGCCAAAAGTCTTGAGATCTGATTGAAAGAGGAAGACTGTGTACTCCCTGTCATCAGTTTTATGGGGCTTTCCCATGCATTCACTCACTTCCACAATCCTCAACCTTCATCTGAAGACACAAGCTGTGACTTTAAGAGGAGAGGAATGGTCTGCTCAAAGAGAAGGCGAGTGGCAAAGTCAAATGGATCCAGTTGCCTACCAGCTCCCATGCTCAGTAATGTAACCCCTTGTAGGCATTCCTAAGGGTGACTAGGATGCACAAATCAAAGGTGCTGCTCATTGGATTACAGAGTTTGACTGAGAAGCTATAAGTTTGTTGACCTCTCACCCCATTTCTAAGATCACATACCATGCATGTTAATACATCAGAAGATGGGCAGCTCTAGTAGACATTCAGAGACTGTGCCTATTTCTGTCTAAGAGCAAGGTTGTTGGTCCAAGGGGCATGTGGGCTAAGGTTTACATCTCAGGATTCCACATGACTCCACATGAGTTCTTCTCTGGAAAGCTCTCAAAAGGCATTGTGGGCAGTACTTTTTGAGGGAGGAAAAGAAGGAATCTGACCTGAGCTCTGCTCTTTCTAATTGTCTCAATCTCACTTGTCATCCCAGGTACAATGACAGAGTTAACATGCTATCTGAACCATCTCTCAAGAACTGCCAATACCAATTTTTTGATGTTGTTCAGTCACTCAGTCTTGTCTGACTCTTTGTGACTCCATGTACAGCAAGAACCCCGGGCTTTGCTGCCCTTCAAATTGCCCACAGTTTCCTCAATCCCATGACCTTTGAGTCAGTGATGCTTTGCAGCCATCTTGTGCTCTGTCGTTCCCTTCTCTTCCTGCCCTCAATCTTTCCCTGCATTAGTTTCTTACCAGTGATTCTACTCTTGGCCTCAGGTGGCCAATATACTGGCTCTTCAGATTCAGCATCAGTCCTTCAATGAATAGTCAGAGTTGATTTCCTTCATGCTTTACTAGTTTGAGCTCCATGCTCACCGCAGAACTCTTACACCTCTTCTCCAGCCCCACCGTAGCAAAGCATCAGTGTTTTCACGCTCAGTTCTTGTGGTCCTGCTCTCTCCTCCATATGGTACACCTGACAATTAACTTTAACTTTTGGAACTTTTTCAGTAATCAATCACTCTGCCTTTTAATATGGTGTCTAGATTGGTCATAGATTTTTGTCCAAGGGGCAAGTGATTTTTAGTTTCATGGCTGCAGTCACTTCAGCAGTATTATCAGAGGTCAAGAAAGTAAAACCTGTCACTTATTCAATTGTATCCCATAGATATATCTCAAACTGGTTGGACCAAATTCCATGATCTTATTTTTTGTGTTTGTCTGTTTTCATACTGAATTTCAATCAAACTTTTCTGCTCTCCCCTTTCATCTTCATCAGAAGGCTCTTTAATTCCTAGTGGTTTTCAGCCATTTGTGTGGTGTCATCTTATAATTCAGTTCAGTTCAGTTCAGTCGCTCAGTTGTGTCCAACTCTTTGCAACCCCATGAATCGCAGCACACCAGGCTTCCCTGTCCATCACCAACTCCTGGAGTTTACTCAAACTCAAGTCCATCAAGTCACTGATGTCATCCAGCCATCTCATTCTGTCATCCCCTTCTCCTCCTGCCCCCAATCCCTCCCAGAATCAGTGTCTTTTCCAATGAGTCAACTCTTTGCATGAGGTGGCCAAAGTACTGGAGTTTCAGCTTCAGCATCAGTCCTTCCAATGAACACCCAGGACTCATCTGCTTTAGGATGCAGTGGTTGAGGTTATTCATATTTCTCACACAGTAATTTTATTTCCAGCTTCAGATTCTTTCAGTAAGTTACATTACATGATATATTCTGCACAGAAGTCAAATAAGCTGGATGACAGTATATAGCCTTGATGGATCTCCTTCCCAATTTTGAACCAGTTCATTTTTCCTTGTCCAGTTGCAACTGTTGTGTCTTGACCTGTATGCACATTTCTCAGGAAACAGATATGGTGGTCTCATATTCATATCTCTTTTAGAATTTCCCAGTTTGTTGTGATCTGCACAGTCTAAAGGCTTCCCTGGTGGTTCAGATGGTAAAGCATCTGCCTGCAATGCAGGAGATCCAGATTCCCAGGGAATGGAACATCCCCTGGAGAAAGAAATGGCAGGCTACGGTCCATGGGGTCACAGAGAATCAGACATGAACGAATGACCTCACATTTACACACAGTCTAAGCCATTAGCAGAGTCAATAAAGCAGATGTAGATGACTTTATGGAATCTCCTTGCTTTTTCTGTGATCCAAACACCAATTAAGGTTTACCTATTAAAACTAAATGACTAAATACACTTTCCTGTTTTTGTGTTATTTTTCTTTCTCTCTTTTTCAAGCTATCATCTACCAATTGTTACATTCCTGGGCACTTGCTATCTTCTTATACAAGAATTAAATTATGTCCATGCCAGTCTCTGACCTTTGACACCCACTTAAACAGTTAAGTTTCCAGAGTAGAAATAAGGAATCTGTGCTCTGGGGAAATGTCAGGACCGTTTGACAAATAGCTGGATTTTTTCAGGAAATGACTTTTGAGCCCAATTCCTGTATCATCTCTTATCTGGAAAAGAAATACGTTTCCTCAGGCTGATGAAAATTCCTCATCAGCATAAATTTCAGGAAAAATAAATGTGCTTGTCTGCATGTTCAAAGTCAAAGATGTATCAGTTATGTGTGTATATGTATGACCTCCAATCAAACAGATTAATTCATGTCAACTAAAGTTTGTTGTTTTACTGACATGTGGAAAGGAATTAAAGAGCTTGCCTAGAAAGAAAATCAGAAGTTCCAAGTTGGCAGAAAAGTAACAGGATGTTGAGTGCAACTCTCTCCATGGAGGCATCACAATTAATACTTCTATGAAGGCAAAAGTTTCTTAGCAGAAGACCTTGCTCAACAGAGAGGACTACATGGTATCTAGACACAACTGGGAAGAATTGAGGGAAGATGGTAGAAGGAGCATGAGAGGAATAGGATTAAACCTGTGTCTTGCAGTGGGAGACTGAGAAGCATGGAATAGTTTGAGGACTCAGGCAAGTCATCTCACTATACCTTAAATTGCTTTCTATTAAAAGGAAGCAAGGTGAAGAAGCTGATGAAGTGTAGTTTGTCTAAAGTGAGAATCAAATAGAGAATGTGTGGTGTGGTCCTACATGCCCAAAACTGCAATGCAGGTCAACCAGTGTGCATAGGGCCTGGAAGATGAAACATGGTGTTAGAAAGCCGACCTGGGAGGAAACTGCTTCTAACTATGTGGAGATGACATGATGGATCTGGGACAACAAAGTGTCTAGAAGGAATGCCTTTCGAGAAATCCCAAACTGACTAAGAAGCAGGACCTTAGGGCTCAGTCACACGGAGGAGATGGTGACACATTTGAATCCCCCTTCTTCCCACATGCTAAGACCTACTATCAGGCAGTAGAGAAAGACTAGCCAGACTACCACTCATGCTGCTGCCACCACAGGCTAGAAAATGATCTCATAGGGCCATAACTTTTCTGCCCATGGCTGATGGCTCCTCTGCAAAACTGACACCACCAGGGCTCCTACAGTCCAAGAAGCTGTACCACTTCCTCCAGTGTTCAACAAGGCAGACCCAAGTGTTCCACAAGAGTCTTGGGGTAGGCTCCTCTGGTGACCATATGGAGAGGTTTTCATAAAACTACATCTGAGACCCAGGGTCAGGGCAACTAACAAAAAAAGGATTGAAAACTTTCCCATCAGCTGAGCAAGCTGCAGATTAAATCCACATGATCAATTGTGCAGACTTTTTGTCTATGGGATACATAAAATGACAATAGATTTCCAGTGAATGAAAATGTCCAGGCTCTGGCAACTCTAAGAACAAACAGGAGTTATCCCAGATTAGAGTCTGACCTGTCCCTACTTCAGATCCAGAGTTCAGTTCTCCCCACATTTGGGAGAGCTTTCTGGAGATTTGGAACTGTGCTGTGGCTCATGTTGAGACCAGAACACTGACAGCAGGGACCCTAGGTAACTTTCATCATATTTATGATGTTTTGCTATGCTGTGTGGTCAGTTCACTCTTTTTGTCAGTTGTAGGTTTTCCTATTATTCCTGCTTATTTAGTGTTCTAAGATGGTTTAAATCATATATTTATTTTTTGTATGTATATATTGTGTATTTGTTTTCCTGCTATCTGTGCCTTTTGTTGATGTTGTTTCTTGTCATTTTTGTTTTAATAGGTATATGTTTCTATATTAACTGTGATTTTCTGTTGTTCTGTGGGAAAGCTCTTGTCATTTTTGCTAGATTTGTTTTCTTTATTCTTCAGGTGGCACTCTGCTCTGGTGTTGTTTCATGTCTTGCAAGTTATTTGCTTAGTTCTATTGTTGATTCTGTGTTCTTCCCTATTGTGATTATTGCTTGTGTTATTTTACTTGTTGTTTGATTTTGGTTTCTTATCATTATTCTGTTTCTTTTAATCATCTGTCTAATCTCTTCCTATGTGATCATGGTTCTCTGACCAGAAGTTGGGCCTGATCATCTAGGGTTTCAGCACTGTATCGAGGATCATAGACCACCAGAGAATTCCTGGCTCCCGTGAATATTAATTGGTGAGAGTCCCTATGAAGGCCTCCATCTGAAACTAAGAACCAATTCCCCCCAAAAGCCTATATTATCCAGAACTAATGCCACACACCATGCAAAAAGCAAGACAAAAACACAAGCCAATTCATCCTCAGACGGGCTGCCTGAAGTCAGGTTAAACCTGTACATACCTGCAAAAGACACCACTGACATGGTCCTGCCATGAGAGAGAGAAGCCTCAGCTGTGGCCACAAGAATATAGTTGCCAGGTCCTAAACCTCCAAGGACACACAACCACTGGACCACACTTATCTACTCAGGGCACAGACCAGAAACAAGAACTACAACCCTGTACCCTGGGAAGTAAAGACCATTAACATAGAAAGATTAAAAAAAAAATGTGAAGACAGTAAAGTATGTTGCTGGCCAAGAAACAAGGGAAAAACCCACAAGACATAATTAAAGAGGAAATAGAAAGTGTCACTGAAAAAGTATTGAGAGTAACAATAGTAAAGATGATCAAACATCTCAGAAAATAAATGGAGATCATGCAAGAAACATTTAGAAGGGCATGGAACAATGAAATAACAACAACAAATGATTAACTGCACAATAACTGGCATAGGTATACTGTAGGCTGATCCATGCTTTTGTACAGAAGAAGCCAGAACAACATTGGAAAATAATTATCTTCCAATTTAAAAATGAAGTATTAAAAGAAACACAAGCTTTAAATACCACAGCAGACCTGACATTTTAATTGATACTTAAGTAGATTTCATCCAAAACAGCAAAATGCAGTTTCTTATCATGGGCAAATGAAATATGTCCAGAACAAATCACAAATTGGATCACAAATCAATCCTCAGTAAATTTAAGATAATCAAAATTGTATCAAGCATTTTTCTTACCATAATGTTATGCTTTACATGTCAGTTATGTGAGGAGCAAAACAAAAGCAAACAAACAAGAAACAAAAATAACAAACAAAAAACTAAAACACACCATTACATTGAGGCTCATGTATACACCCCTACATGGCCAAGAAATCAATGAAGAAATCAGAGAGTAGATATATATATGTGTGTGTGTGTGTGTGTGTGTGTGTGTGTGTTTATGTTCATACAAACAAATGACAATAAAATGTGATTGCATAAAGCTTATGAAACAGGGAAAAACACTAAGAGTAAAGATTATAACAAAGGAATGTCTCAAATAATCAACCTAACCTTACAACTAAAGCTATTAGACAAACACAAAAAACATACAAAATGCAAAATTAGTTTTCGGGGAAAAGATTTTAGAGAATGGGACAGAAGAAGAAAGATGAAAACAATAGCAAAAATCAATATTACTAAAAGGGGGCGCTAGGAGAGCATAAAGAAAATACATAAATCATGAGCCAGACTCATCAACCAAAAAGGGAGAACACTCAAATCAATAGATAGATATGAGAAAGGAGACGTTATAAGTGGCACCACAGAAATATCACAGGATCATAAGAGACTTAAACAAGCATCTTTAAGTCAATAAAATGTAGAACCCGGAAGTCACAGACAAATTCCTGGAAACTCAACTAAGAGGAAAGAGAAAATATGGACACACAATAACAAGCACTAATATTGAAACTGTAATGAAAAATTTTCCCATTTACAAAATTCAAGGTCAGAATGGCCTCAAAGGTAAGTTTTATGAACCATTAAGAGAAATGTTAACACACACACTTCTGAAAATCTTCCAAAATACTACAGTAGTAGGAAAACCTGCAAACTTATCATATGAGTACAGCATCACCCTGATATCAAAGTTAAAGATAACACAGAAAAGGAAAATTACAGACCAATATCTGTGTATGCAAGAGTGGTGGCCATAGCACAGGAGCAGCACACATGCAGGAACAGCCAAGAGGAGAGACCCCACGCCCAAGGTGAAGAGCGGTGGCCCAGAGGAGCTACCCCACGTCCAACGTCAGGAACGGTGGCTGTGAGGAGATACCCTAGGTCCAAGGACAGGAGCAGTAGCCGGGTGGAGATACCCCATATCCAAGGTAAGGAGAAGCAGCTACACTTTTCTGGAGAGGCTGTGAAGAGATACTGCACGTCCAAGGTAAGAGAAACCCACATAAGATGGTAGGCAGTGAGAGAGGGCATCAGAGGGCAGACAGACTGAAACCACAATCACAGAAAACTAGCCAATCTGATAACACGGACCACAGCCTTGTCTAACTCAATGAAACTAAGCCATAATGTGTGGGCCACCCAAGACAGATCGGTCATGATGCAGATATCTGACAGAATGTGGCCCCCTGGATAAGGGAATGTCAAACCACTTCAGTATTCTTGCCTTGAAAACCCCGTGAACAGTGTGAAAAAGCAAAAAGAGGACACTGAAAGATGAATTCCCCAGGTTGGTAAGTGTGTGGAGAAATAACTCCAGAAAGAATGAAGGGATGGAGCCAAAGCAAAACTAACAACCAGCAGTGGATGTGACCGGTGATGGAAGCAAGGTCTGATGCTGTAAAGAGCAATATTGCAAGGGAACCTGGAATGTTAGGTCCATGAATCAAGGCAAATTGGAAGTGGTCAAACAGGAGATGGCAAGAGTGAACATAGACATTCTAGGAGTCAGCAAAAGAAGATGGACTGGAATGTGTGAACTTAACTCCAATGAACATTATATTTACTACTGTGGGCAGGAATCCCTTAGAAGAAATGGAGTAGCCATCAGAGTCAGCAAAACAGTCTGAAAGGTAGGTAGTACTTGGATGCAATCTCAAAAACGACAGAATGATCTCTGTTCGTTTCCAAGGCAAACCATTCAATATCACGGTAATTCAAGTCAATGCCCTGACCAGTGTTCTTGAAGAAGCTGAAGTTGAATGGTTCTATGACAACCTACAAGACCTACTGGAACTAATGCCCAAAAAAGATGTCCTTTTCATCTTGGGGACTGGAATGCAAAAGTAGGAATCAAGAAACACCTGGAATAACAGGCAAATTTGGCCTTGGAATACAGAGTGAAGCAGGGCAAAGTCTAATAGAGTTTTGCCAAGAGAATGCACTGGTCAAAGAAAACACCCTCTTCCAACAATACAAGAGAAGGCTCTACACATGGACATCACTAGATGGTCAATAGGAGAATCAGACTGATTATATTCTTTGCAGCCAAAGATGGAGAAGCTCCATACAGTCAGCAAAAACAAGACCGGGAACTGACTGTGGCTCAGATCACGAAATCCTTACTGCCAAATTCAGACATAATCTGAAGAAAGTAGGGATAACCACTAGACCATTCAGGTATGACCTAAATCAAATACCTTTTGATTATGCAGTGGAAGTGAGAAATAGATTTAAGGAACTAGATCTCATAGACAGAGTGCCTGAAGAACTATGGACGAGGTTCATGACATTGTACAGGACAAAGTGATCAAGACGATATCCAAGAAAAAGAAATGTGAAAAAGCAAAATGGTTGTCTGAGGAGGCCTTACAAATAACAGTTAAAAGAAGAAAAGCAAAAAGCAAAGGAAACAAAAGGAAAGATATACCCATTTGAATGCAGAGTTCCAAAAAATAGCAAGGAGAGATGAGAAAGCCTTCCTCAGTGAGCAATGCAAAGAAATAGAGGAAAACAATAGAATGGGAAAGACTAGAGATCTCTTCAAGAAAATTAGAGATACCAAGGGAACATTTCATGCAAAGATGGGCTCAATAAAGGACAGACGTGGTATGGACCTGATAGAAGCAGAAGATAATAAAAAGTGGTGGCAGAATACACAGAAGAACTGTACAAAAAAGATCTTCATGACCCAGATAACCACAATTGTGAGATCATTCTCCTAGTGCCAGACATCCTGGAATGTGAAGTCAAATAGGCCTTAGGAAGCATCACTATGAACAAAGCTAGTGGAGGTGATTGAATTCCAGTTGAGCTATTTCAAATCCTAAAAGATGATGCTGTTTTTGAAAGTGATAGACTCAATATGCCAGCAAATTTGGAAAACTCAGCAGTGGTCACAAGACTGGAAAAGGTCAGTTTTTCTTCCAATCCCAAAGAAAGGCAACACCAAAGAATGCTAAAACTACTGCACAATTGCACTCATGTCACATGGTAGTAAAGTAATGTTCAAATTTCTCCAAGCCAGGCTTTGGCAATATGTGAACCGTGAACTTCCAGATGTTCAAGCTGGTTATAGAAAGGCAGAAGAACCAGATATCAAATTGCCGACATCTGCTTGATCATCGGAAAAGCAAGAGAGGTCCAGAAAACATCTATTTCTGCTTTATTGACTATGCCAAAGCCTTTGACTGTGTGGATCACAATAAACCGTGGAAAATTCTGAAAGAGGTGGGAATACCAGACCACCTGACCTGTCTCTCGAGAAAACAGAATCAGGTCAGGAAGCAACAGTTAGAACTGGACATGGAACAACAGGCCGGTTCCAATTAGGAAAAGGAGTTTGTAAAGACTGTATATTTTCACCCTGCTTATTTAACTTATATGCAGAGTACATCACGAGAAATGCTGAGCTGGAAGAAGCACAAGCTGGAGTCAAGATTGCCGGGAGAAATATCAATAACCTCAGATAGGTGGATGAAATCAACCGTATGGCAGAAAGTGAAGTACTAAAGAGCCTCTTGATGAAAGTGAAAGAGGAGAGTGAAAAAACTTGGCTTAAAGCTCGACATTCATATGGCAGTTCTATTTCCAGTTTTCTAAGAAATCTCCACACTGTTTTCCATAGCGGCTGTACTAGTTTGCATTCCCACCAACAGTGTAAGAGCGTTCCCTTTTCTCCACACCCTCTCCAGCATTTATTGCTTGTAGACTTTTGGATAGCAGCCATCCTGACTGGCTTGTGACCCAGCAATCCCACTTCTGGGCATACACACTGAGGAAACCAGATCTGAAAGAGACACGTGCACCCCAATGTTCATCGCAGCACTGTTTATAATAGCCAGGACATGGAAGCAACCTAGATGCCCATCAGCAGATGAATGGATAAGGAAGCTGTGGTACATATACACCATGGAATATTACTCAGCCGTTAAAAAGAATTCATTTGAATCAGTCCTAATGAGATGGATGAAACTGGAGCCCCTGATACAGAGTGAAGTAAATCAGAAAGATAAAGAACATTACAGCATACTAACACATATATATGGAATTTAGAAAGATGGTAACGATAACACTATATGCAAAACAGTAAAACAGACACAGAAATACAGAACAGACTTTTGAACTCTGTGGGAGAAGGTGAGGGTGGGATATTTCAAAAGAACAGCATGTATACTATCTATGGTGAAACAGATCACCAGCCCAGGTGCGATGCATGAGACAAGTGCTCGGGCCTGGTGCACTGGGAAGACCCAGAGGAATCGGGTGGAGAGGGAGGTGGGAGGGGGGATTGGGATGGGGAATACGTGTAAATCTATGGCTGATTCATATCAATGTATGACAAAACCCATTGAAATGTTGTGAAGTAATTAGCCTCCAACTAATAAAAAGAAAAGGAAAAAAAAAAAAAAAGCTTGACATTCAGAAAACTAACATTATGGCATCCAGCCATCACTTCATGGCCAATAGATGGGGAAAGTGTGGAAACAGTGGCTGGCTTCATTTTAGGGGGGGCTCCACAATCACTGCAAATGCTGATTGCAGCTATGAAATTAAAAGACACTTGCTCCTTGGAAGGAAAGTTATGACCAACCTTGACAGCATACTAAAAAGCAGAGACATTACCTTGCCAATAAATGTCCATCTAATCAAGGCTATGGTTTTTCCAGTAGTCACATATGGATGTGAGAGATGGACTATAAAGCTTAGCACTGAATCATTGATGATTTTGAACTGGGGTGTTGGAGAAGACTCTTTAGAGTCCCTTGGACTTCAAGGAGATCCAACTAGTTCATCCTAAAGGTGATCAATTCTGGGCATTCATTAGAAGGACTGATGTTGCAGCTGAAACTCCAATACTTTGGCCACCTGATTTGAAGAGCTGACTCGTTTGAAAAGATCCTGATCCTGGGACAAATTGAGGGAATGAGGAGAAGTGGATAACAGAGGATGAAATGGTTGGATGGCATCACTGACTCAAGGGACATGAGTTTAGGTAGGCTCTCGGAGTTGGTGATGGACAGGGAGGCCTGGCGTGCTTGAGTTCATGGGGTCAAAAAGAATTGGACACGACTGAGGGACTGAACTGAACTGAACTGATACCTGAATTGTCTTGTGGTTTTCCATACATTTCAACTTAAGTCTCTATTTGGGAGTAAGGAGTTCATGATCTGAGCCACAGTACGGCCCCCATCTTGTTTTTGCTGACTGTATAGAGCTTCTCCATCTTTGGCTGCATAAAATGTAATCAGTCTACTTTTGCTATGGACCATCTGGTGATGTCCACCTGTAGAGTCTTATCTTGTGTTGTTGGAAGAGGGTGTTTGCTGTAACCAGTGAATTCTCTTGGCAGAATTCTATTGGCCTTTGCCCTGTTCCATTCTGTACTCCAAGGCCAAATTTCTCTGTTACTCCAGGTGTTTCTTGACTTCCTGCTTTTGTATTCACGTCCCCTGTAATGAAAATGACATCTTTTCTGGGTGTTAATTCTACTAGGTCTTGTACGTCTGCATAGAACCATTCAACTTCAGCTTCTTCAGCATTACTGGTCTGGATATAGACTTGGAATACCATGATACTGAATGGTTTGCCTTGGAAATGAATGGAGGTCATTCTGTCATTTTTGAGACAGTATCCAAGTACTACATTTCAGACTCTTTTGTTGACTATGATGGCTACTCCATTTCTTCTAAGGCATTCCTGCTCACAGTAGTAGATATAATGATCATCTGAGTTAAATTCACCCATTCCAGTCCATCTTAGTTTGCTGATTCCTAGAATGTCAACAGTCACTTTTGCCATCTCCTGTTTGACCACTTCCAATTTGCCTTGATTCATGGACCTAACATTCCAGGTTCCTATGCAATATTGCTCTTTATAGTATTGGAACTTTCTTCCATCATCAGTCACATCCACAGCTGTTGTTTTTGCTGTGCTGTTTTTGCTTTGACTCCTTCTCTTCATTCTTTCTGGAGTTATTTCAACACTGATCACCAGTAGCATTTTGGACAACTACCAACCTGGGGAGTTCATCTTTCAGTGTCATATATTTTATTTTTTTCTTTTCATACTCTTCATGTGGTTCTCAAGGCAGGAATACTGAGGTGGTTTGCCATTCCCTTCTCCAGTGGACCACATTTCATCAGAACTCTCCACCATGACCGAGAGGAGAAGGGGATGATTGAGGATTAGATGGTTAAATGGTATCAGTGACTCACTGGACATGAGTTTGAGTAAACTCCGGGAGTTGCTTATGGACAGGGAGGCCTGACGTGCTGAATTCTATGGGGTCACAAAGAGTCCAGTTCAGGCATATGACTGAGAGACTGAACTGAACTGTGGGCTTTTAACTTTTTCCTTTGCCTGCAAAATATTTCTCTGTTTTCACATTTCTTTATCTTACTATGTTAATTGTCCTTTCTTCACAGGGTACAGGGCTGTAGTTTTTTTTTTTTTTTTCCATTTATTTTTATTAGTTGGAGTCTAATTACTTTACAATATTGTAGTGGTTTTTGTCATACATTGACATGAATCAGCCATGGATTTACATGTGTTCCCCATCATGATCCCCCCTCCCACCTCCCCCTCTACCCGATCCCTCTGGGTCTTCCCAGTGCACCAGGCCGAAGCACTTGTCTCATGCATCCAACCTGGGCTGGTGATCTGTTTCACCATAGATAATATACATGTTTCGATGCTGTTCTCTTGAAACATCCCACCCTTGCCTTCTCCCAAAGAGTCCAAAAGTTTGTTCTGTACATCTGTGTCTCTTTTTCTCTTTTGCATATAGGGTTATCATTTACCATCTTTCTAAATTCCATATATATGTGTTAGTGTACTGTAATGGTCTTTATCTTTCTGACTTACTTCACTCTGTATAATGGGCTCCAGTTTCATCCATCTCATTAGAACTGATTCAAATAAATTCTTTTTAATGGCTGAGTAATATTCCATGGTGTATATGTACCACAGCTTTCTTATCCATTCGTCTCCTGATGGATATCTAGGTTGCTTCCATGTCTTGGCTATTATAAACAGTGCTGCGATGAACATTGGGGTGCATGTGTCTCATTCAGATCTGGTTTCCTCAGTGTGTATGCCCAGAAGTGGTATTGCTGGGTCATATGGCAGTTCTATTTCCAGTTTTTTAAGAAATCTCCACACTGTTCTCCATAGTGGCTGTACCAGTTTGCATTCCCACCAACAGTGTAAGAGGGTTCCCTTTTCTCCACACCCTCTCCAGGATTTATTGCTTGTAGACTTTTGGATAGCAGCCATCCTGACTTGCGTGTAATGGTACTTCATTGTGGTTTTGATTTGCATTTCTCTAATAATGAGTGATGTTGAGCATCTTTTCATGTGTTTGTTAACCATCTGTATGTCTTCTTTGGAGAAATGTCTGTTTAGTTCTTTGGCCCATTTTATGATTGGGTCATTTATTTTTCTGGAATTGAGCTTCAGGTGTTGCTTGTATATTTTTGAGATTAATCCTTTGTCTGTTTCTTCATTTGCTATTATTTTCTCCCAATCTGAGGGCTGTCTTTTCACCTTACTTATAGTTTCCTTTGTAGTGCAAAAGCTTTTAGGTTTAATTAAGTCCCATTTGTTTAGTTTTGCTTTTATTTCCAATATTCTGGGAGGTGGGTCATAGAGGATCTTTCTGTGATTTATGTCAGAGTGTGTTTTGCCTATGTTCTCTAGGAGTTTTATAGTTTCTGGTCTTACATTTAGATCTTTAATCCATTTTGAGTTTATTTTTGTGTATGGGGTTAGAAAGTGTTCTCGTTTCATTCTTTTACAAGTGGATGACCAGTTTTCCCAGCACCACGTATTAAAGAGGTTGTCTTTTTTCCATTGTATATCCTTGCCTCCTTTGTCAAAGATAAGGTGTCCATAGGTTCGTGGATTTATCTCTGGGCTTTCTATTCTGTTCCATTGATCTATATTTCTGTCTTTGTGCCTGTACCATACTGTCTTGATGACTGTGGCTTTGTAGTAGAGCCTGAAGTCAGGCAGGTTGATTCCTCCAGTTCCATTCTTCTTTCTCAAGATAACTTTGGCTATTCGAGGTTTTTTGTATTTCCATACAAATTGTGAAATTATTTGTTCTAGTTCTGTGAAAAATACCGTTGGTAGCTTGATAGGGATTGCATTGAATCTATAGATTGCTTTGGGTAGAATAGCCATTTTGACAATATTGATTCTTCCAATCCATGAACACGGTATGTTTCTCCATCTGTTTGTGTCCTCTTTGATTTCTTTCATTGGTGTTTTATAGTTTTCTATGTATAGGTCTTTTGTTTCTTTAGGTAGATATACTCCTAAGTATTTTATTCCTTTTTTTGCATTGGTGAATGGTATTGTTTCCTTAATTTATCTTTCTGTTTTTTCATTGTTAGTATATAGGAATGCAAGGGATTTCTGTGTGTTAATTTTATATCCTGCAACTTTACTGTATTCATTTATTAGCTCTAGTAATTTTCTGGTAGAGTCTTTAGGGTTTTCTATGTAGAGGATCATGTCATCTGCAAACAGTGAGAGTTTTATTTCTTCTTTTCCTATCTGGATTCCTTTTACTTCTTTTTCTGCTCTGATTGCTGTGGCCAGAACTTCCTAAACTATGTTGCATAGTAGTGGTGAGAGTGGGCACCCTTGTCTTGTTCCTGATTTCAGGGGAAATGCTTTCAATTTTTCACCATTGAGGGTAATGCTTGCTGTGGTTTGTCATATATAGCTTTTATTATGTTGAGGCATGTTCCTTGTATTACTGCTTTCAGGAGAGTTATAATCGTAAATGGGTGTTGAATTTTGTCAAAGGCTTTCTCTGCATCTATTGAGATAATCATATGGTTTTCATCTTTCAATTTGTTAATGTGGTGTATTACATTGATTGATTTGTGGATGTTAAAGAATCCTTGGATTCCTGGGATAATGCCCACTTGGACATGGTGTATGATTTTTTAAATATGTTGTTGGATTATGTTTGCTAGTATTTTGTTAAGGATTTTTGCATCTATGTTCATCAGTGATATTGGCCTGTAGTTTTCTTTTTTTGTGGCATTTTTGTGTGGTTTTGGAATTACGGTGATGATGGCCTCATTGAATGAGTTTGGAAGTTTACCTTCTTCTGCAATTTTCTGGAAGAGTTTGAGTAAGATAGGTGTTAGCTCTTCTCTAAATTTTTGGTAGAATTCAGCTGTGAAGCCATCTGGTCCTGGGCTTTTGTTTGCTGGAAGATTTCTGATTACAGTTTCGATTTCCTTGCTTGTGATGGGTCTGTTAAGATCTTCTATTTCTTCCTGGTTCAGTTTTGGAAAGTTATACTTTTCTAAGAATTTGTCCGTTTCATCCAAGTTGTCCATTTTATTGGCATAGAGCTGCTTGTGGTAGTCTCTTATGATCCTTTGTATTTCAGTGTTGTCTGTTGTGATCTCTCCATTTTCATTTCTAATTTTGTTAATTTGGTTCTTCTCTCTTTGTTTCTTAATGAGTCTTCCTAATGCTTTGTCAATTTTGTTTATTTTGCAAAAAAAAAAAACAGATTTTTAGCTTTGTTGATTTTTGCTGTGGTCTCTTTAGTTTCTTTTGCATAGGGCTGTAGTTCTTACTTCCTATCTGTACCCCAAGTGGATAAGTCTGTTTGAGTGGCTTGTGTGGCCTTCGAGGGAGAGGGAATGGAAGCTATGTTATTGTGGCCATAGCTGAGGCTTCTCTCTATAATGGCAGAACCATGTCAGTTGGTTTCTTTTGCACGTGTGTATGGGTTTAGTCTGACTTTGCGCAGCCTGTCTGCTAATGATTCAGTTTGTGTTTCTGTCTTGCTTGTTGTGTGGCGTGGGGCATCCACTCTGGGTAGTGCAGGCAATTGGGAAAAATTGGGTCTTAGATTCAGGTTCAGACCTTCATGGGGACTCACATCAAATAATATTCACTGGAGCCAGGTATTCTCTGGTGGTCCATGATCCTGGACTCAGTGCTGACACCCTAGAAGATCAGGCCCAACTTCTGGTCAAAGAAACAAGATCCCAGAGTAAGAGATTGAGGAGGGGGAGAAACACAATTGGTAAGAAAACAAAATCAAGAAAAATAACACAACGATTAGTTAGAATAGTGCAAAAGACAGAAACAAGAGAACTAATCAAATAAATCAAATTCCAAATAACATCAACAGAACAGAGCACCTCCTGAAAGATAAAGAAGACCAATCTGACAAAAATGATAAGAGCCTCCTCACAGAACAACATCAAATCACAGTTAATATAGAAATATATATCTATTAAAGAAAGAGAAAAGCATCAACAAAAAGGCACAGAAAGTAGGCAAACAAGGTAAATTCAAAATGTATATATACAAAAGTAAAAATATGATTTAAACAGTCTTAAAAGACCAAATAAATAAGAATAATAACAAGAAAGACTACAACTGAGAAAAGAGCGAACTGACAACAGAACAAATCAAAACATTTTAATTATAATAAATGCTACCTAAGGCCTCAGCTGTCAGTGTACTACTGGTCCTCAAGATAAACCACAACAAAGCTTGTGTCTCCAGGAAGCTCTCCTATGTTGAGGAGATCTAGACACTCGATATGCTATAGGGATGGCTCAGACTCTAATCTGGTTTAACTACTATGTGTTTTTAGAGCAGCCAGAGCCTGGGCATTTTCTCTTGTGGGAACTCCAACTGTCCTTATAGGTATTCCATAGATAAAGAGTCTGTGTAGTTGATCATGTGGATTTAATCTGTAGCTTGTTCAGCTGGTGGGAAAAGTTTCAATCCTCTTTCTTAGTGACGCTGCCCCTGGGTCTCAGATGTAATTTTATCACTACCTCTATATGTGGTCACTAAAGGAGTCTTCCCAAGACTCTTATGGAACACTTGTATCTGCCTTGGTGAGCACAGTCGGACGTGGTACATCTACTTGGACAGCAAGATTCCTGGTGGTACCAGTTGTACAGAGGAACCAGCAACCATGGGCATAATGGGATGCTTTTCTAGCCTCTGGAGGCATGAGTGTGAGTGGTAGTTCTGGCTATTCTTTCTCTATCCCTGCTAGTAAGTCTGAGAATGTGGGAACAAGGGGGATACAATGGTGTCTCCACATGCTGTGTCTGACTCAGCACTAAGGTCCTGCTCACAAAACTTAACTGCTCATTTCTGCTCACAAAACTTAACTGTTTTCTCTGGGAAGTCAAATGTCAAAGACTGGCATGGGCATAATTTAACTGTTGTAGAAATAAATGGCAATTGCTCAGGAAACCACCATTTAGTAGTTGATTACTTGAAAAAGATAGAGAAACAAACAACCAGCCGAAACAAAACGAAAAAATGCTTGTGTACTTGATAAAACTTAGTTGGTATTTCAACTGTAGAAAAAGCATGGGAAATCAATAGAATCATGTACATCTGCTTCTTTGTCACTGCTAATGGTTTGGAAAGTGTGGTTCACTACAAAATTTGGAAAATTCTAAAAGACACAGGAATACCAGTCCACCATACCTGTCTCCTGTGAAACGAGTATTCAGGTCAAGACATAACAATTACATTCGAACAAGGAAAAATGAACTGGTTCAAAATTAGAAAAGACATGCATCAATGCTATATATTGTCACCCAGCTTATTTAACTTCTGTGCAGAGTACATCACAGAAACTAACATGCTGAATGAGTCTCAAGCTGGAAACAAATTTCTGTAAGAAATTTGAAGTAACCTTAGTTCTACAGATGACACAACCCAAATGGCAGAAAGGCAATAGGAACTAAAGAGTTTTGTGATGAAGGTGAAAGAAGAGTGAAAAAGCTATATTAAAACTCAACATTCAAGAAATAAAGTCATGCCGTTTGGTCCCACACTTCAAGTCATATCGATGGAGATACAACAGAATCCGGGACAGCTTTAATTTTCTTGACTTCCAACATCACTGTGGGCAATGATTGAAGCCATGAACGTGAAAGACACTTGGCCCTTGGATGAAAAACTATGACCAATGTGGACACAAGTTAAAAAGCAGAGTCATTACTGATAAAGATCCAAATAGTCAAAGCTATGGTTTTTCAAGGAGTCATTTATGGAGCTGAGAGATGGAAAACACAAGAACTGAGTGCCAAATCACTGAGGCTTTGCAACTGTGATGCTGGAGAAGACTCTTGAGAGTCCTGTGGGCAGGAGAGGTATCAAACAACTCAATCATGAAAGAAATCAACTGGGACTCTTCGTGGAGGGACTGATGCTGAACGTGAAGAGTCAATAGTTTGGCCATCTGAGGCCAAGAGCCAAATCACTGGGAAAGACCCTGAAGCTGGGAAAATTTAGTGCAGGAGGAGAAGGGAACCAAAGAGGACAGTTCAGCTCAGTTCTGTTCAGTTGCTCAGTCATGTCCGACTCTTTATGACCCCATGGACTGCAACACACCAGGTCTCTCTGCCCTTCACCAACTTGCAGGATTTATTCAAATTCATGCCCACTGAGTCAGTGATGACATTAAACCATCTCATCCTCTGTCATCTCCCTCTCCTCCCACTTTGAATCTTTCCCAGCATCAGGGACTTTTCATATGAGTCAGTTCTTTGCATCAGGTGGCCAAAGTATTGGAGTTTCAGCTCCTACTTCAGCGCTTCCAATGAATATTCAGGACTGATCTCCTTTAGGATGGACTGGTTGGATCTCCTTGCAGTCCAAGGGACTCTCAGGAGTCTTCTCCAGCACCACAGTTCAAAAGCACCGATTCTTCAGCGCTCAGCTTTCTTTATAGTCCAACTCTCATGTCCATACATGACTACTGGAAAAACCATAGCCTTGACTGGATGAACATTTGTTGACAGGCTTCTTGAGGAAGAAGTTTGCTGTGAGAAAAACCAGAGCATTTCAAACAAAGGAAATAGTCTAACCAAGAATCAGAAGCATGAAAGAGACTCACAGTTTCGTGCAAATACAATTTTGGGAGACAGCATATAAGTTGGGGGTGCCACCAGGCAGGACAGAGAAGGGCCAGGTTTATGGAACCTCACATGCTCTGCTCAGGCATTTAGATTTCAGCCTGTAGGTTAATGTTTGCACTGACCTTCATTGCTCATATAACTCACTTAATGGGTTTCCCTGGTGGCTCAGTAGTAAAAAATCGCCTGCATGCAGGAGTCACAGGAGACCCGGGTTGATCCCTGGGCCAAAAAGTTCCCCTGGAGGAGGAAATGGAAACCCACTCCAGTATTCTTGCCTGTAGAATCCCATGGGAAGAGGAGCCTGGTGGGCTACAATCTATGGGGTCACAAAGAGTTGGACACAACTGAAGCGAGTTAGCATGCATGCACACATAACTCACTTAACAGAACATGTAATGGTGTCATAGACATTTTAAGATAGATATCAAGCAGGTGTCTCGTGTGTAACCACATGTATCTAGTGAGAAAGCTTCATGTGAACAGAGCCAGTTCTGAGGTGGCCAAGCCACTGTGAAACCTTGATCCAGCTGCAGTGATGTGACTGTGGTTGATGTTTACACCATCTCCAGCTGTGCAAATGAAAATAGAGAAATGGTGTTGAGACTGAGATAAAACTCCTTTAACTCTACTCTCTCATTCATTTAGAGTCTAGATGTTTATAGACTGACTTTATATTGGGAAGTTATAAACTACACTTTAAATTCAGAAAGTGAGCTTATACTAACAAATAATTCCAGAAAAATAAATGACCCAATCAAAATATGGGTCAAAGAACTAAACAGACATTTCTCCAAAGAAGACATACAGATGGCTAACAAACACATGAAAAGATGCTCAACATCACACATTATCAGAGAAATGCAAATCAAAACCACAATGAGGCACCATTACACACCAGTCAGGATGGCTGCTATCCAAAAGCCTACAAGCAATGAATGCTGGAGAGGGTGTGGAGAAAAGGGAACCCTCTTACACTGTTGGTGGGAATGCAAACTAGTACAGCCGCTATGGAGAACAGTGTGGAGATTTCTTAAAAAAAAAAAAAAAAAAACTGGAAATAGAACTGCCATATAACTCAGCAATACCACTTCCAGGCATACACACCGAGGAAACCAGATCTGAAAGAGACACGTGCACCCCAGTGTTCATCACAGCACTGTTTATAATAGCCAGGACATGGAAGCAACCTAGATACCCATCAGCAGATGAATGGATAAGGAAGCTGTGGTACATATACACCATGGAATATTACTCAGCCGTTAAAAAGAATTCATTTGAATCAGTTCTAATGAGATGGATGAAGCTGGAGCCCATTATACAGAGTGAATTAAGCCAGAAAGATAAAGACCAATGCAGTATACTAATGCATATATATGGAATTTAGAAAGATGGTAACGATAACCCTATATGCAAGACAGAAAACGAGACACAGAAGTACAGAACAGACTTTTGGACTCTGTGGGAGAAGGCTGGGGTGCGACGTTTCGAGAAAACAGCTTCGCAACATGCATATTATCTAGGGTGAAACAGATGATCAGCCCAGGCTGGATGCATGAGACAAGTGCTCGGGACTGGTGCACTGGGAAGACCCAGAGGGATGGGGTGGAAAGGGAGGTGGGAGGGGGGATCAGGACAGGGAACACATGTAACTCCATGGCTGATTCATGTCAATGTATGACAAAGACCACTACAATATTGTGAAGTAATTAGCCTCCAAATAATAAAAATAAATGAAAAATAAAGAAAACAAAAAACAAAAAAACAAAATACAGCTATTGGCTATTTGACTCATGGGAGTTCAGTGTTGCCTTCTATTTTAAACAGGGTTCCACTGCTGAGAAATTGAAAGCCCACTCTTAGTGTAACAAGGTGACCTCAGCAGGTGCATGACTCAGGGAAAGAACAGCCAGGGGTGAGTGTGTGACGGTGAACTTGGACATGCCCCCTTTCCCCTGGGCTGTTCTTGTGGTCACAGCTTAAGAACAGCACCACATGCGTGAGGACAGCTCCAGCACCATGCCTCACAGCTCGGGCATCCAGCCTTTCTGAGCCTCTGTCTCCACATCTGTGAAATGGCTTGTTTTCTGGGTTGTATTTATATTTAAGCAGCATCTCCTGCAGCCCATGAAGTGCAGTTTCACCACCATTAGTTCTTGGACAAGTGACCACAGTCATGCCAACCTCCAAAGCCCTCAGAGAGCACCTTCATGCTTGTCTAGTCCATTAGAGAAGCCAACATCCAGCTTCATAGTCCCAGCAGAAGCTTTGAGATGCTCCAAAAAGTTAAAAGTAATCTTTTGTTTCACCTCAAGCCGGTCATTTCTTAGACAAAAATAGAGAGACAGAGAGAGAAATTCTTGATCTAGATGGGTTCTATTTCTCATCAACTCCAAACTTCTCTGTGCCAGTTTGGAAAGCCAGTCATGTGACTTTTTATTGAAATATAGTTGATTTACAATGTTGTGTTACTTTCTGCTATTGAGTGAACAGTGATTCAGTTACATTCATATATATTAGTTTTCATATTCTTTATGGTTTATTGCAGGATATTGCATATAGTTCCCTGTGCTATAACAGTGGGACCTTGTTGCTTATCCATTCTGTATATAATAGCTTGCATCTGCTCATCTCGACCTCCCAACCCTTTCCTTCCCCACCCTCTCTCCCTTGGCAACTGCAAGTCTGTTCTCTGAGTCTGTCTCTGTTTTGTACATAGGTTCATTTGGGTTGTATTTTAGGTTTCACATATGTGATATCATATGATGTTTACTTCTTTCTTTCTGACTTACTTCACTTAGTAGGACAATCCCTGGGACCATCCATGCTGCTGCAAATGGCATTATTTCATTACCTTTATGGGTCAGTAATATATATATGTATATATAAAACATCTTAAGCATTCATCTGTGGATGGACACTTAGGTTGTTTCCATATCTAGATCGTTGTAAATAGTGCTGCTGTGTACACAGGGGTGTATCTTTTCAAAGTAAAGTGTTTTCTGGGTACACACCAGGAGTGGGGTTGCTGGATCCACATGGTAACTCTGTTTTCAGTTTGCTGAGGAACCTCCAGACTGTTCTCCACTGGGGCTGCACCAACTTCCATTCCCACCCACAGGTCAAGAGGGCCCCCTCTCTCCACCCCCTCACCAGCACTCATTCACGTGGTTGTGCACTCACACATAGTCACGTTTTGTTCTCCTTGGTGCCCAGGCGAGGCCTCTGCCCTTATGTGTCTGCACGATGCACGTTTCAGACGCATGTGCAAACCACACGGCACTGGTTCCTGGCTTGGGCAGGAGGCCCCGCGTTTGTGAGCATCCTCACTGGCTCTGGGACACTCGCTCTGGGCACTGTAAGAGGGTGGTTGGTGGGAGGACTTTCCCTCCTTGCCTCCCGCCCTGAACCCGCTGGGGACTCCCGGCTGTCAGTGCTCCTGCACTGCCCTCACTGCTCAGAAGCTGCTGATCCCCTCACTCTCACCGTACAGCAGGGACCATGGAACTCTCCATCCAGAAAGAAAAGGACACAGCGAGAATGAGAGGAAGACATGCCATGCACTGAGGAGAACATTCCTGAAGATTCCAGATCACATGCTGTCACATCACAGCCCAGAGTGTGTCCTTAGATTCAGAGTGGTTTCTGTCGACAACTTTGAAGCATTCTTCAATCACTGGTTGACCTACAGGCCTTGATGGTCTGGAATAAAACCTCTGAAATCCAGATGCCCCTGATTTAGTCACTGAGAACACAGGCAGAGTCGAGTAGATGTTGTAAAAGAAAAAAAAAATAAAAAATAAAAAACTCTCTTGAAGGAACAAAGCAAGAAGAAAATCCTGTCAGTTCTGTTTAAGAAAACTCCTTCTGAATGTTATCTTTGCATTTCGGTGTTAATCTGCTGAGTGTCTTTCCTCATTTCAGCAGATTGTGGTCGCTTAGAAAGTTGCAAAACATGTCTCTTTCTAAACAGTCTCTTGAAATAAGGCTTCTCACAGGTTCAGTGGAGACTATCCCACTTGGTGCAAGTGGGCGCTTTTTATCAGTTTTCCTTTTCACGGCAAGAAAGCTCGTAGAGACAGGGAGCCTGCTGTCACTGCAGCTCATTTCCCTGCAGGTTTGAACCCACAGCTAGGTTCCATCACCCTCTGCAGTTGCCTTCAGGGAGCTGACCCCTGCCTTCCAGCTCCATAGCATTAGCTATGCAAAATAAGTTGCTGGCAGATTTTGGCATTTCTGTACAAAAAAATATGAACACATTTTGTCTGTCCTTTATCACAAATTAAACTCTTGTGGGATAATTGAGGGCTTGCGAGATAGAATGCAATCCATCTGACTAGAAAACCGAGATCTGGCTGGGCTACCTCCCAGGAAAGTCACAGCACTCTCACACCACACACTGAGCCCCTGCAGATGTGTTTCGACCTTGCCCTCACGGGTCCACACAGCTCAGTTAAGAGCAGCAACGAGGGACACTCAGAGCGTGAGAGTGTTCCTGCCTACAGAGCTTGTGTCTGCAGGAAGACACTTTGAACAGAAAGGTCCCTCCTGGAGTCAGAGCTATACCACCCTGTGTGCAGGGCCGGGAGAAGCCTGAGGGATTCTCCAACTCTGTGCCCGGGATGTCGGTGGAACTGTCACTGGAATGAGATGCTGCCCCTGACCTCGGGGAAGCTACAGACTCTGGAGGCTCCCCCTGACCAAAATGCATGGATTCAAAACCTGCACACTACTCTAAAAGTCAGGTGGTCACTCTCTCCCTTCCCACCAGCAAAGCCCCCAGCCCTGCGACAGACTAAGGCACCCAGACACCCAATCCCTTCACCCACAAGCATGTGGCCCGAAGGACAGAGCCAGGACCAGAGTCTGTCTTTCATTCACGCCCGCGAAGTCCAGGTGCCCGTGACAGTGCGTTTGTCACCTCTTGTGCGCTGGGGAAACTGATCTCATTGCTCATCACTTCCCACGAAAATCTCCTTTGCAGACCTGAGTTCAATGAGCCCCAGCAAAGCCCCAGACACAAGAGGACACTGCAGCCCTGCACTTTAGCTCCTCTTCCTAGAAGCCCTGCAGGGTCAGATTTCTGGTGATTCACTCTGTGCATTCTGGTGTGTCCTCTGAAACCAGTGTCCAAACTGTCTCATCTGAATATGTCAGACCACCCAGTGGACCCTGGGGACTGACCCATCCACTGTGGGCAAGAAGTCTTTCTGTGATACCTGCTAAGTGCCAGACATGGGCTGAATACTGGGCATGCAGATGTGAGCAAGGCAAAGGCTGCCCTCAAGTAGCCCAGCGTCTTACAATTTACCAGTTGGCCAAGGGGGTAAAGGAGCATGGAGGAGAACCCCTTGTCAACCACCTCTGCTGGAGGTGGCCTGCCTGCACTCTTGGTTCTGATGACTGGCAACATCAGTGTACATGGTAGTCAGTTAATGACGGCTGTTAAGTTTCCAAGCTAAGCAACAAATAGGCTCAAATGACCAAAGGTTATCACTGATCATACCTGTGGGAAAAGGACATTTCTTTACTTTATGGGTGCAATAACAGTCCAGGTGGCCTTCAGGACGGGCTGAAGTGGGTGTGGATGATCTGGGCTGTGGTCTGGACCTTCAGAAGCCAAGTTCACCTGTCTGTAGGTGGGAGAGCTCCAACACGACTTGAGTCTATGCTCTTAACGACCTCCTGTCTATGCTGTGAACATGGGATCATGATGTCCAGGGCTAAGAAGTAAAATCTGATCTGTTAACTGGAGAAAAGATCATCATTTGTGGAGCCTCAAACCTGGATGAAGTCAAGTGTCAGTTGTTCAGTTGTGCCTGACTCTGTGCAAGGTTATGAACTGTAGCCCACCAGGCTCCTCTGTCCATGGAATTCTCCAGGCAAGAATACTGGAGTGAGATGCCATGCCCTCCTCCAGGGGATCTTCCAAACTCAGGGATCGAACCCATGTTTCTTAAGTCTCCTGCATTGCAGGCAGATTCTTTACCACTAGCACCACTTGGGAAGCCTCTATGTATGAGACACATGGCATATTCTAGGCTTTTTGTTCGTATCACCATTTGGTTCCAGAACAACTCTTTAAGGGGAAGATGCCAATGACCAGCTAATAAAGGTAACCTGCAGAACTCCACTCAGCTAGCCAGTGTTGCTGCTAAGATGTCACTGCCCTTTATAACTAAGAAATATATGTATATGAGCAGCCACATGGATGGACTGTGTCTGCTGTCAGTTCTGGCAATACCATAGGCAATTCTGTACCTCAGTTACTCATCTGTGAAATGGGTATATAATACCTTCTTCACAAGGTTATTTTAAAGACAAAAGGAGTCACCACATGTAAAACACATAGAACAATGCCTGACATGGTGATCATGGTGTAATTATGTCATTGTTGCTATTATTATTATTATTATCGCACAGGTACTACCGAAGAGGGAATAGTCAGAGAAAGCATCATAGAGAAGATGCTGGAATTGAGCCTTGCAGGCAATACAGAGGTTTAAAGGAGACTAGGTAGGCAGGGCATCGATGGGGATGAGGGGTGAGCAGGCACAAAGATGTGAACAACACAGCTCTCTTCTAAAGAACAAGGCGTTTGGGAGGTGTGTGCTGGGTGATAGGAGATTGTCTGAGCAGGTCTTTGATTTCGTGCCAAGGGTTTCAACTTTGTCATGCGGGGAATGGAGAGCGACTTGAGGGTATTAACCACAAGAGGCCATGGTCAAAACTGTGTGGGAATCCTTGGGTGGAGGTGAGCAGGGCAGTGCTGAAAGTGTTACCATGGCGGTGGTGGTGGGAGGTGATTCAGCAGGTGCGGTTGAGGAGACCTGCTGAGGAATCAGATATGGCAGTTTGAGAGAGATGAGTGTGGAATTGTTTCCCTTTAAAGAAGTGGTCTGCTTGTGCTACATCCTTTAGTCCAAAAGGAAAAGCAGGGAGCTCTGTATCCCCCAAGTGTCAGGATCCATAGGGGATGAGCTCCTGGTTACCCCAGAACCCCACAATCAGCTGGCACCCCTACCTCAAAGATCCTGCACCAAGAACTGAAGCCTCGGTCCTCGGGATGCACACCCAACACTTGGCGAGTCACTCCTTCTTACATTCAGTGGACTGACCATGAGGTGCGAGGGGAAGTGACACAGACTGGTGGTCAGCAGGGGGTAGAAGCAGGCAGACCGAAGGGCACATTAGGTTCCCACCAGCCAGAGTCTTCCAGTCTGAGTCAAGATTTGATCAAGTTGAAAAAGACAGAAGACTTAAAGTGTAGCGTGTCCTCATTGGGATTATAATAAAAGTCTCATTTC
Organism: Dama dama; assembly: GCF_033118175.1. Classification (NCBI taxonomy): domain Eukaryota; kingdom Metazoa; phylum Chordata; class Mammalia; order Artiodactyla; family Cervidae; genus Dama; species Dama dama. The sequence goes on from NC_083714.1 coordinate 56,628,608, forward strand.
TTTGCATTCTGTAATGTGTACATCCAAATAAATATCCTTCTCAGGAAGCTGCACAGCTTGTTCTGATGAGAGGACATTGCTCAGAAGAATTTAGGATATTCCTTGCAGTATGACCTTCTTGGACCAGGCTCCCAAGGAATCTGTAGTTCTTCCCTGAATAATAGACTTGATTGTTGACAGCTATTGTAGTCACCAAACTTACCATAACTTTGTTACAAAATGCAGCTCTAAGTGATCTTTTGCACTTTTTAAAAATCAGAGCTAACATCTAAAAAAGGTAATTGGCAACTTTGAGGTTATTCAAGAGAACAGGCCGCAGCCTCTGAACCTCACAATTTCCCAAGGCATACATCCTGTCCATGAATACTTTGTCGTTCCTTTATTCAGCAAATATCCACTGACCACTTACTGTGAATAAGACACTGTACATTTTCCTTTATGGAATACACAGTTGTATAAAATTGGTTCCTAAGCTCCACATATAGTTGGAAAGATAAGACATGATTGTATCATTTGAACTCCAATCAGAACTTAATCACATTGGTTAAAATCCATCACAGAACTATCAGATCACAATACCAGCAGATAATAAGAAGTATTATCACAAGTGTGAGAGACAGGAGAATGCATGAACTGTGGGAGTTGTCCTCATAGGAGCCATGACCCCACCCTGATCCAGATCCAGCTTGAACACCCACAGTGATGAATGCAACAGCCAGTGTGTTTCACTATTTCCTTGTAGTTTGCCTAACCTCACAAAACTGATAAAACTAAGCTCCTTCCTTCACATTCATACTTTGTATTCTGTGATTATGCTAAACAACTAAAAACTTCACCCAGGGTGATACATATGGGGCATAAACATTTTGCTATAGCTCAAAGGCTGAAGAGAAGTGAAAGGCAAAGGAGAAAAGGAAAGACATACCCATCTGAGTGCAGAGTTCCAAAAACTAGCAAGGAGATGTAAGAAAACACTCCTAGGAGATCAATGCAAAGAAATAGAGGAAAATAATAGAATGGGAAAGACCAGAGATCTTTGCATGAAAATTAGAGCTACCAAGGGAACAATTCATGCAAATATAGCCACAATAAAGAAAAGAAATGTTATGGACATAAAAGAGGCAGAAAACATTAAGAAGAGGTGGCAAGAATACACAGAAGAACTATACTAAAAAGATCTTCATGACCCAGATAACCACGATGGTCTGATCACTCACCTATAGCCAGACATCCTGGAATGTGAAGTCCAGTGGGCCTTAGGAAGCATCACTAGGAACTACGCTAGTGGAGGTGATGGAATTCCAGCTGAGCTATGTCAAATCCTGAAAGATGATGCTATAAAAGTGCTGCACTCAATATGCCAGCAAATTTGGAAAACTCAGTAGTGGCCACAGGACTGGAAAAGGTCAGTTTTCACTCCAATCCCAAGGTAATACAAAAGAATGTTCAAACTACTACACAATTGCATGCATTTCACATGCTAGCAAGGTCATGCTCAAAATCCTCCAAGCTAGGCTTTAACAGTACCCGGACTGAGAATGTCCAAATGGTCAAGCTGGATTTAGAAAAGGCAGAGGAATCAGAGATCAAAGTGCCAACATCCATTGGATCATCGAAAAAGCAAGAGAATTCCAGAAAAAAACATCTACTTCTGTTTTATTGACTATGCTCAAGCCTTTGACTGTGTGGATCACAACAAACTGTGGAAAATTCTTCAAGAGATGGGGATACCAGACCACCTGACCTGCCTCCTGAGAAATCTGAATGCAGGTCAAACACCAACAGTTAGAACCAGGCACGGAACAATGGACTGGTTCCAAACTGGGAAAGGAGTACGTCAAGGCTGTATATTGTCACCTTGTATATTTGACTTATATGCAGAGTGCATCATGAGAATTGCTGGGCTAGATGAAGCACAAGCTGGAATCAAGATTGCCGGGAGAGATACCAATAACCTCAGATATGCAGATAACAACACCCTTTGGGCAGAAAGCGAAGAGAAACTAAAGAGCCTCTTGATGACCCTAAAAGAGCAGAGTGAAAAGCTGGCTTAAAATGCAGCTTTCAAAAAATGAAGATCATGGCATCTGGCTGCATCATTTCATGGTAAATAGATGGGGAAACAATGGAAGCAGTGACAGACTTTATTTTCTTGGGCTTCAAAATCACTGTAGATGGTGACTGCAGACATGAATTTAAAAGACACTTGCTCCTTGGAACGAAAGCTATGACCAACTTAGACAGCGTATTAGAAAGCAGAGACATTACTTTGCCGACAAAGTTGCACATAGTCAAAACTTTGATTTTTCCAATAGTCATATATGGATGTGAAAGTTGGACCACAAAGAAGGTTACACGCCAAAGAGCTGATATTTTTGAACTGTGGTGCTGGAGAAGACCCTTGAGAGTCCCTTGGCCAGCATGGAGATCAAACCAGTCCATCCTAAAGGAAATCAGTCCTGAATATTCATTGGAAGGACAATGCTGAAGCTCCTAAACTTTGGCCACCTGATGTGAAGAGCCGACTCATTAGAAAAGACTCCGGTGCTGTGAAAGATAGAAGGCGGGAGGAAAAGGGGTCGACACAAGGTGAGATATTTGGATGGCATCACCGATTCAATGGACATGAGTTTGAGTAATCTCCAAGAGTTGGTGAAGGTTAGGGAACCCTGGTTTGCTGCAGCCCATGGGGTTGCAAATAGTTGGGCATGACTGAGCAACTGAACAGCACCAAAGGCAGATAGTTCCTAAAACCTTACACTTCTATGGATCAATTTCCCAAAGATCCTAGCTGACTTGGGGAACATACAGAGGCCCCTCCCACTTTATCATTGAGATGGTTTCTCCTACTAAATATGCCTGTCATGTGCCTGAAGTGTGACATGTAATTTTTCAAGCAAGAGGTTACATGTGACTGTGAAAGTATAATGTGACACTTTTCACCACCGTTTGTGAGCAGGTGAAACCACCACTGATTTCTCTGAAGCCCTCTTAGTGATGCTCCTTACCTGGCTGCGTGGGGCATCTGGTTACTTTCAAGTGACCCCATGAACCTGAATTGAAGTAAAACTCAGTGCTGTGAAGCATGGCAGGGGAACCCCCAAATCCCACACTCAACATCAGCTTTAACGAGGTTTCAAAGTCAAACACAACAATATCCATCTGCAGGGTTGACAAGGAAGTCACATTTTTGGAAACAAATATTTTCATTCTCTGCAGTAGTTCTGTGAAGCTTGGCTACCACCCTGCTTAATATCACCTCAACATATGAACCTTGTGCATCAATCATACATAATTTATGAACTGGCAAATAAAGAGATCCGGCTGCTGCACCCAGCAGGGTCGTGGCCCATCTTCTGTGCTGGCCAGAGCCTTCCTCCCCTCACCCAGCCGGCTGCTGGCCTTTGGACCATTCACCCGTGTTCAAGAGATATTTGGGCAGTGGTACTCAGACTGCCTGAGTCTCTGTTGTTTATATACCATGAGTTTAGCTTTCGGTCGGAATTATATGTCACACAAATTCCTCTGAGGACACAGATGAGAGCAATGAGGACAAGCACTGTCTCTATGGTTTCCTTTTAGTCTGATGACTTTTTTCCTTTCCAGTCTGTGTCATTTTTCATCACTTTATACTCATCTGTAATTGTCGCATCTCTCCATCCAGTCAAGAAGGTATAAACTCATGCTCTAAAATGAATGGAACTGGAATTCAGAGACCGAAAAAAAAAAAATAAGTGTTTTCTGTTTGCAAGTCTGTGATGTACTTCAAAGCTTTTCTGTTTGGAATTTGAATTTCTGCCCATCTGGCAGCAGGATCTTTATTGACCAGAACTACCTTAAGGGTTGGTTGTGAATTTGCTAGCTTCAGTGTGGTTATTTTCACACTCGGAAACAATATAAACTTGGAAGTAAGCTATTTTTTTTAACTTGAGCCCAAATAGTCTCTGTCAGCTACCCGGAGTTTTTAAAAGAACAAATATTTTTATGGCAGTTGTGTCTTTGTGAACAAAGGCTGAGCAAACAGAATCGGTTTTGTGAAATTTCAGTTTGAGCCAAGGAGCAACAGTTGAGACACACTTAACCTACCAAGGAAGTAAGAAATCTCAGGGAGGGGCAAGGAGACTCAAAATATTAATAAATACATTTGTGACTGGACCTGTGTGTTCACAAGCTGCTGCTCACTTGAGTCTAGGCATGTGTGCATGAGTGTGTCCATAGGTGAACAAATGGAGAATCAAGTGTTTAATGAATGACCTGATTAACAGAGGAATTTACAGGGGAACATGCCCTGTGTCCTAGGATTGACAGAAAAGGGATGACAGGGAAGGGATGCTAAGAGGGAGCAGACAGGTGGTCCTGCTTCTCCATCGTCCCCTTCCTGCCCTTCCCCGCCTTCCATGTCAGGCTGAGAACAGCGCCGCCTTCTGGGCAGAGGTGTGGAGCAACTCCCTTCCCCAGGGTCCATGTTTGTATCTTATGGGGAGGCTTCAGTCGATCACAGCATGCTAATGTTTGTGCAGACAGGCTTCCTCCGACTCCCGGAGCCAGTGAGGTGAGGCAGCATCTATGCAGCACCCAGCCCTGCACCTGACAGGCACCCAGAGTGGTGGTGTCATCATTTTTGCTGCTCCTCTTATTAAGATTAGACCTTAGCCACCCTGTATTCCACAGTTGGGGCCCAGGTGAGAAACACCCCTTGGTTGGAACCACAAGTAGCTGGTGGCTGAGCTGACCCAGACAGGACTGGGGACCACATCCTAACTCCTGGGTCCGTGTGCAGACCTCGGAATGGTACACCTTCTTCTGGGGACTGTTTCTGTGCCTAGCTGCCTTCCTCCACCAGCTTCTGAGCTCCCTGGTGGCAAATACTTCTGTCTTCTTCTGGCCGTACCCCCAGAACCTGGCCCTGCTCCCTGAACATGGTAGAGTCTCAATATATGTTTGTCAGGTTGAATCACATGCAGAGTTAGAAGAAACTGAAAATAGGAGCTGTTGGAAGGATAGCAGTTAAACAGAGTGGTGTCAGATTCTGACCATCTAGAGAGATTTGGGCCACAGTAGTCTGTGCAGGGACAGGTGGAAGGGAAGGATTGCAAGCAGCAGTGAGGAACACAAGAAAGCTTCCTACTGTTCATTTTTTTTCTTTTTTTTTTTTCATTTATTTTTATTAGTTGGAGTCTAGTTACAATATTGGAGTGGTTTTTGTCATACATTGACATGAATCAGACATGGATTTACATGTATTCCCCATCACGATCCCCCCTCCCACCTCCCTCTCTAGCTGATCCCTCTGGGTCTTCCCAGTGCACCAGGCCCAAGCACTTGTCTCATGCATCCAACCTGGGCTGGTGATCTGTTTCACTATAGATAACATACATGTTTCGATGCTGTTCTCTCAAAACATCCCACCCTCGACTTTTCCCACAGAGTCCAAAAGTCTGTTCTCTACATCAGTGTCTCTTTTTCTGTTTTGCACATAGGGTTATCGTTACCATCTTTCTAAATTCAATATATATGCATTAGTATACTGTATTGGTCTTTATCTTTCTGGCTTACTTCACTCGGTATAATGGGCTCCAGTTTCATCCATCTCATTAGAACTGGTTCAAATGAATTGTTTTTAATGGCTGAGTAATATTCCATTGTGTATATGTACCACAGCTTCCTTATCCATTCATCTGCTGATGGGCATCTCGGTCACTTCTATGTCCTGGCTATTATAAACAGTGCTGTGATGAACATTGGGGTGCAGGTGTCTCTTTCAGATCTGGTTTCCTCGGTGTGTATGCCCAGAAGTGGGATTGCTGGGTCAAATGGCAGTTCTATTTCCATTTTTTTAAGAAATCTCCACACTGTTCTCCATAGCGGCTGTACTAGTTTGCATTCCCACCAACAGGGTAAGAGGGTTCCCTTTTCTCCACACCCTCTCCAGAATTTATTGCTTCTAGACTTTTGGATAGCAGCCATCCTGACTGGCGTGTGATGGTTCCTCATTGTGGTTTTGATTTGCATTTGTCTGATAATGAGTGATGCTGAGGATCTTTTCATGTGTTTGTTAGCTATCTGTATGTCTTCTTCAAAACAATGCATTTAATCAGGTAGCTCTTGGCTGGATACAAGTGATATCATTTGGAAGAAGAGGAAGAAAAGTAAGGAAAACCAACTTAAAGCTTCACTGGTGAAGACCTCTGAAAGCTCTTTAGTAAAAGTGTGCTTAATTGTTTAAAATGAGTTTAGCGGGCTCCACTTTAGGTGTTGCAAGCTCCCTAAAGTCATTTGTGTGGGCCTCCTGGGTTTAGGGTGTTTCTTCTCTTCTTACAGAAATCCTTGGCAACACTAACCCAGGTCTGGACAAAGGATCACAAAGCCCAAATATCTTACTCTGAATTGGGACTCTCCTGCTTTTTCTCCATTTCTTGTGAGTTTGTTTTGAGTTACGTGTTTTCCTAAATTATATGCCAATTTTCAGGAGAAATTTTAGAGATTTCATCAGAGAAATCTCTAAACAATGAGTGATCTTAAAATTCACACAGAGCAGTGGGTTGAGGCCACCTGAGCCAGAGGAGGGTGCGTGATGGCATGAGAAGAGGAGGACCCAGCACTTCGACCAGGACACCCATGGATCCAGGGGGCAGGGCCTCCCAGAAGAGGTCTGGGTAGTTGGATAGGGTTAGGCTATAATCAATCCATTAAAATTATACATACAGGCTGCTTTTTAACTTTGGTGTCCACTCACAATGCAGAAGACCCAGGTTTGATTCCTGGGTTAGGAAGATCTGCTGAAGAAGGGATAGGCTACACACTGCAATACTCTTGGGCTTCTCCTGTGGCTCAGTTGCTAAAGAACGTGCCTGCAATGCTGGAGACCTGGGTTCGATCCCTGAGTTGGGAAGATCCCCTGGAGAAAGGAAAGCTACCCACTCCAGTGTTCTGGCCTGGAGAATTTCGTGGACTCTGTAGTTTCAAGGGGCCTCAAAGAGTTGGACATGACTGAGCAACTTTCAGTTTAGATGTAGTTTTTATTTGTATTGTTTCTGTTTTGCTATTCTAAAGAATGTGACCTGACATGTACTTGGTCATGTCCAACTTTTGACTGTAGCAGGTTCCGCTGTCCATGAGATTCTCCAGGCAAGAATCCTGGAGTGGGTTGCCATTTCCTCCTCTAGGGGATCTTCCAATCCAGGGGTTAAACTCAGGTCTCTTGCATCTCCTGCATTGGCAGGCAGATTCTTTATGACTGTGCTACATGGGAAGCCCATTCTAAAAAAAATCTATATTAAAATGACAGGAAAGAAGACATGGTTGTGTTGTGGCTCTCAGATAAAAGAGAGTACAGTTTAGATCCTGTAAGTAAGGATAGCTATCCTCGGTGCTTAGAGAAAAGGGTTGGGTTCAGAGGGGTTGCTGAGTATCAGGAAGGAAACCATGACCTGAATAAAACACAGGACCCAGAGGGTGGTCTTAGGGGATCCTTCATTAGCTGACTTTAAATTTGCTGCCTTGATACATTAAGCCAAGTATATGCTTAGGAAGTCATCCTTCACGAGCTGCTAATCCACTCAGCAAATGTTTTGTTCATGACACTGACTCCCAGATTCAGAACAGGCTCTGGGATGACTCAGATCCCCGGCCCGAAGATGTGTGTGTGTGTGTGTGTGTGTGTGTGTGTGTGTGTCTGTATGTTTGTCTGTGTGTGTGTCTGGGGAGTAGTGGAAACTTGCTAGGAGAAATTATGTTGTGTGTGTGTGTGTGTGTGTGTGCGCACGTGTATAGTAATGGAAACTTGATCGGAGCAGTTATGTTTTTTGAAAGTGGAATTCATCGTGACAGTTGCTGCTGTTGGTACCAAGGGCACATTTTGAGGCACAAATCGGAAAGGACACAGGAGGAGAATCTGCAGCCACTCAGTGAAAAGCAAGCTCCTTTGTTTGCATCTGGGCGTAACTCCTCGGTAACGTCATACCAGTTCATTCACCTGTTACATTCATTCACAGTTACATTCACCTGTATTGTTTATAGTGTATATCTGTAACAAATAAAGCTGCTACAGATATTCCTATAAAATAGAGCTAATTAATAAATAATGTGAATCCAAGCAACAATGTGATTGAAGTGGACCATGCAAGAGACAGGCAGTTTGCAGTCCACACATATGAATTACACAGGCAGTTGCCTATCATCAACCCATTCAAGATTGAAGAAGGTAGATCAAAGCAACACCAAGAGAAATACATGCCTGTACAGATGGTAAAAGCAAACAAAACAAACAAACAAACAAAAAACCCCACATATACCTTTTTAAAGTTATAGCATATACCTCCATCCGCCTTTAGTCCTAGGCTGATGAAACGATATGCACTGGCATCCCAGTCTCCACTCAGTGTGGTAATGCCCTGGTCCAAGTGTCTGCCCTCCCCCAACCACCCTCCCATCACATGTGATTCACGGCCCCTTCTCTGGAGAGGTTTTCCAATTCCATTGTCGAGGGCACTGGAGTGCATGAGAACGATGGCTCTGGACCTTTTTCTGCAGTGCCCTTCTGGTTTCTCGTGGCCATGAGTGTGTACCTTCCAGATGAAGGCTGCCCTCTCACCTGGGTCCCAGAGGAGGATCAGCATGGCTATAGCTGACCAGTTCCCCAGGATGTAACAGCCGCAAGGGATGAACTCCTGTTGTATTAAAGCACCGAGCTTTGGGGGTTTTGCGTTTGAAACCACGAGCTTATTAAGTGAAAAGCTGGCTATACCGCCTTTTTAACACAGCAATTGCAATGCCATTAATGAGCTTAACCAGCACAGCCTTACCTGTGTGTGAAGATACATATTAGAGGATTTCTGTGACAGCGTTTTTAGCAACAACAACACAAACAGAAGGAATCAGTGTGAATATCCATCAGTAGGGAGTGGACCAAAGGCATATGAGGTGTCCACATAACAGAATACTATACATCTGTTTAAACTGAAGGTTTACCACTTGGGGAAATTATTTCCATCCTCGTGGTATTGCAGCATCTACCATTCTGCAGCTTGATGTTTTCATGTAACACGGTACCGTAAGTCCCCTACATATGAACCTTCAAGTTGCAAGCTTTCAAAGATGCACATGTGTGTTCCATCAGCGTCAGGTATGAGTGACCCTGCAGCTCGTCCTCCATCTCCCATTGCTCACCATCCTTCAGATCCACTATCTCCCACTGCTCCCCTCTCTCCTCCAGTCAGTCATTCTTGCCTGTTCATGGATGCCAGCCCCTGTGTGCCAGCTGTTGTGCTGGACTACTGTACTCTTCATGGTACTGTCCTGTGAGAATAAAGGTATTTTCTTTATTTTTTGTTTTATAATGTATTGTTTGTGTGAAAAGAATTATAAACCTACTACAACAGAGTATTATGTAGCCAACTGTGTCGGCTAACTTTGTTGGACCTACAAACAAACTGAACTTATGGACATGCTCTCAGAGTGTAACTGGTTCATATGTAGGGGCTTACGGCATTTTCCATACTTGCCTGTGTGCACAGGTGTCCCCTACACATCTCATGAACACTGCGGTCTTCCACTGGGTGGACAGATTGTGTTCACAGTGTCCCTCCCCTGCCCACGGCTAGCCTAGCAGCTGTTGCTGAGATGAAGTGGTGGTAAAGAGCAGTCTCCATGCCTCCATGTGTTCATGCACAGGGTCCACTCTGAGACACAGCACAGTGGTGGGACCCTCTGGTCGTGGGTCAGGCATTGTCAGGTTTCACAACTGTGGCTGAGTTGTCCTCCCATGGACCACAACACACCAGGCTTCCCTGTCCTTCACCAACTCCCGGAGTTTACTTAAACTCATGTCCATTGAGTCGGTGATGCCATCCAATCATCTCATCCTCTGCCATCCCCTTCTCCTCCCGCCTTCAATCTTTCCCAGCATCAGGGTATTTTCCAACGTGTCAGTTCTTCACATCAGGTGGCCAAAGTGTTGGAGTTTCAGCTTCAACATAAGTCCTTGCAATGAATATTTGGGACCCTGATGCAGGGAGTGGTTGGGGGCAGGAGGAGAAGGGGCCAACAGAGGATGAGATGGTTGAATGGCATCACGGACTCGATGGGCATGAGTTTGGGTAAACTCCGGGAGTTGGTGATGGACAGGGAGGCCTGGTGTGCTGTGATACATGGGGTCACAAAGAGTCAGACACGACTGAGTGATTGAACTGAACTGAACTGAATTGTCTCTTATTACAGAAAGAATAGCATAAGATGAGCCAGATTATGGCATAGCCTTTCAGCAAAAGAACCTAAATTGTTCATCCAGAAAGTGATTAACACATCTTGGGTTGCCAAAATAGTTCATTTACTCTCTTGGGAGTGCCCATTGTTTGGCCACTTTAATGAAGATGCTGTAAATATTATTTTGACAAAAAACTAAAACAGAAACAAAAACAAAAAACGTGGAACAAGATGCAAGTCCTGAAGCCATTTAATGTGGCATTTACTGTAGATTTATAAAATATTTTATTTGAGGAGCATAATTCCTACTAATATGTAAGTTTTTAAAACTATGAATGGAGGGGGATTATTTGATGATATTAACTGTATGATTAAATGTCAGGGAATGTTTGATGGGAGGATTCCTACATGCTGTCTCTCATGAGTCCTTTGTCCCTCTTCAAGTGGAACAGCATGCTGCTCCCAGGGACTGAGGTCATTGTGTGAGGCAAGCATGAGGCAAGCATAGTAAACATTCTCCTTAGGACAAAACAGCTTAATCTCCTTCCCCTTTCTTGAGATATGGATTGTCTCCTGACCTTGTGACTAACATTACCCCTTGTTCCCTTGGTAACGGTTGCTGTACATTTGGTTTTCTGATCTCTATCATTCCCGAAAGAAGTTTCTTGTACTGCAGCCTATATATACTCATAGAAAAATCATTAAAGTACCTTTGCTCCATCAGAGCTTAGGTCCCCGGGTCTTTTTTGTCTCTCTCTCTCTCTCTTTTTCTGGCTGACTCTCTGGAGCGTGGAGACCTGTCGTGCTCACTTTTCTGCCCGGGCTTCTAAGACCCCCTCGAGAGGGCGCCTGGTGCCTTCGTGAGCGATGTAAGTCCTGTGTCAAGGACTTTATTGGTCCTCTGCATAAACCAAGGGATATCAGCCTCTTTCTCTCTTTCACTTTCTTATCGTCGACTCCATACCACAAGGTTCCGGCCCATTAAAGGACCCCAACAAATGGCGCCAAGGAACAGGGACACTGGTATACATGGCATATCGGGCAGAGTGACTCAGGGACCTATTGAGGTCGGTAAGTACTATGGCATGGGTTAAATGGCTGGCCAGCCCCATTATTTTTCTACTTTACTTCACCATTTGTTTAAATTTCAGGGACTTCTGGCTTCACAGCAATGAATAGAGGTTTGCCTTCAAACAGTAGTTGAACATAATCCTTAGTTTCCTGATAAATGCGGTTTTGATTTAGAAATTTGGCTCCAGGTCAAAGAAAATGCTAAATGAGCAGCCAAACAAGGAAAAAATATTCCAATTGATCTCTAGCCCCTATGGGCTCTTATTAAAGCTGTATTCTGCCATTTCAAGGTATATTCTAGCCCTTCCAATATTCAGCAACAGAGAGAACACTTATTACATAAATATAAATTAAATGATTAAACTTTACAAAAGGCCCAATTGAAACAATACAAAATATCTCAAAATTTTCTTACTAGCCCTGCCCTGGCTGCTCCAAATGCTTCTCCTCTGCCAACAGTCGCAACTCCAAAAGTCTTTCATTTGTTGGAACCTAATGAAAAGTTATGCTAATTTTTAAACTAGATTAGAAGTTGCTATTTCCTGTACTATAATCAGAGAAGAAACCAAAAAACAGCTAGAGAAATTACTTGCTTATGAGAATGCAAATCAGAAATGTCAAAGAGCTATAGCTGCAATTTGTGAGACTAAGATTATTATTGATTATTTGAAAGCTTGTCGCAATCTAGGATCAGAAACTCAAAAGATGCAAATGCTGGTTGAAGCGATGGCTGCTACCTTTAGAAAGGGAAATGAAGGATGCTTTAATTGTGAAGATGAAAATCATTTAAAAAGGGACTGCCCTGAGAAGGCTAATAAAATACCAACAATTTGCCCTCGCTGCCATAGAGGAATGCACTGGGACAAAAGTTGTAAATTTAAATTTGATATTGATGGAAAACCTATTCCGGGAAACTCCAAACAGGGGACCCCCCAGGTCCCCTACAACAAAAACCAGGGGAAAATTCTATCTTTTCCCTCAAACCCTCAACATCCGGCAGTGCTGCCGTCGATATACCAGCCCTAAATGATTTTTTCCTTTACCCTCAAGCAGTCCCTACTAGAGTGCCTACCAGACTTTTTGGACCCCTGCCCCCACAAACTTTTGGTCTTTTGCTTGGCCGATCTAGTCTGACTTCTAAAGGAATTACTGTTCACCCTGGAATAATTGATTCAGATTATAAAGGAGAGATTCAAATTCTGATGTCATCTCAGATTCTATTGCAGCTCAATAAGGAGGACAAAATTGCTCAATTACTTCTTTTACCTTACTTTTCTATTAATTCCTCTAATAATGTACGGACAGGTGGGTTTGGCAGTACAGATCAAAAACAATCTTTGTGGACATCATTAGTATCTGAGTATGCCCGACCAAATATAAATATCAAAATTAATGGTAAAAGATTTTCTGGTCTCCTCGACACTGGATCTGATATTACTATTATTTCCAAACATTTATGGCCCAAATCCTGGCCTGTACAAAAGGTCTCTTGCCAAATTGCAAGAATTTCTCAAACTAAAGTATAAGAAGTTTATCAAAGTGTTCAAATATACTCATGTGAGGGACCAGAAGGCCAACCTGCAACATTAAAAATATCTTATGTGATAAATGTACCCTTTAATCTAATAGGAAGGGACTTACTTATGCAATGGCAAACTCAGATATACATTCCACATTTTTCCTAGGGGCCACTGCTCATTTAACAAGCAAAACAATTATTAAAATAACTGAGAAAAATTATGAGCCTATTTGGACAAAGCAATGGCCCCTTATGAAAGAAAAATTACAAGCTACTAAAGAACTTATAATCACACAATTAAAATGGAAACATATTGAGGAATCTTGCTCTTTTTGGAACTCTCCTATTTTTGTTATAAAAAGGAAACATAACAAATGGTGTCTCTTAACAGAGTTTAGAAAAGTTAATTCTTTTATGAAACCTATGGGTACATTGCAACCAGAGATCCCATCACCTATTACTATTCCTCAAAATTGGCACATTATTATTACTGATTCACAAGATTGCTTTTTAAATATACCTTTACACCTTTTAGACTGGGAGAGATTCACTTTCTCTCTCCCTTATCCTAATCATATCGGGCCTCATAAAAGATTTCAATAGACTATGTTACCTCAAGGTATGTTTAAAAGTCCTGCTACTACTGCTGCTAAGTCACTTTGGTCGTGTCCTACTCCATGCGACCCCATGGATGTCAGCCTGCTAGGCTCCCCCGTCCCTGGGATTCTCCAGGCAAGAGTACTAAAATAGGGTGCCAATGCCGTATCCATAACAGTCCTAGTATTTGTCAAAATTTTGTAGCCAAGGCTTTACTTCCTATGTGACAGCAACTCCCTCATGCATATATCATTAATAATATACCATAGCTACAAAAAGGAGAAATTATATTTTTGACACTGAATGGCTATGATATTCTTTAGACTCCAGAGAAACTGATGAAAATAAAATCTTTTTTGAAATTGCAAAACCGGTTCTTGCACATGCAGTTAGGAAAAGGTTAACTTGTTAAAATATTTTTTTTTTTTTTTGGAGCTCCAGTTCTGCCTGGGAAACAAAAATAGGCCTAAGAAAAAACCTTAAGTTAACTCTTATCATGTCCTTGGGATACACAGCCCAGTCTAGGACTCCAGCCATTAACAAATTGGTGGATCTCAAAATAAATAAATAAAACAAAAGGATATTTTAAATTTCAAATGGAGAACTATGCCTATGTATCTAAAATTATCTATGTCTCAATGTATGTCTTTGTTTTTAGATAGTGTGGAGTTAATGAGCTCTATTTGGATTCAGCTTTACATGAACTGAAGGGTGTTCAATGTTGGGTATAATGTTTATTTAAATGTGAATGTGATTTAAATATAATTATTTGTTAATCTAGTTGTGACATGTCTTGAGTCATCAACATTATATAATACTTTTATTATGCCTTGGTTTAAGGTAAACTAAGTTTGTCAACAAAAAGGTAACTCTTCATATATATACATATATATATATATATATACATATATATATATATATATACACATACACAAATATATAGATGAGATGAAAACTTTTAGATAAGCTCTATTAGAAATAATTGTATTTTTGATAGAATGATCTATTATCTCTAATCTGGAGCCATCTCTTTGGATTGGAGTGACTTAGGTTTCTGGAGTTGTGCTGAACTAAGTAGTAGAATTTGTTGAATGGCTGGGTCATTTCCACATGAAGTAGGATTTTGAAGTGTTAAAATTGCTGAACATTGGCTTACTCTTAAAAGGGGTTTTTCTTGCAGAAGAGCTGAAGAGATTTTGAGCTCTTAAAGAATATAAATATATATTTATATAGGAATGGATATATATATAATATAATATGATTTGAGAAATATGTTCAACAGTCTATAAAATGCTAACATACAAGACATTTCATGGTTGCTATAGAAAAGTAAAATATATGCTTTTAATAGAAAGATATAAGAAATGGCAAATAAAATGATGAATACAAAAAAATTTTTTTTTGTTAAAACATTTATTATAGAATAAAGTGGTATTTACATAAGCTTTACTAGACTAGTTTTTCATTGTCGTTCTAGCTACAGCAAATGTTCTTTCTCCAAATTAAACCAAATTGGAAACAAGAGAAAAATTCTGGGAAAACAATATTTAACAGAATTAACTTTGTTCAGCAGATACATTCAGACTGCAAATATATTAGAAAATGCAGTTGAAATGCTTGGGTGGATCACAATGAAAACCACAAAGTATGATATGTTTATTTGAAATAAACATTGCATTTGTTTATTGTGCTATCATACTTTGTTTTGGCCTTTTAACTTTTAAAGATATTTAGTGCTGAAATTTTAAAAAGGCTTATGACAAATGAAGGAAAAATTTTTTGGCAAATTGATGTAACTCATTGTCCTGAACTTTCTTCCTCTTCCTTCTTACATGTCTCGATCAATACAAATTCTTTTTTTCTAGGGGCAACACCTCTCTAAGGTAAGACTACACAACAAGCTATAACCCACCTATCAACTTACTTCACGATAATGAGAACACCTAATTCTATAAAAACAGACAATGACTCTGCCTATATTTCTAAGCAGTTCAAACAATTTTTGCGTTCATTCTCTATTAAACAGATTGCAGACATTCCTTATAGTCCACAAACACAAGACATGATTGGACAAACACATTACACACTGTAACTGCAAATAAAAAATTAAATAAGAGAAAATACACAGGAACACTTTTGTCTTCCTTGTCCAGAGCAAACTTTACTAGATTCTGGTGTAGTGTAGTCTCTAAGCCTATAACTATTGTTGGTGTGACTTTATTTCTGTTCCCAATCTGTAGGATGCTTAAAGCAGGGCAAAAACGGCACCAAAAAAAAAAAAAAAAAAAAAGACGCCATTTCCCGAATGGATTATTTGTTCCTAAGAATATCAGAAATGTGGAATGTTTGCCTTCTTTTCAGGTCTGTCTTGGAAGTGTAGTCATCCTCTTTAACACACTAAACAGTGAGATTCAACAGTTGCTAAGCTGCATTTCTTTTTCAAGGACAAGGTCAAATATATTTGGATGTGAGCAACATTTCATTTGTCAAGTTGTTCTGCAACTTGTTGGACCTTTTCAATAATTTCATTTAGGAAAAAATATTTGAATGCTTACTCCTAATCCTTTGCCCCAAATAACACAAACCACAGCCAAATACCAGTCCCAAACAGATTTCTGAATGATTTTTTCTTTTGGACTGAAATATTTCCTAAGAATGTTTTCATCATTATCACTTTCCTCTCTTTTTATAACTATTGTTAATATAGCCTTATTTGTTTTAAAGTTTTTAAACTTACCACCAAAAGATGTTTTGACAAAAGCAAAAAAAAAAAAAAAAAAAAAAAAAAAAACACACAAAAAAAGAAGTTTTGAAACATTATAGGATACCTCCTTTCCTTTGCCCATTTGATATCAAGACAGGTTAATCAATGGAAATCTAAAAAACTAATCTTACAGGGAAAGGATATGCTTCTATTTCTCCAGATGGATCCAACGAGCTCACATGACTTCCTCTTCAGAAGATTCAACCTAAGGGGGCCCCCAGCATTCAGACTAGAGATGAAACAGCAAAAAACCCAGGAAGAAAGAATTCCAATATAAGCCATGACGTCATTAAAAATTTCCAAAAAATGCTGCACTTGACGTCATCGACCTTATGATCTCCCTACTTGGGGACAGATAAAAACCCTTACTAATCAAACTGAAAACCTGATTTTTCAACAGGGAATGCCTCGGAATCCTAAAAATATTTTTCTTCGCTATGCTTGCTTTGCTTGCTTTTGCTTCCCCCGCTCAGGCTGACTTGATTGATCACACTTACTGGGCTTATATACCTAACCCCCCTTTTTTATTGTAGGTTGTAAAATGGACAGATATAAGACCAATCATATCCACTAATGAGTCAACACATATGCCTCCTCCTTAGAACTTGCAGGGGCCCTCTCATCCTGAAGAAAAAGAAAGACTAATTAATATCTTTCTAGGTTATGAAATCCTTTCTTTGTATATGGGCACAACAAAATTATGCATAAACGTTAGCCGACAAACTTAGGCCTTCCCCTGCCTCCAAAAGAGGACTTTCTGATGCTTCTTGGATTACTTATTGCCCTTTCTTTGTCCATGAATCATGTTTATACTACTAAAACTTTAGGAAAAGAATTAAAGAAAAAACAAAGAACACTATGCAAAGGGTTTACTAATAAGAACTTTAAATATATACTTGTTCATTGGGACAAATGTCAGGCCAAACCAGGAAAATTAATGTTTATAGCTAATCATACAATTGTCAATTGGGGACCCCATAGTATGTGGTTATTGAACTGCTCAGATGATATTAACAATACTATGTATGATTATATTACTCAGGTAACATGGAAGGTTACTAATACTACAATGGAACATTACCATGACAGAGGACTTCTTGGCTAGCTTGATGATAGAATGGCCCCCACCTCGTCCTCGAATCATCCTTGATAAACAGGATGGGACATCTAAACAATGGGACATCTGAAAACTTGCTGCAAACACCAAAGAACTTGGGACTTGGACCAGACATTCCACAGGGACCAATCATAGCTATAGCAATTATTTCTTTCACTATAATCAATCATATTTTATACAAGCCTATGTTCCACTTCCTTTTGTTGTAGCTATAGGAAATTTACAATTCAGTAAGACTTTACGTTCTGTAACTTGCATAAATTGTAAATTATATACTTGTCTTAACTCCTCTATTTCCTTAAAAAATGACTCCCTTTTGATTCTTCGATCTCGACATAATCTGTGGTTACCAATAAATCCCCAATGGCCCTGGGAAGAAGGTCCCAAGGCTAGACTTGCTTCCCAGTTATTTACTAAATTGCTCTAGCGATGTAAACGATTCATTGGATGGCTGATTCTTGGCATTATAGGGTTAATAACTCTTTGCACCATTGCTGCCATCACTAGTGTTACTTTACAAACCTCAATTCAAACACACAATTTTATCCAAAATTGGACTAAAGATGCTCATATTATGTGGGCCACTCAGGCTCAAATAGATGAGGATATTCAAAAAGAAATACAGGAACTGAGAACAGCCATCAAATGGGTTGGAGATCAATGAACAGATGTCCAAAAACAGATGATGCTAAAATGTGATTGAACTTCTACTCAATTTCCTGTTACTCCTGTTCATTTCTATAATAGTGGCTACAACTGGAAACAAATCAAGTTTCATTTTTAAAACATATATGATAATGCCTTTCTGAATGTACAGTTATTACAAAAAAGAAATATTTGAAACCTTTTCTAATAATCTGCCCTCTTCCATTGATATGGAAACTTTAGCTAAACAATTAGCTGATCAATTATCTGGGCTAGACCCACGTAGATGGTTTCAAAGTCTTACTCATAGCATTGGATCTGGAACCATAATTTTGGTGATTGTTTTAACAATTATATTTGTTGTCTACCATTGCCTTCATGCAAAGATTGTCAAACTAAACAAACTCTGATGGTCAGAACTCTTCTTACAAATATTATAAATAAATAAGGGGGAAGTGTCAGGGAATGTTTGATGGGAGGATTCCTACATGCTGTCTCTCATGAGTCCTTTGTCCCTCTTCAAGCGGAACAGCACGCTGCTCCCAGGGACTGAGGTCATTGTGTGAGGCAAGCATGAATCTCCTTTAGTAAACATTCTCCTTAGGACAAAACAGCTTAATCTCCTTCCCCTTTCTTGAGATATGGATTGCCTCCTGGCCTTGTGACTAACATTACCCCTTGTTCCCTTGGTAACGGTTGCTGTACATTTGGTTTTCTGATCTCTATCATTCCCGAAAAAAGTTTTTTATACTGCAGCCTATATATACTCATAGAAAAATCATTAAAGTATCTTTGCTCCATCAGAGCTTAGGTCCCTGGGTCTTTTTTGTCTCTCTCCCTCTTTCTCTCTCACTCTCTCTTTTTCTGGCTGACTCTCTGGAGCGTGGAGACCCGGCGGGCTCACTTTTCTGTCCGGGCTTCTAAGACCCCTCGAGAGGGCGCCTGGTGCCTTCGTGAGCGATGTAAGTCCTGTGTCAAGGACTTTATTGGTCCTCTGCGTAAACCAAGGGATATCAGCCTCTTTCTCTCTTTCACTTTCTTATCGTCGACTCCGTACCACAAGGTTCCGGTCCATTAAAGGACCCCAACAATTAAAGGAATCAATTTTTATAGTTTAGCTTTGTTTTTCTGATTTACCTGGGTTTAAAAAGTTACTAAATAATTTTCTCCTTTGGTTTCAGTTGCAGCTCTATGATAATCCAAATTTTGAACAAGTTTATCCCCGAATTTGGCAAAAATGAAAGAAGAGTTGGGAATAAAAATGTCTCTACACTATCTTCATTATTTCAAGATTATAAGAAGCATTTTAAGCAAGAGGTAATGTGGATGATCATAACTCTGACTTTCGTCTTGAAACTAGAGGAGAGGACGTATTTTCAGCCTGCACAAGTTTAAGTATGCCATTCCTATGAAAGCCTTCTACCATCCAGATAGTTGCTGATACAATTGCTCCAACTCAAAATGTTTTCTCTTCTCCATCATCAAAATCAGTTAGACCACAGAAGCATATTGTGATACATCAACCTGCAACTGTTGTTGTTGTTTTTAATTGAAGGATGATTGCTTTACAGAATTTTGCTGTATTCTGCCAGACCTCAAAATGAATCAACCATAGATATACATATATTTCCTCCCTTTTGAAACTCCCTCCCATCTCCCTCCCTATCCCACACTCTAGGTTGAGCATTTTTCATGGGACTTCACATAGCAGCTACACTAAATCAAATGGCCCACATGAGAATTTTGCAGCTATGTCTACATCTATTTATCAGTACCACATCTTATCTCCATTACAGGACAGTAATTTTGGACTGATGGTGGAGACTTCTAACTTTCCAGATTTGTACAGTAATATGGCAGCCCATGACAGTGCTTTTCCCAAACTACAACATGCAGGAAATTCATGTTTCCCAGTGCCACAGATCCCTGATACATCTGCTACCTCTCTTTCAAGGTCAACTCATCAACCATCTTCATTACTTGAAAATTATCCTAATACAACTGATCTACCAAACAGGTGTCAGATTATGCAGGATAATGAAGATTAGAATTAATGTTGGGAGAGATCAACAAATTCCTACAATTCTCTTATTTGAAGAATAAAGTTACATGTTCATCTTCAGAGTGTCAATTTCTATTTTGAAATAATTGAGAGTAAAATGAGAGTATTATTTCAGCACCTGGCTATTTTACTGTGCTTTAGTATAAACTCTTCTATTCAAGGAATCATGCAATATACATCCTATGTAAATTACACCTAATGAATTGTTTAAAAAATATAAAATTAGAACAAAGTGAAAAGATGAAATGTAAATAAAATGATTTTGAAATCATCCAGGCTGAATTGACTGGGTGTCTAAGTTAGGATGGTATGGGAGATGGAACAGATACAAATCAAATTTAGAAAAGGCAAATGAAGAATATGTACTTTGCTGCTTCCTCAGTTTTATTATATCATGTCAGTTATCAGGAGGAAAGCTAAGAGGTTAGACAGCAGTTTGTCTTCATTAAACAAAAATTTGTTTCGTACTTGAAAATACTGAGATGTACTCAGTAACCATAATCACCATCATACCATCACTGGAATGCCAACAATAACATGACATAGTCAAAGATTGCACCACAGTCAGCAAAAGATAGGTATTTTACCAGCGAGATTATAAAGGGTCATTTTTGTTCTGCTCTCCTTATATAATGTCTTCATTTCATCCCACCAAGACACCACCCTATATTTCCTAATGTATATTTTGATGTTGCTTTCCTGTTCCTGAAAGAAAGACTTAAATCCTTGCGGTGAATGCAGCATCTCATCATGGTTAACCAGTTCTTGGAAGACATGACATCTGTTTCCCTTAGTAGCTTCATTATCTATCTGTTTCACTGAACTTCTAGAGCTACAATCAGGCTAAATATTTTCAGTCA
This sequence comes from Dama dama, assembly GCF_033118175.1. NCBI lineage: Eukaryota > Metazoa > Chordata > Mammalia > Artiodactyla > Cervidae > Dama > Dama dama. The sequence goes on from NC_083714.1 coordinate 56,649,446, forward strand.
TGCTAAGCCACATTTCACAATGTTTCCTAAACTCTCGTATGGAATTGGAAAGAACCTGTTTGCCTACCTACCAAGTTATTCACATGTATCAGATTCTTCTATGTTTCGTGTCTACCCAAGTTTCCTTATGTATCTTGCACATCAGTTAAGACTTAGTGCCTGCCAAATGATGTATTTTACATACTTACTGAATTAGCAATAAAGAGATGTAATAACCAATCAAAAGCTATATGCATTACTCAACAACATCCCATAGCCTCCACTATTACCATAATTGACCTTTCTTATTTACTGAGAATTTAGTAAGGTGATGTCTCTTCTTGTTAATGCAATGTCTAGGTGTGTCATAGATCACACACATCAACAAGCAAGTGACATTTAATTTGATGACTGCAGTCACCATTCTTAGTGATTTTGGAGCCAAAGCAAATTAAGCTTGTCACAGTTTCCACACATTTACCCCTTCTATTTGCTGAATAATGATGTTACCAGATGCCCTGATCTCTGTTTTTATGAATGTTGAGTTTTCAGCAAGATTTTTCACTCTCCTCTTTCACCCTCATCATGAGGCTCTTTACTTCCTCTCCACTTTCTATTTTTTTTTTCTGTCTTACCATCTGTATATCTGAGGTTGTTGATGTTTCTCCCAACAACCTTGATGTCAGCTTGTGATTCATTCACCTGGTATTTTCATAGTATTCTCCACATATGTTTCACATAAGCAGAGTTATGAACTGGTTTGTCCCTCTCCTTTCCCAGTTATGAAATGGTTAATTGTTCCATGTCTGGTTCCATTTCTTGCATCTTGACTCATGTAAGAGTGGTTTCAACTTTTACCTCCTCAAGAATTTTCCATGTACGCCCCCCCCCCTTTTTTTGTTGTTGTTGTTTTCTCCTTCTGGACGTCTGATTTCTCCATCTGGTTTCTCCATTTGGTTTTCTCCATCTGGTTTCTCATCGTGAGGCATTGATCATTGCCCCGGATGTCTCAGAGCTTTATGTGTGTCTTTCTTTCTTTCTTTCTTTCTGCACACTCCACTGTGTTTCATCTATTTCCTCGTTTCTACCTCCAGGTATTTAATTATTTCTCTGTCTCATTTACTCTACTGTTGGTTCCTTCCAGAGTGCTGTTAATCTCAGTTACTGCATTGATTATTACCATTTGACTCTTCTTTATTTCTTCTAGATCCGTGGTAAACATGTTTATTTCTTCTCAGTGTGGGCCTCCAGTGTATTTACTGGTGACTCCTCTTAGCTTTGAATATTTGGTCATCTTTATTCTCATTATTCTGAATTCATTTCAGGAAGACTTCCTATCTCCTCTTCTTTTGTTTGTTTTGGTGGGTTTTTATCATGTACCTTCACCAGCTGAATGTGTCTCTCCCTTTTCATTTTCTTTAGCTTGCGTGGTTTGAAGGCTTATAAAGGGTTATGGTTCCACTTCATTGTGGAACCTGACCTTTGTGGGTGGGATTGGACCAGTGACTTGTCAAGGTTTAAGGCTTAGGGGAATTTGTGTGTGTGCACTGCCAGGCGGATCTGGATCTCTTCTCTCTGGAGTGCAATGAATTTTCCAGGATTGTGCTTTTGGGGTGTCTGTGGGTTTGCCATGGTTTCAGGCAGCCCCTTTCATAATATTCACTGTCGTGTTTCTGTTTTGCTGAAGAATAGGTGTGGGGTCTCTTGTACTGGACTTCCTGCCTCAAGCCTGGAGCCTGCTTTCCATGTAGGCATGGAAACTCTGGGGTGTGTGCCTGTCCTTTAATGTTCCCTGAGGTCAAGGGTTCTATGGTGATCTAAAGTTCTGGAATCAACGGCCTGGCCTCTGGTTTCTGTCCCCAAGTTACAGTAGCATCAAAAATCCACATCCACACAATACAGAAGTTAACATCCCTAGGTTAATGGTGACAGAACTCTCCTCATCCAGAAACAGTCTAAGGCATTCACAGAGTTACACAGAGCAGAGAAAAAGGAGGAGGAAAATAGAGGTGCCTAGGGGGAGAAAAGGGAGTGTCAAAAGGGGAGAGAGCAGTCAATTCAGGGAACAAATCCCTAAGTGAAAGCAGATCCTAAAGATGTTGTTCCTAAAGTTACAATGTTGATGACCATTTTAAGAAAGCAGAAATAAACAACCAAGAATAAAATTTAGACTCGTTTAAGTAGTGTAAAAAAAGAGGCCAAAATCATTCTCATATATATATATATATATATATATATATATATATATACATAATGTTTAAAAAATAGATTTATGTTTATTTTTTAGAAAGGTAATAATAGTCAATAGAAATTAAAGTTTAGGGAATAATAAAGCACTAAAAGTTTTAAAAGTTAAAGAAATCATAATTATAGAAATAGATCTCAGAATTTCTAAGAAGTTGTTTTGTGCTTTATGGTGTCAGTACATTGTCAGATAGTCTCTTGAAGCTTGTACGTGTGAATGGCTACTGTTTCCCCTCAAGTGAACAGTCTTGGCATTAACTACATACTGTTATTCCATTGAACCTGTCACCTCTGGGTTGGTTTACACTTCTTTGCTAATATTTTCTTCTTCTATTTGAAAGCCTCTCCCATGTCTGGTTTTCAACATGAACACGGGTGTGGGAGCCTCTTATTCATTTTCACTTGCTCAGTGATTTGGTGGTGAGGGGCAGGACACTGAAAACAGAAATTGTACCTGCAATCGAGATTTTTTGTCACATTTATGATCAACCTCTAAGTCCAACACTGTATTGCTTTTCTTGTTCTAAGCAGTCTCTTCTTTAGATTGAAGAGTATGAAAGAAAGAGAGAGACATAGGGGATCGTAGACCTCCTCATGTTCCAAGAGTAATTTTAATCAGAGAAGTTAGAAAAGGCAGAAACAAAGGAAAATAATGAAGCAATATAAAATAATAAGGATTTAGCCATTAAGCAAAGTCAAGGATCTTTAGTTCCTCCTCAAGGGCCACAGATAATATTCTGAGCAATATCCTGTGCACAGTTTTAGAGATGCTAAAGCCCCAACCAGGCTGAAATTTAAGTACATAGACCACATAGTAGATGGAACTAGCCGGTCAATGATGTTGTCTCCCAATATCCTCAGTAACAGGCCATAGTAGAATGTCCTAAAACTGATCACACACCCCATGGCCTACCCTGACTCTGTCGTTAAATCCTTCCCCTGAAAGCATTTGGGGAGTGTGGGTCTTTTAATCACCAGCTGCTAGGACGCCTTACTTGGTCCTACAATAATCATTACACTTGCTTTCACTGCAAGGCAAAGTCAGTTGATTGACTTTATTGCACAGAAGCGAGCAGACCCAAGTTTGGTTTGGTAACAGTACTGAATAACAAGAATGTGTGTATAGAAGAGTGATAAATCACTTTTGTTTCAGGAACCAAGTAGATTTATTGATGTGATTTTTCTGTGTAAATATTCTTTAGGAATGAGATTTTGCAGGTTTCACATTTTACTATTTATGTAAGCAGCCTGTATTTAAGTAAGCAGCCTGTATTTAAGTTGATACAGAAGTAGACACTGGTTGAACATTACCCTTCAATTGCTAAAACCAGTGACTTTGTGATGTCACAGCTACCCTTCAATTGCTACCAGACCAGTGACTTTGTGATGTCACAGCTTTTTGACTTTGAGAACCACTGTGATGGTCTAGAGATTTTATCTCTGTAGACCAGCCAGGCAGCATTAGGAGATGCGGAGTGTACAATCAGCCAGATAAGAAAAGTAGCTGAGGAAATATTTCTTTGAGATGGCACATTTTTCTTCAGAAATTCAAGATGTGCTTCCTAGAGATGAATCAACTGGTTCAGAAACCACCATTAGATCCCCTTTGTGTGATTGCACACATACTGAGGACTCAGTTTTGAGATCTATCATTGAAGAAGCAGCTTTTCAGGCTTTGTTTGAGGAAGTAGTGTTAAAAATGCCACGTTACACATTTTCTGTCTCTGAAACAGATGAATTGAACGATTTTCTTTCACTGAATTTTCCTCAAAAACTTTGGAAGATAGTTGAAAGTGATCAGTTTAAATCTATTTGGTGGGATGAGAGTGGCACTTCTATAGTGATCAATGAAGAAGTCTTCAAGAAAGAAGTCTTAGAAAGAAAGGCCCCTTTCAGAATATTTGAAACTCGTAGTGTGAAAAGTATAGTTCGACAGCTTAACCTTTATGGGTTTAGAAAAAAGCAACAAACTTTTCAAAGATCTGCTTCACTAGCTGACTTTCTGGAAGAAGAAAACAATGTCTCTGTTTTGAGCAAGGTATTCCAAACTTTTCACTTATTATTAGCAATATGTAAGATTAAATCATGTAACCTAGAAAGCATGTTCACATATGTAGCTAAAACTGAATTTAAAATTGAGTTAACAAACTGTTGAAAAGCTTTATTTTTTGAAGTTGAGAACAGCTAGAGGTTAAAATATTTGATATTTAACAAACATTCTTAGTGACTTGAAACTGGATACAAGTCCTGAAGCTAATTAAAGTGGGATTGACTATATATGTTTACAACATATTTTTACTTGGTATTTACTGTATGTGTTTACAACATATTTTTACTTGAGGATCATAATTGCTTCTAACATGTAAGGTTTTTTTTTATAGTGCTTATGCTTTCATGGTTTGTAAACCATATTTTAAATTTTAATTGGAGGCTAATTACATTACAATATTGTAGTGGTTTTTCCATACATGACACGAATCAGCCATGAATGTACATGTGTTCACCATCCTGAACCCCTCTCCCACCTCCCTCCCCATCCAATCCCTCTGGGTTATCCCAGTGCACCAGCAATGAGCACCGTGCTCATGCATTGAACCTAGACTGGCGATCTGTTTCATATATGTTAATATACATGTTTTGATGCTATTCTCTCAATTCATCCCACCCTTGCCTTCTCCTGCAGAGTCGAAAAGACTGTTCTTTATGTGTGTGTCTCTTTTGCTGTCTCACATATAAGGTTATCATTACCATCTTTCTAAATTGCACATATATGCTTTGGTATACTGTATTGGTGTTTTTCTTTCTGGCTTAATTCACTCTAAGGCTCCAGTTTCATCCACCTCATTAGAACTGATTCAAATGTATTCTTTATAATGGCTGAGTAATATTCCATTGTGTACATGTACCACCGTTTTCTTATCCATTCGTCTGCTGATGGAAATCTAGGTTGCTTCCATGTCCTGGCTATTTTAAACAGTCCTGTGATGAACATTTGGGTACAAGTGTCTCTTTCGGTTCTGGTTTTCTCAGTGTGTATGCCCAGCAGTGGGATTGCTGGGTCATATGGCAGTTCTATTTCCAGGTTTTAAAGGAATCTCCACACTGTTCTCCAGAGTGGCTGTACTAGTTTGCATTTCCCCCAACAGTGTGAGAGTGTTCCCTCTTCTCCACAGCCTCTCCAGCATTTATTGTTTGTAGACTTTTGGATAGCAGTCATTCTGATTGATGTAAGATGGTACCTCATTGTGGTTTTGATTTGCATTTCTCTGATAAAATGTGATGTTGAGCACATTTTCATGTGTTTGTTAGCCATCTGTATATCTTCTTTGAAGAAATGTCTGTTTAGTTCTTTATCCCGTTTTTTGATTTGGTCATTTATGTATCATATCTGGAATTGAGCTGCAAGAGTTGCTTGCATATTTTTGACATTAATTCTTTGCAGTTTCTTCATTTGCTATTATTTCTTCGCATTCTTAAGGCTGTCTTTTCACCTTGCTTATAGTTTCCTGTGTTGTGCAAAAGCTTTTCAGTTTAATTAGGTCCTATTTGTTTATTTTTGCTTTTATATCCATTATTATTGGAGGTGGGTCATAGAGGGTCCTGCTGTGATTTATGTCGGAGAGTGATTTGCCTATGTTTTCCTCTAGCAGTTTTATAGTTTCTGGTCTTACATTTAAATCTTTCATACATTTTGAGTTTATTTTTGTATGGTGTTAGGAAGTGTTCTAGTTTCATTTTTTACAAGTGGTTGATCAGTTTCAGCAGCACCACTTGTTAAAGAGGTTGTCTTTTCTTCATTGTATATCTTTGCCTCCTTTGTCAAAGGTAAGGTGTCCATAGGTGCGTGGATTTATCTCTGGGTTTTCCATCATGTTCCATTGTTCTATATTTCTGTCTTTGTGCCAGTATCATACTGTCTTGATGACTGCAGCTTTGTAGTGTAACCTGAAGTCAGGCAGGTTGATTCCTCCAATTCCATTTCTTTCTCAAGATTGCTTTGACTATTCGAGGTTTTTTTGTATTTCCATACAAATTGTGAAATTATTTGTTCCAGTTCTGTGACAAATACCATTGGTAACTTAATAGGGATTGCATTGAATCTATAGATATCTTTGGGTAGTAAACTCATTTTCACTATATTGGTTCTTCAAATCCATGAACATGGCATATTTTGCCATCTATTTGTGTCCTCTATGATTTCTTTCATCAGTGGTTAATAGTTTCTATATATATATGTCTTTTGTTTCCCTAGGTAGATGTATTCCTAAGTATTATGTTCCTTTCGTTGTAATGGTGGATGGAATTGTTTCCTTAAATTCTCTTTCTGTTTTTTCATTGTTAGTGTATAGGAATGCAAGGGATTTCTGTGTGTTAATTATATACCCTGCAACTTTACTATATTCATTGATTAGATCTAGTAATTTTCTGGTGGAGTCTCTAGGGTTTTCTATGTAGAGGATCATGTCATCTGCACAGAGAGTTTTACTTCTTCTTCTCCAATCTGGAATCCTTTTATTTGTTTTTCTGCTCTGATTGCTGTAGCCAAAACTTACAAAACTATGTTGTATAGTAGTGGCCAGAGTGGGCACCCATGTCTTGTTCCTTTAGGAACATTTCCTTTAGGGGAAATGCTTTCAATTTTTGAACATTGAGGATAATGTTTGCTGTGGGTTTGTCATATATAGCTTTTATTATGTTGAGGTATGTTCCTCCTATTCCTGCTTTCTGGAGGGTTTTTATCATAAATGGATGTTGAATTTAGTCAACGGATTTCTCTGCATCTATGGAGATAATCATATGGTTTTTATTTTTCAATTTCTTAATGTGGTGTATTGCATTGATTAATTTGTGAGTATTAAAGAATAATTTCATCCCTGGTGTAAAGCCCAGTTAGTCATGATGTATTATTTTTTTTAACATGTTGCTGGATTCTGTTTGATAAGATTTTGTTAAACATTTTTACATCTATGTTCCTCCGTCATATTGGTCTGTAGTTTTCTTTTTTTGTGGCATCTTTGTCTGGTATTGGTATTAGGGTGATGGTGGCCTAATAGAATGAGTTTGAAAGTTTACATTCCTCTGCAATCTTCTGGAAGAGTTTGAGTAGGATAGGTGTTAGCTCTTCTCTAAATTTTTTCAGCTGTGAAGCCATCTGGTCCTGGGCTTTTGTTTACTGAAAGACTTCTGACTACATTTTTGATTTCCATGCTTGTGATGGGTCTGTTACATTTTCCATTTCTTCCTTGTTCAGTTTTGGAAAGTTGTACTTTTCTAGGAATTTGTCCATTTCTTCAAGTTGTCCATTTTATTGGCATATAGTTGCTGACAGTAGTTTCTTATGGTCCTTCATTACTGTATAGTCTCTTGTGATTTCTCCATTTTCATTTTTAATTTTTTAAAATTTGATTCTTCTCACTTTTTAACTTGATGAGTCTGGCCAGTGGTTTGTCAACTTTATTTATCTCCTCAAAGACCCAGCTTTCAGCTTTGTTGATTGTTTCTTTTGCATTTATTTCTGCTCTGTTTTATTATTTCTTTCCTTCTACTTACCCTGGAGTTCTTCATTTCCTCCTTTTCTAGTTACTTTAGGTGTAGAGTTAGGTTATTTATCTGACTTTTTTCCCCTTTCTTGAGGTAAGCCTGTACTGCTGTGAACCTTCCCCTAACCATTGCTTTTACAGTGTCCCATAGGTATGCGGTTGTTGTGTTTTCATTTCCATTCGTTTCTATGCGTGCTTTGATTTCTTTTTTATTTCTTCTGTGATTTTTTGGTTAATCAGAAGCGTGTTGTTCAGCCTCCATTTGTTGGAATTTTTAATATTTTTTCTAGTGCAATTGACATTTAATCATACTGCATTGTGGTCTGGAGATGCTTGGAGTGGTCTTAATTTTTTTGAATTTACCAAGGCTAGATTTGTGGCCCAGGATGTGATCTATCCTGGAGAAGGATCCATGTGCACTTGAGAAAAAAGGTGAAAATCATTGTTTTGTGGTGAAATGTCTTACAGATATCAATTAAGTCTAACTGGTCCATTGTATCATTTAAAGTTTGTGTTTCCTTGTTAATTTTCTGTTTAGCTGACATATCCATAGGTGTGAGTGGGATGTCAAGGTCTTCCACTATTATTGTGTTATTGTTAATTTCCCCTTTCATACTTGTTAGCATTTGCCTTACATATTGTGGTGCCCCTTTGTTGGGTGCATATATATTTATAATTTTTATGTCTTCTTGGATTGATCCTTTGATCATTATGTAGTGTCCTTCTTTGTCTCTTTTCACAGCCTTTATTTTAAAGTCTATTTTATTTGATATGAGTATTGCTATTCCTGCTTTCTTTTTGTCTCTATGTTCATGGAATATCTTTTTCCAACCCTTCACTTTCAGTCAGTATGTGTCCCTTGTTTTGAGGTGGATCTCTTGTAGACAAGATATATAAGGGTCTTGTTTTTGTATCCATTCAGCCAGTCTTTGTCTTTTGGTTGGGGCATTCAACACATATACATTTAAGGTAATTATTGATAAGTAAGATCCCATAGCCATTTACTTTGTTATTTTCGGTTTGAGTTTACATATCCTCTCTGTGTTTCCTGTCTAGAAAAGATCCTTTAGCATTTGTTGGAGAGCTGGTTTGATGGTGCTGAATTCTATCAGCTTTTGCTTGGCTGTAAAGCTTTTGATTTCTCCTTCATATTTGAGTGAGATCCTTGCTGGGTATAATAATCTGGGTTGTTGGTTTTTCTCTTTCATTACTTTAAGTGTGTCTTGCCATTCCATTTTGGCCTGAAGAGTTTCTATTGAAAGATCAGCTGCTATCCTTATGGGATCCACTTGTCTCTTATTTGTTGTTTCTCCCTTGCTGCTTTTACTTTTTCCATTTATTTTTATTAGTTGGAGGCTAATTACTTTACAGTACTGTAGTGGTTCTTGCCATACATTGACATGAATCAGCCACGGATTTACACGTGTTCCCCATCCCAATCCCCTCTCCTGCCTCCCTCTCCATCCCATCCCTCTGGGTCTTCCCAGTGCACAGGACCTGAGCACCCGTCTCATGCATCCAACCTGGGCTGGTGATCTGTTTCACCCTTGATAGTATACTTGTTTCAGTGTTATTCTCTCAGAACATGCCACCCTCGTCTTCTCCCACAGAGTCTAAAATTTTGTTCTGTACATCTGTGTCTCATTTTCTGTTTTGCATATAGGGTTATCATTACCATCTTTAAAATTCTATATATATGCATGAGAATACTGTATTGGTCTTTATCTTTCTCGCTTACTTCACTCTGTATAATGGGCTCCAGTTTCATCTATCTCATTAGAACTGATTCAAGTGAATTCTTTTTAATGGCTGAGTAATATTCCATGGTGTATATATACCACAGCTTCCTTATCCATTCGTCTGCTGATGGGCATCTAGGTTGCTTCCAAGTCCGTGCTATTATAAACAGTGCTTGGATAAACACAAGAGTACACGTGTCTCTTTCAGATCTGTTCTCCTCGGTGTGTATGCCCAGGAGTGGGACTGCTGGGTCATATGGAAGTCTATTTCCAGGTTTTTAAGGAATCTCCACACTGTTCTCCATATTGTGTGTAGTAGTTTGCATTCCCACCAACAGTTTTAAGAGGGTTCCCTTTTCTCCACAGCCTCTCCAGTGTTTATTACTTGTAGACTTTTGGATAGCAGCCATTCTGACTGGTATGTAATGGTACATCATTGAGGTTTTGATTTGCATTTCTCTGATAATGAGTGATGTTGAGCATCTTTTCATGTGTTTGTTAGACATCTATATGTCTTCTTTGGAAAAATATCTGTTTAGATCTTTGGCCCATTTTTTGATTGGGTCATTTCTTTTTCTGGAATTGAGCTTCAGGAGTTGCTTGTATATTTTTGAGATTACTCCTTTGTCTGTTTCTTCATTTGCTATTATTTTCTCCCATTCTGAAGGCTGTGTTTTCACCTTGCTTATAGTTTCCTTTGTTGTGCAGAAGCTTTTTAGTTTTAATTAAGTCCCTTTTGTTTATTTTTGCTTTTATTTCCAATACTCTGGGAGGTGGGTCATAGAGGATCTTGCTGTGATTTATGTCGGAGAGTGTTTTGCCTATGTTCTCCTCTAGGAGTTTTATAGTTTCTGGTCTTACGTTTAGATCTTTAATCCATTTTGAGTTTATTTTTGTGCATGGTGTTAAAAAGTGTCTTAGTTTCATTGTTTTACAAATGGTTGACCAGTTTTCCCAGTACCACTTGTTAAAGAGGTTGTCTTTTTTCCATTGTATATTCTTGCCTCCATTGTTGAAGATAAGGTGTCCACAGGTACGTGGATTTATCTCTGGGCTTTCTATTTTTTTCCATTGGTCTATGTTTCTGTCTTTGTGCCTCTACCATAGTGTCTTGATGACTGTGGCTTTGTAGTAGAGCCTGAAGACAGGCAGGTTGATTCCTCCAGTTCCATTCTTCTTTCTCAAGATTGCTTTGGGTATTCGAGGTTTTTTTTTATTTCCATGCAAATTGTGAAATTTTTTGTTCTACTTCTGTGAAGAATACCATTGGTAGCTTGATAGGGTTTGCATTGAATCTATAGATTGCTTTTGCTAGTATAGTCATTTTGACAATATTGATTCTTCCAATCCATGAACATGGTATATTTCTCCATCTATTTGTGTCCTCTTTGATTTCTTTCATCAGTGTTTTATAGTTTTCTATGTGTAGTTCTTTCGTTTCTTTTTGTAGATATACTCCTAAGTATTTTATTCTTTTTGTTGTAATGGTGAATGTTATTATTTCCTTAATTTCTCTTTCTGTTTTCTCATTGTTAGTGTATAGGAATGCAAGGGGTTTCTGTGTGTTAATTTTATTCTTGCAACTTTACTATATTCATTGTTTAGCTCTAGTAATTCTGGGAGAGTCTTTAGTGTTTTCTATGTAGAGGATCTTGTCATCTTCAAACAGTGAGAGTTTCACTTCTTCTTTTCCTATCTGGATTTGTTTGATTTCATTTTCTGCTCTGATTGCTGTGGGCGAAACTTCCAAATCTATGTTGAATAGTAGTGGTGAGAGTGTGCACACTTGTCTTGTTCCTGGTTTTAGGGGAAATGCCTTCAAATGCTTTCAATTTTTCAACATTAAGGATAATGTTTGCTGTGGGTTTGTCATGTATAGCTTTTATTATGTTTCGGTATGTTCCTTCTCGGAGAAGGCAATGGCACCCGACTCCAGTACTCTTGCCTGGAAAATCCCTACCTGGAGGACCCTGGTAGGCTGCAGTCCATGGGGTCGTGAAGAGTCAGACATGACTGAGCGACTTCACTTTCACTTTTCACCTTTATGCATTGGAGAAGGAAATGGCAACCCACTCCAGTGTTCTTGCCTGAAGAACCCCAGGGATGGGGTCACACAGAGTCAGACACGACTGAAGTGACTTAGCAGTAGCAGCATGTTCCTTCTATACCTGCTTTCTGGAGAGTTTTTTTTTTTTATCATAAATGGATGTTGAATTTTGTCCAAGGCTTTCTCTGCATCTATTGAGATAAACATATGGATTTTTTCTTTCAATTTGTTAATATGGTGTATTACATTGATTGATTTGTGGATATTAAAAACTCCTTGCATTCCTGGGATAAAGCCCACGTGGTCATGATGTATGATCTTTTTCATATGTTGTTGGATTCTGTTTGCTAGAATTTTGTGAAGGATTTTTGCATCTATGTTCATCAGTGATATTGGCCTATAGTTTTCCTTTTTTTGTGGCATCTTTGTCTGGTTTTAGATTAGAGTGATGGTGGCCGCATAGAATGAATTTGGAAGTTTACCTTCTTCTGCAATTTTCTGGAAGAGATTGAGTAAAATAGGTGTTAGCTCTTCTCTCAATTTTTGATAGAATTCAGCTGTGAAGCCATCTGGTCCTGGGCTTTTTTTTGCTGGAAGATTTCTGATTACAATTTCGATTTCCTTGCTTGTGATGTGTCTGTTAAGATCTTCTGTTTCTTCCTGGTTCAGTTTTGGGAAGTTATACTTTTCTAGGAATTTGTCCATTTCTTCCAAGTTTTCCATTTTACTGGCATAGAGCTGCTGGTAGTAATATCTTATGATCCTTTTTATTTCAGTGTTGTCTGTTGTGATCTCTCCATTTCCATTTCTAATTTTGTTGATTTGGTTCTTCTCCCTTTGTTTCTTAATGAGTCTTGTTAACAGTTTGTCAATTTTGTATATCTACTCAAAGACCCAGCTTTTAGCTTTGTTGATTTTTGCTATGGTCTCTTTTGTTGATGTTGTTGTTTTTTTTTGGCATTTATTTCTACCCTAATTTTTAAGATTTCTTTCCTTCTACTAACCCTGAGGTTCTTCATTTCTTCCTTCTCTAGTTGCTTTATGTGTAGGGCTAGGTTATTTATTTGACTTTTTTCTTGTTTCTTCATGTAAGCCTGTATTGCTATGAACCTTCCCCTAAGCACTGCTTTTACAGTGTCCCATAGGTTTGGGTTTGTTTTGTTTTCATTTTCATTTGTTTCTATGCATATTTTGATTTCTTTTTTTTATTTCCTCTACGATTTGTTGGTTATTCATAAGCGTGTTATTTATCCTCCATATGTTTGAATTTTTAATAGTTTTTTTCCTGTAGTTGAGATCTAGTCTCACTGCATTGTGGTCAGAAAAGATGACTGGAATGATTTCATTTTTTTTTTTTTTTGAATTTCCCAAGGCTAGATTTGTGGCCCAGGATGTGATGTATTCTGGAGAAGGTTCCGTGTGCACTTGAGAAAAAGGTGAAATTGATTGTTTTGGGTGCAATGTCCTATCGATATCAATGAGGTCTAGCTGGTCAATTGTGTCATTTAAAGTTTGTGTTTCCTTGTTAATTTTCTGTTTCGTATATCTATCCATAGGTGTGAGTGGGGTATTAAAATCTCCCACTATTATTGTGTTATTGTTAATTTCCCCTTTCATACTCATTAGCATTTGCCTTACATATTGTGGTCCTCCTATGTTGGGTGCATATATATTTATAATTGTTGTATCTTCTTCTTGGATTCATCCTTTGATCATTATGTAGTGTCCTTCTTTGTCTCTTTTCACAGCCTTTACTTATCTATTTATTTATTTTTTTCGATTTATTTTTATTCATTGGAGGCTAATTACTTTACAATATTGCAGTGTTTTTTGCCATATATTCACATGAATCAGCCATGGATTTATATGTGTTCCCCATTCTGATCCCCCCTCCCGCCTCCCTCTACATCCCATCCCTCTGGGTCTTCCCAGTGCACCAGCCCTGAGCACTTGTCTCATGCATCCAACCTGGGCTGGTAATCTGTCTCAGCCTTGATAGTATACTTGTTTCAATGCTGTTCTCTCTAAACATCCCACCCTCGCCTTCTCCCACAGAGTCTAAAAGTCTGTTCTATACATCTGTGTCTCTTTTTCTGTTTTGCTTATAGGGTTATTGTTATCATCTTCTAAAATTCCATATATATGCGTTAGTATACTGTATTGGTCTTTATCTTTCTGGCTTAATTCACTCTGTATAAGGGGCTCCAGTTTCATCCATCTCATTAGGACTGGTTCAAATGAATTCTTTTTAATGGCTGAGTAATATTCCATAGTGTATACGTACCACAGCTTCCTTATCCATTCGTCTACTGATGGGCATCTAGGTTGTTTCCATGTCCTGCCTATTATAAACAGTGCTGCGATGAATATAGTGTTACATGTGTCTCTTTCAGATCTGGCTTGTTTGGTGTGTATGCTCAGACGTGGTATTGCTGGGTCATATGGCAGTTCTATTTCCAGTTTTTTAAGGAATCTCCACACTGTTCTCCACAGTGGCTCACAGTCTTTATTTTAAAGTCTATTTTATCTGATATGAGTATTGTGACTCCTGCTTTCTTTTGGCCTCCATTTGCGTGAAATAATTTTTTCTATCCCTTCACTTTCAGTTGTGAGGCGAGCAGAAGTAATGCAGCTTATATTAGGAGTAGGCCTTCCTACTTAGTAAGTTTATCAGGCCACCTGGATACAACCAATTAGCTTTTGCTTAACACTGACCGCTTGTTTGCCAGTTAGGAAATTAGGAACGGGGTGGAAAGCCCCAGGAAAATCCAATGCGTACGAAAGTTTTGACCAATGAAATTGCTTTGCAAACGTGTAACCAATCTGCTTCTCACCCTATAAATTTGTGTAACAGCTTGAGCTCGGGGCTCTCTGACCCGCAGCACTGCGTTGGTTGCGGCAGAGAGTCCTGGCTCGAGTCAGAAATAAACTTCCCTTTCTGCAAGTTGCATTGTCTTGGAGGCCTTCTCAATTCCCACTCGGGGATTCAGACATCGGGCATAACACAGTCTGTATGCGTCCCTTGTTTTGAGGTGAGTCTCTTGTAGACAGCATATATAGGGGTCTTGTTTTTGTATCCATTCAGCCAGTCTTTGTCTTTTGGTTGGGGCATTCAGCCCATTTACATTGAAGGTAATTATTGATAGGTATGGTCCTGTTGCCATTTACTTTGTTGTTTTGGGTTCGCTTTATTTTTTTTTTCTTTTTTTTATTTTTTTCAGTGGGTTTTGTCATACATTGATATGAATCAGCAATAGATTTACACGTATTCCCCATCCTGATCCCCCCTCCCACCTCCCTCTCCATTCGCTTTTATACAACCTTTCTGTGTTTCCTGTCTAGAGAAGATCATTTAGCATTTGTTGAAGAGCTGGTTTGGTGGTGCTGAATTCTCTCTGCTTTTGCTTGTCTGTAAAGCTTTTGAATTCTCCTTCATATCTGAATGAGATCCTTGCTGGGTACAGTAATCTGGGTTGTAGTTTATTCTCTTTCATTCCTTTAAGTATGTCCTGCCATTCCCTTCTGGCCTGAAGAGTTTTTTTGATAGATCAGCTGTTATCCTTATGGGAATCCCTTTGTGTGTTATTTGTTGTTTCTCCCTTGCTGCTTTTAATATTTGTTCTTTGTGTTTGATCTTTGTTAATTTGATTAATAAGTGTCTTGAGGTGTATCACCTTGGGTTTATCCTGTTTGGGACTCTCTGGGTTTCTAGGACTTGTGTAATTATTTCCTTCCCCATTTTAGGGAAGTTTTCAGCTATTATCTCCTCAAGTATTTTCTCATGGCCTTTCTTCTTGTCTTCTTCTTCTGGGACTCCTATGATTCAAATGTTGGGGCATTTCACATTGTCCCAGAGTTCCCTGAGGTTGTCCTCATTTCTTTTGATTCTTTTTTCTTATTTCCTCTCTGCTTCATTTATTTCTACCATTTTATCTTCTACCTCACTTATCCTATCTTCTCCCTCCGTTATTCTACTCTTGGTTCCCTCCAGAGTGTTTTTGATCTCATTTATTGCATTATTCATTATATACTGACTCTTTTTTATTTCTTCTAGGTCCTTGTTAAACATTTCTTGTATCTTCTCAATCCTAGTCTCCAGCCTATTTATCTGTAACTCCATTTTGTTTTCAAGATTTTGGATCATTTTTATTATCATTATTCTAAATTCTTTTTTCAGGTAGATTCCCTATCTCCTCCTCTTTTATTTGACTTGGTGGGCATTTTTCACGGTCCTTTACTTGTTGGGTATTTTTCTGCCTTTTCATCAGTTTAGATTGCTGTGTTTGGAGTGGCCTTTCTGTGTTCTGGTGGTCTGTGGTTCCTTTTCATTGTGGAGGTTTCTCCCAGTGGGAGGGGTTGGATGATTGACTTGTCAAGGTTTCTTGGTTAGGGAAACTTGTGTTGGTGTTCTGGTGCATGGAGCTGGATTTCTTCTCTCTGGAGTGCAATGGAGTGTCCAGTAGTGAGTTTTGAGATGTGTCTATGTGTTTGGTTTGACTTTGGGTAACCTGTATGTTGATGCTCAGGGCTATGTTCCTGCGTTGCTGGAGAATTTGCATGGTATGTCTTGCTCTGGAACTTATTGGCTCTTGGGTGGTGGTTGGTTTCAGTGTAGGAATGGAGGCTTTTGGGTGATCTCTTATTACTTAATGTTCCCTGTAGTCAGGAGTTCTTTGGTGTTCTCAGGTTTTGGGCTTAAGTCTCCTGCCTCTGGATTTCAGTCTTATTCTTCCAGTAGCCTCAAGACTTCTCCAACTATACAGCACTGATAATAAAACTTCTCGGTTAATGGTGAAAAGATTCTCCACAGTGAGGGACACCCAGAGAGGTTCACAGAGTTACATGAAGAAGAGGAGAGGGAGGAAGGAGATAGAGATAAGCAGGAGGAGAAAAGGGGGGATTCAAGAGGAGAAAGAGAGGTCTATGCAGTACTCTCTTCCCTAAGTGTTCTCCATAGCCCAGAACACCCACCGAGATTCACAGAATTGGATTGAGAAGAGAAGGGGGAGGGAGGAAATAGAGGTGATCTGGGGGAGAAAATGGAGAGTCAAAAGGGGGAGAGAGGAATCAACACACTCCTGAGTAAAAATGGGTACTGAATATTGGATTCTTAATGTCCAAAATTGATATAAAATACTGAAAGACAAAGATTAAATATCTAGAGTAGAGGTTAGACTCTTAAAAATACAATATTAACAACAAAAACACAAAAATTTAAGAAATATATATGAAGGTGGCTTTAAAAATAGGGTATTCTTTTTTTCCCCAAGGTTAGAGTGAAATGAAAATGAAAATTAAGGAGTAATAGAGGACTGTAAAAGAAAATTAAAAAAAATATTTAAAAAAATAGTAAAATTATATGAGAATGAAAATGAAAGTTAAGCAGTAATAGAGGACTCTGGAAGTAAATAAGAGAAGAAAAGAAAAAAAAGGAAAAAATTAGTTAAAAAATAGTAAAAATATATGAAACTGAAAATTAAGGAGTAATGGAGGAGTAATAGAGGACTTTTAAAAAATAAAAGAAAATGAAATTTAAGGAGTAATAGAGGAGTAGTAGGGAATTTTAAAAGAAAATAAAAGAAAAAATTAAAATAAAGGGAAGTTTAAAAAATTTTTAATTAAAAAAAATAGTAAAAATATATGTATGAATTTCTCTGGAGCTGTTCCGTGAAGAGTGGGTTCGGTTCAGTTTCAGACAGCTCCTTGTTCCAGCTTACACTTCTCGATATCTATAGGCTCCTTCCGGTGGTGTCGGTGTTGACCACAGGGATTTTAATCTGTTGCACCAGTCACTTCTGAAGCAGTTCCCTTTGTTTATTTGTCTTCTGTTTGCAGGTCTCTTCTGTGTCTAACTTCCGCCCTGACACAAGCG
Source organism: Dama dama (assembly GCF_033118175.1). NCBI lineage: Eukaryota > Metazoa > Chordata > Mammalia > Artiodactyla > Cervidae > Dama > Dama dama. Next base: position 56,666,867 of record NC_083714.1, read on the forward strand.
GGCAGAGGTGGTCTCTTGTTTAGGTTTTCTTGTTCAGTCGTGCTGTGGGGAGGGAGGGGCACTGCAGAGAAATGTCACTGGCCTGTGTGGGGAGCACTCGCAGTATTCTAGCCACACTGGGTTTGCCCCCAGTCTCGGCGCATGTGCTTTCCCCATCTACACTGCTCAGGCTCCAGGCTGCCCTATAGGGAGTGGGCCCTGAGTTGCATGCGGTTCAAGTTTTTGGGTACTCCACAAAAGCACAGACTCGGTTGGGCCTGCGTTTTGTGCCTTCCCTGGCCCGAGCAGCTCAGGAGGCCAGGAGCTTGACGAGCACACTCTCCCTGGGTGCAGTGCGCCTTATCCCCTCAGTGGCCCCATCGTCAGTTTCCACGTGCGCCTGTCCAGTGCGCCTTGTATCTGCTCTGGGGAGCTGGTCTCTAGCCGCAACCCTCCCGGTGGATGTCAACCATCCAGAATCTCAGTAAGTCTTTGGTTAGACACTGTAAGCCTGTTTGCAGCTTGGTAGGGGATGCCATTTCTGGGGCCGAGCTTGCCCCTTTACCCTCCCCTCTGCCTCCTGCCTCCGGCAGGGGATTGGCCAGTCCACAGCTGGCTAGCTGTTCTCTGGAATTGTTCAGTCTTTTTTTGTTCTGTGAATGGCTGGCAGTGTGTTTGGTTAGCGTGCTTTTCGCTGGTTAATTTTCTCTCTCTCTCTTGCTATCCCACAGTTTAAGTTGCTATCTCACGTTAGCTCCCTCCAATCGCCCTCAGGGCATTCAGGCCTGGTCCTTACCCTAAGCAATACCGCCCACTCCTCTCTGTTCAGCCCCCACCATCTGGTGGCGGATGCGAGCGTCTGGGGTACTTTTCTGCTGGGAGTTACTTTTAGGCATGTAATCTGTGGGTTTTATTTATTTTTCCTCCCAGTTAGGTTGCCCTCTGAGATTTGAAAACTTCCCCCAGACCCACCAGTGGGAGGGTTTCCTGGTGTTTGGAAACTTCCTCTATTACGACTCCCTTCCCGGGATGGTTCTCTGTCCCTAGCTCTTTTGTCTCACTTTTTATCTTTTATACTTTGTCCTACCTCGTTTGGAAGAAAATAGGCTGCTGTTCTGGGCACATGATGTCCTCTGCTAGCGATCAGAAGTTGTTTTGTGCAGTTTGCTCAGTGTTCAAAGTTCTTTTGATGAATTTGTAGGGGAGAAATTGGTCTCCCCATCCTATTCCTCTGCCATCTTAGTTCCTCCCCTCTCCCTTGCTGCTTTTAATATTTGCTCTCTCTGTTTGATGTTTGTTAATTTGCTTAATATGTGTCTTGGTGTGTTTTGCCTTGGGTTTATCCTGTTTGGGGCTCTCTGGGTTTCTTGGACTTGGGTGGCTATTTCTTCCCCATTTTAGGGAAGTTTTTTAACTATTATCTCCTCAAGTATTTTCTCATGGCCTTTATTTTTGTCTTCTTCTTCTGGTAGTCCTATGATTCAAATGTTGGGGTGTTTAACATTGTACCAGCAGTCTCTGAGGGTGATTTTATTTCTTTTAATTTGTTTTATTTTTTTCCAGTCTGCTTCATTTATTTTTACCATTCTATCTTCTACCTCACTTATCCTATTTTCTGCCCCTGTTATTCTACTGTTGGTTCCCTCCAGAGTGTTTTTGATATCATTTATTGCATTATTCCTTATTGATTGACTCTTTTTTTGTCTTCTAGGTCCTTGTTAAACATTTCTTGTATCTTCTCAATCCTTTTCTCCAGGCTGTTTATCTGTAACTCCGTTTTGTTTTCAAGATTTTGGATCATTTTTACTATCAGTATTCTGAATTCTCTTTCCGGTAGATTCCCTATCTCCTCTTCTTTTGTTTGGTTTGTTGGGCATTTAGCATGTTCCTTTACCTGCTGATTATTTCTCTGCCTTTCCATCTTGTTTACATTGCTACGTTTGGGGTGGCCTTTCTGTATTCTGGCACTTTGTGGTTCCTCTTTATTGTGGCTCTTTCTCGCTGTGGATGGGGTTGGTCGGGTGGCTTGTCAAGGTTTCCTGTTTAGGGAGGCTTGCATCAGTGTTCTAATGGGTGGAGCTGGATTTCTTCTCTCTGGAGTGCAATGAAGTGTCCAGCAGTGAATTTTGAGATGTCTGTGGGTTTGGTGTGACTTTGGGCAGTCTGTATATTGAAGCTCAGGGCTACATTCCTGCATTGCTGGTATGTCTCAATCTGGAACTTGCTGGCCCTTGGGTGGTGCTTGGTATCAGTGTAGGTATGGAGTCTTTTGGATGAGCTTTTATCAATTAATGTTCCCTGGAGTCAGGGGTTATTTGGTGTTCTCAGGTTTTGGACTTAAACCTCCTCCTTCTGGTTTTCAGTCTTATTCTTACAGTAGCCTCAAGACTTCTCCACCTATACAGCACTGATGATAAAACATCTAGGTTAATGATGAAAAGCTTCTCCACAGTGAGGGACACCCAGAGAGGTTCACAGAGTAACATGGAGATGAGAAGAAGGAACAGGGAGATAGAGGTAGATAGGGAGATAGAGATAGAGGAAGAGGAGATAGAGATAGAGATAAAGGACTCGAAATGGGAGAGAGAAAGCTATCCAGTAATTAATTCTCTATGTACTCTCCACAGTCTGGGCACCTCAGTGGGGTTTACAGTTACACAGAGAAGAGAAGAGGGAGGAAGGAGACAGAGGTGACCAGGAAGAGAAAAGGGGGTGTCAAAAGGAGAGAGACAGATCCGGCCAGTAATCAGTTACCTAAGTGTTCTCCACAGCCTGGGACACACAAAATGATTCACATAGTTCGGTAGAGATGAGAAGGGGGAGGCAAGAGATAGAGGCGACCTGGTGGAGAAAAAGGAGAGTTAAAAGGGGAAGAGAGCAATCAAGGCTGTAATCACACTCCCAAGTTAAAATGGGTACTGAAGATTGGGTTCTTAAAGGCACAAAATTGATAATAAGTACCAAAAAGCAAAGATTAAAAATCTAGAGTAGAGGTTAGACTCTCGAAAATGCAGTATTAAAGAAAAGTCACAAAAATTATAATATATATATATGAAGTTTGCTTTTAAAATAGGGTCTTTTTTGGCAAGGTAATAGTAGGTTATAAAAATGAAAATTAGGGAGTAATAGAGGACTCTAATAACTTAAACAATGGTAAAAGTAAAAATATATCTAGGAATTTCTCTGGAGCTGTTGCAGGCAGTGTGGGGTCAGTTCAGTTTCAGATAGTTCCTTGATCTGGTTTATACTTCTCAAGACCTACAGGCCCCTTCCAATGCAGTCGGTGCTAACTACAGGGTTTTAATCTGTTGCACCTATCACTTCCAGAGCGGTTCCCTCTGTTTACTTTAGTTTCTTCTATTTGCTGGTCTCTTCAGTGTCTAATTTCCACCCTGACACAAGGGGGCAAAAGTGGTCAGTATTTAGGCTCACTTGTTCAGTCATGCTGTGGGGAGGGAGGAACACTGTAAAGAAATATCACTGGCGTGGGAAATGCTCGAAGACTCGGCCACATTGGGTTTGCCCCAGCTCAGGGTGCGTGCACTTTCCCAGTTTATACTTCTCAGGATCTATGTTGCTTCTGCTAGTGCACTGTCTGAAGCGGGCCCTGGGTTGTGTGCACTTCCCAGGTCTAAGCCACTCAGGTAAGGTTCTCGGGTACTCCACAAAGGCGTGGACTCGGTTGGGCCTGTGTTTTGTGCCCTTCCCAGGTCCCAGCATCTCAGGCGACCAGGTGCTTCTAGTAGTCTCCCCAGGTGGGGGGTGCATCTTATCACCTCCCTGGTCCCAGCCGCTTGGTTTCCTGGTGGTAACAGGCGTGCCTGTCTCAGGTGTGCTGTAAGTCTCTTCTGGGGAGCTGATCTCTGGCCGTGACCCTCCCGGAGGATGTCAACCATCCAGAATCCCAAGAAGTCTTGGTTAGCAACTGGGTGCCTGCTTGCAGTTTGGTAGAGGATGCCTCCCTGGGCCCGATATTGCCCCTTTCTGGCTCTAGCTGCCCCTGCTTGCCTCCCCGTCTCCAGGGGTGATGGGATGGTCTGCAGCCGGCTAGCTCTCCTCTGGTATTTGCTCAGTCCTTTGTTCTGTGAGCGGGCCCCGCTGTGCCTTAGGTTAGGGCTTTTCATGGGATAGTTCTCTCTGACTCTCTCTCTCTCTCTCTCTCTCTCTCTCTCTCTCTCTCTCTGGCTATCCCACAGTTGTGGTTGCTATCTGATGTTAGTTCCCTCAGACGCCTCGGGCAGTTCAGGCCTTGTCCTTACCCTATGCAATGCAGCCTGCACCTCCCTGTTGAGCCCACACTTGCTGGTGGTGGATACCAGCACTGGGAGTTGCCTTTAGGCACGTAATCTGTGGGTTTTATTTATTTATTTATTTTTCTCCTAGTTATGTAGCCCTCTGAGATTCCAACACTCTCCACAGACCCACTGGTGAGAGTGTTTCCTAATGTTTGGAAACTTCTCCTTTTTTAAGACTCCCTTCCTGGGACAGGTCTCCTTCCCTACGTCTTTTGTGTCTCTTTTTATCTTTTATATTTTGTCCTAACTTCTTTCAAAGACAATGGGCTGCCATTCTGGGGGCTTGATGTCTTCTGCCAGCATTCAGAAGTTGTTTTGTGGAATTTGCTCAGCTTTCAAATGTTCTTTCAAAGAATTTGTGGGGGAGAAAGTGGTCTCCCCATCTTATTCTTCTGCCATCTTCAGAACGCCTCTCTCTAATATGTAAGATGTTAAAACTACTAATGGAGGTATTTTATTTGATGCTATTTCATTTGTATCATTAAAAGAGTAAATGCTTATAGTCTAGTTTTGCTTGTCAGTTTTACCTTGGTTTATAAAGAAACTAAATAATTTTCTCCTTTGATTTTAGTTACAGATCTATCATAATCCAAATTTCAAAAGAGGCTATCCCCAACTTTTACTAAGACTAAAAAGAAGAGTTGGGATTAAAAATGTCTCTCCAATATCTTCATTAGTTCGAGATTACAAGAAGAAACATGTTAAAGCACGGGGCAACATACATGATCGTAACTCTAATTTTCTTCCTGAAACTAGCGGGCAGAGTGCATTTTCAGCCTCGACAAGTTTAAGTGTGCCTTTCATACGGAAGCCTTATACCAGGCAGACAGTCGCTAATCGAAGTGCCCTCTCTCCGTGTGATTTTCCTTCCCCATCATCAATATCAGTTAGACAAACAGAACAGATTGTGATAGATCAACCTGCTGTTTTAAATCAGTTGAGCATTTTAAATTGGCACTCACATAGCGGCTACACTCAAGCAAATGGCCTCATTGAGAACGTTACTACTACAATTACTTCTATTTCTCAGAACCACATCATATCTCCATTACAGAGCAGTTATTTTGGACTGATGGTGGAGCCTTCTAAATTTCCAGTTAGGTACAGTGATATGTCAGCCTATGACAGTCCTTTTCTTAACCTGCAACAGAGAGGCAACTCATGGTCCCCAGTGCCAAGGATCCGTGATACATCTGCTTCCTCTCTTTCAAAGTCAACTCATCAAAAATCTTCATTATATGAAAACTGTCCTAATTAAAACTGATCTATCAAATATGTGTCAGATTATGCAGCATAATGAAGATTAAAATTTATGGTGGAAGACGTCAACAAATTCCTACAAGTCTCATATTTGAACAATAAAGTTACATGTTCATCTTCATAGTTTCATTTTCTATTTTGAAACGAGTAAATGGGGCCTTATTTCATTGTCTGGCCATATTAATGTGTTGTTTTATACACTCTTTAGTTCAAGGAAGCATTCTTTATGCATCCTAGGTAAATGACAGCTAATCAATTGTTTGTAAGCAAGAAAATGAGAACAAAGAGAAAAGAGGTAAAGACTGCAAAACTGATTTCTGAAATCATCCCTGCTGAAGTGAATGGGTGTCTAAATTATGATGGTATGGGAGAAGGAAGGGATACAAATAAAATAGAAAAATGCAAATACACAGTACATACCTTAGAGTATTCTGAGTTACATCATACTCTATGAGTTACTGGATAGAGTCTTAAGAGTTTAGACAGATTGTCCGCATAGAAATTCATTTCATCTATGAATACATAGATGTTGTAGCATATCCAAAATCATGATCACCATCATACCATCACTGGGATACCAAAGATAACATGGCATAGTCAATGATTGGCCCATGGTCAGCACAAGATTGGCACTTTACAAGATAGGTATTTTACCTTATAATACAAGGCATTATATAGGGTCATTTTTGCCCTGCTCTCCTAAGGCATCCCTTTATTTCCTCCCACCAAGATTCCACCCTATATTTCCTAGTGCATATTTAGATGTTGCTTATCTCTTCCCACAGAGACAGAATAAATTCCTTGTGGTGATTGCAGCACCTCAGTATGGTTAACAAATTCTTTGAAGACATGATATCTGTTTCCTTTGTTGTTTCATTATCTTTCTGTTACACTGGGATTCTGGAGTTACAATCACACAAACTACTTTCAGTCAGCTTAAGCCCCACATCACAACTTTGCCTCAACTCTTTCTTAGCGTTGGAAGGAACCTCTGTTTGCCCTCCTATCAAGGTAAGCACAGATAACAGGTCTTTGACATGTTTTACCCTCTTTTCTTTATGTATCTTTCACATCAGCTAAAACGTAGAGCCTGAAAAGGACACATTTTAAGTACTTACTGAATTACTAATAAAGAAATGTAATAACCAATCAAATGCTATATACATTACTCAACAACATCCCATAACCTGCACTAGCATCACAATTGACCTTTCCTATTTACTGAACACTGTTTCCAAGTTGATAAATATTTATTATATTTACATGAATATCACATGTGGTAATTCAAATTATAAAATGATTGCTGCTCTCATGAAGTTTACAGTCTATAGGAGCCCATTCTAAGCATGTTGCTTCAGGCCCCAGTTCCCTAAAATTCAGTAGTAGTTATAGAGATATGTATTTTAAAAAAAGGGAATCATTCAATTTAATCATCTAGAAAAGTCATGGAATAAGCAGGAATCAAAATAAATGGTAATCCTTAATATATTTCACAATGAAATACTCTGAGCAGACTGTGCTTGTTGGACTATCCAGATTGTCATGAACACTACCTAGAAATCTTGGCAATCTCCAATTTGTGGCCATTCCTTTAGACAGCGGTGGCAACATCAAGTCATGTCCCTGTATTATTATGGTAATCCACATAAGACAACACAAAGTTAAGTTCACTGTTCTCATTCTTGCAGCCAACAGACAGTGAAATATGTGGAATATCTGCATAGATAAGGGAGTTTTCCACACAGCACACTCTTTTTCTTTCACTGAAAACTTTCATTAAATGTAGGTACCATGCTTTAGAGAGGTAAGCATTTTACAGCAACTGTAAGAGCTATTGAAATTGGTGTCCTTAGTTATCACTTCAAGCACAAAATCCAATGGCCTTGTTTTAGATTTCAGGCATCTAAGTATGTAGTCAAATTTGCTTGCTTTGAGACATATCACCTAAAATGTGATTATATCTTCTATTTCATTACCATATACTGATTATTCCTTCTCACTCCCTTTTAACTGTTTTTCATGTTCTGGTTGAGTGGCAGGTCCTTCTCAAAAAGAACAGAATTAATCCACTTAGTCCTCTGTGATAATTTGGAAAAGGCATGGATAAGGACATCCAATATATTGTGTTTAAAAACTACTGTTTTTGTTCCCTCCTGAAAGCATATTACTAAACTGTACCTCAATTGCCCTACGAAACGAAGCCTGGTTGCATGATACATTACCTTGGTGATCAATTTCCACATGGCTTTAGCATATCAGTACCTTTAATTGTCAAAAGCTTATAGAGAATATAGCTCAGTACATTAGATAAACATTGTACATGAATTCAGTTTAATTTCGTTTAATTTTTTAATTTATTTTATAATTGGTGCCTAAAATAGTAAAAGTGAAATTGAACATTTAAATGAGGTAAATGCAGAAGATGGGGGCAAAAAGTAGACAAATTGATAGGAGAAGGTCAGAGGATGGAATCAGATGCTTAAAGTGTAACAAGTAAATGTGTAACTGCAGGGCCTGAAGAGGTCACTATGTCTTCAATATTGTTACCCTACAACATTGTTTTCATTTTAGCAAATCACAGAATAGTCTTACAAACAAAATATTCTAATATCCCCTGGAGTGCAGAACAAAGTTATATCTTTTAAAACATTCTGATTTAAAATGTCACTAGAGTGAAAACATTCAACTACAAATTAACTTCCATCATTAAGCCTACAAGCAAGTTACAGAGAACTTCTGTGCAGTTCATAGGTGTCCTTCAGTGAGTCCTTGGGTTTTCTTTTCCTTTTGTTAATTGTGTTTTGAGCATATAAGATGGTGACTGCGCTTGTGTGTGTCCATCAGAGTAAGAACGTGTTTGTGAGTGTATGTCTGGGTTTTCTTTTTGACTTTTATGTTAGAGATTTTGGCTGAAGAGATGGTTAATTCAAAAATACAAGAGGCACAAATTAAAATGTCCATTCAAAAGTCTACTTTCTCTTTTCAAAGTGCAAGACAAACGGGTGAGTTTCAAAGGTTGAAAACATTTCGATAATAACCAAGCTACTCCATCCAAACATAGTTGAAAATTGTGGTACTCTCCCAATCAGCCCAGCAAAAGTTAAGTGGGACCTTAGAGGTCTATTATGTCTGGCAATAACAAAACACCCACCTTCTAATATGGCAGTACCAGAGAAGGCTTAGTAGATGCCTGGGGTTTCAACCAAGTCCTTCCTGTAAGAGGATACTACATTCCTTCTTAGCCAGGAATGTACTGTGAAGAATTAATAGGGAGCATGGATGCTGCACACTCACCAATAATGAAGAACACTCTTAGGAATCAAATGACACTAAGGATGATATCTGGAATTCTGTTCCCACATGGTGGGAGTTGCCTTCCCCCTTCCCAAGTGTATCAGACAGACAGTTAAAATAGAAGGAATAACATATAACATGGTCCACATTCTTCTTACCTAATACCTTAAATGTCCAAGCCCCGCCACACTGCTAAGATGCTGACTATACAGGACTTCTGGGCTTCAACTCTGTGTGGCAACCATCAAATCAAAATGTTATGAATATTTGAGATGTATTGATAGTGCAAATCTATAAAGCCAAAAGTCTTGAGATCTGATTCAAAGAGGAAGACTGTGTACTCCCTGTCATCAGTTTTATGGGGCTTTCACATGCATTCACTCACTTCCACAATCCTCAACCTTCATCTGAAGACACAAGCTGTGAATTTAAGAGGAGAGGAATGGTCTGTTCATAGAGAAGGCGAGTGGCAAAGTCAAAATGGATCCAGTTGCCTACCGGCTTCCATGCTCAGTAATGTAACCCCTTGTAAGCATTCCTAAGGGTGACTAGGATGCAGAAATCAAAGATGCTGCTCTTTGGATTACAGAGTTTGACTGAGAAGCCAAAAGTTTGTTTACCTCTCCCCCCATTTCTAAGATCACATACCATGCATGTTAATACATCAGAAGATGGGCAGCTCTAGCAGAGATTCAGAGACAGTGCTTGCCTCTGTCTAAGACCAAGGTTGTTGGTCCAAGGGGCATGTGGGCTAAGGTTTCCATCTCAGGATACCATATGACTCCACAGGAGTTCTTCTCTGGAAAGTTCTCAAAAGGCATTGTGAGAAGTAAATTTTGAGGGCAGAAAAGAAGGAAACTGACCAGAGCTGTGTTCTTAATAATTGTCCTTAATCTCAGTTATTATCCCAGGTGCAATGACAGAGTTAACATGCTCTCTGAACCATCTCCCAAGCACTGCCAATACCAATTTTTTGATGCTGTTCAGTCACTCAGTCTTGTCTGACTCTTTGCGACTCCATGTACAGCAAGAACCCCGGGCTTTGCTGCCCTTCAAATTGCCCACAGTTTCCTCAAACCCATGACCTTTGAGTCAGTGATGCTTTGCAGCCATCTTGTGCTCTGTCCTACCCTTCTCTTCCTGCCCTCAATCTTTCCCAACATCAGTTTCTTTCCAGTGATTTTGTTCTTGGCCTCAGGTGGCCAATACTCTGGCTCTTCAAGTTCAGCATCAGTCCTTCCATGAATAGTCAAAGTTGATTTCCTTCATGCTTTACTAGTTGAATCCCATGCTCACCACAGAACTGTTACACATCTTCTACAGACCCACTGTGGCAAAGCATCAGTATTTTGGCACTCAGTTCTTGTGGTCCTGCTCTCTCCTCCATACGTTACACCTGAAAATTAACTTTAACTGTTTGGATCTTTTTCAGTAATCTCTCTGCCTTTTCATATGCTGTCTAGATTGGTCATAGGGTTTTGACCAAGGGGCAAGTGACTTTTAGTTTCATGGCTGCCATCACTTCTGCAGTGTTATCAGAGGTGAAGAAAGTAAAACCTGTCACTTATTCAATTGTATCCCATCGTTATATCTCAAAATGGTGGGACCAAATTCAATGATCTGGCTTTTTTGTTTGTTTTTTTTGTTTTTATACTGAGTTTTAATCCAGCTTTTCCACTCTCCCCTTTCACCTTCATCAGAAGGCTCTTTAGTTCCTAGTGTTTTTCAGCCATTTGTGTGGTGTCATCTTATAATTCAGTTCAGTTCAGTTCAGTTCAGTCGCTCAGTCGTGTCCAACTCTTTGCAACCCCATGAATCACAGCACACCAGGCTTCCCTGTCCATCACCAACTCCTGGAGTTTACTCAAGCTCAAGTCCATCGAGTCAGTGATGCCATCCAGCCATCCCATCCTCTGTCGTCCCCTTCTCCTCCTGACCCCTATCCCTCCCAGGATCAGGGTCTTTTCCAGTGAGTCAACTCTTCGCATGAGGTAGCCAAAGTATTGGAGTTTCAGCTTCAGCATCAGTCCTTCCAATGAACACCCAGGACTCATCTCCTTTAGGATGCAGTGGTTGAGGTTATTCATATTTCTCACACAGTAATTTTATTTCCAGCTTCAGATTCTTTTCAGCAAGTTACTTTCCATGATGTATTCTGCACAGAAGTCAAATAAACTAGGTGACAGTACATAGCCTTAATGTATTTCCTTCCCAATTTTGAACCAGTTCATTTTTCCTTGTCCAATTGCAACTGTTGTGTCTTGACATTTATGCACATTTCCCCGGAAAGAGGTATGGTGGTGTGGTATTCTTGTCTCTTTAAGAATTTCCCACAATTTGTTGTGATATGCACAGTCTAAAGGCTTCCCTTGTGACTCAGATGGTAAAACATCTGCCTACAATGAGGAGGATCCTGATTCCCAGGGAATGGAACATCCCCTGGAGAAAGAAATGGTAGGCTGCAGTCCATGGGGTCACAAAGAGTCAGACATGAATGAATGACCTCACTTTCACACACAGTCTAAGGTGTTAGCAGAGACAATAAAAGAGAGGTAGATGACCTTATTGAATCCCCTTGCTTTTTCTGTGATCCAAACACTAATTAAGGTTTACCTATTAAAACTAAATGACTAAATACACATTCCTTTTTTTTTTTGTATTATTTTTCTTTCTCTCTTTTTCAAGCTATCATCTACCAACTGTTACATTCCTGGGCACTTGCCATCTTCTTATACAAGAATTAAATTATGCCCATGCCAGTTTCTGACCTTTGACACCCACCTAAAACAGTTAAGTTTCCAGAGTAGAAAGAAGGAATCTGTACTCTGGGAAAATGTCAGGACCATTTGACAAACAGCTAGATATTTTCAGGAACTGACTTTTGAGTCCAATTCCTGTATCATCTCTTATCTGGAAAAGAAATACGCTTCGTCAAGCTGATGAAAATTCCTCATCAGCATAAATTTCAGGAAAAATAAATGTGCTTGTCTGCATGTTCAAAGTCAAAGATGTACTAGTTATGTGGGTATGTGTGTAAGCTCCAATCAAACAGATTAATTCATGTCAACTAAAGTTTATTGTTTTACTGCCATGCAGCAAGGAATTACAGAGCTTGCCTAGAAAGGAAATCAGAAGGGACAAGTTGGCAGAAAAGTAAGAGGATGTTGAGTGCAACTCTCTTCATGGAGGCATCACAGTAATACTTCTATAAAGGCAGAAGTTTCTCCAGAGCACCGGATGAAGATTAGCAGAAGACCTTGCTCAGAGAGGACTATATGGAATCTAGACATAACTGAGAACAACTGAGGGAAGATGGTAGAAGGAGGATGAGAGGAATAGGACCAATCTTGTGTCTTGCTGTGGGAGGTTGAGAAGCATGGAATAGTTTGAGGACTCAGGCAAGTCATCTCTCTAAACTTTAAATTTCTTTCTATTAAAAAGAAACAAAGTGATGAAGCTGATGAAATATAGTTAGTGTAGAGTGAGAATCAAACAGAGAATGTGTGGTGTGGTCCTATATGCCCGAATATGCAATGCAGGTCAACCAGTGTGCATAGGGCCTGGAAGATGAAACATGGCGTTAGAAAGCCGACCTGGAGGGAAACTGCTTATAACTATGTGGACATGGAATGATGGATCTGGGACAACAAAGTGTGTAGAAAGGAATGCCTTTTGAGAAAGCCCAAACTGACTAAGAAGCAGGACCTTAGGGCTCAGTCACACGGAGGAGATGGCGACATGTTTGAATCCCCCCTCTTCCCACATGCTAAGACCTACTATCAGGCAATAGAGAAAGACTAGCCAGACTTCCACTCATGCTGCTGCCACCACAGGCTAGAAAATGATCTCATTAGGGACATAAGTTTTCTGCCCATGGCTGATGGCTCCTCTGCAAAACTGACACCACCAGGGCTCCTACAGTCCAAGAAGCTGTACCACTTCCTCCAGTGTTCAACAAGGCAGACCCAAGTGTTCCACAAGAGTCTTGGGGTAGGCTCCTCTGGTGACCATATGGAGAGGTTTTCATAAAACTACATCTGAGACCCAGGGTCAGGGAAACTAACAAAAAAAGGATTGAAAACTTTCCCACCAGCTGAGCAAGCTGCAGATCAAATCCACACGATCAATTGTGCAGACTTTCTGTCTATGGGACACATAAAAGGACAATAGATTTCCAATGAATGAAAATGTCCAGGCTCTGGCAACTCTAAGTACAAACAGGAGTTATCCCAGATTAGAGTCTGACCTGTCCCTACTTCAGATCCAGAGTTCAGTTCTCCCCACATTTGGGAGAGCTTTCTGGAGATTTGGAACTGTGCTGTGGCTCATGTTGAGACCAGAACACTGACAGCAGGGACCCTAGGTAACGTTCATTATATTTATGATGTTTCACTATGCTGTGTGGTCGGTTCACTCTTTTTGTCAGTTGTGGACTTTCCTGTTATTATTCTTTCTTATGTGGTGTGCTAAGTTTGTTTAAATCATATATTTATTTTTTGTATGTATATATTGTGTATTTGTTTTCCTGCTATCTGTGCCTTTTGTTGATGTTTCTTGTCATTTTTGTTTTAATAGGTATATGTTTCTATAGTAACTGTGATTTTCTGTTGTTCTGTGGAAAGATCTTGTCATTTTTGTTAGATTTGTTTTCTTTATTCTTCAGGTGGCACTCTGCTCTGGTGTTGTTTTATGTATTGCAAGTTATTTGCTTAGTTCTATTGTTGATTCTGTGTTCTTCCCTATTGTGATTATTGCTTGTGTTATTTTACTTGTTTTATTTTGGTTTCTTACCATTATTCTGTTTCTTTTAATCATCTGTCTAATTTCTTCCTATGTGATCTTGGTTCTCTGACCAGAAGTTTGGCTTGATCATCTAGGGTTTCAGCACTGTATTGAGGATCATAGACCACCAGAGAATTCCTGGCTCCAGTGAATATTAATTGGTGAGAGTCCCTATGAAGGCCTCCATCTGAAACTAACAATTCCACCCAAAAGCCTATACTATCCAGAGCTGATGCCTCACACCACTCAAAAAGCAAGGCAGAAACACAAGCCATATCATCCTCAGATGGGCTGCCTGAAGCCAGACTAAACCTGTGCATACCTGCAAAAGACACCACTGACATGGTCCTGCCATGAGAGAGAGAGGCCTCAGCTGTGGCCTCAAGAATATAGTTGCCAGGTCCTAAACCTCCAAGGACACACAACCACTGGACCACACTTATCCACTCAGAGCACAGACTGGAAGCAAGAACTACAACCCTGTACCCTGGGAAAAAAAGACTGTTAACACAGTGAGATAAACAAATGTGAAGACAGTAAAAAATATGTTGCAGGCAAAGAAACAATGTAAAATAACACAAGACATGATTAAAGAGGAAATAGAAAGTGTCACTGAAAAAGAAGTGAGAGTAACAATAGTAAAGATGATCAAACAACTCAGAAAATAAATGGAGATCATGCATGGAACATTTAAGAAGGGCGTGGAACAATGAAACAGCCACAACAAATGATTAACTGCACAATAACTGGCATAGGTGTACTGTGGGCTGATTCATGCTTTTGTACAGAAGAAGCCAGAACAACATTGGAAAATAATTATCTTCCAATTTAAAAATGAAGTATTAAAAGAAACACAAGCTTTAAATACCATAACAGACCTGACATTTTAATTGATACTTAAGTTGATTTCATGGAAAACCAGCAGAATGCAGTTTCTTCTCAAGGGCAAATGAAATATGTCCAGGATAAGTCACAAACTGGATCACAATTCAATCCTCAGTAAATTTAAGATAATCAAAATTGTATCAAGCATCTTTTTTTAACCACAATATTATGATTTACATGTCAGTTATGTGGGGACCAAAACAAAAACAAACAAACAAAAATATCAAGCAAAAAACCAAAAAACACCAATACATTGAGGCTCATGTATACACCTCTACATGGCTAAAAAATCAATGAAGAAATCAGAGAGAAGAAAAATATATGTGTGTGTGTCTGTGTGTGTGTTTATATTGATACAAACAAGTGACAATATAATGTGATTGCATAAAACTTATGAAACAGGAATAAACATTAAAAGTAAAGACTATAAAAAAGGCATGTCTTAAATAATCAACCTAACCTTACAACTAGAGCAATTAGACAAAGACAAAAAACATACAAAGTGAAAATCAGATTTGGTAAAAAAAAAAAAAAAACATCATAGAGAATAGAACAGGAAAAAAAAAAGATGAAAACAGTAGGAAATATCAATAATAATGAAAGAGGGAGCTAGGAGAGCATAAAGAAAATACATAAATCATGAGCCAGACTCATCAACAAAAAAGGGAGAACACTCAAATCAGTACTGTTAGACATGAGAGAGGAGACGTCATAAGTGACACCACAGGAATATCACAGGATCATAAGAGACTACAACAAACATCTTTAAGCCAATAAATGTAGAATCTAGGAGCCCCAGACAAATTCTTGGAAACTCAACTAGAGGAAAGAGAAAGTATGAACATAGGTTTACGAGCACTAATATTGAAAGTTTAATGAAAAATTTTCCCGTTAACAAAATTCAAGGTCAGGATGGCCTCACAGATAAGTTTTATGAGTCATTAAGAGAAATGTTAACACAGACACTTCTGAAAATCTTTCAAAATACTACAGTAGTAGGCAAACCCGCAAACTCATCCTATGAGTACAGCATCAACCTGATATCAAAGTTAAAGAAAACACAGAAAAGGAAAATCATAGACCAATATCTGTGCATGCAAGAGCAGTGACTGCATGGCACAGGAACGGCACACATGCAGTAACAGCTAATAGGAGAGACCCCAAGTCCAAGGTGAGGAGCTGTGGCTTACCCCATATCCAAGGTGAAGATCAGTGGGTGAGAGGTGCTACCCCATGTCCACAGTCAGAAAAGGTGGCTGTGAGGAGATACTCTACGTACAAGGAGAGGAGAAGTGGCCAGGAAGAGATACCCCACATCCAAGGTAAGAGAAACCCAAGTAAGACAGTAGGCACTGAGACAGGGCATCAGAGGGCAGACAGACTGAAACCACAATCACAGAAAACTAGCCAATCTGATAACAAGGGCCACAGCCTTTTCTAACTCAGTGAAACCATGATGTGTGGGGCCACCCAAGACAGATGGGTCATGGTGGAGAGGTCTGACAGAATGTGGTCCACTGGAGAAGGGAATGGCAAACCACTTCAGTATTCTTACCTTGAGAACCACATGAACAGTATGAAAAAGCAAAAAGATAGGACACTGAAAGATGAACTCCCCAGGTTGGTAGGTGTGTGGAGAAATAACTCCAGAAAGAATGAAGGGACAGAACGACAGCAAAATCAACACCCAGCTGTGGATATGACTGGTGATGGAAGCAAGATCTGATGCTGTAAAGAGCAATACTGCATAGGAACCTGGAAAGTTAGGTCCATGAATCAAGGCAAATTGGAAGTGGTCAAACAGGAGATGGCAAGAGTGAATGTCGACATTCTAGGAATCATCGAACTAAAATGGACTGGAATGGGTGAATTTAACTCAGATGACCATTAAATCTACTACTGTGGGCAGGAATCCCTTAGAAGAAATGGAGTAGCCTTCTACAACTAACACCCAAAAAAGATGTCCTTTTCATTATAGGGGACTGGAATGCAAAAGTAGGAAGTCAAGAAACACCTGGAATAACAGGCAAATTTGGCCTTGGAGTTCAGAACGAAGCAGGGCAAAGGCTAATAGAGTTTTGCCAAGAGAATGCACTTGTCATAGCAAATACCCTCTTCCAACAACAGAAGAGAAGACTCTACACATGGACATCAGAAGATGGTCAATACCAGAATCAGACTTATATTCTTTGCATCCAAGATGGAGAAGCTCTATACAGTCAGCAAAATAAACTGGGAGCTGACTGTGGCTCAGATCATGAACTACTCATTGCCAAATTGAGAAGGAAATTGGAGAAAGTGGGGAAAACCACTAGACCATTCAGGTATGACCTAAATCAAATACCTTTTGATTATGCAGTGGAAGTGAGAAATAGATTTAAGGGAGTAGATATGATGGACAGAGTGCCTGAAGAACTATGGATGAGGATCATGACATCTTACAGGAGACAGGGATCAAGACCATACCCAAGAGAAAGAAATGTGAAAAAGCAAAATGGCTGCCTGAGGAGACTTTACAAATAACTGCGAAAAGAAGAGAAGTGAGAAGCAAAGGGAAAAAGTAAAGATATACCTATTTGAATGCAGAGTTCCAAAGAATAGCAAGGAGAGATAAAAAGCCATCCTCAGTGATCAATGCAAACAAATAGAGGAAAACAATAGAATGGGAAAGACTAGAAATCTCTTCAAGAAAATTAGAGATACCAAGGGAACATTTCATGCATAGATGGGCTCAATAAAGGACAGAAATGGTATGAATCCGACAGAAGCAGAAGATATTAAGAAGAGGTGGCAGGAATACATAGAAGAACTGTACAAAAAAGATCTTCATGACCCAGATAATCACAATTGTGTGATCACTCACCTAGTGCCAGACACCCGGGAATGTGAAGTCAAGTGGGCCTTAGAAAGCACAACTATGAACAAAGCTAGTGGAGGTGATGGAATTCCAGTCGAGCTATTTCAAATCCTAAAAGATGGTGCTGTGAAAGTGATGCACTCAATATGCCAGCAAATTTGGACAAGCCAGCAGTGGCCACAAGACTGGAAAATGTGTTTTCTGTCCAATCCCAAAGAAAGGCAACACCAAAGAATGCTCAAACTACTGCAAAATTGCACTCGTCGGACACAATAGTAAAGTAAAGCTCAAATTTCTCCAAGCCCGGCTTCAGCAATATGTGAACCGTGAACTTCCAGATGTTCAAGCTGGTTATAGAAAAGGCAGAGGAACCAGAGGTCAAATTGCCGACATCTGCTGGATCATCGGAAAAGCAAGAGAGTTCCAGACAACATCTATTTCTGCTTTATTGACTATGCCAAAGCCTTTGATTATGTGGATCATAAAAACTGTGGAAAATTCTGAAAGAGGTGGGAATACCAGACCACCTGACCTGCCTCTGGAGATACCAGAATGCAGGTCAGGAAGCAACAGTTAGAACTGGTCATGGAACAACAGGCTGGTTCTAAATAGGAAAAGGAGTTTATCAAGGCAGTATATTTTCACCCTGCTTATTTAACTTTAATGCAGAATACATCACAAGAAAGGCTGGGCTGGAAGAAGCACAAGCTGGAATCAAGATTGCCGGGAGAAATATCAATAACCTCAGATAGGCAGATGACACCAACCTTACGGCAGAAAGTGAAGAAGAACTAAAGAACCTCTTGATGAAAGTGAACGAGGAGAGTGAAAAAATTGGCTTAAAGCTCGACATTCAGAAAACTAACATCATGGCATCTGGCCATCACTTCATGGCCAATAGATGGGGAAAGAGTGGAAACAGTAGCTGGCTTTATACATTGGGGCTCCACAATCACTACAGATGGTGGTTGCAGCCATGAAATTAAAAGACTGTTACACCTTGGAAGGAAAGTTATGACCAACCTAGACAGCATATTAAAAAACAGAGACTATTTTTGTGTATGGTGTTAGAAAGTGTTCTAGTTTCATTCTTTTACAAGTGGTTGACCAGTTTTCCCAGCACCACTTGTTAAAGAGGTTGCCTTTTTTCCATTGTATATTCTTGCCTCCTTTCTCAAAGATAAGGTGTCCATAGGTACGTGGATTTATTTCTGGGCTTTCTATTTTGTTCCATTGATCTATATTTCTGTCTTTGTGCCAGTACCATAGTGTCTTGAGGACTGTAGCTTTGTAGTAGAGCCTGAAGTCAGGCAGGTTGATTTGTCCAGTTCCATTCTTCTTTCTCAAGATTGCTTTGGCTATTCAAGGTTTTTTTGTATTTCCATACAAATTGTGAAATTATTTGTTCTAGTTCTGCAAAGAATACCGTTGGTAGCTTGATAGGGATTGCATTGAATCTATAGATTGCTTTGGGTAGTATACTCATTTTCACAATATTGAATCTTCCAATCCATGAACACGATATATACTCAAACTGGATTAAAGATATAAATGTAAGACCAGAAACTATAAAACTCCTAAAGGAGAACATAGGCAAAACCCTCTCTGACATAAATCACAGCAAGATCCTCTATGACCCACCTCCCAGAATATTGGAAATAAAATAAAAAATAAACAAATGGGACTTAATTAAACTTAAAAGCTTATGCACAACAAAGGAAACTATAAGCACGGTGAAAACACAGACTTCAGAATGGGAGAAGATAATAACAAATGAAGAAATAGACAAAGATTTAATCTCAAAAATATACAAGCAACTCCTGCAGCTCAATTCCAGAAAAAGAAATGACCCAATCAAAAAATGGGCCAAAGATCTAAAGAGACATTTCTCCAAAGAAGACATACAGATGGCTAACAAACACATGAAAAGATGCTCAACATAACTCGTTATCAGAGAAATGCAAATCAAAACCACAATGAGGTACCATTACATGCCAGTCAGAATGGCTGCTATCCAAAAGTCTACAAGCAATAAATGCTGGAGAGGGTGTGGAGAAAAGGGAACCCTCTTTCACTGTTGGTGGGAATGCAAACTAGTACAGCCATTATGGAGAACAGTGTGGAGATTTCTTAAAAGCTGGAAATAGAACTGCCATATGACCCAGCAATCCCACTTCTGGACATACACACTGAGGAAACCAGATCTGAAAGAGACACGTGCACCCCAATGTTCATGGCAGCACTGTTTATAATAGCCATGACATGGAAGCAACCTAGATACCCATCAGCAGACAAATGGATAAGGAAGCTGTGGTACATATACACCATGGAATACTACTCAGCCATTAAAAAGAATTCATTTGAATCAGTTCTAATGAGATGGATGAAACTGGAGCCCATTATACCGAGTGAAGTATACTAATGCATATATATGGAATTTAGAAAAATGGTAACGATAACCCTATATGCAAAACAGAAAAAGAGACACAGATATACAGAACAGAGTTTTGGACTCTGTGGGAGAAGGCGAGAGTGGGATATTCTGAAAGAATAGCATTGAATGAAGTATACTATCAAGGGTGAAACAGATCACCAGCCCAGGTTGGATGCATGAGACAAGTGCTCAGAGCTGGTGCACCGGGAAGACCCAGAGAGATGGGTTGGAGAGGGAGGTGGGAGGCGGGATCGGGATGGGGAACACATGTAAATCCATGGCTGATTCAAGTAAATGTATGACAAAACCACTGCAATATTGTAAAGTAATTAGCCTCCAACTAATAAAAATAAATGGAAAAAAAGTAAAAAGCAGAGACATGACTTTGCCAATCAGTTTCCGTCTAGTCAAGGCTATGGTTTTTCCCATAGTCATTTATGGGTGTGAGAGTTGCCCTATATACTTAGCACCGAACAATTGATGCTTTTAAACTGTTGTGTTGGAGAAGACTCTTGAGAGTCCCTTGGACTGCAAGGAGATCCAGCTAGTCATCCTAAAGGTGATCAAATCTGGGTGTTCATTGGAAGGACTGATGTAGCTGAAACTCCAGTATTTTGGCTACCTGATTTGAAGGGCTGACTCATTTGAAAAGATCTTGATCCTGGGAAAAATTGAGATTAGGGGCAGAAGTGGATAACAGAAGATGAAATGGTTGGATGGCATCACCTACCCAATGGACATGAGTTTGGGTAGGCTCAGGGAGTTGATGATGGACAGGGTGGCCTGGCGTTCTTGAGTTCGTGGAGTCAAAAAGAATTGGACATGACTGAGGGACTGAACTGTACTGATACTGGAATTGTCTTGTGGTTTTCCCTACTTTCTTCAACTTAAGTCTGAATTTGGCAGTAAGGAGTTTATGATCTGAGCCACAGTATGGCCCCCATCTTGTTTTTGCTGACTGTATAGAGCTTCTCCATCTTTGGCTGCATGAAATATAATCAATCTACTTTTGCTGTGGACCGTCTGGTGATGTCCACCTGTAGAGTCTTCTCTTGTGTTGTTGGAAGAGGGTGTTTGCTATAACCAGTGAATTCTCTTGGCAGAACTATATTGGCTTTTGCCCTGCTTCATTCTGTACTCCAAGGACTAATTTCCCTGTTACTCTAAGTGTTTCTTGACTTTCTACTTTTGTATTCACGTCCCCTGTAATGAAAATGACATCTTTTCTGGGTGTTAATTCTACTAGGTCTTGTACGTCTGCATAGAACCATTCAACTTCAGCTTCTTCAGCATTACTGGTCTGGGTATAGACTTGGAATACCATGATATTGAACGGTTGGCCTTGGAAATGAATGGAGATCATTCTGTCGTTTTTGAGATAGTATCCAAGGACTGCATTTCAGACTCTTTTGTTGACTATGATGGATACTCCATCTCTTCTAAGGTATTCCTGCTCACAGTAGTAGATATAATGGTCATCTGAGTTAAATTCACCCATTCTAGTCCATCTTAGTTTGCTGACTCCTAGAATGTTGATGGTCAGTTTTGCTATCTCCTGTTTGACCACTTCCAATTTGCCTTGATACATGGGCCTAACATTTCAGGTTCCTATGCAATATTGCTCTTTATAGTATTGGAACTTGCTTCCATCATCAGTCACATCCACAGCTGGGTGTTGTTTTTGCTTTGGCTCCTTCTCTTCATTCTTTCTGGAGTTATTTCGACACTGATCTCCAGTAGCATTTTGGACACCTACCGACCTGGGGAGTACATCTTTCAGTGTCCTATATTTTTTTCTTTTAATGTTATTCATGGGCTTCTCAAGGCAGGAATACTGAAATGGTTTGTCATTCCCTTCTCCAGTGGACCACATTTTGTCAGAACTCTCCACCATGACTGAGAGGAGAAGGGGACGATAGAGGATAAGATGGTTGAATGGCATCAGCGACTCAATGGATGTGAGTCTGAGCAAGCTACAGGAGTTGCTCATGGACAGGGAGGCCTGATGTGCTGCATTGTATGGGGTCACAAAGAGTCCGATTCAGTCACATGACTGAGTGACTGAACTGAACTGAACTGAACTGAACTGTGGGTTCTTATCTTTTTCCTTTGCCTGCAAAGTATTTCTCTGGTTTCACATTTCTTTATCTTAGAATGTAATTGTCCTTTCTCCCCAGGGTGCAGGGCTGTAGTTCTTACTTCCGGTCTGTATGCCAAGTGAATAAGTTGTGGTTCAGTGGCTTGTGTGGCTTTGAAGGGAGAGGGAATGGAAGCTATGTTATGGTGGCCACAGCTGAGGCTTCTCTCTATATTTGCAGAACCATGTCAGTTGGTTTCTTTTGCAGGTGTGTATGGGATTAGTCTGACATTAGGCAGCCTGTCTGCTAATGATTCAGCTTATGTTTCTATCTTGCTTGTTGTGTGGCGTGAGGCATTCACTCTGGGTAGGGCAGACAATTGGGAAAAATTGGATCTTAGATTCAGGTTCAGACCTTGATGGGGACTCTGATCATATAATATTCACTAGAGCCAGGTATTCTCTGGTGGTCCATCATCCTGGACTCAGTGCTGACACCCTAGAAGGTCAGGCCCAACTTCTGGTCAAAGAAACAAGATCCCAGTGTAAGAGATTAGAGAGAGAAGGGATAAAAGGAAAACACAGTTGGTAAGAAAACAAAATCAGGAAAAATAAGACAAACAATATTTACAATAGTGAAGAAGACAGAATCAACAAGAGAACTTACCTAATAAGTCAAAAGTCCAAATAATATCAACAGAACAGAGCGCCACCTGAAAGATAAAGAAGACCAATCTGTCAAAAATGATAAGAGCCTCCTCACAAAACAACATCAAATCACAGTTAATATAGAAATATATATCTATTAAAGGAAGAGAAAAGCATCAACAAAAAGGCACAGAAAGTAGGAAAACAAGGTAAATTCAAAATGTATATATACAAAAGTAAAAATATGATTTAAAGTCTTAAAAGACCAAATAAGTAAGAATAATAACAAGAAAGACTACAACTGAGAAAAAGAGTGATTCGACAACAGAACACATCAAAACATTTTAATTATAATAAATGCTACCAAGGGCCTCAGCTCTCAGTGTACTACTGGTCCTCAAGATAAACTACAGCGAAGCTTCACGTCTCCAGGAAGCTCTCCTATGTTGGGAAGATCTGAACACTGGATATGCTATAGGGATAGCTCAGACTCTAATCTGGTTTAAGCACTATGTGTTTTTAGAGCAGCCAGAGCCTGGGCATTTTCTGTTGTGGGAACTCCAACTGTCCTTATATGTATTCCATAGATAGAGTCTGTGTAGTTGATCGTGTGGATTTAATCTGTAGCTTGTTCAGCTGGTGGGAAAAGTTTCAATTCTCTTCCTTAGTGACCCTGCCCCTGGGTCTCAAATGTAATTTTATCACTACCTCTATATGTGGTCACTAAAGGAGTCTTCCCAAGACTCTTATGGAACACTTGTATCTGCCTTGGTGAGCACAGGTGGAGGTGGTACATCTACTTGGACAGCAGGATTCCTGGTGCTACCAGTTGTACAGAGGAGCCAGCAGCCATGGGCAAAATGGGATCCTTTTCTAGCCTCTGGAGGCATGAGTGTGAGTGGTAGTTCTGGCTAGCCTTTCTCTATCCCTGCTAGTAAGTCTGAGAATGTGGGAACAAGGGGGATACAATGGTGTCTCCACATGCTGTGTCTGACTCAGCACTAAGGTCCTGCTTCTTTGGTAGTTTGGGATTCCTTGAAAGGCATTCCCTGCAACCCCTGTCCTCCTCCCTGCTCCATCAGTACATCTCCACATAGTCAACTGCAGTTCTCTCCCAGGATGATTCTCTAAATCCCATATTCCAGCTTCCAGGCCCCATGCACACTGGTTGACCTGCATTGCAGTTAGTGACATGTAGGGCCACACCACACATTCTCAGTGTGATTCTCACTGTATACTAACTATGTTTCATCTGCCTCTTCACCTGGTTTCCTTTAAGTCCAAAGTAATTTGCCTTTAGTAATTTACCTTTAGTTGTCTTGCCTGGATCCTAAATCTCTTCCCTGCTTCTCCATCTCCCACCCCATGGCACACGTTTGGTCCTGTTTCCTCTTGTCCTCATTTTCCCATTTTAACTCAGTTCTTCCCAGTTATGTCTAATAGCCACACGGGCCTCTATGTTGACCAAGGTTTTCTCTTGTATTCAGCTGATGCTTTTGCTGAACTGTTGCCTCTGTAGAAGTATTATTTGTGATTCATTCATGGAAAGAGATGCACTCAACGTCCTCCTACCATTCTGCCAATTTGGAACTTCTGATTTTTTCCAGGCAAGTTCTGTAATCCTTTATTGAATGACAATAAAACAGCAAACTTAAGTTGACATCAATTAATATGTTTGATGGTAGGTTACATGCATACCCACATAACTGGTAAGTCTTTGACTTCCAACATGCAATCAAGCACATTTTCCCCCGAAATTTCTGCTAATGAGGAATTGTCCTCAACATGAAAAAATATAGTTTTATCCCAGTTTAGAGATGATATAAAAATCTGGCCCCAAAGGACAGTTCCTGAAAGTGTCTAGCTATTTGCAGAACTGTCCTGACAGTTCAGCTCCCTCATTTCTGCTCACAAAACTTAACTGTTTTCACTGGGAAATCAAATGTCAAAGACTAGCATGGGCATAAATTAATTGTTGTAGAGATAGATGGCAATTGCTCAGGAAACCCCCATTTAGTAGTTGATTACTTGAAAAAGATAGAGAAACAAACAACCAACCAAAACAAAGCAAAACAGAAAGAAAAAGAAGGCTTATGTACTTGGTAAAACGTAGTTGGTATTTCAACTATAGAAAAAGCATGGGAAATCAATAAAATCATCTCCATTTGCTTCATTGTCACTGCTAATGGTTTGGAAAGTGTGGTTCACTACAAATTGTGGAAAATTCTAAAAGACACAGGAATGCCATTCCACCATACCTGTCTCCTGTGAAACGAGTATTCAGGTCAAGCCATAAGAATTACATTCGAATACGGAAAAATGAACTTGTTCAAAATTTAAAAAGACATGCATCAATGCTATATACTGTCACCTAGCTTATTTAACTTCTGTGCAGAGTACATCAAGGAAACTAACATGCTGGATGAGTCTCAAGCTGGAAACAAAATTTCTGTAAGAAATTTGAAGTAACCTTAGTTCTACAGATGACACAACCCAAATGGCAGAAAGACACTTGCCCCTTGGATGAAAAGCTATGACCAATGAGGACACAAGTTAAAAAGCAGAGTCATCAATGATAAAGGTCCAAATAGTCAAAGCTATGGTTTTTCGAGAAGTCATGTATGGAGCTGAAGGATGGACCACAAGAACTGAGTGCCAAATCATTGAGGTTTTGCAACTGTGAGGCTGGAGAAGACTCTTGAGAGTCCTGTGGACAGCAGAGGTATCAAACAACTCAATCAAGAAAGAAATCAACTGGGACTCTTTGCAGAGGGACTGATGCTGAACTTGAAGAGCCAATAGTTTGGCCATCTGAATCCAAGAGCCAAATCACTGGGAAAGACCCTGAAGCTGGGAAAATTTAGTGCAGGAGGAGAAGGGAACCAAAGAGGACAGTTCAGTTCAGTTCAGTTCAGTCGCTCAGTCATGTCCAACTCTTTGCGACCCCATGGACAGCAACACGCCAGGCCTCCCTGCCCTTCACCAACTTGCAGAATTTATTCAACGTCATGCCCACTGAGTCAGGGATGCCACAAAATGATCTCATCCTCTGTCATCCCCTTCTCCTCCCACCTTGAATCTTTCCCAGTATCAGGGTGTTTTCATATGAGTCAATTCTTTGCATCAGGTGGCCAAAGTATTGGAGTTTCAGTTCCGACATCAGTCCTTCCAATGAACACTCAGGACTGATTTCCTTTAGTATGGACTGGTTGGATCTCCTTGCACTCCAAGCGACTCTCAAGAGTCTTCTCCAACACCACCATTCAAAAGCATCAATTCTTCAGCACTCAGCTCTCTTTGTAGTCCAACTCTCATGTCCATACATGACTACTGGAAAAACAATAGCCTTGACTAAATGAATATCTGTTGGCTGACTTGAGGAAGAAGTTTGCCGTGAGAAAAAACATAGCATTCTGAACAAAGGAAAGAGTCTAACCAAGAATCAGAAGCATGAAATAGACTCACAGGTTCATGCAAATACAAGGTGGGGAAACAGCATATAAGGTGGGGGTGCAACCAGGCAGGACAAGGAAGGGCCAGGTTTCTGGAACCTCACATGCCCTGGTCAGGTATTTAGATTTCAGCCTGTAGGTTAATGCTTGCACTGACCTTCATTTCTCATATAAATCACTTAATGGGCTTCCCTGTTGGTTCAGCAGTAAAAAATCGCCTGCACGCAGGAGCCACAGGAGACCCAGGTTGATCCCTGGTTCAGAAAGATCCCCAGGAGGAGGAAATGGAAACCCACTCCAGTACTCTTGCCTGTAGAATCCCATGGGCAGAGGAGCCTAGCAGGCTGCAATCTATGGGGTCACAAAGAGTTGGACACAACTGAAGCGAGTTAGCATGCATGCACACATAACACTTAACAGAACGTGTAATGGTGTCATAAACATTTTAAGATAGATACCAAGCAGGTTTCTGGTGTGTAACCACGTGTATCTAGTGAGAAAGCCTCATGTGAATGGAGCGAGGTCTTAGGTGGCCAAGCCACTGAGAAACGCTGATCCAGTTGCATGGATGTGACTGTGGATGGTATTTACAGAGTCTCCAACTGTGGAAATGAAAATAGAGAAATGGTGTTAAGCCTGAAATAAAACTCCTTTAACTCTACTCTCTCATTCATTTAGAGTCTAGTTTTTTATAGACTGACTTTATATTGGGAAGTTATAAACTACACTTTAAATTTAGAAAGTGAGCTTATACTAACAAAATACAGCTATTGACTATTTGACTCATGGGAGTTCAATGTTGCCTTCTATTTTATTTATTTATTTATTTTTTATTAGTTGGAGGCCAATCACTTCACAACATTTCAGTGGGTTTTGTCATACATTGATATGAATCTGCCATGGATTAACACGTATTCCCCATCCCAATCCCTGCTCCCACCTCCCTCTCCACCCGATTCCCCCGGGTCCCCCCAGTGCACCAGGCTGGAGCACTTGTCTCATGCATCCCACCTGGGCTGGTGATCTGTTTCACCATAGATAGTATACATGCTATTCTTTTGAAATATCCCACCCTCACATTCTCCCACAGAGTCCAAAAGTCTGTTCTGTATTTCTGTGTCTCTCTTTCTGTTTTGCATATAGGGTTATCGTTACCACCTTTCTAAATTCCATATATATGTGTTAGTATGCTGTAATGTTCTTTATCTTTCTGGCTTACTTCACTCTGTATAAGGGGCTCCAGCTTCATCCATCTCATTAGGACTGGTTCAAATGAATTCTTTTTAATGGCTGAGTAATATTCCATGGTGTATATGTACCACAGCTTCCTTATCCATTCATCTGCTGATGGGCATCTAGGTTGCTTCCATGTCCTGGCTATTATAAACAGTGCTGCGATGAACATTGGGGTGCACGTGTCTCTTTCAGATCTGGTTTCCTCAGTGTGTATGCCCAGAAGTGGGATTGCTGGGTCATATGGCAGTTCTATTTCTAGTTTTTTAAGAAATCTCCACACTGTTTTCCATAGCGGCTGTACTAGTTTCCATTCCCACCAACAGTGTAAGAGGGTTCCCTTTTCTCCACACCCTCTCCAGCATTTATTGCTTGTACACTTTTGGATAGCAGCCATCCTGACTGGCATGTAATGGTACCTCATTTTGGTTTTGATTTGCATTTCTCTGATAACGAGTGATGTTGAGCATCTTTTCATGTTTTTGATAGCCATCTGTATGTCTTCTTTGGAGAAATGTCTGTTTAGTTCTTTGGCCCATTTTTTGATTGGGTCATTTATTTTTCTGGAATTGAGCTGCAGGTGTTGCTTATATATTTTTGAGATTAATCCTTTGTCTCTTTCTTCATTTGCTATTATTTTCTCCCTATCTGAGGGCTGTCTCTTGTGGGATAATTGAGGGCTTGCAAGATAGAATGCAGTCCACCTGACTAGAAACCTGAGACCTGGCTGGGCTATCTCCCAGGAGAGTCACAGCACCCTCACACCCCACACTGAGCCCCTGCAGATGTGTTTCGACCTTGCCCTCACGGGTCCACACAGCTCAGTTAAGAGCAGCAACGAGGGACACTAAGAGCATGAGAGCGTTCCTGCCTACAGAGCTTGTGTCTGCAGGAAGACACTTTGAACGGAAAGGTCCCTCCTGGAGTCAGAGCTATACCACCCTGTGTGCAGGGCCGGGAGAAGCCTGAGGGATTCCCCAAATCTGTGCCCGGGATGTTGGTGGAACCAATGCTGGAATTAGATGGTGCCCCTGACCTCGGGGAAGCTACAGACTCTGGAGGCTCCCCCTGACCAAAATGCATGGATTCAAAACCTGCACACTACTCTAAAAGTCAGGTGGTCACCCTCTCCCTTCCCACCAGCAAAGCCCCCAGCCGTGTGACAGACTAAGGCACCCAGGCACCCAATCCCTTCACCCACAAACATGTGGCCCATAGGATAGAGCCAGGACCAGAGTCTGTCTTTCATTCACGCCCGTGAAGTCCAGGTGCCCATTACAGTGCGTTTGTCACCTCTTGTGCACTGGGGAAACTGATCTCATTGCTCATGACTTCCCACGAAAATCTCCTTTGCAGACCTGAGTTCAATGAGCCCCAGTGAAGCCCCAGACACAAGAGGACACTGCAGCCCTGCACTTTAGCTCCTCTTCCTAGAAGCCCTGCAGGGTCAGATTTCCAGTGATTCACTGTGTGCATTCTGGTGTGTCCTCTGAAACCAGTGTCCAAACTGCCTCATCTGAATATGTCAGACCACCCAGTGGACCCTGGGGACTGACCCATCCACTGTGGGCAAGAAGTCTTTCTGTGATGTCTCCTATGTGCCAGACATGGGCTGAATACTGGACATGCAGATGTGAGCAAGGCAAAGGCTGCCCTCAAGTAGCCCAGCATCTTCCAATTTACCAGCTGGCCACGGGGTAAAGGAGCACAGAGGGGAACCCCTTGTCAAGCACCTCTGCTGGAGGTGGGCTACCTGCACTCTTGGTTCTGATGACTGGCAACATCGATATACATGGTAGTCAGTTAATGATGGCTGTTAAGTTTCCAAGCTAAGCAACAAATAGGCTCAAAGGACCAAAGGTTATCACTGAACATACCTGTGGGAAAAGTACATTTCATTATTTTATGGGTGCAATAACAGTCCAGGTGGCCTTCAGGACTGGCTGAAATGGCTGTGGATGATCTGGGATGGGGTCTCGACCTTCAGAAGCCAAGTTCACCTGTCTGTAGGTGGGAGAGCTCCAACAAGACTTGAGTCTATGCTCTTAATGAACTCCTGTCTATGCTGTGAACATGGGATCATGATGTCTAGGGCCAAGAGGTAAAATCTGATCTGTTAACTGTATAAAAGATCATCATTTCTGGAACCTCAAACCTGGATGAAGTCAAGTGTCAATTGCTCGGTTGTGTCCGACTCTTTGTGACAAATGGACTGTAGCCCACCAGGTTCCTCTGTCCATGGAATTCTCCAGGCAAGAATACTGGAGTGAGTTGCCATGCCCTTCTCTAGGGGATCTTCCCAACCCAGGGATTGAACCCATGTTTCTTAAGTTTCCTGCATAGCAGGTGGATTCTTTACCACTAGCATCACTTGGGAAGCCCCTATGTATGAGGCACATGGCACATTCTAGGCTTTTTGTTTGTATCACCATTTGGTTCCAGAACAACTCTTTAAGGGGAAGATGCCAGTGACCAGCTAATAAAGGTAACCTGCAGAACTAAACTCAGCTAGCCAGTGTTGCTGCTAAGATGAACGCTAAGGTTCACTGCCCTTTATAACTAAGAAATATATGTATATGAGCAGCCACATGGATGGACTGTGTCTGCTGTCAGTCCTGGCAATACCATAGGCAATTCTGAACCTCAGTTACTCATCTGTGAAATGGGTATATTGTACCTTCTTCACAGGGTTATTTTAAAGACAAAAGGAGTCACCACATGTAAAACACGTAGAACAATGCCTGACATGGTGATCATGGTGTAATTATGTCATTGTTGCTATTATTATTATTATTATCACACTGGTACTACCCAAGAGGGAATAGTCAGGGAAATCATCATAGAGAAGATGCTGGAACTGAGCCTTACAGGCAATACAGAGGTTTAAAGGAGACTAGGTAGGCAGGGCATCGAGGAGGAGGAGGGGTGAGCAGGCACAAAGATGTGGAACAACACAGCTTCTCTTCTAAAGAACAAGGTGTTTGGGAGGTGTGTGTTGGGTGATAGGAGACAGTCTGAACAGGTCTTTGATTTTGTGCCAAGGGTTTCAACTTTGTCATGTGGGGAATGGAGAGCGACTTGAGGGTACTAACCAGAAGAGGGCCAATGTCAAAACTGTGTGGGAATCCTTGGGCGGAGGTGAGGAGGGCAGTGCTGAAAGTGTTACCATGGCAATGGGAGGTGGCGGGAGATGCTTTAGCAGGTGCAGTTGAGGAGACCTGCTGAGGAATCAGATACGGCAGTTTGAGAGAGTTGAGTGTGGAATTACTTCCCTTTAAAAGAAGTGGTCTGCTTGTGCTACATCCTTGAGTCCAAAAGGAAAAGCAGGGAGCTCTGTATCCCCCAAGTGTCAGGATCCATAGGGGATGAGCTCCTGGTCACCCCAGTACCCCACAGTCAGGTGGCACCCCCACCTCAAAGATCCTGCACCAGGAACTGAGGCCTCAGTCCTTGGTTGGCAAGTCACTCCTGCTTACATTCAGTGGACTGACCATGAGGGGCGAGGGGAAGTGACACAGACTGGTGGTCAGCAGGGGGCAGAAGCAGGCAGACCGACGGGCACATTAGGATCCCACCAGCCAGAGTCCTCCAGTCTGAGTCAAGATTTGATCAAGTTGAAAAAGACAGAAGACTTAAAGTATAGCGTGTCCTCATTGGGATTATAATAAAAGTCTCATTTCTTTGCATTCTGTAATGTTTACATCCAAATAAATATCCTTCTCAGGAAGCTGCACAGCTTGTTCTGATGAGAGGACATTGCTCAGAGAATTTAGGATATTCCTTGCAGTATGACCTTCTTGGACCAGGCTCCCAAGGAATCTGTAGTTCTTCCCTGAATAGTAGACTTGATTGTTGACAGCTATTGTAGTCACCAAACTTACCATAGCTTTGTTACAAAATGTAGCTCTAAGTGATCTTTTGCACTTTTTAAAACTCAGAGCTAACATCTAAAAAAGGTAATTGGCAACTTTGAGGTTATTCAAGAGAACAGGCTGCAGCCTCTGAACCTCACAATTTCCCAAGGCATACATCCTGACAATGAATACTCTGTCCTTCATTTATTCAGCAAATATCCACTGACCACTTACTGTGAATAAGACACTGTACATTTTCCTTTATGAAACAGAGTTGTATAAAATGGGTTCCTAAGCTCCACATATATTTGGAAAGATAAGACATGAGTGTATCATTAAAATTCCAATCAGAACTTTATGACCTTGGTTAAAATTCATCACAGAATTATGAGATCACAATACCAGCAGATAATAAGAAGTATTATCACAAGTGTGAGAGACAGGACAATATAGGAACTGTGGGATCCTCTGGATCCCACCCTGATCCAGATCCAGCTTGAACACTCACTGTGATGAATGCAACAGCCAGTGTATGTTTCACTATTTCCTTGTAATTTGCCTAACCTCACAAAACTGATAAAACTAAGCTCCTTTCTTCACATTCCTACTTTGTATTCTGTGATTATGCTAAACATCTAAAAACTTCACCCAGGGTGATACATATGGGGCATAAACATTTTGCTATAGCTCAAAGGCAGAAGAGAAGTGAAAGGCAAAGGAGGAAAGGAAAGAGATACCCATCTGAGTGCAGAGTTCCAGAGACTAGCAAAGAGAGGTAAGAAAACCTTCCTAGGAGTACAATGCAAAGAAATAGAGGAAAATAATAGAATGGGAAAGACCAGAGATCTTTGCATGAAAATTAGAGCTACCAAGGGAACAATTCATGCAAATATAGCCACAATAAAGAAAGACATGGTATGGATATAAAAGAAGCAGAAGATATTCAGAAGAGGTGGCAACAATACATAGAAGAACTATACATAAAAGATATTCATGACCCGGATAACTACCATGGTGTGATCACTCACCTGTGGCCAGACATCCTGGAATGTGAAGTCCAGTGGGCCTTAGGAAGCATCACTAGGAACTAAGCTAGAGGAGGTGACAGAATTCCAGCTGAGCTATGTCAAATCCTAAAATATGATGCTGTAAAAGTGCTGCACTCAATATGCCAGCAAATTTGGAAAACTCAGCAGTGGCCACAGGACTGGAAAATGTCAGTTTTCACTCCAATCCCAAGACAATGCAAAAGAATGTTCAAACTACCTCACAATTGCATGCATTTCACATGCTAGCAAGGTCATGCTCAAAATCCTCCAAGCTAGGCTTTAACAGTACCCAGACTGAGAACATCCAGATGTCCAAGCTGGATTTAGAAAAGGCAGAGGAATCAGAGATCAAATTGCCAACATCCACTGGATCATCAAAAAAGCAAGAGAATTCCAGAAAAATATCTACGTGTGCTTTATTGACTATGCCCAAGCATTTGACTGTGTGGATCACAACAAACTGGAAAATTCTGAAAGAGATGGGAATACCAGACCACCTTACCTGCCTCCTGTGAAATCTGAATGCAGGACAAAAGCCAACAGTTAGAACGAGGCATGGAACAATGGACTGGTTCCAAATTGGGAAAGGAGTACATCAAGGCTGTATATTGTCACCCTTTTTATTAAACTTATATGTAGAGTGCATCATGAGAAAAGCTGAGCTGGATGAAGCACAAGCTGGAATCAAGATTGCCGGGAGAGATACCAATAACCTCAGATATGCAGATGACACCACTCTTTCGGCAGAAAGCAGAGAGAAACTAAAGAGTCTCTTGATGAACGTGGAAGAGGAGACTGAAAAAGTTGGCTTAAAACTCAACTGCCATAAAACAACTAGTACAGCCGCTATGCAGAACAGTGTGGAGATTTCTTAAAAAACTGGAAATAGAATTGCCATATGACCCAGCAATCCCACTTCTTGGCATACACACTGAGGAAACCAGATCTGAAAGAGACACGTGCACCCCAATGTTCATCGCAGCACTGTTTATAATAGCCAGGACATGGAAGCAACCTAGATGCCCATCAGCAGATGAATGGATAAGGAAGCTGTGGTACATATACACCATGGAATATTACTTAGCCATTAAAAAGAATTCATTTGAACCAGTCCTAATGAGATGGATGAAACTGGAGCCCCTTATACAGAGTGAAGTAAGCCAGAAAGATAAAGAACATTACAGCATACTAACACATATATATTGAATTTAGAAAGATGGTAATGATAATCCTATATGCAAAACGGAAAAAGAGACACAGAAATACAAAACAGACTTTTGGACTCTGTGGGAGAATGTGAGGGTGGGATATTTCAAAAGAACAGCATGTATACTGTCTATGGTGAAACAGATCACCAGTCCAGGTGGGATGCATGAGACAAGTGCTCGGGCCTGGTGCACTGGGAAGACCCAGAGGAATCGGGTGGAGAGGGAGGTGGGAGGGGGGATTGGGATGGTGAATACGTGTAAATCTATGGCTGATTCGTATCAATGTATGAGAAAACCCACTGAAATGTTGTGAAGTAATTGGCCTCCAACTAATAAAAAAAAAAAAAAAAAAAAACTCAACTGCCATAAAACAAAGATCATGGCATCTGGTCCCATCATTTCATGGCAGATAGATGGGGAAACAATGGAAGCAGTGGCAGACTTTATTTTCTTGGGCTTCGAAATCCCTGTGGACACTGACTGCAGATATGAAATTAAAAGACACTTGCTCCTTGGAAGAAAAGCTATGACCCACCCAGGCAGCGTATTAAAAAGCAGAATCATTACTTTGCCAACAAAGTTGCACATAGTCAAAGCTATGATTTTTCTAATAGTCATATATGGATGTGAAATTTGGACCATAAAGAAGGTTACATGCCAAAGAATTGATGTTTTTCAACTGTGGTGTTGGAGAAGACCCTTGAGAGTCCCTTGGCCTTCATGGAGATCAAACCAGTCCATCCTAAAGGAAATCGGTCCTGAATATTCATTGGAAGGACCAATGCTGAAGCTCCTAAACTTTGGCCACCTGTTGTGAAGAGCTGACTCATTGGAAAAGACTCCGATGCTGGGAAAGATAGAAGGCAGGAGGAGAAGGGATCGACAGAGGGTGAGACAGTTGGATGGCATCCCCTACTCAGTGGACATGAGTTTGAGTAAGCTCCGGGAATTCGTGAAGGTTAGGGAAACCTGGTGTGCTGCAGTCCATGGGGTTGCAAAGAGTTGGACATGACTGAGCAACTGAACAGCACCAAAGGCAGATAGTTCCTAAAACCTTACTCTTCTATGGATCAATTTCCCAAAGATCCTAGCTGACTTGGGGAACATACAGAGGCCCCTCCCACTTTATTATTGGGATGGTTTCTCCTACTAAATATGCCTGTCATGTGCCTGAATTGTGACATGTAATTTTTCAAGCAAGAGGTTACATGTGACTGTGAAAGTTTAATGTGGCACTTTTCACCACCGTTTGTGAGCAGGTGAAACCACCACTGATTTCTCTGAAGCCCTCTTAGTGATGCTCCTTACCTGGCTGCATGGGGCATCTGGTCACTTTCAAGTGACCCCATGAACCTGAATTGAAGTAAAACTCAGTGCTGCGAAGCATGGCAGGGGAACCCCCAAATCCCACACTCAACATCAGCTTTAACAAGGTTTCAAAGTCAAACACAACAATATCCATCTGCAGGGTTGACAAGGAAGTCACATTTTTGGAAACAAATATTTTCATTCTCTGCAGTAGTTCTGTGAAGCTTGGCTACCACCCTGCTTAATATCACCTCATATGATATGATATGAACCTTGTGCATCATATGCACGTATGAACCTTGTGCATCAGTCATATGAACCCTGTGCATCAATCATACATAATTTATGAACTAGCAAATACAGAGATCCGGCTGCTGCACCCAGCAGGGTCGTGGCCCATCTTCTGTGCTGGCCAGAGCCTTCCTCTCCTCACCCAGCCGGCTGCTGGCCTTTGGACCATTCATCCGTGTTCAAGAGATATTTGGGCAGTGATACTCAGACTGCCTGAGTTTCTGTTGTTTGTATACCACGAGTTTAGCTTCTGGTGGGAATTATATGTCACACAAATTCTTGTGAGGACACAGATGAGAGCAATGAGGACAAGCACTGTCTCTATGGTTTCCTTTTAGTCTGATGACTTTTTTCCTTTCCAGTCTGTGTCATTTTTCATCACTTTATACTCATCTGTAATTGTCGCATCTCTCCATCCAGTTGAGAAGGTATAAACTCACATTCTGAAATGAATGGGCCTGGAAACCAGAGAGAGAAGAAAAATAAGTATTTTCTGTTTGCAATTCTGTGATGTACTTCAAAGCTTTTCTGTTTATCATTTGAATTTCTGCCCATCTGGTAGCAGGATCTTTATTGACCAGGAATACCTATTGGTTGGTTGTGAATTTGCTAGCTTCAGTGTGGTTATTTTCATACTCGGGAACAAATAAACTTGGAACACAGATTTTTTTTTTAACTTGAGCCAAAATAATCTCTGTCAGCTTCCCAGAACTTTGAAAAGACCAAATGTTTTTATGGCAGTTGTGTCTTTGTGAACAAAGGCTGAGCAAATAGAATGAGTTTTGTGAAATTTCAGTTTGAACAAAGGGGCAACAACTGAGACACACTTTACCTACCAAGGATGTAAGAAATCTCAGGGAGGAGCAAAGAGACTCAAAATATTAATAAATACTTTTGTGACTGCATGTGTGTGTTCACAAGCTGCTGCTCACTTGAGCCTAGGAATGTGTACCTGAGTGTGTCTATAGGTGAACACATGGAGAATCAAATGTTTAATGAATAACTTGATTAACAGAGCCATTTACAGTGGAACACGTCCTGTGTCCTAGGACTAGCCGAGAACGATGACAGGGAAGGGATGCTAAGAGGGAGCAGACAGGTGGTCCTGCTTCTCCATCGTCCCCTTCCTGCCCTTCCCCACCTTCCATGTCAGGCTGAGAACAGTGCCTCCTTCTGGGCAGAGGTGTGGAGCAACTCCCTTCTCCAGGGTCCATGTTTGTATATCATGGGGAGGCTGCAGTCCATCACAGCATCCTAACGTTTGTGCAGACAGGCTTCCTCGGACTCCGGGAGCCAGTGAGGTGAGGCAGCATCTATGCAGCACCCAGCCCTGCACCTGACAGGCACCCAGAATGGTGGTGTCCTCATTTTGGCTGTTCGTCTTATTAAGAATAGACCTTAGCCACCCTGTATTCCACAGTTAGGACCCAGGTGAGAAACATCCCTTGGTTGGAACCACAAGTAGCTGGTGGCTGAGCTGACCCAGACAGGACTGGGGACCACATCCTAACTCCTGGGTCCGTGTGCAGACCTCGGAATGGTTCACCTTCTTCTGGGGACTGTTTCTGTACCTGGCTGCCTTCCTACACTAGCCTCTGAGCTCCTGGTGGCAAATACTTCTGTCTTCTTCTGGCCATAGCCCCAGAACCTGGCCCTGCTCCCTGAACATGGTAGAGTCTCAGTATATGTTTGTCAGGTTGAATCACATGCAAAGTAAGAAGAAACTGAAAATAGGAGCTGTTGGAAGGATAGCAGATAAACAGAGTGCTGTGGGATACTGACCATCTAGAGAGATTTGGGTCACAGTAGACTGTGCAGAGACAGGCGAAAGGGAGGGATTGCAGGCAGCAGTGAGGAACACAAGAAAACTTCCTACTGTGTATTTTTTTTCTTTTTTTTTCCATTTATTTTTATTAGTTCGAGGGTAATTACTTTACAATATTGTAGTGGTTTTGTCATACATTGACATGAATCAGCCATGGATTTACATGTATTCCCCATCACGATCCCCCCTCCCACTTCCGTCTCTACCCGATCCTTCTGGGTCTTCCCAGTGCACCAAGCCTGAGCACTTGTCTCATGCATCCAACCTGGGCTGGTGATCTCTTTCACCACAGATAATATACATGTTTTGATGCTGTTCTCTCAAAACATCCCACCCTCACCTTCTCCCACAGAGTCCAAAATCTGTTCTGTACATCTGTGTCTCTTTTTCTGTTCTGCATATAGTGTTGTTGTTACCATTTTTCTAAATTCCATATATATGTGTTAGTATGCTGTAATGTTCTTTATCTTTCTGGCTTATTTCACTCTGTATAATGGGCTCCAGTTTCATTTACCTCATTAGGACTGGTTCAAATGAATTCTTTTTAATGGCTGAGTAATATTCCATGGTGTATATGTACCACAGCTTCCTTATCCATTCATCTGCTGATGGGCATCTAGGTTGCTTCCATGTCCTGGCTATTATAAACAGTGCTGTGATGAACATTGGGGTGCACGTGTTTCTTTCAGATCTGGTTTCCTCAGTGTGTATGCCCAGAAGTGGGATTGCTGGGTCATATGGCAGTTCTATTTCCAGTTTTTTAAGAAATCTCCACACTGTTTTCCATAGCGGCTGTACTAGTTTGCATTCCCACCAACAGTGTAGGAGGGTTCCCTTTTCTCCACAGCCTCTCCAGCATTTATTGCTTGTAGACTTTTGGATAGCAGCCATCCTGACTTGCGTGTAATGGTACCTCATTGTGATTTTGATTTGCATTTCTCTGATAATGAGTGATGTTGAGCATCTTTTCATGTGTTTGTTAGCCATCTGTAGGTCTTCTTTGGAGAAATGTCTGTTTAGTTCTTTGGCCCATTTTTTGATTGGGTCATTTATTTTTCTGGAATTGAGCTGCAGGTGTTGCTTATATATTTTTGAGATTAATCCTTTGACTCTTTCTTCATTTGCTATTATTTTCTCCCAATCTGAGGGCTGTCTTTTCACCTTACTTATAGTTTCCTTTGTTGTGCAAAAGGTTTTAAGTTTCATTAGGTCCATTTTGTTTAGTTTTGTTTTTATTTCCAATATTCTGGGAGGTGGGTCATAGAGGATCTCGCTGTGATTTATGTCAGAGAGTGTTTTGCCTATGTTCTCCTCTAAGAGTTTTATAGTTTCTGGTCTTACATTTAGATCTTTAATCCATTTTGAGTTTATTTTTGTGTATGGGGTTAGAAAGTGTTCTAGTTTCATTCTTTTACAAGTGGTTGACCAGCTTTTCCAGCACCACTTATTAACGAGGTTGTCTTTTTCCCATTGTATATCCTTGCCTCCTTTGTCAAAGATAAGGTGTCCATGGGTTCGTGGATTTATCTCTGGGCTTTCTATTCTGTTCCATTGATCTATATTTCTGTCTTTGTGCCAGTACCATACTGTCTTGATGACTGTGCCTTTGTAGTAGAGTCTGAAGTCAGGCAGGTTGATTCCTCCATTTCCATTCTTCTTTCTCAAGATTACTTTGGCTATTCGAGGTTTTTTGTATTTCCATACAAATTGTGAAATTCTTTGGTCTAGTTCTGTGAAAAATACCGTTGGTAGCTTGATAGGGATTGCATTGAATCTATAGACTGCTTTGGGTAGAATAGCGATTTTGACAATATTGATTCTTCCAATCCATGAGCATGGTATGTTTCTCCATCTGTTTGTGTCCTCTTTGATTTCTTTCATCAGTGTTTTATAGTTTTCTATGTATAGGTCTTTTGTTTCTTTAGGTAGATATACTCCTAAGTATTTTATTCTTTTTGTTGCAATGGTGAATGTTATTATTTCCTTAATTTCTCTTTCTGTTTATTCATTGTTAGTATATAGGAATGCAAGGGATTTCTGTGTGTTAATTTTATATCCTGCAACTTTACTATATTCATTGATTAGCTCTAGTAATTTTCTGGTAGAGTCTTTAGGGTTTTCTGTGTAGAGGATCATGTCATCTGCAAACAGCGAGAATTTCACTTCTTCCTTTCCTATCTGGATTTCTTTTACTTCTTTTTCTGCTCTGATTGCTGTTTCCAAACTTCCCACACTATCTTGAATAGTAGTGGTGAGAGTGGGCACCCTTGTCTTATTCCTGATTTCAGGGGAAATGCTTTGAATTTTTCACCATTGAGGGTGATGCTTGCTGTGGGTTTGTCATATATAGCTTTTATTTTGTTGAGGTATGTTCCTTCTATTCCTGCTTTCTGGAGAGTTTTAATCATAAATGAGTGTTGAATTTTGTCAAAGGCTTTCTCTGCATCTATTGAGATAATCATATAGTTTTTATCTTTCAATTTGTTAATGTTGTGTATTACATTGATTTGTGGATATTAAAGAATCCTTGCATTCCTGGGATAAAGCCCACTTGGTCATGGTGTATGATTTTTTTAATATGTTGTTGGATTCTGTTTGCTAGAATTTTGTGAAGGATTTTTGCATCTATGTTCATCAGTGATATTGGCCTGTAGTTTTCTTTTTTTGTGGCATCTTTGGCTGGTTTTGGAATTAGGGTGATGATGGCCTCATAGAATGAGTTTGGAAGTTTACCTTCATCTGCAATTTTCTGGAAGAGTTTGAGTAAGATAGGTGTTAGCTCTTCTCTAAATTTTTGGTAGAATTCAGCTGTGAAGCCATCTGATCCTGGGCTTTTGTTTGCTGGAAGATTTCTGATTACAGTTTCGATTTCCTTGCTTGTGATGGGTCTGTTAAGATCTTCTATTTCTTCCTGGTTCAGTTTTGGAAAGTTATACTTTTCTAAGAATTTGTCCATTTCTTCCAAGTTGTCCATTTTATTGGCATAGAGCTGCTGGTAGTAGTCTCTTATGATCCTTTGTATTTCAGTGTTGTCTGTTGTGATCTCTCCATTTTCATTTCTAATTTTGTTAATTTGGTTCTTCTCTCTTTGTTTCTTAATGAATCTTGCTAATGGTTTGTCAATTTTGTTTATTTTTTCAAAAAACCAGCTTTTAGCTTTGTTGATTTTTGCTATGGTCTCTTTAGTTTCTTTTGCATTTATTTCTGCCCTAATTTTTAAGATTTCTTTCCTTCTGCTAACTCTGGGGTTCTTCATTTCTTCCTTCTCTAATTGCTTTAGGTGTAGAGTTAGGTTATTTATTTGGCTTTTTTCTTGTTTCTTTTGTAAGCCTGTAATGCTATGATCCTTCCC
This sequence comes from Dama dama, assembly GCF_033118175.1. Taxonomy (NCBI): domain Eukaryota; kingdom Metazoa; phylum Chordata; class Mammalia; order Artiodactyla; family Cervidae; genus Dama; species Dama dama. Next base: position 56,706,950 of record NC_083714.1, read on the forward strand.
CTTAGCACTGCTTTTACAGTGTCCCATAGGTTTTGGGTTTTGGTGTTTTAATTTTCATTCATTTCTATACATGTTTTGATTTCTTTTTTGATTTCTTCTATGATTTGTTGGTTATTCAGAAGCGTGTTATTTAGCTTCCATATGTTTGAATTTTTAACAATTTTTTTTTCCTGTAATTGAGATCTAATCTTACTGCACTGTGGTCAGAAAAGATGACTGGAATGATTTCAATTTTTTTGAATTTTCCAAGACCAGATTTATGGCCCAGGATGTGATCTATTCTGGAGAAGGTTCCGTGTGCATTTGAGAAAAAGGTGAAGTTGATTGTTTTGGGGTGAAATGTCCTATAGATATCAATTAGGTCTAGCTGGTCCATTGTGTCATTTAAGGTTTGTGTTTCCTTGTTAATTTTCTGTTTAGTTGATCTGTCCATAGTTGTGAGTGGGGTATTAAAGTCTCCCACTATTATTGTGTTACTATTAATTTCCTCTTTCATACTCGTTAGTGTTTGCTGTACATATTGCGGTGCTCATATGTTGGGTGCATATATATTTATAATTGTTATATCTTCTTGGATTGATCCTTTGATCATTATATAGTGTCCTTCTTTGTCTCTTTTCACATCCTTTATTTGAAAGTCTATTTTATCTGATATGAGTATTGCGACTCCTGCTTTCTTTTGGTCTCCGTTTGCGTGAAATATTTTTCCAGCCCTTCGCTTTTAGTCTGTATGTGTCTCTTGTTTTGAGGTGGGTCTCTTGTAGACAGCATATATAGGGGTCTTGTTTTTGTATCCTTTCAGCCAATCTTCGTCTTTTGGTTGAGGCATTCAACCCATTTACATTTAAGGTAATTATTGATAGATGCGGTCCAGTTGCCATTTACTTTGTTGTTTTGGGTTCACGTTTATACAAACTTTCTGTGTTTCCTGTCTAGAGAAGATCCTTTAGCATTTGTTGAAGAGCTGGTTTGGTGGTCCTGAATTCTCTCAGCTTTTGCTTGTCTGTAAAGCTTTAGAATTCTCCTTCATATCTGAATGAGATCCTTGCTGGGTAAAGTAATCTAGGATGTAGGTTATTCTCTTTCATTACTTTCAGTATGTCTTGCCATTCCCTTCTGGCCTGGAGGGTTTCTCTTGATAGATCAGCTGTTATCCTTATGGGAATCCCTTTGTGTGTTATTTGTTGTTTCTCCCTTGATGCTTTTAGTATTTGTTCTTTGTGTTTGATCTTTGTTAATTTGATTAATATGTGTCTTGGGGTGTTTCACCTTGGGTTTATTCTGTTTGGGACTCTCTGAGTTTCTTGGACTTGGGTGGCTATTTTCTTCCCCATTTTAGGGAAGTTTTCAGCTATTATCTCTTCGAGTATTTTCTCATGGCCTTTCTTTTTGTCTTCTTCTTCTGGGACTCCTATGATTGGAATGTTGGGGCGTTTCACATTGTCCCAGAGGTCCCTGAGGTTGTCCTCATTTCTTTTGATTCTTTTTTCTTTTTTCCTCTCTGCTTCGTTTATTTCAACCATTTTATCTTCTACCTCACTTACCCTATCTTCTGTCTCTGTTATTCTACTCTTGGTTCCCTCCAGAGTGTTTTTGATCTCATTCATTGCATTATTCATTTTTAATTGACTCTTTTTTATTTCTTCTAGGTCTTTAGTAAACATTTTTTGAATCTTTTCAATCTTTGTCTCGAGGCTATTTATCTGTATCTCCATTTTGTTTTCAAGATTTTGGATCATTTTTATTATCATTATTCTAAATTCTTTTTCAGGTAGATTCCCTATCTCCTCCTCTTTTGTTTGACTTGGTGGGCATTTTTCATGTTCCTTTACCTGTTGGGTATTTCTTTGCCGTTTCATCTTGTTGAGATTGCTGTATCTGGAGTGGGCTTTCTGTATTCTGGAGGTCTGTGGTTCCTTTTTATTGTGGAGGTTTTTCCCAGTGGGTGGGTTTAGACGATTGGCTTGTCAAGGTTTCCTGGTTAGGGAAGTTTGCATCTGTGTTCTGGTGCGTGGAACTTGATTTCTTCTCTTTGGAGAGCAATGGAGTGCCCAGTAATGAGTTTTGAGATGGGTCTATGTGTTAGGTGTGACCTTGGGCAGCCTGTATGTTGACGTTCAGGGCTATTTTCCTGCGTTGCTGGAGAATTTGCGTGGTATGTCTTGCTCTAAAACTTATTGGCTCTTGGGTGGTGGTTGGTTTCAGTGTAGGTATGGAGGCTTTTGGATGGTCAATTATTACTTAAAGTTCCATGTAGGCAGGAGTTTTCTGGTGTTCTCAGATTTTGGGCTTAAGTCTCCTGCCTCTGGATTTCAGTTTTATTCTTACTGTAGTCTCAGGACTTCTCCAACTATACAGCACTGATAATAAAACTTCTAGGTTAATGGCGAAAAGATTCTCCCCCGTTAGGGACACCCAGAGAGGTTCACAGAGTTACATGAAGAAGAGGAGAGGGAGGAGGGAGATAGAGATGAGCAGGAGGAGAAAAAGGGGGACTCAAGAGGAGAGAGACAGATCTACACAGTTGTCTGTTCCCAGAGTGTTCTCCGTAGCCCAGACACCCACCAAGATTCACAGAATTGGATTGGGAAGAGAAGGGGAAAGGAGGAAATAGAGGTATTCTGAGGTAGAAAACAGAGAGTCAAGATTGGGAGAGAATAATCAACACACTCCTGAATAAAAATGGGAACTGAATATTGGATTCTGAAATGCTCACAATTTATATCATATACTGGAAAACAAAAATTAAAAATCTAGAGTAGAGGTTAGAGTCTTAAAAATGCTATATTAAAAACAAAAACCAAAACACACACAAAAAAATTTTTAGAAATATATATGAAGTTCAGTTTAAAAATAGGGCTTCTCTTCTTCTTTTTTTTTTTTGGTAAGGTTATAGTGTATTGAAAATGAAAATTAAGGAGTAGTAGAGGAGTACTAGAGGAGTTTTAAAGAAATAAGAGAAAAAGAAAAATAGAAAATAGAAGAGAAAAAGGAAAAAAAAGAAGAAAGAAGAAAAAGAAAGGAAAAAAAATTTTTCCTAATTAAAAAAAACGTAAATATCTACGAAAATGAAAGTTAAGGAGTAATGGGGGTGTAATAGGGAATTTTAAAGGAAAATAAAAGAGAAAAAATAAAAAAGAAAAAATAAAAAAAAATTTGTTTTTTCTTACTTAAAAAAAAAAGTAAAAATATATCTAGGCGTTTCTCTGGAACTGTTGTGGTCAGTGTGGGTTCGGCTCAGTTTCAGATAGCTCCTCGTTCCAGCTTACACTTCTCGATATCTACAGGCCCCTTCCGGTGTAGTCGGTGTTTTCTACAGGGATTTTAATCTGTTGCACCGGTCCCTTCTGAAGTGGTTCCCTTTGTTTATTTGGCTTCTGTTTGCCGGTCTCTTCAGAGCCTCATTTACGCCCTGACACAGGCGGGCGGAGGTGGACCCTTATTCAGGTAGCTATTTCTGTCGCACTGCGGGGATGGGCTGGCGCTGCGGGGAGAGGCTGGCGCTGCTTTCTCCATCTGCGCTGCTCAGGCTCCCGGCTGCTCTATATGGAGCGCGCCCCGCGCTGCGTGAGGTTCCAGCCCTCGGGTGTTCCACAAAAGCGTGGAACAGAAAGCTGTGCCTGCTCTTTGTGCTTTTCCCGTCAGAGCGGTCCAGGCAGCCAGGGGCTTAACGGGCGCACTTTCCCTGGGTGCGGCGTGCCTACTCCCTTCCGCGGTCCCAGTCTCAGTTCCCTCCGGCACCAGTCAGGTGCGTGCACCTTCTGCCCTCCTCGTCCCCAGCCCCAGTCCCCGCCCAAGCTGGTCGGGTGCCTGCGCCCTGCGTCTCGCCGTGACCTGCTCCTGCCTCCGGCTGGGCTGGGCCGGTCCGCAGCCTGCGAGCTCTTCTCTGGACTTGATCGGTCCCTTTGTTCTGCGAATGGCCGGCACTGTGTTCGGGCCAGTTAATTATCTCTCTCTCTCTTGCTATCCCACAGTTTAAGTTGATAACTCACAAAAGCTCCCTCCAATTGTCCTCAGGGCTCTCAGGCCTGGACCCTACCCCAAGCAATGCCACTCGCTCCTCTCTGTGCTGCCTCCACTTGCTGGCGGCGGATGCGGGTGTCTGGGGTACTTTTCTGCTGGGAGTTGCTTTTAGGCTCGTAATCTGTGGGTTTTATTTATTGTTTCCCTCACAGTCCGGTTGCCCTCCAAGATTCAAACACTTCCCCCAGGCCTGCCAGTGCAAGGGTTTCCCGGTGTCTGGAAACGTCCTCTAAAGACTCCCTTCCCGGGACGGATCTCCGTCCTTAGCTCTTTTGTCTCACTTTTTATCTTTTATATTTTGTCCTACCTCCTTTCAAAGACAATGGGCTGCTTTTCTGGGCACCTGATGACCTCAGCTAGCGATCAGAAGTTGTTTTGTGAAGTTTGCTCTGCGTTCAGTTATTCTTTTGATGAATTTGTAGGAGAGAAAGTGGTCTCCCCGTCCTATTCCTCCGCCATCTTGGCTCCTCCCTCTAGTCCTTTTATTTTTGTAAACCTTTTATTTTGTATTGGGATATAGCCAATTAACAATGTTGGTGATAATTTGAACTGAACAACAAAGGGATCTTTTATTAATATTTTATAGTTCTCAGTGTATAATTCTTTCACTTCCTTTATCAGCTTTATTCCTAAGTCTTTTATGTTGGGTGATGGATGCAATCCTTTTGCACATTTCACTTTTAGTGTAAGAAATGCAACCAATGTCTGTATGTTACACTTGTATCCTGCTACCTTACTGAATTCATTTCTCCATTCTAGTAGTTTTTGTGTGAAGTCTTTAGGGTTTTCTATATATAGTATCATGTCCTCTGCATATCATGACAGTTTCACCCCTTCCCTCCAATTTAGATACCCTTATTTCTTGCATTATTACTGTGGCTAGGACTTGCAATACTCTGTTGAATAGAAGTGGTGGGAGTTCTATCTCTGTTACAGATTTTAGGGGGATGACTTTAAGCTTTTCCCTGTTGAGTATTATACTAGTTGTGGATTTGCCATAAAAAGTTTTTATTATGTTTAGATACAGTCCCTCTATACCCACATTTGTAAGTTTTTTTAATTTTTTAATCATGAATGGATGCTGACTTTTTGCAAAGGCATTTTTTTAAGCTACTGAGAGATCACATGATCATGGTTTTTGTCTTTTCTTTTGTTGATGTGGTATATGATATTAATTTTGCATATGTTGAATCATCCTTGCAATCCTGGGATTTATCTGAATTGGTCATTGTGTAGGATCCCTTTTATGTCTTGTTGGATTTGGTTTGCTAATTTGTTGAGAATTTTTGCATCTATTTTTGTCAAAGATGAATCAAACAACAAGAACATATTCATTAAAGATATTGGCCTATAATTTTCTTTGTAGTATCTTTGATTTTGGTATCAAGGTGATGGTGGCTTCATAGAGTGTCTTTAGGAGTGTTCCCTCCACTTCAGTCTTTTGGAAGAGTTTGAGTAGAATTGGTATCAGTTCTTTTTATGCTTGGTAGAATTCCCATGTGAAGCCATCAGGTCCTGGGCTTTGGTTTGTAGGGAGTCTTTTGTTTTTTTAATTTGCAGATTCTATTTCACACTTGAGCTTCTGAGGTGGTTCAGTGGTAAAGAATCTGCCTGCAAACGCAAGAGAGACAAGAGAGGTGGGTATCATCCCTGGTTCGGAAAGATGCCCTGGAGTAGGAAATGGCACCCCACTCCAGTATTCTTGCCTGGGAAATCCCATGAACAGAGGAGCCTGGTGGGCTGCAGTCCATGGGGCCGCAGAGAGTTGGACAAGACTGAGCAACTGAGCACACACACAGTTCACTTGTCAGATCAGTTCAGCTGCTCAGTCAAGTCTGACTCTTTGCGACTCCATGGACTGCAGCACATCAGGCTTCCTTGTTCATCAACTACTCCCAGAGCTTGCTCAAACTCATGTCCATCAAGTTGGTGATGCCATCCAACCATTTCATTCTCTGTCATCCCCTTCTCCTCCTGCCTTTTATTTTTCCCAGCATCAGGGTCTTTTCCAATGAGTCAGTTCTTCCCATCAGGTAGCCTAAGTATTAGAGCTTCAGCATCAGCGCTTCCAATGAATGTTCAGAACTGATTTCCTTTAAGATAGACTGGTTGGATCTCCTTGCTGTACAAGGGACTCAAGAGTCTTCCCCAACACCCCAGAAAAAAGCATCAATACGTTGGCTTTCATCTTTCTTTATGGTCCAACTCTCACATCCATACATGACTACTTGAAAAACCATAGCTTTGACTAGATGGACCTTTGTTGGCAAGGCAATGTCTGGTTTTTAATATGCTGCCTAGGTTGCTCATAGCTTTTCTTCCAAGGAGCAAGTGTCTTTTAATTTCATGGCTGCAGTCACCATCTGCAGTGATTTTGGAGCCTAAAAAATAAAGTCTCTCCCTGTTTCCATTGTTCCCCCATCTATTTGCCATGAAGTGATTGGACCAGATGCCATGATCTCAGTTCTTTAATGTTGAGTTTTAAGACAGCTTTTTCACTCTCCTCTTTCACTTTCATCAAGAGAGAGGGTCTTTAGTTCCTTTTCACTTTCTGCCATAAAGGTGGTGTCATCTGAATATCTGAAGTATTGACATTTCTCCCAGTAATCTTGATTCTAGCTTGTGCTTCATCCAGCTCAGCATTTTGGATGATGTAATCTTCATATAAGTTAAATGAAGAGAGTGACGATATACAGCCTTGGTGTACTACTTTCCCAATTTGGAACATGTCAGTTGTTCCATGTTAGGTTCTAACTATTGCCTCTTGACCTGCATCAAAACTTCTCAGGAGGCAGGTAATGTGGTCTGCTATTCCCATCACCTTAAGAATTTTCCACAGTTTGTTGTGACCCACAGAGTCAAAGGGTTTGGTGTAGTCAATAAAGCAGAAGCACATGTTTTCTTGGAACTCTTTGCATTTTCTACAATCCAATGGATGTTGGCAATTTGATCTCTGGTTCCTCTGCCATTTCTAAATTCAGACTGAACATCTGGAATTTCATGGTTCACGTAGTGTTGAAGGCTGGCCTGGAAATTTTTGAGCATTACTTTAGTAGTGTGTGATATGAGTGCAATTGTGCAGTAGTTTGAGCATTTTTTGTCATTGCCTTTATTTGGGGTTGGAATGAAAACTGACCTTTTCCAGTCCTATGGCCACTGCTGAGTTTTCCAAATTTGTTGGCATATTGAGTGATACACTTTCACAACATCATCTTTTAAGACTGGAAATAACTCAGCTGGAATTCCATCACCTCTGCTAGCTTTGTTTGTAGTGATGCTTCCTAAGGCCCACTTGACTTCCCATTCCAGGATGTCTGGCTCTAGGTGAGTGATCACAGCATCATGGTTATCTGGGTCATGAAGATCTTCTTTGTATAGTTCTTCAGTGTATTCTTGCCACCTCTTCTTAATATCTTCTGCTTCTTTAAGGTCCACAATGTTTCTGTTTTTTACTGTGCCATCTTTGCATGAAATGTTCCCTTGGTATATCTAATTTTCTTGAGGAGCTCTCTAGTCTGTCCTATTCTACTGTTCTCCTCTATTTCTTACCATTGATCACTGAGGAAGGCTTTCTTATCTCTCCTTGCTATTCTTTCAAACTCTGCATTCAGATGGGTATATCTTTCCTTTTCTCCTTTGCCTTTTGTTTCTCTTTTCTCTGCTATTTGTAAGGCCTCTTCAGACAACCATTTTACCTTTTTATGTTCCTTTTCCTTGGGGATCACTTTGATAAACACCTCCTGTACAGTGTCATGAACCTCTGTCCACAGATCTTCAGGCACTCTGTCTATCAGATCTAGTCCCTTGAATCTATTTGTCACTTCCACTGTATAATCATAAGGGATTTGATTAAGGTCATACATGAATCGTCTAGTCATTTTTCGCTACTATATTCAAGTGAAGTCTGAATTTGGCAATGAGGAGTTCAAGAAATGAGCCACCATTGTTTTTGCTGACTGTATCGAGCTTCTCCATCTTTGGCTGCAAAGAATATATATAATCAATATGATTTTGATATTGACCATCTGGTGATGTCCATGTAAATCGTCTCTTGTGTTGTTGGAAGAGCATGTTTGCTATGATAGGTGTGCTCTCTTGGCAAAACTCTGCTAGCCTTTGCCCTGCTTCATTGTGTACTCCAAGGCCAAACTTGCCTGTTACTCCAGGTATCTTTTGACTTCCTACTTTTGCATTCCAGTCCCCTAAGATGAAAATGACATCTCTTTTGGGTGTTAGTTCTAGAAGGTCTTGTAGGTCTTTACAGAACCATTCAGCTTCAGCTTCTTCAGTGTTAGTGATTGGGGCACAGACTTGGATTACTGTGGTACTGAATGGTTTGACTTGGAAACAAACAGAGCTCATTCTTTCGTTTTTGAGATTTCATCCACGTACTGCATTTCAGATTCTTTTGTTGACTATGAGGGCTACTCCACGTTTTCTAAGGGATTCTTGCCCACAGTAGTAGATATAATGGTCATCTGAATTAAACTTCACCCATTTCAGTCTATTTTAGTTCACAGATTCCTAAGATGTTAATGTTCAATGTTTCCATCTCCTGCTTGACCACTTCCAATTTTCCTTGATTCATGGGTCTAAAATCTAACATCTAAGAATCCTATGCAGTATTGTTCTCTACAGCATAAGACTTTACTTTCACCACCACACACATCATCAATGGAGTGTCATTTCTGCTTTGGCCCAGTCTTCGTTTTTCTGGAGTTATTAGTAATTGCCCTTTATTCTTCCCCAGTGGCATATTGGACACCATTCCAACCTGGGGGGCTCATCTTCTGGCATCATATCTGAGAAATTTCCTCTCCTTTTCTTCTAAATGATAGTCCTCCTCAGTAGAGTATTGTAGGCTGCAGGGTTTTCCCTTTCAGGACTTCAAATTTATCTTGCCACTCCCTTCTACCTTGCAATGATTTTGGAGAAGAATCCGCTGGCAGCCTTGTGCAGGTTCTCTTGTAATGAATCCTTTGTTTTCCTCTTACTTCCTTTAGACATCTCTTTCACTTCTGACATTTTTATGACCCTCTGTCTTGGTGTAGGTCTGCTTGGGACCCCATCCTTTGTGGGGGTGCAGGCAGGCAGCCTTGGTGGCGGTCAGGTGCTGTGCTCACAAATTCACCAGTGCAGATCCTTTGAAATCAGTAGTTGTGCACCTGGACCTGCCATGGAAGCGGGGAGCAGCTCAGGCCTGGCCTGGCCCCCTTGTGCACCCACAAAGCCCACAGCTGCCCGGGCCCAACCTGTCCCAGCCAGGGAGACTCCGCTGTCTGCTCGTGTGTCCTGCAGGCACCAAGTGGACAGAGCTAGAGGCAGTGGTAGAGATCGGTTCATGGCACAGCCATGGGGAGGATGATTTCAGCTTTGCCTCAGTGGGTGAGGGCCCTGCTGGTGCCAGAGTGCTCCAAGTCTCGTGGAGCTGGTGCTGTGCTGGGTGAATGAGGAAGAGGGGTTCCCGCTCTGCCCTTCACATACCCCTTAACATTGGTGCTTTGCTTCTACGATGGCCAAGTCATCTTCCATGCCACCCAAGTTGTGGCCATGCCCCACTCCAGCCTTTCAGGCTCTTCACACAGCCAACCGCAGTCCTCTCCCTGGGGCCTGTCCTGCACAAACCAGCAGGCATGCATCTCAGGCTGGAGACCATGTACAGGTAGCACAGAGCCTCTCTCCTGGGCTCTCTGCTCTGCCTGCTACATGGTCCTCTGAGTCTCTGAAGACCCCCTCTCTGTCCTGGGTGGTCTCCTCTTGGGAGAGGGCCTTTCCAGGGGGCTGGAACCTGTCCTCAATCAGAGCTTCTTCACAGTGGCACCAGGCCCGTCCTTCTCCCCTTTATATCCCCCCTTTCATCCTACTGTGTTACATCATCTTTCTTGTGCTCCTTAATGCCTGAGCTTTCCCACCAGGAGGTATTGTGAGAACTGGTCCATGTGTAGATATATTTGTGGGAGGAGGTGAGTTCCATGTTCTTCTGTTCTACCATCTGGATTCCAAGTCTCGTACTTGTCTACACAGAGGTGTGATATGATCCTGGGCTTGTTCTGATACCAAGTGTGCCGTCTTTAGTGGCATCCATGTTTCTCCCACCCGTTTGCAAAGTGAGAGAGTGGAGACCAGCCACAGCAGTTCACCATGCAGTGGAAATATGCCTGGTGTGGAAGAAGGGCTCAACTGTCAATCATAGTTAACATTAACTTAAAAAACAACCTACACTTAAAATAACTTGTGTATGCAAATGTACTTTTGAACTGTAATTGGTGTGAAATCTAGAGTATTTTTAAATTTTTAAAAATATTACTTATAAATGAAATAACACTTCAGAGACATTAAACTGTAGAAACTAAAATCTAAGAGCTTTATTATTGTGGCTACTAGAAACATAAAATTACATATGTGGTCTGCATTATACTTCTACTAAATCTTGAGTCAGACCAAACAACAGGACTGAGACTTCCTTTCTTATGAGAAATAATTTTATAACCTAATCAACCTAAGAAGTTGATTTACTTTATCTTTTCATTAAATCTTCATATGTCATTTCCTTTGAGCCTTCAAGTCAGTGCTCAGCAACTATGCAGGCCAGTTGGTTGTGGACAGCTCCTGGCCTTTTTAAGTATTTCTTGGCAGCTTTTGGAAAAACACTCACTGAAAGATTAATCAAATCAGGCAGACTTGCATGTTGTTTAAACAAATCCCCCTCTTCACTGAAGACTGAACACATGCATTGACTCTACCCAGAGGCTTTTATGCCATTATCATGTTCGATTTTCTTCAAGGGTATAAGAAGCAGGCCCATACTCAGAATACTGTGTAATCAACATTTTGTGCCAACTCATGAAATTCCTCTGTACTTCCAGGACCTTGCAGATTCTAAATTCTCTGACGTCAACATTCATTCCACCTTTGGTTTGTGAGAAGACAGTCAGTTTTATAGGTAAGTGTGTTTGATTAGGTACAAAAGTAGGAACTAAAAAGGCCATACATTGAGAGATAGTCTGTTAAAGATGCAAGTAAGTGCCAACTGGGTGTGTTTTAAAGAGCTTGATAGATTAATGTGTGCAGGAGACCATCATCTTGTCATCCACGTATGCTGAGAGACTTAACAAGGGCCACATGGTAAGAGACATGTCACGGGAAAGTCAACACAGGTCAGGGCCTAGGGCACAGGTGAGGTCGCAGGTGTGGAGCCTCACTTCACAACTGTGACACCGAGTGGTGATTTGCAGGACTAACTCCACATGGCTCCACGTCAAAGACAGGAGGACATCCCATGTAACTAAGTGACACCCGACCCTTACGGCAATGCTAACAACTCCTGTGATGGGGAAGACCTGACATGTTTAATGCACGTGTTCCACCTAAACTCTGTTCGGGAATTAAACTGTACAGATTGTACCACTGGAGAACAGACTGGAGCCAGTTACAGCTCCTTCTAGGAAGACACCTCAGCAACTGCTGTGGAGGCAAATTCAGTGTCTGAGGGGCACACTGATGGGCGGTAATGTTGGGGCAGGGCTGAACCTCTGTGACAGCACTGGTCTTGAGTACACTGATACCTGTAGTATATTAAACATACTCATATGTCAGTAGCTACTGGTAAGACGATGGTCTCCACTTACATTTTTGTACCTACAACCCGACAGGAAATGTATTAGAACCGTATCTGGAACAGAAGCAGGAGAGATGTGGGTTTCTGTGGTATTAATGACTGTGGCCAGTTGGTGCCTGTGCTGTAATAACTGCTAATGTTCTGAACATAGCTCTGCTCAGGAGTTTATGTCTCACCTTGATAGAAAGTAGCTACCTTCCAGAAATTACTTCTACAGGAGAAAATTCTTCTAGAAAATATTTTGCCTTGAAATTACTTAAAATGTGTTCAAGAATAATGCAAACCCTATAAACCATACCAAAAAAGTGTGTCACAATAAAGGATCACTCAATTCTAACTAAAGTTGAAAAGTACATTTATTGAGAATGTGGGCAAGATTTCAATATAAAAGAAAAGAGTATAAGAAATAAAAATAAATTTACAAAACTTTTCAAATAGTTAACACCCATAATTTAGAGATAGCAAGGTCTTTATTTGCATCATTTTATTTGCAGCTAAAGTTCCAGTAACAGTGTTGTGAAAACATTTAAAAACCTGGCAAATGAATCATAAAACTTAATGTGGGCTCTCAAAAGTCATATAATATAAAATATAATTTGTTTCCTCAGAATAAAATTACACACCCTAATAAGATGCAACATATTTAATATATTTGTCTTCCTGCTTAAAAATGCTTGTCTCAAAGACAGCAGCTCTAAGACAAGGGAGTCTAAGGGAACAGGGCCGAGGGCAGGTCCGCGCGGCTCCTGGCACCAGCGCAGGTGCGTCAGTTAAATTTATATGTAGGCGTGTTGAGGAAAACAGCTTCCCACAGCACTGCGGACCAGTGCCGACACCCAGCAAGGGCCCCACATTAAGAAAAAGAGCCCCAGGTGCCCGAAGCCACGCCACAGAAAACCAGCCACTCCCTTCTCCTACAGGGCATGCGCCAGGCCCTGCAGCCCAGGCAACTGCCTGTGGCAGGATGACGCGGCTGCTCTCAGGTTGCAGACGTGAGGAGAGCCCCGAGAGGTCACCCACAGATGGCTCAGGTAAGCTTTATACCAAGTCTTCCTTCCACAGGGAAAGGCAGTGCAGAACAGGCATTCGGATCTCAACACGGAGGGCGGGAAAGAGCCTGGAAAGATGTAAGAGCGTCTACTCTAGAAGAACAGTCTACGAAATTCAATGGGCCTCTCAGTGGTTCTATCACTAACCCTGGCAGTAGTGCCCTAACCTGTGGGGTCACGGAGCACATGCAGCTCTGACACTAATGATGAGAGGGGCCCACCCACCGCCTTCCCAAAGGATACGACTCATAATCCAGTGTCTGAGTGAGCACTCCAGTGAGAACAAACTCTGCATTGTGAACATCTGCAAGGAACAAAGACAAAACCTGTCAAACAGATGCACCTGCCTGCACCCATGCACACCAACACGCAGCAGAGCAATGAACATAACTAATCCTCTGGCAGAATACTTTTGAGACAAGTGAAGGTTATTTTCGCAGGATATTAAAATCATTTCTGACATACTCTAAGGAAAAGAAAAGCAGCTTCTTGGTTACTGAGCCTCATATATGACATTGATGCATTCAACAATGTGTCACTTCTGTGCACATTATCCTGCTTATATTCCATGAATTTCTGGAAAGATGGCTCTTTAGACAACACTTTGCCTCCTGCACATTCCATAATCGCTTTCATGGTTGACAGACATGGGCAGATCCCAGCAGTGATGTAAAAGTATTTTGCCTAAAAATGAAAATATGTGTACTGGTTTCAAACTGAAATTTCAGTGTGTGTAATTTCTCATCCTACCCAAGAAATTTGACAAAATGCCTAATTTCATGGAGCTACATGGTACTAGATTCCCCTGGTCCCCAACCTGAAGTGGGCCTGGCAAACAGACATGAAATTTCAGAAATAACATTCTCATATGCTAGGTGTGACCTATAATTATTAAAAAGTGACTAGAACTTTAATTCCTGTAAGATATGAAGTATTTTGTGATAAGAGTAAGAATAAGAACATTTTTCACAATTCCTAAAGCTCAAATGGAGTACAAAATGATTTTGATGATTAAACTTCTCTAATTTCCTTACTCTTAAATGTACCAGAAGTACCATTTTGTTTAAACTCCTCAAACATTTAGCAAAACAGACTATTTTAGGTAATGTACTCTTAACTCAGTGCTGCCAATCTCTTTTGATTCCTAAGTTGGCTCCTTAAGAGTTAAAAAAAAAAAAAACCTGATTATCTCTATTAATCTACTAAGCCACTGTTCGATACAAACATTTTTCAAACTGTTCTATCTTAGAAACATTTAAACACTGTACTCTAGAATTATTAGACACATATTCAGTTAATATTTTCTCAAGAATGTTCTCCATTTTCCAGCTGAATATACATTTTATGAGAATAGTATTAATGTAAGTTGTTAAAGCAAAAAAAAATAAATATCTTATAAATTATTCATAGTATGCTCTCTGAACCCAGGTTATTTGTAACGCATCTCTTTCCATATCGATTCTCTTCAACCCGAACAGACCCTAGAGGAGGCCTGACTGTGCAGGGGGAGTGGGGAGAGCCCAGCTCTCTGGGTGCAAGCTGCCTGGCCCATCACAGTCGCCCAGCTTGAGCAGCTGATCTGAGCTCCAGTCCAGGTGTACCTTGAAGAGCAGAGAAACCTGTGCCCTCCTCAAGGACTCCTCCAAACTAAAGGAGAAAAGCACTTCGGCCTCCGCATCTTGGAAAAGGTAGTTCTGCTGTCTGAAAAGGAAGACGGGACAGCCTCAGAAAGTGCCTGGCACTGGGGTGTACCGTGTGTGACTGGCTCCAGGTGCCCCAGTGAGCCAGGTGCTGGCATCCACCTGTGAAACCTGTGAATGAGTAAGTCACCCTGATTATATTTCATTTTCCTTCCTCCCGAAAACAGCCAGGCCAAAGACACTCTTTCTCATAGATCAGTGTTTCTCAGCTTTCAGGAACAAATGTCCTGAAAGCTGTGAACCCTCCTCTCATCCCTGGGCAGCCCCCCACCTCCCCCTCAGCTGTAACTTCACACTGTTGGGGGGCCACAGCACCCCAACCCAAACCCAGGTGAAGAGTGTCCATGTGGAGGGACAGGCCAGGAACCAGGTTCACGGCCAGCTTGTGCTCACAGGGACCAGTGACTTCAGAGCCACTGGACTCCAACTGAGAGTCAATTAGCCACATTTTACAGATGTACCAAAAACAAGTTCCTTTTATACATGAATATGTACATCAATTTATAAAGAATGGTTTTACCAGATTTTGACGATCTAAGAATATTAAAATAATACCTAATTTGTCAAAAAGTAAAGATCACAAAGTATTTCAATCTTCTTATGAATACATCTCATTCAGAAAAGCTTTTCATTTCATCATTGTAACCAAACTAACAGTCCAGGGACAGGCTGAGTCAGATGACACGCTGTAGGGCTGACGGGCCACATGGTGGGTCTGTCACTTGCCCTTCTCTGTTTAAAACAACACGTTAAAAATGAGAAAACCATTCTCAGCTTAGACAACATAGTTGCTGCCTCCATCAGGTCACTCAGGAGACACTGAGATATAATGACTGCTAAAAATGCAAGTCCATCAGCCACCAGCAGAAAAAGAAAGCACCACACTAGGTGAAAGAAGACAATAATGTCTAAAAAATGAAGTTAAAAAACGAACAAAGAAGTACTTTCATGCATGAAGTGATATAGTTGAATGAAGTGATGTATTTGAAATGCTAGTTTCTATAGCATGATGAAGGTTGCTGTGCCTGCTGAAGAGCCGTGAGGGAGGACAGGAAGCAGTCCGTGTTTAAGGTGAGAGATGACACTGAAATGAACACAGTAGCTACAACAACCCTGGGTTTCTAAGAGAAGAAGACGAGTTATATTAACTTGGACGGAGTTGTGGCAAGAGTCAAACTTTTCACAGCAGTGCAAAGGGCATGTGTATTCCAAAAAGAAATAACCTACATAATTAGTGTCCCAAACTATATAGATATAAATACAAAATGTCAAAATACCCCTCCCCCATGATAGGAAGCGTCTAGTCTTAAAGCTGTCAGAGCCCAGGCAGGGGCGGTGTGCTGCAGGGGTGGGGGCGCAGGGATGGCCGATGGCGGCTGACTATATGGGACTCATCCAGGAAGCTAATGTATTTAGGACATTGGGAGCAGGCATCTCACTGCTGGAGTACGGACACAGGAAGGGAGAGATGAGCATGAGCCCTGTGGTGTGGGACTGGAACCGGACAGACAGACAAGAGAAGCACTGTGTGAGTCAGCTTGGCATAGGCAGACCCCATGGGCCTGAGTGCCATCAGCTCCCCAGGTCTGCCCTGAGATTGGAACTGGGGGTGGGGTGGGGGGTCCCTGGGACATGATGGTGCCAGTACCAGGGCAGAAAAGCCTAAGACAAGTCTAGGACACTCTTGTTTTGCCAAAAGCTACCAGGTGGTCACAACTGATGGGAAGAATGGAGAGGAGACCAGCAGTCACTGGTCACAGCAGGGCGACATGGAAACAGTGACAGCCCCATGGTCGAGAAAGAAAGGAGACATGTGAGGAAATAGGGGATAAATGAGAGTTGGTCGAGGAGCAACAGCAACTACAGACTTCAGAGTGCTTCCCACAGATGGCTCGAGAGCAGCACCAGGTGAGAGCAGGCAGAGCAGAGAAGGAACCACCGTGGACACCACCCAAGGACCACCTATGCAGCCCCCAGCAGGAGGCGTGTGGGAGGGGAGCGCAGAGCAATGGAATGAAGGTCCCACCACAGATGCCCATGCCTGTCCTGGGGGTTGGTGACCCACACTGTCCCCCCAGGCCACTTGCCCCATGTTCCCAGGACACTCCTGGGCTCCCTGGCCCTGTTGCATTCACTGTCCCACACCTGGAACCCCATTGGACAGCCAGCATGACATACAGGATGTATCATCAGGAGAACAAGGCAAGGCTACAGAGCTCTTCCCCAGAACTTCCCCAATTACCACAACCTTCCTATTTCACAGTGAAATGCACAGATATCAAATGCCTCACTGGGACATGAAATAATTTGTTATTTATTCATTTAAATTCACAGAGTTAAAAAATGAACTTGATCTTTGCTGGGATGAAAATGGGGACAAATTTGAAGGCAAAAACCCTTCTAACTGGGCATCCAGTTGACAAGGTGCGGCTCGGCCACTTACCGATGAACTGGCACTTGAAGCACTCCTTCAGCCACTCGGGGGTGACGATGTGCTTCACCACGGAAATGGCCATCAGGAACTTGATGATCTGCTTCACCTTGCTGGCGATGAGGTGGGTGCACTTCTGTGCAGACTCGGCGACCTCCCCACCCAGGATGTGGAGCTTCTGAGGGCTGGGAACACAGAGCAGAGGTGAGACCATCTGGTCTGCAGAGCCGCCCGCCTGCCCACCCACAGCCTGGGACTTGTCTAGATCATGAATGGGGCTCTCGGCCGCCCAAAATGGTGAAAGCGGTGAAGCCAGACCTACGCCACCGTGCGAGCAAAGTGGAAACTGGAAGTGACAATGTACATTTCCCTAATCCGTGCCACACAAGTCAAGATTAAAGCAGGACCTCCACTGGACACCAGGAGGACACCCCTTTGAACAAGTAGAAAGCTCTGAGAACAAGGCAGCTTGCTACATAAGGAGTGAACCTCCCAGGCTGTCTACGCCGAAGTGAGTATTGATAAGGCACGTTGAGACACAGTCTCTAAGAAATGATGACACAAAAATCAACCTAAGACATAGACATGTAAAAGATGATCTCTTTATACCCAGTTTTAAAAGTTAAAAAAAGAATTTTATAGTAGTATTTATAATTATTTCTTTTCCTTAAAAAATAAAGGGAAATATTTGAATCCCTGTGACACAGGTCAACTCTACTTTAACCATCCCATCCCCAGACACAAGCCCACAGTCCCTCCTAGTGTTACTTCCAGAAGTGCATTTATGTAAATAAATACAAAAACACCTGTGACCCCTGGGCCCGCCCCACCAGAGAGAACAAGTCTTGAGAAGATGATGGGTTCATTTAGGAAACCTGAGGGGGCACAGCTACTCTCGTAAGCTAATGTCCTTACGAAAATGGTATTTGCACAGCTTTGCTAATGTGTGATTACAAGACTGCTCTTGGTCTCCTCACCTGAGTCGTCCTAAGAAAGCAAGTGTCAAAGGAGGAAGTAGCAGCAAGAATAAGGTGGGAAGGCAATGATGTAATGATGACAGAGTTTATGAATACACATGATGAACACTGTTACAACACGGTATTCCTGATTACATGTTAACTTAATAAATCTGCTCACCTAAAGCAAATATAAACAGAAAGGAACATTCCTAAAAATCCTTATGTGAAATAGAAGGAAATTTCACCATTATGTACTCTTGAACTTGAATAGACTCAAATCCAATGAAAAGCACAAAAGGGGTCAGTTCTGGTGGTAACTTCTTGGTGGGAGGCAGAATATCTTTGATTCTATGAAACACACATAAAAGAGAACGGCTATTACTTCCCTAATATGTTCTTTACCAAACAAGAGAGTTTAATTTTAACAGCGTTAAGAACCTCTGAGAGCTTTACCTGTGTGTGGTTTTCTGTTCTTAAAGGGAAAGTGCAGTGATTCACCTGCTCTTTCTTTCCCACCATTTACACAAAGTCATCCCAAAGGACTCTAACCTGGCACCCCAGGGGAAGGGCTGATCAGGCACCACCCCCTACCCCCCAGCCTGCACTGTCCCTGGGGGTCTGTGAGGGTGGAAGGGAGGGCTTCCAGGGCCCTCTGTGGTCCCCAGTCCCCCACCAAATCCCACAGGACCCCTCTCACCCCAGAAGCTCTGACACAGAACAAAGCTGGTTGACTGAAGTACACACTTCATATTCAACTTCTTTGCTTAAATTTTTTTCAAACCCTATTTTTAGCTTATATTTGAGACAGTGTATTAAGTTAAAAAAATCTGTAGTGTTTTAATGACGTATATAATCACATAAGTATGCTTTTACTAAAGAATCCAACAATCCCCAGATTGAGTGGCTGTGGGGACTGGAAGGAGGGGACTGAGGAGTAGGGAAGAGACAAAGACCCTCACTAAATGCAGTTCAGAGGGTCTCTTGGTTCCAGTTAAACCACTGGCTTACCTCCACCAGGTGAGACCAGAACAAGTCTGACAACACCCTCGCCCCAGCCCCACAGAAGGGGCTCCATCCCCCATCCTGACCTGGGTCAGGAGTCGGACGTGGGCTCCCGGGCACACACTGAGGATGCCTGGAGCCGGGTTCCAGTCCCCCTGCCCCCGTCCCACCACAGCAGCTCGTTTCACACAATGGGGGTTCTGGCAAGATAGAAAAAAGATAAAACAGAAGATTGGACTTTTTTTTAATAAGAAAGGTAAAGACACTGGCTAATCCCCATTTATCTCCAGTGATGAAACGAGAGATGTCATGATATAGCTGCAATGCAAGCAGCACATCCTTCCAAGTCCTGGTGGTTTAGTCGCTCAGTCGTGCCCAACTCTTTGTGACCCCATGGACTGTAGCCCACCCGACTCCTCTGTCCATGGGGATTCTCCAGGCGAGAATACTGGAGTGAGCAGCCATGCCTTCTTCCAGGGGATCTTCCTGACCCAGGGACTGAACCCATGTCTCATGTCACCTGAATTAGCAGGCGGGTTCCTTACCACTAGTGTCACCTGGAAAGCCCTTCCAAGTGAAAATCTTAGGAATTTCCCCAACTGCCACCAGTTCCTAGAACAGACTGTAAAAGATCATCAACCATTAAAAAAAAAAAAAACAAGGTGATTCTTCTCTACCTCGCACTTTTGGAAGAAGGCTGGATATTAGTTACTTCATTCTGCTTCGGTTTGGGAGGTAGTCTTACACCCTGTAATTAAAGTATGATTTACCTTAGTCAACCACCCCAGTAACACAGCAGCTTCTGAGTGCTTTCTACCCATCTCACCACACACAAGACACACTCCCTAAGGCACAACTGGCAGAGACCACGGGCACCTGCGAGCTGTCCTGGGAGGCCCTGGTGCTGGCCACCCTGTCTATTCACCAGACCCAACAGTTCTTTAAGATGTCTTCACCCCTACCTCAGCTCTTGAGATAGATTTAATCCTCAACCGTGAACTTTTCAAAACACATTTTACTTCAAACATTTTGTGTCCCAATGGAATTTGGAAAACATAATGATTGCAGTTTCACCCCTCCAGAAAGATGGAGGTTCCCCTATGAGGGTGCAGGACTGTTGGGTCACAGGACACTGGAGGGGAAGGCAGGCCTCTGATGGCCACTCTGTGTCCCGCACACAGCACCCATGCTCCTAAAACCAGCTGGAGGCCCTGACGTGCAGAGATGTGGAGCCCGATGGGGAGCCGGTGCCCCTGCAGTTCCCCACAGCCAGCCTCACACTGTGGCTGCTGCCCCCTCACCCCTTCCTTGCCTCTAACCCAGTCTTTCTTCCACAAGCACACTCATTTGTGTTATACTGTTGGAAGAAACCACCTCTCCATCCGGGATGATGGTGGAGATGACCCTCCCCACCAAGGGAAAGGCAGTCCTTACTCATTTCCTACCAACCAACCCCTGGCACTCCAGTGCTGAACAGCCCACCCTGAAGGCATCCCATCAGAGACCCCAGCCAGTGACCTGGAAGTCCACTGCCACAGTGAAGCGCTGCGGTCAGGGCTGACACTCTGGCGCCCCAGTTCCCACCTCCTGAACCCCATGGAAACACACGGTCTCCCTGTATTCTGCTCTGCACCTCTGTAAGCAGTCATGTAGCTCTCTGAAGAAGTCATGGAGCTAATGTGTGTCATGTGAATGAGTAACTCCCAATATCATCAACGAAGAGGATAAAGACAACGGTGCACTGAACAGCTTATGACAGGCGAGAAGATTCAGCCCTCATTGGTCATGACGGCCAATTACTAAAAGAATTAGTTACAGATACAAACATATCCCTACTTCTTTGTAACACAGTAACAGCCACAGTAAGATGACTAAGGTGACATACCATCAGCAACTCTGCTTACACTTTCAACGGAACTCTCCAAGCATCTGAAGAGAGAAACAGGTTACTTTTCAGAAACACTATGTACATAAAGGAGCCCTTATCAATGTAAAAGCCCTTTCAGGACACATACACACTATTATATATAAAACAGGTTAACAATAACGACCTGCTATATAGCACAGGGAACTCTACTAAATACTTTTTAATAGCTACATGGGAAAAAAATCTTTAACAAAAGTAGATGTATGTACAAGTATGACTTATTCACTTTTTTTGCACACCTGAAACTAGCATAACATTGTAAATCAACCAACTTCCAAGAAAAAATCAATTAAAATGAAAGTGTATCAGTAATAACAGAAATGAGACACCTCTCCAGGTGCAGGTCATCTTGAACATGCAGTTGCTCAGGTGATGGCCTCCAGTAAGAGAACCATGAGGACTTTTCCTAAGTTCACAGGGAAGCCTGGCAGGGGCTGAGTGTTCTGTATGAGACAAAGCTGAGCAAACCAGCAGCCTGTGGCCCAATGTAGGCACCACCTGCTCGTGTGTGCTGAACCCTGGACAGTTCTGGGAGCCCTGCGCTCTGGCGTCCGAGGAACCGTCTGTGATGAGCACAGCACATGGGGGTGGCAGCCCGGCTGGGCCCTTGAGGACACGTGTTAACCGAGGAAGGGCCTGGCGTCTGCACCACGGCTTCAGAGCAGATGTTACACCCAGGTCTGTCCCAGGGAAGCAGGCAGGCCGTGGCTGAAAACCAGAAAGGGCTTTCTTGCGACTGAGGCTGTTAGGACCAGAACTGGACAGGCTCCTTCAAGGGAGTGCATGTTAAAGCAGCATTTGAGTAACCACTTCCTGGAGTGACGCTCAGGTGGGTAAATGGGGTTAAGCACCATCTGGTGTACAGTCAGGGCAGTGGGCCTTCCTCAGGATCTGTGCAGCAGAAAGTGGGGGGCGCGGGGGATGCCACGTCTTACAGAGCAAGTTAAACGAGAGCTGGCTTGAAAGACAAGATCAAAAGGCTTTTGAGTGTTCCTTCCACTTCTGAGAGTCCATTAAAAAAAGCAAACTAAAATACAAGCCAATAAAACTCCTGGGTCCAGTATAGAGGGAGACAGTGTGGAGAGGAAACAAGAGATGAGATAAAAAGGACGCAACCCCGAAGCCAACAGCGGCATCTGGAGCACCAGCCCATGGCCACGGGGAGCCAGCCTGCTTACCCAGAAGGTTCAACACCAGGTGCGGGGTTGGGGTAAAGGGCGTCCTGCATGCTGAAGGCGGTGTAGCAGCCATACTGCATCTGCCACAGGGCCTCGAAGTTCCCCAGCAGGATGTCCCCCAGCCACTGGGCATTCAGGCACGGGATCTGCTGTTCTTTGGCTTTCTTGTGCTTTAAACAAGTCAGTCTTTTTTGGTGGGAGTGGGGGGGAGGAGAGAAAACACATTCATTAGAGTTACCGGAGTTCAAATTTGTACTTCTGTTAACACAAGCCAGCCCACACTTGCTCGCAATGGAGGTGGCAGGGACTGTTCTACAGAGCTGATCGGGCTGTAAGAAGGTGTTCACGTGATCGCGAGGTCATTGGCCAGTGTGCTTTCACCTCACCACTGTCACCTAATTTGACTGCACCCTCTTAATCATCTAATTTCATTCTTCTGCTACCATTACCACGAATATCACTGCCATTCTTTAAGCAGACTCTGACATCCACCATGGAACTTGGACAGACTGAGAGACCCAGAGCAGGCTCATGAGGGCTGAGACAGAACCCTGGTCAACTGAGGGACCCGGAGCTGCACTGTGTGGGCTGAGATGGAACCCTGGCTGACAGAGGGAACCTGAGATGCCCTGTGTGGGTCGAGGGCAGAATGCCGGCTGACTGAAGGACCCAGAGCACTGCCGAGCAGGCCAAGGGCAGACGTGGAGGTGGCCGCGTTTACTCTCTGTAGATGAGGATGGTGTTGCTGTGGCACAGGTAGCCCATGTACTTGGCACCTGCCAGGTACACCATTAGCTTCAGGTCACCCCTGTCGCTGTCAACAAACCCAGTCACAGAGAGAATCTGGGGGAGAAAAGGTCCAGTAAGGTCAAGAGGTAATGACAGTTTAACCCAGTTAATACAACTCTTTCTTCTCCCTGTTAGTTGTGATACAGACCCACGTATTTCCATTCCTCCTCTGGCATTGAGGGGCACCTCTGAGAGTGCTGTTACTGGTGACAGTACTGCACATGATCCAGCAAGAGGGGACGGAAACAAAATATACCAAATGGGGAACGCTTTCCTGTGTTAGCATGACAGGGTTCAGGTCATGTTAACGAAGTTACTTTATTAAGCCTATGAATATTGGTCAGTTCTTCTTACTGATCCTGGTTTTGGGCTCATCTGATAGGGAGAACTGACAGGAGATGATGTCTGAGAGTCATGTCTGACTCTTTGCCACCCCATGAACTGTAGCCCTCCAGGCTCCTCTGTCCATGGGATCCTCCAGAAAAGAATAGTGGAGTGGGTTGCCATTTACTTCGCCAGTGGATCTTCCCAACCCAGGAATCGAACCCAGGTCTCCTGCATTGCAGACAGACGCTTTACTGTCTGAGCCACCAGGGAATAGGCATTTATTAAACAGTGTCAAAGACTTGGGAGAATCCATTAAATGTCAGTAAGCTGTGACTGTTACAGGGGGACAGAGAAGGAAACAAGATGCTAATTTCATTCAGGAGCACAGGGGGAGCCTTATGTGCTGGGAGCACAGCTTGCCCCCCGGGGGGAAGGCCACTGTAAAGCGCAGGGCCGGATGGGGTGGCACCAGCTTCTTTTTCTTCAGGATCATGTTCAGCCAGTGAGCCATGATGCACCTCTTCCTCTCCTTTATGGCCTGTGAACACAACAGTACAGGCCAGTCATTGGAGGCTTTACTGCAGGTGACATACAGAACTGTAAGGGTGTGTAACTACAAGGTCACTTTTATTGGAAGTCCTATAAATAGAGGAATTCCAGGAGCTTACAACTCAATTAACTAAACTAATAAACTACAGCAGTGTCACAGGTCAACTAGAACACAACCCGAAACACAGGAACAAGAGCTGATCATGGGGAGGAAAGCTGACAGCCCAGGAAATGATTTTAGTCATGGAAAGAGATGACACTTCCAATCATCAGATTTCGAATTGCCCGTGAGAACACAGTGAGTTGCAAAAACGTAACTGCCTCTGGAATTAACCATGGGACGACCCCTATGTGCTCTTCACCAGGTGTTTCTCAGAGGCCATGTACCACATACACACTAACAGCAGTCAGCCTATGAAGAAAAACCCATCAGAGAAGAGGAGAAATGAAACCTGAGGGGATGAGCACAAGCAGCACTGAGGGGGAGCTGCCAGTCAGCAGCTGCGAGCGACCCTGCTCCTGCTGCTCCATGCTCAGGTGGCCCTGCCAGGGCAGACGGTGTCCACCTCCCCCTCACAGGGAACCTGCCTTTCTTTCCTGGTCCTCACAGACAGAGAAGCAAGGAGCCACAGAAGTGTCCACATGCCAAAGGTGGATGGAAATCAGTGAGGTGGGGGAAAGTCCTTTACAAGCATGACCATCCCAGCATTGCTCAGAGCTCTCCTGGTCACAGCAGAAATGAGCCCTCACCTGTGCAAACAGCCCACTGACCTGACTCCTACAGAGCAGGTGGGTGTAGCAACTCATGAACGTGGGGTCCACAGCTCCTCCATGCACCTAGATGATCTGCACATACACGACACCCACTGTCAGTCAGCTCCCATGCCTGGGGAAGAGGGACTTGTGATCTCCAATTGGACAGCAATTCACAAGATCCACCACATACGTACACAGTGTATTTCCCAAAGTGTGAACAAACTATGTTATGTCTACGGGCTTTCCCACCCAGCACTACACAGCAAAAATGAACTCTAAGCCCTGTTTCATCTGAACTTATGGAGGAAGAGTGGGATGCTCTCTTTCTAAGACAGGGCAATGTGGACATTTTAGATAAAACCAGCTGTTCTGTGCTGTGGGGCATCCCACATCTCAGGGGGCCGGCTGCACCCTGACCCGCACCCCAGCTGTGGCGAAGAGCACTTCCTCCGCTGGGACAGTGAGAAAGGTTTCAGACATCGCCAACTGGTCCTTGGGACCAGAAAGCATTGCCTTTAAGAAACTTTATTCTAAAAAGAAAAAAGAAAGCAAAGCAAGATGAAGTTAAATTCAGTTTCTGATATTCTGAATTTTTTGATACCATCCTGTATCCCAACTGCAGTGGATCCACAGTTGTGTGACACTGAGGGGAACACTGTTACCAAAAGGGCAAGAACTTTCTTGGGTTGGCCAAAAAGTTCCTTTCATTTTTTAACTAAAAGAGATATTTTTTATCTGCCCCCAAAACTTGACTGAACATCATATTCATCGTTTTGTTCCACTACCTTCTGCCATTTTTCAGTTCAGTTCAGTTCAGTCAGTCAATTGTGTCTGACTCTTTGCAACCCCATGAACTGCAGCCTGCCAGTCCTCGCTGTCCAACACCAACTCCCAGAGTTTACCCAAACTCATGTCCACTGAGTCGGTGGTGCCACCTAACCATCTCATCCTCTGTCATCCCCTTCTCCTCCTGCCTTCAATCTTCCCCAACATCAGGGTCTTTTCAGATGAGTCAGCTCTTCGCATCAGGTGGCCAAAATATTGGAGTTTCAGCTTTAACATCAGTCCTTCCAATGAACACCCAGGACTGATTTCTCTTAGGATGGACGGGTTGGATCTCCTTGCAGACCAAGGGACTCTCAAGAGTCTTCTCCAACACCACAGTTCAAAAGCATCAATTCTTTGGTGCTCAGCCCTGTTTATAGTCCAACTCTCACATCCATACATGACCACTGGAAAAACCATAGCCTTGACTAGATGGATCTTTGTTGACAAAGTAATGTCTCTGCTTTTTAATATGCTGTCTAGGTTGGTCATAACTCTCCTTCCAAGGAGTAAGCATTTTTTAATTTCATGGCTGCAATCACCATCTGCAGTGATTTTGGAGCCCCCCAAAATAAAGTCAGCCACTGTTCCCAATGTTTCCCTATCTACTTGTCATAAAGTGATGGGACCAGATGCCATGGTCTTAATTTTCTGAACGTTGAGCTTTAAGCCAAATTTTCACTCTCCTCTTGCACTTTCATCAAGAGGGTCTTTAGTTCTTCTTTGCTTTCTGCCATAAGAGTGGTGTCATCTGCATATCTAAGGTTGTTGATATTTCTCCTGGCAATTTTGATTCCAGCTTGTGCTTCCTCCAGCCCAGCATTTCTCATAATGTACTCTGCATATAATTTAAATAAGCAGGGTGACAATATACAGCCTTGACATACTCCTTTTCCAGTTTGGAACCAGTCTGTTGTTCCATGTCCAGTTGTAACTGTTGTTTCCTGACCTGCATACAGGTTTCTCAAGAGGCAGGTCAGGTGGTCTGGTATTCCCATCATTTTCTGAATTTTCCAGTTTATTGTGATCCACACAATTAAATGCTTTGGCATAGTCAATAAAGCAGAAATAGATCCTTTTCTGGAACTCTCTTGCCTTTTTGATGATCCAGTGAATGTTGGCAATTTGATCTCTGTTTCCTCTGCCTTTTCTAAAAAGCAGCGGCTGAGCTTTGCTGGAGCAGAGATACCCCACATCCAAGGTAAGAGAAACCCAAGTAAGATGGTAGGCACTGAGAGAGGGCATCAGAGGGCGGACAGACTGAAACCACAATCACAGACAACTAGCCAATATGATCACATAGTCCACAGCTTGTCTAACTCAGTGAAACTCAGCTATGCCATGTGGGGTCACCCAAGACAGATGGATCATGGTGGAGAGGTCTGACAGAATGTGGTCCACTGGAGAAAGGAATGGCAAACCACTTCAGTATTCTTACCTTGAGAACCCCATGAACAGTATGAAAAGGCAAAAAGATAGGACACTGAAAGATGAACTCACCAGGTCGGTAGGAGCCCGATGTGCTACTGGACATCAGAGAAGAAATAACTCCAGAAAGAATGAAGGGATGGAGCCAAAGCAAAAACAACACCCAATTGTGGATGTGACTGGTGACAGAAGCAAGGTCCAATGCTGTAAGAGTGCATAGGAACCTGGAATGTTAGGTGCATGAATCAAGGCAAATTGGAAGCAGTCAAACAGGAGATGGCAAGAGTAAACATTGACGTTCTGGGAATCAGCGAACTAAAATGGACTGGAATGGATGAATTTAACTCAGATGACCATTATATCTACTACTGTGGGCAGGAATCCCTTAGAAGAAATGGAGTAGCCATCATAGTCAATGAAAGAGTCCGAAACGCAGTACTTGGACTCAATCTCAATTAGCTTCTTTGTGGGATTGGAGAGCTTTCTCTTTTTGTAAGCTTAAATATATATGAGTTCTTCTTTTGCTGTATCTGATGACCTGCTACATTGTGTTTTCATTTTGACTCACCTCAGAATATGTTCTCATTTCCCCTGTGAGTTACTCTTTGGCTCATTGGGCCCTTCGGAATGTGTTGTTTAAATTTCCACACATTACATTTTTCAAATTGTCCTCCCACTGTTGATTTCAATTTACATATTTTGCATGCCAGAGACCATATTTGGTATGATTGAAATTTTATTTTTTTGGTATGATTGAAATTATTAATGGTTGTCTCATGGCTGAATATAAACCCAATTCTCAAGAATATTCTGGAGAATATTCTCTGTGCAGTTGAGACAGATGTGTATTCTCCTGTTCTTTTTGGGTGGAATGTACTGCACACCTGTGTTTGGTCCACTGGTTTGTATTGTCATGTAGGTTTTCTCTTCTCTCAGTGGTCTTATCTTCTTCTTGAATTATTTGGATATTTCTTGTTGGACTATAGTTCTTGCTCATGTTTTGCAGTTTTTACACATCATGTTAGTCTAAAGGCAGGGAAGAAAATTCAAATATTCAGTTCAGTTCAGTTGATCAGTCGTGTCTGACTCTTTGCGACCCCATGAATTGCAGCAAGCCAGGACTCCCTGTCCATCACCAACTCCCAGAGTTTACTCAAACTCACGTCTATCGAGTCGGTGATGCCATCCAGCCATCTCATCCTCTGCCGTCCCCTTCTCCTCCTGCCCTCAATCCCTCCCAGCATCAGGGTCTTTTCCAATGAGTCAGCTCTTCACATGAGGTGTCCAAAGTATTGGAGTTTCAGCTTCAGCGTCAGTCCTTCCAATGAACACCCAGGACTGATCTCCTTTAGGATGGACTGGTTGGATCTCCTTGCAGTCCAAGGGATTCTCAAGAGTCTTCTCCAACACCACAGTTCAAAAGCATCAATTTTTCGGTTCTCTTCACAGTCCAACTCTTACATCCATATATGACCACTGGAAAAACCATAGCCTTGACTAGACGGACCTTTGTTGGCAAAGTAATGTCTCTGCTTTTTAATATGCTGTCTAGGTTGGTCATAATTTCCTTCCAAGGAATAAGCGTCTCTTAATTTCATGGCTGCAATCACCATCTGCAGTGATTTTGGAGCCCACAAAAATAACGACTGACACTGTTTCCACTGTTTCCCCAGCTATTTCCCATGAAGTGATGGGACCAGATGCCATGATTTTAGTTTTCTGAATGTTGAGCTTTAAGGAAACTTTTTCACTCTCCTCTTTCACTTTCATCAAAAGGCTCTTTAGTTCTTCAATTTCTGCCATAAGTGTGGTGTCATCTGCATATATGAGGTGATTGATATTTCTCCCGGCAATCTTCATTCCAGCTTGTGCTTCCTTCAGCCCAGCATTTCTCATGATGTGCTCTGCATATAAGTTAAAAAAGCAGGGTGACAGTTTACAGCCTTGATGTACTCCTTTTCCTATTTGGAACCAGTCTGTTGTTCCATATCCAGTTCTAACTGTTGCTTCCTGACCTCATACAGGTTTCTCCAGAGGCAGGTCAGGTGGTCTGGTATGCCCATCTCTTTCAGAATTTTCCACAGTTCATTGTGATATACACAGTCAAAGGCTTTGGCATAGTCAATAAAGCAGAAATAGATGTTTTTCTGGAACTCTCTTGCTTTTTCAATGATCCAGCGGATGTTGGCAATTTGACCTCTGGTTCCTCTGCCTTTTCTTATACCAGCTTGAACATCTGTAAGTTCATGGTTCATGTATTCAAATATTAGGTAACATATTCAAATATTAGGTAACGCTAACTTTTCTTTGATGATGTGAAGTAGCGTGTGTGTGTGATATACCCATATATCATTAATATAAAGATGCTATGACAAAATATATAATTAATATAATCATTGGAATGACTGATGCTGAAGCTGCAACTCCAATATTTTGGCTACCTGATGTGAAGAACTGACTCATCTGGGATGACTCTGTTGCTGGGAAAGATTGAAGGCAAGAGGAGAAGGGGACAACAGAGGATGGATGGTTTGATGGCATCACCGACTGAATGGACAGGAGTTTGAGTAAACTCTGGGAGTTGGTGATGGACAGGGAGGCCTGGCATGCTGCAGTCCATGGGATGGCAGAGAATCAGATATGAATGTGTGAGTGAGCTGAATATATTTAATGTTACTTGTTTCATATCATTTTTTATTTAAAGTCTGTTTTCTCTACTACTAGTATAGTAACTATGGCTCTTTATTGCTTATTGCTTGCATAAAATTTTTCTTGAAACTTAATGTCAAAAATCTATTCAACTAGAAGATTAGTCTCTTTGACAGTCTATAGTTTCCACAGTAAAAAAAAAAAAAAATCCATTGTCCCATCTTCTAGTATACCACCTTAATATGTTGGATTTTTTTGTTGTTGTTGCTATTTATTTTGCTAAATAGATTTTAGAGTGATTTTAAGAAGTAGCTCTAGATATTTTGATTGCTGTTGTTCAGTCATTCAGTCATGTCCAACTCTTTTGTGACTCCCTGGACTGCAGCACAACAGGCGTCCTTCTCTTTCCTTGTCTCCCATAGTTTGCTCAAACACATGTCCATTGAATTGGTGATGCCATCCAACCATCTCATCCTCTGTCACCCTCTTCCCCTCCTATCCTCAGTCTTTCCCAGCATCCTGGTATTTTCCAAAGAGTTGGCTCTTTGCATCAGGTTGGCAAAATCCTGGAATTTCAGCTTCAGCATTAATGCTTCAAAAGTATATTCAGATTTGATTTCCTTGAGGATTGATTGGCTTGATCTTGCAGTCCAAGGGACCCCTAAGAATTTTCTCCAGCATCACATTTTGAAGGCATCAGTTCTTAAGCTCTCAGCCTTATTTATGTTCCAATTTTCACATCTATACATGACTACTGGATAAACCATAGGGATTTGTGACTGAGGGGACCTTAGTTAATAAGCTGATGTCTCTTCTTTTTAATACAAGGTCTAGGTTTGTCATAGTCTTTCCTCCAAGAAACAAGTGTCTTTTAATATGATGACTGCAGTCACCATTCCCAGTAATTTTTGAGCTCAAGGAAAATAAGTCTGTCACTGATTCCACACTTTCCCCTTCTATTTGACAAGTAGTTATGGGACCAGATGCCCTGGGCTTGTTTTTTTTTTTTTTTTTTTTTTTTAATATTGAGTTCTCAGCAAGGCTTTTCACTCTTCTCATTCATCCTCATCAAGACACTCTTTAGTTCCTCTTCACTTTCTCTTTTTACAGTGTTGCCAGCTGCATATCTAAGGTTGTTGAAGACTCTCCCAGAAACCTTGATTTCAGCTTTTTACAGCCAATGTGGCATTCTGAATAGTATAATCTACATATATTTCATATAAGCAGAATGATAATATGCAGTCTTGTCACTCTCTTTTCCCAGTTTTGAACTGGTAAATTGTTCCAACTCTTGCATCTTGACCTGCATACACATTTCTCAGGTGACAGGTAAGAAGTTCTGTTACTCCTGTCTCTATCAAGCTGTCCATGGTTTACTGTGATACAAATAGCCAATGTCTTCAGTGGAGTCACTGAAGCAGAAGTAAATTCTTCTCTGGAATTCCCTTGTTTCCTCTACAATCCAATGAATATTTCCAAATTGTTCTCTGGTTCCTCTGTTGTTTCCAAGTCTAGCTTTCACATCTGGAAATTCTTGGTTTATGTACTGCTGAAGAATTTTGAGTATTTCCTAGCTAGCTTGTGAAAGGAGCCAAAGTGCATGCTTGTTTGTACATTCTTTGGCATTACCCTCCTTTGGTGTTGGAATGAAACCTGCCCTTTTCCAATCTCATAGCTGCTGATGAGTTTTCCAAATCTGATGACATATGAACTCAGTGCCCCAGTTTAACAGCATCATTAACAGTTTAGCAGTTTCATGTTAATGAATGCTCACAGTTTTTGCCTAAACCATTTGCTTTCTCCTTCATATCTGAATGAGATCCTTTTTGGCTTTAGGTCTGGCTCATTCATCATTTTGTGAATGTTCTACCATCCTCTACTGGCCTGAAGAGTTTCTATTGAAAAACCAACTGCTATCCGGGGATCCAAATGTATGTTACTTATGTCTTTCCTCTTGCTGCATTTAATGTTTGCTTTTTGTGATTAAATTTTCAGTGTTTGATTAATATGTGTTTTGGGGGTATTTCATTTTGGGTTCATCCTGTTTGGGACTCTCTAATGTGTTGGGATTCAGGGAGCTATTTCCTTCCCCATTTAATGGCGGTTCTCAACTTTTATTTCTTCAAGAATTCTCTCACGGCCCGTCCTTTTTTTTTTTTTTTTTTCATTTTTAGTCTTCTCCATTTGGACACCTATGATTCTCATGGTAGGGAATTTAATATTGTCCCAGAATTCTCAGAGATTTTCTTAACTGTTTTCCGTTTCTTTTTGCATACCCCTCTGTGTTTCATTTATTTCCTCCTTTCCACCTCCACCTAAGTAGTTCTTTCTCTGTCTCAGTAATTCTACTGTTGGTTCCTTCCAGAGTGTTGTTAATCTCAGTTATTGAATTGATTATCACTGCTTGGCTGTTCTTTATTTCTTCCAGATCCATGGTAAACATGTTTATTTCTTTTCAGTCTGGTGCTCCAGTGTATTTACTGGTGACTCCTCCTAGCTTTCAAGATTTTGGTCATCTTTACTATCATTATTCTTAATTTCTTTTTCAGGAAGACTTCCCATCTCCTCTTCTATTGTTTGTTTTGGTGGATTGTTTGTTTCATGTACCTTCACCAGATGCATATTTCTCTCCCTTTTCATTTTGTTTAGATTGCTGTGGCCTGGGTCTGCTTTCTGTAGGCTGGAGGGTTATGGATCCATCAGCTGTGGAACCTGATCTTTGTGTGTGGCACTGGACCGGTAAGCTGTCAAGGTTTAATTCTTGGGGTATCTTGTGCTTGTGCTCTGTCGGGTGGAACTGGATCACTTCTCTATGAAGTGTAATGAATTGTCCTGTAATGCACTTTGTGGTTTCTGTGAGTTTGGTATGGCTTTGGGCAGCGCCTTTTATAATATTAATTTTTTATTTCCATCTTTGCTGGAGAATAGGTGTTGGTTGTCTTGCACTGAAATTGCTGGCTTCAGCTTGGGGCTTGATTTCCATGTAGGCATGGAAACTTTTGTGTTTCTCTTTTAATGTTCACTGGTGCCAGGAGTTCAACAATGATCTAAAGATCTGGAATTGACCTCGTGGCCTCTGGGTTTCGGTCCCCGAGTGACAGTAGCATCAAGAATTCTGCATCCACAGAACAGAAGATAAAACCCAAGGTTAATGGTGAAGCAATTCTCCATGGCCAGAAACAGCCAAAGGGTTCACAGAGTTATACAGAGAAGAGAAAAGTGAGGAGGGAGATAGAGGTTTCTAGGAGGAGAAAAGGGAGAGTCAAAAGGGGAGAGCACAGTTAACTCAGGAAATAAATCCGTAAGTGAAAATATTTCCTAAACATTGAATCCTTAAAGGTAAATACATTGGTAAAATGAGTTTCAAAAAGCAAAGTTTAAGAAGCTAGAATCGAATTTAAACTACTATAAATACTGGAAAGAAGATAGAAGCCAAAATAACTCTCAAACTTATAATGTAGATATAGAAATGAAAGTAAAGGGAATGATAAACAAGAAAACTGTTTAATGTTTTTTAACATGAAAATAATACAGAATAATCTAACAATTTCTCTAGAGTTGCTGTGAGCTTAGTGGTGTCAGATCAGTGTCAGATACTCTCTTTTGTCCAAGGCTATTGTTGTCCCTGAATTGCACAGTTTCTGCATTAACTTCAGTTTCAGTTTGTTGCACCTGTCACTTCTGGGTCAGTTCGCCCTTCTTTGCTTATTTTTACTTCCTCAGGTTGCAATTTTCTTCTGTGACTAGTTCACACCTGACTAGTTTGCACCATAACACGAGGGGGCAGTGGGACCTTATTCGACCTCACTTGCTCAGTGGTGCAGTGGTGAGGGGGGGAACACTGAAAACCAATACCACTGGGATATGTGGGGTGCTTGAAGTGGATGGACCACAGTGGGCTTGCCACTGTTGTAGGTGACATGTACTTTCTCAATGCACCTGGCTCAGAACGGCTGATCCACGAGGGCACTGTCCAAAATGGGTCTTGTGTTTCACGCACTTCCCAAGTCTAAACCACTCAGGCTGCTTTGGTCCATTCCCAGGTCCAAGCTGCTCAGGCGACAGGGTGGCAGGCAAGGCACTGTCCCAGGTAGGCTGTGGATCTTATGTACCAGGCAGGTCCCAGCCACTCGGTTTTTTGGCTTTGCTAGAAGGGCGATTTGCAAGAGTGCTGTGTCTGGAGGGGTGCTGAACTCAGGCTTTGACCTTCATGGCCTATGCGAACTCTCCATGAACCCAGGAAGATATGATTAGCAACTGGCAGCCTGCTCAGAGTTTGGTGGGAGATGTCCTCTCTGGGGCTGATATAACAGCAGCTTCTTGCCTTCTGCCTCTGGATGATGCAAACATTCTTTTCTGCCTTCATGGAGGAAAGGGCCAGAAACGGCAGCTCGCTTGCACAGCTTTGATATTTTGTAATGTGCAATCTTTTGTTCTGTGAGTGTGCCAGTTTCCACTATGTGATCTTAGAGACTTCTCTCAAGAAAGGTCCTTTTTTGCATTTTTGTCTTTGGTATTCCCAAAATTTAGGATGCTACATAACCATAGCTCTGTCAGATTGTCCTCAGAGCATTAAAACTGGGATCCTTACCACAGGGCAGATGATACAGTCCAGGCAACCCTCCCAGGGCCACCTCAATGATGGTGCATGGGGTCATCTGAGCTTCTTCTCTGCTGGTAGTTGCAGTTAGGGACATGTGTTTTTGTTTTTCTTCCCCCTGCATATGTTGCTCTATGCAACCCCAGATTTCCCCACTGTCACCGATCTGAGAGGGTTTGCTATTGTTTGCAATCTTCTCCTCCTTTACAACTTCTTCTTCAAGACAGGTCTCAACCCCTAAATACTTTATCTCTCTTTATGTCTTTTATTTTGTCCTAACTCCGTTTGAAGAGACTTGTTTGACTTTCTGGGTAAATAGGGCCAGTCCACAGTGTCCACAATTTGTTTTCTGGAAGTTCTTTCATGTGCAGTCGATCCTTAGATGAATTTGTGTGGGAGAGCGTGGTCTTTGCCTCCTATTCCTCTGACATCTTGGGACCAACCATCAACCTAAAAGACACATTTCCTCAAGTGAAATGTTGTTGTTCTTCAGCCACTAAGCCATATTTGGCTCTTTGTGCCCCCTTGGACTGTAGCACATCAGGCCTCTCTGACCCTCACCATCTCCCATATTTTCCCTGAGATCATATCCTTTGAATCGCTGATGCTATCCAAATTTTTCATCCTCTCTCACTCACTGCTCCTTCTGCTTTCAACATTTCCTAAAGATCATGGTCTTTTCTAATGAATGAATTTAGAGCCACAAAAAATGAAATCTGTCACTCTTTCTGCATTTCCCCCTTGTAGTTGCCTTGAACTGGTGGGAACAGATGCCATGATCTTACTTCTTGTAATATTGAGTATTCA
The DNA here is from genome assembly GCF_033118175.1 of Dama dama. Classification (NCBI taxonomy): domain Eukaryota; kingdom Metazoa; phylum Chordata; class Mammalia; order Artiodactyla; family Cervidae; genus Dama; species Dama dama. Next base: position 56,741,567 of record NC_083714.1, read on the forward strand.
AATGTACTGTTTAGCAAATGTTTCCCTATAAACAGTGACAATTATTGTTTTCTTGTAACTTTGTTTTACCTCAGCTTTTAGAATAAGAAACTCGTCTCGAAGTGTTTTCTAAGACTATAGCTACTCATTTTATATAATACTGATGGTTTTATTTTTCTTGCTGGAAGCATGTGTGCTATGCCTCTGTGACAACTGGGTGAAATGTTGATAAAATACCCAGCCTATAAAATATTTCCACATTAACATAATGTCTTGAGCCTGTTCAAGGTAACTAGTTAGTTTTTCCCTAATATGGAAACTAGGCAAATACAAAGGATGACAATACCAAGAAGATATGATATGGAGAGGGGGCAGGCAGCTGAACCACCGTGGCATGAAGGGACAGAAGTTTGGTTCATCAGTGCTTTCTATTGTAATATTTGGAACAAAAAGTTAGTGATGAAGGGAAATTTTACCTACTGAGATATGGAAAAGAGATTCTGATTTATACATCATTTAATTTCAATGTTAGGCTACTCAGAATAGCCTGATTATGACCTATGAACTGTGCACTCTACATCTGTTTTACCCATTAAAGGGAAATACATTTTTAAAAAGTGGGATATCTCTTGTCCCAAATGCAACTAGTTGACCACTGGGAATTTTGTTCAGATATGTTCCTGTGTTACTGGAACCTGAATCTTTAAAATTTTATCCAATGTATGAATAGCAGCTGCTTTCTTAGTACAATATCTTTAAGCACCTGACAGTTGCAATTTTATGAGTTCAAGGTCTCATCAGTTGTATGAAACCCATCTCTTATTACAGAAAGAATAGCATAAGATGAGCCAGATTATGGCATAGACTTTCAGCAAGAGGACCTAAATTCTTCAGCCAGAAAGTGATTAACACATCTTGGGTTGCCCAAATAGTTCATTTACTCTCTTGGGAGTGCCCATTGTTTGGCCACTTTAATGAAGATGCTGTAAATATTATTTTGACAAAACAAAAACAAAAAACTTGGAACAAGATGCAAGTCCTGAAGCCATGTAAAGTGGTGTTTACTGTAGATTTATAAAATATTTTATTTGAGGAGCATAATTTCTACTAATATGTAAGGTTTAAAAACTATGAATGGAGGGGGCTTATTTGATGCTATTAACATTGCATGATTAAAGGAATCAATTTGTTTATAGTTGAGCTTTGTTTCTCTGATTTACCTGGGTTTTAAAAGTTACTAAATAATTTTCTCCTTTGGTTTCAGTTGCAGCGCTATGATAATGCAAATTTTGAATGAGGTTATCCCCAAATTTGGTAAAAATGAAAGAAGAATTGGGAATAAAAATGTCTCTACACTATCTTCATTAGTCTGAGATTATAAGAAGCATTGTAAGCCAGAGGTAATGTGGATGATCATAACTCTGACTTTCGTCTTGAAACTAGAGGAGAGGACGTATTTTCAGCCTGCACAAGTTTAAGTATGCCATTCCTACGAAAGCCTTCTACCATCCAGATAGTTGCTGATACAATTGCTCCAACTCAAAATGTTTTCTCTTCTCCATCATCAAAATCAGTTAGACCACAGAAGCATATTGTGATACATCAACCTGCAACTGTTGTTGTTGTTTTTAATTGAAGGATGATTGCTTTACAGAATTTTGCTGTATTCTGCCAGACCTCAAAATGAATCAACCATAGATATACATATATTTCCTCCCTTTTGAAACTCCCTCCCATCTCCCTCCCTATCCCACACTCTAGGTTGAGCATTTTTCATGGGACTTCACATAGCAGCTACACTAAATCAAATGGCCCAAATGAGAATTTTGCAGCTATGTCTACATCTATTTCTCAGTACCACATCTTATCTCCATTACAGAACAGTAATTTTGCACTGACGGTGGAGACTTCTCACTTTCCAGATTTGTACAGTAATATGGCAGCCCATGACAGTGCTTTTCCCAAACTACAACATGCAGGCAATTCATGTTTCCCAGTGCCACAGATCCCTGATACATCTGCTGCCTCTCTTTCAAGGTCAACTCATCAACCATCTTCATTATTTGAAAATCATCCTAATACAACTGATCTACCAAACAGGTGTCAGATTATGCAGGATAATGAAGATTAGAATTAATGTTGGGAGAGATCAACAAATTCCTACAATTCTCTTATTTGAAGAGTAAAGTTACATGTTCATCTTCAGAGTGTCAATTTCTATTTTGAAATAATTGAGAGTAAAATGAGAGTATTATTTCGGCACCTGGCTATTTTACTGTGCTTTAGTATAAACTCTTCTATTCAAGGAATCATTCAATATACATCCTATGTAAATTACACCTAATGAATTGTTTAAAAAATATAAAATGAGAACAAAGTGAAAAGATGAAATGTAAATAAAATGATTTTGAAATCATCCAGGCTGAATTGACTGGGTGTCTAAGTTAGGATGGTATGGGAGAAGGAACAGACACAAATCAAATTTAGAAAAAGCAAATGAAGAGTATGTACTTTGCTGCTTCCTCAGTTTTATTATATCATGTCAGTTATCAGGAAGAAAGCTAAGAGTTTAGACAGCAGGTTGTCTTCATTAAACAAAAATTTGTTTCGTACTTGAAAATACTGAGATGTACACAGCAACCATGACCACCATCATACCATCACTGGAATGCCAACAATATCATGACATAGTCAAAGATTGCACCACAGTCAGCAAAAGATAGGTATTTTACCAGCGAGATTATAAAGGGTCATTTTTGTTCTGCTCTCCTTATATAATGTCTTCATTTTATCACACCAAGACACCACCCTATATTTCCTAATGTATATTTTGATGTTGCTTTCCTGTTCCTGAAAGAAAGACTTAAATCCTTTCGGTGAATGCAGCATCTCATCATGGTTAACCAGTTCTTGGAAGACATGACATCTGTTTCCCTTAGTAGCTTCATTATCTATCTGTTTCACTGAACTTCTAGAGCTACAATCAGGCTAAATATTTTCAGTCATGCTAAGCCACATTTCACAATGTTTCCTAAACTCTCGTATGGAATTGGAAAGAACCTGTTTGCCTACCTACCAAGTTATTCACATGTATCAGATTCTTCTATGTTTCGTGTCTACCCAAGTTTCCTTATGTATCTTGCACATCAGTTAAGACTTAGTGCCTGCCAAATGATGTATTTTACATATTACTGAATTAGCAATAAAGAGATGTAATAACCAATCAAAAGCTATATGCATTACTCAACAACATCCCATAGCCTCCACTATTACCATAATTGACCTTTCTTATTTACTGAGAATTTAGTAAGGTGATGTCTCTTCTTGTTAATGCAATGTCTAGGTGTGTCATAGATCACACACATCAACAAGCAAGTGACATTTAATTTGATGACTGCAGTCACCATTCTTAGTGATTTTGGAGCCAAAGCAAATTAAGCTTGTCACAGTTTCCACACATTTACCCCTTCTATTTGCTGAGTAATGATGTTACCAGATGCCCTGATCTCTGTTTTTATGAATGTTGAGTTTTCAGCAAGATTTTTCACTCTTCTCTTTCACCCTCATCATGAGGCTCTTTACTTCCTCTCCACTTTCTATTTTTTTTTTCTGTCTTGCCATCTGTATATCTGAGGTTGTTGATGTTTCTCCCAACAACCTTGATGTCAGCTTGTGATTCATTCACCTGGTATTTTCATAGTATTCTCCACATATGTTTCACATAAGCAGAGTTATGAACTGGTTTGTCACTCTCTTTTCCCAGTTATGAAATGGTTAATTGTTCCATGTCTGGTTCCATTTCTTGCATCTTGACTCATGTAAGAGTGGTTTCAACTTTTACCTCCTCAAGAATTTTTCATGTACCCCCTCCCCCCCTTTTTTTTTTGCAGTTTTTTCCTTCAGGACGTCTAGTTTCTGCATCTGCTTTCTCCATTTGGTTTTCTCCATCTGGTTTCTCATCGTGGGGCATTGATCATTGCCCCGGATGTCTCAGAGCTTTATGTATGTCTTTCTTTATTTTTGCACACTCTACTGTGTTTCATCTATTTCCTTGTTTCTACCTCCAGCTAATTAATTATTTCTCTGTCTCATTTACTCTACTGTTGGTTCCTTCCAGAGTGCTGTTAATCTCAGTTACCGCATTGATTATTACCATTTGACTCTTCTTTATTTCTTCTAGATCCGTGGTAAACACGTTTATTTCTTCTCAGTGTGGGCCTCCAGTGTATTTACTGGTGACTCCTCTTAGCTTTGAAGATTTTGGTCATCTTTATTCTCATTATTCTGAATTCATTTCAGGAAGACTTCCTATCTCCTCTTCTTTTGTTTGTTTTGGTGGGTTTTTATCATGTACCTTCACCAGCTGAATGTTTCTCTCCCTTTTCATTTTCTTTAGCTTGTGTGGTTTGGGTCCCCTTTCTGAAGTCTTATAAAGGGGTATGGTTCCACTTCATTGTGGAACCTGACCTTTGTGGGTGGGATTGGACCAGTGACTTGTCAAGGTTTAAGGCTTCGGGGAATGTGTGTGTGTGCACTGCCAGGCGGATCTGGATCTCTTCTCTCTGGAGTGCAGTGAATTTTCCAGAATTGTGCTTTGGGGTGTCTGTGGGTTTGGCATGGTTTCAGGCAGCCTCTTTCATAATATTCACTGTCGTGTTTCTGTTTTGCTGAAGAATAGGTGTGGGGTCTCTTGTACTGGACTTGCTGCCTCAAGCCTGGAGCCTGCTTTCCATGTAGGCATGGAAACTCTGGGGTGTGTGCCTGTCCTTTAATGTTCCCTGAGGTCAAGGGTTCTATGGTGATCTAAAGTTCTGGAATCAACGTCCTTGCCTCTGGTTTCTGTCCCTAAGTTACAGTAGCATCAAAAATCCACATCCACACAATACAGAAGTTAAAATCCCTAGGTTAATGGTGACAGAACTGTCCTCAACCAGAAACAGTCAAAGGCATTCACAGAGTTACACAGAGCAGAGAAAAAGGAGGAGGAAGATAGAGGTGCCTAGGGGGAGAAAAGGGAGAGTCAAAAGGGGAGAGAGCAGTCAATACAGGAAACAAATCCCTAAGTGAAAGCAGATCCTAAAGATGTTGTTCCTGAAGTTACAATGTTGATAACCATTTGAAGAAAGCAGAAATAAACAACCAAGAATAAAACATAGACTCATTTAAGTAGTGTAAAAAAAGAGGCCAAAATCATTCTCATATATATATAAAATGTTTTAAAAATAGATTTATGTTTATTTTTTAGAAAGGTAATAATAGTCAATAGAAATAAAAGTTTAGGGAATAATAAAGAACTAAAAGTTTTAAAAGTTAAAGAAATCATATTTATAGAAATAGATCTCAGAATTTCTAAGAAGTTGTTTTGTGCTTTATGGTGTCAGTACATTGTCGGATAGTCTCTTGAAGCTTGTACATGTGAAAGGCTACTGTTGCCCCTCAAGTGAACAGTCTCGGCATTAACTACAGACTGTTATTCCATTGAACCTGTCACCTCTGGGTTGGTTTACACTTCTTTGCTAATATTTTCTTCTTCTATTTGAAAGCCTCTCCCATGTCTGGTTTTCAACATGAACACGGGTGTGGGAGCCTCTTATTCATTTTCACTTGCTCAGTGATTTGGTGGTGAGGGGCAGGACACTGAAAACAGAAATTGTACCTGCAATCGAGATTTTTTGTCACATTTATGATCAACCTCTAAGTCCAACACTGTATTGCTTTTCTTGTTCTAAGCAGTCTCTTCTTTAGATTGAAAAGTATGAAGGAAAGAGACAGACATAGGGGATTGTAGACCTCCTCATGTTCCAAGAGTAATTTTAATCAGAGAAGTTAGAAAAGGCAGAAACAAAGGAAAATAATGAAGCAATATAAAATAATAAGGATTTAGCCATTAAGCAAAGTCAAGGATCTTTAGTTCCTCCTCAAGGGCCACAGATAATATTCTGAGCAATATCCTGTGCACAGTTTTAGAGATGCTAAAGCCCCAACCAGGCTGAAATTTAAGTACATAGACCACATAGTAGATGGAACTAGCCGGTCAATGATGTTGTCTCCCAATATCCTCAGTAACAGGCCATAGTAGAATGTCCTAAAACTGATCACACACCCCTTGGCCTACTCTTACTCTGTCGTTAAATCCTTCCCCTGAAAGCATTTGGGGAGTGTGGGTCTTTTAATCACCAGCTGCTAGGACGCCTTACTTGGTCCTACAATAATCATTCCACTTGCTGTCACTGCAATGCACAGTCAGTTGACTGACTTTATTGCACAGAAGTGAGCAGACCCAAGTTTGGTTTGGTAACAGTACTGAATAATAAGAAAGTGTGTATAGAAGAGTGATAAATCACTTTTGTTTCAGGAACCAAGTAGATTTATTGATGTGATTTTTCTGTGTAAATATTCTTTAGGAATGAGATTTTGCAGGTTTCACATTTTACTATTTATGTAAGCAGCCTGTATTTAAGTTGATACAGAAGTAGACACTGGTTGAACATTACCCTTCAATTGCTAGGAAACCAGTGACTTTGTGATGTCACAGCTACCCTTCAATTGCTACCAGACCAGTGACTTTGTGATGTCACAGCTTTTTTACTTTGAGAACCACTGTGATGGTCTAGAAAGTTTATCTCTGTAGGCCAGCCAGGCAGCATTTGAAGTTGTGGAGTGTAAAATCAGCCAGATAAGGAAAGTATCTGAGGAAATATTTCTTTGAGATGGCACATTTTTCTTCAGAAATTCAAGATGTGCTTCCTAGAGATGAATCAACTGGTTCAGAAACCACCATTAGATCCCCTTTGTGTGATTACACACATACTGAGGACTCAGTTTTGAGATCTATCATTGAAGAAGCAGCCTTTCAGGCTTTGTTTGAGGAAGTAGTGTTAAAAATGCCACGTTACACATTTTCTGTCTCTGAGACAGATGAATTGAACGATTTTCTTTCACTCAATTTTCCTCAAAAACTTTGGAAGATAGTTGAAAGTGATCAGTTTAAATCTATTTGGTGGGATGAGAGTGGCACTTCTATAGTGATCAATGAAGAAGTCTTCAAGAAAGAAGTCTTAGAAAGAAAGGCCCCTTTCAGAATATTTGAAACTCGTAGTGTGAAAAGTATAGTTCGACAGCTTAACCTTTATGGGTTTAGAAAAAAGCAACAAACTTTTCAAAGATCTGCTTCACTAGCTGACTTTCTGGAAGAAGAAAACAATGTCTCTGTTTTGAGCAAGGTATTCCAAACTTTTCACTTATTATTAGCAATATGTAAGATTAAATCATGTAACCTAGAAAGCATGTTCACATATGTAGCTAAAACTGAATTTAAAATTGAGTTAACAAACTGTTGAAAAGCTTTATTTTTTGAAGTTGAGAACAGCTAGAGGTTAAAATATTTGATATTTAACAAACATTCCTAGTGACTTGAAACTGGATACAAGTCCTGAAGCTAATTAAAGTGGGATTGACTATATATGTTTACAACATATTTTTACTTGGTATTTACTGTATGTGTTTAGAACATATTTTTACTTGAGGATCATAATTGCTTCTAACATGTAAGGTTTTTTTTTTTATAGTGCTTATGCTTTCATGGTTTTTTAAATTATATTTTAAATTTTAATTGGAGACTAATTACATTACAATATTGTAGTGGTTTTTCCATACATGACACGAATCAGCCATGAATGTACATGTGTTCACCATCCTGAACCCCTCTCCCACCTCCCTCCCCATCCAATCCCTCTGTGTCTTCCCAGTGCACCAGCAATGAGCACCGTGCTCATGCATTGAACCTAGACTAGCGATCTGTTTCATATATGTTAATATACATGTTTTGATGCTATTCTCTCAATTCATCCCACCCTTGCCTTCTCCCACAGAGTCGAAAAGACTGTTCTTTATGTGTGTGTCTCTTTTGCTGTCTCACATATAAGGTTATCGTTACCATCTTTCTAAATTGCACATATATGCTTTGGTATACTGTATTGGCGTTTTTCTTTCTGGCTTAATTCACTCTAAAGCTCCAGTTTCATCCACCTCATTAGAACTGATTCAAATGTATTCTTTATAATGGCTGAGTAATATTCCATTGTGTACATGTACCACCGTTTTCTTATCCATTCGTCTGCTGATGGAAATCTAGGTTGCTTCCATGTCCTGGCTATTTTAAACAGTCCTGTGATGAACATTTGGGTACAAGTGTCTCTTTCGGTTCTGGTTTTCTCAGTGTGTATGCCCAGCAGTGGGATTGCTGGGTCATATGGCAGTTCTATTTCCGGTTTTTAATGGAATCTCCACACTGTTCTCCAGAGTGGCTGTACTAGTTTGCATTTCCACCAACAGTGTGAGAGGGTACCCTTTTCTCCACAGCCTCTCCAGCATTTATTGTTTGTAGACTTTTGGATAGCAGTCATTCTGATTGATGTAAGATGGTACCTCATTGTGGTTTTGATTTGCATTTCTCTGATAAAGTGTGATGTTGAGTACCTTTTCATGTGTTTGTTAGCCATCTGTATGTCTTCTTTGGAGAAGTGTCTGTTTAGTTCTTTATCCCATATTTAATTGGGTCATTTATGTATCATATCTGGAATTGAGCTGCAAGAGTTGCTTGCATATTTTTGAGATTAATTCTTTGTCAGTTGCTTCATTTGCTATTATTTTCTCCCATTCTGAAGGCTGTCTTTTCACCTTGCTTATAGTTTCCTTCGTTGTGCAAAAGCTTTTCAGTTTAATTAGGTCCTATTTGTTTATTTTTGCTTTTATATCCATTACTATTGGAGGTGGGTCATAGAAGGTCCTGCTGTGATTTATGTCGGAGAGTGATTTGCCTATGTTTTCCTCTAGCAGTTTTATAGTTTCTGGTCTTACATTTAAATCTTTCATACATTTTGAGTTTCTTTTTTTGTATGATGTTAGAAAGTGTTTTAGTTTCATTCTTTTACAAGTGGTTGATCAGTTTTACCAGCACCACTTGTTAAAGAGATTGTCTTTTCTCCATTGTATATCCTGCCTCCTTTGTCAAAGATAAGGTGTCCATAGGTGTGTGGATTTATCTCTGGGTTTTCCATTATGTTCCATTGTTCTATATTTGTGTCTTTGTGCCAGTACCATACTGTCTTGATGACTGCAGCTTTGTAGTGTAACCTGAAGTCAGGAAGGTTGATTCCTCCAATTCCATTTCTTTCTCAAGATTGCTTTGACTATTCGAGGTTTTTATATTTCCATACAAATTGTGAAATTATTTGTTCCAGTTCTGTGACAAATACCATTGGTAGCTTGATAGGGATTGCTTTGAATCTATAGGTATTTTTGGGTAGTAAACTCATTTTCACTATATTGGTTCTTCAAATCCATGAACATAGTATATTTTGCCTTCTATTTGTGTCCTCTATGATTTCTTTCATCAGTGGTTAATAGTTTATATATATATATATATATATATATATATATATATATATATATATATATATGTTTTTTTTTTCCCTAGGTAGATGTACTCCTAAGTATTTTGTTCCTTTCGTTGTAATGGTGGATGGAATTGTTTCCTTAAATTCTCTTTCTGTTTTCTCATTGTTAGTGTTTAGGAATGCAAGGGATTTATGTGTGTTAATTATGTATCCTGCAACTTTACTATATTCATTGATTAGATGTGGTAATTTTCTCGTGGAGTCTTTAGGGTTTTCTATGTAGAGGATCATTTCATCTGCACATAGAGTTTTACTTCTTCTTTTCCAATCTGGAATCCTTTTATTTGTTTTCTGCTCTGATTGCTGTAGCCAAAACTTACAAAACTATGTTGTATAGTAGTGGCCAGAGTGGGCACCCATGTTTTGTTCCTTTAGGAACATTTCCTTTAGGGGAAATGCTTTCAGTTTTTCACCATTGAGGATAATGTTTGCTGTGGGTTTGTCATATACAGCTTTTATTATGTTGAGGTATGTTCCTCCTATTCCTGCTTTCTGGAGGGTTTTTTTTATCATAAATGGATGTTGAATTTTGTCAAAGGAATTCTCTGCATCTATTGAGAAAATCATATGGTTTTTATTTTTCAATTTGTTAATGTGGTGTATTGCATTGATTAATTTGTGAGTATTAAAGAATAATTTCATCCCTGGTATAAAGCCCAGTTAGCCATGATGTATTATTTTTTAACATGTTGCTGGATTCTGTTTGATAAGATTTTGTTAAACATTTTTACATCTATGTTCCTCAGTCATATTGGTCTGTAGTTTTCTTTTTTTGTGGCATCTTTGTCTGGTATTGGTATTAGGGTGATGGTGGCCTAACAGAATGAGTTTGAAAGTTTACATTCCTCTCCAATTTTCTGGAAGAGTTTGAGTAGGATAGGTGTTAGCTCTTCTCTAAAATTTTTCCGCTGTGAAGCCATTTGGTCCTGGGCTTGCTTTTTTTTTTACTGAAAGGCTTCTGACTACATTTTAGATCTCCGTGCTTGTGATGTGTCTGTTACATTTACCATTTCTTCCTCATTCAGTTTTGGAAAGTTGTACTTTTCTAAGAATTTGTCCATTTCATCAAGTTGTCCATTTTATTGGCATATAGTTGCTGACAGTAGTTTCTTATGGTCCTTCATTACTGTATAGTCTCTTGTGATTTCTCCATTTTCATTTTTAATTTTCTTAAATTTGATTCTTCCCCTTTTTAACTTGATGAGTCTGGCCAGTGGTTTGTCAATTTTATTTATCTCCTCAAAGAACCAGCTTTCAGCTTTGTTGATTTTTGCTATAGTCTGTTTGTTTCTTTTTTGCATTTATTTCTGCTCTATTTTATTATTTCTTTCCTTCTACTTACCCTGGAGTTCTTCATTTCCTCCTTTTCTAGTTACTTTAGGTGTAGAGTTAGGTTATTTATCTGAATTTTTTCCTCTTTCTTGAGGTAAGCCTGTATTGCTATGAACCTTCCCCTAAGCACTGCTTTTACAGTGTCCCGTAGGTTTGTGGATGTTGTGTTTTCATTTTCATTCATTTGTATGCATATTTTGATTTCTTTTTTTATTTCTTCTGTGATTTGTTGGTTAATCAGAAGAGTGTTGTTCAGCCTCCATATGTTGGAATTTTTAATAGTTTTTCTCCTGTAATTGACATTTAATCTTACAGCATTGTGGTCTGGAGATGCTTGGAATGATCTCAATTTTTTGAATTTACCAAGGCTCGATTTGTGGCCCAGGATGTGATCTATCCTGGAGAAGGATCCATGTGCACTTGAGAAAAAAGGTGAAATTCATTGTTTTGTGGTGAAATGTCTTACAGATATCAATTAAGTCTAACTGGTCCATTGTGTCATTTAAAGTTTGTGTTTCCTTGTTAATTTTCTGTTTAGCTGACATATCCATAGGTGTGAGTGGGATGTCAAGGTCTCCCACTACTATTGTGTTATTGTTAATTTCCCCTTTCATACTTGTTAGCATTTGCCTTACATAGTGTGGTGCCCCTTTGTTGGGTGCATATATATTTATAATTTTTATGTCTTCTTCTTGGATTGATGCTTTGAACATTATGTAGTGTCCTTCTTTGTCTCTTTTCACAGCCTTTATTTTAAAGTCTATTTTATTTGATATGAGTATTGCTACTCCTGCTTTCTTTTTGTCTCTATTTTCATGGAATATCTTTTTCCAACCCTTCACTTTCAGTCTGTATGTGTCCCTTGTTTTGAGGTGGATCTCTTGTAGACAAGATATATAAGGGTCTTGTTTTTGTATCCATTCAGCCAGTCTTTGTCTTTTGGTTGGGGCATTCAACACATATACATTGAAGGTAATTATTGATAAGTAAGATCCCATTGCCATTTACTTTGTTATTTTGAGTTTGAGTTTATATATCCTTTCTGTGTTTCCTGTCTAGAGAAGATCCTTTAGCACTTGTTGGAGAGCTGGTTTGATGGTGCTGAATTCTCTCAGCTTTTGCTTGTCTGTAAAGCTTCTGATTTCTCCTTCATATTTGAGTCAGATCCTTCTGGGTATAATAATCTGGGTTGTAGGTTTTTCTCTTTCATTACTTTAAGTGTGTCCTGCCATTCCTTTCTGGCCTGAAGAATTTCTATTGAAAGATTAGATGCTATCCTTATGGGAATCCACTTGTCCCTTATTTGTTGTTTCTCTCTTGCTGCTTTTATTTCTTCCATTTATTTTTATTAGTTGGAGTCTAATTACTTTACAATACTGTAGTGGTTCTTCCCATACATTGACATGAATCAGCCACGGATTTACATGTGTTCCCCATCCCGATCCCCCCTCCTGCCTCCCTCTCCATCCCATCCCTCTGGGTCTTTCCAGTGCACCAGCTCTGAGCAGTTGTCTCATGCATCCAAGCTGGGCTGGTGACCTGTTTCACCCTTGATAGTATACTTGTTTCAATGTTATTCTCTCAGAACATCCCACCCTCGCCTTCTCCCACAGAGTCCAAAATTTTGTTCTGTACATCTGTGTCTCTTTTTCTGTTTTGCATATAGGGTTATCATTACCATCTTTTTAAATTCCATATATATGCATTAGTATACTGTATTGGTCTTTATCTTCCTGGCTTAATTCACTCTGTATAATGGGCTCCAGTTTCATCCATCTCATTAGAACTGATTCCAATGAATTCTTTTAATGGCTGAGTAATATTCCATTGTGTATATGTACCACAGCTTCCTTATCCATTTGTCTGCTGATGGGCTCTAGGTTGGTTCCATGTCCTTGCTATTATAAACTGTGCTAGGATGAACATAGGGGTACACGTGTCTCTTTCAGATCTGGTTTCCTTGGTGTGTATGCCCAGGAGTGGGATTGCTGGGTCATATGGAAGTTCTATTTCCAGGTTTTTAAGGAATCTCCACACTGTTTTCCATAGTGGCTGTACTAGTTTGCATTCCCACCAACAGTGTAAGAGGGTTCCCTTTTCTCCACACCCTCTCCAGCATTCATTGCTTGTAGACTTTTAGATAGCAACCATTCTGAGTGGTGTGTAATTGTACCTCATTGAGGTTTTGATTTGCATTTCTCTGATAATGAGTGATGTTGAGCATCTTTTCATGTGTTTGTTAGACATCTATATGTCTTCTTTGGAAAAATGTCTGTATAGATCTTTGGCCCATTTTTTGATTGAGTCATTTCTATTTCTGGAATTGAGCTTCAGGAGTTGCTTGTATATTTTTGAGATTAATCCTTTGTCTGTCTCTTCATTTGCTATTATTTTCTCCCAATCTGAAGGCTGTGTTTTCACCTTGCTTATAGTTTCCTTTGTTGTGCAAAGGCTTTTAAATTTAGTTAGGTCCCATTTGTTTATTTTTACTTTTATTTCCAATATTCTGGCAAATGGGTCACAGAGGATCTTTCTTTGATTTATGTCGGAGAGTATTTTGCCTATGTTCTCCTCTAGGAGTTTTATAGTTTCTGGTCTTACATTTAGATCTTTAATCCATTTTGAGTTTACTTTTGTGTATGGTGTTAAAAAGTGTCCTAGTTTCATTGTTTTACAAATGGTTGACCAGTTTTCCCAGCACCACTTGTTAAAGAGGTTGTCTTTTTTCCGTTGTATATTCTTGCTTCCGTTGTCGAATTTAAGGTGTCCACAGGTACATGGATTTATCTCTGGGATTTCTATTTTGTTCCATTGATCTATATTTCTGTGTTTGTGCCTGTACCATAGTGTCTTGATGACTGTGGCTTTGTAGTAGAGCCTGAAGTCAGGCAGGTTGATTCCTCCAGTTCCATTCTTCTTTCTCAAGATTGCTTTGGCTATTCGAGGTTTTTTGTATTTCCATACAAATTGTGAAATAATTTGTTCTTGTTCTGTGAAGAATACCGTTGGTAGCTTGATAGGGATTGCATTGAATCTATAGATTGCTTTGGGTAGAATAGCCATTTTGACAATATTGATTCTTCCTATCCATGAACACGGTATGTTTCTCCATCTGTTTGTGTCCTCTTTGATTTCTTTCATCAGTGTTTTATAATTTTCTATGTATAGGTCTTTTTGTTTCTTTAGGTTGATATACTCCTAAGTATTTTATTGTTTTTGTTGCAATGGTGAATGGTATTGTTTCCTTAATTTCTCTTTTTGTTTTCTAATTGTTAATGCATAGGGATGCAAGGGGTTTCTGTGTGTTAATTTTATTCTTGCAACTTTACTATATTCATTGATTAGCTCCAGTAATTCTGGTAGAATCTTTAGGGTTTTCTATGTAGAGGATCATGTCATCTGCAAACAGTGAGAGTTTCATTCTTCTTTTCCTATCTGGATTCCTTTGAGTTCTTTTTCTGCTCTGATTGCTGTGGGCAAAACTTCCAAATCTATGTTGAGTAGTAGTGGTAAAAATGGGTACACTTGTCTTGTTCCTGATTTTAGGGGAATGCCTTCAAATGCTTTCAAGTTTTCACCATTGAGGATAATGTTTACTGTGGGTTTGTCATATATAGCTTTTATTGTGTTTCAGTATGTACCTTCTCAGAGAAGGCAATGGCACCCCACTCCAGTACTCTTGCCTGGAAAATCTCATGGATGGAGGAGCCTGGTAGGCTGCAGCCCATGGGGTTGCGAAGAGTCAGACATGACTGAGCGACTTCACTTTCACTTTTCACCTTTATGCATTGGAGAAGGAAATGGCAACCCACTCCAGTGTTCTTGCCTGGAGAATCCCAGGGATGGGGTCACACAGAGTCAGACACGACTGAAGTGTCTTAGCAGTAGCAGCATGTTCCTTCTATTCCTGCTTTCTGGAGAGTTTTTTTTTTATCATAAATGGATGTTGAATTTTGTCAAAGGCTTTTTCTGCATCTATTGAGATAATCATATGGATTTTATCTTTCAATTTGTTAATATGGTGTATGACATTGATTGATTTGTGGATATTAAAGACTCCTTGCATTCCTGGGATAAAGCCTACTTGGTGATGATGTATGATCTTTTTCATATGTTGTTGGATTCTGTTTGCTAGAATTTTGTGAAGGATTTTTGCATCTATGTTCATCAGTGATATTGGCCTGTAGTTTTCCTTTTTTTGTGGCATCTTTGTCTGGTTTTAGATTAGGGTGATGGTGGCCTCATAGAATGAGTTTGGAAGTTTACCTTCTTCTGCAGTTTTCTGGAAGAGTTTGAGTAAGATAGGTGTTAGCTCTTCTCTCAGTTTTTGATAGAATTCAGCTGTGAAGCGATCTGGTCCTGGGCTTTTGTTTGCTGGAAGATTTCTGATTACAATTTCGATTTCCTTGCTTGTGATGTGTCTGTTAAGATCTTCTGTTTCTTCCTGGCTCAGTTTTGGAAAGTTATGCTTTTCTAGGAATTTGTCCATTTCTTCCAAGTTTTCCATTTTACTGGCATAGAGCTGCTGGTAGTAATATCTTATGACCCTTTGTATTTCAGTGTTGTCTGTTGTGATCTCTCCATTTTCATTTCTAATTTTGTTGATTTGGTTCTTCTCCCTTCGATTCTTAATGAGTCTTGCTAACAGTTTGTCAATTTTGTATATCTACTCCAAGACCCAGCTTTTAGCTTTGTTGACTTTTGCTATGGTCTCTCTCTCTCTCTTTTTGCATTCATTTCTACCCTTATTTTTAAGATTTCTTTCCTTCTACTCACCCTGGGGTTCTTCATTTCTTTCTTCTCTAGTTGCTTTAGGTGTAGAGCTAGGTATTCATTTGACTTTTTTCTTGTTTCTTGAGGTAAGCCTGTATTGCTATGAACCTTCCCCCTAGCACTGCTTTTACAGTGTCCCATAGGTTTGGAGTTGTTGTGTTTTCATTTTCATTTGTTTCTATGCATATTTTGATTTCTTTTTTTAATTCCTCTATGATTTGTTGGTTATTCATAAGCGTGTTATTTATCCTCCATATGTTTGAATTTTTAATAGTTTTCTTCCTGTAATTGAGATCGAGTCTCACTGCATTGTGGTCAGAAATGATGGCTGGAATGATTTCAATTTTTTTGAATTTCCCAAGGCTAGATTTGTGGCCCAGGATGTGTTGTATTCTGGAGAAGGTTCCGTGTGCACTTGAGAAAAAGGTGAAATTGATTGTTTTGGGTGCAATGTCCTATCGATATCAATGAGGTCTAGCTGGTCCATTGTGTCATTTAAAGTTTGTGTTTCCTTGTTAATTTTCTATTTAGTATATCTATGCATAGGTGTGAGTAGGGTAGTAAAGTCTCCCACTATTATTGTGTTATTGTTAATTTCCCCTTTCATACTCATTAGCATTTGCCTTACATATTGTGGTCCTCCTATGTTGGGTGCATATATATATATATATATATATATATATATATATATAATTGTTATATCTTCTTCTTGGTTTCATGCTTTGATCATTATGTAGTGTCCTTCTTTGTCTCTTTTCACAGCCTTTACTTATCTATTTGTTTAATTTTTTTCTGATTTATTTTTATTCATTGGAGGCTAATTACTTTACAATATTGCAGTGGTTTTTGCCATACATTGACATGAATCAGCCACGGATTTATATATCTTCCCCATTCCGATCCCCTCTCCTGCCTCCCTTTACATCCCATCCCTCTGGGTCTTTCCAGTGCACCAGCCCTGAGCACCTGTCTCATGCATCCAACCTGGGCTGGTGATCTGTTTCACCCTTGATAGTATACTTGTTTCAATGTTGTTCTCTCTAAACATCCCACCCTCGCCTTCTCCCACAGAGTCTAAAAGTCTGTTCTATACATCTGTGTCTCTTTTTCTGTTTTGCATAGAGGGATGTCATTATCATCTTCTAAAATTCCATATATATATATATATATATATATATGTGTGTGTGTTAGTATACTGTATTGGTCTTTATCTTTATGGCTTACTTCACTCTGCATAATGGGCTCCAGTTTCATCCATCTCATTAGAACTGATTCAAATGAATTCTTTTTAATGGCTGAGTAATATTCCATAGTGTATATGTACCAAAGCTTCCTTATTCATTCGTCTACTGATGGGCATCCAGGTTGTTTCCATGTCCTTGCTATTATCAACAGTGCTGTGATGAACATAGGGGTACATGTGTCTCTTTCAGATCTGGTTTCCTTGGTGTGTATGCCCAGGAGCGGGATTGCTGGGTCATATGACAGTTCTATTTCCAGTTTTTTAAGAAATCTCCACAGTGTTCTCCATAGTGGCTCACAGTCTTTATTTTAAAGTCTATTTTATCTGATATGAGTATTGTGACTCCTGCTTTCTTTTGGTCTCCATTTGCGTGAAATTATTTTTTCTATCCCTTCACTTTCAGTCTGTATGTGTCCCTTGTTTTGAGGTGAGTCTCTTGTAGAGAGCTTATATAGGGGTCTTGTTTTTGTATCCATTCAGCCAGTCTTTGTCTTTTGGTTGGGGCATTCAGCCCATTTACATTAAAGGTAATTATTGATAGGAATGGTCCCATTGTCATTTATTTTGTTGTTTTGTGTTTGCTTTTATACAAGCTTTCTGTGTTTCCTGTCTAGAGTAGATCCTTTAGCATTTGTTGAAGAGCTGGTTTGGTGGTGCTGAATTCTCTCAGCTTTTGCTTGTCTGTAAAGCTTTTGAATTCTCCTTCAAGTCTGAATGAGATCCTTGCTGGGTACAATAATCCGGTTTGTAGTTTATTCTCTTTCCTTACTTTAAGTATGTCCTGCCATTCCCTTCTGGCCTGAAGAGTTTTTTTGATAGGTCAGGTGTTATCCTTAGGGGAATCCCTTTGTGTGTTATTTGTTGTTTCTCCCTTGCTGCTTTTAATATTTGTTCTTTGTGTTTGATCTTTGTTAGTTTGATTAATAAGTGTCTTGAGGTGTTTCACCTTGGGTTTATCCTGTTTGGGACTCTCTGGGTTTCTAGGACTTGTGTAACTATTTCATTCCCCATTTTAGAGAAGCTTTCAGCTATTATCTCCTCAAGTATTTTCTCATGGCCTTTCTTTTTGTCTTCTTCTTCTGGGACTCCTATGATTCGTATGTTGGGGCATTTCACATTTCCCAGAGTTCCCTGAGGTTGTCCTCATTTCTTTTTATTCTTTTTTTCTTTTTTGCTCTCTGCTTCATTTATTTCCACCATTTCATCTCCTACCTCACTTATCTTATCTTCTGCCTCCGTTATTATACTCTTGATTCCCTCCAGAGTGTTTTGGATCTCATTTATTGCATTATTCATTATGTACTGACTCTTTTTTATTTCTTCTAGGTCCTTGTTAAACATTTCTTGTATCTTCTCAATCCTAGTCTCCAGCCTATTTATCTGTAACTCCATTTTGTTTTCAAAATTTTGGATCATTGTTAGTATCATTATTCTAAATTCTTTTTCAGGTAGATTCCCTATCTCCTCCTTTTTTGTTTGGCTTGGTGGGCATTTTTCATGGTCCTTTACTTGTTGGGTATTTCTCTGCCTTTTCATCAGTTTAGATTGCTGTGTTTGGAGTGGCCTTTCTGTGTTCTGGTGGTCTGTGGTTCCTTTTCTTTGTGGAGGTTTCTCCCGGTGGGTGGGGTTGGATGATTGGCTTGTCAATGTTTCTTGGTTAGGGAAACTTGTGTCTGTGTTCTGGTGAGTGGAGCTGGATTTCCTCTCTCTGGAGTGCAATGGAGTGTCCAGTAGTGAGTTTTGAGATGTGTCTGTGTGTTTGGTGTGACTTTGGGTAGCCTGTATGTTGACGCTCAGGGCTATGTTCCTGCGTTGCTGGAGAATTTGCATGGTATGTCTTGCTCTGGAACTTATTGGCTCTTGGGTGGTGGTTGGTTTCAGTGTAGGTATGGAGGCTTTGGGGTGATCTCTTATTACTTAATCTTCCCTGTAGTCAGGAGTTCTTTGGTGTTCTCATGTTTTGGGCTTAAGTCTCCTGCCTCTGGATTTCAATCTTATTCTTCCAGTAGCCTCAAGGCTTCTCTAACTATACAGCATTGATAATAAAACTTCTTGGTTAATGGTGAAAAGATTCTCCACAGTGAGGGACACCCAGAGAGTTTCACAAAGTTACATGAAGAAGAGGAGAGGGAGGAAGGAGATAGAGATGAGCAGGAGGAGAAAATGGGGGACTCAAGAGGAGAGAGAGAGAGATCTATGCAGTACTCTCTTCCCTAAGTGTTCTCCATAGCCCAGAACACCCACAGAGTTTCACAGAATTGGATTGAGAAGAGAAGGGGGAGGGAGGAAATAGAGGTGATCTGGGGGAGAAAATGGAGAGTCAAAAGGGGGAGAAAGTAATCAACACACTCCTGAGTAAAAATGGGTACTGAATATTGGATTCTTAATGTCCAAAATTGATATCAAATACTGAAAAACAAAGATGAAAAATCTAGAGTAGAGGTTAGACTCTTAAAAATACAATATTAACAACAAAAACACAAAAATTTAAGAAATATATATGAATGTCACTTTAAAAATAGGGTCTTCTTTTAATTTGCAAAGTTAGAGTGAAATGAAAATGAAAATTAAGGAGTAATAGAGGACTTTAAAAGAAAATAAAAGTGTTTAATTTAAAAAATCATAAAATTATATGAGAATGAAAATGAAAGTTAAGGAGTAATAGAGGACACTGAAAGAAAATCATAGAAGAAAAGACAAATCAGGAAAAAAAATAATTAAACAATAGTAAAAATATATGAAAATGAAAATTAAGGAGTAATGGAGGAGTAATAAAGGAGTTTAAAAAAAATAAAAGAAAATGACAATTAAGGAGTAATAGAGTAGTAATAAGGAATTTTAAAAGAAAATAAAAGAGAAAATTAAAAAAAAGAAAAGATAAAAAAATTTTTAATTAAAAAAAATAGTAAAAATATATGTATGAATTTCTCTGGAGCTGTTCCGTGCAGAGTGGGTTTGGTTCAGTTTCATACAGCTCCTTGTTCTAGCTTACACTTCTCGATATCTATAGGCCCCTTCCGGTTTAGTTGGTGTTGACCACAGGGATTTTAATCTGTTGCACCGGTCACTTCTGAAGCGGTTCCCTTTGTTTCTTTGGCTTGTGTTTGCAGGTCTCTTCTGTGTCTAACTTCCGCCCTGACACAAGCAGGTGGATGTTGTCTCTTGTTTTGGTTTGCTTGTTCAGTCGTGTTGTGGGGAGGGAGGGGCACTGCAGAGAAATGTCACTGGCCTGTGTGGGGAGCAATTGCAGTGCTCCAGCCACACTGGGTTTGCCCCCTCTCTCGGCGTGTGTGCTTTCCCCGTCTACACTGCTCAGGCTCCAGGCTGCTCTATAGGGAGTGGGCTCTGAGTTGCATGCGGTTCCAGTTTTCGGGGTCTGCACAAAAGCACAGACTCGGTTGGGCCTGCGTTTTGTGCCTTCCCCGGCCCGAGCAGCTCAGGAGGCCAGGAGCTTGACGAGCACACTCTCCCTGGGTGCAGTGCGCCTTATCCCCTCAGTGGTCCCAGCCTCAGTTTCCACGCGCAGCAGTTTGGTGCGCCTTGTATCTGCTCTGGGGAGCTGGTCTCTAGCCGCAACCCTCCTGGTGGATGTCAACCATCCAGAATCTCAGGAAGTCTTTGGTTAGAAACTGGAAGCCTGTTTGCAGTTTGGTAGGGGATGCCGTCTCTGGGGCCGAGTTTGTCACTTTACCCTCCCTCCTGCCTCCTGCCTCCGGCAGGGGATTGACTAGTCCACAGCTGACTAGCTCTTCTCTGGAATTGTTCAGTCTTTCTTTTGTTCTGCGGATGGCTGGCAGTGTGTTCCGTTAGTGTGATTTTCGCTGGTTAATTTTCTCTCTCTCTCTTGCTATCCCACAGTTTAAGTTGCTGTCTCATGTTAGCTCCCTCCAATTGCCCTCAGGGCATCCAGGCCCAGTCCTTACCCTAAGCAATACCGCCTGCTCTTCTTGTTCAGCCTCCACTTGCTGGTGGCGAATGCGAGCACTGGGAGTTGCCGTTAAGCACGTAATCTGTGGGTTTTATTTATTTATTTGTTTTTCTCCTAGTTATGTAGCCCTCTGAGGTTCCGACACTCTCCACAGACCCACTGGTGATAGTGTTTCCTAATGTTTGGAAACTTCTCCTCTTTTAAAACTCCCTTCCTGGGACAGATCTCCATCCCTAAGTCTTTTGTGTCTCTTTTTATATTTTATATTTTATCCTACCTTCTTTCAAAGACAATGGGCTGCCATTCTGGGGGCTTGATGACCTCTGCCAGCATTCAGATGTTTTGTGGAATTTGCTCAGCTTCAAAGGTTCTTTGAAAGAATTCGTGGGGGGAAAAGTATTCTCCCTGTCTTATTCTTCCACCATCTTCAGAACACCTCTCTCTCTAATATGTAAGATGTTAAAACTACTAATGGAGGTATTTTATTTGATGCTATTTCATTTGTATCATTAAAAGAGTAAATGCTTATAGTTTAGTTTTGCTTGTCAGTTTTACCTTGGTTTATAAAGAAACTAAATAATTTTCTCCTTTGATTTTAGTTACAGATCTATCATAATCCAAATTTCAAAAGAGGCTATCCCCAACTTTTACTAAGACTAAAAAGAAGAGTTGGGATTAAAAATGTCTCTCCAATATCTTCATTAGTTCGAGATTACAAGAAGAAGCATGTTAAAGCACGGGGCAACATAGACGATTGTAACTCTAATTTTCTTCCTGAAACTAGCAGGGAGAGTGCATTTTCAGCCTCGACAAGTTTAAGTGTGCCTTTCATATGGAAGCCTTATACCAGGCAGACAGTCGCTAATAGAAGTGCCCTCGCTCCGTGTGATTTTCCTTCCCCATCATCAATATCAGTTAGACAAACAGAACAGATTGTGATAGATCAACCTGCTGTTTTAAATCAGTTGAGCATTTTAAATTGGCACTCACATAGCAGCTACACTCAAGCAAATGGCCTCATTGAGAACGTTACTACTACAATTACTTCTATTTCTCAGAACCACATCACATCTCCATTACAGAGCAGTTATTTTGGACTGATGGTGGAGCCTTCTAAATTTCCAGTTAGGTTCAGCAATATGTCAGCCTATGACAGTCCTTTTCCTAACCTGCAGCAGAGAGGCAACTCATGGTCCCCAGTGCCAAGGATCCGTGATACATCTGCTTCCTCTCTTTCAAAGTCAACTCATCAAAAATCTTCATTATATGAAAACTGTCCTAATTAAAACTGATCTATCAAATATGTGCCAGATAATGGAGCATAATGAAGATGAAAATTTACGGTAGGAGACCTCAACAAATTCCTACAAGTCTCATATTTGAACAATAAAGTTACATGTTCATCTTCATAGTTTCATTTTCTATTTTGAAACGAGTAAATGGGACCTTATTTCATTGTCTGGCTATATTAATGTGTTGTTTTATATACTCTTTAGTTCAAGGAAGCATTCTTTATGCATCCTAGGTAAATGACAGCTAATCAATTGTTTCTAAGCAAGAAAATGAGAACAAAGGGAAGAGAGGTAAAGAATGTAAAAGTGATTTCTGAAATCATCCCTGCTGAAGTGAATGGGTGTCTACACTATGATGGTATGGGAGAAGGAAGGGATACAAATAAAATAAAAAAATGCAAATACACAGTACATACCTTAGAATATTCTGAGTTACATCATACTCTATGAGTTACTAGATAGAGTCTTAAGAGGTTAGACAGATTGTCCACATAGAAATTCATTTCATCTATGAAAATATAGATGTTGTAGCATATCCAAAATCATGATCACCATCATACCATCACTGGGATACCAAAGATAACATGACTTAGTCAATGATTGGCCCATGGTCAGCACAATATTGGCACTTTAAAAGATAGGTATTTTACCTTATAATACAAGGCATTATATAGGGTCATTTTTGCCCTGCTCTCCTTAAGGCATCCCTTTATTTCCTCCCACCAAGATTCCACCCTATATTTCCTAGTGCATATTTAGTTGTTGCTTATCTCTTCCCACAGAGACAGAATAAATTCCTTGTGGTGATTGTAGCACCTCAGTATGGTTAACAAATTCTTTGAAGACATGATATCTGTTTCCTTTGTTGTTTCATTATCTTTCTGTTACACTGGGATTCTGGAGTTACAATCACACAAACTACTTTCAGTCAGGCTAAGCCCCACCTCACAACTTTGCCTCAACTCTTTCTTAGCGTTGGAAGGAACCTCTGTTTGCCCTCCTATCAAGGTAAGCACAGATAACAGGTCTTCGACGTGTTTTACCCTCTTTTCTTTATGTATCTTTCACATCAGCTAAAATGTAGAGCCTGAAAAGGACACATTTTAAGTACTTACTGAATTATTAATAAAGAAATGTAATAACCAATCAAATGCTATATACATTACTCAACAACATCCCATAAACTGCACTAGCATCACAATTGACCTTTCCTATTTACTGAACATTGTTTCCAAGTTGATAAATATTTATTATATTTACATGAATGTCACATGTGGTAATTCAAATTTTAAAATGATTGCTACTCTCATGAAGTTTACAGTCTATATGAACCTCTTCTAAGCATGTTGCTTCAGGCCCCAGGTCCCTAAAATTCAGTAGTAGTTAATAGAGATATGAATTTTTTTTTTTAAAAAAGGGGAATCATTCAATTTAATCATCTAGAAAAGTCATGGAATAAGCAGGAATCAAAATAAATGGTAATCCTTAATATATTTCACAATGAAATACTCTGAGCAGACTGTGCTTGTTGGACTATCCAGATTGTCATGAAGACTACCTAGAAATCTTGGCAATCTCAAATTTGTGGCCATTCCTTTAGACAGCGGTGGCAACATCAAGTCATGTCCCTGTTTTATTATGCTAATCCGCATAGGACAGCACAATGTTAAGTTCACCGTTCTCATTCTTGCAGCCAACAGTGAAATCTGTGGAATATTTGCATAGATAAGGGAGTTGTCCACACAGCACACTGTTTATCTTTTACTGAAAACTTTCATTAAATGTAGGTGAGAATACCATGCTTTAGAGAGGTAAGCATTTTACAGCAACTGTAAGAGCTATTGAAATTGGTGTCCTTAGTTATCACTTCAAGCACAAAGTCGAATGGCCTTGTTTTAGATTTCAGGCATCTTAGTACGTAGTCAAATTTGATTGTATTGAGAAATATCACCTTAAATGTGATTATATCTTCTATTTCATTACCATATACTGATTATTCCTTCTCACTCCCTTTTAACTGTTTTTCATGTTCTGGTTGAGTGGCAGGTCCTTCTCAAAAAGAACAGGATTAATCCACTTAGTCCTCTGTGATAACTTGGAAACGGCATGGATAAGGACATCCAATATATTGTGTTTAAAAACTACTGTTTTTGTTCCCTCCTGAAAACATTATTAAATTTTACCTCAATTGCCCTACCAAAGGAAGCCTGGTTGCATGATACATTACCTTGGTGATCAATTTCCATATGGCTTTAGCATATCAGTACCTTTAATTCTCAAAAGCTTATAGAGACTATAGCTCAGTACATTAGGTAAACATTGTACATGAATTCAGTTTAATTTCCTTTATTTTCTAAAATTATTTTATAATTGGTCCCTAAAATAGCAAAAGTGAAATTGAAAATTTAGGTGAGGTAAATGCAGAAGATTGGGGCAAAAAGTAGACAAATTGATAGGAGAAGGTCAGAGGATGGAATCAGATGCTTAAAGTGTAACAAGTAAATGTGTAACTGCAGGGCCTGAAGAGGTCACTATGTCTTCAGTCTTGTTACCCTACAACATTATTTTCATTTTAGCAAATCACAGAATAGTCTTACAAACAAAATATCCTAAGATCCCCTGGAGTGCAGAACAAAGGTATATCTTTTAAAACATTCTGATTTAAAATGTTACTAGAGTGAAATCATTCAACTACAAAATAACTTCCAACATTAAGCCTACAAGCAAGTTACAGAGAACTTCTGTGCAGTTCATAGGTGTCCTTCAGTGAGTCCTTGGGTTTTCTTTTCCTTTTGTTAATTGTGTTTTGAGCATATAAGATGGTGACTGTGCTTGTGTGTGTCCATCAGAGTAAGAACGTGTTTGTGAGTGTATGTCTGGGTTTTCTTTTTGACTTTTATGTTAGAGATTTTGGCTGAAGAGATGGTTAATTCAAAAATACAAGAGGCACAAATTAAAATGTCCATTCAAAAGTCTACTTTCTCTTTTCAAAGTGCAAGACAAACAGGTGAGTTTCAAAGGTTGAAACCATTTCAGTAATAACCAAGCTACTCCATCCAAACATAGTTGAAAATTGTGGTACTCTCCCAATCAGCCCAGCAAAAGTTAAGTGGGACCTTAGAGGTCTATTATGTCTGGCAATAACAAAACACCCACCTTCTAATATGGCAGAACCAGAGAAGGCTTAGTAGATGCCTGGGGTTTCAACCAAGTCCTTCCTGTAAGAGGATACTACCTTCCTTCTTAGCCAGGAATGTACTGTGAAGAATTAATGGGGAGCATGGAGGCTGCACACTCACCAATAATGAAGAACACTCTTAGGAATCAAATGACACTAAGGATGAAATCTGGAATTCTGTTCCCACATGGTGGGAGTTGCCTTCCCCCTTCCCAAGTGTATCAGATAGACAGTTAAAATAGAAGGAATAACATATAACATGGTCCACAGTCTTCTTACCTAATACCTTAAATGTCCAAGCCCCGCCACACTGCTTAGATGCTGACTATACAGGACTTCTGGTCTTCAACTCTGTGTGGCAACCATCAAATCAAAATGTTATGAATATTTGAGATGTATTGATAGTGCAAATCTATAAAGCCAAAAGTCTTGAGATCTGATTCAAAGAGGAAGACTGTGTACTCACTGTCATCAGTTTTATGGGGCTTTCACATGCATTCACTCACTTCCACAATCCTCAACCTTCATCTGAAGACACAAGCTGTGACTTTAAGAGGAGAGGAATGGTCTGCTCAAAGAGAAGGCGAGTGGCAAAGTCAAATGGATCCAGTCGCCTACCAGCTCCCATGCTCAGTAATGTAACCCCTTGTAGGCATTCCTAAGGGCAACTAGGATGCACAAATCAAAGATGCTGCTCACTGGATTACAGAGTTTGACTGAGAAGCTATAAGTTTGTTGACCTCTCACCCCATTTCTAAGATCACATACCATGCATGTTAATACATCAGAAGATGGGCAGCTCTAGGAGACATTCAGAGACTGTGCCTATTTCTGTCTAAAACCAAGGTTTTTGGTCCAAGGGGCATGTGGGCTACAATTTACATCTCAGGATTCCACATGACTCCACAGGAGTTCTTCTCTGGAAAGCTCTCAAAAGGCATTGTGGGCAGTACTTTTTGAGGGAGGAAAAGAAGGAATCTGACCTGAGCTGTGCTCTTTCTAATTGTCTCAATCTCACTTGTCATCCCAGGTACAAGGACAGAGTTAACATGCTATCTGAACCATCTCTCAAGCACTGCCAATACCAATTTTTTGATGTTGTTCAGTCACTCAGTCTTGTCTGACTCTTTGTGACTCCATGTACAGCAAGAACCCCGGGCTTTGCTGCCCTTCAAATTGCCCACAGTTTCCTCAAACCCATGACCTTTGAGTCAGTGATGCTTTGCAGCCATCTTGTGCTCTGTCGTTCCCTTCTCTTCCTGCCCTCAATCTTTCCCTGCATTAGTTTCTTACCAGTGATTCTACACTTGGCCTCAGGTGGCCAATATACTGGCTCTTCAGATTCAGCATCAGTCCTTCAATGAATAGTCAGAGTTGATTTCCTTCATGCTTTACTAGTTTGAGCTCCATGCTCACCACAGAACTCTTACACCTCTTCTCCAGCTCCACCGTAGCAAAGCATCAGTGTTTTCACGCTCAGTTCTTGTGGTCCTGCTCTCTCCTCCATATGGTACACCTGACAATTAACTTTAACTGTTTGGATCTTTTTCAGTAATCAATCACTCTGCCTTTTAATATGGTGTCTAGATTGGTCATAGGTTTTTGTCCAAGGGGCAAGTGATTTTTAGTTTCATGGCTGCAGTCACTTCAGCAGTATTATCAGAGGTCAAGAAAGTAAAACCTGTCACTTATTCAATTGTATCCCATCGATATATCTCAAAATGGTGGGACCAAATTCAATGATCTTATTTTTTGTGTTTGTCTGTTTTCATACTGATTTTCAATCAAACTTTTCTGCTCTCCCCTTTCATCTTCATCAGAAGGCTCTTTAGTTCCTAGTCGTTTTCAGCCATTTGTGTGGTGTCATCTTATAATTCAGTTCAGTTCAGTTCAGTTCAGTCGCTCAGTTGTGTCCAACTCTTTGCAACCCCATGAATCGCAGCACACCAGGCTTCCCTGTCCATCACCAACTCCTGGTGTTTACTCAAACTCAAGTCCATCAAGTCGCTGATGCCATCCAGCCATCTCATTCTCTGTCATCCCCTTCTCCTCCTGCCCCCAATCCCTCCCAGAATCAGTGTCTTTTCCAATGAGTCAACTCTTTGCATGAGGTGGCCAAAGTACTGGAGTTTCAGCTTCAGCATCAGTCCTTCCAATGAACACCCAGGACTCATCTGCTTTAGGATGCAGTGGTTGAGGTTATTCATATTTCTCACACAGTAATTTTATTTCCAGCTTCAGATTCTTTCAGTAAGTTACATTACATGATATATTCTGCACAGAAGTCAAATAAGCTGGATGACAGTATATAGCCTTGATGGATCTCCTTCCCAATTTTGAACCAGTTCATTTTTCCTTGTCCAGTTGCAACTGTTGTGTCTTGACCTGTATCCACATTTCCCAGGAAACAGATATGGTGGTCTCGTATTCATATCTCTTTTAGAATTTCCCAGTTTGTTGTGATCCACACAGTCTAAAGGCTTCCCTGGTGGTTCAGATGGTAAAGCATCTGCCTGCAATGCAGGAGATCCAGATTCCCAGGGAATGGAACATCCCCTGGAGAAAGAAATGGCAGGCTACGGTCCATGGGGTCACAGAGAATCAGACATGAACGAATGACCTCACGTTTACACACAGTCTAAGCCATTAGCAGAGACAATAAAGCAGATGTAGATGACTTTATGGAATCTCCTTGCTTTTTCTGTGATCCAAACACCAATTAAGGTTTACCTATTAAAACTAAATGACTAAATACACTTTCCTCTTTTTGTGTTATTTTTCTTTCTCTCTTTTTCAAGCTATCATCTACCAATTGTTACATTCCTGGGCACTTGCCATCTTCTTATACAAGAATTAAATTATGTCCATGCCAGTCTCTGACCTTTGACACCCACTTAAACAGTTAAGTTTCCAGAGTAGAAATAAGGAATCTGTGCTCTGGGGAAATGTCAGGACCGTTTGACAAATAGCTGGATTTTTTCAGGAAATGACTTTTGAGCCCAATTCCTGTATCATCTCTTATCTGGAAAAGAAATACGTTTCCTCAAGCTGATGAAAATTCCTCATCAGCAGAAATTTCAGGAAAAATAAATGTGCTTGTCTGCATGTTCAAAGTCAAAGATGTATCAGTTATGTGTGTATATGTATGACCTCCAATCAAACAGATTGATTCATGTCAACTAAAGTTTGTTGTTTTACTGACATGTGGAAAGGAATTAAAGAGCTTGCCTAGAAAGAAAATCAGAAGTTCCGAGTTGGCAGAAAAGTAACAGGATGTTGAGTGCAACTCTCTCCATGGAGGCATCACAATTAATACTTCTATAAAGGCAAAAGTTTCTTAGCAGAAGACCTTACTCAACAGAGAGGACTACATGGTATCTAGACACAACTGGGAAGAATTGAGGGAAGATGGTAGAAGGAGCATGAGAGGAATAGGATCAAACCTGTGTCTTGCAGTGGGAGACTGAGAAGCATGGAATAGTTTGAGGACTCAGGCAAGTCATCTCCCTATACCTTAAATTGCTTTCTATTAAAAGGAAGCAAGGTGAAGAAGCTGATGAAATGTAGTTTGTCTAAAGTGAGAATCAAACAGAGAATGTGTGGTGTGGTCCTACATGCCCGAAACTGCAATGCAGGTCAACCAGTGTGCATAGGGCCTGGAAGATGAAACATGGTGTTAGAAAGCCGACCTGGGAGGAAACTGCTTCTAACTATGTGGAGATGACATGATGGATCTGGGACAACAGAGTGTCTAGAAGGAATGCCTTTCGAGAAAGCCCAAACTGACTAAGAAGCAGGACCTTAGGGCTCAGTCACATGGAGGAGATGGTGACACCTTTGAATCCCCCCTCTTCCCACATGCTAAGACCTACTAACAGGCAATAGAGAAAGACTAGCCAGACTACCACTCATGCTGCTGCCACCACAGGCTAGAAAATGATCTCATAGGGCCATAACTTTTCTGCCCATGTCTGATGGGTCCTCTGCAAAACTGACACCACCAGGGCTCCTACAGTCCAAGAAGCTGTACCACTTCCTCCAGTGTTCAACAAGACAGACCCAAGTGTTCCACAAGAGTCTTGGGGTAGGCTCCTCTGGTGACCATATGGAGAGGTTTTCATAAAACTACATCTGAGACCCAGGGTCAGGGAAACTAACAAAAAAAGGACTGAAAACTTTCCCACCAGCTAAGCAAGCTGCAGATTAAACCCACATGATCAATTGTGCAGACTTTTTGTCTATGGGATACATAAAAGGACAATAGATTTCCAATGAATGAAAATGTCCAGGCTGTGGCAACCCTAAGAACAAACAGGAGTTATCCCAGATTAGAGTCTGACCTGTCCCTACTTCAGATCCAGAGTTCAGTTCTCCCCACATTTGGGAGAGCTTTCTGGAGATTTGGAACTGTGCTGTGGCTCTTGTTGAGACCAGAACACTGACAGCAGGGACCCTAGGTAACATTCATCATATTTATGATGTTTTGCTATGCTGTGTGGTCAGTTCACTCTTTTTGTCAGTTGTAGGCTTTCTTATTATTCTTGCTTATTTAGTGTTCTAAGATTGTTTAAATCATATATTTATTTTTTGTATGTATATATTGTGTATTTGTTTCCTGCTATCTGTGCCTTTTGTTGATGTTGTTTCTTGTCATTTTTGTTTTAATAGGTATATGTTTCTATATTAACTGTGATTTTCTGTTGTTCTGTGGGAAAGCTCTTGTCATTTTTGTTGGATTTGTTTTCTTTATTCTTCAGGTGTCACTCTGCTCTGGTGTTGTTTCATGTCTTGCAAGTTATTTGCTTATTTCTATTGTTGATTCTGTGTTCTTCCCTATTGTGATTATTGCTTGTGTTATTTTACTTGTTGTTGTATTTTGGTTTCTTACCATTATTCTGTTTCTTTTAATCATCTGTCTAATCTCTTCCTATGTGATCATGGTTCTCTGACCATAAGTTGGGCCTGATCATCTAGGGTTTCAGCACTGTATCAAGGATCATAGACCACCAGAGAATTCCTGGCTCCCGTGAATATTAATTGGTGAGAGTCCCTATGAAGGCCTCCATCTGAAACTAAGAACCAATTCCCCCCAAAAGCCTATACTATCCAGAACTAATGCCACACACCATGCAAAAAGCAAGACAGAAACACAAGCCAATTCATCCTCAGACGGGCTGCCTGAAGTCAGGTTAAACCTGTACATACCTGCAAAAGACACCACTGACATGGTCCTGCCATGAGAGAGAGAAGCCTCAGCTGTGGCCACAAGAATATAGTTGCCAGGTCCTAAACCTCCAAGGACACACAACCACTGGACCACACTCATCTACTCAGGGCACAGACCAGAAACAAGAACTACAACCCTGTACCCTGGGAAGTAAAGACCGTTAACATAGAAAGATTAAATAAAATGTGAAGACAGTAAAGTATGTTGCTGGCCAAGAAACAAGGGAAAAACCCACAAGACATAATTAAAGAGGAAATAGAAAGTGTCACTGAAAAAGTATTGAGAGTAACAATAGTAAAGATGATCAAACATCTCAGAAAATAAATGGAGATCATGCATGAAACATTTAGAAGGGCATGGAAGAATGAAACAACAACAACAAATGATTAACTGCACAATAACTGGCATAGGTATACTGTAGGCTGATCCATGCTTTTGTACAGAAGAAGCCAGAACAACATTGGAAAATAATTATCTTCCAATTTAAAAATGAAGTATTAAAAGAAACACAAGCTTTAAATACCACAGCAGACCTGACATTTTAATTGATACTTAAGTAGATTTCATCCAAAACAGCAAAATGCAGTTTCTTATCATGGGCAAATGAAATATGTCCAGAACAAATCACAAATTGGATCACAAATCAATCCTCAGTAAATTTAAGATAATCAAAATTGTATCAAGCATTTTTCTTACCATAATGTTATGCTTTACATGTCAGTTATGTGAGGAGCAAAACAAAAGCAAACAAAAAAGAAACAATAATAACAAACAAAAAACTAAAACACACCATTACATTGAGGCTCATGTATACACCCCTACATGGCCAAGAAATCAATGAAGAAATCAGAGAGAATATATATATATGTGTGTGTGTGTGTGTGTGTGTGTGTGTGTGTGTGTGTGTTTATGTTCATACAAACAAATGACAATAAAATGTGATTGCATAAAGCTTATGAAACAGGGAAAAACACTAAGAGTAAAGATTATAACAAAGGAATGTCTCAAATAATCAACCTAACCTTACAACTAAAGCTATTAGACAAACACAAAAAGCATACAAAATGCAAATTTAGTTTTCGGGGAAAAGATTTTAGAGAATGGGACAGAAGAAGAAAGATGAAAACAATAGCAAAAATCAATATTACTAAAAGGGGGCGCTAGGAGAGCATAAAGAAAATACATAAATCATGAGCCAGACTCATCAACCAAAAAGGGAGAACACTCAAATCAATAGATAGATATGAGAAAGGAGACGTTATAAGTGGCACCACAGAAATATCACAGGATCATAAGAGACTTAAACAAGCATCTTTAAGTCAATAAAATGTAGAACCTGGAAGTCACAGACAAATTCCTGGAAACTCAACTAAGAGGAAAGAGAAAATATGGACACACAATAACAAGCACTAATATTGAAACTGTAATGAAAAATTTTCCCATTTACAAAATTCAAGGTCAGGATGGCCTCAAAGGTAAGTTTTATGAACCATTAAGAGAAATGTTAACACACACACTTCTGAAAATCTTCCAAAATACTACAGTAGTAGGAAAACCTGCAAACTTATCATATGAGTACAGCATCACCCTGATATCAAAGTTAAAGATAACACAGAAAAGGAAAATTACAGACCAATATCTGTGTATGCAAGAGTGGTGACCATAGCACAGGAGCAGCACACATGCAGGAACAGCCCAGAGGAGCTACCCCACGTCCAACATCAGGAACGGTGGCTGTGAGGAGATACCCTAGGTCCAAGGACAGGAGCAGTAGCCTGGTGGAGATACCCCATATCCAAGGTAAGGAGAAGCAGCTACACTTTTCTGGAGAGGCTGTGAAGAGATACTGCACGTCCAAGGTAAGAGAAACCCACATAAGATGGTAGGCAGTGAGAGAGGGCATCAGAGGGCAGACAGACTGAAACCACAATCACAGAAAACTAGCCAATCTGATAACACGGACCACAGCCTTGTCTAACTCAATGAAACTAAGCCATAATGTGTGGGCCACCCAAGACAGATCGGTCATGATGCAGATATCTGACAGAATGTGGCCCCCTGGATAAGGGAATGTCAAACCACTTCAGTATTCTTGCCGTGAAAACCCCGTGAACAGTGTGAAAAAGCAAAAAGATAGGACACTGAAAGATGAATTCCCCAGGTTGGTAGGTGTGTGGAGAAATAACTCCAGAAAGAATGAAGGGATGGAGCCAAAGCAAAACTAACAACCAGCAGTGGATGTGACTGGTGATGGAAGCAAGGTCTGATGCTGTAAAGAGCAATATTGCAAGGGAACCTGGAATGTTAGGTCCATGAATCAAGGCAAATTGGAAGTGGTCAAACAGGAGATGGCAAGAGTGAACATAGACATTCTAGGAGTCAGCAAAAGAAGATGGACTGGAATGTGTGAACTTAACTCCAATGAACATTATATTTACTACTGTGGGCAGGAATCCCTTAGAAGAAATGGAGTAGCCATCAGAGTCAGCAAAACAGTCTGAAAGGTAGGTAGTACTTGGATGCAATCTCAAAAACGACAGAATGATCTCTGTTCGTTTCCAAGGCAAACCATTCAATATCACGGTAATTCAAGTCAATGCCCTGACCAGTGTTCTTGAAGAAGCTGAAGTTGAATGGTTCTATGACAACCTACAAGACCTACTGGAACTAATGCCCAAAAAAGATGTCCTTTTCATCTTGGGGACTGGAATGCAAAAGTAGGAATCAAGAAACACCTGGAATAACAGGCAAATTTGGCCTTGGAATACAGAGTGAAGCAGGGCAAAGTCTAATAGAGTTTTGCCAAGAGAATGCACTGGTCAAAGAAAACACCCTCTTCCAACAACACAAGAGAAGACTCTACACATGGACATCACTAGATGGTCAATACGAGAATCAGACTGATTATATTCTTTGCAGCCAAAGATGGAGAAGCTCCATACAGTCAGCAAAAACAAGACCGGGAACTGACTGTGGCTCAGATCACGAAATCCTTACTGCCAAATTCAGACATAATCTGAAGAAAGTAGGGATAACCACTAGACCATTCAGGTATGACCTAAATCAAATACCTTTTGATTATGCAGTGGAAGTGAGAAATAGATTTAAGGAACTAGATCTCATAGACAGAGTGCCTGAAGAAATATGGACGAGGTTCATGACATTGTACAGGACAAAGTGATCAAGACGATATCCAAGAAAAAGAAATGTGAAAAAGCAAAATGGTTGTCTGAGGAGGCCTTACAAATAACAGTTAAAAGAAGAAAAGCAAAAAGCAAAGGAAACAAAAGGAAAGATATACCCATTTGAATGCAGAGTTCCAAAAAATAGCAAGGAGAGATGAGAAAGCCTTCCTCAGCGAGCAATGCAAAGAAATAGAGGAAAACAATAGAATGGGAAAGACTAGAGATCTCTTCAAGAAAATTAGAGATACCAAGGGAACATTTCATGCAAAGATGGGCTCAATAAAGGACAGACGTGGTATGGACCTGATAGAAGCAGAAGATAATAAAAAGTGGTGGCAGAATACACAGAAGAACTGTACAAAAAAGATCTTCATGACCCAGATAACCACAATTGTGAGATCACTCTCCTAGTGCCAGACATCCTGGAATGTGAAGTCAAATAGGCCTTAGGAAGCATCACTATGAACAAAGCTAGTGGAGGTGATTGAATTCCAGTTGAGCTATTTCAAATCCTAAAAGATGATGCTGTTTTTGAAAGTGATAGACTCAATATGCCAGCAAATTTGGAAAACTCAGCAGTGGTCACAAGACTGGAAAAGGTCAGTTTTTCTTCCAATCCCAAAGAAAGGCAACACCAAAGAATGCTAAAACTACTGCACAATTGCACTCATGTCACATGGTAGTAAAGTAATGTTCAAATTTCTCCAAGCCAGGCTTTGGCAATATGTGAACCGTGAACTTCCAGATGTTCAAGCTGGTTATAGAAAGGCAGAAGAACCAGATATCAAATTGCCGACATCTGCTTGATCATCGGAAAAGCAAGAGAGGTCCAGAAAACATCTATTTCTGCTTTATTGACTATGCCAAAGCCTTTGACTGTGTGGATCACAATAAACCGTGGAAAATTCTGAAAGAGGTGGGAATACCAGACCACTTGACCTGCCTCTCGAGAAAACAGAATCAGGTCAGGAAGCAACAGTTAGAACTGGACATGGAACAACAGGCCGGTTCCAATTAGGAAAAGGAGTTTGTAAAGACTGTATATTTTCACCCTGCTTATTTAACTTATATGCAGAGTACATCACGAGAAATGCTGAGCTGGAAGAAGCACAAGCTGGAGTCAAGATTGCCGGGAGAAATATCAATAACCTCAGATAGGTGGATGAAATCAACCGTATGGCAGAAAGTGAAGTACTAAAGAGCCTCTTGATGAAAGTGAAAGAGGAGAGTGAAAAAACTTGGCTTAAAGCTTGACATTCATATGGCAGTTCTATTTCCAGTTTTCTAAGAAATCTCCACACTGTTTTCCATAGCGGCTGTACTAGTTTGCATTCCCACCAACAGTGTAAGAGCGTTCCCTTTTCTCCACACCCTCTCCAGCATTTATTGCTTGTAGACTTTTGGATAGCAGCCATCCTGACTGGCTTGTGACCCAGCAATCCCACTTCTGGGCATACACACTGAGGAAACCAGATCTGAAAGAGACACGTGCACCCCAATGTTCATCGCAGCACTGTTTATAATAGTCAGGACATGGAAGCAACCTAGATGCCCATCAGCAGATGAATGGATAAGGAAGCTGTGGTACATATACACCATGGAATATTACTCAGCCATTAAAAAGAATTCATTTGAATCAGTCCTAATGAGATGGATGAAACTGGAGCCCCTGATACAGAGTGAAGTAAACCAGAAAGATAAAGAACATTACAGCATACTAACACATATATATGGAATTTAGAAAGATGGTAACGATAACACTATATGCAAAACAGTAAAACAGACACAGAAATACAGAACAGACTTTTGAACTCTGTGGGAGAATGTGAGGGTGGGATATTTCAAAAGAACAGCATGTATACTATCTATGGTGAAACAGATCACCAGCTCAGATGGGATGCATGAGACAAGTGCTCGGGCCTGGTGCACTGGGAAGACCCAGAGGAATCCGGTGGAGAGGGAGGTGGGAGGGGGGATTGGGATGGGGAATATGTGTAAATCTATGGCTGATTCATATCAATGTATGACAAAACCCACTGAAATATTGTGAAGTAATTAGCCTCTAACTAATAAAAAGAAAAGAAAAGAAAAAAAAAAAAGCTCGACATTCAGAAAACTAACATTATGGCATCCAGCCATCACTTCATGGCCAATAGATGGGGAAATTGTGGAAACAGTGGCTGGCTTCATTTTAGGGGGGGCTCCACAATCACTGCAAATGCTGATTGCAGCTATGAAATTAAAAGACACTTGCTCCTTTGAAGGAAAGTTATGACCAATCTTGACAGCATATTAAAAAGCAGAGACATTACCTTGCCAATAAATGTCCATCTAATCAAGGCTATGGTTTTTCCAGTAGTCACATATGGATGTGAGAGATGGACTATAAAGCTTAGCACCGAATCATTGATGATTTTGAACTGGGGTGTTGGAGAAGACTCTTTAGAGTCCCTTGGACTTCAAGGAGATCCAACTAGTTCATCCTAAAGGTGATCAATTCTGGGCATTCATTGGAAGGACTGATGTTGCAGCTGAAACTCCAATACTTTGGCCACCTGATTTGAAGAGCTGACTCGTTTGAAAAGATCCTGATCCTGGGACAAATTGAGGGAATGAGGAGAAGTGGATAACAGAGGATGAAATGGTTGGATGGCATCACTGACTCAAGGGACATGAGTTTAGGTAGGCTCTCGGAGTTGGTGATGGACAGGGAGGCCTGGCGTGCTTGAGTTCATGGGGTCAAAAAGAATTGGACACGACTGAGGGACTGAACTGAACTGAATTGATACCTGAATTGTCTTGTGGTTTTCCATACATTTCAACTTAAGTCTCTATTTGGGAGTAAGGAGTTCATGATCTGAGCCACAGTACGGCCCCCATCTTGTTTTTGCTGACTGTATAGAGCTTCTCCATCTTTGGCTGCATAAAATGTAATCAGTCTACTTTTGCTATGGACCATCTGGTGATGTCCACCTGTAGAGTCTTATCTTGTGTTGTTGGAAGAGGGTGTTTGCTGTAACCAGTGAATTCTCTTGGCAGAATTCTATTGGCCTTTGCCCTGTTCCATTCTGTACTCCAAGGCCAAATTTCTCTGTTACTCCAGGTGTTTCTTGACTTCCTGCTTTTGTATTCACGTCCCCTGTAATGAAAATGACATCTTTTCTGGGTGTTAATTCTACTAGGTCTTGTACGTCTGCATAGAACCATTCAACTTCAGCTTCTTCAGCATTACTGGTCTGGATATAGACTTGGAATACCATGATACTGAATGGTTTGCCTTGGAAATGAATGGAGGTCATTCTGTCATTTTTGAGACAGTATCCAAGTACTACATTTCAGACTCTTTTGTTGACTATGATGGCTACTCCATTTCTTCTAAGGCATTCCTGCTCACAGTAGTAGATATAATGATCATCTGAGTTAAATTCACCCATTCCAGTCCATCTTAGTTTGCTGATTCCTAGAATGTCAACGGTCACTTTTGCCATCTCCTGTTTGACCACTTCCAATTTGCCTTGATTCATGGACCTAACATTCCAGGTTCCTATGCAATATTGCTCTTTATAGTATTGGAACTTTCTTCCATCATCAGTCACATCCACAGCTGTTGTTTTTGCTGTGCTGTTTTTGCTTTGACTCCTTCTCTTCATTCTTTCTGGAGTTATTTCAACACTGATCACCAGTAGCATTTTGGACAACTACCAACCTGGGGAGTTCATCTTTCAGTGTCATATATTTTATTTTTTTCTTTTCATACTCTTCACGTGGTTCTCAAGGCAGGAATACTGAGGTGGTTTGCCATTCCCTTCTCCAGTGGACCACATTTCATCAGAACTCTCCACCATGACCGAGAGGAGAAGGGGATGATTGAGGATTAGATGGTTAAATGGTATCAGTGACTCACTGGACATGAGTTTGAGTAAACTCCGGGAGTTGCTTATGGACAGGGAGGCCTGACATGCTGAATTCTATGGGGTCACAAAGAGTCCAGTTCAGGCATATGACTGAGAGACTGAACTGAACTGTGGGCTTTTAACTTTTTCCTTTGCCTGCAAAATATTTCTCTGTTTTCACATTTCTTTATCTTACTATGTTAATTGTCCGTTCTTCACAGGGTGCAGGGCTGTAGTTTTTTTTTTTTTTTTTCCATTTATTTTTATTAGTTGGAGGCTAATTACTTTACAAAATTGTAGTGGTTTTTGTCATACATTGACATGAATCAGCCATGGATTTACATGTATTCCCCATCATGATCCCCCCTCCCACCTCCCTCTCTACCCGATCCCTCTGGGTCTTCCCAGTGCACCAGGCCCAAGCACTTGTCTCATGCATCCAACCTGGGCTGGTGATCTGTTTCACCATAGATAATATACATGTTTCGATGATGTTCTCTCGAAACATCCCACACTCACCTTCTCCCACAGAGTCCAAAAGTCTGTTCTGTACATCTGTGTCTCTTTTTCTCTTTTGCATATAGGGTTATCATTTACCATCTTTCTAAATTCCATATATATGTGTTAGTGTACTGTAATGGTCTTTATCTTTCTGGCTTACTTCACTCTGTATAATTGGCTCCAGTTTCATCCATCTCATTAGAACTGATTCAAATGAATTCTTTTTAATGGCTGAGTAATATTCCATGGTGTATATGTACCACAGCTTTCTGATCCATTCGTCTGCTGATGGACATCTAGGTTGCTTCCATGTCTTGGCTATTATAAACAGTGCTGCCATGAACACTGGGGTGCATGTGTCTCTTTCAGATCTTGTTTCCTCAGTGTGTATGCCCAGAAGTGGTATTGCTGGGTCATATGGCAGTTCTATTTCCAGTTTTCTAAGAAATCTCCACACTGTTTTCCATAGCGGCTGTACTAGTTTGCATTCCCACCAACAGTGTAAGAGGGTTCCCTTTTCTCCACACCCTCTCCAGGATTTATTGCTTGTAGGCTGTTGGATAGCAGCCATCCTGACTTGCATGTAATGGTACCTCATTGTGGTTTTGATTTGCATTTCTCTAATAATGAGTGATGTTGAGCATCTTTTCATGTGTTTGTTAACCATCTGTATGTCTTCTTTGGAGAAATGTCTGTTTAGTTCTTTGTCCCATTTTTTGATTGGGTCATTTATTTTTCTGGAATTGAGCTTCAGGGGTTGCTTGCATATTTTTGAGATTAATCCTTTGTCTGTTGTTTCATTTGCTATTATTTTCTTCCAATCTGAGGGCTGTCTTTTCACCTTACTTATAGTTTCCTTTGTAGTGCAAAAGCTTTTAAGTTTCATTAGGTCCCATTTGTTTAGTTTTGCTTTTATTTCCAATATTCTGGGAGGTGGGTCATAGAGGATCTTGCTGTGATTTATGTCGGAGAGTGTTTTGCCTATGTTCTCTAGGAGTTTTATAGTTTCTGGTCTTACATTTAGATCTTTAATCCATTTTGAGTTTATTTTTGTGTATGGGGTTAGAAAGTGTTCTCGTTTCATTCTTTTACAAGTGGATGACCAGTTTTCCCAGCACCAATTGTTAAAGAGGTTGTCTTTTTTCCATTGTATATCCTTGCCTCCTTTCTCAAAGATAGGGTGTCCATAGGTTCGTGGATTTATCTCTGGGCTTTCTATTCTGTTCCATTGATCTATATTTCTGTCTTTGTGCCTGTACCATACTGTCTTGATGACTGTGGCTTTGTAGTAGAGCCTGAAGTCAGGCAGGTTGATTCCTCCAGTTCCATTCTTCTTTCTCAAGATTACTTTGGCTATTCGAGGTTTTTTGTATTTCCATACAAATTGTGAAATTATTTGTTCTAGTTCTGTGAAAAATACCGTTGGTAGCTTGATAGGGATTGCATTGAATCTATAGACTGCTTTGGGTAGAATAGCCATTTTGACAATATTGTTTCTTCCAATCCATGAACACGGTATGTTTTTCCATCTGTTTGTGTCCTCTTTGATTTCTTTCATCAGTGTTTTATAGTTTTCTATGTATAGGTCCTTTGTTTCTTTAGGTAGATATACTCCTAAGTATTTTATTCCTTTTTTTGCAATGGTGAATGGTATTGTTTCCTTAATTTCTCTTTCTGTTTTTTCATTGTTAGTATATAGGAATGCAAGTTATTTCTGTGTGTTAATTTTATATCCTGCAACTTTACTATATTCATTGATTAGCTCTAGTAATTTTCTGTTAGAGTCTTTAGGGTTTTCTATGTAGAGGATGATGTCATCTGCAAACAGCGAGAGTTTTATTTCTTCTTTTCCTATCTGGATTCCTTTTACTTCTTTTTCTGCTCTGATTGCTGTGGCCAAAACTTCCTAAACTATGTTGCATAGTAGTGGTGAGAGTGGGCACCCTTGTCTTGTTCCTGATTTCAGGGGAAATGCTTTCAATTTTTCACCATTGAGGGTAATGCTTGCTGTGGTTTGTCATATACAGCTTTTATTATGTTGAGGCATGTTCCTTGTATTACTGCTTTCTGGAGAGTTATAATCATAAATGGGTGTTGAATTTTGTCAAAGGCTTTCTCTGCATCTATTGAGATAATCATATGGTTTTCATCTTTCAATTTGTTAATCTGGTGTATTACATTGATTGATTTGTGGATGTTAAAGAATCCTTGCATTCCTGGGATAAAGCCCACTTGGTCATGGTGTATGATTTTTTTAATATGTTGTTGGATTATGTTTGCTAGAATTTTGTTAAGGATTTTTGCATCTATGTTCATCAGTGATATTGGCCTGTAGTTTTCTTTTTTTGTGGCATCTTTGTCTGGTTTTGGAATTAGGGTGATGATGGCCTCATAGAATGAGTTTGGAAGTTTACCTTCTTCTGCAATTTTCTGGAAGAGTTTGAGTAAGATAGGTGTTAGCTCTTCTCTAAATTTTTGGTAGAATTCAGCTGTGAAGCCATCTGGTCCTGGGCTTTTGTTTGCTGGAAGATTTCTGATTACAGTTTCAATTTCCTTGCTTGTGATGGGTCTGTTAAGATCTTCTATTTCTTCCTGGTTCAGTTTTGGAAAGTTATACTTTTCTAAGAATTTGTCCATTTCATCCAAGTTGCCCATTTTATTGGCATAGAGCTGCTGGTGGTAGTCTCTTATGATCCTTTGTATTTCAGTGTTGTCTGTTGTGGTCTCTCCATTTTCATTTCTAATTTTGTTAATTTGGTTCTTCTCCGTTTGTTTCTTAATGAGTCTTGCTAATGCTTTGTCAATTTTGTTTATTTTGTAAAAAAAAAAACAGATTTTTAGCTTTGTTGATTTTTGCTATGGTCTCTTTAGTTTCTTTTGCATAGGGCTGTAGTTCTTACTTCCTATCTGTACCCCAAGTGGATGAGTCTTGTTAAGTGGCTTGTGTGGCCTTCGAGGGAGAGGGAATGGAAGCTATGTTATTGTGGCCATAGCTGAGGCTTCTCTCTATAATGGCAGAACCATGTCAGTTGGTTTCTTTTGCATGTGTGTATGGGTTTAGTCTGACTTTGGGCAGCCTGTCTGCTAATGATTCAGTTTGTGTTTCTGTCTTGCTTGTTGTGTGGCGTGGGGCATCCACTCTGGGTAGTGCAGGCAATTGGGAAAAATTGGGTCTTAGATTCAGGTTCAGACCTTCATGGGGACTCACATCAAATAATATTCACTGGAGCCAGGTATTCTCTGGTGGTCCATGATCCTGGACTCAGTGCTGACACCCTAGAAGATCAGGCCCAACTTCTGGTCAAAGAAACAAGATCCCAGAGTAAGAGATTGAGGAGGGGGAGAAACACAATTGGTAAGAAAACAAAATCAAGAAAAATAACACAACGATTAGTTAGAATAGTGCAAAAGACAGAAACAAGAGAACTAATCAAATAAATCAAATTCCAAATAACATCAACAGAACAGAGCACCTCCTGAAAGATAAAGAAGACCAATCTGACAAAAATGATAAGAGCCTCCTCACAGAACAACATCAAATCACAGTTAATATAGAAATATATATCTATTAAAGAAAGAGAAAAGCATCAACAAAAAGGCACAGAAAGTAGGCAAACAAGGTAAATTCAAAATGTATATATACAAAAGTAAAAATATGATTTAAACAGTCTTAAAAGACCAAATAAATAAGAATAATAACAAGAAAGACTACAACTGAGAAAAGAGCGAACTGACAACAGAACAAATCAAAACATTTTAATTATAATAAATGCTACCTAAGGCCTCAGCTGTCAGTGTACTACTGGTCCTCAAGATAAACCACAACAAAGCTTGTGTCTCCAGGAAGCTCTCCTATGTTGAGGAGATCTAGACACTCGATATGCTATAGGGATGGCTCAGACTCTAATCTGGTTTAACTACTATGTGTTTTTAGAGCAGCCAGAGCCTGGGCATTTTCTCTTGTGGGAACTCCAACTGTCCTTATAGGTATTCCACAGATAAAGAGTCTGTGTAGTTGATCATGTGGATATAATCTGTAGCTTGTTCAGCTGGTGGGAAAAATTTCAATCCTCTTTCTTAGTGACGCTGCCCCTGGGTCTCAGATGTAATTTTATCACTACCTCTATATGTGGTCACTAAAGGAGTCTTCCCAAGACTCTTATGGAACACTTGTATCTGCCTTGGTGAGCACAGGCGGAGGTGGTACATCTACTTGGACAGCAGGATTCCTGGTGCTACCAGTTGTACAGAGGAACCAGCAACCATGGGCATAATGGGATCCTTTTCTAGCCTCTGGAGGCATGAGTGTGAGTGGTAGTTCTGGCTAGTCTTTCTCTATCCCTGCTAGTAAGTCTGAGAATGTGGGAACAAGGGGGATACAATGGTGTCTCCACATGCTGTGTCTGACTCAGCACTAAGGTCCTGCTCACAAAACTTAACTGCTCATTTCTGCTCACAAAACTTAACTGTTTTCTCTGGGAAGTCAAATGTCAAAGACTGGCATGGGCATAATTTAACTGTTGTAGAAATAAATGGCAATTGCTCAGGAAACCACCATTTAGTAGTTGATTACTTGAAAAAGATAGAGAAACAAACAACCAACCAAAACAAAACAAAACAAAAAAAGTCTTGTGTACTTGATAAAACTTAGTTGGTATTTCAACTGTAGAAAAAGCATGGGAAATCAATAGAATCATGTACATCTGCTTCTTTGTCACTGCTAATGGTTTGGAAAGTGTGGTTCACTACAAAATTTGGAAAATTCTAAAAGACACAGGAATACCAGTCCACCATACCTGTCTCCTGTGAAACGAGTATTCAGGTCAAGACATAACAATTACATTCGAACAAGGAAAAATGAACTGGTTCAAAATTAGAAAAGACATGCATCAATGCTATATATTGTCACCCAGCTTATTTAACTTCTGTGCAGAATACATCATGGAAATTAACATGCTGAATGAGTCTCAAGCTGGAAACAAATTTCTGTAAGAAATTTGAAGTAACCTTAGTTCTACAGATGACACAACCCAAATGGCAGAAAGGCAATAGGAACTAAAGAGTTTTGTGATGAAGGTGAAAGAAGAGTGAAAAAGCTATATTAAAACTCAACATTCAAGAAATAAAGTCATGCCGTTTGGTCCCACACTTCAAGTCATATCGATGGAGATACAACAGAATCCGGGACAGCTTTAATTTTCTTGACTTCCAACATCACTGTGGGCAATGATTGAAGCCATGAACGTGAAAGACACTTGGCCCTTGGATGAAAAACTATGACCAATGTGGACACAAGTTAAAAAGCAGAGTCATTACTGATAAAGATCCAAATAGTCAAAGCTATGGTTTTTCGAGGAGTCATTTATGGAGCTGAGAGATGGAAAACACAAGAACTGAGTGCCAAATCACTGAGGCTTTGCAACTGTGATGCTGGAGAAGACTCTTGAGAGTCCTGTGGGCAGGAGAGGTATCAAACAACTCAACAATGAAAGAAATCAACTGGGACTCTTTGTGGAGGGACTGATGCTGAACGTGAAGAGTCAATAGTTTGGCCATCTGAGGCCAAGAGCCAAATCACTGGGAAAGACCCTGAAGCTGGGAAAATTTAGTGCAGGAGGAGAAGGGAACCAAAGAGGACAGTTCAGCTCAGTTCTGTTCAGTTGCTCAGTCATGTCCGACTCTTTATGACCCCATGGACTGCAACACACCAGGTCTCTCTGCCCTTCACCAACTTGCAGGATTTATTCAAACTCGTGCCCACTGAGTCAGTGATGACATTAAACCATCTCATCCTCTGTCATCTCCCTCTCCTCCCACTTTGAATCATTCCCAGCATCAGGGACTTTTCATATGAATCAGTTCTTTGCATCAGGTGGCCAAAGTATTGGAGTTTCAGCTCCTACATCAGCGCTTCCAATGAATATTCAGGACTGATCTCCTTTAGGATGGACTGGTTGGATCTCCTTGCAGTCCAAGGGACTCTCAGGAGTCTTCTGCAGCACCACAGTTCAAAAGCACCGATTCTTCAGCGCTCAGCTTTCTTTATAGTCCAACTCTCATGTCCATACATGACTACTGGAAAAACCATAGCCTTGACTAGATGAATATTTGTTGACAGGCTTCTTGAGGAAGAAGATTGCTGTGAGAAAAACCAGAGCATTTCAAACAAAGGAAAGAGTCTAACCAAGAATCAGAAGCATGAAAGAGACTCACAGTTTCATGCAAATACAATTTTGGGAGACAGCATATAAGGTGGGGGTGCCACCAGGCAGGACAGAGAAGGGCCAGGTTTATGGAACCTCACATGCTCTGCTCAGGCATTTAGATTTCAGCCTGTGGGTTAATGTTTGCACTGACCTTCATTGCTCATATAACTCACTTAATGGGTTTCCCTGGTGGCTAAGTAGTAAAAAATCGCCTGCATGCAGGAGTCACAGGAGACCCGGGTTGATCCCTGGGCCAAAAAGTTCCCCTGGAGGAGGAAATGGAAACCCACTCCAGTATTCTTGCCTGTAGAATCCCATGGGAAGAGGAGCCTGGTGGGCTACAATCTATGGGGTCACAAAGAGTTGGACACAACTGA
Source organism: Dama dama (assembly GCF_033118175.1). NCBI lineage: Eukaryota > Metazoa > Chordata > Mammalia > Artiodactyla > Cervidae > Dama > Dama dama. The sequence goes on from NC_083714.1 coordinate 56,786,139, forward strand.
AGCGAGTTAGCATGCATGCACACATAACTCACTTAACAGAACATGTAATGGTGTCATAGACATTTTAAGATAGATACCAAGCAGGATTCTAGTGTGTAACCACATGTATCTAGTGAGAAAGCTTCATGTGAACGGAGCCAGGTCTGAGGTGGCCAAGCCACTGTGAAACCTTGATCCAGCTGCAGTGATGTGACTGTGGGTGATGTTTACACCATCTCCAGCTGTGCAAATGAAAATAGAGAAATGGTGTTGAGACTGAGATAAAACTCCTTTAACTCTACTCTCTCATTCATTTAGAGTCTAGATGTTTATAGACTGACTTTATATTGGGAAGTTATAAACTACACTTTAAATTCAGAAAGTGAGCTTATACTAACAAATAATTCCAGAAAAATAAATGACCCAATCAAAATATGGGTCAAAGAACTAAACAGACATTTCTCCAAAGAAGACATACAGATGGCTAACAAACACATGAAAAGATGCTCAACATCACTCATTATCAGAGAAATGCAAATCAAAACCACAATGAGGTACGATTACACACCAGTCAGGATGGCTGCTATCTAAAAGCCTACAAGCAATGAATGCTGGAGAGGGTGTGGAGAAAAGGGAACCCTCTTACACTGTTGGTGGGAATGCAAACTAGTACAGCCGCTATGGAGAACAGTGTGGAGATTTCTTAAAAAAAAAAAAAAAACTGGAAATAGAACTGCCATATGACTCAGCAATACCACTTCCAGGCATACACACCGAGGATACCAAATCTGAAAGAGACACGTGCACCCCAGTGTTCATCACAGCACTGTTTATAATAGCCAGGACATGGAAGCAACCTAGATACCCATCAGCAGACGAATGGATAAGGAAGTTGTGGTACATATACACCATGGAATATTACTCAGCCATTAAAAAGAATTCATTTGAATCAGTTCTAATGAGATGGATCAAACTGCAGCCCATTATACAGAGTGAATTAAGCCAGAAAGATAAAGACCAATACAGCATACTAACACATATATATGGAATTTAGAAAGATGGTAACGATAACCCTATATGCAAGACAGAAAAAGAGACACAGAAGTACAGAACAGACTTTTGGACTCTGTGGGAGAAGGCTGGGGTGCGAAGTTTCGAGAAAACAGCTTCGCAACATGCATATTATCTAGGGTGAAACAGATCACCAGCCCAGGCTGGATGCATGAGACAAGTGCTCGGGACTGGTGCACTGGGAAGACCCAGAGGGATGGGGTGGAGAGGGAGGTGGGAGGGGGGATCGGGACAGGGAACACATGTAACTCCATGGCTGATTCATGTCAATGTATGACAAAGACCAATACAATATTGTGAAGTAATTAGCCTCCAAGTAATAAAAATAAATGAAAAAAAAGAAAACAAAAAACAAAAAAACAAAATACAGCTATTGGTTATTTGACTCATGGGAGTTCAGTGTTGCCTTCTATTTTAAACAGGGTTCCATGTATTCCCAAATCCATGGCTGATTCATATCAATGTATGACAAAACCCACTGGAAAAAAAAATAATAATAATAAAAATTTAAAAAAAAAATAAAATAAACAGGGTTCCACTGCTGAGAAATTGAAAGCCCACTCTTAGTGTAACAGGGAGCCAGTTACAAGGTGACCTCAGCAGGTGCATGACTCAGGGAAAGAACAGCCAGGGGTGAGTGTGTGACGGTGAACTTGGACATGCCCCCTTTCCCCTGGGCTGTTCTCGTGGTCACAGCTTAAGAACAGCACCACATGCGTGAGGACAGCTCCAGCACCATGCCTCACAGCTCGGGCATCCAGCCTTTCTGAGCCTCTGTCTCCACATCTGTGAAATGGCTTGTTTTCTGGGTTGTATTTATATTTAAGCAGCATCTCCTGCAGCCCGTGAAGTGCAGTTTCACCACCATTAGTTCTTGGACAAGTGACCACAGTCATGCCAACCTCCAAAGACCTCAGAGAGCACCTTCATGCTTGTCTAGTCCATTAGAGAAGCCAACATCCAGCTTCATAGTCCCAGCAGAAGCTTTGAGATGCTCCAAAAAGTTAAAAGTAATCTTTTGTTTCACCTCAAGCCGGTCATTTCTTAGACAAAAATAGAGAGACAGAGAGAGAAATTCTTGATCTAGATGGGTTCTATTTCTCATCAACTCCAAACTTCTCTGTGCCAGTTTGGAAAGCCAGTCATGTGACTTTTTATTGAAATATAGTTGATTTACAATGTTGTGTTACTTTCTGCTATTGAGTGAACAGTGATTCAGTTACATTCATATATATTAGTTTTCATATTCTTTATGGTTTATTGCAGGATATTGCATATAGTTCCCTGTGCTATAACAGTGGGACCTTGTTGCTTATCCATTCTGTATATAATAGCTTGCATCTGCTCATCTCGACCTCCCAACCCTTTCCTTCCCCACCCTCTCTCCCTTGGCAACTGCAAGTCTGTTCTCTGAGTCTGTCTCTGTTTTATACATAGGTTCATTTGGGTTGTATTTTAGGTTTCACATATGTGATATCATATGATGTTTACTTCTTTCTTTCTGACTTACTTCACTTAGTAGGACAATCCCTGGGACCATCCATGCTGCTGCAAATGGCATTATTTCATTACCTTTATGGGTCAGTAATATATATATGTATATATAAAACATCTTAAGCATTCATCTGTGGATGGACACTTAGGTTGTTTCCATATCTAGATCATTGTAAATAGTGCTGCTGTGTACACAGGGGTGTATCTTTTCAAAGTAAAGTGTTTTCTGGGTACACACCAGGAGTGGGGTTGCTGGATCCACATGGTAACTCTGTTTTCAGTTTGCTGAGGAACCTCCAGACTGTTCTCCACTGGGGCTGCACCAACTTCCATTCCCACCCACAGGGCAAGAGGGCCCCCTCACCAGCACTCATTCACGTGGTTGTGCACTCACACATAGTCACGTTTTGTTCTCCTTGGTGCCCAGGCGAGGCCTCTGCCCTTATGTGTCTGCACGATGCACGTTTCAGACGCATGTGCAAATCACACGGCACTGGTTCCTGGCTTGGGCAGGAGGCCCCGCGTTTGTGAGCATCCTCACTGGCTCTGGGACACTCGCTTGGGGCGCTGTAAGAGGGTGGATGGTGGGAGGACTTTCCCTCCTTGCCTCCCGCCCTGGACCCGCTGGGGACTCCCGGCTGTCGGGGCTCCTGCACTGCCCTCGCTGCTCAGAAGCTGCTGATCCCCTCACTCTCACCGTACAGCAAGGACCATGGAACTCTCCATCTAGAAAGAAAAGGACACAGTGAGAATGAGAGGAAGACATGCCATGCACTGAGGAGAACATTCCTGAAGATTCCAGATCACATGCTGTCACATCACAGCCCAGAGTGTGTCCTTAGACTCAGAGTGGTTTCTGTCGACAACTTTGAAGCATTCTTCAATCACTGGTTGACATACAGGCCTTGATGGTCTGGAATAAAACCTCTGAAATCCAGATGCCCCTGATTTAGTCACTGAGAACACAGGCAGAGTCGAGTAGATGTTGTAAAAGGAAAAAAAAAAAAAAAAAAAGAAAAACTCTCTTGAAGGAACAAAGCAAGAAGAAAAGCCTGTCGGTTCTGTTTAAGAAAACTCCTTCTGAATGTTATCTTTGCATTTCCGTGTTAATCTGCTGAGTGTCTTTCCTCATTTCAGCAGGTTGTGGTCGCTTAGAAAGTTGCAAAACATGTCTCTTTCTAAACAGTCTCTTGAAATAAGGCTTCTCACAGGTTCAGTGGAGACTATCCCACTTGGTGCAAGTGGGCGCTTTTTATCAGTTTTCCTTTTCACGGCAAGAAAGCTCGTAGAGACAGGGAGCCTGCTGTCACTGCAGCTCACTTCCCTGCAGGTTCGAACCCACAGCTAGGTTCCATCACCCTCTGCAGCTGCCTTCAGGGAGCTGACCCCTGCCTTCCAGCTCCATAGCATTAGCTATGCAAAATAAGTTGCTGGCAGATTTTGGCATTTCTGTACAAAAAAATATGAACACATTTTGTCTGTCCTTTATCACAAATTAAACTCTTGTGGGATAATTGAGGGCTTGCAAGATAGAATGCAATCCATCTGACTAGAAAACCGAGACCTGGCTGGGCTACCTCCCAGGAGAGTCACAGCACTCTCACACCACAAACCAAGCCCCTGCAGATGTGTTTCGACCTTGCCCTCATGGGTCCACACAGCTCAGTTTAGAGCAGCTACGAGGGACACTCAGAGCATGAGAGTGTTCCTGCCTACAGAGCTTGTGTCTGCAGGAAGACACTTTGAACAGAAAGGTCCCTCCTGGAGTCAGAGCTATACCACCCTGTGTGCAGGGCCGGGAAAAGCCTGAGGGATTCTCCAACTCTGTGCCCGGGATTTCGGTGGAACTGTCACTGGAATGAGATGCTGCCCCTGACCTCGGGGAAGCTACAGACTCTGGAGGCTCCCCCTGGCCAAAATGCATGGATTCAAAACCTGCACACTACTCTAAAAGTCAGGTGGTCACCCTCTCCCTTCCCACCAGCAAAGCCCCCAGCCGTGTGACAGACTAAGGCACCCAGACACCCAATTCTTTCACCCACAAGCATGTGGCCCATAGGGCAGAGCCAGGACCAGAGTCTGTCTTTCATTCATGCCCGCGAAGTCCAGGTGCCCGTGACTGTGTGTTTGTTACCTCTTGTGTGCTGGGGAAACTGATCTCCTTGCTCATGACTTCCCACGAAAATCTCCTTTGCAGACCTGAGTTCAATGAGCCCAGCGAAGCCCCAGACACAAGAGGACACTGCAGCCCTGCACTTTAGCTCCTCTTCCTAGAAGCCCTGCAGGGTCAGATTTCTGGTGATTCACTGTGTGCATTCTGGTGTGTCCTCTGAAACCAGTGTCCAAACTGCCTCATCTGAATATGTCAGACCATCCAGTGGACCCTGGGGACTGACCCATCCACTGTGGGCAAGAAGTCTTTCTGTGATGTCTCCTACGTGCCAGACATGGGCTGAATACTGGGCATGCAGATGTGAGCAAGGCAAAGGCTGCCCTCAAGTTGCCCAGCGTCTTCCAAATTACCAGTTGGCCAAGGGGGTAAAGGAGCATGGAGGAGAACCCCTTGTCAAGCACCTCTGCTGGAGGTGGCCTGCCTGCACTCCTGGTTCTGATGACTGGCAACATCAGTGTACATGGTAGTCAGTTAATGACGGCTGTTAAGTTTCCAAGCTAAGCAACAAATAGGCTCAAATGACCAAAGGTTATCACTGAGCATACCTGTGGGAAAAGGACATTTCTTTACTTTATGGGTGCAATAACAGTCCAGGTGGCCTTCAGGACGGGCTCAAGTGGGTGTGGATGATCTGGGCTGTGGTCTGGACCTTCAGAAGCCAAGTTCACCTGTCTGTAGGTGGGAGAGCTCCAACACGACTTGAGTCTATGCTCTTAACGACCTCTTGTCTATGCTGTGAACATGGGATCATGATGTCCAGGGCTAAGAGGTAAAATCTGATCTGTTAACTGGAGAAAAGATCATCATTTGTGGAGCCTCAAACCTGGATGAAGTCAAGTGTCAGTTGTTCAGTTGTGCCTGACTCTGTGCAAGGTTATGAACTGTAGCCCACCAGGCTCCTCTGTCCATGGAATTCTCCAGGCAAGAATACTGGAGTGAGATGCCATGCCCTCCTCCAGGGGATCTTCCAAACCCAGGGATCGAACCCATGTTTCTTAAGTCTCCTGCATTGCAGGCAGATTCTTTACCACTAGCACCACTTGGGAAGCCTCTATGTATGAGACACATGGCATATTCTAGGCTTTTTGTTCGTATCACCATTTGGTTCCAGAACAACTCTTTAAGGGGAATATGCCAATGACCAGCTAATAAAGGTAACCTGCAGAACTCCACTCAGCTAGCCAGTGTTGCTGCTAAGATGTCACTGCCCATTATAACTAAGAAATATATGTATATGAGCAGCCACATGGATGGACTGTGTCTGCTGTCAGTCCTGGCAATACCATAGGCAATTCTGTACCTCAGTTACTCATCTGTGAAATGGGTATATAATACCTTCTTCACAAGGTTATTTTAAAGACAAAAGGAGTCACCACATGTAAAACACATAGAACAATGCCTGACATGGTGATCATGGTGTAATTATGTCATTGTTGCTATTATTATTATTATTATCGCACTGGTACTACCGAAGAGGGAATAGTCAGAGAAAGCATCATAGAGAAGATGCTGGAATTGAGCCTTGCAGGCAATACAGAGGTTTAAAGGAGACTAGGTAGGCAGGGCATCGAGGGGGATGAGGGGTGAGCAGGCACAAAGATGTGAAACAACACAGCTCTCTTCTAAAGAACAAGGCGTTTGGGAGGTGTGTGTTGGGTGATAGGAGATTGTGTGAGCAGGTCTTTGATTTCGTGCCAAGGGTTTCAACTTTGTCATGCGGGGAATGGAGAGCGACTTGAGGGTATTAACCACAAGAGGCCATGGTCAAAACTGTGTGGGAATCCTTGGGTGGAGGTGAGGAGGGCAGTGCTGAAAGTGTTACCATGGCGGTGGTGGTGGGAGGTGATTCAGCAGGTGCGGTTGAGGAGACCTGCTGAGGAATCAGATATGGTAGTTTGAGAGAGATGAGTGTGGAATTACTTCCCTTTAAAAGAAGTGGTCTGCTTGTGCTACATCCTTGAGTCCAAAAGGAAAAGCAGGGAGCTCTGTATCCCCCAAGTGTCAGGATCCATAGGGGATGAGCGCCTGGTCACCCCGGAACCCCACAATCAGCTGGCACCCCTACCTCAAAGATCCTGCACCAAGAACTGAAGCCTCGGTCCTCGGGATGCACACCCAACACTTGGCGAGGCACTCCTTCTTACATTCAGTGGACTGACCATGAGGTTCGAGAGGAAGTGACACAGACTGGTGGTCAGCAGAGGGTAGAAGCAGGCAGACCGAAGGGCACATTAGGTTCCCACCAGCCAGAGTCTTCCAGTCTGAGTCAAGATTTGATCAAGTTGAAAAAGACAGAAGACTTAAAGTATAGCGTGTCCTCATTGGGATTATAATAAAAGTCTCATTTCTTTGCATTCTGTCATGTGTACATCCAAATAAATATCCTTCTCAGGAAGCTGCACAGCTTGTTCTGATGAGAGGACATTGCTCAGAAGAATTTAGGATATTCCTTGCAGTATGACTTTCTTGGACCAGGCTCCCAAGGAATCTGTAGTTCTTCCCTGAATAATAGACTTGATTGTTGACAGCTATTGTAGTCACCAAACTTACCATAACTTTGTTACAAAATGCAGCTCTAAGTGATCTTTTGCACTTTTTAAAAATCAGAGCTAACATCTAAAAAAGGTAATTGGAAAGTTTGAGGTTATTCAAGAGAACAGGCCGCAGCCTCTGAACCTCACAATTTCCCAAGGCATACATCCTGTCCATGAATACTTTGTCGTTCATTTATTCAGCAAATATCCACTGACCACTTACTGTGAATAAGACACTGTACATTTTCCTTTATGGAATACACAGTTGTATAAAATTGGTTCCTAACCTCCACATATAGTTGGAAAGATAAGACATGATTATATCATTTGAACTCCAATCAGAACTTAATCACATTGGTTAAAATCCATCACAGAACTATCAGATCACAATACCAGCAGATAATAAGAAGTATTATCACAAGTGTGAGAGACAGAAGAATGCATGAACTGTGGGAGTTGTCCTCATAGGAGCCATGACCCCACCCTGATCCAGATCCAGCTTGAACACCCACAGTAATGAATGCAACAGCCAGTGTGTTTCACTATTTCCTTGTAGTTTGCCTAACCTCACAAAACTGATAAAACTAAGCTCCTTCCTTCACATTCATACTTTGTATTCTGTGATTATGCTAAACAACTAAAAACTTCACCCAGGGTGATACATATGGGGCATAAACATTTTGCTATAGCTCAAAGGCTGAAGAGAAGCGAGAGGCAAAGGAGAAAAGGAAAGACATACCCATCTGAGTGCAGAGTTCCAAAAACTAGCAAGGAGATGTAAGAAAACACTCCTAGGAGAACAATGCAAAGAAATAGAGGAAAATAATAGAATGGGAAAGACCAGAGATCTTTGCATGAAAATTAGAGCTACCAAGGGAACAATTCATGCAAATATAGCCACAATAAAGAAAAAAAATGTTATGGACATAAAAGAGGCAGAAAACATTAAGAAGAGGTGGCAAGAATACACAGAAGAACTATACAAAAAAGATCTTCATGACCCAGATAACCACGATGGTGTGATCACTCACCTATAGCCAGACATCCTGGAATGTGAAGTCCAGTGGGCCTTAGGAAGCATCACTAGGAACTACGCTAGTGGAGGTGATGGAATTCCAGCTGAGCTATGTCAAATCCTGAAAGATGATGCTATAAAAGTGCTGCACTCAATATGCCAGCAAATTTGGAAAACTCAGTAGTGGCCACAGGACTGGAAAAGGTCAGTTTTCACTCCAATCCCAAGGTAATACAAAAGAATGTTCAAACTACTACACAATTGCATGCATTTCACATGCTAGCAAGGTCATGCTCAAAATCCTCCAAGCTAGGCTTTAACAGTACCCGGACTGAGAATGTCCAAATGGTCAAGCTGGATTTGGAAAAGGCAGAGGAATCAGAGATCAAATTGCCAACATCCATTGGATCATCGAAAAAGCAAGAGAATTCCAGAAAAAAACATCTACTTCTGTTTTATTGACTATGCTCAAGCCTTTAACTGTGTGGATCACAACAAACTGTGGAAAATTCTTCAAGAGATGGGGATTCCAGACCACCTGACCTGCCTCCTGAGAAATCTGAATGCAGGTCAAACACCAACAGTTAGAACCAGGCACGGAACAATGGACTGGTTCCAAACTGGGAAAGGAGTACGTCAAGGCTGTATATTGTCACCTTGTATATTTGACTTATATGCAGAGTGCATCATGAGAATTGCTGGGCTAGATGAAGCACAAGCTGGAATCAAGATTGCCGGGAGAGATACCAATAACCTCAGATATGCAGATAACAACACCCTTTTGGCAGAAAGCGAAGAGAAACTAAAGAGCCTCTTGATGACCCTAAAAGAGCAGAGTGAAAAGCTGGCTTAAAATGCAGCTTTCAAAAAATGAAGATCATGGCATCTGGCCGCATCATTTCATGGTAAATAGATGGGGAAACAATGGAAGCAGTGACAGACTTTATTTTCTTGGGCTTCAAAATCACTGTAGATGGTGACTGCAGACATGAATTTAAAAGACACTTGCTCCTTGGAACAAAAGCTATGACCAACTTAGACAGCGTATTAGAAAGCAGAGACATTACTTTGCCGACAAAGTTGCACATAGTCAAAACTTTGATTTTTCCAATAGTCATATATGGATGTGAAAGTTGGACCACAAAGAAGGTTACATGCCAAAGAGCTGATATTTTTGAACTGTGGTGCTGGAGAAGACCCTTGAGAGTCCCTTGGCCAGCATGGAGATCAAACCAGTCCATCCTAAAGGAAATCAGTCCTGAATATTCATTGGAAGGACAATGCTGAAGCTCCTAATCTTTGGCCACCTGATGTGAAGAGCCAACTCATTAGAAAAGACTCCGGTGCTGTGAAAGATAGAAGGCGGGAGGAAAAGGGGTCGACACAAGGTGAGATGTTTGGATGGCATCACCGATTCAATGGACATGAGTTTGAGTAATCTCCGAGAGTTGGTGAAGGTTAGGGAACCCTGGTTTGCTGCAGCCCATGGGGTTGCAAATAGTTGGGCATGACTGAGCAACTGAACAGCACCAAAGGCAGATAGTTCCTAAAACCTTACACTTCTATGGATCAATTTCCCAAAGATCCTAGCTGACTTGGGGAACATACAGAGGCCCCTCCCACTTTATCATTGAGATGGTTTCTCCTACTAAATATGCCTGTCATGTGCCTGAAGTGTGACATGTAATTTTTCAAGCAAGAGGTTACATGTGACTGTGAAAGTATAATGTGACACTTTTCACCACCGTTTGTGAGCAGGTGAAACCACCACTGATTTCTCTGAAGCCCTCTTAGTGATGCTCCTTACCTGGCTGCGTGGGGCATCTGGTTACTTTCAAGTGACCCCATGAACCTGAATTGAAGTAAAACTCAGTGCTGCGAAGCATGGCAGGGGAACCCCCAAATCCCACACTCAACATCAGCTTTAACGAGGTTTCAAAGTCAAACACAACAATATCCATCTGCAGGGTTGACAAGGAAGTCACATTTTTGGAAACAAATATTTTCATTCTCTGCAGTAGTTCTGTGAAGCTTGGCTACCACCCTGCTTAATATCACCTCAACATATGAACCTTGTGCATCAATCATACATAATTTATGAACTGGCAAATAAAGAGATCCGGCTGCTGCACCCAGCAGGGTCGTGGCCCATCTTCTGTGCTGGCCAGAGCCTTCCTCCCCTCACCCAGCAGGCTGCTGGCCTTTAGACCATTCACCCGTGTTCAAGAGATATTTGGGCAGTGGTACTCAGACTGCCTGAGTCTCTGTTGTTTATATACCATGAGTTTAGCTTTCGGTCGGAATTATATGTCACACAAATTCCTCTGAGGACACAGATGAGAGCAATGAGGACAAGCACTGTCTCTATGGTTTCCTTTTAGTCTGATGACTTTTTTCCTTTCCAGTCTGTGTCATTTTTCATCACTTTATACTCATCTGTAATTGTCGCATCTCTCCATCCAGTCAAGAAGGTATAAACTCACGCTCTAAAATGAATGGAACTGGAATTCAGAGACCGAAAAATAAAATAAGTGTTTTCTGTTTGCAAGTCTGTGATGTACTTCAAAGCTTTTCTGTTTGGAATTTGAATTTCTGCCCATCTGGCAGCAGGATCTTTATTGACCAGAACTACCTTAAGGGTTGGTTGTGAATTTGCTAGCTTCAGTGTGGTTATTTTCACACTCGGAAACAATATAAACTTGGAAGTAAGCTATTTTTTTTTAACTTGAGCCCAAATAGTCTCTGTCAGCTTCCCGGAGTTTTTAAAAGAACAAATATTTTTATGGCAGTTGTGTCTTTGTGAACAAAGGCTGAGCAAACAGAATCGGTTTTGTGAAATTTCAGTTTGAGCCAAGGAGCAACAGTTGAGACACACTTAACCTACCAAGGAAGTAAGAAATCTCAGGGAGGGGCAAGGAGACTCAAAATATTAATAAATACATTTGTGACTGGACCTGTGTGTTCACAAGCTGCTGCTCCCTTGAGTCTAGGCATGTGTGCATGAGTGTGTCCATAGGTGAACACATGGAGAATCAAGTGTTTAATGAATGACCTGATTAACAGAGGAATTTACAGTGGAACATGCCCTGTGTCCTAGGATTGACAGAAAAGGGATGACAGGGAAGGGATGCTAAGAGGGAGCAGACAGGTGGTCCTGCTTCTCCATCGTCCCCTTCCTGCCCTTCCCCGCCTTCCATGTCAGGCTGAGAACAGCGCCTTCTGGGCAGAGGTGTGGAGCAACTCCCTTCTCCAGGGTCCATGTTTGTATATCATGGGGAGGCTGCAGTCGATCACAGCATGCTAATGTTTGTGCAGACAGGCTTCCTCCGACTCCCGGAGCCAGTGAGGTGAGGCAGCATCTATGCAGCACCCAGCCCTGCACCTGACAGGCACCCAGAGTGGTGGTGTCATCATTTTTGCTGCTCCTCTTATTAAGATTAGACCTTAGCCACCCTGTATTCCACAGTTGGGGCCCAGGTGAGAAACACCCCTTGGTTGGAACCACAAGTAGCTGGTGGCTGAGCTGACCCAGACAGGACTGGGGACCACATCCTAACTCCTGGGTCCGTGTGCAGACCTCGGAATGGTACACCTTCTTCTGGGGACTGTTTCTGTGCCTAGCTGCCTTCCTCCACCAGCTTCTGAGCTCCCTGGTGGCAAATACTTCTGTCTTCTTCTGGCCGTACCCCCAGAACCTGGCCCTGCTCCCTGAACATGGTAGAGTCTCAATATATGTTTGTCAGGTTGAATCACATGCAGAGTTAGAAGAAACTGAATATAGGAGCTGTGGGAAGGATAGCAGTTAAACAGAGTGGTGTCAGATTCTGACCATCTAGAGAGATTTGGGGCACAGTAGTCTGTGCAGGGACAGGTGGAAGGGAAGGATTGCAAGCAGCAGTGAGGAACACAAGAAAGCTTCCTACTGTTCATTTTTTTTCTTTTTTTTTCCATTTATTTTTATTAGTTGGAGGCTAGTTACAATATTGGAGTGGTTTTTGTCATACATTGACAAGAATCAGCCATGGATTTACATGTATTCCCCATCACGATTCCCCCTCCCACCTCCCTCTCTAGCTGATCCCTCTGGGTCTTCCCAGTGCACCAGGCCCAAGCACTTGTCTCATGCATCCAACCTGGGCTGGTGATCTGTTTCACTATAGATAACATACATGTTTCGATGCTGTTCTCTCAAAACATCCCACCCTCGACTTTTCCCACAGAGTCCAAAAGTCTGTTCTCTACATCAGTGTCTCTTTTTCTGTTTTGCATATAGGGTTATCGTTACCATCTTTCTAAATTCAATATATATGCATTAGTATACTGTATTGGTCTTTATCTTTCTGGCTTACTTCACTCGGTATAATGGGCTCCAGTTTCATCCATCTCATTAGAACTGATTCAAATGAATTGTTTTTAATGGCTGAGTAACATTCCATTGTGTATATGTACCACAGCTTCCTTATCCATTCATCTGCTGATGGGCATCTCGGTCACTTCTATGTCCTGGCTATTATAAACAGTGCTGTGATGAACATTGGGGTGCACGTGTCTCTTTCAGATCTGGTTTCCTCGGTGTTTATGCCCAGAAGTGGGATTGCTGGGTCAAATGGCAGTTCTATTTCCATTTTTTTAAGAAATCTCCACACTGTTCTCCATAGCGGCTGTACTAGTTTGCATTCCCACCAACAGTGTAAGAGGGTTCCCTTTTCTCCACACCCTCTCCAGAATTTATTGCTTCTAGACTTTTGGATAGCAGCCATCCTGACTGGCGTGTGATGGTTCCTCATTGTGGTTTTGATTTGCATTTCTCTGATAATGAGTGATGCTGAGGATCTTTTCATGTGTTTGTTAGCTATCTGTATGTCTTCTTCAAAACAATGCATTTAATCAGGTAGCTCTTGGCTGGATACAAGTGATATCATTTGGAAGAAGAGGAAGAAAAGTAAGGAAAACCAACTTAAAGCTTCACTGGTGAAGACCTCTGAAAGCTCTTTAGTAAAAGTGTGCTTAATTGTTTAAAATGAGTTTATCGGGCTCCACTTTAGGTGTTGCAAGCTCCCTAAAGTCATTTGTGTGGGCCTCCTGGGTTTAGGGTGTTTCTTCTCTTCTTACAGAAATCCTTGGCAACACTAACCCAGGTCTGGACAAAGGATCACAAAGCCCAAATATCTTACTCTGAATTGGGACTCTCCTGCTTTTTCTCCATTTCTTGTGAGTTTGTTTTGAGTTACGTGTTTTCCTAAATTATATGCCAATTTTCAGGAGAAATTTTAGAGATTTCATCATAGAAATCTCTAAACAATGAGTGATCTTAAAATTCACACAGAGCAGTGGGTTGAGGCCACCTGAGCCAGAGGAGGGTGCGTGATGGCATGAGAAGAGGAGGACCCAGCACTTCGACCAGGACACCCATGGATCCAGGGGGCAGGGCCTCCCAGAAGAGGTCTGGGTAGTTGGATAGGGTTAGGCTATAATCAATCCATTAAAATTATACATACAGGCTGCTTTTTAACTTTGGTGTCCACTCACAATGCAGAAGACCCAGGTTTGATTCCTGGGTTAGGAAGATCTGCTGAAGAAGGGATAGGCTACACACTGCAATACTCTTGGGCTTCTCCTGTGGCTCAGTTGCTAAAGAACGTGCCTGCAATGCTGGAGACCTGGGTTCGATCCCTGAGTTGGGAAGATCCCCTGGAGAAAGGAAAGCTACCCACTCCAGTGTTCTGGCCTGGAGAATTTCGTGGACTCTGTAGTTTCAAGGGGCCTCAAAGAGTTGGACATGACTGAGCAACTTTCAGTTTAGATGTAGTTTTTATTTGTATTGTTTCTGTTTTGCTATTCTAAAGAATGTGACCTGACATGTACTTGGTCATGTCCAACTTTTGACTGTAGCAGGTTCCGCTGTCCATGAGATTCTCCAGGCAAGAATCCTGGAGTGGGTTGCCATTTCCTCCTCTAGGGGATCTTCCAATCCAGGGGTTAAACTCAGGTCTCTTGCATCTCCTGCATTGGCAGGCAGATTCTTTATGACTGTGCTACATGGGAAGCCCATTCTAAAAAAAATCTATATTAAAATGACAGGAAAGAAGACATGGTTGTGTTGTGGCTCTCAGATAAAAGAGAGTACAGTTTAGATCCTGTAAGTAAGGATAGCTATCCTCGGTGCTTAGAGAAAAGGGTTGAGTTCAGAGGGGTTGCTGAGTATCAGGAAGGAAACCATGACCTGAAAAAAACACAGGACCCAGAGGGTGGTCTTAGGGGATCCTTCATTAGCTGACTTTAGATTTGCTGCCTTGATACATTAAGCCAAGTATATGCTTAGGAAGTCATCCTTCACGAGCTGCTAATCCACTCAGCAAATGTTTTGTTCATGACACTGACTCCCAGATTCAGAACAGGCTCTGGGATGACTCAGATCCCCGGCCCGAAGATTTGTGTGTGTGTGTGTGTGTGTGTCTGTCTGTCTGTCTGTATGTTTGTCTGTGTGTGTGTCTGGGGAGTAGTGGAAACTTGCTAGGAGAAATTATGTTGTGTGTGTGTGTGTGTGTGTGCGCACATGTATAGTAATGGAAACTTGATCGGAGCAGTTATGTTTTTTGAAAGTGGAATTCATCGTGACAGTTGCTGCTGTTGGTACCAAGGGCACATTTTGAGGCACAAATCGGAAAGGACACAGGAGGAGAATCTGCAGCCACTCAGTGAAAAGCAAGCTCCTTTGTTTGCATCTGGGCGTAACTCCTCGGTAACGTCATACCAGTTCATTCACCTGTTACATTCATTCACAGTTACATTCACCTGTATTGTTTATAGTGTATATCTGTAACAAATAAAGCTGCTACAGATATTCCTATAAAATAGAGCTAATTAATAAATAATGTGAATCCAAGCAACAATGTGATTGAAGTGGACCATGCAAGAGACAGGCAGTTTGCAGTCCACACATATGAATTACACAGGCAGTTGCCTATCATCAACCCATTCAAGATTGAAGAAGGTAGATCAAAGCAACACCAAGAGAAATACATGCCTGTACAGATGGTAAAAGCAAACAAAACAAACAAACAAACAAAAAACCCCACATATACCTTTTTAAAGTTATAGCATATACCTCCATCCGCCTTTAGTCCTAGGCTGATGAAACGATATGCACTGGCATCCCAGTCTCCACTCAGTGTGGTAATGCCCTGGTCCAAGTGTCTGCCCTCCCCCAACCACCCTCCCATCACATGTGATTCACGGCCCCTTCTCTGGAGAGGTTTTCCAATTCCATTGTCGAGGGCACTGGAGTGCATGAGAACGATGGCTCTGGACCTTTTTCTGCAGTGCCCTTCTGGTTTCTCGTGGCCATGAGTGTGTACCTTCCAGATGAAGGCTGCCCTCTCACCTGGGTCCCAGAGGAGGATCAGCATGGCTATAGCTGACCAGTTCCCCAGGATGTAACAGCCGCAAGGGATGAACTCCTGTTGTATTAAAGCACCGAGCTTTGGGGGTTTTGCGTTTGAAACCACGAGCTTATTAAGTGAAAAGCTGGCTATACCGCCTTTTAAACACAGCAATTGCAATGCCATTAATGAGCTTAACCAGCACAGCCTTACCTGTGTGTGAAGATACATATTAGAGGATTTCTGTGACAGCGTTTTTAGCAACAACAACACAAACAGAAGGAATCAGTGTGAATATCCATCAGTAGGGAGTGGACCAAAGGCATATGAGGTGTCCACATAACAGAATACTATACATCTGTTTAAACTGAAGGTTTACCACTTGGGGAAATTATTTCCATCCTCGTGGTATTGCAGCATCTACCATTCTGCAGCTTGATGTTTTCATGTAACACGGTACCGTAAGTCCCCTACATATGAACCTTCAAGTTGCAAGCTTTCAAAGATGCACATGTGTGTTCCATCAGCGTCAGGTATGAGTGACCCTGCAGCTCGTCCTCCATCTCCCATTGCTCACCATCCTTCAGATCCACTATCTCCCACTGCTCCCCTCTCTCCTCCAGTCAGTCATTCTTGCCTGTTCACGGATGCCAGCCCCTGTGTGCCAGCTGTTGTGCTGGACTACTGTACTCTTCATGGTACTGTCCTGTGAGAATAAAGGTATTTTCTTTATTTTTTGTTTTATAATGTATTGTTTGTGTGAAAAGAATTATAAACCTACTACAACAGAGTATTATGTAGCCAACTGTGTCGGCTAACTTTGTTGGACCTACAAACAAACTGAACTTATGGACATGCTCTCAGAGTGTAACTGGTTCATATGTAGGGGCTTACGGCATTTTCCATACTTGCCTGTGTGCACAGGTGTCCCCTACACATCTCATGAACACTGCGGTCTTCCACTGGGTGGACAGATTGTGTTCACAGCGTCCCTCCCCTGCCCACGGCTAGCCTAGCAGCTGTTGCTGAGATGAAGTGGTGGTAAAGAGCAGTCTCCATGCCTCCATGTGTTCATGCACAGGGTCCACTCTGAGACACAGCACAGTGGTGGGACCCTCTGGTCGTGGGTCAGGCATCGTCAGGTTTCACAACTGTGGCTGAGTTGTCCTCCCATGGACCACAACACACCAGGCTTCCCTGTCCTTCACCAACTCCCGGAGTTTACTTAAACTCATGTCCATTGAGTCGGTGATGCCATCCAATCATCTCATCCTCTGCCATCCCCGTCTCCTCCCGCATTCAATCTTTCCCAGCATCAGGGTATTTTCCAACGTGTCAGTTCTTCACATCAGGTGGCCAAAGTGTTGGAGTTTCAGCTTCAACATAAGTCCTTGCAATGAATATTTGGGACCCTGATGCAGGGAGTGGTTGGGGGCAGGAGGAGAAGGGGCCAACAGAGGATGAGATGGTTGAATGGCATCACGGACTCGATGGGCATGAGTTTGGGTAAACTCCGGGAGTTGGTGATGGACAGGGAGGCCTGGTGTGCTGTGATACATGGGGTCACAAAGAGTCAGACACGACTGAGTGATTGAACTGAACTGAACTGAATTGTCTCTTATTACAGAAAGAATAGCATAAGATGAGCCAGATTATGGCATAGCCTTTCAGCAAAAGAACCTAAATTGTTCATCCAGAAAGTGATTAACACATCTTGGGTTGCCAAAATAGTTCATTTACTCTCTTGGGAGTGCCCATTGTTTGGCCACTTTAATGAAGATGCTGTAAATATTATTTTGACAAAAAACTAAAACAGAAACAAAAACAAAAAACGTGGAACAAGATGCAAGTCCTGAAGCCATTTAATGTGGCATTTACTGTAGATTTATAAAATATTTTATTTGAGGAGCATAATTCCTACTAATATGTAAGTTTTTAAAACTATGAATGGAGGGGGATTATTTGATGATATTAACTGTATGATTAAATGTCAGGGAATGTTTGATGGGAGGATTCCTACATGCTGTCTCTCATGAGTCCTTTGTCCCTCTTCAAGTGGAACAGCATGCTGCTCCCAGGGACTGAGGTCATTGTGTGAGGCAAGCATGAGGCAAGCATAGTAAACATTCTCCTTAGGACAAAACAGCTTAATCTCCTTCCCCTTTCTTGAGATATGGATTGTCTCCTGACCTTGTGACTAACATTACCCCTTGTTCCCTTGGTAACGGTTGCTGTGCATTTGGTTTTCTGATCTCTATCATTCCCGAAAGAAGTTTCTTGTACTGCAGCCTATATATACTCATAGAAAAATCATTAAAGTACCTTTGCTCCATCAGAGCTTAGGTCCCCGGGTCTTTTTTGTCTCTCTCTCTCTCTCTCTTTTTCTGGCTGACTCTCTGGAGCGTGGAGACCTGTCGTGCTCACTTTTCTGCCCGGGCTTCTAAGACCCCCTCGAGAGGGCGCCTGGTGCCTTCGTGAGCGATGTAAGTCCTGTGTCAAGGACTTTATTGGTCCTCTGCATAAACCAAGGGATATCAGCCTCTTTCTCTCTTTCACTTTCTTATCGTCGACTCCATACCACAAGGTTCCGGCCCATTAAAGGACCCCAACAAATGGCGCCAAGGAACAGGGACACTGGTAAACATGGCATATCGGGCAGAGTGACTCAGGGACCTATTGAGGTCGGTAAGTACTAAGGCATGGGTTAAATGGCTGGCCAGCCCCATTATTTTTCTACTTTACTTCACCATTTGTTTAAATTTCAGGGACTTCTGGCTTCACAGCAATGAATAGAGGTTTGCCTTCAAACAGTAGTTGAACATAATCCTTAGTTTCCTGATAAATGCGGTTTTGATTTAGAAATTTGGCTCCAGGTCAAAGAAAATGCTAAATGAGCAGCCAAACAAGGAAAAAATATTCCAATTGATCTCTAGCCCCTATGGGCTCTTATTAAAGCTGTATTCTGCCATTTCAAGGTATATTCTAGCCCTTCCAATATTCAGCAACAGAGAGAACACTTATTACATAAATATAAATTAAATGATTAAACTTTACAAAAGGCCCAATTGAAACAATACAAAATATCTCAAAATTTTCTTACTAGCCCTGCCCTGGCTGCTCCAAATGCTTCTCCTCTGCCAACAGTCGCAACTCCAAAAGTCTTTCATTTGTTGGAACCTAATGAAAAGTTATGCTAATTTTTAAACTAGATTAGAAGTTGCTATTTCCTGTACTATAATCAGAGAAGAAACCAAAAAACAGCTAGAGAAATTACTTGCTTATGAGAATGCAAATCAGAAATGTCAAAGAGCTATAGCTGCAATTTGTGAGACTAAGATTATTATTGATTATTTGAAAGCTTGTCGCAATCTAGGATCAGAAACTCAAAAGATGCAAATGCTGGTTGAAGCGATGGCTGCTACCTTTAGAAAGGGAAATGAAGGATGCTTTAATTGTGAAGATGAAAATCATTTAAAAAGGGACTGCCCTGAGAAGGCTAATAAAATACCAACAATTTGCCCTCGCTGCCATAGAGGAATGCACTGGGACAAAAGTTGTAAATTTAAATTTGATATTGATGGAAAACCTATTCCGGGAAACTCCAAACAGGGGACCCCCCAGGTCCCCTACAACAAAAACCAGGGGAAAATTCTATCTTTTCCCTCAAACCCTCAACATCCGGCAGTGCTGCCGTCGATATACCAGCCCTAAATGATTTTTTCCTTTACCCTCAAGCAGTCCCTACTGGAGTGCCTACCAGACTTTTTGGACCCCTGCCCCCACAAACTTTTGGTCTTCTGCTTGGCCGATCTAGTCTGACTTCTAAAGGAATTACTGTTCACCCTGGAATAATTGATTCAGATTATAAAGGAGAGATTCAAATTCTGATGTCATCTCAGATTCTATTGCAGCTCAATAAGGAGGACAAAATTGCTCAATTACTTCTTTTACCTTACTTTTCTATTAATTCCTCTAATAATGTACGGACAGGTGGGTTTGGCAGTACAGATCAAAAACAATCTTTGTGGACATCATTAGTATCTGAGTATGCCCGACCAAATATAAATATCAAAATTAATGGTAAAAGATTTTCTGGTCTCCTCGACACTGGATCTGATATTACTATTATTTCCAAACATTTATGGCCCAAATCCTGGCCTGTACAAAAGGTCTCTTGCCAAATTGCAAGAATTTCTCAAACTAAAGTATAAGAAGTTTATCAAAGTGTTCAAATATACTCATGTGAGGGACCAGAAGGCCAACCTGCAACATTAAAAATATCTTATGTGATAAATGTACCCTTTAATCTAATAGGAAGGGACTTACTTATGCAATGGCAAACTCAGATTTTTCCTTTTTCCTAGGGGCCACTGCTCATTTAACAAGCAAAACAATTATTAAAATAACTGAGAAAAATTATGAGCCTATTTGGACAAAGCAATGGCCCCTTATGAAAGAAAAATTACAAGCTACTAAAGAACTTATAATCACACAATTAAAATGGAAACATATTGAGGAATCTTGCTCTTTTTGGAACTCTCCTATTTTTGTTATAAAAAGGAAACATAACAAATGGTGTCTCTTAACAGAGTTTAGAAAAGTTAATTCTTTTATGAAACCTATGGGTACATTGCAACCAGAGATCCCATCACCTATTACTATTCCTCAAAATTGGCACATTATTATTACTGATTCACAAGATTGCTTTTTAAATATACCTTTACACCTTTTAGACTGGGAGAGATTCACTTTCTCTCTCCCTTATCCTAATCATATCGGGCCTCATAAAAGATTTCAATAGACTATGTTACCTCAAGGTATGTTTAAAAGTCCTGCTACTACTGCTGCTAAGTCACTTTGGTCGTGTCCTACTCCATGCGACCCCATGGATGTCAGCCTGCCAGGCTCCCCCATCCCTGGGATTCTCCAGGCAAGAGTACTAAAATAGGGTGCCAATGCCGTATCCATAACAGTCCTAGTATTTGTCAAAATTTTGTAGCCAAGGCTTTACTTCCTATGTGACAGCAACTCCCTCATGCATATATCATTAATAATATACCATAGCTACAAAAAGGAGAAATTATATTTTTGACACTGAATGGCTATGATATTCTTTAGACTCCAGAGAAACTGATGAAAATAAAATCTTTTTTGAAATTGCAAAACCGGTTCTTGCACATGCAGTTAGGAAAAGGTTAACTTGCTAAAATATTTTTTTTTTTTTTTTGGAGCTCCAGTTCTGCCTGGGAAACAAAAATAGGCCTAAGAAAAAACCTTAAGTTAACTCTTATCATGTCCTTGGGATACACAGCCCAGTCTAGGACTCCAGCCATTAACAAATTGGTGGATCTCAAAATAAATAAATAAAACAAAAGGATATTTTAAATTTCAAACGGAGAACTATGCCTATGTATCTAAAATTATCTATGTCTCAATGTATGTCTTTGTTTTTAGATAGTGTGGAGTTAATGAGCTCTATTTGGATTCAGCTTTACATGAACTGAAGGGTGTTCAATGTTGGGTATAATGTTTATTTAAATGTGAATGTGATTTAAATATAATTATTTGTTAATCTAGTTGTGACATGTCTTGAGTCATCAACATTATATAATACTTTTATTATGCCTTGGTTTAAGGTAAACTAAGTTTGTCAACAAAAAGGTAACTCTTTATATATATACATATATATATATATATATATATATATACACATACACAAATATATAGATGAGATGAAAACTTTTAGATAAGCTCTATTAGAAATAATTGTATTTTTGATAGAATGATCTATTATCTCTAATCTGGAGCCATCTCTTTGGATTGGAGTGACTTAGGTTTCTGGAGTTGTGCTGAACTAAGTAGTAGAATTTGTTGAATGGCTGGGTCATTTCCACATGAAGTAGGATTTTGAAGTGTTAAAATTGCTGAACATTGGCTTACTCTTAAAAGGGGTTTTTCTTGCAGAAGAGCTGAAGAGATTTTTGAGCTCTTAAAGAATATAAATATATATTTATATAGGAATGGATATATATATAATATAATATGATTTGAGAAATATGTTCAACAGTCTATAAAATGCTAACATACAAGACATTTCATGGTTGCTATAGAAAAGTAAAATATATGCTTTTAATAGAAAGATATAAGAAATGGCAAATAAAATGATGAATACAAAAAAATTTTTTTTTGTTAAAACATTTATTATAGAATAAAGTGGTATTTACATAAGCTTTACTAGACTAGTTTTTCATTGTCGTTCTAGCTACAGCAAATGTTCTTTCTCCAAATTAAACCAAATTGGAAACAAGAGAAAAATTCTGGGAAAACAATATTTAACAGAATTAACTTTGTTCAGCAGATACATTCAGACTGCAAATATATTAGAAAATGCAGTTGAAATGCTTGGGTGGATCACAATGAAAACCACAAAGTATGATATGTTTATTTGAAATAAACATTGCATTTGTTTATTGTGCTATCATACTTCGTTTTGGCCTTTTAACTTTTAAAGATATTTAGTGCTGAAATTTTAAAAAGGCTTATGACAAATGAAGGAAAAATTTTTTGGCAAATTGATGTAACTCATTGTCCTGAACTTTCTTCCTCTTCCTTCTTACATGTCTCGATCAATACAAATTCTTTTTTTCTAGGGGCAACACCTCTCTAAGGTAAGACTACACAACAAGCTATAACCCACCTATCAACTTACTTCACGATAATGAGAACACCTAATTCTATAAAAACAGACAATGACTCTGCCTATATTTCTAAGCAGTTCAAACAATTTTTGCGTTCATTCTCTATTAAACAGATTGCAGACATTCCTTATAGTCCACAAACACAAGACATGATTGGACAAACACATTACACACTGTAACTGCAAATAAAAAATTAAATAAGAGAAAATACACAGGAACACTTTTGTCTTCCTTGTCCAGAGCAAACTTTACTAGATTCTGGTGTAGTGTAGTCTTTAAGCCTATAACTATTGTTGGTGTGACTTTATTTCTGTTCCCAATCTGTAGGATGCTTAAAGCAGGGCAAAAACGGCACCAAAAAAAAAAAAAAAAAAAAAAGACGCCATTTCCCGAATGGATTATTTGTTCCTAAGAATATCAGAAATGTGGAATGTTTGCCTTCTTTTCAGGTCTGTCTTGGAAGTGTAGTCATCCTCTTTAACACACTAAACAGTGAGATTCAACAGTTGCTAAGCTGCATTTCTTTTTCAAGGACAAGGTCAAATATATTTGGATGTGAGCAACATTTCATTTGTCAAGTTGTTCTGCAACTTGTTGGACCTTTTCAATAATTTCACTTAGGAAAAAATATTTGAATGCTTACTCCTAATCCTTTGCCCCAAATAACACAAACCACAGCCAAATACCAGTCCCAAACAGATTTCTGAATGATTTTTTCTTTTGGACTGAAATATTTCCTAAGAATGTTTTCATCATTATCGCTTTCCTCTCTTTTTATAACTATTGTTAATATAGCCTTATTTGTTTTAAAGTTTTTAAACTTACCACCAAAAGATGTTTTGACAAAAGCAAAAAACAAAAAAAACAAACACACACAAAAAGAAGTTTTGAAACATTATAGGATACCTCCTTTCCTTTGCCCATTTGATATCAAGACAGGTTAATCAATGGAAATCTAAAATACTAATGTTACAGGGAAAGGATATGCTTCTATTTCTCCAGATGGATCCAACGAGCTCACATGACTTCCTCTTCAGAAGATTCAACCTAAGGGGGCCCCCAGCATTCAGACTAGGGATGAAACAGCAAAAAACCCAGGAAGAAAGAATTCCAATATAAGCCATGGCGACATTAAAAATTTCCAAAAAACGCTGCACTCGACGTCATCGACCTTATGATCTCCCTACTTGGGGACAGATAAAAACCCTTACTAATCAAACTGAAAACCTGATTTTTCAACAGGGAATGCCTCGGAATCCTAAAAATATTTTTCTTCGCTATGCTTGCTTTGCTTGCTTTTGCTTCCCCCGCTCAGGCTGACTTGATTGATCACACTTACTGGGCTTATATACCTAACCCCCCTTTTTTATTGTAGGTTGTAAAATGGACAGATATAAGACCAATCATATCCACTAATGAGTCAACACATATGCCTCCTCCTTAGAACTTGGAGGGGCCCTCTCATCCTGAAGAAAAAGAAAGACCAATTAATATCTTTCTAGGTTATGAAATCCTTTCTTTGTATATGGGCACAACAAAATTATGCATAAACGTTAGCCGACAAACTTAGGCCTTCCCCTGCCTCCAAAAGAGGACTTTCTGATGCTTCTTGGATTACTTATTGCCCTTTCTTTGTCCATGAATCATGTTTATACTACTAAAACTTTAGGAAAAGAATTAAAGAAAAAACAAAGAACACTATGCAAAGGGTTTACTAATAAGAACTTTAAATATATACTTGTTCATTGGGACAAATGTCAGGCCAAACCAGGAAAATTAATGTTTATAGCTAATCATACAATTGTCAATTGGGGACCCCATAGTATGTGGTTATTGAACTGCTCAGATGATATTAACAATACTATGTATGATTATATTACTCAAGTAACATGGAAGGTTACTAATACTACAATGGAACATTACCATGACAGAGGACTTCTTGGCTAGCTTGATGATAGAATGGCCCCCACCTCGTCCTCGAATCATCCTTGATAAACAGGATGGGACATCTAAACAATGGGACATCTGAAAACTTGCTGCAAACACCAAAGAACTTGGGACTTGGACCAGACATTCCACAGGGACCAATCATAGCTATAGCAATTATTTCTTTCACTATAATCAATCATATTTTATACAAGCCTATGTTCCACTTCCTTTTGTTGTAGCTATAGGAAATTTACAATTCAGTAAGACTTTACGTTCTGTAACTTGCATAAATTGTAAATTATATACTTGTCTTAACTCCTCTATTTCCTTAAAAAATGACTCCCTTTTGATTCTTCGATCTCGACATAATCTGTGGTTACCAATAAATCCCCAATGGCCCTGGGAAGAAGGTCCCAAGGCTAGACTTGCTTCCCAGTTATTTACTAAATTGCTCTAGCGATGTAAACGATTCATTGGATGGCTGATTCTTGGCATTATAGGGTTAATAACTCTTTGCACCATTGCTGCCATCACTAGTGTTACTTTACAAACCTCAATTCAAACACACAATTTTATCCAAAATTGGACTAAAGATGCTCATATTATGTGGGCCACTCAGGCTCAAATAGATGAGGATATTCAAAAAGAAATACAGGAACTGAGAACAGCCATCAAATGGGTTGGAGATCAATGAACAGATGTCCAAAAACAGATGATGCTAAAATGTGATTGAACTTCTACTCAATTTCCTGTTACTCCTGTTCATTTCTATAATAGTGGCTACAACTGGAAACAAATCAAGTTTCATTTTTAAAACATATATGATAATGCCTTTCTGAATGTACAGTTATTACAAAAAAGAAATATTTGAAACCTTTTCTAATAATCTGCCCTCTTCCATTGATATGGAAACTTTAGCTAAACAATTAGCTGATCAATTATCTGGGCTAGACCCACGTAGATGGTTTCAAAGTCTTACTCATAGCATTGGATCTGGAACCATAATTTTGGTGATTGTTTTAACAATTATATTTGTTGTCTACCATTGCCTTCATGCAAAGATTGTCAAACTAAACAAACTCTGATGGTCAGAACTCTTCTTACAAATATTATAAATAAATAAGGGGGAAGTGTCAGGGAATGTTTGATGGGAGGATTCCTACATGCTGTCTCTCATGAGTCCTTTGTCCCTCTTCAAGCGGAACAGCACGCTGCTCCCAGGGACTGAGGTCATTGTGTGAGGCAAGCATGAATCTCCTTTAGTAAACATTCTCCTTAGGACAAAACAGCTTAATCTCCTTCCCCTTTCTTGAGATATGGATTGCCTCCTGGCCTTGTGACTAACATTACCCCTTGTTCCCTTGGTAACGGTTGCTGTACATTTGGTTTTCTGATCTCTATCATTCCCGAAAAAAGTTTTTTATACTGCAGCCTATATATACTCATAGAAAAATCATTAAAGTATCTTTGCTCCATCAGAGCTTAGGTACCTGGGTCTTTTTTGTCTCTCTCCCTCTTTCTCTCTCACTCTCTCTTTTTCTGGCTGACTCTCTGGAGCGTGGAGACCCGGCGGGCTCACTTTTCTGTCCGGGCTTCTAAGACCCCTCGAGAGGGCGCCTGGTGCCTTCGTGAGCGATGTAAGTCCTGTGTCAAGGACTTTATTGGTCCTCTGCGTAAACCAAGGGATATCAGCCTCTTTCTCTCTTTCACTTTCTTATCGTCGACTCCGTACCACAAGGTTCCGGTCCATTAAAGGACCCCAACAATTAAAGGAATCAATTTTTATAGTTTAGCTTTGTTTTTCTGATTTACCTGGGTTTAAAAAGTTACTAAATAATTTTCTCCTTTGGTTTCAGTTGCAGCTCTATGATAATCCAAATTTTGAACAAGTTTATCCCCGAATTTGGCAAAAATGAAAGAAGAGTTGGGAATAAAAATGTCTCTACACTATCTTCATTATTTCAAGATTATAAGAAGCATTTTAAGCAAGAGGTAATGTGGATGATCATAACTCTGACTTTCGTCTTGAAACTAGAGGAGAGGACGTATTTTCAGCCTGCACAAGTTTAAGTATGCCATTCCTATGAAAGCCTTCTACCATCCAGATAGTTGCTGATACAATTGCTCCAACTCAAAATGTTTTCTCTTCTCCATCATCAAAATCAGTTAGACCACAGAAGCATATTGTGATACATCAACCTGCAACTGTTGTTGTTGTTTTTAATTGAAGGATGATTGCTTTACAGAATTTTGCTGTATTCTGCCAGACCTCAAAATGAATCAACCATAGATATACATATATTTCCTCCCTTTTGAAACTCCCTCCCATCTCCCTCCCTATCCCACACTCTAGGTTGAGCATTTTTCATGGGACTTCACATAGCAGCTACACTAAATCAAATGGCCCACATGAGAATTTTGCAGCTATGTCTACATCTATTTATCAGTACCACATCTTATCTCCATTACAGGACAGTAATTTTGGACTGATGGTGGAGACTTCTAACTTTCCAGATTTGTACAGTAATATGGCAGCCCATGACAGTGCTTTTCCCAAACTACAACATGCAGGAAATTCATGTTTCCCAGTGCCACAGATCCCTGATACATCTGCTACCTCTCTTTCAAGGTCAACTCATCAACCATCTTCATTACTTGAAAATTATCCTAATACAACTGATCTACCAAACAGGTGTCAGATTATGCAGGATAATGAAGATTAGAATTAATGTTGGGAGAGATCAACAAATTCCTACAATTCTCTTATTTGAAGAATAAAGTTACATGTTCATCTTCAGAGTGTCAATTTCTATTTTGAAATAATTGAGAGTAAAATGAGAGTATTATTTCAGCACCTGGCTATTTTACTGTGCTTTAGTATAAACTCTTCTATTCAAGGAATCATGCAATATACATCCTATGTAAATTACACCTAATGAATTGTTTAAAAAATATAAAATTAGAACAAAGTGAAAAGATGAAATGTAAATAAAATGATTTTGAAATCATCCAGGCTGAATTGACTGGGTGTCTAAGTTAGGATGGTATGGGAGATGGAACAGATACAAATCAAATTTAGAAAAGGCAAATGAAGAATATGTACTTTGCTGCTTCCTCAGTTTTATTATATCATGTCAGTTATCAGGAGGAAAGCTAAGAGGTTAGACAGCAGTTTGTCTTCATTAAACAAAAATTTGTTTCGTACTTGAAAATACTGAGATGTACTCAGTAACCATAATCACCATCATACCATCACTGGAATGCCAACAATAACATGACATAGTCAAAGATTGCACCACAGTCAGCAAAAGATAGGTATTTTACCAGCGAGATTATAAAGGGTCATTTTTGTTCTGCTCTCCTTATATAATGTCTTCATTTCATCCCACCAAGACACCACCCTATATTTCCTAATGTATATTTTGATGTTGCTTTCCTGTTCCTGAAAGAAAGACTTAAATCCTTGCGGTGAATGCAGCATCTCATCATGGTTAACCAGTTCTTGGAAGACATGACATCTGTTTCCCTTAGTAGCTTCATTATCTATCTGTTTCACTGAACTTCTAGAGCTACAATCAGGCTAAATATTTTCAGTCATGCTAAGCCACATTTCACAATGTTTCCTAAACTCTCGTATGGAATTGGAAAGAACCTGTTTGCCTACCTACCAAGTTATTCACATGTATCAGATTCTTCTATGTTTCGTGTCTACCCAAGTTTCCTTATGTATCTTGCACATCAGTTAAGACTTAGTGCCTGCCAAATGATGTATTTTACATATTACTGAATTAGCAATAAAGAGATGTAATAACCAATCAAAAGCTATATGCATTACTCAACAACATCCCATAGCCTCCACTATTACCATAATTGACCTTTCTTATTTACTGAGAATTTAGTAAGGTGATGTCTCTTCTTGTTAATGCAATGTCTAGGTGTGTCATAGATCACACACATCAACAAGCAAGTGACATTTAATTTGATGACTGCAGTCACCATTCTTAGTGATTTTGGAGCCAAAGCAAATTAAGCTTGTCACAGTTTCCACACATTTACCCCTTCTATTTGCTGAATAATGATGTTACCAGATGCCCTGATCTCTGTTTTTATGAATGTTGAGTTTTCAGCAAGATTTTTCACTCTCCTCTTTCACCCTCATCATGAGGCTCTTTACTTCCTCTCCACTTTCTATTTTTTTTTTCTGTCTTACCATCTGTATATCTGAGGTTGTTGATGTTTCTCCCAACAACCTTGATGTCAGCTTGTGATTCATTCACCTGGTATTTTCATAGTATTCTCCACATATGTTTCACATAAGCAGAGTTATGAACTGGTTTGTCCCTCTCCTTTCCCAGTTATGAAATGGTTAATTGTTCCATGTCTGGTTCCATTTCTTGCATCTTGACTCATGTAAGAGTGGTTTCAACTTTTACCTCCTCAAGAATTTTCCATGTACGCCCCCCCCCCCCTTTTTTTGTTGTTGTTGTTTTCTCCTTCTGGACGTCTGATTTCTCCATCTGGTTTCTCCATTTGGTTTTCTCCATCTGGTTTCTCATCGTGAGGCATTGATCATTGCCCCGGATGTCTCAGAGCTTTATGTGTGTCTTTCTTTCTTTCTTTCTTTCTGCACACTCCACTGTGTTTCATCTATTTCCTCGTTTCTACCTCCAGGTATTTAATTATTTCTCTGTCTCATTTACTCTACTGTTGGTTCCTTCCAGAGTGCTGTTAATCTCAGTTACTGCATTGATTATTACTGCTTGACTCTTCTTTATTTCTTCTAGATCCGTGGTAAACATGTTTATTTCTTCTCAGTGTGGGCCTCCAGTGTATTTACTGGTGACTCCTCTTAGCTTTGAATATTTGGTCATCTTTATTCTCATTATTCTGAATTCATTTCAGGAAGACTTCCTATCTCCTCTTCTTTTGTTTGTTTTGGTGGGTTTTTATCATGTACCTTCACCAGCTGAATGTGTCTCTCCCTTTTCATTTTCTTTAGCTTGCGTGGTTTGAAGGCTTATAAAGGGTTATGGTTCCACTTCATTGTGGAACCTGACCTTTGTGGGTGGGATTGGACCAGTGACTTGTCAAGGTTTAAGGCTTCGGGGAATGTGTGTGTGTGCACTGCCAGGCGGATCTGGATCTCTTCTCTCTGGAGTGCAATGAATTTTCCAGGATTGTGCTTTGGGGTGTTTGTGGGTTTGGCATGGTTTCAGGCAGCCCCTTTCATAATATTCACTGTCGTGTTTCTGTTTTGCTGAAGAATAGGTGTGGGGTCTCTTGTACTGGACTTGCTGCCTCAAGCCTGGAGCCTGCTTTCCATGTAGGCATGGAAACTCTGGGGTGTGTGCCTGTCCTTTAATGTTCCCTGAGGTCAAGGGTTCTATGGTGATCTAAAGTTCTGGAATCAACGGCCTGGCCTCTGGTTTCTGTCCCCAAGTTACAGTAGCATCAAAAATCCACATCCACACAATACAGAAGTTAACATCCCTAGGTTAATGGTGACAGAACTCTCCTCATCCAGAAACAGTCTAAGGCATTCACAGAGTTACACAGAGCAGAGAAAAAGGAGGAGGAAGATAGAGGTGCCTAGGGGGAGAAAAGGGAGAGTCAAAAGGGGAGAGAGCAGTCAATACAGGAAACAAATCCCTAAGTGAAAGCAGATCCTAAAGATGTTGTTCCTGAAGTTACAATGTTGATGACCATTTTAAGAAAGCAGAAATAAACAACCAAGAATAAAATTTAGACTCGTAAGTAGTGTGAAAAAAGAGGCCAAAATCATTCTCATATATATATATATATATAATGTTTAAAAAATAGATTTATGTTTATTTTTTAGAAAGGTAAAAGTAGTCAATAGAAATTAAAGTTTAGGGAATAATAAAGCACTAAAAGTTTTAAAAGTTAAAGAAATCATAATTATAGAAATAGATCTCAGAATTTCTAAGAAGTTGTTTTGTGCTTTATGGTGTCAGTACATTGTCAGATAGTCTCTTGAAGCTTGTACGTGTGAATGGCTACTGTTTCCCCTCAAGTGAACAGTCTTGGCATTAACTACATACTGTTATTCCATTGAACCTGTCACCTCTGGGTTGGTTTACACTTCTTTGCTAATATTTTCTTCTTCTATTTGAAAGCCTCTCCCATGTCTGGTTTTCAACATGAACACGGGTGTGGGAGCCTCTTATTCATTTTCACTTGCTCAGTGATTTGGTGGTGAGGGGCAGGACACTGAAAACAGAAATTGTACCTGCAATCGAGATTTTTTGTCACATTTATGATCAACCTCTAAGTCCAACACTGTATTGCTTTTCTTGTTCTAAGCAGTCTCTTCTTTAGATTGAAAAGTATGAAAGAAAGAGAGAGACATAGGGGATCATAGACCTCCTCATGTTCCAAGAGTAATTTTAGTCAGAGAAGTTAGAAAAGGCAGAAACAATGGAAAATAATGAAGCAATATAAAATAATAAGGATTTAGCCATTAAGCAAAGTCAAGGATCTTTAGTTCCTCCTCAAGGGCCACAGATAATATTCTGAGCAATATCCTGTGCACAGTTTTAGAGATGCTAAAGCCCCAACCAGGCTGAAATTTAAGTACATAGACCACATAGTAGATGGAACTAGCCGGTCAATGATGTTGTCTCCCAATATCCTCAGTAACAGGCCATAGTAGAATGTCCTAAAACTGATCACACACCCCATGGCCTACCCTGACTCTGTCGTTAAATCCTTCCCCTGAAAGCATTTGGGGAGTGTGGGTCTTTTAATCACCAGCTGCTAGGACGCCTTACTTGGTCCTACAATAATCATTACACTTGCTGTCACTGCAATGCACAGTCAATTGACTGACTTTATTGCACAGAAGCGAGCAGACCCAAGTTTGGTTTGGTAACAGTACTGAATAATAAGAAAGTGTGTATAGAAGAGTGATAAATCACTTTTGTTTCAGGAACCAAGTAGATTTATTGATGTGATTTTTCTGTGTAAATATTCTTTAGGAATGAGATTTTGCAGGTTTCATATTTTTGGTTACTATTTATGTAAGCAGCCTGTATTTAAGTTGATACAGAAGTAGACACTGGTTGAACATTACCCTTCAATTGCTAAAACCAGTGACTTTGTGATGTCACAGCTACCCTTCAATTGCTAGGAGACCAGTGACTTTGTGATGTCACAGCTTTTTTACTTTGAGAACCACTGTGATGGTCTAGAAATTTTATCTCTGTAGGCCAGCCAGGCAGCATTAGGAAATGCGGAGTGTAAAATCAGCCAGATAAGAAAAGTATCTGAGGAAATATTTCTTTGAGATGGCACATTTTTCTTCAGAAATTCAAGATGTGCTTCCTAGAGATGAATCAACTGGTTCAGAAACCACCATTAGATCCCCTTTGTGTGATTACACACATACTGAGGACTCAGTTTTGAGATCTATCATTGAAGAAGCAGCCTTTCAGGCTTTGTTTGAGGAAGTAGTGTTAAAAATGCCACGTTACACATTTTCTGTCTCTGAAACAGATGAATTGAACGATTTTCTTTCACTCAATTTTCCTCAAAAACTTTGGAAGATAGTTGAAAGTGATCAGTTTAAATCTATTTGGTGGGATGAGAGTGGCACTTCTATAGTGATCAATGAAGAAGTCTTCAAGAAAGAAGTCTTAGAAAGAAAGGCCCCTTTCAGAATATTTGAAACTCGTAGTGTGAAAAGTATAGTTCGACAGCTTAACCTTTATGGGTTTAGAAAAAAGCAACAAACTTTTCAAAGATCTGCTTCACTAGCTGACTTTCTGGAAGAAGAAAACAATGTCTCTGTTTTGAGCAAGGTATTCCAAACTTTTCACTTATTATTGGCAATATGTAAGATTAAATTATGTAACCTAGAAAGCATGTTCACATATGTAGCTAAAACTGAATTTAAAATTGAGATAACAAACTGTTGAAAAGCTTTATTTTTTGAAGTTGAGAACAGCTAGAGGTTAAAATATTTGATATTTAACAAACAGTCCTAGTGACTTGAAACTGGATACAAGTCCTGAAGCTAATTAAAGTGGGATTGACTATATATGTTTACAACATATTTTTACTTGGTATTTACTGTATGTGTTTACAACATATTTTTACTTGAGGATCATAATTGCTTCTAACATGTAAGGTTTTTTTTTTTATAGTTCTTATGCTTTCATGGTTTGTAAACCATATTTTAAATTTCAATTGGAGGCTAATTACATTACAATATTGTAGTGGTTTTGCCATACATGACATGAATCAGCCATGAATGTACATGTGTTCACCATCCTGAACCCCTCTCCCACCTCCCTCCCCATCCAATCCCTCTGGGTCATCCCAGGGCACCAGCAATGAGCACTGTGCTCATGTATTGAACCTAGACTGGCGATCTGTTTCTCATATGTTAATATACAAGTTTTGATGCTATTCTCTCAATTCATCCCACCCTTGCCTTCTCCCACAGGGTGGAAAAGACTGTTCTTTACGTGTGTGCCTCTTTTGCTGTCTCAGATATAAGGTTATCGTTACCATCTTTCTAAATTGCACATATATGCTTTGGTATACTGTATTGGTGTTTTCCTTTCTGGGTTAATTCACCCTAATGCTCCAGTTTCATCCACCTCATTAGAACTGATTCAAATGTATTCTTTATAATGGCTGAGTAATATTCCATTGTGTACATGTACCACTGTTTTCTTATCCATTTGTCTGCTGATGGAAATTTAGGTTGCTTCTGTGTCCTGGCTATTTTAAACAGTCCTGTGATGAACATTTGGGTACAAGTGTCTCTTTTGGTTCTGGTTTTCTCAGTGTGTATGCCCAACAGTGGGATTGCTGGGTCATATGGCAGTTCTATTTCCAGTTTTTAAAGGAATCTCCACACTGTTCTCCAGAGTGGCTGTACTAGTTTGCATTCCCACCAACAGTTTGAGAGGGTACCCTTTTCTCCACAGCCTCTCCAGCATTTATTGTTTGTAGACTTTTGGATAGCAGTCATTCTGATTGACGTAAGATGGTACCTGATTGTGGTTTTGATGTGCATTTCTCTGATAAAGTGTGATGTTGAGCATCTTTTCATGTGTTTGTTAGCCATCTGCACGTCTTCTTTGGAGAAATGTCTGTTTAGTTCTTTATGCTGTTTTTTGATTGGGTCGTTTATGTATTTGGAATTGAGTTGCAAGTGTTGTTTGCATATTTTTGAGATTAATTCTTTGTCAGCTGCTTCAT
Organism: Dama dama; assembly: GCF_033118175.1. Taxonomy (NCBI): domain Eukaryota; kingdom Metazoa; phylum Chordata; class Mammalia; order Artiodactyla; family Cervidae; genus Dama; species Dama dama. The sequence goes on from NC_083714.1 coordinate 56,819,645, forward strand.
TTGTTATTATTTTCTCCCATTCTGAAGGCTGTCTTTTCACCTTGCTTATAGTTTCCTTCGTTGTGCAAAAGCTTTTTAGTTTAACTAGGTCCTATTTGTTTATTTTTGCCTTATTTTCCATTACTATTGGAGGTAGGTCACAGAAGGTCCTGCTGTGATTTATGTCGGAGAGTGATTTTCTAGCAGTTTTATAGTTTCTGGTCTTACATTTAAATCTTTCATACATTTTGAGTTTATTTTTTGTGTATGGTGTTAGAAAGTGTTTTAGTTTCATTCTTTTACAAGTGGTTGATCAGTTTTGCCAGCACCACTTATTAAGGAGGTTGTCTTTTCTCCATTGTATATCCTGCCTCCTTTGTCAAAGATAAGGTGTCCATAGGTGCGTGGATTTATCTCTGGGTTTTCCATTATGTTCCATTGTTCTATATTTGTGTCTTTGTGCCAGTACCATACTGTCTTGATGACTGCAGCTTTGTAGTGTAACCTGAAGTCAGGCAGGTTGATTCCTCCAATTCCATTTCTTTCTCAAGATTGCTTTGACTATTCGAGGTTTTTTGTATTTCCATACAAATTGTGAAATTATTTGTTCCAGTTCTGTGACAAATACCATTGGTAGCTTGATAGGGATTGCATTGAATCTATAGATATCTTTGGGTAGTAAACTCATTTTCACTATATTGGTTCTTCGAATCCATGAACATGGTATATTTTGCCTTCTATTTGTGTCCTCTATGATTTCTTTCATCAGTGGTTAATAGTTTCTATATATATATATGTCTTTTGTTTCCCTAGGTAGATGTATTTCTAAGTATTTGTTCTTTTTGTTGTAATGGTGGATGGAATTGCTTCCTTAAATTCTCTTTCTGTTTTCTCACTGTTAGTGTATAGGAATGCAAGGGATTTCTGTGTGTTAATTATGTATCCTGCAACTTTACTATATTCATTGATTAGATCTGGTAATTTTCTGGTGGAGTATTTAGGGTTTTCTATGTAGAGGATCATGTCATCTGCACACAGAGTTTTACTTCTTGTTTTCCTATCTGGAATCCTTTTATTTCTTTTTCTGCCCTGATTGCTATAGCGAAAACTTACAAAACTATGTTGTATAGTAGTGGCCAGAGTGGGCACCCGTCTTGTTCCTTTAGGAACATTTCCTTTAGGGGAAATGCTTTCAATTTTTGAACATTGAGGATAATGTTTGCTGTGGGTTTGTCATATATAGCTTTTATTATGTTGAGGTATGTTTCTCCTATTCCTGCTTTCTGGAGGGTTTTTTAATCATAAATGGATATTGAATTTTGTCAAGGGATTTCTCTGCAGCTATTGAGATAATCATATGGTTTTTATTTTTCAATTTGTTAATGTGGTGTATTGCATTGATTAATTTGTGAGTATTAAAGAATAATTTCATCCCTGGTATAAAGCCCAGTTAGTCATGATGTATTATTTTTTAACATGTTGCTGGATTCGGTTTGACAGGATTTTGTTAAACATTTTTGCTTCTATGTTCCTCAGTCATATTGGTCTGTAGTTTTCTTTTTTTGTGGCATCTTTGTCTGGTATTGATATTAGGGTGATGGTGGCCTATTAGAATGAGTTTGGAAGTTTACATTCCTCTGCAATTTTCTGGAAGAGTTTGAGTAGGATAGGTGTTAGTTCTCTAAATTTTTTCAGCTGTGAAGCCATCTGTTCCTGGGCTTTTGTTTACTGAAGGATTTCTCACTATGATTTTTATTTCTGTGCTTGTGATGGGTCTGTTACATTTTCCATTTCTTCCTCATTCAGTTTTGGAAAGTTGTACTTTTCTAAGAATTTGTCCATTTCTTCAAGTTGTCCATTTTATTGGCATATAGTTGCTGACAGTAATTTCTTATGGTCCTTCATTACTGTATAGTCTCTTGTGATTTCTCCATTTTCATTTTTAATGTTTTCAAATTTGATTCTTCTCCCTTTTTAACTTGATGAGTTTGGCCAGTGGTTTGTCAATTTTATTTATCTCCTCAAAGAACCAGCTTTCAGCTTTGTTGATTTTTGCTATAGTCTGTTTTTTTCTTTTGCATTTATTTCTGCTCTATTTTATTATTTCTTTCCTTCTACTTGCTCTGGAGTTCTTCATTTCCTCCGTTTCTAGTTACTTTAGGTGTAGAGTTAGGTTATTTATCTGACTTTTTTCCCCTTTCTTGAATTAATCCTGTATTGCTATGAACCTTCCCCTAAGCACTGCTTTTACAGTGTCCCATAGGTTTGGGGTTGTTGTGTTTTCATTTTCATTCGTTTCTATGCATACTTTGATTTCTTTTTTATTTCTTCTGTGATTTGTTGGTTAATCAGAAGCGTGTTGTTCAGCCTCCGTATGTTGGAATTTTTAATAGTTTTTCTCCTCCAATTGACATTTAATCTTACAGCATTGTGGTCTGGAGCTGCTTGGAATGATCTCAATGTTTTTGAATTTACCGAGGCTAGATTTGTGGCCCAGGATGTGATCTATCCTGGAGAAGGATCCATGTGCACTTGAGAAAAAAGGTGAAATTCATTGTTTTGTGGTGAAATGTCTTACAGATATCAATTAAGTCTAACTGGTCCATTGTATCATTTAAAGTTTGTGTTTCCTTGTTAATTTCTGTTTAGCTGACATATCCATAGGTGTGAGTGGGATGTCAAGGTCTCCCACTACTATTGTGTTATTGTTAATTTCCCCTTTCATACTTGTTAGCATTTGCCTTACATATTGTGGTGCCCCTTTGTTGGGTGCATATATATTTATAATTTTTATGTCTTCTTCTTGGATTGATCCTTTGAACATTATGTAGTGTCCTTCTCTGTCTCTTTTCACAGACTTTATTTTAAAGTCTATTTTATTTGATATGAGTATTGCTATTCCTGCTTTCTTTTTGTCTGTATTTTCGTGGAATATCTTTTTCCAACCCTTCACTTTCAGTCTGTATGCGTCCCGTGTTTTGAGGTGGATCTTTTGTAGACAAGATATATAAGGGTCTTGCTTTTGTATCCATTCAGCCAGTCTTTGTCTTTTGGTTGGGGCATTCAACCCATTTACATTGAAGGTAATTATTGATAAGTAAGATCCCATTGCCATTTACTTTGTTATTTTGGGTTTGAATTTAGATATCCTCTCTGTGTTTCCTGTCTAGAGAAATCCTTTAGCATTTGTTGGAGAGCTGGTTTGATGGTGCTGAATTCTATCAGCTTTTGCATGTCTGTAAAGCTTTTGATTTCTCCTTCATAATTGAGTGAGATCCTTCTGGGTATAATAATCTGGGTTGTAGGTTTTTCTCTTTCATTACTTTAAGTGTGTCTTGCCATTCCATTCTGACCTGAAGAGTTTCTATTAAAAGATCAGCTGCTATCCTTATGGGAACACGAATGTCTCTTATTTGTTGTTTCTCCCTTGCTGCTTTAATTTTTACACTTATTTTTATTAGTTGGAGGCTAATTACCTTACAGTCCTGTAGTGGTTTTTGCCATTCATTGACATGAATCAGCCACGGATTTACATGAGTTCCCCATCCCAATCCCCCCTCCTGCCTCCCTCTCCATCCCATCCCTCTGGGTGTTCCCATTGCACCAGCTCTGAGCAGTTGTCACATGCATCCAACCTGGGCTGGTGAGCTGTTTCACCCTTGATAGTATACTGTTTCAATTTTATTCTCTCAGTACATTCCACCCTCGCCTTCTCCCACAGAGTCTAAAATTTTGTTCTGTACATCTGTGTCTCTTTTTCTGTTTTGCATATAGGGTTATCATTATCATCTTTTAAAATTCCATATATATGCATGAGAATACTGTATTGGTCTTTATCTTCCTGGCTTACTTCACTCTGTATAATGGATGCCAGTTTCATTCATCTCATTTGAACTGATTAAAATGAATTCTTTTTAATGCCTGAGTAATATTCCATGGTGTATATGTACCACAGCTTCCTTATCCATTCATCTGCTGATGGGCATCTAGGTTGCTTCCATGTCCTGACTATTATAAACTGTGCTAGGATGAACATAGGGGTGCACGTGTCTCTTTCAGATCTGGTTTCCTTGGTGTGTATGCCCAGGAGTGGAATTGCTGGGTCATATGGAAGTTCTATTTCCAGGTTTTTAAGGAGTCTCCATACTGTTCTCCATAGTGGCTGTACTAGTTTGCATTCCCAACAACAGTTGAAGAGGGTTCCTTTTACTCCACACCCTCTCCAGCATTTATTACTTGTAGACTTTTGGATAGCAGCGATTCTGACTGGTGTGTAATTTTACATCATTGAGGTTTTGATTTACATTTCTCTGATAATGAGTGATGTTGAGCATCTTTTCATGTGTTTGTTAGACATCTATATGTCTTCTTTCGAAAAATGTCTGTTTAGCTCTTTGGCCCATATTTTGATTGGGTCATTTATTTTTCTGGAATTGAGCTTCAGGAGTTGCTTGTATATTTTTGAGATTAATCCTTTGTCTGTTTCTTCATTTTCTCCCACTCTGAGGGCTGTGTTTTCACCTTGCTTATAGTTTCCTTTGTTGTGCAAGTGCTTTTAAATTTATTTAGGTCCCATTTGTTTATTTTTGCTTTTATTTCCAATATTCTGGGAGGTGGGTCATAGAGGATCTTTCTGTGATTTATGTCGGAGAGTGTTTTGCCTATGTTCTCCTCTATGAGCTTTATAGTTTCTGGTCTTACATTTAGATCTTTAATCCATTTTGTGTTTATTTTTGTGTATGGTGTTAAAAAGTGTCCTAGTTTCATTGTTTTACAAATGGTTTACCAGTTTTCATAGCACCACTTGTTAAAGAGGTTGTCTTTTTTCCATTGTATATTCTTGCCTCCTTTTTGGAAGATAAGGTGTCCACAGGTACGTGGATTTATCTCTGGGCTTTCTATTTTGTTCCATTGATCTATATTTCTGTCTTTGTTCCAATACCATACTGTCTTGATGACTGTGGCTTTGTAGTAGAGCTTGAAGTCAGGCAGGTTGATTCCTCCAGTTCCATTCTTCTTTCTCAAAATTGCTTTGGCTATTCAAGGTTTTTTGTATTTCCATACAAATTGTGAAATTTTTTGTTCTAGTTCTGTGAAGAATACCATTTGTAGCTTGATAGGGATTGCATTGAATCTATAGATTTCTTTGGCTAGTATAGTCATTTTGACAATATTGCTTCTTCCAATCCATGAACATGGTATATTTCTCAATCTGTTTGTGTCCTCTTTGATTTCTTTCATCAGTGTTTTATAGTTTTCTATGTATAGGTCTTTTGTTTCTTTTGGTAGATATACTCCTAAATATTTTATTCTTTTTGTTTTAATTGTGAATGTTATTATTTCCTTAATTTCTCTTTCTGTTTTCTCATTGTTAGTGTATAGGAATGCAAAGGGTTTCTGTGTGTTAATTTTATTCCTGCAACTTTACTATATTCATTGATTAGCTCCAGTAATTCTGGTAGAGTCTTTAGGGTTTTCTATGTAGTGGATCATGTCATCTGCAAACAGTGAGAGTTTCACTTCTTCTTTTCCTATCTGGATTCGTTTGATTTCTTTTTCTGCTCTGATTGCTGTGGGCAAAACTTCCAAATCTATGTTGAATAGTAGTGGTGAGAGTGTGCACACTTGTCTTGTTCCTGGTTTTAGGGGAAATGCCTTCAAATTCTTTCAAGTTTTCAACATTGAGGATAATGTTTGCTGTGGGTTTGTCATGTATAGCTTTTATTATGTTTCAATATGTTCCTTCTCGGAGAAGGCAATGGCACCCGACTCCAGTACTCTTGCCTGGAAAATCTCATGGATGGAGGAGCCTGGTAGGCTGCAGTCCATGGGGTCACGAGGAGTCAGACATGACTGAGAGACTTCACTTTCACTTTTCACCTTTATGCATTGGAGAAGGAAATGGCAACCCACTCCAGTGTTCTTGCCTGGAGAATCCCAGGGATGGGGTCACACAGAGTCAGACACGACTGAAGTGACTTAGCAGTAGCAGCATGTTCCTTCTATTCCTGCTTTCTGGAGAGTTTTTATCATAAATGGATGTTGAATTTTGTCAAAGGCTTTTTCTGCATCTATTGACATAATCATATGGATTTTATCTTTCAATTTGTTAATATGGTGTATGACATTGATTGATTTGTGGATATTAAAGACTCCTTGCATTCCTGGGATAAAGCCTACTTGGTGATGATGTATGATCTTTTTCATATGTTGTTGGATTCTGTTTGCTAGAATTTTGTGAAGGATTTTTGCATCTATGTTCATCAGTGATATTGGCCTGTAGTTTTCCTTTTTTTGTGGCATCTTTGTCTGGTTTTAGATTAGGGTGATGGTGGCCTCATAGAATGAGTTTGGAAGTTTACCTTCTTCTGCAGTTTTCTGGAAGAGTTTGAGTAAGATAGGTGTTAGCTCTTCTCTAAATTTTTGGTAGAATTCAGCTGTGACGCCGTCTGGTCCTGGGCTTTTGTGTGCTGGAATATTTCTGATTACAATTTCGATTTCCATGCTTGTGATGTGTCTGTTAAGATCTTCTATTTCTTCCTGGTTCAGTTTTGGGATGTTATACTTTTCTAGGAATTTGTCCATTTCTTCCAAGTTTTCCATTTTATTGGCATAGAGCTGCTGTTAGCAAATTTTTATGGTCCTTTGTATTTCAGTGTTGTCTGTTGTGATCTCTCCATTTTCATTTCTAATTTTTAGGTTTGGTTCTTCTCCATTTGTTTCTTATTGAGTCTTGTTAACAGTTTGTCAATTTCGTATATCTCCTCAAAGACCCAGCTTTTAGCTTTGTTGATTTTTGCTATGGTCTCTCTCTCTCTCTCTCTTTTTTTTTTTTGCTTTTATTTCTACCCTAATGTTTAATATTTCCTACCTTCTACTAACCCTGGGGTTCTTAATTTCTTCCTTCTCTAGTTGCTTTAGGTGTAGAGCTAGGTTATTTATTTTACTTTTTTCTTGTTTCTTGAGGTAAGCCTGTAATGCTCTGAACCTTCCCCTAAGCCCTGCTTTTACAGTATCCCATAGTTTTGGGGTTGTTGTGTTTTCATTTTCACTCGTTTCTATGCATATTTTGATTTCTTTTTTTATTTCTTCTATAATTTGTTGGTTATTCATAAGCCTGTTATTTAGCCTCCATATGTTTGAATTTTTAATAGTTTTTTTTTTTTTTTCCTGTAATTGAGATCTAGTCTCACTGCATTGTGGTTAGAACAGATGACTGGAATGATTTCAATTTTTTTGAATTTCCCAAGGCTAGATTTGTGGCCCAGGATGTGATGTATTCTGGAGAAGGTTCCGTGTGCACTTGAGAAAAAGGTGAAATTGATTGTTTTGGGTGCAATGTCCTATCGATATCAATGAGGTCTAGCTGGTCCATTGTGTCATTTAAAGTTTGTGTTTCCTTGTTAATTTTCTATTTAGTATATCTATCCATAGATGTGAGTGGGGTTTTAAAGTCTCCCACTACTATTGTGTTATTGTTAATTTCCCCTTTCATATTCATTAGCATTTGCCTTACATATTGTGGTCCTCCTATGTTGGGTGCATATATATTTATAATTGTTATATCTTCTTCTTGGATTCATGCTTTGATCATTATGAAGTGTCCTTCTTTGTCTCTTTTCACAGCCTTTATTTATTTATTTAATTTTTTTCTGATTTATTTTTATTCATTGGAGGCTAATTACTTTACAATATTGCAGTGTTTTTTTGCCATATATTGACATGAATCAGCCATGGATTTATATGTGTTCCCCATTCTGATCCCCCCTCCCGCCTCCCTCTACATCTCATCCCTCTGGGTCTTCCCAGTGCACCAGACCTGAGCACCCGTCTCATGCATCCAACCTGGGCTGGTGATCTGTTTCAGCCTTGATAGTATACTTGTTTCAATGCTGTTCTCTCTAAACATCCCACCCTCGCCTTCTCCCACAGAGTCTAAATGTCTGTTCTATACATCTGTGTCTCTTTTTCTGTTTCATTATCATCTTCTAAAATTCCATAATATGCATTAGTATACTGCATTGGTCTTTATCTTTCTGGCTTAATTCACTCTGTATAATGGGCTCCAGTTTCATCCATCTCATTAGAACTGATTCAAATGAATTCTTTTTAATGGCTGAGTAATATTCCATAGTGTACATGTACCACAGCTTCCTTATCCATTCGTCTACTGATGGACATCTAGGTTGTTTCCATGTCCTTTCTATTATAAACAGTGCTGCGATGAACACAGTGGTACATGTGTCTCTTTCATATCTGGTTTCCTTGGTGTGTATGCTCAGGAGTGGGATTGCTGGGTCATATGACAGTTCTATTTCCATTTTTAAAAGAAATCTCCACCCTGTTTTCCATAGTGGCTCACAGTCTTTATTTTAAAATCTATTTTATCTGATATGAGTATTGTGACTCCAGCTTTCTTTTGGTCTCCATTTGCGTGAAATAATTTTTCCTATCCCTTCACTTTCAGTCTGTACGTGTCCCTTGTTTTGAGGTGAGTCTCTTGTAGACAGCATATATAGGGGTCTTGTTTTCGTATCCATTCAGCCAGTCTTTGTCTTTTTGTTGGGGCATTCAGCCCATTTACATTGAAGGTAATTATTGATAGGTATGCTCCCGTTGCCATTTACTTTGTTGTTTTGGGTTCGCTTTTATACAAGCTTTCTGTGTTTCCTGTCTAGAGAAGATCCTTTAGCATTTGTTGAAGAGCTGGTTTGGTGGTGTTGAATTCCCTCAGCTTTTGCTTGTCTGTAAAGCTTTTCAATTCTCCTTCATATCTGAATGAGATCCTTGCTGGGTACAGTAATCTGGTTTGTAGTTTATTCTCTTTCCTTACTTTAAGTATGTCTTGCCATTCCCTTCTGGCCTGAAGAGTTTTATTGATAAATCAGCTGTTATCCTTATGGGAATCCCTTTGTGTGTTATTTGTTGTTTCTCCCTTGCTGCTTTTAATATTTGTTCTTTGTGTTTGATCTTTGTTAATTTGTTTAATAAGTGTCTTTAGGTGTTTCACCTTGGGTTTATCATGTTTGGGACTCTCTGGATTTCTAGGACTTGTGTAACTATTTCGTTCCCCATTTTAGGGAAGTTTTCAGCTATTATCTCCTCGAGTATTTTCTCATGGCCTTTCTTTTTGTCTTCTTTTTAAGGGACTCCTATGATTCAAATGTTGGGGCATTTCACATTGTCCCAGAGTTCCCTGAGGTTGTCCTCATTTCTTTTGATTCTTTTTTCTTTTTTGCTCTCTGCTTCATTTATTTTCACCATTTCATCTTCTACCTCACTTATCCTATCTTCTGCCTCCATTATTCTACTCTTGGTTCCCTCCAGAGTGTTTTGGATCTCATTTATTGCATTATTCATTATATACTGACTCTTTTTTATTTCTTCTAGGTCCTTTTAAACATTTCTTGTATCTTCTCAATCCTAGTCTCCAGGCTATTTATCTGTAACTCCATTTTGTTTTCAAGATTTTGGATCATTGTTATTATCATTATTCTAAATTCTTTTTCAGGTAGATTCCCTATCTCCCCTCTTTTGTTTGACTTGGTGGGCATTTTTCATGTTCCTTTACTTGTTGGGTATTTCTTTGCCTTTTCATCAGTTTAGATTGCTGTGTTTGGAGTGACCTTTCTGTGTTCTGGTGGCCTGTGGTTCCTTTTTATTGTGGAGGTTTCTCCCGGTGGGTGGGGTTGGATGACTTAAGCCTCCTCCCTTTGGTTTTCAGTCTTATTCTTACAGTTGCCACAAGACTTCTCCACCTATACAGCACTGATGATAAAACATCTAGGTTAATGATGAAAAGTTTCTCCACAGTGAGGGACACCCAGAGAGGTTCACAGAGTAACATGGAGATGAGAAGAGGGAAAAGGGAGATAGAGGTAGATAGGGAGATAGAGATAGAGGAAGAGGAGATAGAGGTAGAGATAAAGGACTCAAAAGGGGAGAGAGAAAGCTATCCAGTAATCAATTCTCTATGTACTCTCCACAGTCTGGGCACCTCAGTGGGGTTTACAGTTACACAGAGAAGAGAAGAGGGAGGAAGGAGACAGAGGTGACCAGGAAGAGAAAACGGGGTGTCAAAAGGAGAGAGACAGATCCGGCCAGTAATCAGTTACCTAAGTGTTCTCCACAGCCTGGAACACACAAAATGATTCACATAGTTCGGTAGAGATGAGAAGGGGGAGGCAAGAGATAGAGGCGACCTGGTGGAGAAAAAGGAGAGTTAAAAGGGGAAGAGAGCAATCAAGGCTGTAATCACACTCCCAAGTTAAAATGGGTACTGAAGATTGGGTTCTTAAAGGCACAAAATTGATAATAAGTACCAAAAAGCAAAGATTAAAAATCTAGAGTAGAGGTTAGACTCTCAAAAATGCAGTATTAAAGAAAAGTCACAAAAATTATAAAATATATATATGAAGTTTGCTTTTAAAATAGGGTCTTTTTTGGCAAGGTAATAGTAGGTTATAAAAATGAAAATTAGGGAGTAATAGAGGACTCTAATAACTTAAACAATGGTAAAAGTAAAAATATATCTAGGAATTTCTCTGGAGCTGTTGCAGGCAGCGTGGGGTCAGTTCAGTTTCAGATAGTTCCTTGATCTGGTTTATACTTCTCAAGACCAATAGGCCCCTTCCAATGCAGTCGGTGCTAACTACAGGGTTTTAATCTGTTGCACCTATCACTTCCAGAGCGGTTCCCTCTGTTTATTTTAGTTTCTTCTATTTGCTGGTCTCTTCAGTGTCTAATTTCCACCCTGACACAAGGGGGCAAAAGTGGTCAGTATTTAGGCTCACTTGTTCAGTCATGCTGTGGGGAGGGAGGAACACTGTAAAGAAATATCACTGGCGTGGGAAATGCTCGAAGACTCGGCCGCATTGGGTTTGCCCCAGCTCAGGGTGCGTGCACTTTCCCAGTTTATACTTCTCAGGATCTATGTTGCTACTGCTAGTGCACTGTCTGAAGGAGGCCCTGGGTTGTGTGCACTTCCCAGGTCTAAGCCACTCAGGTAAGGTTCTCGGGTACTCCACAAAGGCGTGGACTCGGTTGGGCCTGTGTTTTGTGCCCTTCCCAGGTCCCAGCATCTCAGGCGACCAGGTGCTTCTAGTAGTCTCCCCAGGTGGGGGGTGCATCTTATCACCTCCCTGGTCCCAGCCGCTTGGTTTCCTGGTGGCAGCGGGCGTGCCTGCCTCAGGTGTGCCGTAAGCCTCTTGTGGGGAACTGATCTCTGGCCGTGACCCTCCCGGAGGATGTCAACCATCCAGAATCCCAAGAAGTCTTGGTTAGCAACTGGGTGCCTGCTTGCAGTTTGGTAGAGGATGCCTCCCTGGGCCCGATATTGCCCCTTTCTGGCTCTAGCTGCCCCTGCTTGCCTCCCCGTCTCCAGGGGTGATGGGATGGTCTGCAGCCGGCTAGCTCTCCTCTGGTGTTTGCTCAGTCCTTTGTTCTGTGAGCGGGCCCCGCTGTGCCTTAGGTTAGGGCTTTTCATGGGATAGTTCTCTCTGACTCTCTCTCTCTCTCTCTCTCTCTCTCTCTCTCTCTCTCTCTCTGTCTATCCCACAGTTGTGGCTGCTATCTGATGTTAGTTCCCTCAGATGCCTCGGGCAGTTCAGGCCCTGTCCTTACCCTAAGCAATGCAGCCTGCACCTCCCTGTTCAGCCCACACTTGCTGGTGGCGGACATGAGCACTGGGAGTTGCCTTTAGGCACGTAATCTGTGGGTTTTATTTATTTATTTATTTTTCTCCTAGTTATGTAGCCCTCTGAGATTCCAACACTCTCCACAGACCCACTGGTGAGAGTGTTTCCTAATATTTGGAAACTTCTCCTTTTTTAAGACTCCCTTCCTGGGACAGATCTCCTTCCCTACGTCTTTTGTGTCTCTTTTTATCTTTTATATTTTGTCCTAACTTCTTTCAAAGACAATGGGCTGCCATTCTGGGGGCTTGATGTCTTCTGCCAGCATTCAGAAGTTGTTTTGTGGAATTTGCTCAGCTTTCAAATGTTCTTTCAAAGAATTTGTGGGGGAGAAAGTGGTCTCCCCATCTTATTCTTCTGCCATCTTCAGAACGCCTCTCTCTAATATGTAAGATGTTAAAACTACTAATGGAGGTATTTTATTTGATGCTATTTCATTTGTATCATTAAAAGAGTAAATGCTTATAGTCTAGTTTTGCTTGTCAGTTTTACCTTGGTTTATAAAGAAACTAAATAATTTTCTCCTTTGATTTTAGTTACAGATCTATCATAATCCAAATTTCAAAAGAGGCTATCCCCAACTTTTACTAAGACTGAAAAGAAGAGTTGGGATTAAAAATGTCTCTCCAATATCTTCATTAGTTCGAGATTACAAGAAGAAGCATGTTAAAGCACGGGGCAACATACATGATCGTAACTCTAATTTTCTTCCTGAAACTAGCGGGCAGAGTGCATTTTCATCCTCAACAAGTTTAAGTGTGCCTTTCATACGGAAGCCTTATACCAGGCAGACAGTCGCTAATTGAAGTGCCCTCTCTCCGTGTGATTTTCCTTCCCCATCATCAATATCAGTTAGACAAACAGAACAGATTGTGATAGATCAACCTGCTGTTTTAAATCAGTTGAGCATTTTAAATTGGCACTCACTTAGCAGCTACACTCAAGCAAATGGCCTCATTGAGAATGTTACTACTACAATTACTTCTATTTCTCAGAACCACATCATATCTCCATTACAGAGCAGTTATTTTGGACTGATGGTGGAGCCTTCTTAATTTCCAGTTAGGTTCAGCAATATGTCAGCCTATGACAGTCCTTTTCCCAACCTGCAGCAGAGAGGCAACTCATGGTCCCCAGTGCCAAGGATCCGTGATACATCTGCCTCCTCTCTTTCAAAGTCAACTCATCAAAAAATCTTCATTATATGAAAACTGTCCTAATTAAAACTGATCTATCAAATATGTGTCAGATTATGCAGCATAATGAAGATTAAAATTTATGGTGGGAGACATCAACAAATTCCTACAAGTCTCATATTTGAACAATAAAGTTACATGTTCATCTTCATAGTTTCATTTTCTATTTTGAAACGAGTAAATGGGGCCGTATTTCATTGTCTGGCCATATTAATGTGTTGTTTTATACACTCTTTAGTTCAAGGAAGCGTTCTTTATGCATCCTAGGTAAATGACAGCTAATCAATTGTTTGTAAGCAAGAAAATGAGAACAAAGGGAAAAGAGGTAAAGACTGAAAAACTGATTTCTGAAATCATCCCTGCTGAAGTGAATGGGTGTCTAAATTATGATGGTATGGGAGAAGGAAGGGATACAAATAAAATAGAAAAATGCAAATACACAGTACATACCTTAGAGTATTCTGAGTTACATCATACTCTATGAGTTACTGGATAGAGTCTTAAGAGTTTGACAGATTGTCTGCATAGAAATTCATTTCATCTATGAAAACATAGATGTTGTAGCATATCCAAAATCATGATCACCATCATACCATCACTGGGATACCAAAGATAACATGGCATAGTCAATGATTGGCCCATGGTCAGCACAAGATTGGTACTTTACAAGATAGGTATTTTACCTTATAATACAAGGCATTATATAGGGTCATTTTTGCCCTGCTCTCCTTAAGGCATCCCTTTATTTCCTCCCACCAAGATTCCACCCTATATTTCCTAGTACATATTTAGATGTTGCTTATCTCTTCCCACAGAGACAGAATAAATTCCTTGTGGTGATTGCAGCACCTCAGTATGGTTAACAAATTCTTTGAAGACGATATCTGTTTCCTTTGTTGTTTCATTATCTTTCTGTTACACTGGGATTCTGGAGTTACAATCACACAAACTACTTTCAGTCAGCTTAAGCCCCACATCACAACTTTGCCTCAACTCTTTCTTAGCATTGGAAGGAACCTCTGTTTGCCCTCCTATCAAGGTAAGCACAGATAACAGGTCTTTGACATGTTTTACCCTCTTTTCTTTATGTATCTTTCACATCAGCTAAAACGTACAGCCTGAAAAGGACACATTTTAAGTACTTACTGATTAATAAAGAAATGTAATAACCAATCAAATGCTATATACATTACTCAACAACATCCCATAACCTGCACTAGCATCACAATTGACCTTTCCTATTACTGAACATTGTTTCCAAGTTGATAAATATTTATTATATTTACATGAATATCACATGTGGTAATTCAAATTATAAAATGATTGCTGCTCTCATGAAGTTTACAGTCTATAGGAGCCCATTCTAAGCATGTTGCTTCAGGCCCCAGTTCCCTAAAATTCAGTAGTAGTTATAGAGATATGTATTTTAAAAAAAGGGAATCATTCAATTTAATCATCTAGAAAAGTCATGGAATAAGCAGGAATCAAAATAAATGGTAATCATTAATATATTTCACAATGAAATACTCTGAGCAGACTGTGCTTGTTGGACTATCCAGATTGTCATGAACACTACCTAGAAATCTTGGCAATCTCCAATTTGTGGCCATTCCTTTAGACAGCGGTGGCAACATCAAGTCATGTCCCTGTATTATTATGGTAATCCACATAAGACAACACAAAGTTAAGTTCACCTTTCTCATTCTTGCAGCCAACAGACAGTGAAATATGTGGAATATCTGCATAGATAAGGGAGTTTTCCACACAGCACACTCTTTTTCTTTCACTGAAAACTTTCATTAAATGTAGGTACCATGCTTTAGAGAGGTAAGCATTTTACAGCAACTGTAAGAGCTATTGAAATTGGTGTCCTTAGTTATCACTTCAAGCACAAAATCCAATGGCCTTGTTTTAGATTTCAGGCATCTAAGTATGTAGTCAAATTTGCTTGCACCTAAAATGTGATTATCTCTTCTATTTCATTACCATATACTGATTATTCCTTCTCACTCCCTTTTAACTTCTTTTCATGTTCTGGTGTGAGTGGCAGGTCCTTCTCAAAAAGAACAGAATTAATCCACTTAGTCCTCTGTGATAATTTGGAAAAGGCATGGATAAGGACATCCAATATATTGTGTTTAAAAACTAGAGTTTTTGTTCCCTCCTGAAAGCATATTACTAAACTGTACCTCAATTGCCCTACGAAACGAAGCCTGGTTGCATGATACATTACCTTGGTGATCAATTTCCACATGGCTTTAGCATATCAGTACCTTTAATTGTCAAAAGCTTATAGAGAATATAGCTCAGTACATTAGGTAAACATTGTACATGAATTCAGTTTAATTTCCTTTAATTTTTTTGTTTATTTTATAATTGGTGCCTAAAATAGTAAAAGTGAAATTGAACATGTAAATGAGGTAAATGCAGAAGATTGGGGCAAAAAGTAGACAAATTGATAGGAGAAGGTCAGAGGATGGAATCAGATGCTTAAAGTGTAACAAGTAAATGTGTAACTGCAGGGCCTGAAGAGGTCACTATGTCTTCAATATTGTTACCCTACAACATTGTTTTCATTTTAGCAAATCACAGAATAGTCTTACAAACAAAATATCCTAAGATCCCCTGGAGTGCAGAACAAAGGTATATCTTTTAAAACATTCTGATTTAAAATGTCACCAGAGTGAAATCATTCAACTACAAAATAACTTCCAACATTAAGCCTACAAGCAAGTTACAGAGAACTTCTGTGCAGTTCATAGGTGTCCTTCAGTGAGTCCTTGGGTTTTCTTTTCCTTTTGTTAATTGTGTTTTGAGCATATAAGATGGTGACTGTGCTTGTGTGTGTCCATCAGAGTAAGAACGTGTTTGTGAGTGTATGTCTGGGTTTTCTTTTTGACTTTTATGTTAGAGATTTTGGCTGAAGAGATGGTTAATTCAAAAATACAAGAGGCACAAATTAAAATGTCCATTCAAAAGTCTACTTTCTCTTTTCAAAGTGCAAGACAAACGGGTGAGTTTCAAAGGTTGAAAACATTTCGATAATAACCAAGCTACTCCATCCAAACATAGTTGAAAATTGTGGTACTCTCCCAATCAGCCCAGCAAAAGTTAAGTGGGACCTTAGAGGTCTATTATGTCTGGCAATAACAAAACACCCACCTTCTAATATGGCAGTACCAGAGAAGGCTTAGTAGATGCCTGGGGTTTCAACCAAGTCCTTCCTGTAAGAGGATACTACCTTCCTTCTTAGCCAGGAATGTACTGTGAAGAATTAATGGGGAGCATGGAGGCTGCACACTCACCAATAATGAAGAACACTCTTAGGAATCAAATGACACTAAGGATGAAATCTGGAATTCTGTTCCCACATGGTGGGAGTTGCCTTCCTCCTTCCCAAGTGTATCAGACAGACAGTTAAAATAGAAGGAATAACATATAACATGGCCCACAGTCTTCTTACCTAATACATTAAATGTCCAAGCCCCGCCACACTGCTAAGATGCTGACTATACAGGACTTCTGGGCTTCAACTCTGTGTGGCAACCATCAAATCAAAATGTTATGAATATTTGAGATGTATTGATAGTGCAAATCTATAAAGCCAAAAGTCTTGAGATCTGATTCAAAGAGGAAAACTGTGTACTCCCTGTCATCAGTTTTATGGGGCTTTCACATGCATTCACTCACTTCCACAATCCTCAACCTTCATCTGAAGACACAAGCTGTGACTTTAAGAGGAGAGGAATGGTCAGTTCATAGAGAAGGCGAGTGGCAAAGTCAAAATGGATCCACTCGCCTACCGGCTTCCATGCTCAGTAATGTAACCCTTTGTAAGCATTCCTAAGGGTGACTAGGATGCACAAATCAAAGATGCTGCTCATTGGATTACAGAGTTTGACTGAGAAGCCAAAAGTTTGTTTACCTCTCCCCCCATTTCTAAGATCACATACCATGCATGTTAATACATCAGAAGATGGGCAGCTCTAGCAGAGATTCAGAGACAGTGCTTGCCTCTGTCTAAGACCAAGGTTGTTGGTCCAAGGGGCATGTGGGCTAAGGTTTCCATCTCAGGATACCATATGACTCCACAGGAGTTCTCTGGAAAGTTCTCAAAAGGCATTGTGAGAAGTAAATTTTGAGGGCAGAAAAGAAGGAAACTGACCAGAGCTGTGTTCTTAATAATTGTCCTTAATCTCAGTTATTATCCCAGGTGCAATGACAGAGTTAACATGCTCTCTGAACCATCTCCCAAGCACTGCCAATACCAATTTTTTGATGCTGTTCAGTCACTCAGTCTTGTCTGACTCTTTGCGACTCCATGTACAGCAAGAACCCCGGGCTTTGCTGCCCTTCAAATTGCCCACAGTTTCCTCAAACCCTTGACCTTTGAGTCAGTGATGTTTTGCAGCCATCTTGTGCTCTGTCCTACCCTTCTCTTCCTGCCCTCAATCTTTCCCAACATCAGTTTCTTTCCAGTGATTTTGTTCTTGGCTTCAGGTGGCCAATATTCTGGCTCTTCAAGTTCAGCATCAGTCCTTCCATGAATAGTCAAAGTTGATTTCCTTCATGCTTTACTAGTTGAATCCCATGCTCACCACAGAACTGTTACACATCTTCTACAGACCCACTGTGGCAAAGCATCAGTATTTTGGCACTCAGTTCTTGTGGTCCTGCTCTCTCCTCCATACGTTACACCTGAAAATTAACTTTAACTGTTTGGATCTTTTTCAGTAACCTCTCTGCCTTTTAATATGCTGTCTAGATTGGTCATAGGGTTTTGACCAAGGGGCAAGTGACTTTTAGTTTCATGGCTTCCATCACTTCTGCAGTGTTATCAGAGGTGAAGAAAGTAAAACCTGTCACTTATCAATTGTAGTCCATCGTTATATCTCAAAATGGTGGGACCAAATTCAATGATCTGACTTTTTTGTTTGTTTTTTTGTTTTTATACTGAGTTTTAATCCAGCTTTTCCACTCTCCCCTTTCACCTTCATCACAAGGCTCTTTAGTTCCTAGTGTTTTTCAGCCATTTGTGTGGTGTCATCTTATAATTCAGTTCAGTTCAGTTCAGTCGCTCAGTCGTGTCCAACTCTTTGCAACCCCATGAATCGCAGCACACCAGGCCTCCCTGTCCATCACCAACTCCTGGAGTTTACTAAAGCTCAAGTCCATCGAGTCAGTGATGCCATCCAGCCATCTCATCCTCTGTCGTCCTCTTCTCCTCCTGACCCCAATCCCTCCCAGGATCAGGATCTTTTCCAGTGAGTCAACTCTTCGCATGAGGTAGCCAAAGTATTGGAGTTTCAGCTTCAGCATCAGTCCTTCCAATGAACACCCAGGACTCATCTGCTTTAGGATGCAGTGGTTGAGGTTATTCATATTTCTCACACAGTAATTTTATTTCCAGCTTCAGATTCTTTTCAGCAAATTACTTTCCATGATGTATTCTGCAGAGAAGTCAAATAAACTAGGTGACAGTACATAGCCTTAATGTATTTCCTTCCCGATTTTGAACCAGTTCATTTTTCCTTGTCCAATTGCAACTGTTGTGTCTTGACATTTATGCACATTTCCCCGGAAACAGGTATGGTGGTGTGGTATTCTTGTCTCTTTAAGAATTTCCCACAATTTGTTGTGATATGCACAGTCTAAAGGCTTCCCTTGTGACTCAGATGGTAAAACATCTGCCTACAATGAGGAGGATCCTGATTCCCAGGGAATGGAACATCCCCTGGAGAAAGAAATGGTAGGCTGCAGTCCATGGGGTCACAAAGAGTCAGACATGAATGAATGACCTCACTTTCACACACAGTCTAAGGTGTTAGCAGAGACAATAAAAGAGAGGTAGATGACCTTATTGAATCCCCTTGCTTTTTCTGTGATCCAAACACTAATTAAGGTTTACCTATTAAAACTAAATGACTAAATACACATTCCTTTTTTTTTTGTATTATTTTTCTTTCTCTCTTTTTCAAGCTATCATCTATCAACTGTTACATTCCTGGGCACTTGCCATTTTCTTATACAAGAATTAAATTATGCCCATGCCAGTTTCTGACCTTTGACACCCACTTAAAACAGTTAAGTTTCCAGAGTAGAAATAAGGAATCTGTGCTCTGGGAAAATGTCAGGACCATTTGACAAACAGCTAGATATTTTCAGGAACTGACTTTTGAGTCCAATTCCTGTATCATCTCTTATCTGGAAAAGAAATACGCTTCTTCAAGCTGATGAAAATTCCTCATCAGCATAAATTTCAGGAAAAATAAATGTGCTTGTCTGCATGTTCAAAGTCAAAGATGTACTAGTTATGTGGGTATGTGTGTAAGCTCCAATCAAACAGATTAATTCATGTCAACTAAAGTTTATTGTTTTACTGGCATGCAGCAAGGAATTACAGAGCTTGCCTAGAAAGGAAATCAGAAGGGACAAGTTGGCAGAAAATTAAGAGGATGTTGAGTGCAACTCTCTTCATGGAGGGATCACAATAATACTTATATAAAGGCAGAAGTTTCTCCAGAGTACCAGATGAAGATTAGCAGAAGACCTTGCTCAGAGAGGACTATATGGAATCTAGACATAACTGAGAACAACTGAGGGAAGATGGTAGAAAGAGGATGAGAGGAACAGGACCAATCTTGTGTCTTGCTGTGGGAGGTTGAGAAGCATGGAATAGTTTGAGGACTCAGGCAAGTCATCTCTCTAAACTTTAAATTTCTTTCTATTAAAAAGAAACAAAGTGATGAAGCTGATGAAATATAGTTTGTGTAGAGTGAGAATCAAACAGAGAATGTGTGGTATGGTCCTTTATGCCCGAATATGCAATGCAGGTCAACCAGTGTGCATAGGGCCTGGAAGATGAAACATGGCGTTAGAAAGCCGACCTGGAGGGAAACTGCTTATAACTATGTGGACATGGAATGATGGATCTGGGACAACAAAGTGTGTAGAAAGGAATGCCTTTTGAGAAAGCCCAAACTGACTAAGAAGCAGGACCTTAGGGCTCAGTCACACGGAGGAGATGGCGACATGTTTGAATCCCCCCTCTTCCCACATGCTAAGACCTACTATCAGGCAATAGAGAAAGACTAGCCAGACTACCACTCATGCTGCTGCCACCACAGGCTAGAAAATGATCTCATTAGGGACATAAGTTTTCTGCCCATGGCTGATGGCTCCTCTGCAAAACTGACACCACCAGGGCTCCTACAGTCCAAGAAGCTGTACCACTTCCTCCAGTGTTCAACAAGGCAGACCTAAGTGTTCCACAAGAGTCTTGGGGTAGGCTCCTCTGGTGACCATATGGAGAGGTTTTCATAAAACTACATCTGAGACCCAGGGTCAGGGAAACTAACAAAAAAAGGATTGAAAACTTTCCCACCAGCTGAGCAAGCTGCAGATTAAATCCACATGATCAATTGTGCAGACTTTTTGTCTATGGGACACATAAAAGGACAATAGATTTCCAATGAATGAAAATGTCCAGGCTCTGGCAACTCTAAGAACAAACAGGAGTTATCCCAGATTAGAGTCTGACCTGTCCCTACTTCAGATCCAGAGTTCAGTTCTCCCCACATTTGGGAGAGCTTTCTGGAGATTTGGAACTGTGCTGTGGCTCATGTTGAGACCAGAACACTGACAGCAGGGACCCTAGGTAACATTCATTATATTTATGATGTTTTGTTATGCTGTGTGGTCGGTTCACTCTTTTTGTGTTGTGGGCTTTCTTGTTATTATTCTTGCTTATGTGGTGTGCTAAGTTCGTTTAAATCATATATTTATTTTTTGTATGTATATATTGTGTATTTGTTTTCCTGCTATCTGTGCCTTTTGTTGATGTTTCTTGTCATTTTTGTTTTAATAGGTATATGTTTCTATATTAACTGTGATTTTCTGTTGTTCTGTGGGAAAGCTCTTGTCATTTTTGTTAGATTTGTTTTCTTTATTCTTCAGGTGGCACTCTGCTCTGGTGTTGTTTTATGTATTGCAAGTTATTTGCTTAGTTCTATTGTTGATTCTGTGTTCTTCCCTATTGTGATTATTGCTTGTGTTATTTTACTTGTTTTATTTTGGTTTCTTACCATTATTCTGTTTCTTTTAATCATCTGTCTAATTTCTTCCTAAGTGATCTTGGTTCTCTGACCAGAAGTTTGGCTTGATCATCTAGGGTTTCAGCACTGTATCGAGGATCATAGACCACCAGAGAATTCCTGGCTCCAGTGAATATTAATTGGTGAGAGTCCCTATGAAGGCCTCCATCTGAAACTAACAATTCCACCCAAAAGCCTATACTATCCAGAGCTGATGCCTCACACCACTCAAAAAGCAAGGCAGAAACACAAGCCAAATCATCCTCAGATGGGCTGCCTGAAGCCAGACTAAACCTGTGCATACCTGCAAAAGACACCACTGACATGGTCCTGCCATGAGAGAGAGAGGCCTCAGCTGTGGCCTCAAGAATATAGTTGCCAGGTCCTAAACCTCCAAGGACACACAACCACTGGACCGCACTTATCCACTCAGAGCACAGACTGGAAGCAAGAACTACCACCCTGTACCCTGGGAAGAAAAGACTGTTAACACAGTGAGATAAACAAATGTGAAGACAGTAAAAAATATGTTGCAGGCAAAGAAACAATGTAAAATAACACAAGACATGATTAAAGAGGAAATAGAAAGTGTCACTGAAAAAGAAGTGAGAGTAACAATAGTAAAGATGATCAAACAACTCAGAAAATAAATGGAGATCATGCATGGAACATTTAAGAAGGGCGTGGAACAATGAAACAGCCACAACAAATGATTAACTGCACAATAACTGGCATAGGTGTACTGTGGGCTGATTCATGCTTTTGTACAGAAGAAGCCAGAACAACATTGGAAAATAATTATCTTCCAATTTAAAAATGAAGTATTAAAAGAAACACAAGCTTTAAATACCATAACAGACCTGACATTTTAATTGATACTTAAGTAGATTTCATCGAAAACCAGCAGAATACAGTTTCTTCTCAAGGGCAAATGAAATATGTCCAGGATAATTCACAAACTGGATCACAATTCAATCCTCAGTAAATTTAAGATAATCAAAATTGTATCAAGCATCTTTTTTTTACCACAATGTTATGATTTACATGTCAGTTATGTGGGGAGCAAAACAAAAGCAAACAAACAAAAATATCAAGCAAAAAACCAAAAAACAACAATACATTGAGGCTCATGTATACAACTCTACATGGCTAAAAAATCAATGAAGAAATCAGAGAGAAGAAAAATATATGTGTGTGTGTCTGTGTGTGTGTTTGTATTCATACAAACAAATGACAATATAATGTGATTGCATAAAACTTATGAAACAGGAATAAACATTAAAAGTAAAGACTATAAAAAAAGTATTGTCTTAAATAATCAACCTAACCTTACAACTAGAGCAATTAGACAAAGAAAAAAAACATACATACTGAAAATCAGTTTTAGTAAAAAAAAAAAAAAAAAATCATAGAGAATAGAACAGAAAAAAAAAGATGAAAACAGTAGGAAATATCAATAATACTGAAAGAGGGAGCTAGGAGAGCATAAAGAAAATACATAAATCATGAGCCAGACTCATCAACAAAAAAGGGAGAACACTCAAATCAGTACTGTTAGACATGAGAAAGGAGACGTCATAAGTGACACCACAGGAATAGCACAGGATCATAAGAGACTACAACAAACATCTTTAAGCCAATAAATGTAGAATCTAGGAGCCCCAGACAAATTCTTGGAAACTCAACTAGAGGAAAGAGAAAGTATGAACATAGGTTTACGAGCACTAATATTGAAAGTTTAATGAAAAATTTTCCGATTAACAAAATTCAAGGTCAGGATGGCCTCACAGATAAGTTTTATGAGTCATTAAGAGAAATGTTAACACAGACACTTCTGAAAATCTTTCAAAATACTACAGTAGTAGGCAAACCCGCAAACTCATCCTATGAGTACAGCATCAACCTGATATCAAAGTTAAAGAAAACACAGAAAAGGAAAATCATAGACCAATATCTGTGCATGCAAGAGCAGTGACTGCATGGCACAGGAACGGCACACACGCAGTAACAGCTAATAGGAGAGACCCCAAGTCCAAGGTGAGGAGCTGTGGCTTACCCCATATCCAAGGTGAAGATCGGTGGGTGAGAGGTGCTACCCCATGTCCAAAATCAGAAAAGGTGGCTGTGAGGAGATACTCTACGAACAAGGAGAGGAGAAGTGGCCAGGAAGAGATACCCCACATCCAAGGTAAGAGAAACCCAAGTAAGACAGTAGGCACTGAGACAGGGCATCAGAGGGCAGACAGACTGAAACCACAATCACAGAAAACTAGCCAATCTGATAACAAGGGCCACAGCCTTGTCTAACTCAGTGAAACCATGATGTGTGGGGCCACCCAAGACAGATGGGTCATGGTAGAGAGGTCTGACAGAATGTGGTCCACTGGAGAAGGGAACGGTAAACCACTTCAGTATTCTTACCTTGAGAACCACATGAACAGTATGAAAAAGCAAAAAGGACACTAAAAGATGAACTCCCCAGGTTGGTAGGTGTGTGGAGAAATAACTCCAGAAAGAATGAAGGGACAGAACGACAGCAAAATCAACACCCAGCTGTGGATATGACTGGTGATGGAAGCAAGATCTGATGCTGTAAAGAGCAATATTGCATAGGAACCTGGAAAGTTAGGTCCATGAATCAAGGCAAATTGGAAGTGGTCAAACAGGAGATGGCAAGAGTGAATGTCGACATTCTAGGAATCATCGAACTAAAATGGACTGGAATGGGTGAATTTAACTCAGATGACCATTAAATCTACTACTGTGGGCAGGAATCCCTTAGAAGAAATGGAGTAGCCTTCTACAACTAACACCCAAAAAAGATGTCCTTTTCATTATAGGGGACTAGAATGCAAAAGTAGGAAGTCAAGAAACACCTGGAATAACAGGCAAATTTGGCCTTGGAGTTCAGACTGAAGCAGGGCAAAGGCTAATAGAGTTTTGCCAAGAGAATGCACTTGTCATAGCAAATACCCTCTTCCAACAACAGAAGAGAAGACTCTACACATGGACATCAGAAGATGGTCAATACCAGAATCAGACTTATATTCTTTGCATCCAAGATGGAGAAGCTCTATACAGTCAGCAAAATAAACTGGGAGCTAACTGTGGCTCAGATCACGAACTCCTCATTGCCAAATTGAGAAGGAAATTGGAGAAAGTGGGGAAAACCACTAGACCATTCAGGTATGACCTAAATCAAATACCTTTTGATTATGCAGTGGAAGTGAGAAATAGATTTAAGGGACTAGATATGATGGACAGAGTGCCTGAAGAACTATGGATGAGGATCATGACATCTTACAGGAGACAGGGATCAAGACCATACCCAAGAAAAAGAAATGTGAAAAAGCAAAATGGCTGCCTGAGGAGGCTTTACA
Organism: Dama dama; assembly: GCF_033118175.1. Classification (NCBI taxonomy): domain Eukaryota; kingdom Metazoa; phylum Chordata; class Mammalia; order Artiodactyla; family Cervidae; genus Dama; species Dama dama. The sequence goes on from NC_083714.1 coordinate 56,843,986, forward strand.
AATAACTGCGAAAAGAAGAGAAGTGAGAAGCAAAGGGAAAAAGTAAAGATATACCTATTTGAATGCAGAGTTCCAAAGAATAGCAAGGAGAGATAAGAAAGCCATCCTCAGTGATCAATGCAAACAAATAGAGGAAAACAATAGAATGGGAAAGACTAGAAATCTCTTCAAGAAAATTAGAGATACCAAGGGAACATTTCATGCATAGATGGGCTCAATAAAGGACAGAAATGGTATGAATCCGACAGAAGCAGAAGATATTAAGAAGAGGTGGCAGGAATACATAGAAGAACTGTACAAAAAAGATCTTCATGACCCAGATAATCACAATTGTGTGATCACTCATCTAGTGCCAGACACCCGGGAATGTGAAGTCAAGTGGGCCTTAGAAAGCATAACTATGAACAAAGCTAGTGGAGGTGATGGAATTCCAGTTGAGCTATTTCAAATCCTAAAAGATGGTGCTGTGAAAGTGATGCACTCAATATGCCAGCAAATTTGGACAAGCCAGCAGTGGCCACAAGACTGGAAAATGTGTTTTCTGTCCAATCCCAAAGAAAGGCAACACCAAAGAATGCTCAAACTACTGCAAAATTGCACTCGTCGGACACAATAGTAAAGTAAAGCTCAAATTTCTCCAAGCCAGGCTTCAGCAATATGTGAACCGTGAAATTCCAAATGTTCAAGCTGGTTATAGAAAAGGCAGAGGAACCAGAGGTCAAATTGCCGACATCTGCTGGATCATCGGAAAAGCAAGAGAGTTCCAGACAACATCTATTTCTGCTTTATTGACTATGCCAAAGCCTTTGCTTATGTGGATCATAAAAACTGTGGAAAATTCTGAAAGAGGTGGGAATACCAGACCACCTGACCTGCCTCTGGAGATACCAGAATGCAGGTCAGGAAGCAACAGTTAGAACTGGTCATGGAACAACAGGCTGGTTCTAAATAGGAAAAGGAGTTTATCAAGGCAGTATATTTTCACCCTGCTTATTTAACTTTAATGCAGAATACATCACAAGAAAGGCTGGGCTGGAAGAAGCACAAGCTGGAATCAAGATTGCCGGGAGAAATATCAATAACCTCAGATAGGCAGATGACACCAACCTTACGGCAGAAAGTGAAGAAGAACTAAAGAACCTCTTGATGAAAGTGAACGAGGAGAGTGAAAAAATTGGCTTAAAGCTCGACATTCAGAAAACTAACATCATGGCATCTGGCCATCACTTCATGGCCAATAGATGGGGAAAGAGTGGAAACAGTAGCTGGCTTTATACATTGGGGCTCCACAATCACTACAGATGGTGGTTGCAGCCATGAAATTAAAAGACTGTTACACCTTGGAAGGAAAGTTATGACCAACCTAGACAGCATATTAAAAAACAGAGACTATTTTTGTGTATGGTGTTAGAAAGTGTTCTAGTTTCATTCTTTTACAAGTGGTTGACCAGTTTCCCCAGCACCACTTGTTAAAGAGGTTGCCTTTTTTCCATTGTATATTCTTGCCTCCTTTCTCAAAGATAAGGTGTCCGTAGGTACGTGGATTTATTTCTGGGCTTTCTATTTTGTTCCATTGATCTATATTTCTGTCTTTGTGCCAGTACCATAGTGTCTTGAGGACTGTAGCTTTGTAGTAGAGCCTGAGGTCAGGCAGGTTGATTCGTCCAGTTCCATTCTTCTTTCTCAAGATTACTTTGGCTATTCGAGGTTTTTTGTATTTCCATACAAATTGTGAAATTATTTGTTCTAGTTCTGCAAAGAATACCGTTGGTAGCTTGATAGGGATTGCATTGAATCTATAGATTGCTTTGGGTAGTATACTCATTTTCACAATATTGAATCTTCCAATCCATGAACACGATATATACTCAAACTGGATTAAAGATATAAATGTAAGACCAGAAACTATAAAACTCCTAAAGGAGAACATAGGCAAAACACACTCTGACATAAATCACAGCAAGTTCCTCTATGACCCACCTCCCAGAATATTGGAAATAAAATAAAAAATAAACAAATGGGACTTAATTAAACTTAAAAGCTTATGCACAACAAAGGAAACTATAAGCACGGTGAAAACACAGCCTTCAGAATGGGAGAAGATAATAACAAATGAAGAAATAGACAAAAAATTAATCTCAAAAATATACAAGCAACTCCTGCAGCTCAATTCCAGAAAAAGAAATGACCCAATCAAAAAATGGGCCAAAGAACTAAACAGACATTTCTCCAAAGAAGACATACAGATGGCTAACAAACACATGAAAAGATGCTCAACATCACTCGTTATCAGAGAAATGCAAATCAAAACCACAATGAGGTACCATTACATGCCAGTCAGAATGGCTGCTATCCAAAAGTCTACAAGCAATAAATGCTGGAGACGGTGTGGAGAAAAGGGAACCCTCTTTCACTGTTGGTTTGAATGCAAACTAGTACAGCCATTATGGAGAACAGTGTGGAGATTTCTTAAAAGCTGGAAATAGAACTGCCATATGACCTAGCAATCCCACTTCTGGACATACACACTGAGGAAACCAGATCTGAAAGAGACACGTGCACTCCAATGTTCATGGCAGCATTGTTTATAATAGCCATGACATGGAAGCAACCTAGATGCCCATCAGCAGACAAATGGATAAGGAAGCTGTGGTACATATACACCATGGAATATTACTCAGCCATTAAAAAGAATTCATTTGAATCAGTTCTAATGAGATGGATGAAGCTGGAGCCCATTATACCGAGTGAAGTAAGCCAGAAAGATAAAGACCAATATAGTATACTAACACATATATATGGAATTTAGAAAAATGGTAACGATAACCCTATATGCAAAACAGAAAAAGAGACACAGATATACAGAACAGACTTTTGGACTCTGTGGGAGAAGGCGAGAGTGGGATGTTCTGAGAGAATAGCATTGAATGAAGTATACTATCAAGGGTGAAACAGATCACCAGCCGAGGTTGGATGCATGAGACAAGTGCTCAGAGCTGGTGCACCGGGAAGACCCAGAGAGATGGGTTGGAGAGGGAGGTGGGAGGCGGGATCGGGATGGGGAACACATGTAAATCCATGGCTGATTCAAGTAAATGTATGACAAAACCACTGCAATATTGTAAAGTAATTAGCCTCCAACTAATAAAAATAAATGGAAAAAAAGTAAAAAGCAGAGACATGACTTTGCCAATCAGTTTCCGTCTAGTCAAGGCTATGGTTTTTCCCATAGTCATTTATGGGTGTGAGAGTTGCCCTATATACTTAGCACCGAACAATTGATGCTTTTAAACTGTTGTGTTGGAGAAGACTCTTGAGAGTCCCTTGGACTGCAAGGAGATCCAGCTAGTCATCCTAAAGGTGATCAAATCTGGGTGTTCATTGGAAGGACTGATGTTGTAGCTGAAACTCCAGTATTTTGGCTACCTGATTTGAAGGGCTGACTCATTTGAAAAGATCCTGATCCTGGGAAAAATTGAGGTTAGGGGCAGAAGTGGATAACAGAAGATGAAATGGTTGGATGGCATCACCTACTCAATGGACATGAGTTTGGGTAGGCTCAGGGAGTTGATGATGGACAGGGTGGCCTGGCGTTGTTGAGTTCGTGGAGTCAAAAAGAACTGGACATGACTGAGGGACTGAACTGTACTGATACTGGAATTGTCTTGTGGTTTTCCCTACTTTCTTCAATTTAAGTCTGAATTTGGCAGTAAGGAGTTTATGATCTGAGCCACAGTATGGCCCCCATCTTGTTTTTGCTGACTGTATAGATCTTCTCCATCTTTGGCTGCATGAAATATAATCAATCTACTTTTGCTGTGGACCGTCTGGTGATGTCCACCTGTAGAGTCTTCTCTTGTGTTGTTGGAAGAGGGTGTTTGCTATAACCAGTGAATTCTCTTGGCAGAACTATATTGGCTTTTGCCCTCTTCATTCTGTACTCCAAGGACTAATTTCCCTGTTACTCTAAGTGTTTCTTGACTTTCTACTTTTGTATTCACGTCCCCTGTAATGAAAATGACATCTTTTCTGGGTGTTAATTCTACTAGGTCTTGTACGTCTGCATAGAACCATTCAACTTCAGCTTCTTCAGCATTACTGGTCTGGGTATAGACTTGGAATACCATGATACTGAACGGTTGGCCTTGGAAATGAATGGAGATCATTCTGTCGTTTTTGAGATAGTATCCAAGGACTGCATTTCAGACTCTTTTGTTGACTATGATGGATACTCCATCTCTTCTAAGGTATTCCTGCTCACAGTAGTAGATATAATGGTCATCTGAGTTAAATTCACCCATTCTAGTCCATCTTAGTTTGCTGACTCCTAGAATGTTGATGGTCAGTTTTGCTATCTCCTGTTTGACCACTTCCAATTTGCCTTGATACATGGGCCTAACATTTCAGGTTCCTATGCAATATTGCTCTTTATAGTATTGGAACTTGCTTCCATCATCAGTCACATCCACAGCTGGGTGTTGTTTTTGCTTTGGCTCCTTCTCTTCATTCTTTCTGGAGTTATTTCGACACTGATCTCCAGTAGCATTTTGGACACCTACCGACCTGGGGAGTACATCTTTCAGTGTCCTATATTTTTTTCTTTTAATGTTATTCATGGGCTTCTCAAGGCAGGAATACTGAAATGGTTTGTCATTCCCTTCTCCAGTGGACCACATTTTGTCAGAACTCTCCACCATGACTGAGAGGAGAAGGGGACGATAGAGGATAAGATGGTTGAATGGCATCAGCGACTCAATGGATGTGAGTCTGAGCAAGCTACGGGAGTTGCTCATGGACAGGGAGGCCTGATGTGCTGCATTGTATGGGGTCACAAAGAGTCCGATTCAGTCACACGACTGAGTGACTGAACTGAACTGAACTGAACTGAACTGTGGGTTCTTATCTTTTTCCTTTGCCTGCAAAGTATTTCTCTGGTTTCACATTTATTTATCTTAGAATGTAATTGTCCTTTCTCCCCAGGGTGCAGGGCTGTAGTTCTTACTTCCGGTCTGTATGCCAAGTGAATAGGTTGTGGTTCAGTGGCTTGTGTGGCTTTGAAGGGAGAGGGAATGGAAGCTATGTTATGGTGGCCACAGCTGAGGCTTCTCTCTATATTTGCAGAACCATGTCAGTTGGTTTCTTTTGCAGGTGTGTATGGGATTAGTCTGACATTAGGCAGCCTGTCTGCTAATGATTCAGCTTATGTTTCTATCTTGCTTGTTGTGTGGCGTGAGGCATTCACTCTGGGTAGGGCAGACAATTGGGAAAAATTGGATCTTAGATTCAGGTTCAGACCTTTATGGGGACTCTGATCATATAATATTCACTAGAGCCAGGTATTCTCTGATGGTCCATCATCCTGGACTCAGTGCTGACACCCTAGAAGATCAGGCCCAACTTCTGGTCAAAGAAACAAGATCCCAGAGTAAGAGATTAGAGAGAGAAGGGATAAAAGGAAAACACAGTTGGTAAGAAAACAAAATCAGGAAAAATAAGACAAACAGTATTTACAATAGTGAAGAAGACAGAATCAACAAGAAAACTTACCTAATAAGTCAAAAGTCCAAATAATATCAACAGAACAGAGCACCACCTGAAAGATAAAGAAGACCAATCTGTCAAAAATGATAAGAGCCTCCTCACAAAACAACATCAAATCACAGTTAATATAGAAATATATATCTATTAAAGGAAGAGAAAAGCATCAACAAAAAGGCACAGAAAGTAGGAAAACAAGGTAAATTCAAAATGTATATATACAAAAGTAAAAATATGATTTAAAGTCTTAAAAGACCAAATAAGTAAGAATAATAACAAGAAAGACTACAACTGAGAAAAAGAGTGATTCGACAACAGAACACATCAAAACATTTTAATTATAATAAATGCTACCAAGGGCCTCAGCTCTCAGTGTACTACTGGTCCTCAAGATAAACTACAGCGAAGCTTCACGTCTCCAGGAAGCTCTCCTATGTTGGGAAGATCTGAACACTGGATATGCTATAGGGATAGCTCAGACTCTAATCTGGTTTAAGCACTATGTGTTTTTAGAGCAGCCAGAGCCTGGGCATTTTCTGTTGTGGGAACTCCAACTGTCCTTATATGTATTCCATAGATAGAGTCTGTGTAGTTGATCATGTGGATTTAATCTGTAGCTTGTTCAGCTGGTGGGAAAAGTTTCAATTCTCTTCCTTAGTGACCCTGCCCCTGGGTCTCAAATGTAATTTTATCACTACCTCTATATGTGGTCACTAAAGGAGTCTTCCCAAGACTCTTATGGAACACTTGTATCTGCCTTGGTGAGCACAGGCGGAGGTGGTACATCTACTTGGACAGCAGGATTCCTGGTGCTACCAGTTGTACAGAGGAGCCAGCAGCCATGGGCAAAATGGGATCCTTTTCTAGCCTCTGGAGGCGTGAGTGTGAGTGGTAGTTCTGGCTAGCCTTTCTCTATCCCTGCTAGTAAGTCTGAGAATGTGGGAACAAGGGGGATACAATGGTGTCTCCACATGCTGTGTCTGACTCAGCACTAAGGTCCTGCTTCTTTGGTAGTTTGGGATTCCTTGAAAGGCATTCCCTGCAACCCCTGTCCTCCTCCCTGCTCCATCAGTACATCTCCACATAGTCAACTGCAGTTCTCTCCCAGGATGATTCTCTAAATCCCATATTCCAGCTTCCAGGCCCCATGCACACTGGTTGACCTGCATTGCAGTTAGTGACATGTAGGGCCACACCACACATTCTCAGTGTGATTCTCACTGTATACTAACTATGTTTCATCTGCCTTTTCACCTGGTTTCCTTTAAGTCCAAAGTAATTTGCCTTTAGTAATTTACCTTTAGTTGGCTTGCCTGGATCCTAAATCTCTTCCCTGCTTCTCCATCTCCCACCCCATGGCACACGTTTGGTCCTGTTTCCTCTTGTCCTCATTTTCCCATTTTAACTCAGTTCTTCCCAGTTATGTCTAATAGCCACATGGGCCTCTATGTTGACCAAGGTTTTCTCTTGTATTCAGCTGATGCTTTTGCTGAACTGTTGCCTCTGTAGAAGTATTATTTGTGATTCATTCATGGAAAGAGATGCACTCAATGTCCTCCTACCATTCTGCCAATTTGGAACTTCTGATTTTTTCCAGGCAAGTTCTGTAATCCTTTATTGAATGACAGTAAAACAGCAAACTTAAGTTGACATCAATTAATATGTTTGATGGTAGGTTACATGCATACACACGTAACTTGTAAGTCTTTGACTTCCAACATGCAATCAAGCACATTTTCCCCCGAAATTTCTGCTAATGAGGAATTGTCCTCAACATGAAAAAATATAGTTTTATCCCAGTTTAGAGATGATATAAAAATCTGGCCCCAAAGGACAGTTCCTGAAAGTGTCTAGCTATTTGCAGAACTGTCCTGACAGTTCAGCTCCCTCATTTCTGCTCACAAAACTTAACTGTTTTCACTGGGAAATCAAATGTCAAAGACTAACACGGGCATAAATTAATTGTTGTAGAGATAGATGGCAATTGCTCAGGAAACCCCCATTTAGTAGTTGATTACTTGAAAAAGATAGAGAAACAAACAACCAACCAAAACAAAGCAAAACAGAAAGAAAAAGAAGGCTTATGTACTTGGTAAAACGTAGTTGGTATTTCAACTATAGAAAAAGCATGGGAAATCAATAAAATCATCTCCATTTGCTTCATTGTCACTGCTAATGGTTTGGAAAGTGTGGTTCACTACAAATTGTGGAAAATTCTAAAAGACACAGGAATGCCATTCCACCATACCTGTCTCCTGTGAAACGAGTATTCAGGTCAAGCCATAAGAATTACATTCGAATACGGAAAAATGAACTTGTTCAAAATTTAAAAAGACATGCATCAATGCTATATACTGTCACCCAGCTTATTTAACTTCTGTGCAGAGTACATCAAGGAAACTAACATGCTGGATGAGTCTCAAGCTGGAAACAAAATTTCTGTAAGAAATTTGAAGTAACCTTAGTTCTACAGATGACACAACCCAAATGGCAGAAAGACACTTGCCCCTTGGATGAAAAGCTATGACCAATGAGGACACAAGTTAAAAAGCAGAGTCATCTATGATAAAGGTCCAAATAGTCAAAGCTATGGTTTTTCGAGAAGTCATGTATGGAGCTGAAGGATGGACCACAAGAACTGAGTGCCAAATCATTGAGGTTTTGCAACTGTGAGGCTGGAGAAGACTCTTGAGAGTCCTGTGGACAGCAGAGGTATCAAACAACTCAATCAAGAAAGAAATCAACTGGGAATCTTTGCAGAGGGACTGATGCTGAACTTGAAGAGCCAATAGTTTGGCCATCTGAATCCAAGAGCCAAATCACTGGGAAAGACCCTGAAGCTGGGAAAATTTAGTGCAGGAGGAGAAGGGAACCAAAGAGGACAGTTCAGTTCAGTTCAGTTCAGTCGCTCAGTCATGTCCAACTCTTTGCGACCCCATGGACAGCAACACGCCAGGCCTCCCTGCCCTTCACCAATTTGCAGAATTTATTCAAAGTCATGCCCATTGAGTCAGTGATGCCACAAAATGATCTCATCCTCTGTCATCCCCTTCTCCTCCCACCTTGAATCTTTCCCAGTATCAGGGACTTTTCATATGAGACAGTTCTTTGCATCAGGTGGCCAAAGTATTGGAGTTTCAGTTCCGACATCAGTCCTTCCAATGAACACTCAGGACTGATTTCCTTTAGTATGGACTGGTTGGATCTCCTTGCACTCCAAGCGACTCTCAAGAGTCTTCTCCAACACCACCATTCAAAAGCATCAATTCTTCAGCACTCAGCTCTCTTTGTAGTCCAACTCTCATGTCCATACATGACTACTGGAAAAACCATAGCCTTGACTAAATGAATATTTTTTGGCTGACTTGAGGAAGAAGTTTGCCGTGAGAAAAAACATAGCATTCTGAACAAAGGAAAGAGTCTAACCAAGAATCAGAAGCATGAAATAGACTCACAGGTTCATGCAAATACAAGGTGGGGAAACAGCATATAAGGTGGGGGTGCAACCAGGCAGGACAAGGAAGGGCCAGGTTTCTGGAACCCCACATGTCCTGGTCAGGTATTTAGATTTCAGCCTGTAGGTTAATGCTTGCACTGACCTTCATTTCTCATATAAATCACTTAATGGGCTTCCCTGTTGGTTCAGCAGTAAAAAATCGCCTGCACGCAGGAGCCACAGGAGACCCAGGTTGATCCCTGGTTCAGAAAGATCCCCAGGAGGAGGAAATGGAAACCCACTCCAGTACTCTTGCCTGTAGAATCCCATGGGCAGAGGAGCCTGGCAGGCTGCAATCTATGGGGTCACAAAGAGTTGGACACAACTGAAGCGAGTTAGCATGCATGCACACATAACACTTAACAGAATGTGTAATGGTGTCATAAACATTTTAAGATAGATACCAAGCAGGTTTCTGGTGTGTAACCACGTGTATCTAGTGAGAAAGCCTCATGTGAATGGAGCGAGGTTTTAGGTGGCCAAGCCACTGCGAAACGTTGATCCAGTTGCAGGGATGTGACTGTGGATGGTATTTACAGAGTCTCCAACTGTGCAAATGAAAATAGAGAAATGGTGTTAAGCCTGAAATAAAACTCCTTTAACTCTACCCTCTCATTCATTTAGAGTCTAGTTTTTTATAGACTGACTTTATATTGGGAAGTTATAAACTACACTTTAAACTTAGAAAGTGAGCTTATACTAACAAAATACAACTATTGTCTATTTGACTCATGGGAGTTCAATGTTGCCTTCTATTTTAAATAGGGCTCCCTTGCTGAGAAATTGAAAGCCCACTCTTAGTGTAGCAGGGAGCCAGTTACGAGGTGGCCTCAGCAGGTGCATGACTCAGGGAAAGAACAGCCAGGGGTGAGTGTGTGAAGGTGGACTTGGACATGCCCCCTTTCCCCTGGGCTGTTCTTATGGTCACAGCATAAGTACAGGACCACATGCATGAGGACAGCTCCAGCACCATGCCCCACAGCTTGGGCATCCAGCCTTTCTGAGCCTCTGTCTCCACGTCTGTGAAATGGCTTGTTGTCTGGGTTGTGTTTGTATTTAAGCAGCATCTCCTGCAGCCCGTGAAGTGCAGTTTCACCACCATTAGTTCTTGGACAAGTGACCACAGCCATGCCAACCTCCAAAGCCCTCAGGGAGCACCTTCATACTTGTCTATCCATTAGTTAAGCCAACATCCAGCTTCATAGTCCCAGCAGAAGCTTTGAGGTGCTCCAAAAAGTTAAAAGTAATCTTTTGTTTCACCTCAAGCCGGTCATTTCTTAGACAAAAATAGAGAGACAGAGAGAGAAATTCTTGATCTAGATTGGTTCTATTTCTCATCAACTCCAAAATTCTCTGTGCCAGTTTGGAAAGCCAGTCTTGTGATTTTTTTGTTGAAATATAGTGGATTTACAGTGCTGTGTTACTTTCTGCTATTGAGTGAACAGTGATTCAGTTACACTCAAATATATTAGTTTTCATACTCTTTATGGTTTACTGCAGGATATTGCATATAGTTCCCTGTGCTATAACAGTGGGACATTGTTGTTTATCCATTCTGTATATAATAGTTTGCATTTGCTCATCTTGACCTCCCAACCCTTTCCTTCCCCACCCTCTCTCCCTTGGCAACTGCAAGTCTGATCTCTGAGTCTGTCTGTTTTGTACATAGGTTCATTTGGGTTGTATTTTAGGTTCCACATATGTGATATCATATGATGTTTACTTCTATCTTTCTGACTTACTTCACTTAGTAGGACAATCCCTGGAACCATCCATGCTGCTGCAAATGGCGTTTTTTCATTATCTTTATTGGTGAGTAATATTTCACTACTATATATATATATATATATATATATATATATATATATAACATCTTAAGAATTCATCTGTGGATGGACACTTAGGTTGTTTCCATGTCTAGATTGTTGTACATAGTGCTACTGTGTACACAGGGGTGTATCTTTTCAAAGTAAAGTGTTTTCTGGGTACACACCAGGAGTGGGGTTGCTGGATCCATGTGGTAACTCTGTTTTCAGTTTGCTGAGGAACCTCCAGACTGTTCTCCACTGGGATTGCACCAACTTCCATTCCCACCCACAGGGCAGGAGTGCCCCCTCTCTCCACCCCCTCACCAGCACTCATTCACGTGGTTGTGCGCTCACACATAGTCACGTTTTGTTCTCCTTGGTGCCAAGGCGAGGCCTCTGCCCTTGTGTGTCTGCACAATGCACGTTTCAGACGCATGTGCAAACCACACGGCACCAGTTCCTGTCTTGGGCAGGAGGCCCCGCATTTGTGAGCATCCTCACTGGCCCTGGGGCAATCGCTCTGGGCGCTGTAAGAGGGTGGATGGTGGGAGGACTTTCCCTCCATGCCTCCCACCCTGAACCCGCTGGGGACTCCCGGCTGTCAGTGCTCCAGCACTGCCCTCGTTGCTCGGAAGCTGCTGATCCCCTCACTCTCACCGTACAGCAGGGACCATGGAACTCTCCATCTAGAAAGAAAAGGACACAGCGAGAATGAGAGGAAGACATGCCATGCACTGAGGAGAACGTTCCTGAAGATTCCAGACCACGCGCTGTCACATCACAGCCCAGAGTGTGTCCTTAGACTCAGTGGTTTCTGTCGACAACTTTGACGCATTCTTCAATCACTGGTTGACATACAGGCCTTGATGGTCTGGAATAAAACCTCTGAAATCCAGATGCCCCTGATTTAGTCACTGAGAACACAGGCAGAGTCGAGTAGATGTTGTAAAAGAAAAAAAAAAAAGAAAAAGCTCTCTTGAAGGAACAAAGCAAGAAGAAAAGCCTGTAGGTTCTGTTTAAGAAAACTCCTTCTGAATGTTATCTTTGCATTTTGGGGTTAACCTGCTGAGTGTCTTTCCTCATTTCAGCAGCTTGTTGTCGCTTAGAAAGTTGCAAAACATGTCTCTTTCTAAACAGTCTCTTGAAATAAGGCTTCTCACAGGTTCAGTGGAGACTATCCCACTTGGTGCAAGTGGGCGCTTTTTATCAGTTTTCCTTTTCACGGCAAGAAAGCTCGTAGAGACAGGGAGCCTGCTGTCACTGCAGCTCACTTCCCTGCAGGTTCGAACCCACAGCTAGGTTCCATCACCCTCTGCAGCTGCCTTCAGGGAGCTGACCCCTGCCTTCCAGCTCCATAGCATTAGCTATGCAAAATAAGTTGCTGGCAGATTTTGGCATTTCTGTACAAAAAAATATGAACACATTTTGTCTGTCCTTTATCACAAATTAAACTCTTGTGGGATAATTGAGGGCTTGAAGATAGAATGCAGTCCATCTAACTAGAAACCCGAGACCTGGCTGGGCTACCTCCCAGGAGAGTCACAGCACCCTCACACCCCACACTGAGCCCCTGCAGATGTGTTTTGACCTTGCCCTCACGGGTCCACACAGCTCAGTTAAGAGCAACTACGAGGGACACTCAGAGCATGAGAAGGTTCCTGCCTACAGAGCTTGTGTCTGCAGGAAGACACTTTGAACGGAAAGGTCCCTCCTGGAGTCAGAGCTGTACCACCCTGTGTGCAGGGCCGGGAGAAGCCTGAGGGATTCTCCAACTCTGTGCCCGGGATGTCGGTGGAACTGTCACTGGAATGAGATGCTGCCCCTGACCTCAGGGAAGCTACAGACTCTGGAGGCTCCCCCTGACCAAAATGCATGGATTCAAAACCTGCACACTATTCTAAAAGTCAGTTGGTCACCCTCTCCCTTCCCACCAGCAAAGCCCCCAGCCGTGTGACAGACTAAGGCACCCAGACACCCAATCCCTTCACCCACAAGCATGTGGCCCGTAGGACAGAGCCAGGACCAGAGTCTGTCTTTCATTCACGCCAGTGAAGTCCAGGTGCCTGTGACAGTGCATTTGTCACCTCTTGTGTGCTGGGGAAACTGATCTCCTTGCTCATGACTTCCCACGAAAATCTCCTTTGCAGACCTGAGTTCAATGAGCCCCAGTGAAGCCCCAGACACAAGAGGACAATGCAGCCCTGCACTTTAGCTCCTCTTCCTAGAAGCCCTGCAGGGTCAGATTTCTGGTGATTCACTGTGTGCATTCTGGTGTGTCCTCTGAAACCAGTGTCCAAACTGCCTCATCTGAATATGTCAGACCACCCAGTGGACCCTGGGGACTGACCCATCCACTGTGGGCAAGAAGTCTTTCTGTGATGTCTCCTACGTGCCAGACATGGGCTGAATACTGGGCATGCAGATGTGAGCAAGGCAAAGGCTGCCCTCAAGTAGCCCAGCGTCTTCCAATTTACCAGCTGGCCACGGGGGTAAAGGAGCACGGAGGGGAACCCCTTGTCAAGCACCTTTGCTGGAGGTGGGCTGCCTGAACTCTTGGTTCTGATGACTGGCAACATCAGTGTACATGGTAGTCAGTTAATGACGGCTGTTAAGTTTCCAAGGTAAGCAACAAATAGGCTCAAATGACCAAAGGTTATCACTGAGCATACCTGTGGGAAAAGTACATTTCATTATTTTATGGGTGCAATAACAGTCCAGGTGGCCTTCAGGACTGGCTGAAATGGCTGTGGATGATCTGGGATGGGGTCTCGACCTTCAGAAGCCAAGTTCACCTGTCTGTAGGTGGGAGAGCTCCAACAAGACTTGAGTCTATGCTCTTAATGAACTCCTGTCTATGCTGTGAACATGGGATCATGATGTCCAGGGCTAAGAGGTAAAATCTGATCTGTTAACTGTATAAAAGATCATCATTTGTGGTGCCTCAAACCTGGATGAAGTCAAGTGTCAATTGCTCGGTTGTGTCCGACTCTTTGTGACAAATGGACTGTAGCCCACCAGGTTCCTCTGTCCATGGAATTCTCCAGGCAAGAATACTGGAGTGAGTTGCCATGCCCTCCTCTAGGGGATCTTCCCAACCCAGGGATCGAACCCATGTTTCTTAAGTTTCCTGCATAGCATGTGGATTCTTTACCACTAGCATCACTTGGGAAGCCCCTATGTATGAGGCACATGGCATATTCTAGGCTTTTTGTTTGTATCACCATTTGGTTCCAGAACAACTCTTTAAGGGGAAGATGCCAATGACCAGCTAATAAAGGTAACCTGCAGAACTAAACTCAGCTAGCCAGTGTTGCTGCTAAGTTGAACGCTAAGGTTCACTGCCCTTTATAACTAAGAAATATATGTATATGAGCAGCCACATGGATGGACTGTGTCTGCTGTCAGTCCTGGCAATACCATAGGCAATACTGTACCTCAGTTACTCATCTGTGAAATGGGTATATAATACCTTCTTCACAGGGTTATTTTAAAGACAAAAGGAGTCACCACATGTAAAACACATAGAACAATGCCTGACATGGTGATCATGGTGTAATTATGTCATTGTTGCTATTATTATTATTATTATCACACTGGTACTACCCAAGAGGGAATAGTCAGGGAAATCATCATAGAGAAGATGCTGGAACTGAGCCTTACAGGCAATACAGAGGTTTAAAGGAGACTAGGTAGGCAGGGCATCGAGGAGGAGGAGGGGTGAGCAGGCACAAAGATGTGGAACAACACAGCTTCTCTTCTAAAGAACAAGGTGTTTGGGAGGTGTGTGTTGGGTGATAGGAGACAGTCTGAACAGGTCTTTGATTTTGTGCCAAGGGTTTCAACTTTGTCATGTGGGGAATGGAGAGCGACTTGAGGGTACTAACCAGAAGAGGGCCAATGTCAAAACTGTGTGGGAATCCTTGGGTGGAGGTGAGGAGGGCAGTGCTGAAAGTGTTACCATGGCAATGGGAGGTGGTGGGAGATGCTTCAGCAGGTGCAGTTGAGGAGACCTGCTGAGGAATCAGATATGGCAGTTTGAGAGAGTTGAGTGTGGAATTACTTCCCTTTAAAAGAAGTGGTCTGCTTGTGCTACATCCTTGAGTCCAAAAGGAAAAGCAGGGAGCTCTGTATCCCCCAAGTGTCAGGATCCATAGGGGATGAGCTCCTGGTCACCCCAGTACCCCACAGTCAGGTAGCACCCTCGCCTCAAAGATCCTGCACCAGGAACTGAGGCCTCGGTCCTCGGTTGGCAAGTCACTCCTGCTTACATTCAGTGGACTGACCATGAGGGGCGAGGGGAAGTGACACAGACTGGTGGTCAGCAGGGGGCAGAAGCAGGCAGACCGAAGGGCACATTAGGTTCCCACCAGCCAGAGTCCTCCAGTCTGAGTCAAGATTTGATCAAGTTGAAAAAGACAGAGGACTTAAAGTATAGCGTGTCCTCATTGGGATTATAATAAAAGTCTCATTTCTTTGCATTCTGTAATGTGTACATCCAAATAAATATCCTTCTCAGGAAGCTGCACAGCTTGTTCTTATGAGAGGACATTGCTCAGAGAATTTAGGATATTCCTTGCAGTATGACTTTCTTGGACCAGGCTCCCAAGGAATCTGTAGTTCTTCCCTGAATAATAGACTTGATTGTTGACAGCTATTGTAGTCACCAAACTTACCATAACTTTGTTACAAAATGTAGCTCTAAGTGATCTTTTGCACTTTTTAAAACTCAGAGCTAACATCTAAAAAAGGTAATTGGTGAAACAGATCACCAGCCCAGGAGGGATGCACGAGACAAGTGCTCCGGCCTGGTGCACTGGGAAGACCCAGAGGAATCGGGTGGAGAGGGAGGTGGGAGGGGGGATCGGGATTGGGAATACATGTAAATCCATGGCTGATTCATATCAATGTATGGCAAAACCCACTGGAAAAAAATAATAATAATAAAAAAAATAAATAAAATAAAATAAAAAATTATTTTATATGTCAAAAAGGTAATTGGCAACTTTGAGGTTATTCAAGAGAACAGGCCGCAGCCTCTGAACCTCACAATTTCCCAAGGCATACATCCTGACAATGAATACTCTGTCCTTCATTTATTCAGCAAATATCCACTGACCACTTACTGTGAATAAGACACTGTACATTTTCCTTTATGAAACAGAGTTGTATAAAATGGGTTCCTAAGCTCCACATATATTTGGAAAGATAAGACATGAGTGTATCATTAAAATTCCAATCAGAACTTTATGACTTTGTTTAAAATTCATCATAGAATTATGAGATCACAATACCAGCAGATAATAAGAAGTATTATCACAAGTGTGAGAGACAGGAGAATATAGGAACTGTGGGATCCTCTGGATCCCACCCTGATCCAGATCCAGCTTGAAAACCCACAGTGATGAATGCAACAGCCAGTGTATGTTTCACTATTTCCTTGTAATTTGCCTAACCTCACAAAACTGATAAAACTAAGCTCCTTTCTTCACATTCCTACTTTGTATTCTGTGATTATGCTAAACATCTAAAAACTTCACCCAGGGTGATACATATGGGGCATAAACATTTTGCTATAGCTCAAAGGCAGAAGAGAAGTGAAAGGCAAAGGAGGAAAGGAAAGATATACCCATCTGAGTGCAGAGTTCCAGAGACTAGCAAAGAGAAGTAAGAAAACCTTCCTAGGAGTACAATGCAAAGAAATAGAGGAAAATAATAGAATGGGAAAGACCAGAGATCTTTGCATGAAAATTAGGGCTACCAAGGGAACAATTCATGCAAATATAGCCACAATAAAGAAAGACATGGTATGGATATAAAAGAAGCAGAAGATATTCAGAAGAGGTGGCAACAATACATAGAAGAACTATACAAAAAAAGATCTTCATGACCCGGATAACTACCATGGTGTGATCACTCACCTGTGGCCAGACATCCTGGAATGTGAAGTCCAGTGCGCCTTAGGAAGCATCACTAGGAACTAAGCTAGTGGAGGTGATGGAATTCCAGCTGAGCTATGTCAAATCCTAAAATATGATGCTGTAAAAGTGCTGCACTCAATATGCCAGCAAATTTGGAAAACTCAGCAGTGGCCACAGGACTGGAAAAGGTCAGTTTTCACTCCAATCCCAAGACAATGCAAAAGAATGTTCAAACTACTACACAACTGCATGCATTTCACATGCTAGCAAGGTCATGCTCAAAATCCTCCAAGCTAGGCTTTAACAGTACCCGGACTGAGAATGTCCAGATGTCCAAGCTGGATTTAGAAAAGGCAGAGGAATCAGAGATCAAATTGCCAACATCCATTGGATCATCAAAAAAGCAAGAGAATTCCAGAAAAATATCTACGTGTGCTTTATTGACTATGCCCAAGCCTTTGACTGTGTGGATTACAACAAACTGGAAAATTCTGAAAGAGATGGGAATACCAGACCACCTTACCTGCCTCCTGTGAAATCTGAATGCAGGTCAAAAGCCAACAGTTAGAACGAGGCATGGAACAATGGACTGGTTCCAAATTGGGAAAGGAGTACATCAAGGCTGTATATTGTCACCCTGTTTATTAAACTTATATGTAGAGTGCATCATGAGAAATTTTGAGCTGGATGAAGCATAAGCTGGAATCAAGATTGCTGGGAGAGATACCAATAACCTCAGATATGCAGATGACACCACTCTTTCGGCAGAAAGCAGAGAGAAACTAAAGAGCCTCTTGATGAACGTGGAAGAGGAGAGTGAAAAAGCTGGCTTAAAACTCAACTGCCATGAAACAACTAGTACAGCCGCTATGGAGAACAGTGTGGAGATTTCTTTAAAAACTGGAAATAGAACTGCCATATGACCCAGCAATCCCACTTCTGGGCATACACACTGAGGAAACCAGATCTGAAAGAGACACGTGCACCCCAATGTTCATCGCAGCACTGTTTATAATAGCCAGGACATGGAAGCAACCTAGATGCCCATCAGCAGATGAATGGATAAGGAAGCTGTGGTACATATACACCATGGAATATTACTCAGCTGTTACAAAGAATTCATTTGAACCAGTCCTAATGAGATGGATGAAACTGGAGCCCCTTATACAGAGTGAAGTAAGCCAGAAAGATAAAGAACATTACAGCATACTAACACATATATATGGAATTTAGAAAGATGGTAACGATAATCCTATATGCACAGAAAAAGAGACACAGAAATACAAAACAGACTTTTGAACTCTGTGGGAGAAAGTGAGGGTGGGATATTTCAAGAGAACAGCATGTATACTATCTATGGTGAAACAGATCACCAGTCCAGGTGGGACGCATGAGACAAGTGCTCCAGCCTGGTGCACTGGGAAGACCCAGAGGAATCGGGTGGAGAGGGAGCTGGGAGGGGGGATCGGGATGGGGAATACGTGTAAATCTATGGCTGATTCGTATCAATGTATGAGAAAACCCACTGAAATGTTGTGAAGTAATTGGCCTCCAACTAATTAAAAAAAAAAAAAAAACTCAACTGCCATAAAACAAAGATCATGGCATCTGGTCCCATCATTTCATGGCAGATAGATGGGGAAACAATGAAAGCAGTGGCAGACTTTATTTTCTTGGGCTTCGAAATCCCTGTGGACACTGACTGCAGATATGAAATTAAAAGACGCTTGCTCCTTGGAAGAAAAGCGATGACCCACCCAGACAGCGTATTAAAAAGCAGAATCATTACTTTGCTGACAAAGTTGCACATAGTCAAAGCTATGATTTTTCCAATAGTCATATATGGATGTGAAGTTTGGACCATAAAGAAGGTTACATGCCAAAGAATTGATGTTTTTCAACTGTGGTGTTGGAGAAGACCCTTGAGAGTCCCTTGGCCTTCATGGAGATCAAACCAGTCCATCCTAAAGGAAATCGGTCCTGAATATTCATTGGAAGGACCAATGCTGAAGCTCCTAAACTTTGGCCACCTGATGTGAAGAGCTGACTCATTGGAAAAGACTCCGATGCTGGGAAAGATAGAAGGCAGGAGGAGAAGGGATCGACAGAGGGTGAGACAGTTGGATGGCATCCCCTACTCAGTGGACATGAGTTTGAGTAAGCTCCGGGAATTCGTGAAGGTTAGGGAAACCTGGTGTGCTGCAGTCCATGGGGTTGCAAAGAGTTGGACATGACTGAGCAACTGAACAGCACCAAAGGCAGATAGTTCCTAAAACCTTACACTTCTATGGATCAATTTCCCAAAGATCCTAGCTGACTTGGGGAACATACAGAGGTCCCTCCCACTTTATTATTGGGATGGTTTCTCCTACTAAATATGCCTGTCATGTGCCTGAAGTGTGACATGTAATTTTTCAAGCAAGAGGTTACATGTGACTGTGAAAGTTTAATGTGGCACTTTTCACCACCGTTTGTGAGCAGGTGAAACCATCACTGATTTCTCTGAAGCCCTCTTAGTGATGCTCCTTACATGGCTGCATGGGACATCTGGTCACTTACAAGTGACCCCATGAACCTGAATTGAAGTAAAACTCAGTGCTGCGAAGCATGGCAGGGGAAACCCCAAATCCCACACTCAACATCAGCTTTAACGAGGTTTCAAAGTCAAACACAACAATATCCATCTGCAGTTTTGACAAGGAAGTCACATTTTTGGAAACAAATATTTTCATTCTCTGCAGTAGTTCTGTGAAGCTTGGCTACCACCCTGCTTAATATCACCTCATATGATATGATATGAACCTTGTGCATCATATGCACGTATGAACCTTGTGCATCAATCATATGAACCTTGTGCATCAATCATACATAATTTATAAACTAGCAAATACAGAGATCCGGCTGCTGCACCCAGCAGGGTCGTGGCCCATCTTCTGTGCTGGCCAGAGCCTTCCTCTCCTCACCCAGCAGGCTGCTGGCCTTTGGACCATTCATCCGTGTTCAAGAGATATTTGGGCAGTGATACTCAGACTGCCTGAGTCTCTGTTGTTTGTATACCACGAGTTTAGCTTCTGGTGGGAATTATATGTC
Organism: Dama dama; assembly: GCF_033118175.1. NCBI lineage: Eukaryota > Metazoa > Chordata > Mammalia > Artiodactyla > Cervidae > Dama > Dama dama. The sequence goes on from NC_083714.1 coordinate 56,863,836, forward strand.
ACACAAATTCTTGTGAGGACACAGATGAGAGCAATGAGGACAAGCACTGTCTCTATGGTTTCCTTTTAGTCTGATGACTTTTTTCCTTTCCAGTCTGTGTCATTTTTCATCACTTTATACTCATCTGTAATTGTCGCATCTCTCCATCCAGTTGAGAAGGTATAAACTCACATTCTGAAATGAATGGGCCTGGAAACCAGAGAGAGAAGAAAAATAAGTATTTTCTGTTTGCAATTCTGTGATGTACTTCAAAGCTTTTCTGTTTGGAATTTGAATTTCTGCCCATCTGGCAGCAGGATCTTTATTGACCAGGAATACCTATTGGTTGGTTGTGAATTTGCTAGCTTCAGTGTGGTTATTTTCATACTCGGGAACAAATAAACTTGGAACACAGATTTTTTTTTTTAACTTGAGCCAAAATAATCTCTGTCAGCTTCCCAGAACTTTGAAAAGACCAAATGTTTTTATGGCAGTTGTGTCTTTGTGAACAAAGGCTGAGCAAACAGAATCAGTTTTGTGAAATTTCAGTTTGAACAAAGGGGCAACAACTGAGACACACTTAACCTACCAAGGATGTAAGAAATCTCAGTTAGGAGCAAAGAGACTCAAAATATTAATAAATACTTTTGTGACTGCATGTGTGTGTTCACAAGCTGCTGCTCACTTGAGCCTAGGAATGTGTACCTGAGTGTGTCTATAGGTGAACACATGGAGAATCAAATGTTTAATGAATAACTTGATTAACAGAGCCATTTACAGTGGAACACGTCCTGTGTCCTAGGACTAGCCGAGAACGATGACAGGGACGGGATGCTAAGAGGGAGCAGACAGGTGGTCCTGCTTCTCCATCGTCCCTTTCCTGCCCTTCCCCACCTTCCATGTCAGGCTGAGAACAGTGCCTCCTTCTGGGCAGAGGTGTGGAGCAACTCCCTTCTCCAGGGTCCATGTTTGTATCTCATGGGGAGGCTGCAGTCCATCACAGCATCCTAACGTTTGTGCAGACAGGCTTCCTCGGACTCCGGGAGCCAGTGAGGTGAGGCAGCATCTATGCAGCACCCAGCCCTGCACCTGACAGGCACCCAGAATGGTGGTGTCCTCATTTTGGCTGTTCCTCTTATTAAGAATAGACCTTAGCCACCCTGTATTCCACAGTTAGGACCCAGGTGAGAAACATCCCTTGGTTGGAACCACAAGTAGCTGGTGGCTGAGCTGACCCAGACAGGACTGGGGACCACATCCTAACTCCTGGGTCCGTGTGCAGACCTCGGAATGGTTCACCTTCTTCTGGGACTGTTTCTGTACCTGGCTGCCTTCCTCCACTAGCCTCTGAGCTCCTGGTGGCAAATACTTCTGTCTTCTTCTGGCCGTAGCCCCAGAACCTGGCCCTGCTCCCTGAACATGGTAGAGTCTCAGTATATGTTTGTCAGGTTGAATCACATGCAAAGTAAGAAGAAACTGAAAATAGGAGCTGTTGACAGGATAGCAGATAAACAGAGTACTGTGGTATACTGGCCATCTAGAGAGATTTGGGCCACAGTAGACTGTGCAGAGACAGGCGGAAGGGAGGGATTGCAGGCAGCAGTGAGGAACACAAGAAAACTTCCTACTGTGCAATTTTTTTCTTTTTTTTCCATTTATTTTTATTAGTTCGAGGGTAATTACTTTACAATATTGTAGTGGTTTTTGTCATACATTGACATGAATCAGCCATGGATTTACATGTATTCCCCATCACGATTCTCCGTCCCACTTCCGTCTCCACCCGATCCTTCTGGGTCTTCCCAGTGCACCAAGCCTGAGCACTTGTCTCATGCATCCAACCTGGGCTGGTGATCTCTTTCACCATAGATAATATACATGTTTCGATGCTGTTCTCTCAAAACATCCCACCCTCACCTTCTCCCACAGAGTCCAAAATCTGTTCTGTACATCTGTGTCTTGTTTTCTGTTTTGCATATAGGGTTATCGTTACCATCTTTCTAAATTCCATATATATGTGTTAGTATACTGTATTGGTCTTTATCTTTCTGGCTTACTTCACTCGGTATAATGGGCTCCAGTTTCATCCATCTCATTAGAACTGATTCAAATGAATTCTCTTTAATGGCTGAGTAATATTCCGTGGTGCATATGTACCACAGCTTCCTTATCCATTTGTCTGCTGATGGGCATCTCGGTTGCTTCCATGTCCTGGCTATTATAAACAGTGCTGCAATGACCATCGGGGTGCACGTGTCTCTTTCAGATCTGGTTTCCTTGGTGTGTATGCCCAGATGTGGGATTGCTGACTCATATGGCAGTTCTATTTCCAGTTTGTTTTTTTAATTAATTAATTTATTTATTTATTTTTTCAGTGGGTTTTCTCATACATTGACATGAATCAGCAGTAGATTTACAAGTATTCCCCATCCCTATACCCCTCCCACCTCCCTCCCCACCCGACTCCTCTGGGTCTTCCCAGTGCACCAGGCCCGAGCACCTGTCTCATGCGTCCCACCTGGGCTGGTGATCTGTTTCACCATAGATAATATACATGCTGTTCTTTTGAAATATCCCACCCTCACCTTCTCCCACAGGGTTCAAAAGTCTGTTCTGTACTTCTGTGTCTCTTTCTGTTTTGCATATAAGGTTGTTGTTACCATCTTTATAGATTCCACATATATGTGTTAGTATGCTGTAATGTTCTTTATCTTTCTGGCTTACTTCACTCTGTATTATGGGCTCCAGTTTCATCCATCTCATTAGAACTGGTTCAAATGAATTCTCTTTAATGGCTGAGTAATATTCCGTGGTGCATATGTACCACAGCTTCCTTATCCATTCATCTGCTGATGGGCATCTAGGTTGCTTCCATGTCCTGGCTATTATAAACAGTGCTGTGATGAACATTGGGGTGCACGTGTCACTTTCAGATCTGGTTTCCTCAGTGTGTATGCCCAGAAGTGGGATTGCTGGGTCATATGGCAGTTCTGTTTCCAGTTTTTTTTTTTTTTTAATCTTTTTTTTTATTAGTTGGAGTCCAATCACTTCACAACATTTCAGTGGGTTTTGTCATACATTGAAATGAATCAGCCATGGATTTACACGTATTCCCCATCCCGATCCCCGCTCCCACCTCCCTCTCCACCCGATTCACCCGAGTCCTCCCAGTGCACCAGGCTGGAGCACTTGTCTCATGCATCCGACCTGGGCTGGTGATCAGTTTCACCATAGATAGTATACATGCTGTTCTTTTGAAATATCCCACCCTCACATTCTCCCACAGAGTTCAAAAGTCTGTTCTGTATTTCTGTGTCTCTTTTTCTGTTTTGCATATAGGGTTGTCGTTACCATCTTTCTAAATTCCATATATATGTGATAGTATGCTGTAATGTTCTTTATCTTTCTGGCTTACTTCACTCTGTATAAGGGGCTCCAGCTTCATCCATTCACCATTGCAACAAAAAGAATAAAATACTTAGGAGTATATCTACCTAAAGAAACAAAAGACCTATACATAGAAAACTATAAAACACTGATGAAAGAAATCAAAGAGGACACAAACAGATGGAGAAACATACCGTGTTCATGGATTGGAAGAATCAATATTGTCAAAATGGCTATTCTACCCAAAGCTGTCTATAGATTCAATGCAATCCCTATCAAGCTACCAACGATATTTTTCACAGAACTAGACCAAAGAATTTCACAATTTGTATGGAAATACAAAAAACCTCGAATAGCCAAAGTAATCTTGAGAAAGAAGAATGGAACTGGAGGAATCAACCTGCCTGACTTCAGACTCTACTACAAAGCCACAGTCATCAAGACAGTATGGTACTGGCACAAAGACAGAAATATAGATCAATGGAACAGAATGGAAAGCCCAGAGATAAATCCACGAACCTATGGACACCTTATCTTTGACAAAGGAGGCAAGGATATACAATGGAAAAAAGACAACCTCTTTAATAAGTGGTGCTGGTATAACTGGTCAACCACCTGTAAAAGAATGAAACGAGAACACTTTCTAACACCATACACAAAAATAAACTCAAAATGTATTAAAGATCTAAATGTAAGACCAGAAACTATAAAACTCCTAGAGGAGAACATAGGCAAAACACTCTCTGACATAAACCACAGCAAGATCCTCTATGACCCACCTCCCAGAATATTGGAAATAAAAGCAAAACTAAACAAATAGGACCTAATGAAACTTAAAAGCTTTTGCACTGCAAAGGAAACTATAAATAAGGTGAAAAGACAGCCCTCAGATTGGGAGAAAATAATAGCAAATGAAGAAACAGACAAAGGATTAATCTCAAAAATATACAAGCAACTCCTGCAGCTCAATTCCAGAAAAATAAATGACCCAATCAAAAAATGGGCCAGAGAACTAAACAGATATTTCCAGTTTTTTAAGATATCTCCACACTGTTTTCCATAGTGGCTCTAATAGTTTGCATTCCCACCAACAGTGTAGGAGGGTTTGCTTTTCTCCACACCCTCTCCAGCATTTATTGCTTGTAGAATTTTGGATAGCCGCCATCCTGACTGGCATATAATGATACCTCATTGTGGTTTTGATTTGTATTTCTCTGATAATGAGTGATGTTGAGCATGTTTTCATGTGTTTGTTAGCCATCTGTATGTCTTCTTCTAAACAGTGCATTTAATCAGGTAGCTCTTGGCTAGATACAAGTGAGATCATTTGGAAGAAGAGGAAGAACAGTAAGAAAAACTAACTTAAAGCTTCACTGGTGAAGACCTCTGAAGGCTCTTTAGTAAAAGTGTCCTTAATTGTTTAAAATGAGTTTAGCGGGCTCCACTTTATGTGTTGCAAGCTCCCTAAAGTCATTTGTGTGGTCCTCCTGGGTTTAGGGTGTTTCTACCCTTCTTACAGAAATCCTTGGGAACACTAACCCAGGTCTGGACAAAGGATCACAAAGCCCAAATATCTCACTCTGAATTGGGACTCTCCTGCTTTTTCTCCATTTCTTGTGAGTTTGTTTTGAGTTACGTACTTTCCTAAATTATATGCAAATTTTCAGGAGAAATTTTAGAGATTTCATCATAGAAATCTCTAAACAATGAGTGATCTTAAAATTCACACAGAGCAGTGGGTTGAGGCCACCTGAGCCAGAGGAGGGTGTGTGATGGCATGAGAAGCGGAGGACCCAGCATTTCGACCAGGACACCCATGGATCCAGGGAGGAAGGACTCCCAGAGGAGGTCTGGGTAGTTGGATAGGATTAGGCTATAATCAATCCATTAAAATTATACATACAGGCTGCTTTTTAACTTTGGTGTCCACCCACAATGCAGAAGACCCAGGTTTGATTCCTGGGTTAGGAAGATCTGCTGAAGAAGGGCTAGGCTACACACTGCAATACTCTTGGGCTTCCTCTGTGGCTCAGATGGTAAAGAACCCGCCTGCAATGCTGGAGACCTGGGCTCAATCCCTGGGTTGGGAAGATCCCCTGGAGAAAGGAAAGCTACCCACTCCAGTGTTCTGGCCTGGAGAATTTCGTGGACTCTGTAGTTTCAAGGGGCCTCAAAGAGTTGGACGTGACTGAGCAACTTTCAGTTTAGATGTAGTTTTTATATGTATTGTTTCTGTTTGGTTATTCTAAATAACGTGACCAGACATGTAATTGGTCATGTCCAACTTTTGACAGTATCAGGTTCCCCTGTCCATGAGATTCTCCAGGCAAGAATCCTGGAGTGGGTTGCCATTTCCTCCTCTAGGGGATCTTCCAATCCAGGGGTTAAACTCAGGTCTCTTGCATCTCCTGCATTGGCAGGCAGATTCTTTATGACTGTGGTACATGGGAAGCCCATTCTAAAAAAAAAATCTATATTAAAATGACAGGAAAGAAGACATGGTTGTGTTGTGGCTCTCAGATAAAAGAGAATACAATTGAGATCCTGTAAGTAAGGAGAGCTACCCTCAGTGCTTAGAGAAAAGGGTTGGGTGCAGAGGGGTTGCTGAGTATCAGGAAGGAAACCATGACCTGAATAAAACACAGGACCCAGAGGGTGGTCTTAGGGGATCCTTCATTAGCTGACTTTAGATTTGCTGCCTTGATACATTAAGCCAAGTATATGCTTAGGAAGTCTTCCTTCACGAGCTGCTAATCCACTCAGCAAATGTTTTGTTCACGACACTGACTCCCAGATTCAGAACAGGCTCTGGGATGACTCAGATCCCCGGCCAGAAGATTTGTGTGTGTGTGTGTGTGTGTGTATGTGTCTGTGTGTTCGTCTGTGTGTGTGTCTGGGGAGTAGTGGAAACTTGCTAGGAGGAATTATGTTGTGTGTGTGTTTGTGTGTGTGTGTATCTGTGTGTTCGTCTGTGTGTGTGTCTGGGGAGTAGTGGAACCTTGCTAGGAGGAATTATGTTGTGTGTGTGTGTGTGTGTGTGTGCGCGCGCGCGCATGTATAGTAATGGAAACTTGATCAGAGCAGTTACGTTTTTTGAAAGTGGAATTCATCGTGACAGTTGCTGCTGTTGTTACCGAGGGCACCTTTTGAGGCACAAATCGGAAAGGTCACAGGAGGAGAATCTGCAGCCACTCAGTGAAGAGCGAGCTCCTTTGTTTGCATCTGCGTGTCACTGCTCGGTAATGTCGTACCAGTTCATTCACCTGTTACATTCATTCACAGTTACATTCACCTGTATTGTTTATCGTGTATATCTGTAACAAATAAAGCTGCTACAGATATTCCTATAAAATAGAGCTAATTAATAAATAATGTGAATCCAAGCAACAATGTGATTGAAGTGCACCATGCACGAGACAGGCAGTTTGCCGTCCACACACATGAATTGCACAGGCAGTTGCCTAGCGTCAACCCATTCAAGATTTGAAGAAGGTAGATCAAAGCAACACCAAGAGAAATACATGCCTGTAAAGATGGTAAAATCAAACAAAACAAACAAACAAAGAAACCCACATATACCTTTTTAAAGTTATAACATATACCTCCATCCACATTTAGTCTTAGGTTGAAGAGATGATATGCACTGGCATCCTGGTCTATGCTCAGTGTGGTAATGCCCTGGTCCCAGTGTCTGCCCTCCCCTGACCACCCTCCCATCACATGTGATCCACGGCCCCTTCTCTGGAGAGGTTTACCAATTCCATTGTCGAGGGCACCAGAGTGCGTGTGAACGATGGCTCTGGACCTTTTTCTGTAGTGCCCTTCTGGTTTTTCGTGGCCATCAGTGTGTACCTTCCAGATGAAGGCTGCCATCTCAGCTTGGGTCCCGGAGGAGGACCAGCATGGCTATAGCTGACCAGTTCCCCAGCATGTAACAGCCACAAGGGATGAACTCCTGTTGTATTAAAGCACCGAGCTTTGGGGGTTTTGTGTTCAAAACCACGAGCTTATTTAGTGAAAAACTGGCTATACAGCCTTTTTAACACAGCAATTGCAATGCCATTTATGAGCTTAACCAGCACAGCCTTACCTGTGTGTGAAGGTACATGTTAGAGGATTTCTGTGACAGCGTTTTTAACAACAACAACAAAAACAGAAGGAATCAGTGTGAATATCCATCAGTAGGGAGTGGACCAAAGGCATATGAGGTGTCCACATAACAGAATTCTATACATCTTTTTAAAATGAAGGCTTACCACTTGGGGAGATTATTTCCATCATCGTGGTATTGCAGCATCTACCATTCCGCAGCTTGATGTTTTCATGTAACACAGTACAGTAAGTCCCCTACATACAAACCTGCAAGTTGCAAGCTTTCAAAGATTCACATGTGTGTTCCATCAGCATCAGGTGTGAGTGACCCTGCAGCTCGTCCTCCGTCTCCCATTGCTCACCATCCTTCAGCTCCACCTTCTCCCACTGCTCCCCTCCCTCCTCCAGTGAGTCATTCTTGCTTGTTCACAGATGCCAGCTCCTGTGTGCCAATGTTGTGCTGGACTATTGTACTATTCATGGTACTGTCCTGTGAGAATAAAGGTATTTTCTTTATTTTTTGTTTTTTAATGTATTGTTTGTGTGAAAAGAATTATAAACCTACTACAACACAGTTTTATGTAGCCAACTGTGTCGGCTAACTTTGTTGGACCTACATACAAACTGGACTTACGGACATGCTCTCAGAGTGTAACTTTTTGTATGAAGGGGGCTTACAGCATTTTCCATACTTGCCTGTGTGCACAGGTGTCCCCTACTCATCCCATGCACTCCGTGGTCTTCCACTGAGTGGACGGATTGCGTTCATGGCGTCCCTCCCCTGCCCACAGCTAACCTAGCAACTGTTGCTGAGATGAAGTGGTGGTAAAGTGCAGTCTCCATGCCTCCATGTATTCATGCACAGGGCCCGCTCTGAGATGGGTCACAGTGGTGGGACCCTCTGGTTATGGGTCAGGCGTCATCAGGTTTCACAACTGTGGCTGAGTTGTCCTCCCATGGACCACAACACACCAGGCTTCCCTGTCCTTCACCAACTCCCGGAGTTTACTTAAACTCATGTCCATTGAGTCGGTGATGCCATCCAATCATCTCATCCTCTGCCATCCCCGTCTCCTCCCGCCTTCAATCTTTCCCAGCATCAGGGTATTTTCCAACGTGCCAGTTCTTCACATCAGGTGGCCAAAGTATTGGAGTTTCAGCTTCAACATAAGTCCTTGCAATGAATATTTGGGACTGATTTCCTTTAGGATAGACTGGTTGGATCTCCTTGCAGTCAAAGGGACTCTCAAGAGTCTTCTCCGGCACCGAAATTCAAAAGCATCAATTCTTTAGTGCTCAGCATTCTTTACGGTCCAACTCTCACATCCATACACGACTACTGGAAAAACCGTAACTTTGATTAGACAGACTTGGCTATAATTTAATTATGTGTGAATTTGAGGTTTTGGAAACTTGGTTTAAGAGCACTCAACGACCATCTTGAGGAAGAAGAAACTCACGATGGTATCTTCCTTCCCAATATCTTCCCCACTTTCTGGCTTCATCTCTTTTGTTAAAAGTCATGAAACACACATACAGCTTCCCACAGTAACCACTTTTAAGTGTGTGCTTAAGTGGCATTAGGTCCTTTCAGGTTGTTGTGTGGTCTTACCCACCACCCATCTCCAGGACTTTCCATTTTTCCAAAGTCTGCCCCCATTAATCACTGGTTCCCCTTCGTCCTCCCCAGCCCCTGGCCTCATCATACACTTTCTGCCTCTGTGGAACTGACCACTCCAGGCCTCTTACATTAGCAGAGTCTTACAGCATTTGCCCTCCTGTGACTGGTGTATTTCACTTAGCCTTACATTCTGGAGGTTCACCCACAACATAGCAGGTGTCAGAATTTCCTTCCTTTTTAAGGCTGAATCATATTCTGGTGTATGTATGGACCACTTTTGATTGTCTATCAGTGAGTGTACACTTGCTTTGCTTCCAATTTTTATTTATTGTGAATAATGACTCTACAGACAGGGGTGCATACATGTCTCATGAAGACCTTGCTTCCAGATCTTTGGGGTATATATGCAATAGAAGTGCTGGATCACATGATAATTCTAGTTTAAAAAATTTTAGGAAGTGTTATAATGTTTTCTACAGTGTTTGTACCATTTTTTCTTTTATTTTTAAATTGTAGGATAATTACTTTGCAATATTGCGTTGGCTTCTGACACACATCAACACAAATCAGCCATAAGTATACACATGTTCCCTCCCTCTTAAACCTCCCTTACATTTCCACTAACAGTGCAGAAGTTTGAATGGGTCCCATATGTTTATTTTTGTTTTTATTTCTACTGTCCTGGGAGACTGACCTGAAAACACTGGTATGATTGATGTCAGAGATGGTTTGGCCAGTGTTCTCCTCCAAGAGTTTCATGGTGTCACCTGTTAAGTCTTTAAGGCATTTTGAGACTGACTTTGTGTTCAGTGAGAGGGTTTGTTTTAATTTGATTGATTTATATGCAGCTGTCCAGATTTCCCAGAACCACTTGATGAAGAAACTGATTTCTTCTCATTGTTGTTTTTTTTTTTTTTGTAGAGTGTAGGTGTGTGGGTTTACTTCTGGGCTCTCTGTTCTATTCCATTGATCTGTATGTCTGCTTTTGTGCCAATACCAAGCTGTTTTGATTACTGTAGCCTTGTATTATTATGTGAAGTCTGGGAGGGTTAAGTCTCCTACTTTTTTCTTTTTCTTCAAGATTGTTTTGGCACTTCTGGGTTTTTATGTCTCTGTGTAGACTTTAGGATTATTCTAGCTGTGAAAAATGTCATGCATAGTTTGTTATGGATTGCATTAAATCTATCATTTGCTTTGAGTAGTATGGCCATTTTAACATTTGTTCTTTCAGTCCAAGAGCATGGGATATCTTTCCACTTTCTTTTAGAAATCTTCAGTTTCCTTTATTAATATTTTTTTAGTCCTTTTATTTTTATTTTTTTTCCTTTATTTATTTATATATTTTTCAGTGGGTTTTGTCATACATTGATATGAATCAGCCATAGATTTACATGTATTCCCCATCCCGATCCCCCCTCCCACCTCCCTCTCCACCCAATTCCTCTGGGTCTTCCCAGTGCACCAGGCCTGAGCACTTCTCTCATGCATCGCACCTGGGCTGGTGATCTGTTTCACCATAGATAATATACATGCTGTTCTTTTGAAACATTCCACCCTCACCTTCTCCCACAGAGCTCAAAAGTCTGTTCTGTACTTCTGTGTCTCTTTTTCTGTTTTGCATATAGGGCTATCATTACCATCTTTCTAAATTCCATATATATGTGTTAGTATGCTGTAATGTTCTTTATCTTTCTGGCTTACTTCACTCTGTATAATGTGCTCCAGTTTCATCCATCTCATTAGAACTGATTCAAATGAATTCTTTTTAAGGGCTGAGTAATATTCCATGGTGTATATGTACCACAGCTTCCTTATCCATTCATTTGCTGATGGGCATCTAGGTTGCTTCCATGTCCTGGCTATCATAAACAGTGCTGCGATGAACATTGGGGTTCACGTGTGTCTTTCAGATCTGGTTTCCTCAGTGTGTATGTTCAGAAGTGGGATTGCTGGGTCATATGGCAGTTCTATTTCTAGGTTTTTTAAGAAATCTCCACACTGTTTTCTATAGTGGCTGTACTAGTTTGCATTCCCACCAACAGTGTAGGAAGGTTCCCTTTTCTCCACACCCTCTCCAGCATTTATTGCTTGTAGACTTTTGGATAGCAGCCATCCTGACTTGCGTGTAATGGTACCTCATTGTGGTTTTGATTTGCATTTCTCTAATAATGAGTGATGTTGAGCATCTTTTCATGTGTTTGTTAGCCATCTGTATGTCTTCTTTGGAGAAATGTCTGTTTAGTTCTTTGGCCCATTTTTTGATTGGGTCATTTATTTTTCTGGAATTGAGCTTCAAGTGTTGCTTGTATATTTTTGAGATTAATCCTTTGTCTGTTTCTTCATTTGCTATTATTTTCTCCCAATCTGAGGGCTGTCTTTTCACCTTACTTATAGTTTCCTTTGTAGTGCAAAAGCTTTTAAGTTTCATTAGGTCCCATTTGTTTAGTTTTGCTTTTATTTCCAATATTCTGGGAGGTGGGTCATAGAGGATCTTGCTTTGATTTATGTCAGAGAGTGTTTTGCCAAAGTTCTCCTCTAAGAGTTTTATAGTTTCTGGTCTTACATTTAGATCTTTAATACATTTTGAGTTTATTTTTGTGTATGGTGTTAGAAATTGTTCTAGTTTCATTCTTTTACAAGTGGTTGACCAGTTATACCAGCACCACTTATTAAAGAGGTTGTCTTTTTTCCATTGCATATCCTTACCTCCTTTGTCAAAGATAAGATGTCCATAGGTTCGTGGATTTATCTATTGGCTTTCTATTCTGTTCCATTGATCTATATTTCTGTCTTTGTGCCAGTACCATACTGTCTTGATGACCGTGGCTTTGTAGTATAGTCTGAAGTCAGGCAGGTTGATTCCTCCAGTTCCATTCTTCTTTCTCAAGATTACTTTGGCTATTCGAGGTTTTTTGTATTTCCATACAAATTGTGAAATTCTTTGGTCTAGTTCTGTGATAAATACTGTTGGTAGGTTGATAGGGATTGCATTGAATCTATAGATTGCTTTGGGTAGAATAGCCATTTTGACAATATTGATTCTTCCAATCCATGAGCATGGTATGTTTCTCCATCTGTTTGTGTCCTCTTTGATTTCTTTCATCAGTGTTTTATAGTTTTCTATGTATAGGTCTTTTGTTTCTTTAGGTAGATATACTCCTAAGTATTTTATTCCTTTTTTTGCAATGGTGAATGGTATTGTTTCCTTAATTTCTCTTTCTGTTTTTTCATTGTTAGTATATAGGAATGCAAGTTGTTTCTGTGTGTTAATTTTATATCCTGCAACTTTACTATATTCATTGATTAGCTCTAGTAATTTTCAGGTAGAGTCTTTAGGGTTTTCTATGCAGACGATCATGCCATCTGCAAACAGCGGGAATTTCACTTCTTCCTTTCCTATCTGGATTCGTTTTACTTCTTTTTCTGCTCTGATTGTTCTGGCCAAAACTTCCTACACTATGTTGAATAGTAGTGGTGAGAGTGGGCACCCTTGTCTTCTTCCTGATTTCAGGGGAAATGCTTTGAATTTTTCACCATTGAGGGTGATGCTTGCTGTGGCTTTGTCATATATAGCTTTTATTATGTTGAGATATGTTCCTTCTATTCCTGCTTTCTGGAGAGTTTTAATCATAAATGCGTGTTGAATTTTGTCAAAGGCTTTCTCTGCATCTATTGAGATAATCATATGGTTTTTATCTTTCAATTTGTTAATGTGATGTATTACATTGATTGATTTGTGGATATTAAAGAATCCTTGCATTCCTGGGATAAAGCCCACTTGGTCATGGTGTATGATTTTTTTAATATGTTGTTGGATTCTGTTTGCTAGAATTTTGTGAAGGATTTTTGCATCTATGTTCTTCAGTGATATTGGCCTGTAGTTTTCTTTTTTTGTGGCATCTTTATCTGGTTTTGGAATTAGGGTGATGATGGCCTCATAGAATGAGTTTGGAAGTTTACCTTCATCTGCAATTTTCTGGAAGAGTTTGAGTAAGATAGGTGTTAGCTCTTCTCTCAATTTTTGATAGAATTCAACTGTGAAGCCATCTGGTCCTGGGCTTTTGTTTGCTGGACGATTTCTGATTACATTTTCGATTTCCTTGCTTGTTTTGGGTCTGTTAAGATCTTCTATTTCTTCCTGGTTCAGTTTTGGAAAGTTATGCTTTTCTAGGAATTTGTCCATTTCTTCCAAGTTGTCCATTTTAGTGGCATAGAGCTGCTGGTAGTAGTCTCTTATGATCCTTTGTATTTCAGTGTTGTCTGTTGTGATCTCTCCATTTTCATTTCTAATTTTGCTAATTTGGTTCTTCTCTCTTTGTTTCTTAATGAGTCTTGCTAATGGTTTGTCAGTTTTGTTTATTTTTTCAAAAATCCAGCTTTTAGCTTTGTTGATTTTTGCTATGGTCTCTTTAGTTTCTTTTGCGTTTATTTCTGCCCTAATTTTTAAGATTTCTTTCCTTCTGCTAACTCTGGGGTTCTTCATTTCTTCCTTCTCTAATTGCTTTAAGTGTAGAGTTAGGTTATTTATTTGGCTTTTTTCTTGTTTCTTGATGTAAGCCTGTAATGCTATGAACCTTCCCCTTAGCACTGCTTTTACAGTGTCCCATAGGTTTTGGGTTTTGGTGTTTTAATTTTCATTCATTTCTATACATGTTTTGATTTCTTTTTTGATTTCTTCTATGATTTGTTGGTTATTCAGAAGCGTGTTATTTAACCTCCATATGTTTGAAATTTTAACAATTTTTTTCCTGTAATTGAGATCTAATCTTACTGCACTGTGGTCAGAAAAGATGAATGGAATGATTTCAATTTTTTTGAATTTTCCAAGACCAGATTTATGGCCCAGGATGTGATCTATTCTGGAGAATGTTCCGTGTGCACTTGAGAAAAAGGTGAAGTTGATTGTTTTGGGGTGAAATGTCCTATAAATATCAATTAGGTCTAGCTGGTCCATTGTGTCATTTAAGGTTTGTGTTTCCTTGTTAATTTTCTGTTTAGTTGATCTGTCCATAGTTGTGAGTGGGGTATTAAAGTCTCCCACTATTATTGTGTTACTATTAATTTCCTCTTTCATACTCGTTAGTGTTTGCTGTACATATTGCGGTGCTCATATGTTGGGTGCATATATATTTATAATTTTTATATCTTCTTGGATTGATCCTTTGATCATTATGTAGTGTTTTTCTTTGTCTCTTTTCACATCCTTTATTTGAAAGTCTATTTTATCTGATATGAGTATTGCGACTCCTGCTTTCTTTTGGTCTCCGTTTGCGTGAAATGTTTTCCAGCCCTTCACTTTTAGTCTGTATGTGTCTCTTGTTTTGAGGTGGGTCTCTTGTAGACAGCATATATAGGGGTCTTGTTTTTGTATCCATTCAGCCAATCTTTGTCTTTTGGTTGGGGCATTCAGCCCATTTACATTTAAGGTAATTATTGATAGGTGTGGTCCCGTTGCCATTTACTTTGTTGTTTTGGGTTCATGTTTATACAAACTTTCTGTGTTTCCTGTCTAGAGAAGATCCTTTAGCATTTGTTGAAGAGCTGGTTTGGTGGTGCTGAATTCTCTCAGCTTTTGCTTGTCTGTAAAGCTTTTGAATTCTCCTTCATATCTGAATGAGATCCTTGCTGGGTATAGTAATCTAGGTTGTAGGTTATTCTCTTTTATTACTTTCAGTATGTCTTGCCATTCCCTTCTGGCCTGGAGGGTTTCTATTGATAGATCAGCTGTTATCCTTATGGGAATCCCTTTGTGTGTTATTTGTTGTTTCTCCCTTGCTGCTTTTAATATTTGTCCTTTGTGTTTGATCTTTGTTAATTTGATTAATATGTGTCTTGGGGTGTTTTGCCTTGGGTTTATTCTGTTTGGGACTCTCTGGGTTTCTTGGACTTGGGTGGCTATTTCCTTCCCCATTTTAGGGAAGTTTTCAGCTATTATCTCTTCAAGTATTTTCTCATGGCCTTTCTTTTTGTCTTCTTCTTCTGGGACTCCTATGATTGGAATGTTGGGGCGTTTCGTATTGTCCCAGAGGTCCCTGAAGTTGTCCTCATTTCTTTTGATTCTTTTTTCTTTTTTGCTCTCTGCTTCGTTTATTTCAACCATTTTATCTTCTACCTCACTTATCCTATCTTCTGTCTCTGTTATTCTACTCTTGGTTCCCTCCAGAGTGATTTTAATCTCATTCATTGCATTATTCATTTTTATTTATTTATTTATTTTTATTTTATTTTATTTTATTTTTTCAGTGGGTTTTGTCATACATTGATATGAATCAGCCATGGATTTACATGTATTCCCAATCCCGATCCCCCCTCCCACCTCCCTCTCCACCCGATTGACTCTTTTTTATTTCTTCTAGGTCTTTATTAAACATTTCTTGCATCTTTTCAATCTTTGTCTCGAGGCTATTCATCTGTATCTCCATTTTGTTTTCAAGATTTTGGATCATTTTTATTATCATTATTCTAAATTCTTTTTCAGGTAGATTCCCTATCTCCTCCTCTTTTGTTTGACTTGCTAGGCATTTATCATGTTCTTTTACCTGTTGGGTATTTCTGTGCCTTTTCATCTTGTTTAGATTGCTGTGTCTGGAGTGGGCTTTCTGTATTCTGGAGGTCTGTGGTTCCTTTTTATTGTGGAGGTTTTACCCAGTGGGTGGGGTTAGACGATTGGCTTGTCAAGGTTTCCTGGTTAGGGAAGTTTGCATCTGTGTTCTGGTGCGTGGAACTTGATTTCTTCTCTCTGGAGAGCAATGGAGTGCCCAGTAATGAGTTTTGAGATGGGTCAGTGTGTTAGGTGTGACCTTGGGCAGCCTGTATGTTGACGTTCAGGGCTATGTTCCTGCGTTGCTGGAGAATTTGCATGGTATGTCCTGCTCTAAAACTTATTGGCTCTTGGGTGGTGGTTGGTTTCAGTGTAGGTATGGAGGCTTTTGGATGGTCAATTATTACTTAAAGTTCCATGTAGGCAGGAGTTTTCTGGTGTTCTCAGATTTTGGGCTTAAGTCTCCTGCCTCTGGATTTCAGTTTTATTCTTCCTGTAGTCTCAGGACTTTTCCAACTATACAGCACTGATAATAAAACTTCTAGGTTAATGGCGAAAAGATTCTCCCCTGTTAGGGACACCCAGAGAGGTTCACAGAGTTACATGAAGAAGAGGAGAGGGAGGAGGGAGATAGAGATGAGCAGGAGGAGAAAAAGGGGGACTCAAGAGGAGAGAGACAGATCTACACAGTTGTCTGTTCCCAGAGTGTTCTCCGTAGCCCAGACACCCACCAAGATTCACAGAATTGGATTGGGAAGAGAAGGGGAAAGGAGGAAATAGAGGTATTCTGAGGTAGAAAACAGAGAGTCAAGATTGGGAGAGAATAATCAACACACTCCTGAATAAAAATGGGAACTGAATATTGGATTCTGAAATGCTCACAATTTATATCATATACTGGAAAACAAAAATTAAAAATCTAGAGTAGAGGTTAGACTCTTAAAAATACTATATTAAAAACAAAACCCAAAACACACACAAAAATAATTTTAGAAATATATATGAAGTTCAGTTTAAAAATAGGGCTTCTCTTCTTTTTTTTTTTTGGTAAGGTTATAGTGTATTGAAAATGAAAATTAAGGAGTAGTAGAGGAGTACTAGAGGACTTTAAAAGAAATAAGAGAAAAAGAAAAATAGAAAATAGAAGAGAAAAAGGAAAAAAAAGAAAAAAAAAGAAAGGAAAAAAAATTTCCTAATTAAAAAAAAACATAAATATCTACGAAAATGAAAGTTAAGGAGTAATGGGGGTGTAATAGGGAATTTTAAAGGAAAATAAAAGAGAAAAAGTAAAAAATAAAAAAATTAAAAAAAAATTTTTTTTTCTTACTTAAAAAAAAAGTAAAAACATATCTAGGAGTTTCTCTGGAGCTGTTGCGGTCAGTGTGGGTTCGGCTCAGTTTCAGATAGCTCCTCGTTCCAGCTTACACTTCTCGATATCTACAGGCCCCTTCCAGTGTAGTCGGTGTTTTCTACAGGGATTTTAATCTGTTGCACCGGTCCCTTCTGAAGCGGTTCCCTTTGTTTATTTGGCTTCTGTTTGCCGGTCTCTTCAGAGCCTCATTTACGCCCTGACACAGGCGGGCGGAGGTGGACTCTTATTCAGGTAGCTAGTTCTGTCGCGCTGTGGGGAGGGTCTGGCACTGCGGGGAGAGGCTGGCGCTGCTTTCTCCATCTGCGCTGCTCAGGCTCCCGGCTGCTCTATATGGAGCGCGCCCCGCGCTGCGCGAGGTTCCAGCCCTCGGGTGTTCCACAAAAGTGCGGAACAGAAAGCTGTGCCTGCTCTTTGTGCCTTTCCCGTCAGAGCGGTCCAGGCAGCCAGGGGCTTAACGGGCGCACTTTCCCTGGGTGCGGCACGCCTACTCCCTTCCGCGGTCCCAGTCTCAGTTCCCTCCGGCACCAGTCAGGTGCGTGCACCTTCTGCCCTCCTCGTCCCCAGCCCCAGTCCCCGCCCAAGCTGGTCGGGTGCCTGCGCCCTGCGTCTCGCCGTGACCTGCTCCTGCCTCCGGCGGGGCTGGGCCGGTCCGCTGCCTGCGAGCTCTTCTCTGGACTTGATCGGTCCCTTTGTTCTGCGAACGGCCGGCAGTGTGTTCGGGCCAGTTAATTATCTCTCTCTCTCTTGCTATCCCACAGTTTAAGTTGGTAACTCACAAAAGCTCCCTCCAATTGTCCTCAGGGCTCTCAGGCCTGGACCCTACCCCAAGCAATGCCACTGGCTCCTCTCCGTGCTGCCCCCACTTGCTGGCGGCGGATGCGGGTGTCTGGGGTACTTTTCTGCTGGGAGTTGCTTTTAGGCTCGTAATCTGTGGGTTTTATTTATTGTTTCCCTCACAGTCAGGTTGCCCTCCAAGATTCAAACACTTCCCCCAGGCCTGCCAGTGCAAGGGTTTCCCGGTGTCTGGAAACGTCCTCTAAAGACTCCCTTCCCAGGACGGATCTCCGTCCTTAGCTCTTTTGTCTCACTTTTTATCTTTTATATTTTGTCCTACCTCCTTTCAAAGACAATGGGCTGCTTTTCTGGGCACCTGATGACCTCAGCTAGCGATCAGAAGTTGTTTTGTGAAGTTTGCTCTGCGTTCAGTTATTCTTTTGATGAATTTGTAGGAGAGAAAGTGGTCTCCCCGTCCTATTCCTCCGCCATCTTGGCTCCTCCCTCTAGTCCTTTTATTTTTGTAAACCTTTTATTTTGTATTGGGATATAGCCAATTAACAATGTTGGTGATAATTTGAACTGAACAACAAAGGGATCCTTTATTAATATTTTATAGTTCTCAGTGTATAATTCTTTCACTTCCTTTATCAGCTTTATTCCTAAGATTTTATGTTGGGTGATGGATGCAATTTTTTAAAATGAGTTGTTTTTTCTTGAACATTCCCTTTTGCACATTTCTCTTTTAGTGTAAGAAATGCAACCAATGTCTGTATGTTAAACTTGTATCCTGCTACCTTACTGAATTCATTTCTCCATTCTAGTAGTTTTTGTGTGAAGTCTTTAGGGTTTCCTATATATAGTATCATGTCCTCTGCATATGAAGACAGTTTCACCACTTCCCTCCAATTTAGATACCCTTATTTCTTACATTATTACTGTGGCTAGGACTTGCAATACTCTGTTGAATAGAAGTGGTGGGAGTTCTATCTCTGTTACAGATTTTAGGGGGACGACTTTAAGCTTTTCCCTGTTGAGTATTATACTAGTTGTGGATTTGCCATAAAAAGTTTTTATTATGTTTAGATACAGTCCCTCTATACCCACATTTGTAAGTTTTTTTAATTTTTTAATCATGAATGGATGCTGACTTTTTGCAAAGGCATTTTTTTAAGCTACTGAGAGATCACATGATCTTGGTTTTTGTCTTTTCTTTTGTTGATGTGGTATATGATATTAATTTTGCATATGTTGAATCATCCTTGCAATCCTGGGATTTATCTGAATTGGTCATTGTGTAGGATCCCTTTTATGTCTTGTTGGATTTGGTTTGCTAATTTGTTGAGAATTTTTGCATCTATTTTTGTCAAAGATGAATCAAACAATAAGAACATATTCATCAAAGATATTGGCCTATAATTTTCTTTGTAGTATCTTTGATTTTGGTATCAAGGTGATGGTGGCTTCATAGAGTGTCTTTAGGAGTGTTCCCTCCACTTCAGTCTTTTGGAAGTGTTTGAGTAGAATTGGTATAAGTTCTTTTTATGCTTGGTAGAATTCCCATGTGAAGCCATCAGGTCCTGGGCTTTGGTTTGTAGGGAGTCTTTTGTTTTTTTAATTTGCAGATTCTATTTCACACTTGAGCTTCTGAGGTGGTTCAGTGGTAAAGAATCTGCCTGCAAACGCAAGAGAGACAAGAGAGGTGGGTATCATCCCTGGTTCGGAAAGATGCCCTGGAGTAGGAAATGGCACCCCACTCCAGTATTCTTGCCTGGGAAATCCCATGAACAGAGGAGCCTGGTGGGCTGCAGTCCATGGGGCCGCAGAGAGTTGGACAAGACTGAGCAACTGAGCACACACACAGTTCACTTGTCAGATCAGTTCAGCTGCTCAGTCAAGTCTGACTCTTTGCGACTCCATGGACTGCAGCACATCAGGCTTCCTTGTTCATCAACTACTCCCAGAGCTTGCTCAAACTCATGTCCATCAAGTTGGTGATGCCATCCAACCATTTCATTCTCTGTCATCCCCTTCTCCTCCTGCCTTTTATTTTTCCCAGCATCAGGGTCTTTTCTAATGAGTCAGTTCTTCCCATCAGGTGGCCTAAGTATTAGAGCTTCAGCATTAGCCCTTCCAATGAATGTTCAGGACTGATTTCCTTTAAGATAGACTGATTGGATCTCCTTGCTGTACAAGGGACTCAAGAGTCTTCCCCAACACCCGAGATAAAAAGCATCAATACGTTGGCGTTCATCTTTCTTTATGGTCCAACTCTCACATCCATACATGACTACTTCAAAAACCATAGCTTTGACTAGATGGACCTTTGTTGGCAAGGCAATGTCTGCTTTTTAATATGCTGTCTAGGTTGCTCATAGCTTTTCTTCCAAGGAGCAAGCGTCTTTTAATTTCATGGCTGCAGTCACCATCTGCAGTGATTTTGGAGCCTAAAAATAAAGTCTCTCCCTGTTTCCATTGTTCCCCCATCTATTTGCCATGAAGTGGTTGGACCAGATGCCATGATCTCAGTTCTTTAATGTTGAGTTTTAAGACAGCTTTTTCACTCTCCTCTTTCACTTTCATCAAGAGAGAGGGTCTTTAGTTCCTTTTCACTTTCTGCCATAAAGGTGGTGCCATCTGAATATCTGAAGTATTGACATTTCTCCCAGTAATCTTGATTCTAGCTTGTGCCTCATGCAGCTCAGCATTTTGGATGATGTAATCTTCATATAAGTTAAATGAAGAGAGTGACGATATACAGCCTTGGTGTACTACTTTCCCAATTTGGAACATGTCAGTTGTTCCATGTTAGGTTCTAACTATTGCCTCTTGACCTGCATCAAAACTTCTCAGGAGGCAGGTAATGTGGTCTGCTATTCCCATCACCTTTAGAATTTTCCACAGTTTGTTGTGACCCACAGAGTCAAAGGGTTTGGTGTAGTCAATAAAGCAGAAGCACATGTTTTCTTGGAACTCTTTGCATTTTCTACAATCCAATGGATGTTGGCAATTTGATCTCTGGTTCCTCTGCCATTTCTAAATTCAGACTGAACATCTGGAATTTCATGGTTCACATAGTGTTGAAGGCTGGCCTGGAAATTTTTGAGCACTACTTTAGTAGTGTGTGATATGCGGGCAATTGTGCAGTAGTTTGAGCATTTTTTGTCATTGCCTTTATTTGGGGTTGGAATGAAAACTGACCTTTTCCAATCCTATGGCCACTGCTGAGTTTTCCAAATTTGTTGGCATATTGAGTGATGCACTTTCACAACATCATCTTTTAAGACTGGAAATAACTCAGCTGAAATTCCATCACCTCTGCTAGCTTTGTTTGTAGTGATGCTTCCTAAGGACCACTTGACTTCCCATTCCAGGATGTCTGGCTCTAGGTGAGTGATCACAGCATCGTGGTTATCTGGGTCATGAAGATCTTCTTTGTATAGTTCTTCAGTGTATTCTTGCCACCTCTTCTTAATATCTTCTGCTTCTTTAAGGTCCACAATGTTTCTGTTTTTTACTGTGCCATCTTTGCATGAAATGTTCCCTTGGTATATCTAATTTTCTTGAGGAGCTCTCTAGTCTGTCCTATTCTACTGTTCTCCTCTATTTCTTAGCATTGATCACTGAGGAAGGCTTTCTTATCTCTCCTTGCTATTCTTTTGAACTCTGCGTTCAGATGGGTATATCTTTCCTTTTCTCCTTTGACTTTTGTTTCTCTTTTCTCTGCTATCTGTAAGGCCTCTTCAGACAACCATTTTACCTTTTTATGTTCCTTTTCCTTGGGGATCACTTTGATAAACACCTCCTGTACAGTGTCACGAACCTCTGTCCACAGATCTTCAGGCACTCTGTCTATCAGATCTAGTCCCTTGAATCTATTTGTCACTTCCACTGTATAATCATAAGGGATTTGATTAAGGTCATACATGAATGGTCTAGTCGTTTTTCGCTACTATATTCAAGTGAAGTCTGAATTTGGCAATGAGGAGTTCAAGAAATGAGCCACCATTGTTTTTGCTGACTGTATCGAGCTTCTCCATCTTTGGCTGCAAAGAATATATATAATCAATATGATTTTGATATTGACCATCTGGTGATGTCCATGTAAATCATCTCTTGTGTTGTTGGAAGAGCATGTTTGCTATGATAAATGTGCTCTCTTGGCAAAACTCTGCTAGCCTTTGCCCTGCTTCACTGTGTACTCCAAGGCCAAACTTGCCTGTTACTCCAGGTATCTTTTGACTTCCTACTTTTGCATTCCAGTCCCCTAAGATGAAAATGACATCTCTTTTGGGTGTTAGTTCTAGAAGGTCTTGTAGGTCTTTATAGAACCATTCAGCTTCAGCTTCTTCAGTGTTAGTGATTGGGGCACAGACTTGGATTACTGTGGCACTGAATGGTTTGACTTGGAAACAAACAGAGATCATTCTTTCGTTTTTGAGATTTCATCCACGTACTGCATTTCAGATTCTTTTGTTGACTATGAGGGCTACTCCACGTTTTCTAAGGGATTCTTGCCCACAGTAGTAGATATAATGGTCATCTGAATTAAACTTCTCCCATTTCAGTCTATTTTTAGTTCACAGATTCCTAAGATATTAATGTTCAATGTTTTCATCTCCTGCTTGACCACTTCCAATTTTCCTTGATTCATGGGTCTAAAATCTAACATCTAAGAATTCTATGCAGTATTGTTCTCTACAGCATAAGACTTTACTTTCACCACCACACACATCGTCAATGGAGTGTCATTTCTGCTTTGGCCCAGTCTTCGTTTTTCTGGAGTTATTAGTAATTGCCCTTTATTCTTCCCCAGTGGCATATTGGACACCATTCCGACCTGGGGGGCTCATCTTCTGGCATCATATCTGAGAAATTTCCTCTCCTTTTCTTCTAAATGATAGTCCTCCTCAGTAGAGTATCGTAGGCTGCAGGGTTTTCCCTTTCAGGACTTCAAATTTATCTTGCCACTCCCTTCTAACTTGCAATGATTTTGGAGAGGAATCCGCTGGCAGCCTTGTGCAGGTTCTCTTGTAATGAATCCTTTGTTTTCCTCTTACTTCCTTTAGACATCTCTTTCACTTCTGACATTTTTATGACCCTCTGTCTTGGTGTAGGTCTGCTTGGGACCCCATCCTTTGTGGGGGTGCAGA
This sequence comes from Dama dama, assembly GCF_033118175.1. NCBI lineage: Eukaryota > Metazoa > Chordata > Mammalia > Artiodactyla > Cervidae > Dama > Dama dama. The sequence continues at coordinate 56,886,755 of NC_083714.1, forward strand.
CAGGCAGCCTTGGTGGCCGTCAGGTGCTGTGCTCACAAAGTCACCAATGCAGATCCTTTGAAATCAGTAGTTGTGCACCTGGACCTGCCATGGAAGTGGGGAGCAGCTCAGGCCTGGCCCGGCCCCCATGTACACCCACAAAGCCCACAGCTGCCCGGGCCCAACCTGTCCCAGCCAGGGAGACTCCGCTGTCTGCTCGTGTGTCCTGCAGGCACCAAGTGGACAGAGCTAGAGGCAGTGGTAGAGATCGGTTCATGGCACAGCCATGGGGAGGATGATTTCAGCTTTGCCTCAATGGGTGAGGGCCCTGCTGGTGCCAGAGTGCTTCAAGTCTCGTGGAGCTGGTGCTGTGCTGGGTGAATGAGAAAGAGGCTGATGGGGGTCCCGCTCTGCCCTTCACATACCCCTCAACATTGGTGCTTTGCTTCTACGATGGCCAAGTCGTCTTCCATGCCACCCAAGTTGTGGCCATGCCCCACTCCAGCCTTTCAGGCTCTTCACACAGCCAACCGCGGTCCTCTCCCTGGGGCCTGTCCTGCACAAACCAGCAGGCATGCATCTCAGGCTGGAGACCATGTACAGGTAGCACAGAGCCTCTCTCCTGGGCTCTCTGCTCTGCCTGCTACATGGTCCTCTGAGTCTCTGAAGATCCCCTCTCTGTCCTGGGTGGTCTCCTCTTGGGAGAGGGCCTTTCCAGGGGGCCGGAACCTGTCTTCAATCAGAGCTTCTTCACAGTGGCACCAGGCCCGTCCTTCTCCCCTTTATATCCCCCCTTTCATCCTACTGTGTTACGTCATCTTTCTTGTGCTCCTTGGTGCCTGAGCTTTCCCACCAGGAGGTATTGTGAGAACTGGTCCATGTGTAGATATATTTGTGGGAGGAGGTGAGTTCCATGTTCTTCTGTTCTGCCATCTGGATTCCAAGTCTCGTACTTGTCTACACAGAGGTGTGATATGATCCTGGGCTTGTTCTGATACCAAGTGTGCCGTCTTTAGTGGCATCCATGTTTCTCCCACCCGTTTGCAAAGTGAGAGAGTGGAGACCAGCCACAGCAGCTCACCATGCAGTGGAAATATGCCTGGTGTGGAAGAAGGGCTCAACTGTCAATCATAGTTAACATTAACTTAAAAAACAACCTACACTTAAAATAACTTGTGTATGCAAATGTACTTTTTGAACTGCAATTGGTGTGAAATCTAAAGTATTTTCAAATTTTTAAAAATATTTCTTATAAATGAAATAACACTTCAGAGACATTAAACTGTAGAAACTAAAATCTAAGAGCTTTCTTATTGTGGCTACTAGAAACATAAAATTACATATGTGGTCTGCATTATACTTCTACTAAATCTTGAGTCAGACCAAACAACAGGACTGAGACGTCCTTTCTTATGAGAAATAATTTTATAACCTAATCAACCTAAGAAGTTGATTTACTTTATCTTTTTATTAAATCTTCATATGTCATTTCCTTTGAGCCTTCAAGTCAGTGCTCAGCAACTATGCAGGCCAGTTGGTTGTGGACAGCTCCTGGCCTTTTTAAGTATTTCTTGGCAGCTTTTGGAAAAACACTCACTGAAAGATTAATCAAATCAGGCAGACTTGCATGTTGTTTAAACAAATCCCCCTCTTCACTGAAGACTGAACACATGCATTGACTCTACCCAGAGGCTTTTATGCCATTATCATGTTCGATTTTCTTCAAGGGTATAAGAAGCAGGCCCATACTCAGAATACTGTGCAATCAACATTTTGTGCCAACTCATGAAACTCCTCTGTACTTCCAGGACCTTACAGATTCTAAATTCTCTGACGTCAACATTCATTCCACCTGTGGTTTGTGAGAAGACAGTCAGTTTTATAAGTAAGTGTGTTTGATTAGGTACAAAAGTAGGAACTAAAAAGGCCATACATTGAGAGATAGTCTGTTAAAGATGCAAGTAAGTGCCAACTGGGTGTGTTTTAAAGAGCTTGATAGATTAATGTGTGCAGGAGACCATCATCTTGTCATCCACGTATGCTGAGAGACTTAACAAGGGCCACATGGTAAGAGACATGTCACGGGAAAGTCAACACAGGTCAGGGCCTAGGGCACAGGTGAGGTCGCAGGTGTGGAGCCTCACTTCACAACTGTGACACCGAGTGGTGATTTGCAGGACTAACTCCACGTGGCTCCACGTCAAAGACAGGAGGACATTCCATGTAACTGACTGACACCCGACCCTTACGGCAATGCTAACAACTCCTGTGATGGGGAAGTCCTGACATGTTTAATGCACGTGTTCCACCTAAACTCTGTTCGGGAATTAAACTGTACAGATTGTACCACTGGAGAACAGACTGGAGCCAGTTACAGCTCCTTCTAGGAAGACACCTCAGCAACTGCTGTGGAGGCAAATTCAGTATCTGAGGGGCACACTGATGGGCGGTAATGTCGGGGCAGGGCTGAACCTCTGTGACAGCACTGGTCTTGAGTACACTGATACCTGTAGTATATTAAACATACTCATATGTCAGTAGCTACTGGTAAGACGATGGTCTCCACTTACATTTTTGTACCTACAACCCGACAGGAAGTGTATTAGAACCATATCTGGAACAGAAGCAGGAGAGATGTGGGTTTCTGTGGTATTAATGACTGTGGCCAGTTGGTGCCTGTGCTGTAATAACTGCTAATGTTCTGAACATAGCTCTGCTCAGGAGTTTATGTCTCACCTTGATAGAAAGTAGCTACCTTCCAGAAATTACTTCCACAGGAGAAAATTCTTCTAGAAAATATTTTGCCTTGAAATTACTTAAAATGTGTTCAAGAATAATGCAAACCCTATAAACCATACCAAAAAAGTGTGTCACAATAAAGGATCACTCAATTCTAACTAAAGTTCAAAAGTACATTTATTGAGAATGTGGGCAAGATTTCAATATAAAAGAAAAGAGTTTAAGAAATAAAAATAAATTTACAAAACTTTTCAAATAGTTAACATCCATAATTTAGAGATAGCAAGGTCTTTATTTGCATCATTTTATTTGCAGCTAAAGTTCCAGTAACAGTGTTGTGAAAACATTTAAAAACCTGGCAAATGAATCATAAAACTTAATGTGGGCTCTCAAAAGTCATATAATATAAAATATAATTTGTTTCCTCAGAATAAAATTACACACCCTAATAAGATGCAACATATTTAATATATTTGTCTTCCTTCTTAAAAATGCTTGTCTCAAAGACATCAGCTCTAAGACAAGGGAGTCTAAGGGAACAGGGCCGAGGGCAGGTCCGCGCGGCTCCTGGCACCAGTGCAGGTGCGTCAGTCAAATTTATATGTAGGCGTGTTGAGGAAAACAGCTTCCCACAGCACTGCGGACCAGTGCCGACACCCAGCAAGGGCCCCACATTAAGAAAAAGAGCCCCAGGTGCCCGAAGCCACGCCACAGAAAACCAGCCACTCCCTTCTCCTACAGGGCATGCACCAGGCCCTGCAGCCCAGGCAACTGCCTGTGGCAGGACGACGCGGCTGCTCTCAGGTTGCAGACGTGAGGAGAGCCCCGAGAGGTCACCCACAGATGGCTCAGGTAAGCTTTATACCAAGTCTTCCTTCCACAAGGAAAGGCAGTGCAGAACAGGCATTCGGATCTCAACACGGAGGGCGGGAAAGAGCCTGGAAAGATGTAAGAGCGTCTACTCTAGAAGAACAGTCTACGAAATTCAATGGGCCTCTCAGCGGTTCTATCACTAACCCTGGCAGTAGTGCCCTAACCTGTGGGGTCACGGAGCGCATGCAGCTCTGACACTAATGATGAGAGGGGCCCACCCACCACCTTCCCAAAGGATATGACTCATAATACAGTGTCTGAGTGAGCACTCCAGTGAGAACAAACTCTGCATTGTGAACATCTGCAAGGAACAAAGACAAAACCTGTCAAACAGATGCACCTGCCTGCACCCATGCACACCAACACGCAGCAGAGCAATGAACATAACTAATCCTCTGGCAGAATACTTTTGAGACAAGTGAAGGTTATTTTTGCAGGATATTAAAATCATTTCTGACATACTCTAAGGAAAAGAAAAGCAGCTTCTTGGTTACTGAGCCTCATATATGACATTGATGCATTCAACAATGTGTCACTTCTGTGCACATTATCCTGCTTATATTCCATGAATTTCTGGAAAGATGGCTGTTTAGACAACACTTTGCCTCCTGCACATTCCATAATCGCTTTCATGGTTGACAGACATGGGCAGATCCCAGCAGTGATGTAAAAGTATTTTGCCTAAAAATGAAAATATGTGTACTGGTTTCAAACTGAAATTTCAGTGTGTGTAATTTCTCATCCTACCCAAGAAATTTGACAAAATGCCTAATTTCATGGAGCTACATGGTACTAGATTCCCCTGGTCCCCAACCCGAAGTGGGCCTGGCAAACACAGACATGAAATTTCAGAAATAACACTCTCATATGCTAGGTGTGACCTATAATTATTAAAAAGTGACTAGAACTTTAATTTCTGTAAGATATGAAGTATTTTGTGATAAGAGTAAGAATAAGAACATTTTTCACAATTCCTAAAGCTCAAATGGAGTACAAAATGATTTTGATGATTAAACTTCTCTAATTTCCTTACTCTTAAATGTACCAGAAGTACCATTTTGTTTAAACTCCTCAAACATTTAGCAAAACAGACTATTTTAGGTAATGTACTCTTAACTCAGTGCTGCCAATCTCTTTTGATTCCTAAGTTGGCTCCTTAAGAGTTAAAAAAAAAAAAACCTGATTATCTCTATTAATCTACTAAGCCACTGTTCGATACAAACATTTTTCAAACTGTTCTATCTTAGAAACATTTAAACACTGTACTCTAGAATTATTAGACACATATTCAGTTAATATTTTCTCAAGAATGTTCTCCATTTTCCAGCTGAATATACATTTTATGAGAATAGTATTAATGTAAGTTGTTAAAGCAAAAAAAATAAATATCTTATAAATTATTCATAGCATGCTCTCTGAACCCAGGTTATTTGTAACGCATCTCTTTCCATATCGATTCTCTTCAACCCGAACAGACCCTAGAGGAGGCCTGACTGTGCAGGGGGAGTGGGGAGAGCCCAGCTCTCTGGGTGCAAGCTGCCTGGCCCATCACAGTCGCCCAGCTTGAGCAGCTGATCTGAGCTCCAGTCCAGGTGTACCTTGAAGAGCAGAGAAACCTGTGCCCTCCTCAAGGACTCCTCCAAACTAAAGGAGAAAAGCACTTCAGCCTCCACATCTTGGAAAAGGTAGTTCTGCTGTCTGAAAAGGAAGACGGGACAGCCTCAGAAAGTGCCTGGCACTGGGGTGCACCGTGTGTGACTGGCTCCAGGTGCCCCAGTGAGCCAGGTGCTGGCATCCACCTGTGAAACCTGTGAATGAGTAAGTCACCCTGATTATATTTCATTTTCCTTCCTCCCGAAAACAGCCAGGCCAAAGAAACTATTCCTCATAGATCAGTGTTTCTCAGCTTTCAGGAACAAACGTCCTGAAAGCCGTGAACCCTCCTCTCATCCCTGGGCAGCTCCCCACCTCCCCCTCAGCTGTAACTTCACACTGTTGGGGGCCACAGCACCCCAACCCAAACCCAGGTGAAGAGTGTCCATGTGGAGGGACAGGCCAGGAACCAGGTTCATGGCCAGCTTGTGCTCACAGGGACCAGTGACTTCAGAGCCACTGGACTCCAACTGAGAGTCAATTAGCCACATTTTACAGATGTACCAAAAACAAGTTTCTTTTATACATGAATATGTACATCAATTTATAAAGAATGGTTTTACCAGATTTTGACGATCTAAGAATATTTAAATAATACCTAATTTGTCAAAAAGTAAAGATCACAATATATTTTAATCTTCTTATGAATACATCTCATTCAGAAAAGCTTTTCATTTCATCATTGTAACCAAACTAACAGTCCAGGGACAGGCTGAGTCACATGACACGCTGTAGGGCTGACGGGCCACACGGTGGGTCTGTCACTTGCCCTTCTCTGTTTAAAACAACACGTTAACAATGAGAAAACCATTCTCAGCTTAGACAACATAGTTGCTGCCTCCATCAGGTCACTCAGGAGACACTGAGATTTAATGACTGCTAAAAATGCAAGTCCATCAGCCACCAGCAGAAAAAGAAAGCACCACACTAGGTGAAAGAAGACAATAATCTCTAAAAAATGAAGTTAAAAAACGAACAAAGAAGTACTTTCATGCATGAAGTGATATAGTTGAATGAAGTGATGTATTTGAAATGCTAGTTTCTATAGCATGATGAAGGTTGCTGTGCCTGCTGAAGAGCCGTGAGGGAGGACAGGAAGCAGTCCGTGTTTAAGGTGAGAGATGACACTGAAATGAACATAGTAGCTACAACAACCCTGGGTTTCTAAGAGAAGAAGACGAGTTATATTAACTTGGACGGAGTTGTGGCAAGAGTCAAACTTTCCACAGCAGTGCAAAGGGCATGTGTATTCCAGAAAGAAATAACCTACATAATTAGTGTCCCAAACTATATAGATATAAATACAAAATGTCAAAATACCCCTCCCCCATGATAGGAAGCGTCTAGTCTTAAAGCTGTCAGAGCCCAGGCAGGGGCAGTGTGCTGCAGGGGTGGGGGCGCAGGGATGGCCGATGGGCGCTGACTATATGGGACTCATCCAGGAAGCTAATGTATTTAGGACATTGGGAGCAGGCATCTCACTGCTGGAGTATGGACACAGGAAGGGAGAGATGAGCGTGAGCCCTGTGGTGTGGGACTGGAACCGGACAGACAGACACGAGAAGCACTGTGTGAGTCAGCTTGGCATAGGCAGACCCCATGGGCCTGAGTGCCATCAGCTCCCCAGGTCTGCCCTGAGATTGGAACTGGGGGTGGGGTGGGGGGCCCTGGGACATGATGGTGCCAGTACCAGGGCAGAAAAGCCTAACACAAGTCTAGGACACTCTTGTTTTGCCAAAAGCTACCAGGTGGTCACGACTGATGGGAAGAATGGAGAGACCAGCAGTCACTGGTCACAGCGGGGCAACATGGAAACAGTGACAGCCCCATGGTCGAGAAAGAAAGGAGACATGTGAGGAAATAGGGGATAAATGAGAGTTGGTCGAGGAGCAACAGCAACTACAGACTTCAGAGTGCTTCCCACAGATGACTTGAGAGCAGCACCAGGTGAGAGCAGGCAGAGCAGAGAAGGGACCACCGTGGACACCACCCAAGGACCAACTATGCAGCCCCCAGCAGGAGGCGTGTGGGAGGGGAGCACAGAGCAATGGAATGATGGTCCCACCACAGATGCCTGTGCCTGTCCTGGGGGTTGGTGACCCAAAATGTCCCCCCAGGCCACTTGCCCCATATTCCCAGGACACTCCTGGGCTCCCTGGCCCTGTTGCATTCACTGTCCCACACCTGGAACCCCATTGGACAGCCAGCAAGACATATAGGATGTATCATCAGGAGAACAAGGCAAGGCTACAGAGCTCTTCCCCAGTACTTCCCCAATTACCACAACCTTCCTATTTCACAGTAAAATGCACAGATATCAAATGCCTCACTGGGACATGAAATAATTTGTTATTTATTCATTTAAATTCACAGAGTTAAAAAATGAACTTGATCTTTGCTGGGATGAAAATGGGGACAAATTTGAAGGCAAAATCCCTCCTAACTGGGCATCCAGTTCACAAGGTGGGGCTCGGCCACTTACCGATGAACTTCTGGCACTTGAAGCACTCCTTCAGCCACTCGGGGTTGACGATGTGCTTCACCACGGAAATGGCCATCAGGAACTTGATGATCCGCTTCACCTTGCTGGCGATGAGGTGGGTGCACTTCTGTGCAGACTCGGCGACCTCCCCACCCATGATGTGGAGCTTCTGGGGGCCGGGAACACAGAGCAGAGGTGAGACCATCTGGTCTGCAGAGCCGCCCGCCTGCCCACCCACAGCCTGGGACTTGTCTAGATCATGAATGGGGCTCTCGGCCGCCCAAAATGGTGAAAGCGGTGAAGCCAGACCTACGCCATCATACGAGCAAAGTGGAAACTGGAAGTGACAATGTACATTTCCCTAATCCGTGCCACACAAGTCAAGATTAAAGCAGGACCTCCACTGGACACCAGGAGGACACCCCTTTGAACAAGTAGAAAGCTCTGAGAACAAGGCAGCTTGCTACATAAGGAGTGAACCTCCCAGGCTGTCTACGCCGAAGTGAGTATTGATAAGGCACGTTGAGACACAGTCTCTAAGAAATGATGACACAAAAATCAACCTAAGACATAGACATGTAAAAGATGATCTCTTTATACCCAGTTTTAAAAGTTAAAAAAGAATTTTATAGTAGTATTTATAATTATTTCTTTTCCTTAAAAAATAAAGGGAAATATTTGAATCCCTGTGACACAGGTCAACTCTACTTTAACCATCCCATCCCCAGACACAAGCCCACAGTCCCTCCTAGTGTTACTTCCAGAAGTGCATTTATGTAAATAAATACAAAAACACCTGTGACCCCTGGGCCCGCCCCACCAGAGAGAACAAGTCTTGAGAAGATGATGGGTTCATTTAGGAAACCTGAGGGGGCACAGCTACTCTCGTAAGCTAATGTCCTTACGAAAATGGTGTTTGCACAGCTTTGCTAATGTGTGATTACAAGACTGCTCTTGGTCTCCTCACCTGAGTCGTCCTAAGAAAGCAAGTGTCAAAGGAGGAAGTAGCAGCAAGAATAAGGTGGGAAGGCAATGATGTAATGATGACAGAGTTTATGAATACACATGATGAACACTGTTACAATTCCTGATTACATGTTAACTTAATAAAACTGCTCACCTAAAGCAAATATAAACAGAAAGGAACATTCCTAAAAATCCTTATGTGAAATAGAAGGAAATTTCACCATTATGTACTCTTGAACTTGAATAGACTCAAATCCAATGAAAAGCACAAAAGGGGTCAGTTCTGGTGGTAACTTCTTGGTGGGAGGCAGAATATCTTTGATTCTATGAAACACACATAAAAGAGAACGGCTATTACTTCCCTAATATGTTCTTTACCAAACAAGAGAGTTTAATTTTAACAGTGTTAAGAAGCTCTGAGAGCTTTACCTGTGTGTGGTTTTCTGTTCTTAAAGGGAAAGTGCAGTGATTCACCTGCTCTTTCTTTCCCACCATTTACACAAAGTCACCCCAAAGGACTCTAACCTGGCACCCCCAGGGGAAGGGCTGATCAGGCACCACCCCTGACCCCCCAGCCTGCACTGTCCCTGGGGGTCTGTGAGGGTGGAAGGGAGGGCTTCCAGGGCCCTCTGTGGTCCCCAGTCCCCCACCAAATCCCACAGGACCCCTCTCACCCCAGAAGCTCTGACACAGAAGAAAGCTGGTTGACTGAAGTACACACTTCATATTAAACTTCTTTGCTTAAATTTTTTTCAAACCCTATTTTTAGCTTATATTTGAGACAGTGTATTAAGTTAAAAAAATCTGTAGTGTTTTAATGACGTATATAATCACATAAGTATGCTTTTACTAAAGAATCCAACAATCCCCAGATTGGGTGGCTGTGGGGACTGGAAGGAGGGGACTGAGGAGTAGGGAAGAGACAAAGACCCTCACTAAATGCAGTTCAGAGGGTCTCTTGGTTCCAGTTAAACCACCGGCTTACCTCCACCAGGTGAGACCAGAACAAGTCTGACAACACCCTCGCCCCAGCCCCACAGAGGGGGCTCTATCCCCCATCCTGACCTGGGTCAGGAGTCGGACGTGGGCTCCCGGGCACACACTAAGGATGCCTGGAGCTGGGTTCCAGTCCCCCTGCCCCCGTCCCACCACAGCAGCTCGTTTCACACAATGGGGGTTCTGGCAAGATAGAAAAAAGATAAAACAGAAGATTGGACTTTTTTTTTAATAAGAAAGGTAAAGACACTGGCTAATCCCCGTTTATGTCCAGTGATGAAACGAGAGATGTCATGATATAGCTGCAATGCAAGCAGCACATCCTTCCAAGTCCTGGTGGTTTAGTCGCTCAGTCGTGCCCAACTCTTTGTGACCCCATGGACTGTAGCCCACCCGACTCCTCTGTCCATGGGGATTCTCCAGGCGAGAATACTGGAGTGAGCAGCCATGCCTTCTTCCAGGGGATCTTCCTGACCCAGGGACTGAACCCATGTCTCATGTCACCTGAATTAGCAGGCGGGTTCCTTACCACTAGTGTCACCTGGAAAGCCCTTCCAAGTGAAAATCTTAGGAATTTCCCCAACTGCCACCAGTTCCTAGAACAGACTGTAAAAGATCATCAACCATTAAAAAAAAAAAAACAAGGTGATTCTTCCTACCTCGCACTTTTGGAAGAAGGCTGGATATTAGTTACTTCATTCTGCTTCGGTTTGGGAGGTAGTCTTACACCCTGTAATTAAAGTATGATTTACCTTAGTCAACCACCCCAGTAACACAGCAGCTTCTGAGTGCTTTCTACCCATCTCACCACACACAAGACACACTCCCTAAGGCACAACTGGCAGAGACCACGGGCACCTGCGAGCTGTCCTGGGAGGCCCTGGTGCTGGCCACCCTGTCTATTCACCAGACCCAACAGTTCTTTAAGATGTCTTCACCCCTACCTCAGCTCTTGAGATAGATTTAATCCTCAACCGTGAACTTTTCAAAACACATTTTACTTCAAACATTTTGTGTCCCAATGGAATTTGGAAAACATAATGATTGCAGTTTCACCCCTCCAGAAAGATGGAGGTTCCCCTATGAGGGTGCAGGACTGTTGGGTCACAGGACACTGGAGGGGAAGGCAGGCCTCTGATGGCCACTCTGTGTCCCGCACACAGCACCCATGCTCCTAAAACCAGCTGGAGGCCCTGACGTGCAGAGATGTGGAGCCCGATGGGGAGCCGGTGCCCCTGCAGTTCCCCACAGCCAGCCTCACACTGTGGCTGCTGCCCCCTCACCCCTTCCTTGCCTCTAACCCAGTCTTTCTTCCACAAGCACACTCATTTGTGTTATACTGTTGGAAGAAACCACCTCTCCATCCGGGATGATGGTGGAGATGACCCTCCCCACCAAGGGAAAGGCAGTCCTTACTCATTTCCTACCAACCAACCCCTGGCACTCCAGTGCAGAACAACCCACCCTGAAGGCATCCCATCAGAGACCCCAGCCAGTGGCCTGGAAGTCCACTGCCACAGTGAAGCGCTGCGGTCAGGGCTGACACTCTGGCGCCCCAGTTCCCACCTCCTGAACCCCATGGAAACACACGGTCTCCCTGTATTCTGCTCTGCACCTCTGTAAGCAGTCATGTAGCTCTCTGAAGAAGTCATGGAGCTAATGTGTGTCATGTGAATGAGTAACTCCCAATATCATCAACGAAGAGGATAAAGACAACGGTGCACTGAACAGCTTATGACAGGCGAGAAGATTCAGCCCTCATTGGTCATGACGGCCAATTACTAAAAGAATTAGTTACAGATACAAACATATCCCTACTTCTTTGTAACACAGTAACAGCCACAGTAAGATGACTAAGGTGACATACCATCAGCAACTCTGCTTACACTTTCAACGGAACTCTCCAAGCATCTGAAGAGAGAAACAGGTTACTTTTCAGAAACACTATGTACATAAAGGAGCCCTTATCAATGTAAAAGCCCTTTCAGGACACATACACACTATTATATATAAAACAGGTTAACAATAACGACCTGCTATATAGCACAGGGAACTCTACTAAATACTTTTTAATAGCTACATGGGAAAAAAATCTTTAACAAAAGTAGATGTATGTACAAGTATGACTTATTCACTTTTTTTGCACACCTGAAACTAGCATAACATTGTAAATCAACCAACTTCCAAGAAAAAATCAATTAAAATGAAAGTGTATCAGTAATAACAGAAATGAGACACCTCTCCAGGTGCAGGTCATCTTGAACATGCAGTTGCTCAGGTGATGGCCTCCAGTAAGAGAACCATGAGGACTTTTCCTAAGTTCACAGGGAAGCCTGGCAGGGGCTGAGTGTTCTGTATGAGACAAAGCTGAGCAAACCAGCAGCCTGTGGCCCAATGTAGGCACCACCTGCTCGTGTGTGCTGAACCCTGGACAGTTCTGGGAGCCCTGCGCTCTGGCGTCCGAGGAACCGTCTGTGATGAGCACAGCACATGGGGGTGGCAGCCCGGCTGGGCCCTTGAGGACACGTGTTAACCGAGGAAGGGCCTGGCGTCTGCACCACGGCTTCAGAGCAGATGTTACACCCAGGTCTGTCCCAGGGAAGCAGGCAGGCTGTGGCTGAAAACCAGAAAGGGCTTTCTTGCGACTGAGGCTGTTAGGACCAGAACTGGACAGGCTCCTTCAAGGGAGTGCATGTTAAAGCAGCATTTGAGTAACCACTTCCTGGAGTGACGCTCAGGTGGGTAAATGGGGTTAAGCACCATCTGGTGTACAGTCAGGGCAGTGGGCCTTCCTCAGGATCTGTGCAGCAGAAAGTGGGGGGCGCGGGGGATGCCACGTCTTACAGAGCAAGTTAAACGAGAGCTGGCTTGAAAGACAAGATCAAAAGGCTTTTGAGTGTTCCTTCCACTTCTGAGAGTCCATTAAAAAAAGCAAACTAAAATACAAGCCAATAAAACTCCTGGGTCCAGTATAGAGGGAGACAGTGTGGAGAGGAAACAAGAGATGAGATAAAAAGGACGCAACCCCGAAGCCAACAGCGGCATCTGGAGCACCAGCCCATGGCCACGGGGAGCCAGCCTGCTTACCCAGAAGGTTCAACACCAGGTGCGGGGTTGGGGTAAAGGGCGTCCTGCATGCTGAAGGCGGTGTAGCAGCCATACTGCATCTGCCACAGGGCCTCGAAGTTCCCCAGCAGGATGTCCCCCAGCCACTGGGCATTCAGGCACGGGATCTGCTGTTCTTTGGCTTTCTTGTGCTTTAAACAAGTCAGTCTTTTTTGGTGGGAGTGGGGGGGAGGAGAGAAAACACATTCATTAGAGTTACCGGAGTTCAAATTTGTACTTCTGTTAACACAAGCCAGCCCACACTTGCTCGCAATGGAGGTGGCAGGGACTGTTCTACAGAGCTGATCGGGCTGTAAGAAGGTGTTCACGTGATCGCGAGGTCATTGGCCAGTGTGCTTTCACCTCACCACTGTCACCTAATTTGACTGCACCCTCTTAATCATCTAATTTCATTCTTCTGCTACCATTACCACGAATATCACTGCCATTCTTTAAGCAGACTCTGACATCCACCATGGAACTTGGACAGACTGAGAGACCCAGAGCAGGCTCATGAGGGCTGAGACAGAACCCTGGTCAACTGAGGGACCCGGAGCTGCACTGTGTGGGCTGAGATGGAACCCTGGCTGACAGAGGGAACCTGAGATGCCCTGTGTGGGTCGAGGGCAGAATGCCGGCTGACTGAAGGACCCAGAGCACTGCCGAGCAGGCCAAGGGCAGACGTGGAGGTGGCCGCGTTTACTCTCTGTAGATGAGGATGGTGTTGCTGTGGCACAGGTAGCCCATGTACTTGGCACCTGCCAGGTACACCATTAGCTTCAGGTCACCCCTGTCGCTGTCAACAAACCCAGTCACAGAGAGAATCTGGGGGAGAAAAGGTCCAGTAAGGTCAAGAGGTAATGACAGTTTAACCCAGTTAATACAACTCTTTCTTCTCCCTGTTAGTTGTGATACAGACCCACGTATTTCCATTCCTCCTCTGGCATTGAGGGGCACCTCTGAGAGTGCTGTTACTGGTGACAGTACTGCACATGATCCAGCAAGAGGGGACGGAAACAAAATATACCAAATGGGGAACGCTTTCCTGTGTTAGCATGACAGGGTTCAGGTCATGTTAACGAAGTTACTTTATTAAGCCTATGAATATTGGTCAGTTCTTCTTACTGATCCTGGTTTTGGGCTCATCTGATAGGGAGAACTGACAGGAGATGATGTCTGAGAGTCATGTCTGACTCTTTGCCACCCCATGAACTGTAGCCCTCCAGGCTCCTCTGTCCATGGGATCCTCCAGAAAAGAATAGTGGAGTGGGTTGCCATTTACTTCGCCAGTGGATCTTCCCAACCCAGGAATCGAACCCAGGTCTCCTGCATTGCAGACAGACGCTTTACTGTCTGAGCCACCAGGGAATAGGCATTTATTAAACAGTGTCAAAGACTTGGGAGAATCCATTAAATGTCAGTAAGCTGTGACTGTTACAGGGGGACAGAGAAGGAAACAAGATGCTAATTTCATTCAGGAGCACAGGGGGAGCCTTATGTGCTGGGAGCACAGCTTGCCCCCCGGGGGGAAGGCCACTGTAAAGCGCAGGGCCGGATGGGGTGGCACCAGCTTCTTTTTCTTCAGGATCATGTTCAGCCAGTGAGCCATGATGCACCTCTTCCTCTCCTTTATGGCCTGTGAACACAACAGTACAGGCCAGTCATTGGAGGCTTTACTGCAGGTGACATACAGAACTGTAAGGGTGTGTAACTACAAGGTCACTTTTATTGGAAGTCCTATAAATAGAGGAATTCCAGGAGCTTACAACTCAATTAACTAAACTAATAAACTACAGCAGTGTCACAGGTCAACTAGAACACAACCCGAAACACAGGAACAAGAGCTGATCATGGGGAGGAAAGCTGACAGCCCAGGAAATGATTTTAGTCATGGAAAGAGATGACACTTCCAATCATCAGATTTCGAATTGCCCGTGAGAACACAGTGAGTTGCAAAAACGTAACTGCCTCTGGAATTAACCATGGGACGACCCCTATGTGCTCTTCACCAGGTGTTTCTCAGAGGCCATGTACCACATACACACTAACAGCAGTCAGCCTATGAAGAAAAACCCATCAGAGAAGAGGAGAAATGAAACCTGAGGGGATGAGCACAAGCAGCACTGAGGGGGAGCTGCCAGTCAGCAGCTGCGAGCGACCCTGCTCCTGCTGCTCCATGCTTAGGTGGCCCTGCCAGGGCAGACGGTGTCCAACTCCCCCTCACAGGGAACCTGCCTTTCTTTCCTGGTCCTCACAGACAGAGAAGCAAGGAGCCACAGAAGTGTCCACATGCCAAAGGTGGATGGAAATCAGTGAGGTGGGGGAAAGTCCTTTCCAAGCATGACCATCCCAGCATTGCTCAGAGCTCTCCTGGTCACAGCAGAAATGAGCCCTCACCTGTGCAAACAGCCCACTGACCTGACTCCTACAGAGCAGGTGGGTGCAGCAACTCATGAACGTGGGGTCCACAGCTCCTCCATGCACCTAGATGATCTGCACATACACGACACCCACTGTCAGTCAGCTCCCATGCCTGGGGAAGAGGGACTTGTGATCTCCAATTGGACAGCAATTCACAAGATCCACCACATACGTACACAGTGTATTTCCCAAAGTGTGAACAAACTATGTTATGTCCATGGGCTTTCCCACCCAGCACTACACAGCAAAAATGAACTCTAAGCCCTGTTTCATCTGAACTTATGGAGGAAGAGTGGGATGCTCTCTTTCTAAGACAGGGCAATGTGGACATTTTAGATAAACCAGCTGTTCTGTGCTGTGGGGCATCCCACATCTCAGGGGGCCGGCTGCACCCTGACCCGCACCCCAGCTGTGGCGAAGAGCACTTCCTCCACTGGAACAGTGAGAAAGGTTTCAGACATCGCCAACTGGTCCTTGGGACCAGAAAGCATTGCCTTTAAGAAACCTTATTCTAAAAAGAAAAAAGAAAGCAAAGCAAGATGAAGTTAAATTCAGTTTCTGATATTCTGAATTTTTTGATACCATCCTGTATCCCAACTGCAGTGGATCCACAGTTGTGTGACACTGAGGGGAACACTGTTACCAAAAGGGCAAGAACTTTCTTGGGTTGGCCACAAAGTTCCTTTGATTTTTTTAACTAAAAGAGATATTTTTTATCTGCCCCCAAAACTTGACTGAACAACATATTCATCGTTTTGTTCCACTACCTTCTGCCATTTTTCAGTTCAGTTCAGTTCAGTCAGTCAATCGTGTCCGACTCTTTGCAACCCCATGAACTGCAGCATGCCAGTCCTCGCTGTCCAACACCAACTCCCAGAGTTTACCCAAACTCATGTCCACTGAGTCGGTGGTGCCACCTAACCATCTCATCCTCTGTCATCCCCTTCTCCTCCTGCCTTCAATCTTCCCCAACATCAGGGTCTTTTCAGATGAGTCAGCTCTTCACATCAGGTGGCCAAAATATTGGAGTTTCAGCTTTAACATCAGTCCTTCCAATGAACACTCAGGACTGATTTCTCTTAGGATGGACGGGTTGGATCTCCTTGCAGACCAAGGGACTCTCAAGAGTCTTCTCCAACACCACAGTTCAAAAGCATCAATTCTTTGGTGCTCAGCCCTGTTTATAGTCCAACTCTCACATCCATACATGACCACTGGAAAAACCATAGCCTTGACTAGATGGATCTTTGTTGACAAAGTAATGTCTCTGCTTTTTAATATGCTGTCTAGGTTGGTCATAACTCTCCTCCCAAGGAGTAAGCATCTTTTAATTTCATGGCTGCAATCACCATCTGCAGTGATTTTGGAGCCCCCCAAAATAAAGTCAGCCACTGTTCCCAATGTTTCCCTATCTACTTGTCATAAAGTGATGGGACCAGATGCCATGGTCTTAATTTTCTGAACGTTGAGCTTTAAGCCAAATTTTCACTCTCCTCTTGCACTTTCATCAAGAGGCTCTTTAGTTCTTCTTCGCTTTCTGCCATAAGGGTGGTGTCATCTGCATATCTAAGGTTGTTGATATTTCTCCTGGCAATTTTGATTCCAGCTTGTGCTTCCTCCAGCCCAGCACTTCTCATAATGTACTCTGCATATAATTTAAATAAGCAGGGTGACAATATACAGCCTTGACATACTCCTTTTCCAGTTTGGAACCAGTCTGTTGTTCCATGTCCAGTTGTAACTGTTGTTTCCTGACCTGCATACAGGTTTCTCAAGAGGCAGGTCAGGTGTTCTGGTATTCCCATCATTTTCTGAATTTTCCAGTTTATTGTGATCCACACAATTAAATGCTTTGGCATAGTCAATAAAGCAGAAATAGATCCTTTTCTGGAACTCTCTTGCCTTTTTGATGATCCAGTGAATGTTGGCAATTTGATCTCTGTTTCCTCTGCCTTTTCTAAAAAGCAGCGGCTGAGCTTTGCTGGAGCAGAGATACCCCACATCCAAGGTAAGAGAAACCCAAGTAAGATGGTAGGCACTGAGAGAGGGCATCAGAGGGTGGACAGACTGAAACCACAATCACAGACAACTAGCCAATATGATCACACAGTCCACAGCTTGTCTAACTCAGTGAAACTCAGCTATGCCATGTGGGGTCACCCAAGACAGATGGATCATGGTGGAGAGGTCTGACAGAAAGTGGTCCACTGGAGAAAGGAATGGCAAACCACTTCAGTATTCTTACCTTGAGAACCCCATGAACAGTATGAAAAGGCAAAAAGATAGGACACTGAAAGATGAACTCACCAGGTCGGTAGGAGCCCGATGTGCTACTGGACATCAGAGAAGAAATAACTCCAGAAAGAATGAAGGGATGGAGCCAAAGCAAAAACAACACCCAATTGTGGATGTGACTGGTGACAGAAGCAAGGTCCAATGCTGTAAGAGTGCATAGGAACCTGGAATGTTAGGTGCATGAATCAAGGCAAATTGGAAGTGGTCAAACAGGAGATGGCAAGAGTAAACGTTGACGTTCTGGGAATCAGCGAACTAAAATGGACTGGAATGGATGAATTTAACTCAGATGACCATTATATCTACTACTGTGGGCAGGAATCCCTTAGAAGAAATGGAGTAGCCATCATAGTCAACGAAAGAGTCCGAAACGCAGTACTTGGACTCAATCTCAATTAGCTTCTTTGTGGGATTGGAGAGCTTTCTCTTTTTGTAAGCTTAAATATATATGAGTTCTTCTTTTGCTGTATCTGATGACCTGCTACATTGTGTTTTCATTTTGACTCACCTCAGAATATGTTCTCATTTCCCCTGTGAGTTACTCTTTGGCTCATTGGGCCCTTCGGAATGTGTTGTTTAAATTTCCACACATTACATTTTTCAAATTGTCCTCCCACTGTTGATTTCAATTTACATATTTTGCATGCCAGAGACCATATTTGGTATGATTGAAATTTTATTTTTTTGGTATGATTGAAATTATTAATGGTTGTCTCATGGCTGAATATAAACCCAATTCTCAAGAATATTCTGGAGAATATTCTCTGTGCAGTTGAGACAGATGTGTATTCTCCTGTTCTTTTTGGGTGGAATGTACTGCACACCTGTGTTTGGTCCACTGGTTTGTATTGTCATGTAGGTTTTCTCTTCTCTCAGTGGTCTTATCTTCTTCTTGAATTATTTGGATATTTCTTGTTGGACTATAGTTCTTGCTCATGTTTTGCAGTTTTTACACATCATGTTAGTCTAAAGGCAGAGAAGAAAATTCAAATATTCAGTTCAGTTCAGTTGATCAGTCGTGTCTGACTCTTTGCGACCCCATGAATTGCAGCAAGCCAGGACTCCCTGTCCATCACCAACTCCCAGAGTTTACTCAAACTCACGTCTATCGAGTCGGTGATGCCATCCAGCCATCTCATCCTCTGCCGTCCCCTTCTCCTCCTGCCCTCAATCCCTCCCAGCATCAGGGTCTTTTCCAATGAGTCAGCTCTTCACATGAGGTGTCCAAAGTATTGGAGTTTCAGCTTCAGCGTCAGTCCTTCCAATGAACACCCAGGACTGATCTCCTTTAGGATGGACTGGTTGGATCTCCTTGCAGTCCAAGGGATTCTCAAGAGTCTTCTCCAACACCACAGTTCAAAAGCATCAATTTTTCGGTTCTCTTCACAGTCCAACTCTTACATCCATATATGACCACTGGAAAAACCATAGCCTTGACTAGACGGACCTTTGTTGGCAAAGTAATGTCTCTGCTTTTTAATATGCTGTCTAGGTTGGTCATTATTTCCTTCCAAGGAGTAAGTGTCTCTTAATTTCATGGCTGCAATCACCATCTGCAGTGATTTTGGAGCCCACAAAAATAACGACTGACACTGTTTCCACTGTTTCCCCAGCTATTTCCCATGAAGTGATGGGACCAGATGCCATGATTTTAGTTTTCTGAATGTTGAGCTTTAAGGAAACTTTTTCACTCTCCTCTTTCACTTTCATCAAAAGGCTCTTTAGTTCTTCAATTTCTGCCATAAGTGTGGTGTCATCTGCATATATGAGGTGATTGATATTTCTCCCGGCAATCTTCATTCCAGCTTGTGCTTCCTTCAGCCCAGCATTTCTCATGATGTGCTCTGCATATAAGTTAAAAAAGCAGGGTGACAGTTTACAGCCTTGATGTACTCCTTTTCCTATTTGGAACCAGTCTGTTGTTCCATATCCAGTTCTAACTGTTGCTTCCTGACCTCATACAGGTTTCTCCAGAGGCAGGTCAGGTGGTCTGGTATGCCCATCTCTTTCAGAATTTTCCACAGTTCATTGTGATATACACAGTCAAAGGCTTTGGCATAGTCAATAAAGCAGAAATAGATGTTTTTCTGGAACTCTCTTGCTTTTTCAATGATCCAGCGGATGTTGGCAATTTGACCTCTGGTTCCTCTGCCTTTTCTTATACCAGCTTAAACATCTGTAAGTTCACGGTTCATGTATTCAAATATTAGGTAACATATTCAAATATTAGGTAACGCTAACTTTTCTTTGATGATGTGAAGTAGCGTGTGTGTGTGTGATATACCCATATATCATTAATATAAAGATGCTATGACAAAATATATAATTAATATAATCATTGGAATGACTGATGCTGAAGCTGCAACTCCAATATTTTGGCTACCTGATGTGAAGAACTGACTCATCTGGGATGACTCTGTTGCTGGGAAAGATTGAAGGCAAGAGGAGAAGGGGACAACAGAGGATGGATGGTTTGATGGCATCACCGACTGAATGGACAGGAGTTTGAGTAAACTCTGGGAGTTGGTGATGGACAGGGAGGCCTGGCATGCTGCAGTCCATGGGATGGCAGAGAATCAGATATGAATGTGTGAGTGAGCTGAATATATTTAATGTTACTTGTTTCATATCATTTTTTATTTAAAGTCTGTTTTCTCTACTACTAGTATAGTAACTATGGCTCTTTATTGCTTATTGCTTGCATAAAATTTTTCTTGAAACGTAATGTCAAAAATCTATTCAACTAGAAGATTAGTCTCTTTGACAGTCTATAGTTTCCACAGTAAAAAAAAAAAATCCATTGTCCCATCTTCTAGTATACCACCTTAATATGTTGGATTTTTTTGTTGTTGTTGCTATTTATTTTGCTAAATAGATTTTAGAGTGATTTTAAGAAGTAGCTCTAGATATTTTGATTGCTGTTGTTCAGTCATTCAGTCATGTCCAACTCTTTTGTGACTCCCTGGACTGCAGCACAACAGGCGTCCTTCTCTTTCCTTGTCTCCCATAGTTTGCTCAAACACATGTCCATTGAATTGGTGATGCCATCCAACCATCTCATCCTCTGTCACCCTCTTCCCCTCCTATCCTCAGTCTTTCCCAGCATCCTGGTATTTTCCAAAGAGTTGGCTCTTTGCATCAGGTTGGCAAAATCCTGGAATTTCAGCTTCAGCATTAATGCTTCAAAAGTATATTCAGATTTGATTTCCTTGAGGATTGATTGGCTTGATCTTGCAGTCCAAGGGACCCCTAAGAATTTTCTCCAGCATCACATTTTGAAGGCATCAGTTCTTAAGCTCTCAGCCTTATTTATGTTCCAGTTTTCACATCTATACATGACTACTGGATAAACCATAGGGATTTGTGACTGAGGGGACCTTAGTTAATAAGCTGATGTCTCTTCTTTTTAATACAAGGTCTAGGTTTGTCATAGTCTTTCCTCCAAGAAACAAGTGTCTTTTAATATGATGACTGCAGTCACCATTCCCAGTAATTTTTGAGCTCAAGGAAAATAAGTCTGTCACTGATTCCACACTTTCCCCTTCTATTTGACAAGTAGTTATGGGACCAGATGCCCTGGGCTTGGTTTTTTTTTTTTTTTTTTTTAATATTGAGTTCTCAGCAAGGCTTTTCACTCTTCTCATTCATCCTCATCAAGACACTCTTTAGTTCCTCTTCACTTTCTCTTTTTACAGTGTTGCCAGCTGCATATCTAAGGTTGTTGAAGACTCTCCCAGAAACCTTGATTTCAGCTTTTTACAGCCAATGTGGCATTCTGAATAGTATAATCTACATATATTTCATATAAGCAGAATGATAATATGCAGTCTTGTCACTCTCTTTTCCCAGTTTTGAACTGGTAAATTGTTCCAACTCTTGCATCTTGACCTGCATACACATTTCTCAGGTGACAGGTAAGAAGTTCTGTTACTCCTGTCTCTATCAAGCTGTCCATGGTTTACTGTGATACAAATAGCCAATGTCTTTAGTGGAGTCACTGAAGCAGAAGTAAATTCTTCTCTGGAATTCCCTTGTTTCCTCTACAATCCAATGAATATTTCCAAATTGTTCTCTGGTTCCTCTGTTGTTTCCAAGTCTAGCTTTCACATCTGGAAATTCTTGGTTTATGTACTGCTGAAGAATTTTGAGTATTTCCTAGCTAGCTTGTGAAAGGAGTCAAAGTGCATGCTTGTTTGTACATTCTTTGGCATTACCCTCCTTTGGTGTTGGAATGAAAACTGCCCTTTTCCAATCTCATAGCTGCTGATGAGTTTTCCAAATCTGATGACATATGAACTCAGTGCCCCAGTTTAACAGCATCATTAACAGTTTAGCAGTTTCATGTTAATGAATGCTCACAGTTTTTGCCTAAACCATTTGCTTTCTCCTTCATATCTGAATGAGATCCTTTTTGGCTTTAGGTCTGGCTCATTCATCATTTTGTGAATGTTCTACCATCCTCTACTGGCCTGAAGAGTTTCTATTGAAAAACCAACTGCTATCCGGGGATCCAAATGTATGTTACTTATGTCTTTCCTCTTGCTGCATTTAATGTTTGCTTTTTGTGATTAAATTTTCAGTGTTTGATTAATATGTGTTTTGGGGGTATTTCATTTTGGGTTCATCCTGTTTGGGACTCTCTAATGTGTTGGGATTCAGGGAGCTATTTCCTTCCCCATTTAATGGCGGTTCTCAACTTTTATTTCTTCAAGAATTCTCTCACGGCCCTTCTTTTTTTTTTTTTTTTTTTCATTTTTAGTCTTCTCCATTTGGACACCTATGATTCTCATGGTAGGGAATTTAATATTGTCCCAGAATTCTCAGAGATTTTCTTAACTGTTTTCCGTTTCTTTTTGCATACCCCTCTGTGTTTCATTTATTTCCTCCTTTCCACCTCCGCCTAAGTAGTTCTTTCTCTATCTCAGTAATTCTACTGTTGGTTCCTTCCAGAGTGTTGTTAATCTCAGTTATTGAATTGATTATCACTGCTTGGCTGTTCTTTATTTCTTCCAGATCCATGGTAAACATGTTTTATTTCTTTTCAGTCTGGTGCTCCAGTGTATTTACTGGTGACTCCTCCTAGCTTTCAAGATTTTGGTCATCTTTACTATCATTATTCTTAATTTCTTTTTCAGGAAGACTTCCCATCTCCTCTTCTATTGTTTGTTTTGGTGGATTGTTTGTTTCATGTACATTCACCAGATGCATATTTCTCTCCCTTTTCACTTTGTTTAGATTGCTGTGGCCTGGGTCTGCTTTCTGTAGGCTGGAGGGTTATGGATCCATCAGCTGTGGAACCTGATCTTTGTGTGTGGCACTGGACCGGTAAGCTGTCAAGGTTTAATTCTTGGGGTATCTTGTGCTTGTGCTCTGTCGGGTGGAACTGGATCACTTCTCTATGAAGTGTAATGAATTGTCCTGTAATGCACTTTGTGGTTTCTGTGAGTTTGGTATGGCTTTGGGCAGCGCCTTTTATAATATTAATTTTTTATTTCCATCTTTGCTGGAGAATAGGTGTTGGTTGTCTTGCACTGAAATTGCTGGCTTCAGCTTGGGGCTTGATTTCCATGTAGGCATGGAAACTTTTGTGTTTCTCTTTTAATGTTCACTGGTGCCAGGAGTTCAACAATGATCTAAAGATCTGGAATTGACCTCGTGGCCTCTGGGTTTCGGTCCCCGAGTGACAGTAGCATCAAGAATTCTGCATCCACAGAACAGAAGATAAAACCCAAGGTTAATGGTGAAGCAATTCTCCATGGCCAGAAACAGCCAAAGGGTTCACAGAGTTATACAGAGAAGAGAAAAGTGAGGAGGGAGATAGAGGTTTCTAGGAGGAGAAAAGGGAGAGTCAAAAGGGGAGAGCACAGTTAACTCAGGAAATAAATCCGTAAGTGAAAATATTTCCTAAACATTGAATCCTTAAAGGTAAATACATTGGTAAAATGAGTTTCAAAAAGCAAAGTTTAAGAAGCTAGAATCGAATTTAAACTACTATAAATACTGGAAAGAAGATAGAAGCCAAAATAACTCTCAAACTTATAATGTAGATATAGAAATGAAAGTAAAGGGAATGATAAACAAGAAAACTGTTTAATGTTTTTTAACATGAAAATAATACAGAATAATCTAACAATTTCTCTAGAGTTGCTGTGAGCTTAGTGGTGTCAGATCAGTGTCAGATACTCTCTTTTGTCCAAGGCTATTGTTGTCCCTGAATTGCACAGTTTCTGCATTAACTTCAGTTTCAGTTTGTTGCACCTGTCACTTCTGGGTCAGTTCGCCCTTCTTTGCTTATTTTTACTTCCTCAGGTTGCAATTTTCTTCCGTGACTAGTTCACACCTGACTAGTTTGCACCATAACACGAGGGGGCAGTGGGACCTTATTCGACCTCACTTGCTCAGTGGTGCAGTGGTGAGGGGGGGAACACTGAAAACCAATACCACTGGGATATGTGGGGTGCTTGAGGTGGATGGACCACAGTGGGCTTGCCACTGCTGTAGGTGACATGTACTTTCTCAATGCACCTGGCTCAGGTTCCCGGCTGATCCACGAGGGCACTGTCCAAAATGGGTCTTGTGTTTCACGCACTTCCCAAGTCTAAACCACTCAGGCTGCTTTGGTCCATTCCCAGGTCCAAGCTGCTCAGGCGACAGGGTGGCAGGCAAGGCACTGTCCCAGGTAGGCTGTGGATCTTATGTACCAGGCAGGTCCCAGCCACTCGGTTTTTTGGCTTTGCTAGAAGGGCGATTTGCAAGAGTGCTGTGTCTGGAGGGGTGCTGAACTCAGGCTTTGACCTTCATGGCCTATGCGAACTCTCCATGAACCCAGGAAGATATGATTAGCAACTGGCAGCCTGCTCAGAGTTTGGTGGGAGATGTCCTCTCTGGGGCTGATATAACAGCAGCTTCTTGCCTTCTGCCTCTGGATGATGCAAACATTCTTTTCTGCCTTCATGGAGGAAAGGGCCAGAAACGGCAGCTCGCTTGCACAGCTTTGATATTTTGTAATGTGCAATCTTTTGTTCTGTGAGTGTGCCAGTTTCCACTATGTGATCTTAGAGACTTCTCTCAAGAAAGGTCCTTTTTTGCATTTTTGTCTTTGGTATTCCCAAAATTTAGGATGCTACATAACCATAGCTCTGTCAGATTGTCCTCAGAGCATTAAAACTGGGATCCTTACCACAGGGCAGATGATACAGTCCAGGCAACCCTCCCAGGGCCACCTCAATGATGGTGCATGGGGTCATCTGAGCTTCTTCTCTGCTGGTAATTGCAGTTAGGGACATGTGTTTTTGTTTTTCTTCCCCCTGCATATGTTGCTCTATGCAACCCCAGATTTCCCCACTGTCACCGATCTGAGAGGGTTTGCTATTGTTTGCAATCTTCTCCTCCTTTACAACTTCTTCTTCAAGACAGGTCTCAACCCCTAAATACTTTATCTCTCTTTATGTCTTTTATTTTGTCCTAACTCCGTTTGAAGAGACTTGTTTGACTTTCTGGGTAAATAGGGCCAGTCCACAGTGTCCACAATTTGTTTTCTGGAAGTTCTTTCATGTGCAGTCGATCCTTAGATGAATTTGTGTGGGAGAGCGTGGTCTTTGCCTCCTATTCCTCTGACATCTTGGGACCAACCATCAACCTAAAAGACACATTTCCTCAAGTGAAATGTTGTTGTTCTTCAGCCACTAAGCCATATTTGGCTCTTTGTGCCCCCTTGGACTGTAGCACATCAGGCCTCTCTGACCCTCACCATCTCCCATATTTTCCCTGAGATCATATCCTTTGAATCGCTGATGCTATCCAAATTTTTCATCCTCTCTCACTCACTGCTCCTTCTGCTTTCAACATTTCCTAAAGATCATGGTCTTTTCTAATGAATGAATTTAGAGCCACAAAAAATGAAATCTGTCACTCTTTCTGCATTTCCCCCTTGTAGTTGCCTTGAACTGGTGGGAACAGATGCCATGATCTTACTTCTTGTAATATTGAGTATTCAAATGTACTGTTTAGCAAATGTTTCCCTATAAACAGTGACAATTATTGTTTTCTTGTAACTTTGTTTTACCCCAGCTTTTAGAATAAGAAACTCTTCTCGAAGTGTTTTCTAAGACTATAGCTACTCATTTTATATAATACTGATGGTTTTATTTTTCTTGCTGGAAGCATGTGTGCTATGCCTCTGTGACAACTGGGTGAAATGTTGATAAAATACCCAGCCTATAAAATATTTCCACATTAACATAATGTCTTGAGCCTGTTCAAGGTAACTAGTTAGTTTTTCCCTAATATGGAAACTAGGCAAATACAAAGGATGACAATACCAAGAAGATATGATATGGAGAGGGGGCAGGCAGCTGAACCACCGTGGCATGAAGGGACAGAAGTTTGGTTCATCAGTGCTTTCTATTGTAATATTTGGAACAAAAAGTTAGTGATGAAGGGAAATTTTACCTACTGAGATATGGAAAAGAGATTCTGATTTATACATCATTTAATTTCAATGTTAGGCTACTCAGAATAGCCTGATTATGACCTATGAACTGTGCACTCTACATCTGTTTTACCCATTAAAGGGAAATACATTTTTAAAAAGTGGGATATCTCTTGTCCCAAATGCAACTAGTTGACCACTGGGAATTTTGTTCAGATATGTTCCTGTGTTACTGGAACCTGAATCTTTAAAATTTTATCCAATGTAAGAATAGCAGCTGCTTTCTTAGTACAATATCTTTAAGCACCTGACAGTTGCAATTTTATGAGTTCAAGGTCTCATCAGTTGTATGAAACCCATCTCTTATTACAGAAAGAATAGCATAAGATGAGCCAGATTATGGCATAGCCTTTCAGGAAGAGGACCTAAATTCTTCAGCCAGAAAGTGATTAACACATCTTGGGTTGCCCAAATAGTTCATTTACTCTCTTGGGAGTGCCCATTGTTTGGCCACTTTAATGAAGATGCTGTAAGTATTATTTTGACAAAACAAAAACAAAAAACTTGGAACAAGATGCAAGTCCTGAAGCCATGTAAAGTCGTGTTTACCGTAGATTTATAAAATATTTTCTTTGAGGAGCATAATTTCTACTAATATGTAAGGTTTTAAAACTATGAATGGAGGGGGCTTATTTGATGCTATTAACATTGTATGATTAAAGGAATCAATTTGTTTATAGTTGAGCTTTGTTTCTCTGATTTACCTGGGTTTTAAAAGTTACTAAATAATTTTCTCCTTTGGTTTCAGTTGCAGCTCTATGATAATGCAAATTTTGAATGAGGTTATCCCCAAATTTGGTAAAAATGAAAGAAGAATTGGGAATAAAAATGTCTCTACACTATCTTCATTAGTCTGAGATTATAAGAAGCATTGTAAGCCAGAGGTAATGTGGATGATCATAACTCTGACTTTCGTCTTGAAACTAGAGGAGAGGACGTATTTTCAGCCTGCACAAGTTTAAGTATGCCATTCCTACGAAAGCCTTCTACCATCCAGATAGTTGCTGATACAATTGCTCCAACTCAAAATGTTTTCTCTTCTCCATCATCAAAATCAGTTAGACCACAGAAGCATATTGTGATACATCAACCTGCAACTGTTGTTGTTGTTTTTAATTGAAGGATGATTGCTTTACAGAATTTTGCTGTATTCTGTCAGACCTCAAAATGAATCAACCATAGATATACATATATTTCCTCCCTTTTGAAACTCCCTCCCATCTCCCTCCCTATCCCACACTCTAGGTTGAGCATTTTTCATGGGACTTCACATAGCAGCTACACTAAATCAAATGGCCCACATGAGAATTTTGCAGCTATGTCTACATCTATTTCTCAGTACCACATCTTATCTCCATTACAGAACAGTAATTTTGGAGTGACAATGGAGACTTCTCACTTTCCAGATTTGTACACTAATATGGCAGCCCATGACAGTGCTTTTCCCAAACTACAACATGCAGGCAATTCATGTTTCCCAGTGCCACAGATCCCTGATACATCTGCTGCCTCTCTTTCAAGGTCAACTCATCAACCATCTTCATTATTTGAAAATCAT
The DNA here is from genome assembly GCF_033118175.1 of Dama dama. Classification (NCBI taxonomy): domain Eukaryota; kingdom Metazoa; phylum Chordata; class Mammalia; order Artiodactyla; family Cervidae; genus Dama; species Dama dama. The sequence continues at coordinate 56,914,313 of NC_083714.1, forward strand.
CCTAATACAACTGATCTACCAAACAGGTGTCAGATTATGCAGGATAATGAAGATTAGAATTAATGTTGGGAGAGATCAACAAATTCCTACAATTCTCTTATTTGAAGAGTAAAGTTACATGTTCATCTTCAGAGTGTCAATTCTATTTTGAAATAATTGAGAGTAAAATGAGAGTATTATTTCAGCACCTGGCTATTTTACTGTGCTTTAGTATAAACTCTTCTATTCAAGGAATCATTCAATATACATCCTATGTAAATTACACCTAATGAATTGTTTAAAAAATATAAAATGAGAACAAAGTGAAAAGATGAAATGTAAATAAAATGATTTTGAAATCATCCAGGCTGAATTGACTGGGTGTCTAAGTTAGGATGGTATGGGAGAAGGAACAGATACAAATCAAATTTAGAAAAAGCAAATGAAGAGTATGTACTTTGCTGCTTCCTCAGTTTTATTATATCATGTCAGTTATCAGGAAGAAAGCTAAGAGGTTAGACAGCAGGTTGTCTTCATTAAACAAAAATTTGTTTCTTACTTGAAAATACTGAGATGTACACAGCAACCATGACCACCATCATACCATCACTGGAATGCCAACAATAACATGACATAGTCAAAGATTGCACCACAGTCAGCAAAAGATAGGTATTTTACCAGCGAGATTATAAAGGGTCATTTTTGTTCTGCTCTCCTTATATAATGTCTTCATTTTATCACACCAAGACACCACCCTATATTTCCTAATGTATATTTTGATGTTGCTTTCCTGTCCCTAAAAGAAAGACTTAAATCCTTGTGGTGAATGCAGCATCTCATCATGGTTAACCAGTTCTTGGAAGAAATGACATCTGTTTCCCTTAGTAGCTTCATTATCTATCTGTTTCACTGAACTTCTAGAGCTACAATCAGGCTAAATATTTTCAGTCATGCTAATCCACATTTCACAATGTTTCCTAAACTCTCATATGGAATTGGAAAGAACCTGTTTGCCTACCTACCAAGTTATTCACATGTATCAGATTCTTCTATGTTTCGTGTCTACCCAAGTTTCTTTATGTATCTTGCACATCAGTTAAGACTTAGTGCCTGCCAAATGATGTATTTTACATATTACTGAATTAGCAATAAAGAGATGTAATAACCAATCAAAAGCTATATGCATTACTCAACAACATCCCATAGCCTCCACTATTACCATAATTGACCTTTCTTATTTACTGAGAATTTAGTAAGGTGATGTCTCTTCTTGTTAATGCAATGTCTAGGTGTGTCATAGATCACACACATCAACAAGCAAGTGACATTTAATTTGATGACTGCAGTCACCATTCTTAGTGATTTTGGAGCCAAAGCAAATTAAGCTTGTCACAGTTTCCACACATTTACCCCTTCTATTTGCTGAGTAATAATGTTACCAGATGCCCTGATCTCTGTTTTTATGAATGTTGAGTTTTCAGCAAGATTTTTCAGTCTTCTCTTTCACCCTCATCATGAGGCTCTTTACTTCCTCTCCACTTTCTATTTTTTTTTTTCTGTCTTACCATCTGTATATCTGAGGTTGTTGATGTTTCTCCCAACAACCTTGATGTCAGCTTGTGATTCATTCACCTGGTATTTTCATAGTATTCTCCACATATGTTTCACATAAGCAGAGTTATGAACTGGTTTGTCCCTCTCCTTTCCCAGTTATGAAATGGTTAATTGTTCCATGTCTGGTTCCATTTCTTGCATCTTGACTCATGTAAGAGTGGTTTCAACTTTTACCTCCTCAAGAATTTTCCATGTACCCCCTCCCCCCCCCCCTTTTTTGTTGTTGTTTTCTCCTTCTGGACGTCTGGTGTCTGCATCTGGTTTCTCCATTTGGTTTTCTCCATCTGGTTTCTCATCGTGGGGCATTGATCATTGCCCCGGATGTCTCAGAGCTTTATGTATGTCTTTCTTTCTTTCTTTATTTTTGCACACTCTACTGTGTTTCATCTATTTCCTTGTTTCTACCTCCAGCTAATGAATTATTTCTCTGTCTCATTTACTCTACTGTTGGTTCCTTCCAGAGTGCTGTTTATCTCAGTTACCGCATTGATTATTACCGTTTGACTCTTCTTTATTTCTTCTAGATCCGTGGTAAACATGTTTATTTCTTCTCAGTGTGGGCCTCCAGTGTATTTACTGGTGACTCCTCTTAGCTTTGAAGATTTTGGTCATCTTTATTCTCATTATTCTGAAGTCATTTCAGGAAGACTTCCTATCTCTTCTTCTTTTGTTTGTTTTGGTGGGTTTTTATCATGTACCTTCACCAGCTGAATGTTTCTCTCCATTTTCATTTTCTTTAGCTTGTGTGGTTTGGGTCCCCTTTCTGAAGGCTTATAAAGGGGTATGGTTCCACTTCATTGTGGAACCTGACCTTTGTGGGTGGGATTGGACCAGTGACTTGTCAAGGTTTAAGGCTTCGGGGAATGTGTGTGTGTGCACTGCCAGGCGGATCTGGATCTCTTCTCTCTGGAGTGCAGTGAATTTTCCAGAATTGTGCTTTGGGGTGTCTGTGGGTTTGGCATGGTTTCAGGCAGCCTCTTTCATAATATTCACTGTCGTGTTTCTGTTTTGCTGAAGAATAGGTGTGGGGTCTCTTGTACTGGACTTGCTGCCTCAAGCCTGGAGCTTACTTTCCATGTAGGCATGGAAACTCTGGGGTGTGTGCCTGTCCTTTAATGTTCCCTGAGGTCAAGGGTTCTATGGTGATCTAAAGTTCTGGAATCAACGGCCTGGCCTCTGGTTTCTGTCCCCAAGTTACAGTAGCATCAAAAATCCACATCCACACAATACAGAAGTTAAAATCCCTAGGTTAATGGTGACAGAACTCTCCTCATCCAGAAACAGTCAAAGGCATTCACAGAGTTACACAGAGCAGAGAAAAAGGAGGAGGAAGATAGAGGTGCCTAGGGGGAGAAAAGGGAGAGTCAAAAGGGGAGAGAGCAATCAACTCAGGAAACAAATCCCTAAGTGAAAGCAGATCCTAAAGATGTTGTTCCTAAAGTTACAATGTTGATAACCATTTGAAGAAAGCAGAAATAAACAACCAAGAATAAAACATAGACTCATTTAAGTAGTGTAAAAAAAGAGGCCAAAATCATTCTCATATATATATAAAATGTTTAAAAAATAGATTTATGTTTATTTTTTAGAAAGGTAATAATAGTCAATAGAAATAAAAGTTTAGGGAATAATAAAGAACTAAAAGTTTTAAAAGTTAAAGAAATCATATTTATAGAAATAGATCTCAGAATTTCTAAGAAGTTGTTTTGTGCTTTATGGTGTCAGTACATTGTCGGATAGTCTCTTGAAGCTTGTACATGTGAAAGGCTACTGTTGCCCCTCAAGTGAACAGTCTTGGCATTAACTACAGACTGTTATTCCATTGAACCTGTCACCTCTGGGCTGGTTTACACTTCTTTGCTAATATTTTCTTCTTCTATTTGAAAGCCTCTCCCATGTCTGGTTTTCAACATGAACACGGGTGTGGGAGCCTCTTATTCATTTTCACTTGCTCAGTGATTTGGTGGTGAGGGGCAGGACACTGAAAACAGAAATTGAACCTGCCACTGAGATTTTCTGTCACATTTAAGATCAACCTCTAAGTCCAACACTGTATTTCTTTTCTTGTTCTAAACAGTCTCTTCTTTAGATTGAAAAGTATGAAGGAAAGAGACAGACATAGGGGATCGTAGACCTCCTCATGTTCCAAGAGTAATTTTAATCAGAGAAGTTAGAAAAGGCAGAAACAATGGAAAATAATCAAGCAATATAAAATAATAAGGATTTAGCCATTAAGCAAAGTCAAGGATCTTTAGTTCCTCCTCAAGGGCCACAGATAATATTCTGAGCAATATCCTGTGCACAGTTTTAGAGATGCTAAAGCCCCAACCAGGCTGAAATTTAAGTACATAGACCACATAGTAGATGGAACTAGCCGGTCAATGATGTTGTCTCCCAATATCCTCAGTAACAGGCCATAGTAGAATGTCCTAAAACTGATCACACACCCCTTGGCCTACTCTTACTCTGTCGTTAAATCCTTCCCCTGAAAGCATTTGGGGAGTGTGGGTCTTTTAATCACCAGCTGCTAGGACGCCTTACTTGGTCCTACAATAATCATTCCACTTGCTGTCACTGCAATGCACAGTCAGTTGATTGACTTTATTGCACAGAAGCGAGCAGACCCAAGTTTGGTTTGGTAACAGTACTGAATAATAAGAATGTGTGTATAGAAGAGTGATAAATCACTTTTGTTTCAGGAACCAAGTAGATTTATTGATGTGATTTTTCTGTGTAAATATTCTTTAGGAATGAGATTTTGCAGGTTTCATATTTTTGGTTACTATTTATGTAAGCAGCCTGTATTTAAGTTGATACAGAAGTAGACACTGGTTGAACATTACCCTTCAATTGCTAAAACCAGTGACTTTGTGATGTCACAGCTACCCTTCAATTGCTAGGAGACCAGTGACTTTGTGATGTCACAGCTTTTTGACTTTGAGCACCACTGTGATGGTCTAGAAAGTTTATCTCTGTAGGCCAGCCAGGCAGCATTAGGAGATGCGGAGTGTAAAATCAGCCAGATAAGGAAAGTATCTGAGGAAATATTTCTTTGAGATGGCACATTTTTCTCCAGAAATTCAAGATGTGCTTCCTAGAGATGAATCAACTGGTTCAGAAACCACCATTAGATCCCCTTTGTGTGATTACACACATACTGAGGACTCAGTTTTGAGATCTATCATTGAAGAAGCAGCCTTTCAGGCTTTGTTTGAGGAAGTAGTGTTAAAAATGCCACGTTACACATTTTCTGTCTCTGAGACAGATGAATTGAACGATTTTCTTTCACTCAATTTTCCTCAAAAACTTTGGAAGATAGTTGAAAGTGATCAGTTTAAATCTATTTGGTGGGATGAGAGTGGCACTTCTATAGTGATCAATGAAGAAGTCTTCAAGAAAGAAGTCTTAGAAAGAAAGGCCCCTTTCAGAATATTTGAAACTCGTAGTGTGAAAAGTATAGTTCGACAGCTTAACCTTTATGGGTTTAGAAAAAAGCAACAAACTTTTCAAAGATCTGCTTCACTAGCTGACTTTCTGGAAGAAGAAAACAATGTCTCTGTTTTGAGCAAGGTATTCCAAACTTTTCACTTATTATTGGCAATATGTAAGATTAAATCATGTAACCTAGAAAGCATGTTCACATATGTAGCTAAAACTGAATTTAAAATTGAGTTAACAAACTGTTGAAAAGCTTTATTTTTTGAAGTTGAGAACAGCTAGAGGTTAAAATATTTGATATTTAACAAACATTCCTAGCAACTTGAAACCAGATACAAGTCCTGAAGCTAATTAAAGTGGGATTAACTATATATGTTTACAACATATTTTTACTTGGTATTTACTGTATGTGTTTACATCATATTTTTACTTGAGGAATATAATTGCTTCTAACATGTAAGCTTTTTTTTTTATAGTGCTTATGCTTTCATGGTTTTTTAAATTATATTTTAAATTTTAATTGGAGGCTAATTACATTACAATATTGTAGTGGTTTTTCCATACATGACACGAATCAGCCATGAATGTACATGTGTTCACCATCCTGAACCCCTCTCCCACCTCCCTCCCCATCCAATCCCTCTGTGTCTTCCCAGTGCACCAGCAATGAGCACCGTGCTCATGCATTGAACCTAGACTAGTGATCTGTTTCATATATGTTAATATACATGTTTTGATGCTATTCTCTCAATTCATCCCACCCTTGCCTTCTCCCATAGAGTCGAAAAGACTGTTCTTTATGTGTGTGTCTCTTTTGCTGTCTCACATATAAGGTTATCATTACCATCTTTCTAAATTGCACATATATGCTTTGGTATACTGTATTGGTGTTTTTCTTTCTGGATTAATTCACTCTAAGGCTCCAGTTTCATCCACCTCATTAGAAGTGATTCAAATGTATTCTTTATAATGGCTGAGTAATATTCCATTGTGTACATGTACCACCGTTTTCTTATCCATTCGTCTGCTGATGGAAATCTAGGTTGCTTCCATGTCCTGGCTATTTTAAACAGTCCTGTGATGAACATTTGGGTACAAGTGTCTCTTTCGGTTCTGGTTTTCTCAGTGTGTATGCCCAGCAGTGGGATTGCTGGGTCATATGGCAGTTCTATTTCCGGTTTTTAAAGGAATCTCCACACTGTTCTCCAGAGTGGCTGTACTAGTTTGCATTTCCACCAACAGTGTGAGAGGGTACCCTTTTCTCCACAGCCTCTCCAGCATTTATTGTTTGTAGACTTTTGGATAGCAGTCATTCTGATTGATGTAAGATGGTACCTCATTGTGGTTTTGATTTGCATTTCTCTGATAAAGTGTGATGTTGAGCACCTTTTCATGTGTTTGTTAGCCATCTGTATGTCTTCTTTGGAGAAGTGTCTGTTTAGTTCTTTATCCCATATTTAATTGGGTCATTTATGTATCATATCTGGAATTGAGCTGCAAGAGTTGTTTGCATATTTTTGAGATTAATACTTTGTCAGTTGCTTCATTTGCTATTATTTTCTCCCATTCTGAAGGTTGTCTTTTCACCTTGCTTATAGTTTCCTTCGTTGTGCAAAAGCTTTTCAGTTTAATTAGGTCCTATTTGTTTATTTTTGCTTTTATATCCATTACTGTTGGAGGTGGGTCATAGAAGGTCCTGCTGTGATTTATGTCGGAGAGTGATTTGCCTATGTTTTCCTCTAGCAGTTTTATAGTTTCTGGTCTTACATTTAAATCTTTCATACATTTTGAGTTTCTTTTTTGTTTATGATGTTAGAAAGTGTTTTATTTTCATTCTTTTACAAGTGGTTGATCAGTTTTACCAGCACCACTTGTTAAAGAGATTGTCTTTTCTCCATTGTATATCCTGCCTCCTTTGTCAAAGATAAGGTGTCCATAGGTGCGTGGATTTATCTCTGGGTTTTCCATTATGTTCCATTGTTCTATATTTGTGTCTTTGTGCCAGTACCATACTGTCCTGATGACTGCAGCTTTGTAGTGTAACCTGAAGTCAGGAAGGTTGATTCCTCCAATTCCATTTCTTTCTCAAGATTGCTTTGACTATTCGAGGTTTTTATATTTCCATACAAATTGTGAAATTATTTGTTCCAGTTCTGTGACAAATACCATTGGTAGCTTGATAGGGATTGCTTTGAGTCTATAGATATTTTTGGGTAGTAAACTCATTTTCACTATATTGGTTCTTCAAATCCATGAACATAGTATATTTTGCCTTCTATTTGTGTCCTCTATGATTTCTTTCATCAGTGGTTAATAGTTTCTATATATATATATATATATATATATATATATATATATGTCTTTTTTTTCCCTAGGTAGATGTACTCCTAAGTATTTTGTTCCTTTCGTTGTAATGGTGGATGGAATTATTTCCTTAAATTCTCTTTCTGTTTTCTCATTGTTAGTGTTTAGGAATGCAAGGGATTTATGTGTGTTAATTATGTATCCTGCAACTTTACTATATTCATTGATTAGATGTGGTAATTTTCTCGTGGAGTCTTTAGGGTTTTCTATGTAGAGGATCATTTCATCTGCACATAGAGTTTTACTTCTTCTTTTCCAATCTGGAATCCTTTTATTTGTTTTCTGCTCTGATTGCTGTAGCCAAAACTTACAAAACTATGTTGTATAGTAGTGGCCAGAGTGGGCACCCATGTTTTGTTCCTTTAGGAACATTTCCTTTAGGGGAAATGCTTTCAGTTTTTCACCATTGAGGATAATGTTTGCTGTGGGTTTGTCATATACAGCTTTTATTATGTTGAGGTATGTTCCTCCTATTCCTGCTTTCTGGAGGGTTTTTTTTTTTTTTAATCATAAATGGATGTTGAATTTTGTCAAAGGAATTCTCTGCATCTATTGAGAAAATCATATGGTTTTTATTTTTCAATTTGTTAATGTGGTGTATTGCATTGATTAATTTGTGAGTATTAAAGAATAATTTCATCCCTGGTATAAAGCCCAGTTAGCCATGATGTATTATTTTTTAACATGTTGCTGGATTCTGTTTGATAAGATTTTGTTAAACATTTTTACATCTATGTTCCTCAGTCATATTGGTCTGTAGTTTTCTTTTTTGTGGCATCTTTGTCTGGTATTGGTATTAGGGTGATGGTGGCCTAATAGAATGAGTTTGAAAGTTTACATTCCTCTGCAATTTTCTGGAAGAGTTTGAGTAGGATAGGTGTTAGCTCTTCTCTAAAATTTTTCAGCTGTGAAGCCATCTGGTCCTGGGCTTTTTTTTTTACTGAAAGGCTTCTGACTACATTTTAGATCTCCGTGCTTGTGATGTGTCTGTTACATTTACCATTTCTTCCTCATTCAGTTTTGGAAAGTTGTACTTTTCTAAGAATTTGTCCATTTCATCAAGTTGTCCATTTTATTGGCATATGGTTGCTGACAGTAGTTTCTTATGGTCCTTCATTACTGTATAGTCTCTTGTGATTTCTCCATTTTCATTTTTAATTTTTTTAAATTTGATTCTTCCCCTTTTTAACTTGATGAGTCTGGCCAGTGGTTTGTCAATTTTATTTATCTCCTCAAAGAACCAGCTTTCAGCTTTGTTGATTTTTGCTATAGTCTGTTTGTTTCTTTTTTGCATTTATTTCTGCTCTATTTTATTATTTCTTTCCTTCTACTTACCCTGGAGTTCTTCATTTCCTGCTTTTCTAGTTACTTTAGGTGTAGAGTTAGGTTATTTATCTGAATTTTTTCCTCTTTCTTGAGGTAAGCCTGTATTGCTATGAAACTTCCCCAAAGCACTGCTTTTACAGTGTCCCATAGGTTTGTAGATGTTGTGTTTTCATTTTCATTCATTTGTATGCATATTTTGATTTCTTTTTTTATTTCTTCTGTGATTTGTTGGTTAATCAGAAGAGTGTTGTTCAGCCTCCATATGTTGGAATTTTTAATAGTTTTTCTCCTGTAATTGACATTTAATCTTACAGCATTGTGGTCTGGAGATGCTTGGAATGATCTCAATTTTTTGAATTTACCAAGGCTAGATTTGTGGCCCAGGATGTGATCTATTCTGGAGAAGAATCCATGTGCTCTTGAGAAAAAAGGTGAAATTCATTGTTTTGTGGTGAAATGTCTTACAGATATCAATTAAGTCTAACTGGTCCATTGTATCATTTAAAGTTTGTGTTTCCTTGTTAATTTTCTGTTTAGCTGACATATCCATAGGTGTGAGTGGGATGTCAAGGTCTCCCACTACTATTGTATTATTGTTAATTTCCCCTTTCATACTTGTTTGCATTTGCCTTACATATTGTGGTGCCCCTTTGTTGGGTGCATATATATTTATAATTTTTATGTCTTCTTCTTGGATTGATGCTTTGAACATTATGTAGTGTCCTTCTTTGTCTCTTTTCACAGCCTTTATTTTAAAGTCTATTTTATTTGATATGAGTATTGCTACTCCTGCTTTCTTTTTGTCTCTATTTTCATGGAATATCTTTTTCCAACCCTTCACTTTCAGTCTGTATGTGTCCCTTGTTCTGAGGTGGATCTCTTGTAGACAAGATATATAAGGGTCTTGTTTTTGTATCCATTCAGCCAGTCTTTGTCTTTTGGTTGGGGCATTCAATCCATTTACATTTAAGGTAATTATTGATAAGTAAGATCCCATTGCCATTTACTTTGTTATTTTGAGTTTGAGTTTATATATCCTTTCTGTGTTTCCTGTCTAGAGAAGATCCTTTAGCACTTGTTGGAGAGCTGGTTTGATGGTGCTGAATTCTCTCAGCTTTTGCTTGTCTGTAAAGCTTCTGATTTCTCCTTCATATTTGAGTCAGATCCTTCTGGGTATAATAATCTGGGTTGTAGGTTTTTCTCTTTCATTACTTTAAGTGTGTCCTGCCATTCCTTTCTGGCCTGAAGAATTTCTATTGAAAGATCAGCTGTTATCCTTATGGGAATCCACTTGTCCCTTATTTGTTGTTTCTCTCTTGCTGCTTTTATTTCTTCCATTTATTTTTATTAGTTGGAGTCTAATTACTTTACAATACTGTAGTGGTTCTTGCCATATATTGACATGAATCAGCCACGGATTTACATGTGTTCCCCATCCCGATCCCCCCTCCTCCCTCCCTCTCCATCCCATCCCTCTGGGTCTTTCCAGTGCACCAGCTCTGAACAGTTGTCTCATGCATCCAACCTGGACTGGTGACCTGTTTCACCCTTGATAGTATACTTGTTTCAATGTTATTCTCTCAGAACATCCCAGCCTCACCTTCTCCCACAGAGTCCAAAATTTTGTTCTGTACATCTGTGTCTCTTTTTCTGTTTTGCATATAGGGTTATCATTACCATCTTTTTAAATTCCATATATATGCATTAGTATACTGTATTGGTCTTTATCTTCCTGGCTTAATTCACTCTGTATAATGGGCTCCAGTTTCATCCATCTCATTAGAACTGATTCCAATGAATTCTTTTAATGGCTGAGTAATATTCCATTGTGTATATGTACCACAGCTTCCTTATCCATTTGTCTGCTGATGGGCTCTAGGTTGGTTCCATGTCCTTGCTATTATAAACTGTGCTAGGATGAACATAGGGGTACACGTGTCTCTTTCAGATCTGGTTTCCTTGGTGTGTATGCCCAGGAGTGGGATTGCTGGGTCATATGGAAGTTCTATTTCCAGGTTTTTAAGGAATCTCCACACTGTTTTCCATAGTGGCTGTACTAGTTTGCATTCCCACCAACAGTGTAAGAGGGTTCCCTTTTCTCCACACCCTCTCCAGCATTTATTGCTTGTAGACTTTTGGATAGCAACCATTCTGAGTGGTGTGTAATTGTACCTCATTGAGGTTTTTATTTGCATTTCTCTGATAATGAGTGATGTTGAGCAACTTTTCATGTGTTTGTTAGACATCTATATGTCTTCTTTGGAAAAATGTCTGTTCAGATCTTTGGCCCATTTTTTGATTGAGTCATTTCTTTTTCTGGAATTGAGCTTCAGGAGTTGCTTGTATATATTTGAGATTAAACCTTTGTCTGTCTCTTCATTTGCTATTATTTTCTCCCAATCTGAAGGCTGTGTTTTCACCTTGCTTATAGTTTCCTTTGTTGTGCAAAGGCTTTTAAATTTAATTAGGTCCCATTTGTTTATTTTTACTTTTATTTCCAATATTCTGGCAACTGGGTCATAGAGGATCTTTCTGTGATTTATGTCAGAGAGTATTTTGCCTATGTTCTCCTCTAGGAGTTTTATAGTTTCTGGTCTTACATTTAGATCTTTAATCCATTTTGAGTTTATTTTTGTGTATGGTGTTAAAAAGTGTCCTAGTTTCATTGTTTTACAAATGGTTGACCAGTTTTCCCAGCACCACTTGTTAAAGAGGTTGTCTTTTTTCCGTTGTATATTCTTGCCTCCGTTGTCGAATTTAAGGTGTTCACAGGTACGTGGATTTATCTCTGGGATTTCTATTTTGTTCCATTGATCTATATTTCTGTCTTTGTGCCAGTACCATAGTGTCTTGAGAACTGTGGCTTTGTAGTAGAGCCTGAGGTCAGGCAGGTTGATTCCTCCAGTTCCATTCTTCTTTCTCAAGATTGCTTTGGCTATTCGAGGTTTTTTGTATTTCCATACAAATTGTGAAATAATTTGTTCTTGTTCTGTGAAGAATACCGTTGGTAGCTTGATAGGGATTGCATTGAATCTATAGATTGCTTTGGGTAGAATAGCCATTTTGACAATATTGATTCTTCCAATCCATGAACACGGTATGTTTTTCCATCTGTTTGTGTCCTCTTTGATTTCTTTCATCAGTGTTTTATAGTTTTCTATGTATAGGTCTTTTTGTTTCTTTAGGTTGATATACTCCTAAGTATTTTATTGTTTTTGTTGCAATGGTGAATGGTATTGTTTCCTTAATTTCTCTTTTTGTTTTCTCATTGTTAATGCATAGGGATGCAAGGGGTTTCTGTGTGTTAATTTTATTCTTGCAACTTTACCATATTCATTGATTAGCTCCAGTAATTATGGTAGAATCTTTAGGGTTTTCTATGTAGAGGATCATGTCATCTGCAAACAGTGAGAGTTTCATTCTTTTTTTCCTATCTGGATTCCTTTGATTTCTTTTTCTGCTCTGATTGCTGTGGGCAAAACTTCCAAATCTATGTTGAGTAGTAGTGGTAAAAATGGGTACACTTGTCTTGTTCCTGGTTTTAGGGGAATGCCTTCAAATGCTTTCAAGTTTTCACCATTGAGGATAATGTTTACTGTGGGTTTGTCATATATAGCTTTTATTGTGTTTCAGTATGTACCTTCTCAGAGAAGGCAATGGCACCCGACTCCAGTACTCTTGCCTGGAAAATCTCATGGATGGAGGAGCCTGGTAGGCTGCAGCCCATGGGGTTGCGAAGAGTCAGACATGACTGAGCGACTTCACTTTCACTTTTCACCTTTATGCATTGGAGAAGGAAATGGCAACCCACTCCAGTGTTCTTGCCTGGAGAATCCCAGGGATGGGGTCACACAGAGTCAGACACGACTGAAGTGTCTTAGCAGTAGCAGCATGTTCCTTCTATTCCTGCTTTCTGGAGAGTTTTTTTTTATCATAAATGGATGTTGAATTTTGTCAAAGGCTTTTTCTGCATCTATTGAGATAATCATATGGATTTTATCTTTCAATTTGTTAATATGGTGTATGACATTGATTGATTTGTGGATATTAAAATCTCCTTGCATTCCTGGGATAAAGTCTACTTGGTGATGATGTATGATCTTTTTCATATGTTGTTGGATTCTGTTTGCTAGAATTTTGTGAAGGATTTTTGCATCTATGTTCATCAGTGATATTGGCCTATAGTTTTCCTTTTTTTGTGGCATCTTTGTCTGGTTTTAAATTAGGGTGATGGTGGCCTCATAGAATGAGTTTGGAAGTTTACCTTATTCTGCAGTTTTCTGGAAGAGTTTGAGTAAGATAGGTGTTAGCTCTTCTCTCAGTTTTTGATAGAATTCAGCTGTGAAGCCATCTGGTCCTGGGCTTTTGTTTGCTGGAAGATTTCTGATTACAATTTCGATTTCCTTGCTTGTGATGTGTCTGTTAAGATCTTCTGTTTCTTCCTGGCTCAGTTTTGGAAAGTTATGCTTTTCTAGGAATTTGTCCATTTCTTCCAAGTTTTCCATTTTATTGGCATAGCATTGCTGGTAGTAATATCTTATGACCCTTTGTATTTCAGTGTTGTCTGTTGTGATCTCTCCATTTTCATTTCTAATTTTGTTGATTTGGTTCTTCTCCCTTCGATTATTAATGAGTCTTGCTAACAGTTTGTCAATTTTGTATATCTACTCCAAGACCCAGCTCTTAGCTTTGTTGATTTTTGCTATGCTCTCTCTCTCTCTCTCTCTCTCTCTCTCTCTCTCTCTCTCTCTCTCTCTCTTTGCATTTATTTCTACCCTTATTTTTAAGATTTCTTTCCTTCTACTCACCCTGGGGTTCTTCATTTCTTCCTTCTCTAGTTGCTTTAGGTGTAGAGCTAGGTATTCATTTGACTTTTTTCTTGTTTCTTGAGGTAAGCCTGTATTGCTATGAACCTTCCCCCAAGCACTGCTTTTACAGTGTCCCATAGGTTTGGGGTTGTTGTGTTTTCATTTTCATTTGTTTCTATGCATATTTTGATTTCTTTTTTTATTTCCTCTATGATTTGTTGGTTATTCATAAGCGTGTTATTTATCCTCCATATGTTTGAATTTTTAATAGTTTTCTTCCTGTAATTGAGATCGAGTCTCACTGCATTGTGGTCAGAAATGATGGCTGGAATGATTTCAATTTTTTTGAATTTCCCAAGGCTAGATTTGTGGCCCAGGATGTGTTGTATTCTGGAGAAGGTTCCGTGTGCACTTGAGAAAAAGGTGAAATTGATTGTTTTGGGTGCAGTGTCCTATCGATATCAATGAGGTCTAGCTGGTCCATTGTGTCATTTAAAGTTTGTGTTTCCTTGTTAATTTTCTATTTAGTATATCTATGCATAGGTGTGAGTAGGGTAGTAAAGTCTCCCACTATTATTGTGTTATTGTTAATTTCCCCTTTCATACTCATTAGCATTTGCCTTACATATTGTGGTCCTCCTATGTTGGGTGCATATATATATATATATATATAATTGTTATATCTTCTTCTTGGATTCATGCTTTGATCATTATGTAGTGTCTTTCTTTGTCTCTTTTCACAGCCTTTACTTATCTATTTATTTAATTTTTTTCCGATTTATTTTTATTCATTGGAGGCTAATTACTTTACAATATTGCAGTGGTTTTTGCCATACATTGACATGAATCAGCCACAGATTTATATGTCTTCCCCATTCCGATCCCCTCTCCTGCCTCCCTTTACATCCCATCCCTCTGGGTCTTTCCAGTGCACCAGCCCTGAGCACCTGTCTCATGCATCCAACCTGGGCTGGTGATCTGTTTCACCCTTGATAGTATACTTGTTTCAATGTTGTTCTCTCTAAACATCCCACCCTCGCCTTCTCCCACAGAGTCTAAAAGTCTGTTCTATACATCTGTGTCTCTTTTTCTGTTTTGCATAGAGGGTTGTCATTATCATCTTCTAAAATTCCATATATATATATGTGTTAGTATACTGTATTGGTCTTTATCTTTATGGCTTACTTCACTCTGCATAATGGGCTCCAGTTTCATCCATCTCATTAGAACTGATTCAAATGAATTCTTTTTAATGGCTGAGTAATATTCCATAGTGTATATGTACCAAAGCTTCCTTATTCATTCGTCTACTGATGGGCATCTAGGTTGTTTCCATGTCCTTGCTATTATAAACTGTGCTGTGATGAACATAGGGGTACATGTGTCTCTTTCAGATCTGGTTTCCTTGGTGTGTATGCCCAGGAGTGGGATTGCTGGGTCATATGACAGTTCTATTTCCAGTTTTTTAAGAAATCTCCACAGTGTTCTCCATAGTGGCTCACAGTCTTTATTTTAAAGTCTATTTTATCTGATATGAGTATTGTGACTCCTGCTTTCTTTTGGTCTCCATTTGCGTGAAATTATTTTTTCTATCCCTTCACTTTCAGTCTGTATGTGTCCCTTGTTTTGAGGTGAGTCTCTTGTAGAGAGCATATATAGGGGTCTTGTTTTTGTATCCATTCAGCCAGTCTTTGTCTTTTGGTTGGGGCATTCAGCCCATTTACATTAAAGGTAATTATTGATAGGAATGGTCCCATTGTCATTTATTTTGTTGTTTTGGGTTTGCTTTTATACAAGCTTTCTGTGTTTCCTGTCTAGAGTAGATCCTTTAGCATTTGTTGAAGAGCTGGTTTGCTGGTGCTGAATTCTCTCAGCTTTTGCTTGTCTGTAAAGCTTTTGAATTCTCCTTCAAGTCTGAATGAGATCCTTGCTGGGTACAATAATCCGGTTTGTAGTTTATTCTCTTTCCTTACTTTAAGTATGTCCTGCCATTCCCTTCTGGCCTGAAGAGTTTTTTTGATAGGTCAGGTGTTATCCTTAGGGGAATCCCTTTGTGTGTTATTTGTTGTTTCTCCCTTGCTGCTTTTAATATTTGTTCTTTGTGTTTGATCTTTGATAATTTGATTAATAAGTGTCTTGAGGTGTTTCACCTTGGGTTTATCCTGTTTGGGACTCTCTGGGTTTCTAGGACTTGTGTAACTATTTCATTCCCCATTTTATAGAAGCTTTCAGCTGTTATCTCCTCAAGTATTTTCTCATGGCCTTTCTTTTTGTCTTCTTCTTCTGGGACTCCTATGATTCGTATGTTGGGGCATTTCACATTTCCCAGAGTTCCCTGAGGTTGTCCTCATTTCTTTTGATTCTTTTTTCTTTTTTGCTCTCTGCTTCATTTGTTTCCACCATTTCATCTTCTACCTCACTTATCCTATCTTCTGCCTCCGTTATTATACTCTTGGTTCCCTCCAGAGTGTTTTGGATCTCATTTATTGCATTATTCATTATGTACTGACTCTTTTTTATTTCTTCTAGGTCCTTGTTAAACATTTCTTGTATCTTCTCAATCCTAGTCTCCAGCCTATTTATCTGTAACTCCATTTTGTTTTCAAAATTTCGGATCATTGTTATTATCATTATTCTAAATTCTTTTTCAGGTAGATTCCCTATCTCCTCCTCTTTTGTTTGGCTTGGTGGGCATTTTTCATGGTCCTTTACTTGTTGGGTATTTCTCTGCCTTTTCATCAGTTTAGATTGCTGTGTTTGGAGTGGCCTTTCTGTGTTCTGGTGGTCTGTGGTTCCTTTTCATTGTGGAGGTTTCTCCCGGTGGGTGGGGTTGGATGATTGGCTTGTCAATGTTTCTTGGTTAGGGAAACTTGTGTCGGTGTTCTGGTGAGTGGAGCTGGATTTCCTCTCTCTGGAGTGCAATGGAGTGTCCAGTAGTGAGTTTTGAGATGTGTCTGTGTGTTTGGTGTGACTTTGGGTAGCCTGTATGTTGACGCTCAGGGCTATGTTCCTGCGTTGCTGGAGAATTTGCATGGTATGTCTTGCTCTGGAACTTATTGGCTCTTGGGTGGTGGTTGGTTTCAGTGTAGGTATGGAGGCTTTGGGGTGATCTTTTATTACTTAATCTTCCCTGTAGTCAGGAGTTCTTTGGTGTTCTCATGTTTTGGGCTTAAGTCTCCTGCCTCTGGATTTCAATCTTATTCTTCCAGTAGCCTCAAGGCTTCTCTAACTATACAGCATTGATAATAAAACTTCTTGGTTAATGGTGAAAAGATTCTCCACAGCGAGGGACACCCAGAGAGTTTCACAAAGTTACATGAAGAAGAGGAGAGGGAGGAAGGAGATAGAGATGAGCAGGAGGAGAAAATGGGGGACTCAAGAGGAGAGAGAGAGAGATCTATGCAGTACTCTCTTCCCTAAGTGTTCTCCATAGCCCAGAACACCCACAGAGTTTCACAGAATTGGATTGAGAAGAGAAGGGGGAGGGAGGAAATAGAGGTGATCTGGGGGAGAAAATGGAGAGTCAAAAGGGGGAGAAAGTAATCAACACACTCCTGAGTAAAAATGGGTACTGAATATTGGATTCTTAATGTCCAAAATTGATATCAAATACTGAAAAACAAAGATGAAAAATCTAGAGTAGAGGTTAGACTCTTAAAAATACAATATTAACAACAAAAACACAAAAATTTAAGAAATATATATGAATGTCACTTTAAAAATAGGGTCTTCTTTTAATTTGCAAAGTTAGAGTGAAATGAAAATGAAAATTAAGGAGTAATAGAGGACTTTAAAAGAAAATAAAAATATTTAATTTAAAAAATCGTAAAATTATATGAGAATGAAAATGAAAGTTAAGGAGTAATAGAGGACACTGAAAGAAAATAATAGAAGAAAAGAAAAATCAGGAAAAAAAATAATTAAACAATAGTAAAAATATATGAAAATGAAAATTAAGGAGTAATGGAGGAGTAATAAAGGAGTTTAAAAAAAATAAAAGAAAATGACAATTAAGGAGTAATAGAGTAGTAATAGGAATTTTAAAAGAAAATAAAAGAGAAAATTTAAAAAAAGAAAAGATAAAAAAATTTTTAATTAAAAAAAATAGTAAAAATATATGTATGAATTTCTCTGGAGCTGTTCCGTGCAGAGTGGGTTTGGTTCAGTTTCAGACAGCTCCTTGTTCTAGCTTACACTTCTCGATATCTATAGGCCCCTTCCGGTTTAGTTGGTGTTGACCACAGGGATTTTAATCTGTTGCACCGGTCACTTCTGAAGCGGTTCCCTTTGTTTCTTTGGCTTCTGTTTGCAGGTCTCTTCTGTGTCTAACTTCCGCCCTGACACAAGCAGGTGGATGTTGTCTCTTGTTTTGGTTTGCTTGTTCAGTCGTGTTGTGGGGAGGGAGGGGCACTGCAGAGAAATGTCACTGGCCTGTGTGGGGAGCACTCGCAGTGCTTCAGCCACACTGGGTTTGCCCCCTCTCTCGGCGTGTGTGCTTTCCCCGTCTACACTGCTCAGGCTCCAGGCTGCTCTATAGGGAGTGGGCTCTGAGTTGCATGCGGTTCCAGTTTTCGGGGTCTGCACAAAAGCACAGACTCGGTTGGGCCTGCGTTTTGTGCCTTCCCCGGCCCGAGCAGCTCAGGAGGCCAGGAGCTTGACGAGCACACTCTCCCTGGGTGCAGTGCGCCTTATCCCCTCAGTGGTCCCAGCCTCAGTTTCCGCGCGCAGCAGTTTGGTGCGCCTTGTATCTGCTCTGGGGAGCTGGTCTCTAGCCGCAACCCTCCCGGTGGATGTCAACCATCCAGAATCTCAGGAAGTCTTTGGTTAGAAACTGGAAGCCTGTTTGCAGTTTGGTAGGGGATGCCGTCTCTGGGGCCGAGTTTGTCGCTTTACCCTCCCTCCTGCCTCCTGCCTCCGGCAGGGGATTGGCTAGTCCACAGCTGACTAGCTCTTCTCTGGAATTGTTCAGTCTTTCTTTTGTTCTGTGAACGGCTGGCAGTGTGTTCCATTAGCGTGATTTTCACTGGTTAATTTTCTCTCTCTCTCTTGCTATCCCACAGTTTAAGTTGCTGTCTCACGTTAGCTCCCTCCAATTGCCCTCAGGGCATCCAGGCCCAGTCCTTACCCTAAGCAATACCGCCTGCTCTTCTTGTTCAGCCTCCAATTGCTGGTGGCGAATGCGAGCACTGGGAGTTGCCGTTAAGCACGTAATCTGTGGGTTTTATTTATTTATTTGTTTTTCTCCTAGTTATGTAGCCCTCTGAGGTTCCGACACTCTCCACAGACCCACTGGTGAGAGTGTTTCCTAATGTTTGGAAACTCCTCTTTTAAAACTCCCTTCCTGGGACAGATCTCCATCCCTAAGTCTTTTGTGTCTCTTTTTATATTTTATATTTTGTCCTACCTTCTTTCAAAGACAATGGGCTGCCATTCTGGGGGCTTGATGACCTCTGCCAGCATTCAGATGTTTTGTGGAATTTGCTCAGCTTCAAAGGTTCTTTGAAAGAATTCGTGGGGGGAAAAGTAGTCTCCCTGTCTTATTCTTCCGCCATCTTCAGAACGCCTCTCTCTAATATGTAAGATGTTAAAACTACTAATGGAGGTATTTTATTTGATGCTATTTCATTTGTATCATTAAAAGAGTAAATGCTTATAGTTTAGTTTTGCTTGTCAGTTTTACCTTGGTTTATAAAGAAACTAAATAATTTTCTCCTTTGATTTTAGTTACAGATCTATCATAATCCAAATTTCAAAAGAGGCTATCCCCAACTTTTACTAAGAGTGAAAAGAAGAGTTGGGATTAAAAATGTCTCTCCAATATCTTCATTAGTTCCAGATTACAAGAAGAAGCATGTTAAAGCACGGGGCAACATAGACGATTGTAACTCTAATTTTCTTCCTGAAACTAGCGGGGAGAGTGCATTTTCATCCTCGACAAGTTTAAGTGTGCCTTTCATACGGAAGCCTTATACCAGGCAGACAGTTGCTAATAGAAGTGCCCTAGCTCCGTGTGATTTTCCGTCCCCATCATCAATATCAGTTAGACAAACAGAACAGATTGTGATAGATCAACCTGCTGTTTTAAATCAGTTGAGCATTTTAAATTGGCACTCACATAGCAGCTACACTCAAGCAAATGGCCTCATTGAGAACGTTACCACTACAATTACTTCTATTTCTCAGAACCACATCATATCTCCATTACAGAGCAGTTATTTTGGACTGATGGTGGAGCCTTCTAAATTTCCAGTTAGGTTCAGCAATATGTCAGCCTATGACAGTCCTTTTCCTAACCTGCAGCAGAGAGGCAACTCATGGTCCCCAGTGCCAAGGATCCGTGATACATCTGCTTCCTCTCTTTCAAAGTCAACTCATCAAAAATCTTCATTATATGAAAACTGTCCTAATTAAAACTGATCTGTCAAATATGTGCCAGATTATGCAGCATAATGAAGATGAAAATTTATGGTGGGAGACTTCAACAAATTCCTACAAGTCTCATATTTGAACAATAAAGTTACATGTTCATCTTCATAGTTTCATTTTCTATTTTGAAACGAGTAAATGGGGCCGTATTTCATTGTCTGGCTATATTAATGTGTTGTTTTATACACTCTTTAGTTCAAGGAAGCATTCTTTATGCATCCTAGGTAAATGACAGCTAATCAATTGTTTCTAAGCATGAAAATGAGAACAAAGGGAAGAGAGGTAAAGAATGTAAAAGTGATTTCTGAAATCATCCCTGCTGAAGTGAATGGGTGTCTACACTATGATGGTATGGGAGAAGGAAGGGATACAAATAAAATAAAAAAATGCAAATACACAGTACATACCTTAGAGTATTCTTAGTTACATCATACTCTATGAGTTACTGGATAGAGTCTTAAGTGGTTAGACAGATTGTCCACATAGAAATTCATTTCATCTATGAAAATATAGATGTTGTAGCATATCCAAAATCATGATCACCATCATACCATCACTGGGATACCAAAGATAACATGACTTAGTCAATGATTGGCCCATGGTCAGCACAAGATTGGCACTTTAAAAGATAGGTATTTTACCTTATAATACAAGGCATTATATAGGGTCATTTTTGCCCTGCTCTCCTTAAGGCATCCCTTTATTTCCTCCCACCAAGATTCCACCCTATATTTCCTAGTGCATATTTAGTTGTTGCTTATCTCTTCCCACAGAGACAGAATAAATTCCTTGTGGTGATTGTAGCACCTCAGTATGGTTAACAAATTCTTTGAAGACATGATATCTGTTTCCTTTGTTGTTTCATTATCTTTCTGTTACACTGGGATTCTGGAGTTACAATCACACAAACTACTTTCAGTCAGGCTAAGCCCCACCTCACAACTTTGCCTCAACTCTTTCTTAGCGTTGGAAGGAACCTCTGTTTGCCCTCCTATCAAGGTAAGCACAGATAACAGGTCTTCGACGTGTTTTACCCTCTTTTCTTTATGTATCTTTCACATCAGCTAAAATGTAGAGCCTGAAAAGGACACATTTTAAGTACTTACTGAATTATTAATAAAGAAATGTAATAACCAATCAAATGCTATATGCATTACTCAACAACATCCCATAACCTGCACTAGCATCACAATTGACCTTTCCTATTTACTGAACATTGTTTCCAAGTTGATAAATATTTATTATATTTACATGAATGTCACATGTGGTAATTCAAATTTTAAAATGATTGCTACTCTCATGAAGTTTACAGTCTATATGAACCCCTTCTAAGCATGTTGCTTCAGGCCCCAGGTCCCTAAAATTCAGTAGTAGTTAATAGAGATATGAATTTTTTTTTTTTTAAAAAAAAGGGGAATCATTCAATTTAATCATCTAGAAAAGTCATGGAATAAGCAGGAATCAAAATAAATGGTAATCCTTAATATATTTCACAATGAAATACTCTGAGCAGACTGTGCTTGTTGGACTATCCAGATTGTCATGAAGACTACCTAGAAATCTTGGCAATCTCAAATTTGTGGCCATTCCTTTAGACAGCGGTGGCAACATCAAGTCATGTCCCTGTTTTATTATGCTAATCCGCATAGGACAGCACAATGTTAAGTTCACCGTTCTCATTCTTGCAGCCAACAGTGAAATCTGTGGAATATTTGCATAGATAAGGGAGTTGTCCACACAGCACACTGTTTATCTTTTACTGAAAACTTTCATTAAATGTAGGTGAGAATACCATGCTTTAGAGAGGTAAGCATTTTACAGCAACTGTAAGAGCTATTGAAATTGGTGTCCTTAGTTATCACTTCAAGCACAAAGTCGAATGGCCTTGTTTTAGATTTCAGGCATCTTAGTACGTAGTCAAATTTGATTGTATTGAGAAATATCACCTTAAATGTGATTATATCTTCTATTTCATTACCATATACTGATTATTCCTTCTCACTCCCTTTTAACTGTTTTTCATGTTCTGGTTGAGTGGCAGGTCCTTCTCAAAAAGAACAGGATTAATCCACTTAGTCCTCTGTGATAACTTGGAAACGGCATGGATAAGGACATCCAATATATTGTGTTTAAAAACTACTGTTTTGTTCCCTCCTGAAAACATTATTAAATTTTACCTCAATTGCCCTACCAAAGGAAGCCTGGTTGCATGATACATTACCTTGGTGATCAATTTCCATATGGCTTTAGCATATCAGTACCTTTAATTCTCAAAAGCTTATAGAGACTATAGCTCAGTACATTAGGTAAACATTGTACATGAATTCAGTTTAATTTCCTTTATTTTCTAAAATTATTTTATAATTGGTCCCTAAAATAGCAAAAGTGAAATTGAAAATTTAGGTGAGGTAAATGCAGAAGATTGGGGCAAAAAGTAGACAAATTGATAGGAGAAGGTCAGAGGATGGAATCAGATGCTTAAAGTGTAAGAAGTAAATGTGTAACTGCAGGGCCTGAAGAGGTCACTATGTCTTCAGTCTTGTTACCCTACAACATTATTTTCATTTTAGCAAATCACAGAATAGTCTTACAAACAAAATATCCTAAGATCCCCTGGAGTGCAGAACAAAGGTATATCTTTTAAAACATTCTGATTTAAAATGTCACTAGAGTGAAATCATTCAACTACAAAATAACTTCCAACATTAAGCCTACAAGCAAGTTACAGAGAACTTCTGTGCAGTTCATAGGTGTCCTTCAGTGAGTCCTTGGGTTTTCTTTTCCTTTTGTTAATTGTGTTTTGAGCATATAAGATGGTGACTGTGCTTGTGTGTGTCCATCAGAGTAAGAACGTGTTTGTGAGTGTATGTCTGGGTTTTCTTTTTGACTTTTATGTTAGAGATTTTGGCTGAAGAGATGGTTAATTCAAAAATACAAGAGGCACAAATTAAAATGTCCATTCAAAAGTCTACTTTCTCTTTTCAAAGTGCAAGACAAACGGGTGAGTTTCAAAGGTTGAAAACATTTCGATAATAACCAAGCTACTCCATCCAAACATAGTTGAAAATTGTGGTACTCTCCCAATCAGCCCAGCAAAAGTTAAGTGGGACCTTAGAGGTCTATTATGTCTGGCAATAACAAAACACCCACCTTCTAATATGGCAGTACCAGAGAAGGCTTAGTAGATGCCTGGGGTTTCAACCAAGTCCTTCCTGTAAGAGGATACTACCTTCCTTCTTAGCCAGGAATGTACTGTGAAGAATTAATGGGGAGCATGGAGGCTGCACACTCACCAATAATGAAGAACACTCTTAGGAATCAAATGACACTAAGGATGAAATCTGGAATTCTGTTCCCACATGGTGGGAGTTGCCTTCCTCCTTCCCAAGTGTATCAGACAGACAGTTAAAATAGAAGGAATAACATATAAAATGGTCCACACTCTTCTTACCTAATACCTTAAATGTCCAAGCCCCGCCACACTGCTTAGATGCTGACTATACAGGGCTTCTGGTCTTCAAATCTGTGTGGCAACCATCAAATCAAAATGTTATGAATATTTGAGA
This sequence comes from Dama dama, assembly GCF_033118175.1. Classification (NCBI taxonomy): domain Eukaryota; kingdom Metazoa; phylum Chordata; class Mammalia; order Artiodactyla; family Cervidae; genus Dama; species Dama dama. The sequence goes on from NC_083714.1 coordinate 56,937,834, forward strand.
TGTATTGATAGTGCAAATCTATAAAGCCAAAAGTCTTGAGATCTGATTCAAAGAGGAAGACTGTGTACTCACTGTCATCAGTTTTATGGGGCTTTCACATGCATTCACTCACTTCTACAATCCTCAACCTTCATCTGAAGACACAAGCTGTGACTTTAAGAGGAGAGGAATGGTCTGCTCAAAGAGAAGGCGAGTGGCAAAGTCAAATGGATCCAGTCGCCTACCAGCTCCCATGCTCAGTAATGTAACCCCTTGTAGGCATTCCTAAGGGCAACTAGGATGCACAAATCAAAGATGCTGCTCACTGGATTACAGAGTTTGACTGAGAAGCTATAAGTTTGTTGACCTCTCACCCCATTTCTAAGATCACATACCATGCATGTTAATACATCAGAAGATGGGCAGCTCTAGCAGACATTCAGAGACTGTGCCTATTTCTGCCTAAGACCAAGGTTTTTGGTCCAAGGGGCATGTGGGCTACAGTTTACATCTCAGGATTCCACATGACTCCACAGGAGTTCTTCTCTGGAAAGCTCTCAAAAGGCATTGTGGGAAGTACTTTTTGAGGGAGGAAAAGAAGGAATCTGACCTGAGCTGTGCTCTTTCTAATTGTCTCAATCTCACTTGTCATCCCAGGTACAACGACAGAGTTAACATGCTATCTGAACCATCTCTCAAGCACTGCCAAAACCAATTTTTTGATGCTGTTCAGTCACTCAGTCTTGTCTGACTTTTTGTGACTCCATGTACAGCAACAACCCCGGGCTTTGCTGCCCTTCAAATTGCCCACAGTTTCCTCAAACCCATGACCTTTGAGTCAGTGATGCTTTGCAGCCATCTTGTGCTCTGTCGTTCCCTTCTCTTCCTGCCCTCAATCTTTCCCTGCATTAGTTTCTTACCAGTGATTCTACTCTTGGCCTCAGGTGGCCAATATACTGGCTCTTCAGATTCAGCATCAGTCCTTCAATGAATAGTCAGAGTTGATTTCCTTCATGCTTTACTAGTTTGAGCTCCATGCTCACCACAGAACTCTTACACCTCTTCTCCAGCTCCACCGTAGCAAAGCATCAGTGTTTTCACGCTCAGTTCTTGTGGTCCTGCTCTCTCCTCCATATGGTACACCTGACAATTAACTTTAACTGTTTGGATCTTTTTCAGTAATCAATCACTCTGCCTTTTAATATGGTGTCTAGATTGGTCATAGGTTTTTGTCCAAGGGGCAAGTGATTTTTAGTTTCATGGCTGCAGTCACTTCAGCAGTATTATCAGAGGTCAAGAAAGTAAAACCTGTCACTTATTCAATTGTATCCCATCGATATATCTCAAACTGGTTGGACCAAATTCAATGATCTTATTTTTTGTGTTTGTCTGTTTTCATACTGATTTTCAATCAAACTTTTCTGCTCTCCCCTTTCATCTTCATCAGAAGGCTCTTTAGTTCCTAGTGGTTTTCAGCCATTTGTGTGGTGTCATCTTATAATTCAGTTCAGTTCAGTTCAGTCGCTCAGTTGTGTCCAACTCTTTGCAACCCCATGAATCGCAGCACACCAGGCTTCCCTGTCCATCACCAACTCCTGGAGTTTACTCAAACTCAAGTCCATCAAGTCGCTGATGCCATCCAGCCATCTCATTCTCTGTCATCCCCTTCTCCTCCTGCCCCCAATCCCTCCCAGAATCAGTGTCTTTTCCAATGAGTCAACTCTTTGCATGAGGTGGCCAAAGTACTGGAGTTTCAGCTTCAGCATCAGTCCTTCCAATGAACACCCAGGACTCATCTGCTTTAGGATGCAGTGGTTGAGGTTATTCATATTTCTCACACAGTAATTTTATTTCCAGCTTCAGATTCTTTCAGTAAGTTACATTACATGATATATTCTGCACAGAAGTCAAATAAGCTGGATGACAGTATATAGCCTTGATGGATCTCCTTCCCAATTTTGAACCAGTTCATTTTTCCTTGTCCAGTTGGAACTGTTGTGTCTTGACCTGTATCCACATTTCCCAGGAAACAGATATGGTGGTCTCGTATTCATATCTCTTTTAGAATTTCCCAGTTTGTTGTGATCCGCACAGTCTAAAGGCTTCCCTGGTGGTTCAGATGGTAAAGCATCTGCCTGCAATGCAGGAGATCCAGATTCCCAGGGAATGGAACATCCCCTGGAGAAAGAAATGGCAGGCTACGGTCCATGGGGTCACAGAGAGTCAGACATGAACGAATGACCTCACGTTTACACACAGTCTAAGCCATTAGCAGAGACAATAAAGCAGATGTAGATGACTTTATGGAATCTCCTTGCTTTTTCTGTGATCCAAACACCAATTAAGGTTTACCTATTAAAACTAAATGACTAAATACACTTTCCTCTTTTTGTGTTATTTTTCTATCTCTCTTTTTCAAGCTATCATCTACCAATTGTTACATTCCTGGGCACTTGCCATCTTCTTATACAAGAATTAAATTATGTCCATGCCAGTCTCTGACCTTTGACACCCACTTAAACAGTTAAGTTTCCAGAGTAGAAATAAGGAATCTGTGCTCTGGGGAAATGTCAGGACCGTTTGACAAATAGCTGGATTTTTTCAGGAAATGACTGTTGAGCCCAATTCCTGTATCATCTCTTATCTGGAAAAGAAATACGTTTCCTCAAGCTGATGAAAATTCCTCATCAGCAGAAATTTCAGGAAAAATAAATGTGCTTGTCTGCATGTTCAAAGTCAAAGATGTATCAGTTATGTGTGTATATGTGTGACCTCCAATCAAACAGATTAATTCATGTCAACTAAGTTTGTTGTTTTACTGACATGTGGAAAGGAATTAAAGAGCTTGCCTAGAAAGAAAATCAGAAGTTCCAAGTTGGCAGAAAAGTAACAGGATGTTGAGTGCAACTCTCTCCATGGAGGCATCACAATTAATACTTCTATAAAGGCAAAAGTTTCTTAGCAGAAGACCTTGCTCAACAGAGAGGACTACATGGTATCTAGACACAACTGGGAAGAATTGAGGGAAGATGGTAGAAGGAGCATGAGAGGAATAGGATCAAACCTGTGTCTTGCAGTGGGAGACTGAGAAGCATGGAATAGTTTGAGGACTCAGGCAAGTCATCTCCCTATACCTTAAATTGCTTTCTATTAAAAGGAAGCAAGGTGAAGAAGCTGATGAAATGTAGTTTGTCTAAAGTGAGAATCAAACAGAGAATGTGTGGTGTGGTCCTACATGCCCGAAACTGCAATGCAGGTCAACCAGTGTGCATAGGGCCTGGAAGATGAAACATGGCGTTAGAAAGCCAACCTGGGAGGAAACTGCTTCTAACTATGTGGAGATGACATGATGGATCTGGGACAACAAAGTGTGTAGAAGGAATGCCTTTTGAGAAAGCCCAAACTGACTAAGAAGCAGGACCTTAGGGCTCAGTCACACGGAGGAGATGGTGACACCTTTGAATCCCCCCTCTTCCCACATGCTAAGACCTACTATCAGGCAATAGAGAAAGACTAGCCAGACTACCACTCATGCTGCTGCCACCACAGGCTAGAAAATGATCTCATAGGGCCATAAGTTTTCTGCCCATGGCTGATGGGTCCTCTGCAAAACTGACACCACCAGGGCTCCTACAGTCCAAGAAGCTGTACCACTTCCTCCAGTGTTCAACAAGACAGACCCAAGTGTTCCACAAGAGTCTTGGGGTAGGCTCCTCTGGTGACCATATGGAGAGGTTTTCATAAAACTACATCTGAGACCCAGGGTCAGGGAAACTAACAAAAAAAGGATTGAAAACTTTCCCACCAGCTGAGCAAGCTGCAGATTAAACCCACATGATCAATTGTGCAGACTTTTTGTCTATGGGTTACATAAAAGGACAATAGATTTCCAATGAATGAAAATGTCCAGGCTCTGGCAACTCTAAGAACAAACAGGAGTTATCCCAGATTAGAGTCTGACCTGTCCCTACTTCAGATCCAGAGTTCAGTTCTCCCCACATTTGGGAGAGCTTTCTGGAGATTTGGAACTATGCTGTGGCTCTTGTTGAGACCAGAACACTGACAGCAGGGACCCTAGGTAACATTCATCATATTTATGATGTTTTGCTATGCTGTGTGGTCAGTTCACTCTTTTTGTCAGTTGTAGGCTTTCTTATTATTCTTGCTTATTTAGTGTTCTAAGATTGTTTAAATCATATATTTATTTTTTGTATGTATATATTGTGCATTTGTTTCCTGCTATCTGTGCCTTTTGTTGATGTTGTTTCTTGTCATTTTTGTTTTAATAGGTATATGTTTCTATATTAACTGTGATTTTCTGTTGTTCTGTGGGAAAGCTCTTGTCATTTTTGTTGGATTTGTTTTCTTTATTCTTCAGGTGGCACTCTGCTCTGGTGTTGTTTCATGTCTTGCAAGTTATTTGCTTCGTTCTATTGTTGATTCTGTGTTCTTCCCTATTGTGATTATTGCTTGTGTTATTTTACTTGTTGTTTGATTTTGGTTTCTTACCATTATTCTGTTTCTTTTAATCATCTGTCTAATCTCTTCCTATGTGATCATGGTTCTCTGACCATAATTTGGGCCTGATCATCTAGGGTTTCAGCACTGTATCGAGGATCATAGACCACCAGAGAATTCCTGGCTCCCGTGAATATTAATTGGTGAGAGTCCCTATGAAGGCCTCCATCTGAAACTAAGAACCAATTCCCCCCCAAAGCCTATACTATCCAGAACTCATGCCACACACCATGCAAAAAGCAAGACAGAAACACAAGCCAATTCATCCTCAGACGGGCTGCCTGAAGTCAGGTTAAACCTGTACATACCTGCAAAAGACACCACTGACATGGTCCTGCCATGAGAGAGAGAAGCCTCAGCTGTGGCCACAAGAATATAGTTGCCAGGTCCTAAACCTCCAAGGACACACAACCACTGGACCACACTTATCTACTCAGGGCACAGACCAGAAACAAGAACTACAACCCTGTACCCTGGGAAGTAAAGACCGTTAACATAGAAAGATTAAATAAAATGTGAAGACAGTAAAGTATGTTGCTGGCCAAGAAACAAGGTAAAAACCCACAAGACATAATTAAAGAGGAAATAGAAAGTGTCACTGAAAAAGTATTGAGAGTAACAATAGTAAAGATGATCAAACATCTCAGAAAATAAATGGAGATCATGCATGAAACATTTAGAAGGGCATGGAACAATGAAACAACAACAACAAATGATTAACTGCACAATAACTGGCATAGGTATACTGTAGGCTGATCCATGCTTTTGTACAGAAGAAGCCAGAACAACATTGGAAAATAATTATCTTCCAATTTAAAAATGAAGTATTAAAAGAAACACAAGCTTTAAATACCACAGCAGACCTGACATTTTAATTGATACTTAAGTAGATTTCATGCAAAACAGCAAAATGCAGTTTCTTATCATGGGCAAATGAAATATGTCCAGAACAAATCACAAATTGGATCACAAATCAATCCTCAGTAAATTTAAGATAATCAAAATTGTATCAAGCATTTTTCTTACCATAATGTTATGCTTTACATGTCAGTTATGTGAGGAGCAAAACAAAAGCAAACAAAAAAGAAACAATAATAACAAACAAAAAACTAAAACACACCATTACATTGAGGCTCATGTATACACCCCTACATGGCCAAGAAATCAATGAAGAAATCAGAGAGAATATATATATATATATATATATATATATGTGTGTGTGTGTGTGTGTGTTTATGTTCATACAAACAAATGACAATAAAATGTGATTGCATAAAGCTTATGAAACAGGGAAAAACACTAAGAGTAAAGATTATAACAAAGGAATGTCTCAAATAATCAACCTAACCTTACAACTAAAGCTATTAGACAAACACAAAAAACATACAAAATGCAAAATTAGTTTTCGGGGAAAAGATTTTAGAGAATGGGACAGAAGAAGAAAGATGAAAACAATAGCAAAAATCAATATTACTAAAAGGGGGCGCTAGGAGAACATAAAGAAAATACATAAATCATGAGCCAGACTCATCAACCAAAAAGGGAGAACACTCAAATCAATAGATAGATATGAGAAAGGAGACGTTATAAGTGGCACCACAGAAATATCACAGGATCATAAGAGACTTAAACAAGCATCTTTAAGTCAATAAAATGTAGAACCTGGAAGTCACAGACAAATTCCTGGAAACTCAACTAAGAGGAAAGAGAAAATATGGACACACAATAACAAGCACTAATATTGAAACTGTAATGAAAAATTTTCCCATTTACAAAATTCAAGGTCAGGATGGCCTCAAAGGTAAGTTTTATGAACCATTAAGAGAAATGTTAACACACACACTTCTGAAAATCTTCCAAAATACTACAGTAGTAGGAAAACCTGCAAACTTATCATATGAGTACAGCATCACCCTGATATCAAAGTTAAAGATAACACAGAAAAGGAAAATTACAGACCAATATCTGTGTATGCAAGAGTGGTGACCATAGCACAGGAGCAGCACACATGCAGGAACAGCCAAGAGGAGAGACCCCACGTCCAAGGTGAAGAGCGGTGGCCCAGAGGAGCTACCCCACGTCCAACGTCAGGAACGGTGGCTGTGAGGAGATACCCTAGGTCCAAGGACAGGAGCAGTAGCCGGGTGGAGATACCCCATATCCAAGGTAAGGAGAAGCAGCTACACTTTTCTGGAGAGGCTGTGAAGAGATACTGCACGTCCAAGGTAAGAGAAACCCACATAAGATGGTAGGCAGTGAGAGAGGGCATCAGAGGGCAGACAGACTGAAACCACAATCACAGAAAACTAGCCAATCTGATAACACGGACCACAGCCTTGTCTAACTCAATGAAACTAAGCCATAATGTGTGGGCCACCCAAGACAGATCGGTCATGATGCAGATATCTGACAGAATGTGGCCCCCTGGATAAGGGAATGTCAAACCACTTCAGTATTCTTGCCTTGAAAACCCCGTGAACAGTGTGAAAAAGCAAAAAGATAGGACACTGAAAGATGAATTCCCCAGGTTGGTAGGTGTGTGGAGAAATAACTCCAGAAAGAATGAAGGGATGGAGCCAAAGCAAAACTAACAACCAGCAGTGGATGTGACCGGTGATGGAAGCAAGGTCTGATGCTGTAAAGAGCAATATTGCAAGGGAACCTGGAATGTTAGGTCCATGAATCAAGGCAAATTGGAAGTGGTCAAACAGGAGATGGCAAGAGTGAACATAGACATTCTAGGAGTCAGCAAAAGAAGATGGACTGGAATGTGTGAACTTAACTCCAATGAACATTATATTTACTACTGTGGGCAGGAATCCCTTAGAAGAAATGGAGTAGCCATCAGAGTCAGCAAAACAGTCTGAAAGGTAGGTAGTACTTGGATGCAATCTCAAAAACGACAGAATGATCTCTGTTCGTTTCCAAGGCAAACCATTCAATATCACGGTAATTCAAGTCAATGCCCTGACCAGTGTTCTTGAAGAAGCTGAAGTTGAATGGTTCTATGACAACCTACAAGACCTACTGGAACTAATGCCCAAAAAAGATGTCCTTTTCATCTTGGGGACTGGAATGCAAAAGTAGGAATCAAGAAACACCTGGAATAACAGGCAAATTTGGCCTTGGAATACAGAGTGAAGCAGGGCAAAGTCTAATAGAGTTTTGCCAAGAGAATGCACTGGTCAAAGAAAACACCCTCTTCCAACAACACAAGAGAAGACTCTACACATGGACATCACTAGATGGTCAATACGAGAATCAGACTGATTATATTCTTTGCAGCCAAAGATGGAGAAGCTCCATACAGTCAGCAAAAACAAGACCGGGAACTGACTGTGGCTCAGATCACGAAATCCTTACTGCCAAATTCAGACATAATCTGAAGAAAGTAGGGATAACCACTAGACCATTCAGGTATGACCTAAATCAAATACCTTTTGATTATGCAGTGGAAGTGAGAAATAGATTTAAGGAACTAGATCTCATAGACAGAGTGCCTGAAGAAATATGGACGAGGTTCATGACATTGTACAGGACAAAGTGATCAAGACGATATCCAAGAAAAAGAAATGTGAAAAAGCAAAATGGTTGTCTGAGGAGGCCTTACAAATAACAGTTAAAAGAAGAAAAGCAAAAAGCAAAGGAAACAAAAGGAAAGATATACCCATTTGAATGCAGAGTTCCAAAAAATAGCAAGGAGAGATGAGAAAGCCTTCCTCAGCGAGCAATGCAAAGAAATAGAGGAAAACAATAGAATGGGAAAGACTAGAGATCTCTTCAAGAAAATTAGAGATACCAAGGGAACATTTCATGCAAAGATGGGCTCAATAAAGGACAGACGTGGTATGGACCTGATAGAAGCAGAAGATAATAAAAAGTGGTGGCAGAATACACAGAAGAACTGTACAAAAACGATCTTCATGACCCAGATAACCACAATTGTGAGATCACTCTCCTAGTGCCAGACATCCTGGAATGTGAAGTCAAATAGGCCTTAGGAAGCATCACTATGAACAAAGCTAGTGGAGGTGATTGAATTCCAGTTGAGCTATTTCAAATCCTAAAAGATGATGCTGTTTTCGAAAGTGATAGACTCAATATGCCAGCAAATTTGGAAAACTCAGCAGTGGTCACAAGACTGGAAAAGGTCAGTTTTTCTTCCAATCCCAAAGAAAGGCAACACCAAAGAATGCTAAAACTACTGCACAATTGCACTCATGTCACATGGTAGTAAAGTAATGTTCAAATTTCTCCAAGCCAGGCTTTGGCAATATGTGAACCGTGAACTTCCAGATGTTCAAGCTGGTTATAGAAAGGCAGAAGAACCAGATATCAAATTGCCGACATCTGCTTGATCATCGGAAAAGCAAGAGAGGTCCAGAAAACATCTATTTCTGCTTTATTGACTATGCCAAAGCCTTTGACTGTGTGGATCACAATAAACCGTGGAAAATTCTGAAAGAGGTGGGAATACCAGACCACTTGACCTGCCTCTCGAGAAAACAGAATCAGGTCAGGAAGCAACAGTTAGAACTGGACATGGAACAACAGGCCGGTTCCAATTAGGAAAAGGAGTTTGTAAAGACTGTATATTTTCACCCTGCTTATTTAACTTATATGCAGAGTACATCACGAGAAATGCTGAGCTGGAAGAAGCACAAGCTGGAGTCAAGATTGCCGGGAGAAATATCAATAACCTCAGATAGGTGGATGAAATCAACCGTATGGCAGAAAGTGAAGTACTAAAGAGCCTCTTGATGAAAGTGAAAGAGGAGAGTGAAAAAACTTGGCTTAAAGCTTGACATTCATATGGCAGTTCTATTTCCAGTTTTCTAGGAAATCTCCACACTGTTTTCCATAGCGGCTGTACTAGTTTGCATTCCCACCAACAGTGTAAGAGCGTTCCCTTTTCTCCACACCCTCTCCAGCATTTATTGCTTGTAGACTTTTGGATAGCAGCCATCCTGACTGGCTTGTGACCCAGCAATCCCACTTCTGGGCATACACACTGAGGAAACCAGATCTGAAAGAGACACGTGCACCCCAATGTTCATCGCAGCACTGTTTATAATAGCCAGGACATGGAAGCAACCTAGATGCCCATCAGCAGACGAATGGATAAGGAAGCTGTGGTACATATACACCATGGAATATTACTCAGCCGTTAAAAAGAATTCATTTGAATCAGTCCTAATGAGATGGATGAAACTGGAGCCCCTGATACAGAGTGAAGTAAACCAGAAAGATAAAGAATATTACAGCATACTAACACATATATATGGAATTTAGAAAGATGGTAACGATAACACTATATGCAAAACAGTAAAACAGACACGGAAATACAGAACAGAGTTTTGAACTCTGTGGGAGAAGGTGAGGGTGGGATATTTCAAAAGAACAGCATGTATACTATCTATGGTGAAACAGATCACCAGCCCAGGTGGGATGCATGAGACAAGTGCTCGGGCCTGGTGCACTGGGAAGACCCAGAGGAATCGGGTGGAGAGGGAGGTGGGAGGGGGGATTGGGATGGGGAATACGTGTAAATCTATGGCTGATTCATATCAATGTATGACAAAACCCACTGAAATATTGTGAAGTAATTAGCCTCCAACTAATAAAAAGAAAAGGAAAAAAAAAAAAAAAGCTCAACATTCAGAAAACTAACATTATGGCATCCAGCCATCACTTCATGGCCAATAGATGGGGAAATTGTGGAAACAGTGGCTGGCTTCATTTTAGGGGGGGCTCCACAATCACTGCAAATGCTGATTGCAGCTCTGAAATTAAAAGACACTTGCTCCTTTGAAGGAAAGTTATGACCAATCTTGACAGCATATTAAAAAGCAGAGACATTACCTTGCCAATAAATGTCCATCTAATCAAGGCTATGGTTTTTCCAGTAGTCACATATGGATGTGAGAGATGGACTATAAAACTTAGCACTGAATCATTGATGATTTTGAACTGGGGTGTTGGAGAAGACTCTTTAGAGTCCCTTGGACTTCAAGGAGATCCAACTAGTTCATCCTAAAGGTGATCAATTCTGGGCATTCATTGGAAGGACTGATGTTGCAGCTGAAACTCCAATACTTTGGCCACCTGATTTGAAGAGCTGACTCGTTTGAAAAGATCCTGATCCTGGGACAAATTGAGGGAATGAGGAGAAGTGGATAACAGAGGATGAAATGGTTGGATGGCATCACTGACTCAAGGGACATGAGTTTAGGTAGGCTCTCGGAGTTGGTGATGGACAGGGAGGCCTGGCGTGCTTGAGTTCATGGGGTCAAAAAGAATTGGACACGACTGAGGGACTGAACTGAACTGAACTGATACCTGAATTGTCTTGTGGTTTTCCATACATTTCAACTTAAGTCTCTATTTGGGAGTAAGGAGTTCATGATCTGAGCTACAGTACGGCCCCCATCTTGTTTTTGCTGACTGTATAGAGCTTCTCCATCTTTGGCTGCATAAAATGTAATCAGTCTACTTTTGCTATGGACCATCTGGTGATGTCCACCTGTAGAGTCTTCTCTTGTGTTGTTGGAAGAGGGTGTTTGCTATAACCAGTGAATTCTCTTGGCAGAATTCTATTGGCCTTTGCCCTGTTCCATTCTGTACTCCAAGGCCAAATTTCTCTGTTACTCCAGGTGTTTCTTGACTTCCTGCTTTTGTATTCACGTCCCCTGTAATGAAAATGACACCTTTTCTGGGTGTTAATTCTACTAGGTCTTGTACGTCTGCATAGAACCATTCAACTTCAGCTTCTTCAGCATTACTGGTCTGGATATAGACTTGGAATACCATGATACTGAATGGTTTGCCTTGGAAATGAATGGAGGTTATTCTGTCATTTTTGAGACAGTATCCAAGTACTACATTTCAGACTCTTTTGTTGACTATGATGGCTACTCCATTTCTTCTAAGGCATTCCTGCTCACAGTAGTAGATATAATGATCATCTGAGTTAAATTCACCCATTCCAGTCCATCTTAGTTTGCTGATTCCTAGAATGTCAACGGTCACTTTTGCCATCTCCTGTTTGACCACTTCCAATTTGCCTTGATTCATGGACCTAACATTCCAGGTTCCTATGCAATATTGCTCTTTATAGTATTGGAACTTTCTTCCATCATCAGTCACATCCACAGCTGTTGTTTTTGCTGTGTTGTTTTTGCTTTGACTCCTTCTCTTCATTCTTTCTGGAGTTATTTCAACACTGATCACCAGTAGCATTTTGGACAACTACCAACCTGGGGAGTTCATCTTTCAGTGTCATATATTTTATTTTTTTCTTTTCATACTCTTCACGTGGTTCTCAAGGCAGGAATACTGAGGTGGTTTGCCATTCCCTTCTCCAGTGGACCACATTTCATCAGAACTCTCCACCATGACCGAGAGGAGAAGGGGATGATTGAGGATTAGATGGTTAAATGGTATCAGTGACTCACTGGACATGAGTTTGAGTAAACTCCGGGAGTTGCTTATGGACAGGGAGGCCTGACGTGCTGAATTCTATGGGGTCACAAAGAGTCCAGTTCAGGCATATGACTGAGAGACTGAACTGAACTGTGGGCTTTTAACTTTTTCCTTTGCCTGCAAAATATTTCTCTGTTTTCACATTTCTTTATCTTACTATGTTAATTGTCGTTTCTTCACAGGGTGCAGGGCTGTAGTTTTTTTTTTTTTTTTTTTTTCATTTATTTTTTTAGTTGGAGGCTAATTACTTTACAAAATTGTAGTGGTTTTTGTCATACATTGACATGAATCAGCCATGGAGTTACATGTATTCCCCATCATGATCCCCCCTCCCACCTCCCTCTCTACCCGATCCCTCTGGGTCTTCCCAGTGCACCAGGCCCAAGCACTTGTCTCATGCATCCAACCTGGGCTGGTGATCTGTTTCACCATAGATAATATACATGTTTCGATGATGTTCTCTCGAAACATCCCACCCTCACCTTCTCCCAAAGAGTCCAAAAGTCTGTTCTGTACATCTGTGTCTCTTTTTCTCTTTTGCATATAGGGTTATCATTTACCATCTTTCTAAATTCCATATATATGTGTTAGTGTACTGTAATGGTCTTTATCTTTCTGGCTTACTTCACTCTGTATAATGGGCTCCAGTTTCATCCATCTCATTAGAACTGATTCAAATGAATTCTTTTTAATGGCTGAGTAATATTCCATTGTGTATATGTACCACAGCTTTCTTATCCATTCGTCTGCTGATGGACATCTAGGTTGCTTCCATGTCTTAGCTATTATAAACAGTGCTGCCATGAACACTGGGGTGCATGTGTCTCATTCAGATCTGGTTTCCTTCGTATGTATGCCCAGAAGTGGTATTGCTGGGTCATATGGCAGTTCTATTTCCAGTTTTTAAAGAAATCTCCACACTGTTTTCCATAGCGGCTGTACTAGTTTGCATTCCCACCAACAGTATAAGAGGGTTCCCTTTTCTCCACACCCTCTCCAGGATTTATTGCTTGTAGACTGTTGGATAGCAGCCATCCTGACTTGCGTGTAATGGTACTTCATTGTGGTTTTGATTTGCATTTCTCTAATAATGAATGATGTTGAACATCTTTTCATGTGTTTGTTAACCATCTGTATGTCTTCTTTGGAGAAATGTCTGTTTAGCTCTTTGGCCCATTTTTTGATTGGGTCATTTCTTTTTCTAGACTTGAGCTGCAGGAGTTGCTTGTATATTTTTGAGATTAATCCTTTGTCTGTTGTTTCATTTGCTATTATTTTCTCCCAGTCTGAGGGCTGTCTTTTCACCTTACTTATAGTTTCCTTTGTAGTGCAAAAGCTTTTAAGTTTCATTAGGTCCCATTTGTTTAGTTTTGCTTTTATTTCCAATATTCTGGGAGGTGGGTCATAGAGGATCTTGCTGTGATTTATGTCGGAGTGTGTTTTGCCTATGTTCTCTAGGAGTTTTATACTTTCTGGTCTTACATTTAGATCTTTAATCCATTTTGAGTTTATTTTTGTGTATGGTGTTAGAAAGTGTTCTCGTTTCATTCTTTTACAAGTGGATGACCAGTTTTCCCAGCACCAATTGTTAAAGAGGTTGTCTTTTTTCCATTGTATATCCTTGCCTCCTTTGTCAAAGATAAGGTGTCCATAGGTTCGTGGATTTATCTCTGGGCTTTCTATTCTGTTCCAGTGATCTATATTTCTGTCTTTGTGCCTGTACCATACTGTCTTGATGACTGTGGCTTTGTAGTAGAGCCTGAAGTCAGGCAGGTTGATTCCTCCAGTTCCATTCTTCTTTCTCAAGATTACTTTGGCTATTCGAGGTTTTTTTGTATTTCCATACAAATTATGAAATTATTTGTTCTAGTTCTGTGAAAAATACCGTTGGTAGCTTGATAGGGATTGCATTGAATCTATAGACTGCTTTGGGTAGAATAGCCATTTTGACAATATTGATTCTTCCAATCCATGAACACGGTATGTTTCTCCATCTGTTTGTGTCCTCTTTGATTTCTTTCATCAGTGTTTTATAGTTTTCTATGTATAGGTCTTTTGTTTCTCTAGGTAGATATACTCCTAAGTATTTTATTCCTTTTTTTTGCAATGGTGAATGGTATTGTTTCCTTAATTTCTCTTTCTGTTTTTTCATTGTTAGTATATAGGAATGCAAGTTATTTCTGTGTGTTAATTTTATATCCTGCAAATTTACTATATTCATTGATTAGCTCTAGTAATTTTCTGGTAGAGTCTTTAGGGTTTTCTATGTAGAGGATGATGTCATCTGCAAACAGCGAGAGTTTTATTTCTTCTTTTCCTATCCGGATTCCTTTTACTTCTTTTTCTGCTCTGATTGCTGTGGCCAAAACTTCCTAAACTATGTTGCATAGTAGTGGTGAGAGTGGGCACCCTTGTCTTGTTCCTGATTTCAGGGGAAATGCTTTCAATTTTTCACCATTGAGGGTAATGCTTGCTGTGGTTTGTCATATATAGCTTTTATTATGTTGAGGCATGTTCCTTGTATTACTGCTTTCTGGAGAGTTATAATCATAAATGAGTGTTGAATTTTGTCAAAGGCTTTCTCTGCATCTATTGAGATAATCATATGGTTTTCATCTTTCAATTTGTTAATGTGGTGTATTACATTGATTGATTTGTCGATGTGAAAGAATCCTTGCATTCCTAGGATAAAGCCCACTTGGACATGGTGCATGATTTTTTTAATATGTTGTTGGATTATGTTTGCTAGTATTTTGTTAAGGATTTTTGCATCTATGTTCATCAGTGATATTGGCCTGTAGTTTTCTTTTTTTGTGGCATCTTTGTCTGGTTTTGGAATTAGGGTGATGATGGCCTCATAGAATGAGTTTGGAAGTTTACCTTCTTCTGCAATTTTCTGGAAGAGTTTGAGTAAGATAGGTGTTAGCTCTTCTCTAAATTTTTGGTAGAATTCAGCTGTGAAGCCATCTGGTCCTGGACTTTTGTTTGCTGGAAGATTTCTGATTACAGTTTCAATTTCCTTGCTTGTGATGGGTCTGTTAAGATCTTCTATTTCTTCCTGGTTCAGTTTTGGAAAGTTATACTTTTCTAAGAATTTGTCCATTTCATCCAAGTTGCCCATTTTATTGGCATAGAGCTGCTGGTGGTAGTCTCTTGTGATCCTTTGTATTTCAGTGTTGTCTGTTGTGGTCTCTCCATTTTCATTTCTAATTTTGTTAATTTGGTTCTTCTCCGTTTGCTTCTTAATGAGTCTTGCTAATGCTTTGTCAATTTTGTTTATTTTGTAAAAAAAAAAAAAACAGATTTTTAGCTTTGTTGATTTTTGCTATGGTCTCTTTAGTTTCTTTTGCATAGGGCTGTAGTTCTTACTTCCTATCTGTACCCCAAGTGGATAAGTCTTGTTAAGTGGCTTGTGTGGCCTTCGAGGGAGAGGGAATGGAAGCTATGTTATTGTGGCCATAGCTGAGGCTTCTCTCTATAATGGCAGAACCATGTCATTTGGTTTCTTTTGCACGTGTGTATGGGTTTAGTCTGACTTTGGGCAGCCTGTCTGCTAATGATTCAGTTTGTGTTTCTGTTTTGCTTGTTGTGTGGCTTGGGGCATCCACTCTGGGTAGTGCAGGCAATTGGGAAAAATTGGGTCTTAGATTCAGGTTCAGACCTTCATGGGGACTCACATTAAATAATATTCACTGGAGCCAGGTATTCTCTGGTGGTCCATGATCGTGGACTCAGTGCTGACACCCTAGAAGATCAGGCCCAACTTCTGGTCAAAGAAACAAGATCCCAGAGTAAGAGATTGAGGAGGGGGGAGAAACACAATTGGTAAGAAAACAAAATCAAGAAAAATAACACAACGATTAGTTAGAATAGTGCAAAAGACAGAAACAAGAGAACTAATCAAATAAATCAAATTCAAAATAACATCAACAGAACAGAGCACCTCCTGAAAGATAAAGAAGACCAATCTGACAAAAATGATAAGAGCCTCCTCACAGAACAACATCAAATCACAGTTAATAGAGAAATATATATCTATTAAAGAAAGAGAAAAGCATCAACAAAAAGGCACAGAAAGTAGGAAAACAAGGTAAATTCAAAATGTATATATACAAAAGTAAAAATATGATTTAAACAGTCTTAAAAGACCAAATAAATAAGAATAATAACAAGAAAGACTACAACTGAGAAAAGAGCGAACTGATAACAGAACAAATCAAAACATTTTAATTATAATAAATGCTACCTAAGGCCTCAGCTGTCAGTGTACTACTGGTCCTCAAGATAAACCACAACAAAGCTTGTGTCTCCAGGAAGCTCTCCTATGTTGAGGAGATCTAGACACTCGATATGCTATAGGGATGGCTCAGACTCTAATCTGGTTTAACTACTATGTGTTTTTAGAGCAGCCAGAGCCTGGGCATTTTCTCTTGTGGGAACTCCAACTGTCCTTATAGGTATTCCACAGATAAAGAGTCTGTGTAGTTGATCATGTGGATATAATCTGTAGCTTGTTCAGCTGGTGGGAAAAATTTCAATCCTCTTTCTTAGTGACGCTGCCCCTGGGTCTCAGATGTAATTTTATCACTACCTCTATATGTGGTCACTAAAGGAGTCTTCCCAAGACTCTTATGGAACACTTGTATCTGCCTTGGTGAGCACAGGCGGAGGTGGTACATCTACTTGGACAGCAGGATTCCTGGTGCTACCAGTTGTACAGAGGAACCAGCAACCATGGGCATAATGGGATCCTTTTCTAGCCTCTGGAGGCATGAGTGTGAGTGGTAGTTCTGGCTAGTCTTTCTCTATCCCTGCTAGTAAGTCTGAGAATGTGGGAACAAGGGGGATACAATGGTGTCTCCACATGCTGTGTCTGACTCAGCACTAAGGTCCTGCTCACAAAACTTAACTGCTCATTTCTGCTCACAAAACTTAACTGTTTTCTCTGGGAAGTCAAATGTCAAAGACTGGCATGGGCATAATTTAACTGTTGTAGAAATAAATGGCAATTGCTCAGGAAACCACCATTTAGTAGTTGATTACTTGAAAAAGATAGAGAAACAAACAACCAACCAAAACAAAACAAAACAAAAAAAGGCTTGTGTACTTGATAAAACTTAGTTGGTATTTCAACTGTAGAAAAAGCATGGGAAATCAATAGAATCATGTACATCTGCTTCTTTGTCACTGCTAATGGTTTGGAAAGTGTGGTTCACTACAAAATTTGGAAAATTCTAAAAGACACAGGAATACCAGTCCACCATACCTGT
Source organism: Dama dama (assembly GCF_033118175.1). Classification (NCBI taxonomy): domain Eukaryota; kingdom Metazoa; phylum Chordata; class Mammalia; order Artiodactyla; family Cervidae; genus Dama; species Dama dama. The sequence continues at coordinate 56,955,083 of NC_083714.1, forward strand.
CTCCTGTGAAACGAGTATTCAGGTCAAGACATAACAATTACATTCGAACAAGGAAAAATGAACTGGTTCAAAATTAGAAAAGACATGCATCAATGCTATATATTGTCACCCAGCTTATTTAACTTCTGTGCAGAATACATCATGGAAATTAACATGCTGAATGAGTCTCAAGCTGGAAACAAATTTCTGTAAGAAATTTGAAGTAACCTTAGTTCTACAGATGACACAACCCAAATGGCAGAAAGGCAATAGGAACTAAAGAGTTTTGTGATGAAGGTGAAAGAAGAGTGAAAAAGCTATATTAAAACTCAATATTCAAGAAATAAAGTCATGCTGTTTGGTCCCACACTTCAAGTCATATCGATGGAGATACAACAGAATCCGGGACAGCTTTAATTTTCTTGACTTCCAACATCACTGTGGGCAATGATTGAAGCCATGAACGTGAAAGACACTTGGCCCTTGGATGAAAAACTATGACCAATGTGGACACAAGTTAAAAAGCAGAGTCATTACTGATAAAGATCCAAATAGTCAAAGCTATGGTTTTTCGAGGAGTCATTTATGGAGCTGAGAGATGGAAAACACAAGAACTGAGTGCCAAATCACTGAGGCTTTGCAACTGTGATGCTGGAGAAGACTCTTGAGAGTCCTGTGGGCAGGAGAGGTATCAAACAACTCAACAATGAAAGAAATCAACTGGGACTCTTCGTGGAGGGACTGATGCTGAACGTGAAGAGTCAATAGTTTGGCCATCTGAGGCCAAGAGCCAAATCACTGGGAAAGACCCTGAAGCTGGGAAAATTTAGTGCAGGAGGAGAAGGGAACCAAAGAGGACAGTTCAGCTCAGTTCTGTTCAGTTGCTCAGTCATGTCCGACTCTTTATGACCCCATGGACTGCAACACACCAGGTCTCTCTGCCCTTCACCAACTTGCAGGATTTATTCAAACTCATGCCCACTGAGTCAGTGATGACATTAAACCATCTCATCCTCTGTCATCTCCCTCTCCTCCCACTTTGAATCATTCCCAGCATCAGGGACTTTTCATATGAGTCAGTTCTTTGCATCAGGTGGCCAAAGTATTGGAGTTTCAGCTCCTACATCAGTGCTTCCAATGAATATTCAGGACTGATTTCCTTTAGGATGGACTGGTTGGATCTCCTTGCAGTCCAAGGGACTCTCAGGAGTCTTCTCCAGCACCACAGTTCAAAAGCACCGATTCTTCAGCGCTCAGCTTTCTTTATAGTCCAACTCTCATGTCCATACATGACTACTGGAAAAACCATAGCCTTGACTAGATGAACATTTGTTGACAGGCTTCTTGAGGAAGAAGTTTGCTGTGAGAAAAACCAGAGCATTTCAAACAAAGGAAAGAGTCTAACCAAGAATCAGAAGCATGAAAGAGACTCACAGTTTCATGCAAATACAATTTTGGGAGACAGCATATAAGGTGGGGGTGCCACCAGGCAGGACAGAGAAGGGCCAGGTTTATGGAACCTCACATGCTCTGCTCAGGCATTTAGATTTCAGCCTGTAGGTTAATGTTTGCACTGACCTTCATTGCTCATATAACTCACTTAATGGGTTTCCCTGGTGGCTCAGTAGTGAAAAATCGCCTGCATGCAGGAGTCACAGGAGACCCGGGTTGATCCCTGGGCCAAAAAGTTCCCCTGGAGGAGGAAATGGAAACCCACTCCAGTATTCTTGCCTGTAGAATCCCATGGGAAGAGGAGCCTGGTGGGCTACAATCTATGGGGTCACAAAGAGTTGGACACAACTGAAGCGAGTTAGCATGCATGCACACATAACTCACTTAACAGAACATGTAATGGTGTCATAGACATTTAAAGATAGATACCAAGCAGGTTTCTGGTGTGTAACCACATGTATCTAGTGAGAAAGCTTCATGTGAACGGAGCCAGGTCTGAGGTGGCCAAGCCACTGTGAAACCTTGATCCAGCTGCAGTGATGTGACTGTGGGTGATGTTTACACCATCTCCAGCTGTGCAAATGAAAATAGAGAAATGGTGTTGAGACTGAGATAAAACTCCTTTAACTCTACTCTCTCATTCCTTTAGAGTCTAGATGTTTATAGACTGACTTTATATTGGGAAGTTATAAACTACACTTTAAATTCAGAAAGTGAGCTTATACTAACAAATAATTCCAGAAAAATAAATGACCCAATCAAAATATGGGTCAAAGAACTAAACAGACATTTCTCCAAAGAAGACATACAGATGGCTAACAAACACATGAAAAGATCCTCATCATCACTCATTATCAGAGAAATGCAAATCAAAACCACAATGAGGTACCATTACACACCAGTCAGGATGGCTGCTATCCAAAAGCCTACAAGCAATGAATGCTGGAGAGGGTGTGGAGAAAGGGGAACCCTCTTACACTGTTGGTGGGAATGCAAACTAGTACAGCCGCTATGGAGAACATTGTGGAGATTTCTTAAAAAAAAAAAAAAAAAAAAAAAAAAACTGGAAATAGAACTGCCATATGACTCAGCAATACCACTTCCAGGCATACACACCGAGGAAACCAGATCTGAAAGAGACACGTGCACCCCAGTGTTCATCACAGCACTGTTTATAATAGCCAGGACATGGAAGCAACCTAGATACCCATCAGCAGACGAATGGATAAGGAAGCTGTGGTACATATACACCATGGAATATTACACAGCCGTTAAAAAGAATTCATTTGAATCAGTTCTAAGGAGATGGATGAAACTGGAGCCCATTATACAGAGTGAATTAAGCCAGAAAGATAAAGACCAATGCAGTATACTAATGCATATATATGGAATTTAGAAAGATGGTAACGATAACCCTATATGCAAGACAGAAAAAGAGACACAGAAGTACAGAACAGACTTTTGGACTCTGTGGGAGAAGGCTGGGGTGCGACGTTTCGAGAAAACAGCTTCGCAACATGCATATTATCTAGGGTGAAACAGATCACCAGCCCAGGCTGGATGCATGAGACAAGTGCTCGGGACTGGTGCACTGGGAAGACCCAGAGGGATGGGGTGGAGAGGGAGGTGGGAGGGGGGATCGGGACAGGGAACACATGTAACTCCATGGCTGATTCATGTCAATGTATGACAAAGACCAATACAATATTGTGAAGTAATTAGCCTCCAAGTAATAAAAATAAATTAAAAAAAGAAAACAAAAAACAAAAAAACAAAATACAGCTATTGGCTATTTGACTCATGGGAGTTCAGTGTTGCCTTCTATTTTAAACAGGGTTCCACTGCTGAGAAATTGAAAGCCCACTCTTACTGTAACAGGGAGCCAGTTACAAGGTGACCTCAGCAGGTGCATGACTCAGGGAAAGAACAGCCAGGGGTGAGTGTGTGACGGTGAACTTGGACATGCCCCCTTTCCCTTGGGCTGTTCTCGTGGTCACAGCTTAAGAACAGCACCACATGCGTGAGGACAGCTCCAGCACCATGCCTCACAGCTCGGGCATCCAGCCTTTTGAGCCTCTGTCTCCACATCTGTGAAATGGCTTGTTTTCTGGGTTGTATTTATATTTAAGCAGCATCTCCTGCAGCCCGTGAAGTGCAGTTTCACCACCATTAGTTCTTGGACAAGTGACCACAGTCATGCCAACCTCCAAAGCCCTCAGAGAGCACCTTCATGCTTGTCTAGTCCATTAGAGAAGCCAACATCCAGCTTCATAGTCCCAGCAGAAGCTTTGAGATGCTCCAAAAAGTTAAAAGTAATCTTTTGTTTCACCTCAAGCCAGTCATTTCTTAGACAAAAAATAGAGAGACAGAGAGAGAAATTCTTGATCTAGATGGGTTCTATTTCTCATCAACTCCAATCTTCTCTGTGCCAGTTTGGAAAGCCAGTCATGTGATTTTTTATTGAAATATAGTTGATTTACAATGTTGTGTTACTTTCTGCTATTGAGTGAACAGTGATTCAGTTACATTCATATATATTAGTTTTCATATTCTTTATGGTTTATTGCAGGATATTGCATATAGTTCCCTGTGCTATAACAGTGGGACCTTGTTGCTTATCCATTCTGTATATAATAGCTTGCATCTGCTCATCTCGACCTCCCAACCCTTTCCTTCCCCACCCTCTCTCCCTTGGCAACTGCAAGTCTGTTCTCTGAGTCTGTCTCTGTTTTGTACATAGGTTCATTTGGGTTGTATTTTAGGTTCCACATATGTGATATCATATGATGTTTACTTCTTTCTTTCTGACTTACTTCACTTAGTAGGACAATCCCTGGGACCATCCATGCTGCTGCAAATGGCATTATTTCATTACCTTTATGGGTCAGTAATATATATATGTATATATAAAACATCTTAAGCATTCATCTGTGGATGGACACTTAGGTTGTTTCCATATCTAGATCGTTGTAAATAGTGCTGCTGTGTACACAGGGGTGTATCTTTTCAAAGTAAAGTGTTTTCTGGGTACACACCAGGAGTGGGGTTGCTGGATCCACATGGTAACTCTGTTTTCAGTTTGCTGAGGAACCTCCAGACTGTTCTCCACTGGGGCTGCACCAACTTCCATTCCCACCCACAGGGCAAGAGGGCCCCCTCTCTCCGCCCCCTCACCAGCACTCATTCACGTGGTTGTGCACTCACACATAGTCACGTTTTGTTCTCCTAGGTGCCCAGGCGAGGCCTCTGCCCTTATGTGTCTGCACGATGCATGTTTCAGACGCATGTGCAAACCACACGGCACTGGTTCCTGGCTTGGGCAGGAGGCCCCGCGTTTGTGAGCATCCTCACTGGCTCTGGGACACTCGCTCTGGGTGCCGTAAGAGGGTGGATGGTGGGAGGACTTTCCCTCCTTGCCTCCCGCCCTGGACCCGCTGGGGACTCCCGGCTGTCGGTGCTCCTGCACTGCCCTCGCTGCTCAGAAGCTGCTGATCCCCTCACTCTCACCGTACAGCAGGGACCATGGAACTCTCCATCTAGAAAGAAAAGGACACAGCGAGAATGAGAGAAAGACATGCCATGCACTGAGGAGAACATTCCTGAAGATTCCAGACCACGCGCTGTCACATCACAGCCCAGAGTGTGTCCTTAGACTCAGAGTGGTTTCTGTCGACAACTTTGAAGCATTCTTCAATCACTGGTTGACATACAGGCCTAGATGGTCTGGAATAAAACCTCTGAAATCCAGATGCCCCTGATTTAGTCACTGAGAACACAGGCAGAGTCGAGTAGATGTTGTAAAAGGAAAAAAAAAAAAAAAGAAAAACTCTCTTGAAGGAACAAAGCAAGAAGAAAAGCCTGTAGGTTCTGTTTAAGAAAACTCCTTCTGAATGTTATCTTTGCATTTCGGTGTTAATCTGCTGAGTGTCTTTCCTCATTTCAGCAGGTTGTGGTCGCTTAGAAAGTTGCAAAACATGTCTCTTTCTAAACAGTCTCTTGAAATAAGGCTTCTCACAGGTTCAGTGGAGACTATCCCACTTGGTGCAAGTGGGCGCTTTTTATCAGTTTTCCTTTTCACGGCAAGAAAGCTCGTAGAGACAGGGAGCCTGCTGTCACTGCAGCTCACTTCCCTGCAGGTTCGAACCCACAGCTAGGTTCCATCACCCTCTGCAGCTGCCTTCAGGGAGCTGACCCCTGCCTTCCAGCTCCATACCATTAGCTATGCAAAATAAGTTGCTGGCAGATTTTGGCATTTCTGTACAAAAAAATATGAACACATTTTGTCTGTCCTTTATCACAAATTAAACTCTTGTGGGATAATTGAGGGCTTGCAAGATAGAATGCAATCCATCTGACTAGAAAACCGAGACCTGGCTGGGCTACCTCCCAGGAGAGTCACAGCACTCTCACACCACAAACCGAGCCCCTGCAGATGTGTTTCGACCTTGCCCTCACGGGTCCACACAGCTCAGTTAAGAGCAGCTACGAGGGACACTCAGAGCATGAGAGTGTTCCTGCCTACATAGCTTGTGTCTGCAGGAAGACACTTTGAAAGGAAAGGTCCCTCCTGGAGTCAGAGCTATACCACCCTGTGTGCAGGGCCGGGAGAAGCCTGAGGGATTCTCTAACTCTGTGCCCGGGATGTCGGTGGAACTGTCACTTGAATGAGATGCTGCCCCTGACCTCGGGGAAGCTACAGACTCTGGAGGCTCCCCCTGGCCAAAATGCATGGATTCAAAACCTGCACACTACTCTAAAAGTCAGTTGGTCACCCTCTCCCTTCCCACCAGCAAAGCCCCCAGCCCTTCGACAGACTAAGGCACCCAGACAACCAATCCCTTCACCCACAAGCATGTGGCCCATAGGGCAGAGCCAGGACCAGAGTCTGTCTTTCATTCACGCCCGCGAAGTCCAGGTGCCCGTGACAGTGCATTTGTCACCTCTTGTGCGCTGGGGAAACTGATCTCATTGCTCATGATTTCCCACGAAAATCTCCTTTGCAGACCTGAGTTCAATGAGCCCCAGCAAAGCCCCAGACACAAGAGGACACTGCAGCCCTGCACTTTAGCTCCTCTTCCTAGAAGCCCTGCAGGGTCAGATTTCTGGTGATTCACTGCGTGCATTCTGGTGTGTCCTCTGAAACCAGTGTCCAAACTGCCTCATCTGAATATGTCAGACCATCCAGTGGACCCTGGGGACTGACCCATCCACTGCGGGCAAGAAGTCTTTCTGTGATGCCTGCTAAGTGCCAGACATGGGCTGAATACTGGGCATGCAGATGTGAGCAAGGCAAAGGCTGCCCTCAAGTTGCCCAGCGTCTTCCAAATTACCAGTTGGCCAAGGGGGTAAAGGAGCATGGAGGAGAACCCCTTGTCAAGCACCTCTGCTGGAGGTGGGCTGCCTGCACTCTTGGTTCTGATGACTGGCAACATCAGTGTACATGGTAGTCAATTAATGACAGCTGTTAAGTTTCCAAGCTAAGCAACAATTAGGCTCAAATGACCAAAGGTTATCACTGAGCATACCTGTGGGAAAAGGACATTTCTTTACTTTATGGGTGCAATAACAGTCCAGGTGGCCTTCAGGATGGGCTGAAGTGGGTGTGGATGATCTGGGCTGTGGTCTGGACCTTCAGAAGCCAAGTTCACCTGTCTGTAGGTGGGAGAGCTCCAACACGACTTGAGTCTATGCTCTTAACGACCTCCTGTCTATGCTGTGAACATGGGATCATGATGTCCAGGGCTAAGAGGTAAAATCTGATCTGTTAACTGGAGAAAAGATCATCATTTGTGGAGCCTCAAACCTGGATGAAGTCAAGTGTCAGTTGTTCAGTTGTGCCTGACTCTGTGCAAGGTTATGAACTGTAGCCCACCAGGCTCCTCTGTCCATGGAATTCTCCAGGCAAGAATACTGGAGTGAGATGCCATGCCCTCCTCCAGGGGATCTTCCAAACCCAGGGATCGAACCCATGTTTCTTAAGTCTCCTGCATTGCAGGCAGATTCTTTACCACTAGCACCACTTGGGAAGCCTCTATGTATGAGACACATGGCATATTCTAGGCGTTTTGTTCGTATCACCATTTGGTTCCAGAACAACTCTTTAAGGGGAAGATGCCAATTACCAGCTAATAAAGGTAACCTGCAGAACTCCACTCAGCTAGCCAGTGTTGCTGCTAAGATGTCACTGCCCTTTATAACTAAGAAATATATGTATATGAGCAGCCACATGGATGGACTGTGTCTGCTGTCAGTCCTGGCAATACCATAGGCAATTCTGTACCTCAGTTACTCATCTGTGAAATGGGTATATAATACCTTCTTCACAAGGTTATTTTAAAGACAAAAGGAGTCACCACATGTAAAACACATAGAACAATGCCTGACATGGTGATCATGGTGTAATTATGTCATTGTTGCTATTATTATTATTATTATCGCACTGGTACTACCGAAGAGGGAATAGTCAGAGAAAGCATCATAGAGAAGATGCTGGAATTGAGCCTTGCAGGCAATACAGAGGTTTAAAGGAGACTAGGTAGGCAGGGCATCGATGGGGATGAGGGGTGAGCAGGCACAAAGATGTGAAACAACACAGCTCTCTTCTAAAGAACAAGGCATTTGGGAGTTGTGTGTTGCGTGGTAGGAGATTGTCTGAGCAGGTCTTTGATTTCGTGCCAAGGGTTTCAACTTTGTCATGCGGGGAATGGAGAGCGACTTGAGGGTATTAACCACAAGAGGCCATGGTCAAAACTGTGTGGGAATCCTTGGGTGGAGGTGAGGAGGGCAGTGCTGAAAGTGTTACCATGGCGGTGGTGGTGGGAGGTGATTCAGCAGGTGCGGTTGAGAAGACCTGCTGAGGAATCAGATATGGTAGTTTGAGAGAGATGAGTGTGGAATTACTTCCCTTTAAAAGAAGTGATCTGCTTGTGCTTCATCCTTGAGTCCAAAAGGAAAAGCAGGGAGCTCTGTATCCCCCAAGTGTCAGGATCCATAGGGGATGAGCTCCTGGTTACCCTGGAAGCCCACAATCAGCTGGCACCCCTACCTCAAAGATCCTGCACCAAGAACTGAAGCCTCGGTCCTTGGGATGCACACCCAACACTTGGCGAGTCACTCCTTCTTACATTCAGTGGACTGACCATGAGGGGCGAGGGGAAGTGACACAGACTGCTGGTCAGCAGGGGGTAGAAGCAGGCAGACCAAAGGGCACATTAGGTTCCCACCAGCCAGAGTCTTCCAGTCTGAGTCAAGATTTGATCAAGTTGAAAAAGACAGAAGACTTAAAGTATAGCGTGTCCTCATTGGGATTATAATAAAAGTCTCATTTCTTTGCATTCTGTAATGTGTACATCCAAATAAATATCCTTCTCAGGAAGCTGCACAGCTTGTTCTGATGAGAGGACATTGCTCAGAAGAATTTAGGATATTCCTTGCAGTATGACTTTCTTGGACCAGGCTCCCAAGGAATCTGTAGTTCTTCCCTGAATAATAGACTTGATTGTTGACAGCTATTGTAGTCACCAAACTTACCATAACTTTGTTACAAAATGCAGCTCTAAGTGATCTTTTGCACTTTTTAAAAATCAGAGCTAACATCTAAAAAAGGTAATTGGCAACTTTGAGGTTATTCAAGAGAACAGGCCGCAGCCTCTGAACCTCACAATTTCCCAAGGCATACATCCTGTCCATGAATACTTTGTCGTTCATTTATTCAGCAAATATCCACTGACCACTTACTGTGAATAAGACACTGTACATTTTCCTTTATGGAATACACAGTTGTATAAAATTGGTTCCTAAGCTCCACATATAGTTGGAAAGATAAGACATGATTGTATCATTAGAACTCCAATCACAACTTAATCACATTGGTTAAAATCCATCACAGAACTATCAGATCACAATACCAGCAGATAATAAGAAGTATTATCACAAGTGCGAGAGACAGAAGAATGCATGAACTGTGGGAGTTGTCCTCATAGGAGCCATGACCCCACCCTGATCCAGATCCAGCTTGAACACCCACAGTGATGAATGCAACAGCCAGTGTGTTTCACTATTTCCTTGTAGTTTGCCTAACCTCACAAAACTGATAAAACTAAGCTCCTTCCTTCACATTCATACTTTGTATTCTGTGATTATGCTAAACAACTAAAAACTTCACCCAGGGTGATACATATGGGGCATAAACATTTTGCTATATCTCAAGGCAGAAGAGAAGCGAAAGGCAAAGGAGAAAAGGAAAGACATACCCATCTGAGTGCAGAGTTCCAAAAACTAGCAAGGAGGTGTAAGAAAACACTCCTAGGAGAACAATGCAAAGAAATAGAGGAAAATAATAGAATGGGAAAGACCAGAGATCTTTGCATGAAAATTAGAGCTACCAAGGGAACAATTCATGCAAATATAGCCACAATAAAGGAAAGAAATGTTATGGACATAAAAGAGGCAGAAAACATTAAGAAGAGGTGGCAAGAATACACAGAAGAACTATACAAAAAAGATCTTCATGACCCAGATAACCACGATGGTGTGATCACTCACCTATAGCCAGACATCCTGGAATGTGAAGTCCAGTGGGCCTTAGGAAGCATCACTAGGAACTACGCTAGTGGAGGTGATGGAATTCCAGCTGAGCTATGTCAAATCCTAAAAGATGATGCTATAAAAGTGCTGCACTCAATATGCCAGCAAATTTGGAAAACTCAGTAGTGGCCACAGGACTGGAAAAGGTCAGTTTTCACTCCAATCCCAAGGTAATACAAAAGAATGTTCAAACTACTACACAATTGCATGCATTTCACATGCTAGCAAGGTCATGCTCAAAATCCTCCAAGCTAGGCTTTAACAGTACCCAGACTGAGAATGTCCAGATGTTCAAGCTGGATTTAGAAAAGGTAGAGGAATCAGAGATCAAATTGCCAACATCCATTGGATCATCGAAAAAGCAAGAGAATTCCAGAAAAATCATCTACTTCTGTTTTATTGACTATGCTCAAGCCTTTGACTGTGTGGATCACAACAAACTGTGGAAAATTCTTCAAGAGATGGGGATACCAGACCACCTGACCTGCCTCCTGAGAAATCTGAATGCAGGTCAAACACCAACAGTTAGAACCAGGCACGGAACAATGGACTGGTTCCAAATTCGGAAAGGAGTACGTCAAGGCTGTATATTGTCACCTTGTATATTTGACTTATATGCAGAGTGCATCATGAGAATTGCTGGGCTGGATGAAGCACAAGCTGGAATTAAGATTGGCGGGAGAGATACCAATAACCTCAGATATGCAGATAACAACACCCTTTGGGCAGAAAGCGAAGAGAAACTAAAGAGCCTCTTGATGACCCTAAAAGAGCAGAGTGAAAAGCTGGCTTAAAATGCAGCTTTCAAAAAATGAAGATCATGGCATCTGGCCGCATCATTTCATGGTAAATAGATGGGGAAACAATGGAAGCAGTGACAGACTTTATTTTCTTGGGCTTCAAAATCACTGTAGATGGTGACTGCAGACATGAATTTAAAAGACACTTGCTCCTTGGAAAGAAAGCTATGACCAACTTAGACAGCGTATTAGAAAGCAGAGACATTACTTTACCGACAAAGTTGCACATAGTCAAAACTTTGATTTTTCCAATAGTCATATATGGATGTGAAAGTTGGACCACAAAGAAGGTTACACGCCAAAGAGCTGATATTTTTGAACTGTGGTGCTGGAGAAGACCCTTGAGAGTCCCTTGGCCAGCATGGAGATCAAACCAGTCCATCCTAAAGGAAATCAGTCCTGAATATTCATTGGAAGGACAATGCTGAAGCTCCTAAACTTTGGCCACCTGATGTGAAGAGCCGACTCATTAGAAAAGACTCCGGTGCTGTGAAAGATAGAAGGCGGGAGGAAAAGGGGTCGACACAAGGTGAGATGTTTGGATGGCATCACCGATTCAATGGACATGAGTTTGAGTAATCTCCAAGAGTTGGTGAAGGTTGGGGAACCCTGGTTTGCTGCAGCCCATGGGGTTGCAAATAGTTGGGCATGGCTGAGCAACTGAACAGCACCAAAGGCAGATAGTTCCTAAAACCTTACACTTCTATGGATCAATTTCCCAAAGATCCTAGCTGACTTGGGGAACATACAGAGGCCCCTCCCACTTTATTATTGAGATGGTTTCTCCTACTAAATATGCCTGTCATGTGCCTGAAGTGTGACATGTAATTTTTCAAGCAAGAGGTTACATGTGACTGTGAAAGTATAATGTGACACTTTTCACCACCGTTTGTGAGCAGGTGAAACCACCACTGATTTCTCTGAAGCCCTCTTAGTGATGCTCCTTACCTGGCTGCGTGGGGCATCTGGTTACTTTCAAGTGACCCCATGAACCTGAATTGAAGTAAAACTCAGTGCTGCGAAGCATGGCAGGGGAACCCCCAAATCCCACACTCAACATCAGCTTTAACGAGGTTTCAAAGTCAAACACAACAATATCCATCTGCAGGGTTGACAAGGAAGTCACATTTTTGGAAACAAATATTTTCATTCTCTGCAGTAGTTCTGTGAAGCTTGGCTACCACCCTGCTTAATATCACCTCAACATATGAACCTTGTGCATCAATCATACATAATTTATGAACTGGCAAATAAAGAGATCCGGCTGCTGCACCCAGCAGGGTCGTGGCCCATCTTCTGTGCTGGCCAGAGCCTTCCTCCCCTCACCCAGCAGGCTGCTGGCCTTTGGACCATTCACCCGTGTTCAAGAGATATTTGGGCAGTGGTACTCAGACTGCCTGAGTCTCTGTTGTTTATATACCATGAGTTTAGCTTTTGGTCGGAATTATATGTCACACAAATTCCTCTGAGGACACAGATGAGAGCAATGAGGACAAGCACTGTCTCTATGGTTTCCTTTTAGTCTGATGACTTTTTTCCTTTCCAGTCTGTGTCATTTTTCATCACTTTATACTCATCTGTAATTGTCGCATCTCTCCATCCAGTCAAGAAGGTATAAACTCATGCTCTAAAATGAATGGAACTGGAATTCAGAGACGGAAAAAAAAAATAAGTATTTTCTGTTTGCAAGTCTGTGATGTACTTCAAAGTTTTTCTGTTTGGAATTTGAATTTCTGCCCATCTGGCAGCAGGATCTTTATTGACCAGAACTACCTTATGGGTTGGTTGTAAATTTGCTAGCTTCAGTGTGGTTATTTTCACACTCGGAAACAATATAAACTTGGAAGTAAGCTATTTTTTTTTTAACTTGAGCCCAAATAGTCTCTGTCAGCTACCCGGAGTTTTTTAAAAGAACAAATATTTTTATGGCAGTTGTGTCTTTGTGAACAAAGGCTGAGCAAACAGAATCGGTTTTGTGAAATTTCAGTTTGAACAAAGGGGCAACAGTTGAGACACACTTAACCTACCAAGGAAGTAAGAAATCTCAGGGAGGGGCAAGGAGACTCAAAATATTAATAAATACATTTGTGACTGGACCTGTGTGTTCACAAGCTGCTGCTCCCTTGAGTCTAGGCATGTGTGCATGAGTGTGTCCATAGGTGAACACATGGAGAATCAAGTGTTTAATGAATGACCTGATTAACAGAGGAATTTACAGTGGAACATGCCCTGTGTCCTAGGATTGACAGAAAAGGGATGACAGGGAAGGGATGCTAAGAGGGAGCAGACAGGTGGTCCTGCTTCTCCATCGTCCCCTTCCTGCCTTTCCCCGCCTTCCACGTCAGGCTGAGAACAGCGCCGCCTTCTGGGCAGAGGTGTGGAGCAACTCCCTTCCCCAGGGTCCATGTTTGTATCTTATGGGGAGGCTGCAGTCGATCACAGCATCCTAATGTTTGTGCAGACACGCTTCCTCTGACTCCCGGAGCCAGTGAGGTGAGGCAGCATCTATGCAGCACCCAGCTCTGCACCTGACAGGCACCCAGAGTGGTGGTGTCATCATTTTTGCTGCTCCTCTTATTAAGATTAGACCTTAGCCACCCTGTATTCCACAGTTGGGGCCCAGGTGAGAAACACCCCTTGGTTGGAACCACAAGTAGCTGGTGGCTGAGCTGACCCAGACAGGACTGGGGACCACATCCTAACTCCTGGGTCCGTGTGCAGACCTCGGAATGGTACACCTTCTTCCGGGGACTGTTTCTGTGCCTAGCTGCCTTCCTCCACCAGCTTCTGAGCTCCCTGGTGGCAAATACTTCTGTCTTCTTCTGGCCGTACCCCCAGAACCTGGCCCTGCTCCCTGAACATGGTAGAGTCTCAATATATGTTTGTCAGGTTGAATCACATGCAGAGTTAGAAGAAACTGAAAATAGGAGCTGTTGGAAGGATAGCAGTTAAACAGAGTGGTGTCAGATTCTGACCATCTAGAGAGATTTGGGCCACAGTAGTCTGTGCAGGGACAGGTGGAAGGGAAGGATTGCAAGCAGCAGTGAGGAATACAAGAAAGCTTCCTACTGTTCATTTTTTTTCTTTTTATTTCCATTTATTTTTATTAGTTGGAGGCTAGTTACAATATTAGAGTGGTTTTTGTCATACATTGACATGAATCAGCCATGGATTTATATGTATTCCCCATCAAGATCCCCACTCCCACCTCCCTCTCTTAGCTGATCCCTCTGGGTCTTCCCAGTGCACCAGGCCCAAGCACTTGTCTCATGCATCCAACCTGGGCTGGTGATCTGTTTCACTATAGATAACATACATGTTTTGATGCTGTTTTCTCAAAATATCCCACCCTCGCCTTCTCCCACAGAGTCCAAAAGTCTGTTCTGTATATCTGTGTTTCTTTTTCTGTTTTGCATATAGGGTTATCGTTACCATCTTTCTAAATTCAATATATATGCATTAGTATACTGTATTGGTCTTTATCTTTCTGGCTTACTTCACTCGGTATAATGGGCTCCAGTTTCATCCATCTCATTAGAACTGATTCAAATGAATTGTTTTTAATGGCTGAGTAACATTCCATTGTGTATATGTACCACAGCTTCCTTATCCATTCGTCTGCTGATGGGCATCTTGGTTACTTCCATGTCCTGGCTATTATAAACAGTGCTGTGATGAACATTGGGGTGCATGTGTCTCTTTCAGATCTGGTTTCCTCAGTGTGTATGCCCAGAAGTGGGATTGCTGGGTCAAATGGCAGTTCTATTTCCATTTTTTTAAAGAAATCTCCATACTGTTCTCCATAGGGGCTGTACTAGTTTGCATTCCCACCAACAGTGTAAGAGGGTTCCCTTTTCTCCACACCCTCTCCAGAATTTATTGCTTGTAGACTTTTGGATAGCAGCCATCCTGACTGGCGTGTGATGGTACCTCATTGTGGTTTTGATTTGCATTTCTCTGATAATGAGTGATGCTGAGGATCTTTTCATGTGTTTGTTAGCCATCTGTATGTCTTCTTCAAAACAATGCATTTAATCAGGTAGCTCTTGGCTGGATACAAGTGAGATCATTTGGAAGAAGAGGAAGAAAAGTAAGGAAAACCAACTTAAAGCTTCACTGGTGAAGACCTCTGAAAGCTCTTTAGTAAAAGTGTCCTTAATTGTTTAAAATGAGTTTAGCGGGCTCCACTTTAGGTGTTGCAAGCTCCCTAAAGTCATTTGTGTGGGCCTCCTGGGTTTAGGGTGTTTCTACTCTTCTTACAGAAATCCTTGTGAACACTAACCCAGGTCTGGACAAAGGATCACAAAGCCCAAATATCTTACTCTGAATTGGGACTCTCCTGCTTTTTCTCCATTTCTTGTGAGTTTGTTTTGAGTTACGTGTTTTCCTAAATTATATGCCAATTTTCAGGAGAAATTTTAGAGATTTCATCATAGAAATCTCTAAACAATGAGTGATCTTAAAATTCACACAGAGCAGTGGGTTGAGGCCACCTGAGCCAGAGGAGGGTGCGTGATGGCATGAGAAGAGGAGGACCCAGCACTTCGACCAGGACACCCATGGATCCCGGGGGCAGGGCCTCCCAGAAGAGGTCTGGGTAGTTGGATAGGATTAGGCTATAATCAATCCATTAAAATTATACATACAGGCTGCTTTTTAACTTTGGTGTCCACCCACAATGCAGAAGACCCAGGTTTGATTCCTGGGTTAGGAAGATCTGCTGAAGAAGGGATAGGCTACACACTGCAATACTCTTGGGCTTCTCCTGTGGCTCAGTTGCTAAAGAACGTGCCTGTAATGCTGGAGACCTGGCTTCGATCCCTGAGTTGGGAGGATCCCCTGGAGAAAGGAAAGCTACCCACTCCAGTGTTCTGGCCTGGAGAATTTCGTGGACTCTGTAGTTTCAAGGGGCCTCAAAGAGTTGGACGTGACTGAGCAACTTTCAGTTTAGATGTAGTTTTTATTTGTATTGTTTCTGTTTTGCTATTCTAAAGAATGTGACCTGAAATGTACTTGGTCATGTCCAACTTTTGACTGTAGCAGGTTCCGCTGTCCATGAGATTCTCCAGGCAAGAATCCTGGAGTGGGTTGCCATTTCCTCCTCTAGGGGATCTTCCAATCCAGGGGTTAAACTCAGGTCTCTTGCATCTCCTGCATATGACTGTGCTACATGGGAAGCCCATTCTAAAAAAAAAAAATCTATATTAAAATGACAGGAAAGAAGACATGGTTGTGTTGTGTCTCTCAGATAAAAGAGAATACAGTTTAGATCCTGTAAGTAAGGATAGCTATCCTCAGTGCTTAGAGAAAAGGGTTGGGTTCAGAGGGGTTGCTGAGTATCAGGAAGGAAACCATGACCTGAATAAAACACAGGACCCAGAGGGTGGTCTTAGGGGATCCTTCATTAGCTGACTTTAAATTTGCTGCCTTGATACATTAAGCCAAGTATATACTTAGGAAGTTATCCTTCAAGAGCTGCTAATCCACTCAGCAAATGTTTTGTTCATGAGACTGACTCCCAGATTCAGAACAGACTCTGGGATGACTCAGATCCCCGGCCCGAAGATTTGTGTGTGTGTGTGTGTGTGTGTATGTGTGTGTGTGTGTGTGTGTGTGTGTCTGTCTGTCTGTCTGTCTGTATGTTTCTCTGTGTGTGTGTCTGGGGAGTAGTGGAAACTTGCTAGGAGAAATTATGTTGTGTGTGTGTGTGTGTGTGTGTGTGTGTGTGTGCGCGCGTGTATAGTAATGGAAACTTGATCGGAGCAGTTATGTTTTTTGAAAGTGGAATTCATCATGACAGTTGCTGCTGTTGGTACCAAGGGCACATTTTGAGGCACAAATCGGAAAGGACACAGGAGGAGAATCTGCAGCCACTCAGTGAAAAGCAAGCTCCTTTGTTTGCATCTGGGCGTAACTCCTCGGTAACGTCATACCAGTTCATTCACCTGTTACATTCATTCACAGTTACATTCACCTGTATTGTTTATAGTGTATATCTGTAACAAATAAAGCTGCTACAGATATTCCTATAAAATAGAGCTAATTAATAAATAATGTGAATCCAAGGAACAATGTGATTGAAGTGGACCATGCAAGAGACAGGCAGTTTGCAGTCCACACACATGAATTGCACAGGCAGTTGCCTATCATCAACGCATTCAAGATGGAAGAAGGTAGATCAAAGCAACACCAAGAGAAATACATGCCTGTACAGATGGTAAAAGCAAACAAAACAAACAAACAAACAAAGAACCCCACATATACCTTTTTAAAGTTATAGCATATACCTCCATCCGCCTTTAGTCCTAGGCTGATGAAACGATATGCACTGGCATCCCAGTCTCCACTCAGTGTGGTAATGCCCTGGTCCAAGTGTCTGCCCTCCCCCAACCACCCTCCCATCACATGTGATTCACGGCCCCTTCTCTGGAGAGGTTTTCCAATTCCATTGTCGAGGGCACCGGAGTGCATGAACGATGGCTCTGGACCTTTTTCTGCAGTGCCCTTCTGGTTTCTCGTGGCCATGAGTGTGTACCTTCCAGATGAAGGCTGCCCTCTCAGCCTGGGTCCCGGAGGAGGACCAGCATGGCTATAGCTGACCAGTTACCCAGCAAGTAACAGCTGCAAGGGATGAACTCCTGTTGTATTAAAGCACTGAGCTTTGGGGGTTTTGCATTCAAAACCACGAGCTTATTTAGTGAAAAGCTGGCTATACAGCCTTTTTAACACAGCAATTGCAATGCCATTAATGAGCTTAACCAGCACAGCCTTACCTGTGTGTGAAGATACATGTTAGAGGATTTCTGTGACAGCGTTTTTAGCAACAACGACACAAACAAAAGGAATCAGTGTGAATATCCATCAGTAGGGAGTGGACCAAAGGCATATGAGGTGTCCACATAACAGAATACTATACATCTGTTTAAACTGAAGGTTTACCACTTGGGGAGATTATTTCCATCATCGTGGTATTGCAGCATCTACCATTCTGCAGCTTGATGTTTTCATGTAACACAGTACCGTAAGTCCCCTACATATGAACCTTCAAGTTGCAAGCTTTCAAACATGCACATGTGTGTTCCATCAGCGTCAGGTGTGAGTAACCCTGCAGCTCGTCCTCCATCTCCCATTGCTCACCATCCTTCAGATCCACTATCTCCCACTGCTCCCCTCTCTCCTCCAGTCAGTCATTCTTGCCTGTTCACGGATGCCAGCCCCTGTGTGCCAGCTGTTGTGCTGGACTACTGTACTCTTCATGGTACTGTCCTGTGAAAATAAAGGTATTTTCTTCATTTTTTGTTTTTTAATGTATTGTTTGTGTGAAAAGAATTATAAACCTACTACAACAGAGTATTATGTAGCCAACTGTGTCGGCTAACTTTGTTGGACCTACAAACAAACTGAACTTATGGACATGCTCTCAGAGTGTAACTGGTTCATATGTAGGGGCTTACGGCATTTTCCATACTTGCCTGTGTGCAAAGGTGTCCCCTACACATCTCATGAACACTGTGGTCTTCCACTGGGTGGACAGATTTTGTTCACAGTGTCCCTCCCCTGCCCACGGCTAGCCTAGCAGCTGTTGCTGAGATGAAGTGGTGGTAAAGAGCAGTCTCCATGCCTCCATGTGTTCATGCACAGGGTCCACTCTGAGACACAGCACAGTGGTGGGACCCTCTGGTCGTGGGTCAGGCATCGTCAGGTTTCACAACTGTGGCTGAGTTGTCCTCCCATGGACCACAACACACCAGGCTTCCCTGTCCTTCACCAACTCCCGGAGTTTACTTAAACTCATGTCCATTGAGTCGGTGATGCCATCCAATCATCTCATCCTCTGCCATCCCCTTCTCCTCCCGCCTTCAATCTTTCCCAGCATCAGGGTATTTTCCAACGTGTCAGTTCTTCACATCAGGTGGCCAAAGTGTTGGAGTTTCAGCTTCAACATAAGTCCTTGCAATGAATATTTGGGACCCTGATGCAGGGAGTGGTTGGGGGCAGGAGGAGAAGGGGCCAACAGAGGATGAGATGGTTGAATGGCATCACGGACTCGATGGGCATGAGTTTGGGTAAACTCCGGGAGTTGGTGATGGACAGGGAGGCCTGGTGTGCTGTGATACATGGGGTCACAAAGAGTCAGACACGACTGAGTGATTGAACTGAACTGAACTGAATTGTCTCTTATTACAGAAAGAATAGCATAAGATGAGCCAGATTATGGCATAGCCTTTCAGCAAAAGAACCTAAATTGTTCAGCCAGAAAGTGATTAACAAATCTTGGGTTGCCAAAATAGTTCATTTACTCTCTTGGGAGTGTCCATTGTTTGGCCACTTTAATGAAGATGCTGTAAATATTATTTTGACAAAAAACTAAAACAGAAACAAAAACAAAAAACGTGGAACAAGATGCAAGTCCTGAAGCCATTTAATGTGGCATTTACTGTAGATTTATAAAATATTTTATTTAAGGAGCATAATTCCTACTAATATGTAAGTTTTTAAAACTATGAATGGAGGGGGATTATTTGATATTAACTGTATGATTAAATGTCAGGGAATGTTTGATGGGAGGATTCCTACATGCTGTCTCTCATGAGTCCTTTGTCCCTCTTCAAGTGGAACAGCATGCTGCTCCCAGGGACTGAGGTCATTGTGTGAGGCAAGCATGAATCTCCTTTAGTAAACATTCTCCTTAGGACAAAACAGCTTAATCTCCTTCCCCTTTCTTGAGATATGGATTGTCTCCTGGCCTTGTGACTAACATTACCCCTTGTTCCCTTGGTAACGGTTGCTGTACATTTGGTTTTCTGATCTCTATCATTCCCGAAAGAAGTTTCTTGTACTGCAGCCTATATATACTCATAGAAAAATCAGTAAAGTATCTTTGCTCCATCAGAGCTTAGGTCCCTGGGTCTTTTTTGTCTCTCTCTCTCTCTCTTTCTCTCTCACTCTCTCTTTTTCTGGCTGACTCTCTGGAGCGTGGAGACCCATCGGGCTCACTTTTCTGTCCGGGCTTCTAAGACCCCTCGAGAGGGCGCCTGTTGCCTTCGTGAGCGATGTAAGTCCTGTGTCAAGGACTTTATTGGTCCTCTGCGTAAACCAAGGGATATCAGCCTCTTTCTCTCTTTCACTTTCTTATCGTCAACTCCGTACCACAAGGTTCCGGTCCATTAAAGGACCCCAACAATTAAAGGAATCAATTTTTATAGTTTAGCTTTGTTTTTCTGATTTACCTGGGTTTAAAAAGTTACTAAATAATTTTCTCCTTTGGTTTCAGTTGCAGTTCTATGATAATCCAAATTTTGAACAAGTTTATCCCCGAATTTGGCAAAAATGAAAGAAGAGTTGGGAATAAAAATGTCTCTACACTATCTTCATTATTTCAAGATTATAAGAAGCATTTTAAGCAAGAGGTAATGTGGATGATCATAACTCTGACTTTCGTCTTGAAACTAGAGGAGAGGACGTATTTTCAGCCTGTACAAGTTTAAGTATGCCATTCTTACGAAAGCCTTCTACCATCCAGATAGTTGCTGATACAATTGCTCCAACTCAAAATATTTTCTCTTCTCCATCATCAAAATCAGTTAGACCACAGAAGCATATTGTGATACATCAATGTGCAACTGTTGTTATTGTTGTTTTTAATTGAAGGATGATTGCTTTACAGAATTTTGCTGTATTCTGTAAGACCTCAGAATGAATCAACCATAGATATACATATATTTCCTCCCTTTTGAAACTCCCTCCCATCTCCCTCCCTATCCCACACTCTAGGTTGAGCATTTTTCATGGGACTTCACATAGCAGCTACACTAAATCAAATGGCCCACATGAGAATTTTGCAGCTATGTCTACATCTATTTCTCAGTACCACATCTTATCTCCATTACAGAACAGTAATTTTGCACTGATGGTGGAGACTTCTCACTTTCCAGATTTGTACAGTAATATGGCAGCCCATGACAGTGCTTTTCCCAAACTACAACACGCAGGCAATTCATGTTTCCCAGTGCCACAGATCCCTGATACATCTGCTACCTCTCCTTCAAGGTCAACTCATCAAACATCTTCATTATTTGAAAATCATCCTAATACAACTGATCTACCAAACAGGTGTCAGATTATGCAGTATAATGAAGATTAGAATTAATGTTGGGAGAGATCAACAAATTCCTACAATTCTCTTATTTGAAGAATAAAGTTACATGTTCATCTTCAGAGTGTCAATTTCTATTTTGAAATAATTGAGAGTAAAATGAGAGTATTATTTCAGCACCTGGCTATTTTACTGTGCTTTAGTATAAACTCTTCTATTCAAGGAATCATTCAATATACATCCTATGTAAATTACACCTAATGAATTGTTTAAAAAATATAAAATGAGAACAAAGTGAAAAGATGAAATGTAAATAAAATGATTTTGAAATCATCCAGGCTGAATTGACTGGGTGTCTAAGTTAGGATGGTATGGGAGATGGAACAGATACAAATCAAATTCAGAAAAGGCAAATGAAGAGTATGTACTTTGCTGCTTCCTCAGTTTTATTATATCATGTCAGTTATCAGGAGGAAAGCTAAGAGGTTAGACAGCAGGTTGTCTTCATTAAACAAAAATTTGTTTCTTACTTGAAAATACTGAGATGTACTCAGTAACCATGATCACCATCAAACCATCACTGGAATGCCAACAATAACATGACATAGTCAAAGATTGCACCACAGTCAGCAAAAGATAGGTATTTTACCAGCGAGATTATAAAGGGTCATTTTTGTTCTGCTCTCCTTATATAATGTCTTCATTTCATCCCACCAAGACACCACCCTATATTTCCTAATGTATATTTTGATGTTGCTTTCCTGTTCCTGAAAGAAAGACTTAAATCCTTGTGGTGAATGCAGCATCTCATCATGGTTAACCAGTTCTTGGAAGACATGACATCTCTTTCCCTTAGTAGCTTCATTATCTATCTGTTTCACTGAACTTCTAGAGCTACAATCAGGCTAAATATTTTCAGTCATGCTAAGCCACATTTCACAATGTTTCCTAAACTCTCGTATGGAATTGGAAAGAACCTGTTTGCCTACCTACCAAGTTATTCACATGTATCAGATTCTTCTATGTTTCGTGTCTACCCAAGTTTCCTTATGTATCTTGCACATCAGTTAAGACTTAGTGCCTGCCAAATGATGTATTTTACATCCTTACTGAATTAGCAATAAAGAGATGTAATAACCAATCAAAAGCTATATGCATTACTCAGCAACATCCCATAGCCTCCACTATTACCATAATTGACCTTTCTTATTTACTGAGAATTTAGTAAGGTGATGTCTCTTCTTGTTAATGCAATGTCTAGGTGTGTCATAGATCACACACATCAACAAGCAAGTGACATTTAATTTGATGACTGCAGTCACCATTCTTAGTGATTTTGGAGCCAAAGCAAATTAAGCTTGTCACAGTTTCCACACATTTACCCCTTCTATTTGCTGAATAATGATGTTACCAGATGCCCTGATCTCTGTTTTTATGAATGTTGAGTTTTCAGCAAGATTTTTCACTCTCC
This sequence comes from Dama dama, assembly GCF_033118175.1. Classification (NCBI taxonomy): domain Eukaryota; kingdom Metazoa; phylum Chordata; class Mammalia; order Artiodactyla; family Cervidae; genus Dama; species Dama dama. The sequence goes on from NC_083714.1 coordinate 56,977,467, forward strand.
TCTTTCACCCTCATCATGAGGCTCTTTACTTCCTCTCCACTTTCTATTTTTTTTTTCTGTCTTACCATCTGTATATCTGAGGTTGTTGATGTTTCTCCCAACAACCTTGATGTCAGCTTGTGATTCATTCACCTGGTATTTTCATAGTATTCTCCACATATGTTTCACATAAGCAGAGTTATGAACTGGTTTGTCCCTCTCCTTTCCCAGTTATGAAATGGTTAATTGTTCCATGTCTGGTTCCATTTCTTGCATCTTGACTCATGTAAGAGTGGTTTCAACTTTTACCTCCTCAAGAATTTTCCATGTACGCCCCCCCCCCCCTTTTTTTGTTGTTGTTGTTTTCTCCTTCTGGACGTCTGATTTCTCCATCTGGTTTCTCCATTTGGTTTTCTCCATCTGGTTTCTCATCGTGAGGCATTGATCATTGCCCCGGATGTCTCAGAGCTTTATGTGTGTCTTTCTTTCTTTCTTTCTTTCTGCACACTCCACTGTGTTTCATCTATTTCCTCGTTTCTACCTCCAGGTATTTAATTATTTCTCTGTCTCATTTACTCTACTGTTGGTTCCTTCCAGAGTGCTGTTAATCTCAGTTACTGCATTGATTATTACTGCTTGACTCTTCTTTATTTCTTCTAGATCCGTGGTAAACATGTTTATTTCTTCTCAGTCCGGGCCTCCAGTGTATTTACTGGTGACTCCTCTTAGCTTTGAATATTTGGTCATCTTTATTCTCATTATTCTGAATTCGTTTCAGGAAGACTTCCTATCTCCTCTTCTTTTGTTTGTTTTGGTGGCTTTTTATCATGTACCTTCACCAGCTGAATGTTTCTCTCCCTTTTCATTTTCTTGAGCTTGCGTGGTTTGGGTCCCCCTTCTGAAGTCTTATAAAGGGGTATGATTCCACTTCATTGTGGAACCTGACCTTTGTGGATGGGATTGGGCCAGTGACTTGTCAAGGTTTAAGGCTTCGGGGAATGTGTGTGTGTGCACTGCCAGGCGGATCTGGATCTCTTCTCTCTGGAGTGCAGTGAATTTTCCAGAATTGTGCTTTGGGGTGTTTGTGGGTTTGGCATGGTTTCAGGCAGCCCCTTTCATAATATTCACTGTCATGTTTCTGTTTTGCTGAAGAATAGGTGTGGGGTCTCTTGTACTGGACTTGCTGCCTCAAGCCTGGAGCTTACTTTCCATGTAGGCATGGAAACTCTGGGGTGTGTGCCTGTCCTTTAATGTTCCCTGAGGTCAAGGGTTCTATGGTGATCTAAAGTTCTGGAATCAACGGCCTGGCCTCTGGTTTCTGTCCCCAAGTTACAGTAGCATCAAAAATCCACATCCACACAATACAGAAGTTAAAATCCCTAGGTTAATGTTGACACAACTCTCCTCATCCAGAAACAGTCAAAAGGATTCACAGAATTACATAGAGCAGAGAAAAAGGAGGAGGAAGATAGAGGTGCCTAGGGGGAGAAAGGGAGAGTCAAAAGGGGAGAGAACAATCAACTCAGGAAACAAATCCCTAAGTGAAAGCAGATCCTAAAGATGTTGTTTCTAAAGCTACAATGTTGATGACCATTTTAAGAAAGCAGAAATAAACAACCAAAAATAAAATTTAGACTCATTGAAGTAGTGTAACAAAAGAGGCCAAAGTCATTCTCATATATATAAAAAATGTTTAAAAAATAGATTTATGTTTATTTTTTAGAAAGGTAATAATAGTCAATAGAAATTAAAGTTTAGGGAATATTAAAGCACTAAAAGTTTTAAAAGTTAAAGAAATCATAATTATAGAAATAGATCTCCGAATTTCTAAGAAGTTGTTTTGTGCTTTATGGTGTCAGTATATTGGCAGATAGTCTCTTGAAGCTTGTACATGTGAAAGGCTACTGTTGCCCCTCAAGTGAACAGTCTTGGCATTAACTACAGACTGTTATTCCACTGAACCTGTCACCCATGTTTCGGTTTACACTTCTTTGCTAATATTTTCTTCTTCTATTTGAAAGCATTTCCACTGTCTGGTTTTCAACATGAACAAGGGTGTGGAAGCCTCTTATTCATTTTCACTTGCTCAGTGATTTGGTGGTGAGGGGCAGGACACTGAAAACAGAAATTGAACCTGCCACTGAGATTTTCTGTCACATTTAAGATCAACCTCTAAGTCCAATACTGTATGTCTTTTCTTGTTCTAAGCAGTCTCTTCTTTAGATTGAAAAGTATGAAAGAAAGAGAGAGACATAGGGGATCGTAGACCTCCTCATGTTCCAAGAGTAATTTTAATCAGAGAAGTTAGAAAAGGCAGAAACAATGGAAAATAATCAAGCAATATAAAATAATAAGGATTTAGCCATTAAGCAAAGTCAAGGATCTTTAGTTCCTCCTCAAGGGCCATAGATAATATTCTGAACAATATCCTGTGCACAGTTTTAGAGATGCTAAATCCCCAACCAGGCTGAAATTTAAGTACATAGACCACATAGTAGATGGAACTAGCCGGTCAATGATGTTGTCTCCCAATATCCTCAGTAACAGGCCATAGTAGAATGTCCTAAAACTGATCACACACCCCATGGCCTACCCTGACTCTGTCATTAAATCCTTCCCCTGAAAGCTGGTCTTTTAATCACCAGCTGCTAGGACGCCTTACTTGGTCCTACAATAATCATTACACTTGCTTTCACTGCAAGGCACAGTCAGTTGATTGACTTTATTGCACAGAAGCGAGCAGACCCAAGTTTGGTTTGGTAACAGTACTGAATAATAAGAATGTGTGTATAGAAGAGTGATAAATCACTTTTGTTTCAGGAACCAAGTAGATTTATTGATGTGATTTTTCTGTGTAAATATTCTTTAGGAATGAGATTTTTCAGGTTTCACATTTTTGGTTACTATTTATGTAAGCAGCCTGTATTTAAGTTGATACAGAAGTAGACACTGGTTGAACATTACCCTTCAATTGCTAAAGCCAGTGACTTTGTGATGTCACAGCTACCCTTCAATTGCTAGGAGACCAGTGACTTTGTGATGTCACAGCTTTTTGACTTTGAGAATCACTGTGATGGTCTAGAAAGTTTATCTCTGTAGGCCAGCCAGGCAGCATTTGAAGATGCGGAGTGTAAAATCAGACAGATAAGAAAAGTATCTGAGGAAATATTTCTTTGAAATGGCACATTTTTCTCCAGAAATTCAAGATGTGCTTCCTAGAGATGAATCAACTGGTTCAGAAACCACCATTAGATCCCCTTTGTGTGATTACACACATACTGAGGACTCAGTTTTGAGATCTATCATTGAAGAAGCAGCCTTTCAGGCTTTGTTTGAGGAAGTAGTGTTAAAAATGCCACGTTACACATTTTCTGTCTCTGAGACAGATGAATTGAACGATTTTCTTTCACTCAATTTTCCTCAAAAACTTTGGAAGATAGTTGAAAGTGATCAGTTTAAATCTATTCAGTGGGATGAGAGTGGCACTTCTATAGTGATCAATGAAGAAGTCTTCAAGAAAGAAGTCTTAGAAAGAAAGGCCCCTTTCAGAATATTTGAAACTCGTAGTGTGAAAAGTATAGTTCGACAGCTTAACCTTTATGGGTTTAGAAAAAAGCAACAAACATTTCAAAGATCTGCTTCACTAGCTGACTTTCTGGAAGAAGAAAACAATGTCTCTGTTTTGAGCAAGGTATTCCAAACTTTTCACTTATTATTGGCAATATGTAAGATTAAATCATGTAACCTAGAAAGCATGTTCACATATGTAGCTAAAACTGAATTTAAAATTGAGATAACAAACTGTTGAAAAGCTTTATTTTTTGAAGTTGAGAACAGCTAGTGGTTAAAATATTTGATATTTAACAAACATTCCTAGCAACTTGAAACCAGATACAAGTCCTGAAGCTAATTAAAGTGGGATTGACTATATATGTTTACAACATATTTTTACTTGGTATTTACTGTATATATTTACAACATTTTTTTACTTGAGGATCATAATTGCTTCTAACATGTAAGGTTTTTTTTTTATAATGCTTATGCTTTGATGTTTTTTTAATTATATTTTAAATTTTAATTGGAGGCTAATTACATTAGAATATTGTAGTGGTTTTGCCATACATGACACGAATCAGCCATGAATGTACATGTGTTCACCATCCTGAACTCCTCTCCCACCTCCCTCCCCATCCCATCCCTCTGGGTCATCCCAGGGCACCAGCAATGAGCACTGTGCTCATGTATTGAACCTAGACTAGCGATCTGTTTCTCATATGTTAATATACAAGTTTTGATGCTATTCTCTCAATTCATCCCACCTTGCCTTCTCCCACAGAGTCGAAAAGACTGTTCTTTACATGTGTGCCTCTTTTGCTGTCTCACATATAAGGTTATCATTACCATCTTTCTAAATTGCACATATATGCTTTGGTATACTGTATTGGTGTTTTCCTTTCTGGGTTAATTCACCCTAAGGCTCCAGTTTCATCCACCTCATTAGAACTGATTCAAATGTATTCTTTATAATGGCTGAGTAATATTCCATTGTGTACATGTACCACCGTTTTCTTAACCATTTGTCTGCTGATGGAAATTTAGGTTGCTTCCATGTCCTGGCTATTTTAAACAGTCCTGTGATGAACATTTGGGTACAAGTGTCTCTTTCGGTTCTGGTTTCCTCAGTGTGTATGCCCAGCAGTGGGATTGCTGGGTCATATGGCAGTTCTATTTCCAGTTTTTAAAGGAATCTCCACACTGTTATCCAGAGTGGCTGTACTAGTTTGCATTCCCACCAACAGTTTGAGAGGGTACCCTTTTCTCCACAGCCTCTCCAGCATTTATTGTTTGTAGACTTTTGGATAGCAGTCATTCTGATTGACGTAAGATGGTACCTCATTGTGGTTTTGATTTGCATTTCTCTGATAAAGTGTGATGTTGAGCATCTTTTCATGTGTTTGTTAGCCATCTGCATGTCTTTTTTGGAGAAATGTCTGTTTAGTTCTTTATCCTGTTTTTTGATTGGGTCGTTTATGTATTTGGAATTGAGCTGCAAATGTTGTTTGCATATTTTTGAGATTAATTCTTTGTCAGCTGCTTCATTTGCTATTATTTTCTCCCATTCTGAAGGCTGTCTTTTCACCTTGCTTATAGTTTCCTTCGTTGTGCAAAAGCTTTTCAGTTTAATTAGGTGCTATTTGTTTATTTTTGCCTTATTTTCCATTACTATTGGAGGTAGGTCACAGAGGGTTCTGCTGTGATTTATGTCGGAGAGTGATTTGCCTATGTTCTCCTCTAGCAGTTTTATAGTTTCTGGTCTTACATTTAAATCTTTCATACATTTTGAGTTTATTTTTTATGTATGGTGTTAGAAAGTGTTTTAGTTTCATTCTTTTACAAGTGGTTGATCAGTTTTGCCAGCACCACTTATTAAGGAAGTTGTCTTTTCTCCATTGTAGATCCTGCCTCCTTTATCAAAGATAAGGTGTCCATAGGTGCGTGGATTTATCTCTGGGTTTTCCATTATGTTCCATTGTTCTATATTTGTGTCTTTGTGCCAGTACCATACTGTCTTGATGACTGCAGCTTTGTAGTGTAACCTGAAGTCAGGCAGGTTGATTCCTCCAATTCCATTTCTTTCTCAAGATTGCTTTGGCTATTCGAGGTTTTTTGTATTTCCATACAAATTGTGAAATTCTTTGGTCTAGTTCTGTGAAGAATACCATTGGTAGCTTGATCGGGATTGCATTGAATCTATAGATATCTTTGGGTAGTAAACTCATTTTCACTATATTGGTTCTTCGAATCCATGAACATGGTATATTTTGCCATCTATTTGTGTCCTCTATGATTTCTTTCATCAGTGGTTAACTGTTTCTATATATATATATGTCTTTTGTTTCCCTAGGTAGATGTATTTCTAAGTATTTGTTCTTTTCGTTGTAATGGTGGATGGAATTGCTTCCTTAAATTCTCTTTCTGTTTTCTCACTGTTAGTGTATAGGAATGCAAGGGATTTCTGTGTCTTAATTATGTATCCTGCAACTTTACTATATTCATTGATTAGATCTGGTAATTTTCTGGTGGAGTATTTAGGGTTTTCTATGTAGAGGATCATGTCATCTGCACACAGAGTTTTACTTCTTCTTTTCCTATCTGGAATACTTTTATTTCTTTTTCTGCCCTGATTGCTATAGCCAAAACTTACAAAACTATGTTGTATAGTAGTGGCCAGAGTGGGCACCCGTCTTGTTCCTTTAGGAACATTTCCTTTAGGGGAAATGCTTTCAGTTTTTGAACACTGAGGATAATGTTTGCTGTGGGTTTGTCATATATAGCTTTTATTATGTTGAGGTATGTTCCTCCTATTCCTGCTTTCTGGAGGGTTTTTTAATCATAAATGGATATTGAATTTTGTCAAGGGATTTCTCTGCAGCTATTGAGATAATCATATGGTTTTTATTTTTCAATTTGTTAATGTGGTGTATTGCATTGATTAATTTGTGAGTATTAAAGAATAATTTCATCCCTGGTATAAAGCCCAGTTAGTCATGATGTATTATTTTTTAACATGTTGCTGGATTCGGTTTGATAGGATTTTGTTAAACATTTTTGCTTCTATGTTCCTCAGTCATATTGGTCTGTAGTTTTCTTTTTTTGTGGCATCTTTGTCTGCTATTGATATTAGGGTGATGGTGGCCTATTAGAATGAGTTTGGAAGTTTACATTCCTCTGCAATTTTCTGGAAGAGTTTGAGTAGGATAGGTGTTAGTTCTCTAAATTTTTTCAGCTGTGAAGCCATCTGTTCCTGGGCTTTTGTTTACTGAAGGATTTCTCATTATGATTTTTATTTCTGTGCTTGTGATGGGTCTGTTACATTTTCCATTTCTTCCTCATTCAGTTTTGGAAAGTTGTACTTTTCTAAGAATTTGTCCATTTCTTCAAGTTGTCCATTTTATTGGCATATAGTTGCTGACAGTAGTTTCTTATGGTCCTTCATTACTGTATAGTCTCTTGTGATTTCTCCATTTTCATTTTTAATTTTTTTAAATTTGATTCTTCTCCCTTTTTAACTTGATGAGTTTGGCCAGTGGTTTGTCAAATTTATTTATCTCCTCAAAGAACCAGCTTTCAGCTTTGTTGATTTTTGCTATAGTCTGTTTTGTTTCTTTTGCATTTATTTCTGCTCTGTTTTATTATTTCTTTCTTTCTACTTACTCTGGAGTTCTTCATTTCCTCCGTTTCTAGTTACTTTAGGTGTAGAGTTAGGTTATTTATCTGACTTTTTTCCCCTTTCTTGAGTTAAGCCTGTATTGCTATGAACCTTCCCCTAAGCACTGCTTTTACAGTGTCCCATAGGTTTGGGGTTGTTGTGTTTTCATTTTCATTCATTTCTATGCATACTTTGATTTCTTTTTTATTTCTTCTGTGATTTGTTGGTTAATCAGAAGCGTGTTGTTCAGCCTCCATATGTTGGAATTTTTAATATTTTTTCTCCTGTAATTGACATTTAATCTTACTGCATTGTGGTCTGGAGCTGCTTGGAATGATCTCAATGTTTTTGAATTTACCGAGGCTAGATTTGTGGCCCAGGATGTGATCTATCCTGGAGAAGGATCCATGTGCACTTGAGAAAAAAGGTGAAATTCATTGTTTTGTGGTGAAATGTCTTACAGATATCAATTAAGTCTAACTGGTCCATTGTATCATTTAAAGTTTGTGTTTCCTTGTTAATTTTCTGTTTAGCTGACATATCCATAGGTGTGAGTGGGATGTCAAGGTCTCCCACTATTATTGTGTTATTGTTAATTTCCCCTTTCATACTTGTTAGCATTTGCCTTACATATTGTGGTGCCCCTTTGTTGGGTGCATATATATTTATAATTTTTATGTCTTCTTCTTGGATTGATGCTTTGAGCATTATGTAGTGTCCTTCTTTGCCTCTTTTCACAGCCTTTATTTTAAAGTCTATTTTATTTGATATGAGTATTGCTACTCCTGCTTTCTTTTTGTCTCTATTTTCATGGAATATCTTTTTCCAACCCTTCACTTTCAGTCTGTATGTGTCCCTTGTTTTGAGGTGGATCTCTTGTAGACAAGATATATAAGGGTCTTGCTTTTGCATCCATTCAGCCAGTCTTTGTCTTTTGGTTGGGGCATTCAACCCATTTACATTGAAGGTAATTATTGATAAGTAAGATCCCATTGCCATTTACTTTGTTATTTTGGGTTTGAATTTAGATATCCTCTCTGATTTTCCTGTCTAGAGAAGATCCTTTAGCATTTGTTGGAGAGCTGGTTTGATGGTGCTGAATTCTATCAGCTTTTGCATGTCTGTAAAGCTTTTGATTTCTCCTTCATAATTGAGTGAGATCCTTCTGGGTATAATAATCTGGGTTGTAGGTTTTTCTCTTTCATTACTTTAAGTGTGTCTTGCCATTCCATTCTGGCCTGAAGAGTTTCTATTAAAAGATCAGCTGCTATCCTTATGGGAACACGAATGTCTCTTATTTGTTGTTTCTCCCTTGCTGCTTTAATTTTTACACTTATTTTTATTAGTTGGAGGCTAATTACCTTACAGTACTGTAGTGGTTTTTGCCATTCATTGACATGAATCAGCCACGGGTTTACATGTGTTCCCCATCCTGATCCCCCCTCCTGCCTCCCTCTCCATCCCATCCCTCTGGGTGTTCCCATTGCACCAGCTCTGAGCAGTTGTCACATGCATCCAACCTGGGCTGGTGAGCTGTTTCACCCTTGATAGTATACTGTTTCAATTTTATTCTCTCAGAACATTCCACCCTCACCTTCTCCCACAGAGTCTAAAATTTTGTTCTGTACATCTGTGTCTCTTTTTCTGTTTTGCATATAGGGTTATCATTATCATCTTTTAAAATTCCATATATATGCATGAGAATACTGTATTGGTCTTTATCTTCCTGGCTTACTTCACTCTGTATAATGGATGCCAGTTTCATTCATCTCATTTGAACTGATTAAAATGAATTCTTTTTAATGCCTGAGTAATATTGCATGGTGTATATGTACCACAGCTTCCTTATCCATTCGTCTGCTGATGGACATCTAGGTTGGTTCCATGTCCTGGCTATTATAAACTGTGCTAGGATGAACATAGGGGTACACGTGTCTCTTTCAGATCTGGTTTCCTCAGTGTGTATGCCCTGGAGTGGAATTGCTGGGTCATATGGAAGTTCTATTTCCAGGTTTTTAAGGAGTCTCCATACTGTTCTCCATAGTGGCTGTACTAGTTTGCATTCCCAACAACAGTTGAAGAGGGCTCCTTTTACTCCACACCCTCTCCAGCATTTATTACTTGTAGACTTTTGGATAGCAGCGATCCTGACTGGTGTGTAATTTTACATCATTGAGGTTTTGATTTACATTTCTCTGATAATGAGTGATGTTGAGCATCTTTTCATGTGTTTGTTAGACATCTATATGTCTTCTTTGGAAAAATGTCTGTTTAGATCTTTCGCCCATATTTTGATTGGGTCATTTATTTTTCTGGAATTGAGCTGCAGGAGTTGCTTGTATATTTTTGAGATTAATCCTTTGTCTGTCTCTTCATTTGCTATTATTTTCTCCCACTCTGAAGGCTGTGTTTTCACCTTGCTTATAGTTTCCTTTGTTGTGCAAGTGCTTTTAAATTTAGTTAGGTCCCATTTGTTTATCTTTGCTTCTATTTCCAATATTCTGGGAGGTGGGTCATAGAGGATCTTTCTGTGATTTATGTTGGAGAGTGTTTTGCCTATGTTCTCCTCTACGAGCTTTTTAGTTTCTGGTCTTACATTTAGATCTTTAATCCATTTTGTGTTTATTTTTGTGTATGGTGTTAAAAAGTGTCCTAGTTTCATTGTTTAACAAATGGTTGACCAGTTTTCATAGCACCACTTGTTAAAGAGGTTGTCTTTTTTCCATTGTATATTCTTGCCTCCTTTTTGGAAGATAAGGTGTCCACAGGTACGTGGATTTATCTCTGGGCTTTCTATTTTGTTCCATTGATCTATATTTCTGTCTTTGTTCCAGTACCATACTGTCTTGATGACTGTAGCTTTGTAGTAGAGCTTGAAGTCAGGCAGGTTGATTCCTCCAGTTCCATTCTTCTTTCTCAAGATTGCTTTGGCTATTCGAGGTTTTTTGTATTTCCATACAAATTGTGAAATTCTTTGGTCTAGTTCTGTGAAGAATACCATTGGTAGCTTGATAGGGATTGCATTGAATCTATAGATTTCTTTGGCTAGTATAGTCATTTTGACAATATTGCTTCTTCCATTCCATGAACATGGTATATTTCTCCATCTGTTTGTGTCCTCTTTGATTTATTTCATCAGTGTTTTATAGTTTTCTATGTATAGGTCTTTTGTTTCTTTTGGTAGATATACTCCTAAATATTTTATTCTTTTTGTTTTAATTGTGAATGTTATTATTTCCTTAATTTCTCTTTCTGTTTATTCATTGTTAGTGTATAGGAATGCAAAGGGTTTCTGTGTGTTAATTTTATTACTGCAACTTTACTATATTCATTGATTAGCTCCAGTAATTCTGGTAGAGTCTTTAGGGTTTTCTATGTAGAGGATCATGTCATCTTCAAACAGTGAGAGTTTCACTTCTTCTTTTCCTATCTGGATTCGTTTGATTTCTTTTTCTGCTCTGATTGCTGTGGGCAAAACTTCCAAATCTATGTTGAATAGTAGTGGTGAGAGTGGGCACACTTGTCTTGTTCCTGGTTTTAGGGGAAATGCCTTCAAATTCTTTCAAGTTTTCAACATTGAGGATAATGTTTGCTGTGGGTTTGTCATGTATAGCTTTTATTATGTTTCAATATGTTCCTTCTCGGAGAAGGCAATGGCACCCGACTCCAGTACTCTTGCCTGGAAAATCTCATGGATGGAGGAGCCTGGTAGGCTGCAGTCCATGGGGTCACGAGGAGTCAGACATGACTGAGCGACTTCACTTTCACTTTTCACCTTTATGCATTGGAGAAGGAAATGGCAACCCACTCCAGTGTTCTTGCCTGGAGAATCCCAGGGATGGGGTCACACAGAGTCAGACACGACTGAAGTGACTTAGCAGTAGCAGCATGTTCCTTCTATTCCTGCTTTCTGGAGAGTTTTTAGCATAAATGGATGTTGAATTTTGTCAAAGGCTTTTTCTGCATCTATTGAGATAATCATATGGATTTTATCTTTCAATTTGTTAATATGGTGTATGACATTGATTGATTTGTGGATATTAAAGACTCCTTGCATTCCTGGGATAAAGCCTACTTGGTGATGATGTATGATCTTTTTCATATGTTGTTGGATTCTGTTTGCTAGAATTTTGTGAAGGATTTTTGCATCTATGTTCATCAGTGATATTGGCCTGTAGTTTTCCTTTTTTTGTGGCATCTTTGTCTGGTTTTAGATTAGGGTGATGGTGGCCTCATAGAATGAGTTTGGAAGTTTACCTTCTTCTGCAGTTTTCTGGAAGAGTTTGAGTAAGATAGGTGTTAGCTCTTCTCTAAATTTTTGGTAGAATTCAGCTGTGATGCCGTCTGGTCCTGGGCTTTTGTGTGCTGGAAGATTTCTGATTACAATTTCGATTTCCATGCTTGTGATGTGTCTGTTAAGATCTTCTGTTTCTTCCTGGTTCAGTTTTGGGATGTTATACTTTTCTAGGAATTTGTCCATTTCTTCCAAGTTTTCCATTTTATTGGCATAGAGCTGCTGTTAGCAAATTCTTATGGTCCTTTGTATTTCAGTGTTGTCTGTTGTGATCTCTCCATTTTCCTTTCTAATTTTGTAGGTTTGGTTCTTCTCCATTTGTTTCTTAATGAGTCTTGTTAACAGTTTGTCAATTTCGTATATCTCCTCAAAGACCCAGCTGTTAGCTTTGTTGATTTTTGCTATGGTCTCTCTCTCTCTCTCTTTTTTTTTTTTTTTTTGCTTTTATTTCTACCCTAATGTCTAATATTTCCTTCCTTTTACTAACCCGGGGGTTCTTCATTTCTTCCTTCTCTAGTTGCTTTAGGTGTAGAGCTAGGTTATTTATTTTACTTTTTTCTTGTTTCTTGAGGTAAGCCTGTAATGCTCTGAACCTTCCCCTAAGCACTGCTTTTACAGTGTCCCATAGGTTTGGGGTTGTTGTGTTTTCATTTTCACTCGTTTCTATGCATATTTTGATTTCTTTTTTTATTTCTTCTATAATTTGTTGGTTATTCATAAGCCTGTTATTTAGCCTCCATATGTTTGAATTTTTAATAGTTTTTTTTTCCTGTAATTGAGATCTAGTCTCACTGCATTGTGGTTAGAAATGATGGCTGGAATGATTTCAATTTTTTTGAATTTCCCAAGGCTAGATTTGTGGCCCAGGATGTGATGTATTCTGGAGAAGGTTCCGTGTGCACTTGAGAAAAAGGTGAAATTGATTGTTTTGGGTGCAATATCCTATCGATATCAATGAGGTCTAGCTCGTCCATTGTGTCATTTAAAGTTTGTGTTTCCTTGTTAATTTTCTATTTAGTATATCTATCCATAGGTGTGAGTGGGGTTTTAAAGTCTCCCACTATTATTGTGTTATTGTTAATTTCCCCTTTCATATTCATTAGCATTTGCCTTACATATTGTGGTCCTCCTATGTTGGGTGCATATATATTTATAATTGTTATATCTTCTTCTTGGATTCATCCTTTGATCATTATGTAGTGTCCTTCTTTGTCTCTTTTCACAGCCTTTATTTATTTATTTATTTAATTTTTTTCTGATTTATTTTTATTCATTGGAGGCTAATTACTTTACAATATTGCAGTGGTTTTTGCCATACATTGACATGAATCAGCCACGGATTTATATGTGTTCCCCATTCTGATCCCCCCTCCCGCCTCCCTCTACATCTCATCCCTCTGGGTCTTCCCAGTGCACCAGACCTGAGCACCCGTCTCATGCATCCAACCTGGGCTGGTGATCTGTTTCAGCCTTGATAGTATACTTGTTTCAATGCTGTTCTCTCTAAACATCCCACCCTCGCCTTCTCCCACAGAATCTAAAAGTCTGTTCTATACATCTGTGTCTCTTTTTCTGTTTCATTATCATCTTCTAAAATTCCATAATATGCATTAGTATACTGCATTGGTCTTTATCTTTCTGGCTTACTTCACTCTGTATAATGGGCTTCAGTTTCATCCATCTCATTAGAACTGATTCAAATGAATTCTTTTTAATGGCTGAGTAATATTCCATAGTGTACATGTACCACAGCTTCCTTATCCATTCGTCTACTGATGGGCATCTATGTTGTTTCCATGTCCTTTCTATTATAAACAGTGCTGCGATGAACACAGTGGTACATGTGTCTCTTTCATATCTGGTTTCCTTGGTGTGTATGCTCAGGAGTGGGATTGCTGGGTCATATGACAGTTCTATTTCCAGTTTTTTAAGAAATCTCCACAGTGTTTTCCATAGTGGCTCACAGTCTTTATTTTAAAATCTATTTTATCTGATATGAGTATTGTGACTCCAGCTTTCTTTTGGTCTCCATTTGCTTGAAATAATTTTTCCTATCCCTTCACTTTCAGTCTGTATGTGTCCCTTGTTTTGAGGTGAGTCTCTTGAAGACAGCATATATAGGGGTCTTGTTTTTGTATCCATTCAGCCAGGCTTTGTCTTTTGGTTGGGGCATTCAGCCCATTTACATTGAAGGTAATTATTGATAGGTATGCTCCCGTTGCCATTTACTTTGTTGTTTTGGGTTCGCTTTTATACAAGCTTTCTGTGTTTCCTGTCTAGAGAAGATCCTTTAGCATTTGTTGAAGAGCTGGTTTGGTGGTGCTGAATTCGCTCAGCTTTTGCTTGTCTGTAAAGCTTTTCAATTCTCCTTCATATCTGAATGAGATCCTTGCTGGGTACAGTAATCTGGTTTGTAGTTTATTCTCTTTCCTTACTTTAAGTATGTCCTGCCATTCCCTTCTGGCCTGAAGAGTTTTATTGATAAATCAGCTGTTATCCTTACGGGAATCCCTTTGTGTGTTATTTGTTGTTTGTCCCTTGCTGCTTTTAATATTTGTCCTTTGTGTTTGATCTTTGTTAATTTGTTTAATAAGTGTCTTTAGGTGTTTCACCTTGGGTTTATCATGTTTGGGACTCTCTGGATTTCTAGGAATTGTGTAACTATTTCGTTCCCCATTTTAGGGAAGTTTTCAGCTATTATCTCCTCGAGTATTTTCTCATGGCCTTTCTTTTTGTCTTCTTATTAAGGGACTCCTATGATTCGTATGTTGGGGCATTTCACATTGTCCCAGAGTTCCCTGAGGTTGTCCTCATTTCTTTTGATTCTTTTTTCTTTTTTGCTCTCTGCTTCATTTATTTCCACCATTTCATCTTCTACCTCACTTATCCTATCTTCTGCCTCCATTATTCTACTCTTGGTTCCCTCCAGAGTGTTTTGGATCTCATTTATTGCATTATTCATTATATACTGACTCTTTTTTATTTCTTCTAGGTCCTTGTTAAACATTTCTTGTATCTTCTCAATCCTAGTCTCCAGGCTATTTATGTGTCACTCCATTTTGTTTTCAAGATTTTGGATCATTGTTATTATCATTATTCTAAATTCTTTTTCAGGTAGATTCCCTATCTCCCCTCTTTTGTTTGACTTGGTGGGCATTTTTCATGTTCCTTTACTTGTTGGGTATTTCTCTGCCTTTTCATCAGTTTAGATTGCTGTGTTTGGAGTGACCTTTCTGTGTTCTGGTGGCCTGTGGTTCCTTTTTATTGTGGAGGTTTCTCCCGGTGGGTGGGGTTGGATGACTTAAGCCTCCTCCCTTTGGTTTTCAGTATTATTCTTACAGTTGCCACAAGACTTCTCCACCTATACAGCACTGATGATAAAACATCTAGGTTAATGATGAAAAGCTTCTCCACAGTGAGGGACACCCAGAGAGGTTCACAGAGTAACATGGAGATGAGAAGAGGGAAAAGGGAGTTAGAGGTAGGTAGGGAGATAGAGATAGAGGAAGAGGAGATAGAGGTAGAGATAAAGGACTCAAAAGGGGAGAGAGAAAGCTATCCAGTAATCAATACTCTATGTACTCTCCACAGTCTGGGCACCCCAGTGGGGTTTACAGTTACACAGAGAAGAGAAGAGGGAGGAAGGAGACAGAGGTGACCAGGAAGAGAAAAGGGGGTGTCAAAAGGAGAGGGATAGATCCGGCCAGTAATCAGTTACCTAAGTGTTCTCCACAGCCTGGAACACACAAAATGATTCACATAGTTCGGTAGAGATGAGAAGGGGGAGGCAAGAGATAGAGGCGACCTGGTGGAGAAAAAGGAGAGTTAAAAGGGGACGAGAGCAATCAAGGCTGTAATCACACTCCCAAGTTAAAATGGGTACTGAAGATTGGGTTCTTAAAGCACAAAATTGATAATAAGTACCAAAAAGCAAAGATTAAAAATCTAGAGTAGAGGTTAGACTCTCAAAAATGCAGTATTAAAGAAAAGTCACAAAAATTATAAAATATATATATGAAGTTTGCTTTTAAAATAGGGTCTTTTTTGGCAAGGTAATAGTAGGTTGTAAAAATGAAAATTAGGGAGTAATAGAGGACTCTAATAACTTAAACAATGGTAAAAGTAAAAATATATCTAGGAATTTCTCTGGAGCTGTTGCAGGCAGTGTGGGGTCAGTTCAGTTTGAGATAGTTCCTTGATCTGGTTTATACTTCTCAAGACCTATAGGCCCCTTCCAATGCAGTCGGTGCTAACTACAGGGTTTTAATCTGTTGCACCTATCACTTCCAGAGCGGTTCCCTCTGTTTATTTTAGTTTCTTCTATTTGCTGGTCTCTTCAGTGTCTAATTTCCACCCTGACACAAGGGGGAAAAAGTGGTCAGTATTTAGGCTCACTTGTTCAGTCGTGCTGTGGGGAGGGAGGAACACTGTAAAGAAATATCACTGGCGTGGGAAATGCTCGAAGACTCGGCCACATTGGGTTTGCCCCAGCTCAGGGTGCGTGCACTTTCCCAGTTTATACTTCTCAGGATCTATGTTGCTTCTGCTAGTGCACTGTCTGAAGCGGGCCCTGGGTTGTGTGCACTTCCCAGGTCTAAGCCACTCAGGTAAGGTTCTCGGGTACTCCACAAAGGCGTGGACTCGGTTGGGCCTGTGTTTTGTGCCCTTCCCAGGTCCCAGCAGCTCAGGCGACCAGGTGCTTCTAGTAGTCTCCCCAGGTGGGGGGTGCATCTTATCACCTCCCTGGTCCCAGCCGCTTGGTTTCCTGGTGGCAGCGGGCGTGCCTGTCTCAGGTGTGCCGTAAGTCTCTTCAGGGGAACTGATCTCTGGCCGTGACCCTCCCGGCTGATGTCAACCATCCAGAATCCCAAGAAGTCTTGGTTAGCAACTGGGTGCCTGCTTGCAGTTTGGTAGAGGATGCCTCCCTGGGCCTGATATTGCCCCTTTCTGGCTCTAGCTGCCCCTGCTTGTTTCCCCATCTCCAGTGGTGATGGGATGGTCTGCAGCTGGCTAGTTCTTCTCTGGTATTTGCTCAGTACTTTGTTCTGTGAGCGGGCCTCACCATGCCTTAGGTTGGGGCTTTTCATGGGATAGTTCTCTCTGACTCTCTCTCTCTCTCTCTCTGTCTATCACACAGTTGTGGTTGCTGTCTGATGTTAGTTCCCTCAGATTGCCTCAGGGAATTCAGGCTCTGTCCTTACCCTAAGCAATGCAGCCTGCACCTCCCTGTTCAGCCCACACTTGCTGGTTGCGGATGTGAGCACTGGGAGTTGCTGATAGGCATGTAATCTGTGGGATTTATTTATTTATTTGTTTTTCTCCTAGTTATGTAGCCCTCTGAGATTCCAACACTCTCCACAGACCCACTGGTGAGAGTGTTTCCTAATGTTTGGGAACTTCTCCTCTTTTAAGACTCCCTTCCTGGGACAGATCTCCATCCCTACATCTTTTGTGTCTCTTTTTATCTTTTATATTTTCTCCTACCTCCTTTCAAAGACAATGGGCTGCCATTCTGGGGACTTGATGTCCTCTGCCAGCATTCAGAAGTTGTTTTGTGGAATTTGCTCAGCTTTCAAATGTTCTTTCAAAGAATTTGTGGGGCAGAAAGTGGTCTCCCCATCTTATTCTTCTGCCATCTTCAGAACGCCTCTCTCTAACATGTAAGATGTTAAAACTACTAATGGAGGTATTTTATTTGATGCTATTTCATTTGTATCATTAAAAGAATAAATGCTTATAGTTTAGTTTTGCTTGTGAGTTTTACCTTGGTTTATAAAGAAACTAAATAATTCTCTCCTTTGATTTTAGATACAAATCTATCATAATCCAAATTTCAAAAGAGGCTATCCCCAACTTTTACTAAGAGTGAAAAGAAGAGTTGGGATTAAAAATGTCTCTCCAATATCTTCATTCGTTCCAGATTACAAGAAGAAGCATGTTAAAGCACGGGGCAACATAGATGATTGTAACTCTAATTTTCTTCCTGAAACTAGCGGGGAGAGTGCATTTTCAGCCTCGACAAGTTTAAGTGTGCCTTTCATACGGAAGCCTTATACCAGGCAGACAGTTGCTAATAGAAGTGCCCTAGCTCCGTGTGATTTTCCGTCCCCATCATCAATATCAGTTAGACAAACAGAACAGATTGTGATAGATCAACCTGCTGTTTTAAATCAGTTGAGCATTTTAAATTGGCACTCACATAGCAGCTACACTCAAGCAAATGGCCTCATTGAGAACGTTACCACTACAATTACTTCTATTTCTCAGAACCACATCGTATCTCCATTACAGAGCAGTTATTTTGGACTGATGGTGGAGCCTTCTAAATTTCCAGTTAGGTACAGTGATATGTCAGCCTATGACAGTCCTTTTCCTAACCTGCAACAGAGTGGCAATTCATGGTCCCCAGTGCCAAGGATCCGTGATACATCTGCTTCCTCTCTTTCAAAGTCAACTCATCAAACATCTTCATTATATGAAAACCATCCTAATTAAAACTGATCTATCAAATATGTGCCAGATTATGCAGCATAATGAAGATGAAAATTTATGGTGGGAGACTTCAACAAATTCCTACAAGTCTCATATTTGAACAATAAAGTTACATGTTCATCTTCATAGTTTCATTTTCTATTTTGAAATGAGTAAACGGGGCCTTATTTCATTGTCTGGCTATATTAATATGTTGTTTTATACACTCTTTAGTTCAAGGAAGCATTCTTTATGCATCCTAGGTAAATGACAGCTAATCAATTGTTTCTGAGCAAGAAAATGAGAATAAAGGGAAAAGAGGTACAGACTGCAAAACTGATTTCTGAAATCATCCCTGCTGAAGTGAATGGGTGTCTAAATTATGAAGGTATGGGAGAAGGAAGGGATACAAATAAAATAAAAAAATGCAAATGCACAGTACATACCGTGGAGTATTCTGAGTTACATAATACTCTATGAGTTACTGGATAGAGTCTTAAGAGGTTAGACAGATTGTCCTCATTATAGAAATTCATTTCATCTATGAAAATATAGATGTTGTAGCATATCCAAAATCATGATCGCCATCATACCATCACTGGGATACCAAAGATAACATGACATAGTCAATAATTGGCCCATGGTCAGCACAAGATTGGCACTTTACAAGATAGGTATTTTACCTTATAATACAAGGCATTATATAGGGTCATTTTTGCTCTGCTCTCCTAAGGCATGCCTTTATTTCCTCCCACCAAGATTCCACCCTATATTTCCTAGTGCATATTTAGATGTTGCTTATCTCTTCCCACAGAGATGGAATAAATTCCTTGTGGTGATTGCAGCACCTCAGTATGGTTAACAATTTCTATGAAGACATCATATCTGTTTCCTTTGTTGTTTCATTATCTTTCTGTTACACTAGGCTGCTGGAGTTACAATCACACAAACTACTTTCAGTCATGCTAAGCCCCACCTCACAACTTTGCCTCAACTCTTTCTTAGCGTTGGAAGGAAACTCTGTTTGCCCTCCTATCAAGGTAAGCACAGATAACAGGTCTTCGACATATTTTACCCTCTTTTCTTTATGTATCTTTCACATCAGCTAAAATGTAGAGCCTGAACATGACACATTTAAAGTACTTACTGAATTATTAATAAAGAAATGTAATAACCAATCAAATGCTATATACATTACTCAACAACATCCCATAAGCTGCACTAGCATCATAATTAACCTTTCCTATTTACTGAACATTTTTTCCAAGTTGATAAATATTTATTATATTTACAGGAATATCACATGTGGTAATTCAAATTATAAAATGATTGCTGCTCTCATGAAGTTTACAGTCTATAAGAGCCCATTCTAAGCATGTTGCTTCAGGCCCCAGGTCCCTAAAATTCAGTAGTAGTTATAGAGATATCTATTTTAAAAAAGGTGAATCATTCAATTTAATCATCTAGAAAAGTCATGGAATAAGCAGGAATCAAAATAAATGCTAATCCTTTATATATTTCACAATGAAATATTCTGAGCAGACTGTGCTTGTTGGACTATCCAGATTGTCATGAACACTACCTAGAAATCTTGGCAATCTCAAATTTGTGGCCATTCCTTTAGACAGTGGTGGCAACATCAAGTCATGTCCCTGTATTATTATGGTAATCCACATAGGACAACACAAAGTTAAGTTCACCGTTCTCATTCTTGCAGCCAACAGACAGTGAAATCTGTGGAATATATGCGTAGATAAGGGAGTTGTCCACACAGCACACTCTTTTTCTTTCACTGAAAACTTTCATTAAATGTAGGTGAGAATACCATGCTTTAGAGAGGTAAGCATTTTACAGCAACTGTAAGAGCTATTGAAATTGGTGTCCTTAGTTATCACTTCAAACACAAAGTCCAATGGCCTTGTGTTAGATTTCAGGCATCTAAGTATGTAGTCAAATTTGCTTGCTTTGAGAAATATCACCTTAAATGTGATTATATCTTCTATTTCATTACCATATACTGATTATTCCTTCTCACTCCCTTTTAACTTCTTTTCATGTTCTGGTTTGAGTGGCATGTCCTTCTCAAAAAGAACAGGTTTAATCCACTTAGTCCTCTGTGATAACTTGGAAATGGCATGGATAAGGACATCCAATATATCGTGTTTACAAACTACTGTTTTTGTTCCCTCCTGAAAACATTATTAAATTGTACCTCAATTGCCCTACGAAAGGAAGCCTGGTTGCATGATACATTACCTTGGTGATCAATTTCCATATGGCTTTAGCATATCACTACCTTTAATTGTCAAAAGCTTATAGAGAATATAGCTCAGTACATTAGGTAAACATTGTACATGAATTCAGTTTAATTTCCTTTAATTTTTTTGTTTATTTTATAATTGGTGCCTAAAATAGTAAAAGTGAAATTGAACATTTAAGTGAGGTAAATGCAGAAGATTGGAGCAAAAAGCAGAAAAATTGATAGGAGAAGGTCAGAGGATGGAATCAGATGCTTAAAGTGTAACAAGTAAATGTGTAACTGCAGGGCCTGAAGAGGTCAATATGTCTTCAGTCTTGTTACCCTACAACATTATTTTCATTTTAGCAAATCACAGAATAGTCTTACAAACAAAATATCCTAAGATCCCCTGGAGTGCAGAACAAAGGTATATCCTTTAAAACATTGTAATTTAAAATGTCACTAGAGGGAAATCATTCAACTACAAAATAACTTCCAACATTAAGCCTACAAGCAAGTTACAGAGAACTTCTGTGCAGTTCATAGGTGTCCTTCAGTGAGTCCTTGGGTTTTCTTTTCCTTTTGTTAATTGTGTTTTGAGCATATAAGATGGTGACTGTGCTTGTGTGTGTTCATCAGAGTAAGAGCGTGTTTGTGAGTGTATGTCTGGGTTTTCTTTTTGACTTTTAAGTTAGAGATTTTGGCTGAAGAGATGGTTAATTCAAAAATACAAGAGGCACAAATTAAAATGCCCATTCAAAAGTCTACTTTCTCTTTTCAAAGTGCAAGACAAATGGGTGAGTTTCAAAGGTTGAAACCATTTCCATAATAACCAGGCTACTCCATCCAAACATAGTTGAAAACTGTGGTACTCTCCCAATCAGCCCAGCAAAAGTTAAGTGGGACCTTAGAGGTCTATTATGTCTGGCAATAACAAAACACACACCTTCTAATATGGCAGTACCAGAGAAGGCTTAGTAGATGCCTGGGGTTTCAACCAAGTCCTTCCTGTAAGAGGATACTACATTCCTTCTTAGCCAGGAATGTACTGTGAAGAATTAATGGGGAGCATGGAGGCTGCACACTCACCAATAATGAAGAACACTCTTAGGAATCAAATGACACTAAGGATGAAATCTGGAATTCTGTTCCCACATGGTGGGAGTTGCCTTCCCCCTTCCCAAGTGTATCAGACAGACAGTTAAAATAGAAGGAATAACATATAACATGGCCCACATTCTTACCTAATACCTTAAATGTCCAAGCCCCGCCACACTGCTAAGATGCTGACTATACAGGACTTCTGGGCTTCAACTCTAGGTGGCAACCATCAAATCAAAATGTTATGAATATTTGAGATGTATTGATAGTGCAAATCTGTAAAGCCAGAAGTCTTCAGATCTGATTCAAAGAGGAAAACTGTGTACTCCCTGTCTTCAGTTTTATGGGGCTTTCACATGCATTCACTCACTTCCACAATCCTCAACCTTCATCTGAAGACACAAGCTGTGACTTTAAGAGGAGAGGAATTGTCTGTTCATAGAGAAGGCAAGTGGCAAAGTCAAAATGGATCCAGTCACCTACCGGCTTCCATGCTCAGTATGTAACCCTTTGTAAGCATTCCTAAGAGTGACTAGGATGCACAAATCAAAGATGCTGCTCATTGGATTACAGAGTTTGACTGAGAAGCTATAAGTTTGTTGACCTCTCACCCCATTTCTAAGATCACATACCATGCATGTTAATACATCAGAAGATGGGCAGCTCTAGCAGACATTCAGAGACAGTGCCTGCTTCTGTCTAAGACCAAGGTTGTTGGTCCAAAGGGCATGTGGGCTAATGTTTCCATCTCAGGACACCACATGACTCCACAGGAGTTCTTCTCTGGAAAGTTCTCAAAAGCCATTGTGAGAAGTAAATTTTGAAGGCAGAAAAGAAGGCAACTGACTAGAGCTGTGTTCTTAATAATTGTCCTTAATCTCAGTTATTATCCCAGGTGCAATGACAGAGTTAACATGCTATCTGAACCATCTCCCAAGCACTGCCAATACCAATTTTTTGATGCTGTTCAGTCACTCAGTCTTGCCTGACTCTTTGCGACTCCATGTACAGCAAGAACCCCGGGCTTTGCTGCCCTTCAAATTGCCCACAGTTTCCTCAAACCCATGACCTTTGAGTCAGTGATGCTTTGCAGCCATCTTGTGCTCTGTCCTACCCTTCTCTTCCTGCCCTCAATCTTTCCCAACATCAGTTTCTTTCCAGTGATTTTGTTCTTGGTCTCAGGTGGCCAATATACTGGCTCTTCAAGTTCAGCATCAGTCCTTCCATGAATAGTCAAAGTTGATTTCCTTCATGCTTTACTAGTTGAATCTCATGCTCACCACAGAACTGTTACACATCTTCTACAGACCCACTGTGGCAAAGCATCAGTATTTTGGCACTCAGTTCTTGTGGTCCTGCTCTCTCCTCCATACGTTACACCTGAAAATTAACTTTAACTGTTTGGATCTTTTTCAGTAATCTCTCTGCCTTTTAATATGCTGTCTAGATTGGTCATAGGGTTTTGACCAAGGGGCAAGTGACTTTTAGTTTCACGGCTGCCGTCACTTTGGCAGTGTTATCAGAGGTGAAGAAAGTAAAACCTGTCATTTATTCAATTGTATCCCATCGTTATATCTCAAAATGGTGGGACCAAATTCAATGATCTGACTTTTTTGTTTGTTTTTTTGTTTTTATACTGAGTTTTAATCCAGCTTTTCCACTCTCCCCTTTCACCTTCATCAGAAGGCTCTTTAGTTCCTAGTGTTTTTCAGCCATTTGTGTGGTTTCATCTTATAATTCAGTTCAGTCGCTCAGTCATGTCCAATTCTTTGCAACCCCATGAATTGCAGCACGCCAGGCCTCCCTGTCCATCACCAACTCCTGGAGTTTACTCAAACTCAAGTCCATCGAGTCAGTGATGCCATCCAGCCATCTCATCCTCTGTCGTCCCCTTCTCCTCCTGACCCCAATCCCTCCCAGGATCAGGGTCTTTTCCAATGAGTCAACTCTTTGCATGAGGTAGACAACGTATTGGAGTTTCAGCTTCAGCATCAGTCCTTCCAATGAACACCCAGGACTGATCTCCTTTAAGATGCAGTGGTTGAGGTTATTCATATTTCTTACACAGTAATTTTATTTCCAGCTTCAGATTCTTTCAGCAATTTACTTTCCATGATGTATTCTGCACAGAAGTCAAATAAACTAGGTGAGAGTACATCGCCTTAATGTATTTCCTTCTCAATTTTGAACCAGTTCATTTTTCCTTGTCCAATTGCAACTGTGTGTCTTGACCTTTATGCACATTTCCCAGGAAACAGGTATGGTGGTGTGGTATTCTTGTCTCTTTAAGAATTTCCCACAATTTGTTGTGATATGCACAGTCTAGAGGCTTCCCTTGTGACTCAGATGGTAAAACACCTGCCTGCAATGAGGAAGATCCAGATTCCCAGGGAATGGGACATCCCCTGGAGAAAGAAATGGTAGGCTGCAGTCCATGGGGTCACAAAGAGTCAGACATGAATGAATGACCTCACTTTCACACACAGTCTAAGGTGTTAGCAGAGACAATAAAAGAGAGGTAGATGACCTTATGAAATCCCCTTGCTTTTTCTGTGATCCAAACACCAGTTAAGGTTTACCTATTAAAACTAAATGACTAAATACACATTCCTTTTTTTGTATTATTTTTCTTTCTCTCTTTTTCAAGTTATCATCTACCAACTTTTACATTCCTGGGCACTTGCCATCTTCTTATACAAGAATTAAATTATGCCCATGCCAGTTTCTGACCTTTGACACCCACTTAAAACAGTTAAGTTTCCAGAGTAGAAATAAGGAATCTGTGCTCTGGGAAAATGTCAGGACCATTTGACAAATAGCTAGATATTTTCAGGAACTGACTTTTGAGTCCAATTCCTGTATCATCTCTTATCTGGAAAAGAAATACGCTTCTTCAAGCTGATGAAAACTCCTCATCAGCATAAATTTCAGGAAAAAATAAATGTGCTTGTCTGCATGTTCAAAGTCAAAGATGTACTAGTTATGTGTGTATGTGTGTAAGCTCCAATCAAACAGATTAATTCATGTCAACTAAAGTTTATTGTTTTACTGGCATGCAGCAAGGAATTACAGAGCTTGCCTAGAAAGGAAATCAGAAGGTACAAGTTGGCAGAAAAGTAAGAGGATGTTGAGAGCAACTCTCTTAATGGAGGCATCACAATAATACTTCTATAAAGGCAGAAGTTTCTCCAGAGCACCAGATGAATATTAGCAGAAGACCTTGTTCAGAGAGGTCTAGACATAACTGGGAACAACTTAGGGAAGATGGTAGAAGGAGCATGAGAGGAATAGGACCAATCTTGTGTCTTGCTGTGGGAGGTTGAGAAGCATGGAATAGTTTGAGGACTCAGGCAAGTCATCTCCCTATACCTTAAATTGCTTTCTATTAAAAGGAAGCAAGGTGAAGAAGCTGATGAAATATAGTTTGTATAAAGTGAGAATCAAACAGAGAATGTGTGGTGTGGTCCTACATGCCTGAAACTGCAATGCAGTCAACCAGTGTGCATAGGGCCTGGAAGATGAAACATGGTGTTAGAAAGCCGACCTGGGAGGAAACTGCTTCTAACTATGTGGAGATGACATGATGGATCTGGGACAACAAAGTGTGTAGAAGGAATGCCTTTTGAGAAAGCCCAAACTGACTAAGAAGCAGGATCTTAGGGCTCAGTCACACGGAGGAGATGGTGACACCTTTGAATCCCCCCTCTTCCCACATGCTAAGACCTACTATCAGGCAATAGAGAAAGACTAGCCAGACTACCACTCATGTTGCTGCCACCACAGGCTAGAAAATGATCTCATTAGGGACATAATTTTCCTGCCCATGGCTGATGGGTCCTCTGCAAAACTGACACCACCAGGGCTCCTACAGTCCAAGAAGCTGTACCACTTCCTCCAGTGTTCAACAAGGCAGACCCAAGTGTTCCACAAGAGTCTTGGGGTAGGCTCCTCTGGTGACCATATGGAGAGGTTTTCATAAAACTA
This sequence comes from Dama dama, assembly GCF_033118175.1. NCBI lineage: Eukaryota > Metazoa > Chordata > Mammalia > Artiodactyla > Cervidae > Dama > Dama dama. Next base: position 57,002,745 of record NC_083714.1, read on the forward strand.
CATCTGAGACCCAGGGTCAGGGAAACTAACAAAAAAAGGATTGAAAACGTTCCCACCAGCTGAGCAAGCTGCAGATTAAATCCACACGATCAATTGTGCAGACTTTTTGTCTATGGGACACATAAAAGGACAATAGATTTCCAATGAATGAGAATGTCCAGGTTCTGGCAACTCTAAGAACAAACAGGAGTTATCCCAGATTAGAGTCTGACCTGTCCCTACTTCAGATCCAGAGTTCAGTTCTCCCCACATTTGGGAGAGCTTTCTGGAGATTTGGAACTGTGCTGTGGCTCATGTTGAGACCAGAACACTGACAGCAGGGACCCTAGGTAACATTCACTATATTTATGATGTTTCGCTATGCTGTGAGGTTGGTTCACTCTTTTTGTCAGTTGTGGGCTTTCTTGTTATTATTCTTTCTTATGTGGTGTGCTAAGTTTGTTTAAATCATATATTTATTTTTTGTATGTATATATTGTGTATTTGTTTTCCTGCTATCTGTGCCTTTTGTTGATGTTGTTTCTTGTCATTTTTGTTTTAATAGGTATATGTTTCTATATTAACTGTGATTTTCTGTTGTTCTGTGGAAAGATCTTGTCATTTTTGTTAGATTTGTTTTCTTTATTCTTCAGGTGGCACTCTGCTCTGGTGTTGTTTTATGTATTGCAAGTTATTTGCTTCGTTCTATTGTTGATTCTGTGTTCTTCCCTATTGTGATTATTGCTTGTGTTTTTTACTTGTTTTATTTTGGTTTCTTATCATTATTCTGTTTCTTTTAATCATCTGTCTAATTTCTTCCTATGTGATCTTGGTTCTCTGACCAGAAGTTGAGCCTGATCATCTAGGGTTTCAGCACTGTATCGAGGATCATAGACCACCAGAGAATTCCTGGCTCCAGTGAATATTAATTGGTGAGAGTCCCTATGAAGGCCTCCATCTGAAACTAACAATTCCTCCCAAAACCTATACTATCCAGAGCTGATGCCTCACACCACTCAAAAAGCAAGACAGAAACACAAGCCAAATCATCCTCAGATGGGCTGCCTGAAGCCAGACTAAACCCGTGCATACCTGCAAAAGACACCACTGACATGGTCCCGCCATGAGAGAGAGAGGCCTCAGCTGTGGCCACAAGAATATAGTTGCCAGGTCCTAAACCTCCAAGGACACACAACCACTGGACCACACTTATCCACTCAGAGCACAGACTGGAAGCAAGAACTACCACCCTGTACCCTGGGAAGAAAAGATTGTTAACATAGTGAGATAAACAAATATGAAGACAGTAAAAAAACATGTTGCAGGCAAAGAAACAAACAAGGTAAAATAACACAAGGCATGATTAAAGAGGAAATAGAAAGTGTCAGTGAAAAAGAATTGAGAGTAACAATAGTAAAGATGATCAAACAACTCAGAAAATAAATGGAGATCATGCATGGAACATTTAAGAAGGGCGTGGAACAATGAAACAACAACAACAAATGATTAACAGCACAATAACTGGCATAGGTGTACTGTGGGCTGATCCATGCTTTTGTACAGAAGAAGCCAGAACAACATCGGAAAATAATTATCTTCCAATTTAAAAGTGAAGTATTAAAAGAAACACAAGCTTTAAGTACCATAACAGACCTGACATTTTAATTGATACTTAAGTAGATTTCATCCAAAACCAACAGAATGCAGTTTCTTCTCAAGGGCAAATGAAAGAGGTCCAGGATAAATCACAAACTGGATCACAATCAATCCTCAGTAAATTAAAGATAATCAAAATTGTATCAAGCATCTTTTTTTTACCACAATGTTATGATTTACATGTCAGTTATGTGGGGAGCAAAACAAAACAAACAAACAGAAATATCAAGCAAAAAACCAAAAAACACCAATACATTGAGGCTCATGTATACACCTCTACATGGCTAAAAAATCAATGAAGAAATCAGAGAGAAGAAAAATATATATGTGTGTGTGTGTTTATATTCATACAAACAAATGACAATATAATGTGATTGCATAAAACTTATGAAACAGGAATAAACATTAAAAGTAAAGACTATAAAAAAGGCATGTCTTAAATAATCAACCTAACCTTACAACTAGAGCAATTAGACAATGACAAAAAACATACAAACCGAAAATCAGGTTTGGTAAAAAAAAAAAAAAAAATCATAGAGAATAAAACAGAAACAAAAAAGATGAAAACAATAGCAAAGATCAATAATACTAAAAGAGGGTGCTAGGAGAGCATAAAGAAAATACACAAATCATGAGCCAGACTCATCAACAACAAAGGGAGAACACTCAAATCAGTAATGTTAGACATGAGAAAGGAGACGTCATAAGTGACACCACAGGAATAGCACAGGATCATAAGAGACTACAACAAACATCTTTAAGCCAATAAATGTAGAATCTAGGAGCCCCAGACAAATTCTTGGAAACTCAACTAGAGGAAAGAGAAAATATGAACATAGCTTTACAAGCACTAATATTGAAAGTTTAATGAAAAATTTTCCCGTTAATAAAATTCAAGGTCAGGATGGCCTCACAGATAAGTTTTATGAGCCATTAAGAGAAATGTTAACACACACACTTGTGAAAATCTTTCAAAATACTACAGTAGTAGGCAAACCCGCAAACTCATCCTATGAGTACAGCATCAACCTGATATCAAAGTTAAAGAAAACACAGAAAAGGAAAATTATAGACCAATGTCTGTGCATGCAAGAGTGGTGATGGCATGCCACACGAGCAGCACACATGCAGTAACAGCTAATAGGAGAGACCCCAAGTCCAAGGTGAGGAGCTGTGGCTTACCCCATATCCAAGGGGAAGATCGGTGGGTGAGAGGTGCTACCCCATGTCCAAAGTCAGAAAAGGTGTCTGTGAGGAGATACCCTACGTACAAGGAGAGGAGAAGTGGCCAGGAAGAGATACCCCACATCCAAGGTAAGAGAAACCCAAGTAAGACAGTAGGCACTGAGACAGGGCATCAGAGGGCAGACAGACTGAAACCACAATCACAGAAAACTAGCCAATCTGATAACAAGGGCCACAGCCTTGTCTAACTCAGTGAAACCATGATGTGTGGGGCCACCCAAGACAGATGGGTCATGGTGGAGAGGTCTGACAGAATGTGGTCCACTGGAGAAGGGAATGGCAAACCACTTCAGTATTCTTACCTTGAGAACCACATGAACAGTATGAGAAAGCAAAAAGATAGGACACTGAAAGATGAACTCCCCAGGTTGGTAGGTGTGTGGAGAAATAACTCCAGAAAGAATGAAGGGACAGAACGACAGCAAAATCAACACCCAGCTGTGGATATGACTGGTGATGGAAGCAAGATCTGATGCTGTAAAGAGCAATACTGCATAGGAACCTGAAAAGTTAGGTCCATGAATCAAGGCAAATTGGAAGTGGTCAAACAGGAGATGGCAAGAGTGAATGTCGACATTCTAGGAATCATCGAACTAAAATGGACTGGAATGGGTGAATTTAACTCAGATGACCATTAAATCTACTACTGTGGGCAGGAATCCCTTAGAAGAAATGGAGTAGCCTTCTACAACTAACACCCAAAAGAGATGTCCTTTTCATTATAGGGGACTGGAATGCAAAAGTAGGAAGTCAAGAAACACCTGGAATAACAGGCAAATTTGGCCTTGGAGTTCAGACTGAAGCAGGGCAAAGGCTAATAGAGTTTTGCCAAGAGAATGCACTTGTCATAGCAAATACCCTCTTCCAACAACAGGAGAGAAGACTCTACACATGGACATCAGAAGGTGGTCAATACCAGAATCAGACTTATATTCTTTGCATCCAAGATGGAGAAGCTCTATACAGTCAGCAAAATAAACTGGGAGCTAACTGTGGCTCAGATCACGAACTCCTCATTGCCAAATTGAGAAGGAAATTGGAGAAAGTGGGGAAAACCACTAGACCATTCAGGTATGACCTAAATCAAATACCTTTTGATTATGCAGTGGAAGTGAGAAATAGATTTAAGGGAGTAGATATGATGGACAGAGTGCCTGAAGAACTATGGATGAGGATCATGACATCTTACAGGAGACAGGGATCAAGACCATACCCAAGAAAAAGAAATGTGAAAAAGCAAAATGGCTGCCTGAGGAGGCTTTACAAATAACTGCGAAAAGAAGAGAAGTGAGAAGCAAAGGGAAAAAGTAAAGATATACCTATTTGAATGCAGAGTTCCAAAGAATAGCAAGGAGAGATAAGAAAGCCATCCTCAGTGATCAATGCAAACAAATAGAGGAAAACAATAGAATGGGAAAGACTAGAAATCTCTTCAAGAAAATTAGAGATACCAAGGGAACATTTCATGCATAGATGGGTGCAATAAAGGACAGAAATGGTATGGATCCGACAGAAGCAGAAGAAATTAAGGAGAGGTGGCAAGAATACACAGAAGAACTGTACAAAAAAGATCTTCATGACCCAGATAATCACAACTGTGTGATCACTCACCTAGTGCCAGAAACCCAGGAATGTGAAGTCAAGTGGGCCTTAGAAAGCATAACTATGAACAAAGCTAGTGGAGGTGATGGAATTCCAGTCGAGCTATTTCAAATCCTAAAAGATGGTGCTGTGAAAGTGATGCACTCAATATGCCAGCAAATTTGGACAAGCCAGCAGTGGCCACAAGACTGGAAAATGTGTTTTCTGTCCAATCCCAAAGAAAGGCAACACCAAAGAATGCTCAAACTACTGCAAAATTGCACTCGTCGGACACAATAGTAAAGTAAAGCTCAAATTTCTCCAAGCCAGGCTTCAGCAATATGTGAACCGTGAACTTCCAGATGTTCCAGCTGGTTATAGAAAAGGCAGAGGAACCAGAGATCAAGTTGTCGACATCTGCTGGATCATCGGAAAAGCAATAGAGTTCCAGACAACATCTATTTCTGCTTTATTGACTATGCTAAAGCCTTTGATTATGTGGATCATAAAAACTGTGGAAAATTCTGAAAGAGGTGGGAATACCAGACCACCTGACCTGCCTCTGGAGATACCAGAATGCAGGTCCAAAAGCAACAGTTGGAACTGGTCATGGAACAACAGGCTGGTTCTAAATAGGAAAAGGAGTTTATCAAGGCAGTATATTTTCACCCTGCTTATTTAACTTTAATGCAGAATACATCATGAGAAAGGCTGGGCTGGAAGAAGCACAAGCTGGAATCAAGATTGCCGGGAGAAATATCAATAACCTCAGATAGGCAGATGACACCAACCTTACGGCAGAAAGTGAAGAAGAACTAAAGAACCTCTTGATGAAAGTGAACGAGGAGAGTGAAAAAATTGGCTTAAAACTCGACATTCAGAGAAATAACATCATGGCATCCGGCCATCACTTCATGGCCAATAGATGGGGAAAGAGTGGAAACAGTAGCTGGCTTTATACATTGGGGCTCCACAATCATTACAGATGGTGGTTGCAGCCATGAAATTAAAAGACCGTTACACCTTGGAAGGAAAGTTATGACCAACCTAGAGAGCATATTAAAAAACAGAGACTATTTTTGTGTATGGTGTTAGAAAGTGTTCTAGTTTCATTCTTTTACAAGTGGTTGACCAGTTTTCCCAGCACCACTTGTTAAAGAGGTTGCCTTTTTTCCATTGTATATTCTTGCCTCCTTTCTCAAAGATAAGGTGTCCGTAGGTACGTGGATTTATTTCTGGGCTTTCTATTTTGTTCCATTGATCTATATTTCTGTCTTTGTGCCAGTACCATAGTGTCTTGAGGACAGTGGCTTTGTAGTAGAGCCTGACGTCAAGCAGGTTGATTCCTCCAGTTCCATTCTTCTTTATCAAGATTGCTTTGGCTATTTGAGGTTTTTTGTATTTCCATACAAATTGTAAAATTATTTGTTCTAGTTCTGCAAAGAATACCGTTGGTAGCTTGATAGGGATTGCATTGAATCTATAGATTGCTTTGCATAGTATACTCATTTTCACAATATTGAATCTTCCAATCCATGAACACGGTATATACTCAAACTGGATTAAAGATATAAATGTAAGACAAGAAACTATAAAACTCCTAAAGGAGAACATAGGCAAAACACTCTCTGACATAAATCACAGCAAGATCCTCTATGACCCACTTCCCAGAATATTGGAAATAAAATCAAAAATAAACAAATGGGACTTAATTAAACTTAAAAGCTTTTGCGCAACAAAGGAAACTATAAGCAAGGTGAAAAGAGCCTTCAGAATGGGAGGAAATAATAGCAAATGAAGAAACAGACAAAGGATTAATCTCAAAAATATACAAGCAACTCCTGATGCTCAATTCCAGAAAAATAAATGACCCACTCAAAAAATGGGCCAAAGAACTAAACAAAGATTTCTCCAAAGAAGACATACAGATGTCTCACAAACACATGAAAAGATGCTCAACATCACTCGTTATCAGAGAAATGCAAATCAAAACCACAATGAGGTACAATTACATGCCAGTCAGAACGGCTGCTATCCAACAGCCTACAAGCAATAAATCCTGGAGACGGTGTGGAGAAAAGGGAACCCTCTTACACTGTTGGTTTGAATGCAAACTAGTACAGCCACTCTGGAGAACAGTGTGGAGATTCTTTGAAAAACTGGAAATAGAACTGCCTTATGACCCAGCAATCCCACTCCTGGGCATACACACCGAGGAAACCAGATCTGAAAGAGACAGGTGCACCCCAATGTTCATTGCAGCACTGTTTATAATAGCCAAGACATGGAAGTAACTGAGATGCCCATCAGCAGATGAATGGATAAGGAAACTGTGGTATATATACACCATGGAATATTACTTAGCCATTAAAAAGAATTCATTTGAATCAGTTCTAATGAGATGGATGAAACTGGAGCCCATTATACAGAGTGAAGTAAGCCAGAAAGATAAAGACCAATACAGTATACTAACGCATATATATGGAATTTCGAAAGATGGTAACGATAACCCTATATGCAAAACAGAAAAAGAGACACAGATGTACAGAACAGACTTTTGGACTCTGTGGGAGAAGGCGAGGGTGGGGTGTTCTGAGAGAATAGCATTGAAACAAGTATACTATCAAGGGTGAAACAGATCACCAGCCCAGGTTGGATACATGAGACAAGTGCTCATGGCTGGTGCACCGGGAAGACCCAGAGAGATGGGTTGGAGAGGGAGGTGGGAGGGGGGATCGGGACGGGGAACACATGTAAATCCATGGCTGATTCAGGTCAATGTATGACAAAAAGCACTACAATGTTATAAAGTATTTAGCCTCTAACTAATAAAAATAAATGGAAAAAAAGTAAAAAGCAGAGACATGACTTTGCCAATCAATTTCCGTCTAGCAAGTCTATGGTTTTTCTAGTAGTCATGTATGGGTGTGAGAGTTGCCCTATATACTTAGCACCGAACAATTGATGGTTTTAAACTGTGGTGTTGGAGAAGACTCTTGAGAGTCCCTTGGACTGCAAGGAGATCCAGCTAGTTCATCCTAAAGGTGATCAATTCTGGGTGTTCATTGGAAGGACTGATTTTGTAGCTGAAACTCCAGTACTTTGGCTACCTGATTTGAAGGGCTGACTCATTTGAAAAGATCCTGATCCTGGGAAAAATTGAGGTTAGGGGCAGAAGTGGATAACAGAAGATGAAATGGTTGGATGGCATCACCTACTCAATGGACATGAGTTTGGGTAGGCTCAGGGAGTTGATGATGGACAGGGTGGCCTGGCGTTCTTGAGTTCGTGGAGTCAAAAAGAATTGGACATGACTGAGGGACTGAACTGAACTGATACCTGAATTGTCTTGTGGTTTTCCCTACTTTCTTCAATTTAAGTCTGAATTTGGCAGTAAGGAGTTTATGATCTGAGCCACAGTATGGCCCCCATCTTGTTTTTGCTGACTGTATAGAGCTTCTCCATCTTTGGCTGCATGAAATATAATCAATCTACTTTTGCTGTGGACCGTCTGGTGATGTCCACCTGTAGAGTCTTCTCTTGTGTTGTTGGAAGAGGGTGTTTGCTATAACCAGTGAATTCTCTTGGCAGAACTATATTGGCCTTTGCCCTGCTTCATTCTGTACTCCAAGGACTAATTTCCCTGTTACTCTAAGTGTTTCTTGACTTTCTACTTTTGTATTCACGTCCCCTGTAATGAAAATGACATCTTTTCTGGGTGTTAATTCTACTAGGTCTTGTACGTCTGCATAGAACCATTCAACTTCAGCTTCTTCAGCATTACTGGTCTGGGTATAGACTTGGAATACCATGATACTGAACGGTTGGCCTTGGAAATGAATGGAGATCATTCTGTCGTTTTTGAGATAGTATCCAAGGACTGCATTTCAGACTCTTTTGTTGACTATGATGGATACTCCATCTCTTCTAAGGTATTCCTGCTCACAGTAGTAGATATAATGGTCATCTGAGGTAAATTCACCCATTCCAGTCCATCTTAGTTTGCTGACTCCTAGAATGTCGATGGTCAGTTTTGCTATCTCCTGTTTGACCACTTCCAATTTGCCTTGATACATGGGCCTAACATTTCAGGTTCCTATGCAATATTGCTCTTTATAGTATTGGAACTTGCTTCCATCATCAGTCACATCCACAGCTGGGTGTTGTTTTTGCTTTGGCTCCTTCTCTTCATTCTTTCTGGAGTTATTTCAACACTGATCCCCAGTAGCATTTTGGAGTACATCTTTCAGTGTCCTATGTGTTTTTCTTTTAATATTATTCATGGGCTCCTCAAGGCAGAAATACTGAACTGGTTTGTCATTCCCTTCTCCAGTGGACCACATCTTGTCAGAACTCTCCACCATGGCTGAGAGGAGAAGGGGATGATAGAGGATAAGATGGTTGAATGAAATCAGCTACTCAATGGATGTGAGTTTGAGTAAGCTACGGGAGTTGCTTATGGACAGGGAGGCCTGATATGCTGCATTTTATGGGGTCACAAAAAGTCCGGTTCAGTCACACGACTGAGTGACTGAACTGAACTGAACTGTGGGTTCTTATCTTTTTCCTTTGCCTGAAAATTATTTCTCTGGTTTCACATTTCTTTATCTTAGAATGTAATTGTCCTTTCTCCCCAGGGTGCAGGGCTGTAGTTCTTAATTCCGGTCTGTACGCCAAGTGAATAAATTGTGGTTCAGTGGCTTGTGTGGCTTTGAAGGGAGAGGGAATGGAAGTTATGTTATTGTGGCCACAGCTGAGGCTTCTCTCTGTAATTGCAGAACCATGTCAGCTGGTTTCTTTTGCAGGTGTGTATGGGATTAGTCTGACATTAGGCAGCCTGTCTGCTAATGATTCAGCTTATGTTTCTACTTGCTTGTTGTGTGGCGTGAGGCATCCACTCTGGGTAGGGCAGACAATTGGTAAAAATTGGATCTTAGATTCAGGTTCAGACCTTGATGGGGACTCTCATCATATAATATTCACTAGAGCCAGGTATTCTCTGGTGGTCCATCATCCTGGACTCAGTGCTGACACCCTAGAAGATCAGGCCCAACTTCTGGTCAAAGAAACAAGATCCCAGAGTAAGAGATTAGAGAGAGAGAAGGGAAAAGAGGAAAACACAGTTGGTAAGAAAACGAAATCAGGAAAAATATGACAAACAGTATTTACAGTAGTGAAGAAGACAAAATCAACATGAGAACTAACCAAATAAGTCAAAAGTCCAAATAACATCAACAGAACAGAGCGCCACCTGAAATATAAAGACCAATCTGTCAAAAATGATAAGAGCCTCCTCACAGAACAACATCAAATCACAGTTAATATAGAAATATATATCTATTAAAGGAAGAGAAAAGCATCAACAAAAAGGCACAGAAAGTAGGAAAACAAGGTAAATTCAAAATGTATATATACAAAAGTAAAAATGTGATTTAAACAGTCTTAAGAGACCAAATAAATAAGAATAATAACAAGAAATACAACAACTGAGAAAAAGAGTGATTTGACAACAGAACACATCAAAACATTTTAATTATAATAAATGCTACCCAGGGCCTCAGCTCTCAGTGAACTACTGGTCCTCAAGGTAAACCACAGTGAAGCTTCACATCTCGAGGAAGCTCTCCTATGTTGGGAAGATTTGGACACTGGATATGCTATAGGGATAGCTCAGACTCTAATCTGGTTTAAGCACTATGTGTTTTAAGAGCAGCCAGAGCCTGGGCATTTTCTTTTCTTTTTTTTTTTATTTTATTTTTTTTAATTAATTAATTTATTTTTTCTTTGACAAAGGAGGCAAGGATAAACAATGGACAAAAGACAACCTCTTTAACTAGTGGTGCTGGGAAAGCTGGTCAACAACTTGTAAAAGAATGAAACTAGAACACTTTCTAACCCCATACACAAAAATAAACTCAAAATGGATTAAAGATCTAAATGTAAGACCAGAAACTATAAAACTCCTAGAGGGGAACATAGGCAAAACACTCTCCGACATAAACCACAGCAAGATCCTCTATGACCCACCTCCCAGAATATTGGAAATAAAAACAAAACTAAACAAATGGGACCTAATGAAACTTAAAAGCTTTTGCACAACAAAGGAAACTATAAGTAAGGTAAAAAGACAGCCCTCAGATTGGGAGGAAATAATAGCAAATGAAGAAACAGACAAAGGATTAATCTCAAAAATATACAAGCAACACCTGCAGCTCAATTCCAGAAAAATAAATGACCCAATCAAAAAATGGGCCAAAGAACTAAACAGACATTTCTCCAAAGAAGACATACAGATGGGCATTTTCTCTTGTGGAACTCCAACTGTCCTTATAGGTATTCCATATATAAAGTGTCTTTGTAGTTGATCATGTGGATTTAATCTGTAGCTTGTTCAGCTGGTGGGAAATTTTTCAATCCTCTTCTTTAGTGACCCTGCCCCTGGATCTCAGATGTAATTTTATCACTACCTCTATATGTGGTCACTAAAGGAGTCTTCCCAAGACTCTTATGGAACACTTGTATCTGCCTTGGTGAGCACAGGCGGAGGTGGTACATCTACTTGGACAGCAGGATTCCTGGCGGTACCAGTTGTACAGAGGAACCAGCAACCATGGGCATAATGGGATCCTTTTCTAGCCTCTGGAGGCATGAGTGTGAGTGGTAGCTCTGGCCAGCCTTTCTCTATCCCTGCTAGTAAGTCTGAGAAAGTGGGAACAAGGGGGATACAATGGTGTCTCCACATGTTGTGTCTGACTCAGCACTAAGGTCCTGCTTTTTTGGTAGTTTGGGATTCCCTGAAAGGCATTCCCTGCAACCCCTGTCCTCCTCCCTGCTCCATCAGTACATCTCCACATAGTCAACTGCAGTTCTCTCCCAGGATGATTCTCTAAATCCCATATTCCAGCTTCCAGGCCCCATGCACACTGGTTGACCTGCATTGAAGTTAGGGAAATGTAGGGCCACACCACACATTCTCAGTGTGATTCTCACTGTATACTAACTATGTTTCATCTGCCTCTTCACCTGGTTTTCTTTAAGTCCAAAGTAATTTACCTTTAGTAATTTACCTTTAGTTGGCTTGCCTGGATCCTAAATCTCCTCCCTGCTTCTCCATCTCCCACCCCATGGCACATGTTTGGTCCTGTTTCCTCTTGTCCTCATTTTCCCATTTTAACTCAGTTCTTCCCAGTTATGTCTAGTAGCCACACGGGCCTCTATGTTGACCAAGGTTTTCTCTTGTATTCAGCTGATGCTTTTGCTGAACTGTTGCCTCTGTAGAAGTATTATTTGTGATTCATTCATGGAAAGAGATGCACTCAACGTCCTCCTACCATTCTGCCAATTTGGAACTTCTGATTTTTTCCAGGCAAGTTCTGTAATCCTTTATTGAATGACAGTAAAACAGCAAACTTAAGTTGACATCAATTAATATGTTTGATGGTAGGTTACATGCATACCCACATAAGTGGTAAGTCTTTGACTTCCAACATGCAATCAAGCACATTTTCCCCCGAAATTTCTGCTAATGAGGAATTGTCCTCAACATGAAAAAATATAGTTTTATCCCAGTTTAGACATGATATAAAAATCTGGCCCCGAAGGACAGTTCCTGAAAGTATCTAGCTATTTGCAGAACTGTCCTGACATTTCAGCTCCCTCATTTCTGCTCACAAAACTTAACTGTTTTCACTGGGAAATCAAATGTCAAAGACTAGCATGGGCATAATTTAATTGTTGTAGAGATAGATGGCAATTGCTCAGGAAACCCTCATTTAGTAGTTGATTACTTGAAAAAGATAGAGAAACAAACAACCAACCAAAATAAAGCAAAACAGAAAGAAAAAGAAGGCTTATGTACTTGGTAAAACGTAGTTGGTATTTCAACTATAGAAAAAGCATGGGAAATCAATAAAATCATCTCCATTTGCTTCATTGTCACCGCTAACTGTTTGGAAAGTGTGGTTCACGAAAAATTGTGGAAAATTCTAAAAGACACAGGAATGCCATTCCACCATACCTGTCTCCTGTGAAACGAGTATTCAGGTCAAGCCATAAGAATTACATTCGAATACGGAAAAATGAACTTGTTCAAAATTTAAAAAGACATGCATCAATGCTATATACTGTCACCTAGCATATTTAACTTCTGTGCAGAGTACATCATAGAAACTAACATGCTGGATGAGTCTCAAGCTGGAAACAAAATTTCTGTAAGAAATTTGAAGTAACCTTAGTTCTACAGATGACACAACCCAAATGGCAGAAAGACACTTGCTCCTTGGATGAAAAGCCATGACCAATGTGGACACAGGTTAAAAAGCAGAGTCATTACTGATAAAGATCCAAATAGTCAAAGCCATGGTTTTTCGAGAAGTCATGTATGGAGCTGAAGGATGGACCACAAGAACTGAGTGCCAAATCACTGAGGTTTTGCAACTGTGAGGCTGGAGAAGACTCTTGAGAGTCCTGTGGACAGCAGAGGTATCAAACAACTCAATCAAGAAAGAAATCAACTGGGACTCCTTGCGGAGGGACTGATGCTGAACTTGAAGAGCCAATAGTTTGGCCATCTGAATCCAAGAGCCAAATCACTGGGAAAGACCCTGAAGCTGGGAAAGATTTAGTTCAGGAGGAGAAGGGAACCAAAGAGGACAGTTCAGTTCAGTTCAGTTCAGTTGCTCAGTCATGTCCAACTCTTTGCGACCCCATGGACAGCAACACGCCAGGCCTCCCTGCCCTTCACCAACTTGCAGAATTTATTCAAAGTCATGCCCACTGAGTCAGTGATGCCACAAAATGATCTCATCCTCTGTCATCCCCTTCTCCTCCCACCTTGAATCTTTCCCAGTATCAGGGTCTTTTCATATGAGACAGTTCTTTGCATCAGGTGGCCAAAGTATTGGAGTTTCAGTTCCTACATCAGTCCTTCCAATGAACACTCAGGACTGATTTCCTTTAGTATGGACTGGTTGGATCTCCTTGCACTCCAAGCGACTCTCAAGAGTCTTCTCCAACACCACCATTCAAAAGCATCAATTCTTCAGCACTCAGCTCTCTTTGTAGTCCAACTCTCATGTCCATACATGACTACTGGAAAAACCATAGCCTTGACTAAATGAACATTTGTTGGCTGAGTTCTTGAGTAAGAAGTTTGCCGTGAGAAAAAACATAGCATTCTGAACAAAGGAAAGAGTCTAACCAAGAATCAGAAGCATGAAATAGACTCACAGGTTCATGCAAATACAAGGTGGGGAAACAGCATATAAGGTGGCGGTGCAACCAGGCAGGACAAGGAAGGGCCAGGTTTCTGGAACCTCACATGCCCTGGTCAGGTATTTAGATTTCAGCCTGTAGGTTAATGCTTGCACTGACCTTCATTTCTCATATACATCACTTAATGGGCTTCCCTGGTGGTTCAGCAGGAAAAAATCGCCTGCACACAGGAGCCACAGGAAACCCGGGTTGATCCCTGGTTCAGAAAGATCCCCAGGAGGAGGAAGTGGAAACCCACTCCAGTACTCTTGCCTGTAGAATCCCATGGGCAGAGGAGCCTGGCAGGCTGCAATCTATGGGGTCACAAAGAGTTGGACACAACTGAAGCGAGTTAGCATGCATGCACACATAACACTTAACAGAACGTGTAATGGTGTCATAAACATTTTAAGATAGATACCAAGCAGGTTTCTGGTGTGTAACCACGTGTATCTAGTGAGAAAGCCTCATGTGAATGGAGCGAGGTCTGAGGTGGCCAAGCCACTGTGAAACCTTGATCCAGCTGCAGGGATATGACTGTGGGTGGTATTTACAGAGTCTCCAACTGTGCAAATGAAAATAGAGAAATGGTGTTAAGACTGAAAGAAAACTCCTTTAACTCTACTCTCTCATTCATTTAGAGTCTAGTTTTTTATAGACTGACTTTATATTGGGAAGGTATAAACTACACTTTAAATTTAGAAAGTGAGCATATACTAACAAAATACAGCTATTGTCTATTCAACTCATGGGAGTTCATTGCTGCCTTCTATTTTAAATAGGGCTCCCTTGCTGAGAAATTGAAAGCCCACCCTTAGTGTAGCAGGGAGCCACTTACGAGGTGGCCTCAGCAGGTGCATGACTCAGGGAAAGAACAGCCAGGGGTGAGTGTGTGAGGGTGGACCTGGACATGCCCCCTTTCCCCTGGGCTGTTCTTGTGGTCACAGCATAAGAACAGGACCACAACGTGAGGACAGCTCCAGCACCATGCCCCACAGCTAGGGCATCCAGCCTTTCTGAGCATCTGTCTCCACATTTGTGAAACGGCTTGTTTTCTGGGTTGTGTTTATATTTAAGCAGCATCTCCTGCAGCCCGCGAAGTGCAGTTTCACCACCATTAATTCTTGGACAAGTGACCACAGCCATGCCAACGTCTAAAGCCCTCAGGGAGCACCTTCATGCTTGTCTAGCCCATTAGTTAAGCCAACATCCAGCTTCACATTCCCAGCAGAAGCTTTGAGGTGCTCCAAAAAGTTAAAAGTAATCTTTTGTTTCACCTCAAGCCAGTCATTTCTTAGACAAAAGTAGAGAGACAGAGAGAGAAATTCTTGATCTAGATGGGTTCTATTTCTCATCAACTCAAAAATTCTCTGTGCCAGTTTGGAAAGCCAGTCATGTGATTTTTTTTTTTAATTGAAGTATAGTTGATTTACAATGTTGTGTTACTTTCTGCTATTGAGTGAACAGTGATTCAGTTACACTCATATATATTAGTTTTCATATTCTTTATGGTTTATTGCAGGATATTGCATATAGTTCCCTGTGCTATAACAGTGGGATCATGTTGTTTATCCATTCTATATATAATAGTTTGCATTTGCTCATCTAGACCTCCCAACCCTTTGCTTCCTCACCCTCTCTCCCTTGGCAACTGCAAGTCTGTTCTCTGAGTCTGTCTCTGTTTTGTACATAGGTTCATTTGGGTTGTATTTTAGGTTCCACATATGTGATATCATATGATGTTTACTTCTATCTTTCTGACTTACTTCACTTAGTAGGACAATCCCTGGGACCATCCATGCTGCTGCAAATGGCATTATTTCATTACCTTTATGGGTCAGTAATATTTCACTACTATATGTATATATATATGTATATATAAAACATCTTAAGCATTCATCTGTGGATGGACACTTAGGTTGTTTCCATGTCTAGATTGTTGTAAATAGTGCTGCTGTGTACACGGGGGTGTATCTTTTCAAAGTAAAGTGTTTTCTGGGTACACACCAGGAGTGGGGTTGCTGGATCCACATGGTAACTCTGTTTTCAGTTTGCTGAGGAACCTCCAGACTGTTCTCCACTGGGGCTGCACCAACTTCCATTCCCACCCACAGGGCAAGAGGGCCCCCTCACCAGCACTCATTCACGTGGTTGTGCACTCACACATAGTCACGTTTTGTTCTCCTAGGTGCCCAGGCGAGGCCTCTGCCCTTATGTGTCTGCACGATGCACGTTTCAGACGCATGTGCAAACCACAGGGCACCGGTTCCTGGCTTGGGCAGGAGGCCCCGCGTTTGTGAGCAGCTTCAATGGCCCTGGGGCACTCGCTCTGGGCACTGTAAGAGGGTGGATGGTGGGAGGGCTTTCCCTCCATGCCTCCCGCCCTGGACCTGCTGGGGAATCCCGGCTGTCAGTGCTCCTGCACTGCCCTCGCTGCTCAGAAGCTGCTGATCCCCTCACTCTCACCGTACAGCAGGGACCATGGAACTCTCCATCCAGAAAGAAAAGGACACAGCGAGAATGAGAGGAAGACATGCCATGCACTGAGGAGAACATTCCTGAAGATTCCAGATCACATGCTGTCACATCACAGCCCAGAGTGTGTCCTTAGACTCAGAGTGGTTTCTGTCGACAACTTTGAAGCATTCTTCAATCACTGGTTGACCTACAGGCCTTGATGGTCTGGAATAAAACCTCTGAAACCCAGGTGCCCCTGATTTAGTCACTGAGAACACAGGCAGAGTCGAGTAGATGTTGTAAAAAGAAAAACAGAGAAAAAACTCTCTTGAAGGAACAAAGCAAGAAGAAAAGCCTGTCGGTTCTGTTTAAGAAAACTCCTTCTGCATGTTATCTTTGCATTTCGGTGTTAATCTGCTGAGTGTCTTTCCTCATTTCAGCAGGTTGTGGTCGCTTAGAAAGTTGCAAAACATGTCTCTTTCTAAACAGTCTCTTGAAATAAGGCTTCTCACAGGTTCAGTGGAGACTATCCCACTTGGTGCAAGTGGGCGCTTTTTATCAGTTTTCCTTTTCACGGCAAGAAAGCTCGTAGAGACAGGGAGCCTGCTGTCACTGCAGCTCACTTCCCTGCAGGTTCGAACCCACAGCTAGGTTCCACCACTCTCTGCAGCTGCCTTCAGGGAGCTGACCCCTGCCTTCCAGCTCCATACCATTAGCTATGCAAAATAAGTTGCTGGCAGATTTTGGCATTTCTGTACAAAAAAATATGAACACATTTTGTCTGTCCTTTATCACAAATTAAACTCTTGTGGGATAATTGAGGGCTTGCAAGATAGAATGCAATCCATCTGACTAGAAAACCGAGACCTGGCTGGGCTACCTCCCAGGAGAGTCACAGCACTCTCACACCACAAACCGAGCCCCTGCAGATGTGTTTCGACCTTGCCCTCACGGGTCCACACAGCTCAGTTAAGAGCAGCTACGAGGGACATTCAGAGCATGACAGCGTTCCTGCCTACATAGCTTGTGTCTGCAGGAAGACACTTTGAAAGGAAAGGTCCCTCCTGGAGTCAGAGCTATACCACCCTGTGTGCAGGACCGGGAGAAGCCTGAGGGATTCCCCAACTCTGTGCCTGGGATGTCGGTGGAACTGTCACTGGAATGAGATGCTGCCCCTGACCTCGGGGAAGCTACAGACTCTGGAGGCTCCCCCTGGCCAAAATGCATGGATTCAAAACCTGCACACTACTCTAAAAGTCAGTTGGTCACCCTCTCCCTTCCCACCAGCAAAGCCCCCAGCCCTGCAACAGACTAAGGCACCCAGACACCCAATCCCTTCACCCACAAGCATGTGGCCCATAGGGCAGAGCCAGGACCAGAGTCTGTCTTTCATTCACGCGAAGTCCAGGTGCCCGTGACAGTGTTTTTGTCACCTCTTGTGCGCTGGGGAAACTGATCTCATTGCTCATCACTTCCCATGAAAATCTCCTTTGCAGACCTGAGTTCAATGAGCCCCAGCGAAGCCCCAGACACAAGAGGACACTGCAGCCCTGCACTTTAGCTCCTCTTCCTAGAAGCCCTGCAGGGTCAGATTTCTGGTGATTCACTGTGTGCATTCTGGTGTGTCCTCTGAAACTAGTGTCCAAACTGCCTCACCTGAATATGTCAGACCACCCAGTGGACCCTGGGGACTGACCCATCCACTGTGGGCAAGAAGTCTTTCTGTGATGCCTCCTAAGTGCCAGACATGGGCTGAATACTGGGCATGCAGTTGTGAGCAAGGCATAGGCTGGCCTCAAGTAGCCCAGCGTCTTCCAATTTACCAGCTGGCCACGGGGGTAAAGGAGCACGGAGGGGAACCCCTTGTCAAGAACCTCTGCTGGAGGTGGCCTGCCTGGACTCTTGGTTCTGATGACTGGCAACATCGGTGTACATGGTAGTCAGTTAATGATGGCTGTTAAGTTTCCAAGCTAAGCAACAAATAGGCTCAAATGACCAAAGGTTATCACTGAACATACCTGTGGGAAAAGTACATTTCATTATTTTATGGGTGCAATAACAGTCCAGGTGGCCTTCAGGACTGGCTGAAATGGGTGTGGATGATCTGGGATGGGGTTTCTAACTTCAAAAGCCAAATTCACCTGTCTGTAGGTGGGAGAGCTCCAACAAGACTTGAGTCTAAGCTCTCAATGAACTCTTGTCTATGCTGTGAACATGGGATCATGATGTCCAGGGCTAAGAGGTAAAATCTGATCTGTTAACTGGATAGGCTCTTGGGTGGTGGTTGGTTTCAGCGTAGGTATGGAGGCTTTTGGACGGTCACTTATTACTTAAAGTTCCATGTAGTCAGGAGTTTTCTGGTGTTCTCAGGTTTTGGGCTTAAGTCTCCTGCCTCTGGATTTCAGTTTTATTCTTCCTGTAGTCTCAGGACTTCTCCAACTATACAGCACTGATAAGAAAACTTCTAGGTTAATGGCGAAAAGATTCTCCCCCGTTAGGGACACCCAGAGAGGTTCGCAGAGTTACTTGAAGAAGAGGAGAGGGAGGAGGGAGATAGAGATGAGCAGGAGGAGAAAAAGGGGGACTCAAGAGGAGAGAGACAGATCTACGCAGCTGTCTGTTCCCAGGGTGTTCTCCGTAGCCCAGTCACCTACAAAGATTCACAGAATTGGATTGGGAAGAGAAGGGGAAAGGAGGAAATAGAGGTGTTCTGAGGTAGAAAACAGAGAGTCAAGATTGGGAGAGAATAATCTTCGGTTTAAAAATAGGGCTTCTCTTCTTTTTTTTTTTTGTAAGGTTATAGTGTATTGAAAATGAAAATTATGGAGTAGTAGAGGAGTACTAGAGGACTTTAAAAGAAATAAGAGAAAAAGAAAAATAGAAAATAGAAGAGAAAAGGAAAGAAAAAAAAAGAGAAAAAAAGAAAGGAAAAAAAAGAAAGAAAAAGAAAAGAAAAAAAAAAGAAAGAGAAAAAAAATTTTTTTTTCTTTTCCCCTAATTAAAAAAATCGTAAAAATCTATGGAAATGAAAGTTAAGGAGTAATGGGGGAGTAATAGGGGATTTTAAAGGAAAATAAAAGAGAAAAAATAAAAAAGAAAAAATAATAAAAAAGAAAAAAAAAAGAGAGAGAAAAAAGTAAAATTATATCTAGGAGTTTCTCTGCAGCTGTTGCGGTCAGTGTGGGTTCGGCTCAGTTTCAGATAGCTCCTCATTCCAGCTTACACTTCTCGATATCTACAGGCTCCTTCTGGTGTAGTCAGTCATTTGTGGAGCCTCAAACCTGGATGAAGTCAAGTGTCAATTGCTCAGTTGTGCCCGACTCTTTGTGACAAATGGACTGTAGCCCACCAGGCTCCTCTGCCCGTGGAATTCTCCAGGCAAGAATACTGGAGTGAGTTTCCATGCCCTCCTCTAGGGGATCTTCCCAACCCAGGGATCGAACCCATGTTTCTTAAGTTTCCTGCATAGCAGGTGTATTCCTTACCACTAGCATCACTTGGGAAGCCCCTATGTATGAGGCACATGGCATATTCTAGGCTTTTTGTTCGTATCACCATTTGGTTCCAAAACAACTCTTTAAGGGGAAGATACCAATGACCAGCTAATAAAGGTAACCTGCAGAACTAAACTCAGCTAGGTAGTGTTGCTGCTAAGATGAACGCTAAGTTTCACTGGCCTTTATAACTAAGAAATATATGTATATAAGCAGCCACAATGATGGACTGTGTCTGCTGTCCGTCCTGGCAATACCATAGGCAATTCTGAACCTCAGTTACTCATCTGTGAAATGGGTATATTATACCTTCTTCACAGGGTTATTTTAAAGACAAAAGGAGTCACCACATGTAAAACACATAGAACAATGCCTGACATGGTGATCATGGTGTAATTATGTCATTGTTGCTATTCTTATTATTATTATCACACTGGTACTACGAAAGAGGGAATAGTTGGGGAAATCATCATAGAGAAGATGCTGGAACTGAGCCTTGCAGGCAATACAGAGGTTTAAAGGAGACTAGGTAGGCAGGGCATCAATGGCGGAAGAGGGGTGAGCAGGCACAAAGATGTGAAACACATGCTCTCTTCTAAAGAACAAGGCTTTTGGGAGGTGTGTGCTGGGTGATAGGAGACTGTCTGAACAGGTCTTTGATTTTGTGCCAAGGGTTTCAACTTTGTCATGTGGGGAATGGAGAGCGACTTGAGGGTATTAACCAGAAGAGGGCTAAGGTCAAAACTGTGTGGGAATCCTTGGGCGGAGGTGAGGAGGGCAGTGCTGAAAGTGTTACCATGGCAATGGGAGGTGGTGGGAGATGCTTCAGCAGGTGCGGTTGAGGAGACCTGCGGAGGAATCAGATATGGCAGTTTGAGAGATTTGAGTGTGGAATTACTTCCCTTTAAAAGAAGTGGTCTGCTTGTGCTACATCCTTGAGTCCAAAAGGAAAAGCAGGGAGCTCTGTATCCCCCAAGTGTCAGGATCCATAGGGGATGAGCTCCTGGTCACCCCAGTACCCCACAGTCAGGTGGCACCCCCACCTCAAAGATCCTGCACCAGGAACTGAGGCCTTGGTCCTCGGGATGCCCACACAACACTTGGCGAGTCATTCCTACTTCCATTCAGTGGACTGACCATGAGGGGCGAGGGGGAGTGACACAGACTGCTGGTCAGCAGGGGGCAGAAGCAGGCAGACTGAAGGGCACATTAGGTTCCCACCAGCCAGAGTCTTCCAGTCTGAGTCAAGATTTGATCAAGTTGAAAAAGACAGAAGACTTAAAGTATAGCGTGTCCTCATTGGGATTATAATAAAAGTCTCATTTCTTTGCATTCTGTCATGTGTACATCCAAATAAATATCCTTCTCAGGAAGCTGCACAGCTTGTTCTGATGAGAGGACATTGCTCAGAAGAATTTAGGATATTCCTTGCAGTATGACTTTCTTGGACCAGGCTCCCAAGGAATCTGTAGTTCTTCCCTGAATAATAGACTTGATTGTTGACAGCTATTGTAGTCACCAAACTTACCATAACTTTGTTACAAAATGCAGCTCTAAGTGATCTTTTGCACTTTTTAAAACTCAGGGCTAACATCTAAAAAAGGTAATTGGAAAGTTTGAGGTTATTCAAGAGAACAGGCCGCAGCCTCTGAACCTCACAATTTCCCAAGGCATACATCCTGACAATGAATACTCTGTCCTTCATTTATTCAGCAAATATCCACTGACCACTTACTGTGAATAAGACAGTGTACATTTTCCTTTATGAAATAGAGTTGTATAAAATGGGTTCCTAAGCTCCACATATAGTTGAAAAGATAAGACATGAGTGTATCATTAGAATTCCAATCAGAACTTTATGACCTTGGTTAAAATCCATCACAGAACTATCAGATCACAATACCAGCAGATAATAAGAAGTATTATCACAAGTGTGAGGGACAGGACAATACAGGAACTGTGGGAGGTGTCCTCATAAGAGCCATGACGCACCCTGATCCAGATCCAGCTTGAACACCCACAGTGATGAATGCAACAGCCAGTGTATGTTTCACTATTTCCTTGTAGTTTGCCTAACCTCACAAAACTGATAAACCTAAGCTCCTTTCTTCACATTCCTACTTTGTATTCTGTGATTATGCTAAACATCTAAAAACTTCACCCAGGGTGATACATATGGGTCATAAACATTTTGCTATAGCTCAAAGGCAGAAGAGAAGTGAAAGGCAAAGGAGGAAAGGAAAGAGATACCCATCTGAGTGCAGAGTTCCAGAGACTAGCAAAGAGAGGTAAGAAAACCTTCCTAGGAGTACAATGCAAAGAAATAGAGGAAAATAATAGAATGGGAAAGACCAGAGATCTTTGCATGAAAATTAGAGCTACCAAGGGAACAATTCATGCAAATATAGCCACAATAAAGAAAGACATGGTATGGATATAAAAGAAGCAGAAGATATTCAGAAGAGGTGGCAACAATACATAGAAGAACTATACAAAAAAGATCTTCATGACCCGGATAACTACCATGGTGTGATCACTCACCTGTGGCCAGACATCCTGGAATGTGAAGTCCAGTGCGCCTTAGGAAGCATCACTAGGAACTAAGCTAGTGGAGGTGATGGAATTCCAGCTGAGCTATGTCAAATCCTAAAATATGATGCTGTAAAAGTGCTGCACTCAATATGCCAGCAAATTTGGAATACTCAGCAGTGGCCACAGGACTGGAAAAGGTCAGTTTTCACTCCAATCCCAAGACAATGCAAAAGAATGTTCAAACTACTACACAATTGCATGCATTTCACATGCTAGCAAGGTCATGCTCAAAATCCTCCAAGCTAGGCTTTAACAGTACCCGGACTGAGAATGTCCAGATGTTCAAGCTGGATTTAGAAAAGGTAGAGGAATCAGAGATCAAATTGCCAACATCCACTGGATCATCAAAAAAGCAAGAGAATTCCAGAGAAACATCTACTTGTGCTTTATTGACTATGCCCAAGCCTTTGACTGTGTGGATCACAACAAACTGGAAAATTCTGAAAGAGATGGGAATACCAGACCACCTTATCTGCCTCCTGTGTAATCTGAATGCAAGTCAAAAACCAACAGTTAGAACCAGGCATGGAACAATGGACTGGTTCCAAATTGGGAAAGGAGTACATCAAGGCTGTATATTGTCACTCTGTTTATTTAACTTATATATAGAGTGCATCATGAGAAATGCTGAGCTGGATGAGCACAAACTGGAATTAAGATTGCTGGGAGAGATACCAATAACCTCAGATATGCAGATGACACCACTCTTTTGGCAGAAAGCAGAGAGAAACTAAAGAGCCTCTTGATGAACGTGGAAGAGGAGAGTGAAAAACCTGGCTTAAAACTCAACTGCCTCTATTGAGATAATCATATGGTTTTTATCTTTCAATTTGTTAATGTGGTGTATTACACTGATTGATTTGCGGATATTAAAGAATCCTTGCATTCCTGGGATAAAGCCCACTTGGTCATGGTGTATGATTTTTTTAATATGTTGTTGGATTCTGTTTGCTAGAATTTTGTTAAGGATTTTTGCATCTATGTTCATCAGTGATATTGGCCTGTAGTTTTCTTTTTTTGTGGCATCTTTGTCTGGTTTTGGAATTAGGGTGATGGTGGCCTCATAGAATGAGTTTGGAAGCTTACCTTCTTCTGCAATTTTCTGGAAGAATTTGAGTAAGATAGGTGTTAGCTCTTCTCTAAATTTTTGGTAGAATTCAGCTGTGAAGCCATCTGGTCCTGGGCTTTTGTTTGCTGGAAGATTTTTGATGACAGTTTCGATTTCCTTGCTTGTGATGGGTCTGTTAAGATCTTCTATTTCTTCCTGGTTCAGTTTTGGAAAGTTATACTTTTCTAAGAATTTGTCCATTTCATCCAAGTTGTCCATTTTATTGGCATATCGCTGCTGGTAGTAGTCTCTTATGATCCTTTGTATTTCAGTGTTGTCTGTTGTGATCTCTCCATTTTCATTTTTAATTTTGTTAATTTGTTTTTTCTCTCTTTGTTTCTTAATGAGTCTTGCTAATGGTTTGTCAATTTTGTTTATTTTTTCAAAAAACCAGCTTTTAGCTTTGTTGATTTTTGCTATGGTCTCTTTAGTTTCTTTTGCATTTATTTCTGCCCTGATTTTTAAGATTTCTTTCCTTCTGCTAACTCTGGGGTTCTTCATTTCTTCCTTCTCTAATTGCTTTAGGTGTAGAGTTATGTTATTTAATTGGTTTTTTTCCTGTTTCTTGATGTAAGCCTGTAATGCTATGAACCTTCCCCTTAGCACTGCTTTTACAGTGTCCCATAGGTTTCGGGTTGTTGTGTTTTCATTTTCATTCATTTCTATACATATTTTGATTTCTTTTTTGATTTCTTCTATGATTTGTTGGTTATTCAGAAGCGTGTTATTTAGCCTCCATATGTTTGAAGTTTTAACAATTTTTTCCCTGTATTTGAGATCTAATCTTACTGCACTGTGGTCAGAAAAGATGACTGGAATGATTTCAATTTTTTTGAATTTTCCAAGACCAGATTTATGGCCCAGGATGTGATCTATTCTGAAGAATGTTCCGTGTGCACTTGAGAAAAAGGTGAAGTTGAACCATATGATTATCTCAATAGATGCAGAGAAAGCCTTTGACAAAATTCAACACTCATTTATGATTAAAACTCTCCAAAAAGCAGGAATAGAAGGAACATACCTCAACATAATAAAAGCTATATATGACAAACCCACAGCAAGCATCACCCTCAATGGTGAAAAATTGAAGGCATTTCCCCTGAAATCAGGAACAAGACAAGGGTGCCCACTCTCACCACTACTATTCAACATAGTGGTGGAAGTTCTGGCCACAGCAATCAGAGCAGAAAAAGAAGTAAAAGGAATCCAGATAGGAAAGGAAGAAGTAAAACTCTCACTGTTCGCAGATGACATGATCCTCTACATAGAAAACCCTAAAGACTCTACCAGAAAATTACTAGAGCTAATCAATGAATATAGTAAAGTTGCAGGATATAAAATTAACACACAGAAATCCCTTGCATTCCTATATACTAACAATGAAAAAACAGACAGAGAAATTAAGGAAACAATACCATTCACCATTGCAACAAAAAGAATAAAATATTTAGGAGTATATCTACCTAAAGAAACAAAGGACCTATACATAGAAAACTATAAAACACTGATGAAAGAAATCAAAGAGGACACAAACAGATGGAGAAACATACCGTGTTCATGGATTGGAAGAATTAATATTGTCAAAATGGCTATTCTACCCAAAGCAGTCTATAGATTCAATGAAATCCCTATCAAGCTACCAACGGTATTTTTCACAGAACTAGACCAAAGAATTTCACTATTTGTATGGAAATACAAAAAACCTCGAATAGCCAAAGTAATCTTGAGAAAGAAGAATGGAACTGGAGGAATCAACCTGCCTGACTTCAGGCTCTACTACAAAGCCACAGTCATCAAGACAGTATGGTACTGGCACAAAGACAGAAATATAGATCAATGCAACAGAATAGAAAGCCCAGAGATAAATCCACGAACCTATGGACACCTTATCTTTGACAAAGGAGGCAAGGATATACAATGGAAAAAAGACAACCTCTTTAACAAGTGGAGCTGGGAAAACTGGTCAACCACTTGTAAAAGAATGAAACCAGAACACTTTCTAACACTATACACAAAAATAAACTCAAAATGGATTAAAGATCTAAATGTAAGACCAGAAAGTATAAAACTCCTAGAGGAGAACATAGGCAAAACACTCTCCGACATAAATCACAGCAAGATCCTCTATGACCCACCTCCCAGAATATTGGAAATAAAAGCAAAACTAAACAAATGGGACCTAATGAAACTTAAAAGCTTTTGCACTACAAAGGAAACTATAAGTAAGGTGAAAAGACAGCCCTCAGACTGGGAGAAAATAATAGCAAATGAAACAACAGACAAAGGATTAATCTCAAAAATATACAAGCAACTCCTGATGCTCAATTCCAGAAAAATAAATGACCCACTCAAAAAATGGGCCAAAGAACTAAACAAAGATTTCTCCAAAGAATACATACAGATGGCTAACAAACACATGAAAAGATGCTCAACATCACTCATTATCAGAGAAATGCAAATCAAAACCACAATGAGGTACCATTACACGCCAGTCAGGATGGCTGCTATCCAAAAGTCTACAAGCAATAAATGCTGGAGAGGGTGTGGAGAAAAGGGAACCCTCTTACACTGTTGGTGGGAATGCAAACTAGTACAGCCGCTATGGAAAACAGTGTGGAGATTTCTTAAAAAACTGGAAATAGAACTGCCATATGACCCAGCAATCCCACTTCTGGGCATACACACTGAGGAAACCAGATCTGAAAGAGACACGTGCACCCCAATGTTCGTCGTGGCACTGTTTATAATAGCCAGGACATGGAAGCAACCTAGATGCCCATCAGCAGATGAATGGATAAGGAAGCTGTGGTACATATACACCATGGAATATTACTCAGCCATTAAAAAGAATTCATTTGAACCAGTCCTAATGAGATGGATGAAGCTGGAGCCCATTACACAGAGTGAAGTAAGCCAGAAAGATAAAGAACATTACAGCATACTGACACATGTATATGGAATTTAGAAAGGTGATAACGATAACCCTATATGCAGAACAGAAAAAGAGACACAGAAATACAGAACAGACTTTTGAACTTTGTGGGAGAATGTGAGGGTGGGTTATTTCAAAAGAACAGCATGTATACTATCTATGGTGAAACAGATCACCAGCCCAGGTGGGATGCATGAGACAAGTGCTCCGGCCTGGTGCACTGGGAAGACCCAGAGGAATCGGGTGGAGAGGGAGGTGGGAGGGGGGATCGGGATTGGGAATACATGTAAATCCATGGCTGATTCATATCAATGTATGACAAAACCCACTGGAAAAAAAAATAATAATAATAAAAATTAAAAAAAAAAAAACTCAACTGCCATAAAACAAAGATCATGGCGTCTGGTCCCATCATTTCATGGCAAATAGATGGGGAAACAATGGAAGCAGTGGCAGACTTTATTTTCTGGGGCTTCAAAATCCCTGTGGACACTGACTGCACATATGAAATTAAAAGACGCTTGCTCCTTGAAAGAAAAGCTATGACCCACCCAGACAGCATATTAAAAAGCAGAGACATTACTTTGCCGACAAAGTTGAACATAGTCAAAGATTTGATTTTTCCAATAGTCATATATGGATGTGAAATTTGGACCATAAAGAAGGTTACATGCCAAAGAATTGATGTTTTTCAACTGTGGTGTTGGAGAAGACCCTTGAGAGTCCCTTGGACTTCATGGATATCAAACCAGTCCATTCTAAAGGAAATCAGTCTTGAATATTCATTGGAAGGACCAATGCTGAAGCTCCTAAACTTTGGCCACCTGATGTGAAGAGCTGACTCATTGGAAAAGAGTCCGATTCTGGGAAAGATAGAAGGCAGGAGGAGAAGGGATCGACAGAGGGTGAGACAGTTGGATGGCATCCCCTACTCAGTGGACATGAGTTTGAGTAAGCTCCAAGAGTTGGTGAAGGTTAGGGAAAACTGGTGTGCTGCAGTCAATGGGGTTGCAAAAAGTTGGACATGACTGAGCAACTGAATAGCACCAAAGGCAGATAGTTCCTAAAACCTAACACTTCTATGGATCAATTTCCCAAAGATCCTAGCTGACTTGGGGAACATATAGAGGCCCCTCCCACTTTATTATTGGGATGGTTTCTCCTACTAAATATGCCTGTCATGTGCCTGAAGTGTGACATGTAATTTTTCAAGCAAGAGGTTACATGTGACTGTGAAAGTTTAATGTGACACTTTTCACCACCGTTTGTGAGCAGGTGAAACCACCACTGATTTCTCTGAAGCCCTCTTAGTGATGCTCCTTACCCGGCTGCATGGGACATCTGGTCACTTTCAAGTGACCCCATGAACCTGAATTGAAGTAAAACTCAGTGCTGTGAAGCATGGCAGGGAACCCCCAAATCCCACACTCAACATCAGCTTTAACAGGCTTTCAAAGTCAAACACAACAATATCCATCTGCAGTGTTGACAAGGAAGTCACATTTTTGGAAACAAATATTTTCATTCTCTGCAGTAGTTCTGTGAAGCTTGGCTACCACCCTGCTTAATATCACCTCAACATATGAACCTTGTGCATCAATCATACATAATTTATGAACTGGCAAATAAAGAGATCCGGCTGCTGCACCCAGCAGGGTCATGGCCTTTCTGTGCTGGCCAGAGCCTTCCTCCCCTCACCCAGCAGGCTGCTGGCCTTTGGACCATTCATCTGTGTTCAAGAGACATTTGGGCAGTGATACTCAGATTGCCTGAGTCTCTGTTGTTTGTATACCATGAGTTTAACTTCTGGTGGGAATTATTGTCACACAAATTCCTCTGAGGACACAGATGAGAGCAATGAGGACAAGCACTGTCTCTATGGTTTCCTTTTAGTCTGATGACTTTTTTCCTTTCCAGTCTGTGTCATTTTTCATCACTTTATACTCATCTGTAATTGTCGCATCTGTCCATCCAGTTGAGAAGGTATAAACTCACATTATGAAATGATTGGGCCTGGAAACCAGAGAGAGAAGAAAAATAAGTATTTTCTGTTTGCAAGTCTGTGATGTACTTCAAAGCTTTTCTGTTTATAATTTGAATTTCTGCCCATCTGGCAGCAGGATCTTTATTGACCAGGACTACCTATTGGTTGGTTGTGAATTTGCTAGCTTCAGTGTGGTTATTTTCATACTCGGAAACAAATAAACTTGGAACACAGATTTTTTTTTTTAACTTGAGCCAAAATAATCTCTGTCAGCTTCCCAGAACTTTTAAAAGACCAAATGTTTTTATGGCAGTTGTGTCTTTGTGAACAAAGGCTGAGCAAACAGAATCGGTTTTGTGAAATTTCAGTTTGAACAAAGGGGCAACAACGGAGACACACTTAACCTACGAAGGATGTAAGAAATCTCAGTTAGGAGCAAAGAGACTCAAAATATTAATAAATACTTTTGTGACTGCATGTGTGTGTTCACAAGCTGCTGCTCACTTGAGCCTAGGAATGTGTACCTGAGTGTGTCCATAGGTGAACACATGGAGAATCAAGTGTTTAATGAATGACCTGATTAACAGAGCCATTTACAGTGGAACACGTCCTGTGTCCTAGGACTAACAGAAAAGGGATGACAGGGAAGGGGTGCTAAGAGGGAGCAGACAGGTGGTCCTGCTTCTCCATCGTCCCCTTCCCCACCTTCCATGTGAGGCTGAGAACAGTGCCTCCTTCTGGGCAGAGGTGTGGAGCAACTCCCTTCTCCAGGGTCCATGTTTGTATCTCATGAGGAGGCTGCAGTCCGTCACAGCATCCTAACATTTGTGCAGACAGGCTTCCTCTGACTCCCGGAGCCAGTGAGGTGAGGCAGCATCTATGCAGCACCCAGCCCTGCACCTGACAGGCACCCAGAATGGTGGTGTCCTCCTTTTGGCTGTTCCTCTTATTAAGAATAGACCTTAGCCACCCTGTATTCCACAGTTAGGACCCAGGTGAGAAACACCCCTTGGTTGGAACCACAAGTAGCTGGTGGCTGAGCTGACCCAGACAGGACTGGGGACCACATCCTAACTCTTGGGTCCGTGTGCAGACCTCAGAATGGTTCACCTTCTTCCGGGGACTGTTTCTGTACCTGGCTGCCTTCCTCCACTAGCCTCTGAGCTCCCTGGTGGCAAATACTTCTGTCTTCTTCTGGCCGTACCCCCAGAACCTGGCCCTGCTCCCTGAACATGGTAGAGTCTCAATATATGTTTGTCAGGTTGAATCACAGGCAAAGTTAGAAGAAACTGAAAATAGGAGCTATTGGCAGGATAGCAGATAAACAGAGTGCTGTGGGATTCTGGCCATCTAGAGAGATTTGGGCCACAGTAGACTGTGCAGAGAGAGGCGGAAGGGAGGGATTGCAGGCAGCAGTGAGGAACACAAGAAAGCTTCCTACTGTGCATTTTTTTCTTTTTTTTCCATTTATTTTTATTAGTTGGAGGCTAATTTACAATATTGTAGTGGTTTTTGTCATACATTGACATGAATCAGCCATGGATTTACATGTATTCCCCATCACGATCCCCCCTCCCACCTCCCTCTCTACCCGATCCCTCTGGGTCTTCCCAGTGCACCAGGCCTGAACACTTGCCGCATGCATCCAACCTGGGCTGGTGATCTGTTTCACCATAGATAATATACATGTTTCGATGCTGTTCTCTCGAAACATCCCACCCTCGCCTTCTCCCACAGAGTCCAAAAGTCTGTTCTGTACATCTGTGTCTTGTTTTCTGTTTTGCATATAGGGTTATCGTTACCATCTTTCTAAATTCCATATATATGTGTTAGTATACTGTATTGGTCTTTATCTTTCTGGCTTACTTCACTCGGTATAATGGGCTCCAGTTTCATCCATTTCATTAGAACTGACTCAAATGAATTCTTTTTAATGGCTAAGTAATATTCCATGGTGTATATGTACCACAGCTTCCTTATCCATTCCTCTGCTGATGGGCATCTCAGTTGCTTCCATGTCCTGGCTATTATAAACAGTGCTGCGATGAACATTGGGGTGCACGTGTCTCTTTAGGATCTGGTTTCCTCGGTGTGTATGCCCAGAAGTGGGATTGCTGGGTTATGTGGCAGTTCTATTTCCAGTTTTTAAAGGAATCTCCACAATGTTCTCCATAGTGGCTGTACTAGTTTGCATTCCCACCAACAGTGTAAGAGGGTTCCCTTTTCTCCACACCCTCTCCAGCATTTATTGCTTGTAGCCTTTTGGATAGCAGTCATTCTGATTGACGTAAGATGGGACCTCATTGTGGTTTTGATTTGCATTTCTCTGATAATGAGTGATGATGAGCATCTTTTCATGTGTTTGTTAGCCATCTGTATGTCTTCTTCTAAACAGTGCATTTAATCAGGTAGCTCTTGGCTAGATACAAGTGAGATCATTTGGAAGAAGAGGAAGAAAAGTAAGGAAAACTAACTTAAAGCTTCACTGGTGAAGACCTCTGAAGGCTCTTTAGTAAAAGTGTCCTTAATTGTTTAAAATGAGTTTAGCGGGCTCCACTTTAGGTGTTGCAAGCTCCCTAAAGTCATTTGTGTGGTCCTCCTGGGTTTAGGGTGTTTCTACTCTTCTTACAGAAATCCTTGGGAACACTAACCCAGGTCTGGACAAAGGATCACAAAGCCCAAATATCTTACTCTGAATTGGGACTCTCCTGCTTTTTCTCCATTTCTTGTGAGTTTGTTTTGAGTTACGTGCTTTCCTAAATTATATGCCAATTTTCAGGAGAAATTTTAGAGATTTCATCATAGAAATCTCTAAACAATGAGTGATCTTAAAATTCACACAGAGCAGTGGGTTGAGGCCACCTGAGCCAGAGGAGGGTGCGTGATGGCATGAGAAGAGGAGGACCCAGCACTTCGACCAGGACACCCATGGATCCCGGGGGCAGGGCCTCCCAGAGGAGGTCTGGGTAGTAGGATAGGATTAGGCTATAATCAATCCATTAAAATTATACATACAGGCTGCTTTTTAACTTTGGTGTCCACCCACAATGCAGAAGACCCAGGTTTGATTCCTGGGTTAGGAAGATCTGCTGAAGAATGGATAGGCTACACACTGCAATACTTTTGGGCTTCTCCTGTGGCTCAGATGGTAAAGAACCTGCCTGCAGTGCTGGAGACCTGGGTTCGATCTCTGGGTTGGGAAGATCCCCTCGAGAAAGGCAAGCTACCCACTCCAGTGTTCTGGCCTGGAGAATTTCGTGGACTCTGTAGTTTCAAGGGGCCTCAAAGAGTTGGACGTGACTGAGCAACTTTCAGTTTAGATGTAGTTTTTATTTGTATTGTTTCTGTTTTGCTATTCTAAAGAATGTGACCTGACATGTACTTGGTCATGTCCAACTTTTGACTGTAGCAGGTTCCGCTGTCCATGAGATTCTCCAGGCAAGAATCCTGGAGTGGGTTGCCATTTCCTCCTCTAGGGGATCTTCCAATCCAGGGGTTAAACCCAGGTCTCTTGCATCTCCTGCATTGGCAGGCAGATTCTTTATGACTGTGCTACATGGGAAGCCCATTCTAAAAAAAAAAATCTATATTAAAATGACAGGAAAGAAGTCATGGTTGTGTTGTGGCTCTCAGAAAAAAGAGAGTACAATTTAGATCCTGTAAGTAAGGAGAGCTACCCTCAGTGCTTAGAGAAAAGGGTTGGGTGCAGAGAGGTTGCTGAGTATCAGGAAGAAAACCATGACCTGAATAAAACACAGGACCCAGAGGGTGGTCTTAGGTGATCCTTCATTAGCTGACTTTAAATTTGCTGCCTTGATACATTAAGCCAAGTATATACTTAGGAAGTCATCCTTCAAGAGCTGCTAATCCACTCAGCAAATATTTTGTTCACAAGACTGACTCCCAGATTCAGAACAGGCTCTGGGATGACTCAGATCCCCGGCCCGAAGATTTGTGTGTGTGTGTGTGTGTGTGTGTGTGTCTGTCTGTCTGTCTGTGTGTTTGTCTGTGTGTGTGTCTGGGGAGTAGTGGAAACTTGCTAGGAGAAATTATGTTGTGTGTGTGTGTGTGTGTGTGTGTGTGTGTGCGCGCGCGCGCGCGTATAGTAATGGAAACTTTATCGGAGCAGTTATGTTTTTTGAAAGTGGAATTCATCGTGACAGTTGCTGCTGTTGGTACCGAGGGCACCCTTTGAGGCACAAATCAGAAAGGACACAGGAGGAGAATCTGCAGCCACTCAGTGAAGAGCGAGCTCCTTTGTTTGCATCTGCGTGTCACTGCTCGGTAATGTCGTACCAGTTCATGCACCTGTTACATTCATTCACAGTTACATTCACCTGTATTGTTTATCGTGTATATCTGTAACAAATAAAGCTGCTACAGATATTCCTATAAAATAGAGCTAATTAATAAATAATGTGAACCCAAGCAGCAATGTGATTGAAGTGGACCATGCACAAGACAGGCAGTTTGCAGTCCAAACACATGAATTGCACAGGCAGTTGCCTAGCATCAACCCATTCAAGATTTGAAGAAGGTAGATCAAAGCAACACCAAGAGAAATACGTGCCTGTAAAGATGGTAAAATCAAACAAAACAAACAAACAAACAAAGAAACCCACATATACCTTTTTAAAGTTATAGCATATACCTCCATCCGCATTTAGTCTTAGGTTGATGCGACGCTATGCACTGGCATCCCGGTCTACGCTCAGTGTGGTAATGCCCTGGTCCCAGTGTCTACCCTCCCTGGACCACCCTCCCATCACATGTGATCCACGGCCCCTTCTCTGGAAAGGTTTTCCAATTCCATTGTCGAGGGCACCAGAGTGCGTGTGAACAATGGCTCTGGACCTTTTTCTGCAGTGCTCTTCTGGTTTTTCGTGGCCATGAGTGTGTACCTTCCAGATGAAGGCTGCCCTCTCAGCCTGGGTCCCGGAGGAGGACCAGCATGGCTATAGCTGACCAGTTACCCAGCAAGTAACAGCCGCAAGGGATGAACTCCTGTTGTATTAAAGCACTGAGCTTTGGGGGTTTTGCATTCAAAACCACGAGCTTATTTAGTGAAAAACTGGCTATACAGCCTTTTTTAACACAGCAATTGCAATGTCATTAATGAGCTTAACCAGCACAGCCTTACCTGTGTGTGAAGGTACATGTTAGAGGATTTCTGTGACAGCGTTTTTAGCAACAACAACAAAAACAGAAGGAATCAGTGTGAATATCCATCAGTAGGGAGTGGACCAAAGGCATATGAGGTGTCCACATAACAGAATACTATACATCTTTTTAAAATGAAGGCTTACCACTTGGGGAGATTATTTCCATCATCGTGGTATTGCAGCATCTACCATTCTGCAGCTTGATGTTTTCATGTAACACAGTACAGTAAGTCCCCTCCATACGAACCTTCAAGTTGCAAGCTTTCAAAGATGCACATGTGTGTTCCATCAGCGTCAGGTGTGAGTGACCCTGCAGCTTGTCCCCCATCTCCCATTGCTCACCATCCTTCAGATCCACCTTCTCCCACTGCTCCCCTCCCTCCTCCAGTGAGTCATTTTTGCCTGTTCACGGATACCAGCCCCTGTGTGCCAATGTTGTGCTGGACTACTGTACTCTTCATTGTACTGTCCTGTTAGATTAAATATATTTTCTTTTTTTGTTTGTTTTTTATGTATTTTTTGTGTGAAAAGAATTATAAACCTATTACAACACAGTATTATGTAGCCAACTGTGTCGGCTAACTTTGTTGGACCTACAAACAAACTGGACTTACGGACATGCTCTCAGAGTGTAACTTTTTGTACGAAGGGGGCTTTAGGCATTTTCCATACTTGCCTGTGTGCACAGGTGTCCCCTACTCATCTCATGCACTCCATGGTCTTCCACTGGGTGGACAGATTGAGTTCATGGCTTCACTCCCCTGCCCACAGCTAGCCTAGCAACTGTTGCTGAGATGAAGTGGTGGTAAAGAGCAGTCTCCATGCCTCCATGTATTCATGCACAGGGCCCGCTCTGAGATGGGTCACAGTGGTGGGACCCTCTGGTTATGGGTCAGGCGTCATCAGGTTTCACAACTGTGGCTGAGTTGTCCTCCCATGGACCACAACACACCAGGCTTCCCTGTCCTTCACCAACTCCCGGAGTTTACTTAAACTCATGTCCATTGAGTCGGTGATGCCATCCAATCATCTCATCCTCTGCCATCCCCGTCTCCTCCCACCTTCAATCTTTCCCAGCATCAGGGTATTTTCCAACGTGCCAGTTCTTCACATCAGGTGGCCAAAGTATTGGAGTTTCAGCTTCAACATAAGTCCTTGCAATGAATATTTGGGACTGATTTCCTTTAGGATAAACTGGTTGGATCTCCTTGCAGTCAGAGGGACTCTCAAGAGTCTTCTCCGGCACCCAAATTCAAAAGCATCAATTCTTTAGTGCTCAGCTTTCTTTACGGTCCAACTCTCACATCCATACATGACTACTGGAAAAACCGTAACTTTGATTAGACACACTTGGTTATAATTTAATTATGTGTGAATTTGAGGTTTCGAAAACTTGGTTTAAGAGCACTCAATGACCATCTTGAGGAAGAAGAAACTCACGATAGTATCTTCCGTCCCAATCTCTTCCCCACTTGCTGGCTTAACTAGCATTGTCTCCTTCATCTCTTTTGTTAAAAGTCGTGAAACACACATACAGCTTCCCACACTAACCACTTTTAAGTGTGTGCTTAAGTGGCATTAGGTCCTTTCAGTTTGTTGTGTGGTCTTACCCACCACCCATCTCCAGGACTTTCCATTTTTCCTAAGTCTGCCCCCATTAAACACTGGTTCCCCTTCGTCCTCCCCAGCCCCTGGCCTCATCATACACTTTCTGCCTCTGTGGAACTGACCACTCCAGGCCTCTTGCATTAGCAGAGTCTTACAGCATTTGCCCTCCTGTGACTGGTGTATTTCACTTAGCCTTACATTCTGGAGGTTCACCCACAACATAGCAGGTGTCAGAATTTCCTTCCTTTTTAAGGCTGAATCATATTCTGGTGTATGTATGGACCACTTTTGATTGTCTATCAGTGGGTGTACACTTGCTTTGCTTCCAATTTTTATTTAATGTGAATAATGACTCTACAGACAGGGGTGCATACAAGTCTCATGGAGACCTTGCTTCCAGATCTTTGGATCTGGATAATTCATGATAATTCTAGTTTAAAAATTTTTATTTATTTTATTTATTACTTTTATTTATTTATTATATTTATTATTTATTATTATTTATTTTATTTATTGTGAATAATGACTCTACAGACAGGGGTGCATACATGTCTCATGGAGACCTTGCTTCCAGATCTTTGAATCTGGATAATTCATGATAATTCTAGTTTAAAAATTTTTAGGAAGTGTTATAATGTTTTCTACAGTGTTTGTTCCATTTTTTCTTTTATTTTTTAAATTGTAGGATAATTACTTTGCAATATTGTGTTGGTTTCGGCCACACATCAACACGAATCAGCCATAAGTATGCACATGTTCCCTCCCTCTTAAACCTCCTTTACATATCCACTAACAGTGCACAAGTTTGAATGGGTCCCATTTGTTTATTTTTGTTTTTATTTCTACTGTCTTGGGAGACTGACCTGAAAAAACTGGTATGATTGATGTCAGAGACTGTTTGACCAGTGTTCTCCTCCAAGAGTTTCATGGTGTCACATGTTAAATCTTTAAGGCATTTTGAGACTGACTTTGTGTTCAGTGAGAGGGTTTGTTTTAATTTGATTGATTTATATGCAGCTGTCCAGATTTCCCAGAAACACTTGATGAAGAAACTGATTTCTTCTCATTGTTTTTTTTGTAGAGTGTAGGTGTGTGGGTTTACTTCTGGGCTCTCTGTTCTATTCCATTGATCTGTATGTCTGTTTTTGTGCCAATACCAAGTTATTTTGATTACTGTAGCTTTATAGTATTATCTGAAGTCTGGGAGGGTTAAGTCTCCTACTTTGTTATTTTTCTTCAAGATTGTTTTGACACTTCTGGGTTTTTAAGTCTCTATGTAGATTTTAGGCTTATTCTAGCTGTGAAAAATGTCATGCATAGTTTGTTATGGATTGCATTAAATCTATCACTTGCTTTGAGTAGTATGGCCATTTTAACACTTGTTCTTTCAGTCCAAGAGCATGGGATATCTTTCCACTTTCTTTTAGCCATCTTCAGTTTCCTTTATTAATATTTTTTAGTCCTTTTATTTTTGTAAACCTTTTATTTTGTATTGGGATATAGCCAATTAACAATGTTGGTGATAATTTGAACTGAACAACAAAGAGATCCTTTATTAATATTTTATATTTCTCGGTGTATAATTCTTTCACTTCCTTTATCAGCTTTGTTCCTAAGTCTTTTATTTTGGGCGATGGATGCAATTTTTAAAAATGAGTTGTTTTTTCTTAAACATTCCCTTTTGCACATTTCATTTTTAGTGTAAAAATGCAACCAATGTCTGTATGTTAAACTTCTATCCTGCTACCTTACTGAATTCATTTCTCCATTCTAGTAGTTTTTGTGTGAAGTCTTTAGGGTTTTCTATATATAGTATCATGTCCTCTGCATATCATGACAGTTTCACCCTTCC
This sequence comes from Dama dama, assembly GCF_033118175.1. Lineage (NCBI taxonomy): Eukaryota > Metazoa > Chordata > Mammalia > Artiodactyla > Cervidae > Dama > Dama dama. The sequence continues at coordinate 57,039,647 of NC_083714.1, forward strand.
CTCCAATTTAGATACCCTTATTTCTTGCATTATTACTGTGGCTAGGACTTGCAATACTCTGTTGAATAGAAGTGGTGGGAGTTCTATCTCTGTTACAGATTTTAGCGGGACGACTTTAAGCTTTTCCCTGTTGAGTATTATACGAGTTGTGGATTTGCCATAAAAAGTTTTTATTATGTTTAGATACAGTCCCTCTATACCCACATTTGTAAGTTTTTTAAATTTTTTAATCATGAATGGATGCTGACTTTTTGCAAAGGCATTTTTTTAAGCTACTGAGAGATCACATGATCTTGGTTTTTGTCTTTTCTTTTGTTGATGTGGTATATGACATTAATTTTGCATATGTTGAACCATCCTTGCAATCCTGGGATTTATCTGAATTGGTCATTGTGTAGGATCCCTTTTATGTCTTGTTGGATTTGGTTTGCTAATTTGTTGAGAATTTTTGCATCTATTTTTGTCAAAGATGAATCAAACAACAAGAACATATTCATCAAAGATATTGGCCTATAATTTTCTTTGTAGTGTCTTTGATTTTGGTATCAGGGTGATGGTGGCTTCATAGAGTGTCTTTAGGAGTGTTCCCTCCACTTCATTGTTTTGGAAGAGTTTCAGTAGAATTGGTATTTCTTTGTATGCTTGGTAGAATTCCCATGTGAAGCCATCATGTCCCGGGCTTTGGCTTGTAGGGAGTCTTTTGTTTTTTTAATTTGCAGATTCTATTTCACTTTTGGGCTTCCGAGGTGGTTCAGTGGTAAAGAATCTGCTTGCGAATGCAAGAGAGACAAGAGATGTGGGTATCATCCCTGGTTCAGAAAGATGCCCTGGAGTAGGAAATGGCACCCCACTCCAGTATTCTTGCCTGGGAAATCCCATGAACAGAGGAGCCTGGTGGGTGGCAGTCCATGGGGCTGCAGAGAGTTGGAGAAGACTGAGCAACTGAGCACACAGACACAGTTCACTTGTCAGTTCAGCTGCTTAGTCAAGTCTGACTCTTTGCGACTCCATGGACTGCAGCACATCAGGCTTCCTTGTTCATCAACTACTCCCAGAGCTTGCTCAAACTCATGTCCATCAAGTTGGTGATGCCATCCAACCATTTCATTCTCTGTCATCCCCTTCTCCTCCTGCATTTTATCTTTCCCAGCATCAGAGTCTTTTCCAACGAGTCAGTTCTTCCCATCAGGTGGCCTAAGTATTAGAGCTTCAGCATCAGCCCTTCCAATGAATGTTCAGGACTGATTTCCTTTAAGATAGACTGGTTGGATCTCCTTGCTGTACAAGGGACTCAAGAGTCTTCCCCAACACCCCAGATAAAAAGCATCAATACGTTGGCTTTCATCTTTCTTTATGGCCCAACTCTCACATCCATACATGACTACTTGAAAAACCATATCTTTGACTAGATGGACCTTTTTTGGCAAGGCAATGTCTGCTTTTTAATATGCTGTCTAGGTTGCTCATAGCTTTTCTTCCAAGGAGCAAGCGTCTTTTAATTTCATGGCTGCAGTCACCATCTGCAGTGATTTTAGAGCCTAAAAAATAAAGTCTTTCCCTGTTTCCATTGTTTCCCCATCTATTTGCCATGAAGTGGTTGGACCAGATGCCATGATCTCAGTTCTTTAATGTTGAGTTTTAAGACAGCTTTTTCACTCTCCTCTTTCACTTTCATCAAGAGAGAGGGTCTTTAGTTCCTTTTCACTTTCTGCCATAAAGGTGGTGCCATCTGAATATCTGAAGTATTGACATTTCTCCCAGTAATCTTGATTCTAGCTTGTGCCTCATGCAGCTCAGCATTTTGGATGATGTAATCTTCATATAAGTTAAATGAAGAGAGTGACGATATACAGCCTTGGTGTACTACTTTCCCAATTTGGAACATGTCAGTTGTTCCATGTTAGGTTCTAACTATTGCCTCTTGACCTGCATCAAAACTTCTCAGGAGGCAGGTAATGTGGTCTGCTATTCCCATCACCTTAAGAATTTTCCACAGTTTGTTGTGACCCACAGAGTCAAAGGGTTTGGTGTAGTCAATAAAGCAGAAGCACACGTTCTTCTGGAACTCTGCATTTTCTACAATCCAGTGGATGTTGGCAATTTGATCTCTGGTTATTCTGCCATTTCTAAATTCAGACTGAACATCTGGAATTTCATGGTTCACATAGTGTTGAAGGCTGGCCTGGAGATTTTTGAGCATTACTTTACTAGTGTGTGATATGAGTGCAATTGTGCAGTAGTTTGAGCATTTTTTGTCATTGCCTTTATTTGGGGTTGGAATGAAAACTGACCTTTTCCAGTCCTATGGCCACTGCTGAGTTTTCCAAATTTGTTGGCATATTGAGTGATGCACTTTCACAACATCATCTTTTAAGATGGGAAATAGCTCAGCTGGAATTCCATCACCTCTACTAGCTTTGTTTGTAGTGATGCTTCCTAAGGCCCACTTGACTTCCCATTCCAGGATGTCTGGCTCTAGGTGAGTGATCATAGCATCGTGGTTATCTGGGTCATGAAGATCTTCTTTGTATAGTTCTTCAGTGTATTCTTGCCACCTCTTCTTAATATCTTCTGTTTCTTTAAGGTCCACAATGTTTCTGTTTTTTACTGTGCCATCTTTGCATGAAATGTTCCCTTGGTATATCTAATTTTCTTGAGGAGCTCTCTAGTCTGTCCTATTCTACTGTTCTCCTCTATTTCTTAGCATTGATCACTGAGGAAGGCTTTCTTATCTCTCCTTGCTATTCTTTCGAACTCTGCATTCAGATGGGTATATCTTTCCTTTTCTCCTTTGCCTTTTGTTTCTCTTTTCTCTGCTATCTGTAAGGCCTCTTCAGACAACCATTTTACCTTTTTATGTTCCTTTTCCTTGGGGGTCACTTTGATAAACACTTCCTGTACAGTGTCACGAATCTCTGTCCACAGATCTTCAGGCACTCTGTCTATCAGATCTAGTTCCTTGAATCTATTTGTCACTTCCACTGTATAATCGTAAGGGATTTGATTAAGGTCATACATGAATGGTCTAGTCGTTTTTCGCTACTATATTCAAGTGAAGTCTGAATTTGGCAATGAGGAGTTCAAGAAATGAGCCACCATTGTTTTTGCTGACTGTATCGAGCTTCTCCATCTTTGGCTGCAAAGAATATATATGATCAATATGATTTTGATATTGACCATCTGGTGATGTCCATGTAAATCGTCTCTTGTGTTCTTGGAAAAGCATGTTTGCTATGATAAGTGTGCTCTCTTGGCAAAACTCTGCTAGCCTTTGCCCTGCTTCATTGTGTACTCCAAGGCCAAACTTGCCTGTTACTCCAGGCATCTTTTGACTTCCTACTTTTGCATTCCAGTCCCCTAAGATGAAAATGACATCTCTTTTGGGTGTTAGTTCTAGAAGGTCTTGTAGGTCTTCATAGAAGCTTCAGCTTCTTCAGTGTTAGTGATTGGGGCACAGACTTGGATTACTGTGGTACTGAATGGTTTGACTTGGAAACAAACAGAGATCATTCTTTCGTTTTTGAGATTTCATCCACGTACTGCATTTCAGATTCTATTGTTGACTATGAGGGCTACTCCACTTTTTCTAAGGGATTCTTGCCCGCAGTAATAGATATAATGGTCATCTGAATTAAACTTCACCCATTTCAGTCTATTTTAGTTCACAGATTCCTAAGATGTTAATGTTCAATGTTTCCATCTCCTGCTTGACCACTTCCAATTTTCCTTGATTCATGGGTCTAAAATCTAACATCTAAGAATCCTATGCAGTATTGTTCTCTACAGCATAAGACTTTACTTTCACCACCACACACATCATCAATGGAGTGTCATTTCTGCTTTGGCCCAGTCTTCGTTTTTCTGGAGTTATTAGTAATTGCCCTTTATTCTTCCCCAGTGGCATATTAGACACCATTCCGACCTGGGGGGCTCATCTTCTGGCATCATATCTGAGAAATTTCCTCTCCTTTTCTTCTAAATGATAGTCCTCCTCAGTAGAGTATCATAGGCTGCAGGGTTTTCCCTTTCAGGACTTCAAATTTATCTTGCCACTCCCTTCTAACTTGCAATGATTTTGGAGAGGAATCCGCTGGCAGCCTTGTGCAGGTTCTCTTGTAATGAATCCTTTGTTTTCCTCTTACTTCCTTTAGACATCTCTTTCACTTCTGACATTTTTATGACCCTCTGTCTTGGTGTAGGTCTGCTTGGGACCCCATCCTTTGTGGGGGTGCAGGCAGGCAGCCTTGGTGGCCGTCAGGTGCTGTGCTCACAAAGTCACCAGTGCAGATCCTTTGAAATCAGTAGTTGTGTACCTGGACCTGCCATGGAAGCGGAGAGCAGCTCAGGCCTGGCCCGGCCCCCATGTACACCCACAAAGCCCACAGCTGCCCGGGCCCAACCTGTCCCAGCCAGGGAGTCCCCGCTGTCTGCTCATGTGTCCTGCAGGCACCAAGTGGACAGAGCTAGAGGCAATGGTAGAGATCGGTTCATGGCACAGCCATGGGGAGGATGATTTCAGCTTTGCCTCAGTGGGTGAGGGCCCTGCTCGTACCAGAGTGCTCCAAGTCTCGTGGAGCTGGTGCTGTGCTGGGTGAATGAGGAAGAGGCTGATGGGGGTCCCGCTCTGCCCTTCACATACCCCTTAACATTGGTGCTTTGCTTCTACGATGGCCAAGTCGTCTTCCATGCCACCCAAGTTGTGGCCATGCCCCACTCCAGCCTTTCAGGCTCTTCATGCAGCCAACCACAGTCCTCTCCCTGGGACCTGTCCTGCACAAACCAGCAGGCATGCATCTCAGGCTGGAGACCATGTACAGGTAGCACAGAGCCTCTCTCCTGGGCTCTCTGCTCTGCCTGCTACATGGTCCTCTGAGTCTCTGAAGACCCCCTCTCTGTCCTGGGTGGTCTCCTCTTGGGAGAGGGCCTTTCCAGGGGGCTGGGACCTGTCCTCAATCAGAGCTTCTTCACAGTGGCACCAGGCCCATCCTTCTCCCCTTTATATCCCCCCTTTCATCCTACTGTGCTACATCATCTTTCTTGTGCTCCTTGGTGCCTGAGTTTTCCCACCAGGAGGTATTGTGAGAACTGGTCCATGTGTAGATATATTTGTGGGAGGAGGTGAGTTCCATATTCTTCTGTTCTGCCATCTGGATTCCAAGTCTCGTACTTGTCTACACAGAGGTATGATATGATCCTGGGCTTGTTCTGATACCAAGTGTGCCGTCTTTAGTGGCATCCATGTTTCTCCCACCCGTTTGCAAAGTGAGAGAGTGGAGACCAGCCACAGCAGTTCACCATGCAGTGGAAATATGCCTGGTGTGGAAGAAGGGCTCAACTGTCAATCATAGTTAACATTAACTTAAAAAACAACCTACACTTAAAATAACTTGTGTATGCAAATGTACTTTTTGAACTGCAATTGGTGTGAAATCTAAAGTATTTTTAAATTTTTAAAAATATTACTTATAAATGAAATAACACTTCAGAGACATTAAACTGTAGAAACTAAAATCTAAGAGCTTTCTTATTGTGGCTACTAGAAACATAAAATTACATATGTGGTCTGCATTATACTTCTACTAAATCTTGAGTCAGACCAAACAACAGGACTGAGACTTCCTTTCTTATGAGAAATAATTTTATAACCTAATCAACCTAAGAAGTTGATTTACTTTATCTTTTCATTAAATCTTCATATGTAATTTCCTTTGAGCCTTCAAGTCAGTGCTCAGCAGGCCAGTTGGTTGTAGACAGCTCCTGGCCTTTTTAAGTATTTTTGGGCAGCTTTTGGAAAAACACTCACTGAAAGATTAATCAAATCAGGCAGACTTGCATGTTGTTTAAACAAATCCCCCTCTTCACTGAAGACTGAACACATGCATTGACTCTACCCAGAGGCTTTTATGCCATTATCATGTTCGATTTTCTTCAAGGGTATAAGAAGCAGGCCCATACTCAGAATACTGTGCAATCAACATTTTGTGCCAACTCATGAAACTCCTCTGTACTTCCAGGACCTTACAGATTCTAAATTCTCTGACGTCAACATTCATTCCACCTGTGGTTTGTGAGAAGACAGTCAGTTTTATAGGTAAGTGTGTTTGATTAGGTACAAAAGTAGGAACTAAAAAGGCCATACATTGAGAGATAGTCTGTTAAAGATGCAAGTAAGTGCCAACTGGGTGTGTTTTAAAGAGCTTGATAGATTAATGTGTGCAGGAGACCATCATCTTGTCATCCACGCATGCTGAGAGACTTAACAAGGGCCACATGGTAAGAGACATGTCACGGGAAAGTTGACACAGGTCAGGGCCTAGGGCACAGGTGAGGTCGCAGGTGTGGAGCCTCACTTCACAACTGTGACACCGAGTGGTGATTTGCAGGACTAACTCCACGTGGCTCCACGTCAAAGGCAGGAGGACATTCCATGTAACTAAGTGACACTACCCTTATGGCAATGCTAACAACTCCTGTGATGGGGAAGTCCTGACGTGTTTAATGCACGTGTTCCACCTAAACTCTGTTCGGGAATTAAACTGTACAGATTGTACCACTGGAGAACAGACTGGAGCCAGTTACAGCTCCTTCTAGGAAGACACCTCAGCAACTGCTGTGGAGGCAAATTCAGTGTCTGAGGGGCACACTGATGGGTGGTAATATCGGGGCAAGGCTGAACCTCTGTGACAGCAGTGGTCTTGAGTACACTGATACATGTAGTATATTAAACATACTCATATGTCAGTAGCTACTGGTAAGACGATGGTCTCCACTTACATTTTTGTACCTACAACCTGACAGGAAGTGTATTAGAACCATATCTGGAACAGAAGCAGGAGAGATGTGGGTTTCTGTGGTATTAATGACTGTGGCCAGTTGGTGCCTGTGCTGTAATAACTGCTAATGTTCTGAACATAGCTCTGCTCAGGAGTTTATGTCTCACCTTGATAGAAAGTAGCTACCTTCCAGAAATTACTTCCACAGGAGAAAATTCTTCTAGAAAATATTTTGCCTTGAAATTACTTAAAATGTGTTCAAGAGTAATGCAAACCCTATAAACCATACCAAAAAAGTGTGTCACAATAAAGGATCACTCAATTCTAACTAAAGTTCAAAAGTACATTTATTTAGAATGTGGGCAAGATTTCAATATAAAAGAAAAGAGTATAAGACTATTAAAAATAAAAACATATGGAGGCTAAACATTGTGCTTCTGAATAACCAACAAATTACAGAAGAAATAAAAAAGAAGAAATAAAAAAGAAATCAAAATATGCATAGAAACAAATGAAAATTAAAACATGAGAACCAAAATCCTATGCCATTCAGTAAAGCAGTGCTAAGGGGAAAGTTGATGGCAATAAGAGCCTACCTCAATAAACAAGAGAAACATCAAATAAATGACCTAACTATACACTTAAATCAACTAGAAATAGAAATGAAGAACCCCAGGTTTAATAGAAGGAAAGAAATCATAAAAACTAGGCCAGAAAGAAGCAGGGGGAAAAAAGCAGACTATAGCAAAAATAAGCAAAACTAAAATCTGGTACTTTGAGAAGATAAATAAAATAGACAAACCATTAGCCAGACACATCAGGAAGAAAGGGAGAAGAGTCAAATCTACAATATTAGAAATGAAAATGCAGAAATCACAATAGACAACACAAATACAAAGGATCACAAGAGACTACTATCAGCTGAATTTGACATCTAATCTTACCTCATGGTGATCAGAAAAGATGCTTGAAATGATTTTTTTTTAATTTACTGAGGCTAGATTCATGCCCCAGAATGTGATCTATTCTGGAGAATGTTCCATGTGCACTTGAGAGAAAGGTGAATTTCATTGTCTTCAGGTGAAATGTCCTATAAATATCAATTAGGTCTAACTGGTCCATTGTACCTTTTAAACTTTGTGTTTCCTTGCTAATTTTCAGTTTGGTTGCTCTATCCATAGGTGTGAGTGGCACATTAAAGTCTTCTACTCTTATTGTGTTAGTTAATTTCCCCTTTCCTACTTGTTGGCATTTGCCTTACGTATATTGAACTTCTCCTATGTTGGGTGCATATATATTTATATTTGTTATATATTCTTCTTGCTTTGATCCTTTGATCATTATGTAGTGCCCTCCTTTGTCTCTTTTCACAGCCTTTCTTTCAAAGTCTATTTTATCTGATATGAGTATTGATACTCCTGCTTTCTTTTGTCTCCATTTGCATAAAATGCCTTTTTCCAAATCTTTTATGTTCACTCTATATGTGTCCCTTGGTATGAGGTGGGTCTCTTGTAGACAGTGTGTGTAGGGGTCTGCTTTTGTAACGATAGTTCAATTCTTCCTTTGTCATGTATCTATCCATTTGCCAATGCCTCTGTCCAATCATCAATTAACCTTTTTCCTTGGTGCATTTTCTGGTAAATTGCAGACATCAGTATGCCTCTCTGTAAGTATTTCAGCAAGCCTTCCATTCAGTAGTGAGCCATGTTTGTTTACAGCAATTTTCTTTGGATATAAAATTTACATACAATGAAATATACCAATCTTTCCTTTTCCCAGTCATGTTACTTTTTAATTGAAGTATAGTTGATTTACAATGTTGTGTTCAATTCAGTTCAGTTCAGTCACTCAGTAATGACTGACTCTTTGCAACCCCGTGAACCAGAGCATGCCAGGCCTCTCTGTCCATCAACAACTCCCAGACTTTACCCAAACTCATGTCCATTGAGTTAGTGATGCCATCCAACCATCTCATCCTCTGTCGTCCCCTTCTCCTCCTGCTCTCAATCTTTCCCACCATCAGGGTCTTTACAAAGTAGTCAGCTCTTTGCAACAGGTGGCCAAAGTGTTGGAGTTTCGGCTTCAACATCAGTCCTTCTAATGAACACCCAGGACTGATCTCCCTTAGGATGGACTTGTTGGATCTCCTTGTAGTACAAGGGACTCTTAAGAGTCTTCTCCAACACCACAGTTCAAAAGCATCAATTCTTCAGTGCTCAACTTTCTTTATAGTCCAACTCTCACATCCATACATGACTACTGGAAAAACCGTAGCCTTGACTAGATGGACCTTTGTTGACAAAGTAATGTCTCTGCTTTTTAATGTGCTGTCTAGGTTGGTCACAACCTTTCTTTCAAGGAGTAAGCATCTTAATTTCATGGCTATAGTGACCATCTGCAGTGATTTTCGAGTCCCCAAAAAATAAAGTCAGCCACTGTTTCTCCATCTATTTGCCATGAAGTGATGGGACCGGATGCCATGATCTTAGTTTTCTAAATGTTGAGCTTTAAGCCAACTTTTCACTGTCCTTTTTCACTTTCATCAAGAGGCTCTTTAGCTCTTCTTCACTTTCTGCCATAAGGGTGGTGTTATCTGCATATCTGTGTTTATTGATATTTCTCCTGGCAGTCACAATTCCAGATTGTGCTCGTTCTAGCCCAGCGTTTCTCATGATGTACTCTGCATATAAATAAAACAAGCAGGGTGACAATGTACAGCCTTGAAGTACTCCTTTCCTGATTTTCAACCAGTCTGTTGTTCCATGTCCAGTTCTAACGGTTGCTTCCTGACCTGCTTATAGGTTTCTCAAGAGGCAGGTCAGGTGGTCTGATATTCCCATCTCTTGAAGAATTTTCCAGCTTATTGTGATCCACATAGTCAAAGGGCTTGACATAGTCAATAAAGCAGAAATAGATATTTCTCTGGACTCTCTTGCTTTTTTGATGATACAATGGGTATTGGCAATTTGATCTCTGGTTCCTCTGCCTTTTCTAAAACCGGCTTGAACATCTGGAAGTTCACAGTTCACATATTGCTGAAGCCTGACTTGGAGAATTTTGAGCATTATTTTACTAACATGTGAGATGAGTTTAATTGTGCAGTATTTTAAGTATTCTTTGGCATTGCCTTTCTTTGGGATTGGAATGAAAACTGACCTTTTCCAGTCCTCTGGCCACTGCTGAGGTTTTCAAATTTGCTGGCATATTGAGTGAAGCACTTTCACAGCATTATCTTTTAGAATTTGAAATAGCTCAACTGGAATTCCATCACCCCCACTAGCTTTGTTCATAGTGGTGCTTCCTAAGGCCTGCTTGACTTCAGATTCCAGGGTGTCTGGCTCTAGGATAGTGATCACACCATCGTGATTATCTGGGTTGTGTAGAGGTTGTTTGTAGATTTCTTCTGTGTATTCTTGCCATCCCTTCTTAATATCATCTGCTTTTGTTAGGTCCATACCATTTCTGTCCTTTCTTGACACTGTTTTGCATGAAATATTCCCTTGGTATCTCTCGTTTTCTTGAAGAGATCTCTACTCTTTCCCATTGTATTGTTTTCCTCTATTTCTTTGCCTGATCGCTGAGGAAGGCTTTCTTATCTCTCCTTGCTATTCTTTGGAACTCTACATTCAAATGGGAATATCTTTCCTTTTCTCCTTTGCTTTTAGCTTCTCTTCTTTTCTCAGCTATTTGTAAGTCCTCTTCAGGCAGCCATTTTGCTTTTTTTGCAGTTCTTTTTCTTGGGGATGGTGTTGCTCCCTGCCTCCTGTACAGTGTCACAAACCTCCATCCATAGTTTATCAGGTACTGTCTATCAGATCTAGTCCCTTAAATCTATTTCTCATTTCCACTGTATAATCATAAGGGATTTGATTTAGGTCATACCTGAATGGTCTAGTGGTTTTCCCCACTTTCTTCAATTTAAGTCTGAATTTGGCAATAAGGAGTTCCCTAGTGTTCATCACATTATTGACTGTGATCTGAGTCAAAGCTCTCGGTGATGTTTTTGCTGATTGTATAGAGCTTCTCCATGTTTGGCTGCAAAGAACACAAACAGTCTGATTTCAGTGGTGATCATATGATGATGTTCATGTGTAGAGTCTTCTCTTGTGTTGTTGGAAGAGGGTGTTTGCATGACCAGTGCATTCTCTTGGGAAAACTCTGTTTGCCTTTGCACTGCTTCATTCTGTACTCCAAGGCCAGAGTTACGTGGCCTGTTACTCTAGGTGTTTCTTGACTTCCTACTGTTGCATTCCAGTCTCCTATCATGAAAAGGATATCTGTTTAGGGTGTCAGTTCTCAAAGGTCTTGTAGTTCTTCATAGTACCATTCAAATTCAGCTTCTTCAGTGTTACTTGTCAGGGCATAGACTTGAATTACTGTGATATTGAATGGTTTGCCTTGACAATGAAGAAAGATCATTCTGTCGTTTTTGAGATTGCATCCAAGTACTGCATTTCGGACTCTTTTGTTGACTATGATGGCTACTCCATTTCTTCTAAGGGATTCTTGCCCACAGTAGTAGATATAATGGTCATCTAATTTAAATTAACCCATTCTGGTCCATCTGTGTTCCTAGAATATCAACGTTCACTCTTGCCATCTCCTGTTTGACCACTTCCAAATTGCCTTGATTCATGGACCTAACATTCCAGGTTGCTATACAATATTTCTCTTTACAGCACCAAACCTTGCTTCTATTACCAGTCACATCCACGCCTGTGTGTTGTTTTGCTTTGGCTACATTCCTTCACTCTTTCTGGAGTTATTTCTCCACTGATCTCCAGTAGTATATTGGGCACCTACTGACCTGGGGTGTTCATCTTTCAGTATCCTGTATTTTTCCCTTTTCATACTGTTTATGAGGTTCTCAATGCAAGAATACTGAAGAGGTTTGCCATTTCCTTTCTGCTTTAAGCAAAGTGATTCAGTTATACACATGCTGCTGCTGCTGCTAGGTCACTTCAGTCATGTCCAACTCTGTACGACCCCACCCCTGGGATTCTCCAGGCATGTGTATATATACATTGTGTGTGTGTGTGTGTGTGAAAAAAAATATATATATATACATTCTTTTATTTCATCTTTACTTTTTTCCCCCTTTGACTACACTTTTAATCATGTGGGATTAGTTCCCTGACCAGGGATTGAACATGCATGCCGTGCAGTGGAAGTGTGGATTTATAACCACTGAACTGCCAGGGATGTCCCATACATATTCTTTTCCATCATGATTTATCATAGGATACTGAATATAGTTCTCTGTCCTCGACAGTAGGAACTTGTCAATCCATTCCATATACTCTAGTTTATATCTCTTAACCCCAATCTCATACTCCATTGCTCCCCCAATTCTCTCAGCTTTGGAAAGCACAAGTCTGTTCTCTATGTCCACGAGTGTGTTTCTGTTTCATACATGTGCTCATTTGTGTTATATCTTAGATTCCACATTTAAGTGATATCGTTTGTTGTTTGTCTTTCTCTGTGTTCCTCACTTCAGTTAGTATGATCATCCCTCGGTCCATGCATGTTGACTCAGATGGCTTTATTGTTGTAGCTGTACAGATTCTTGTACCATTTTAACCATACATAGAGGTATTCATCTGTGGTTATTTTCCCGGATATACTATGAAAACTTGTGTATTACACCACTCTTGCGATAGCACATCCATTTTGAAGCTGTATTAGTATTTTATATGTTTGTGTCAGTCAGTTCAGTTCAGTCAGTCTGTCGTGTCTGGCTCTTTGCGACCCCATGGACTGTAGGACACCAGGCTTCCCTATCCATCACCAACTCCTGGAGCCTGCTCAAACTCATGTCCATTGAGTGGATGATGCTATCCAAACATCTCATCCTCTGTCTTCCCCCTCACCTCCTGTCTTCAGTCTTTCCCAGCATTAGGGACTTTTCCAGTGAGTCAGTTCTTCCCGTCAGTTGGCCAAATTATTGGAATTTCAGCTTCAGCATCAGTCCTTCCAATAAATATTCAGGACTGATTTCCTTTAGAATGGACTTGTTTGATTTCCTTACAGTCCAAGGGACTCTAAAGAGTCTTCTCCAGCACCACAATTCAAAAGCATCAATTTTTCAGCACTCAGCTTTCCTCACAGTCCAACTGTCACACCCATACATGCCCCTGGAGAAACGATAGCCCTGACTAGACAGACCTTTGTTGGCAAAGTAATGTCTCTGCTTTGTAATATGCTATCTAGGTTGGTCATAACTTTCCTTCCAAGGAGTAAGTGTCTTTTCATTTCATGGCTGCAATCACCATCTGCAGTAATTTTGGAGCCCAAAAAAATAAAATCTCTCATTGTTTCCACTGTCTCCCCATCTATTTCCCATGAGGTGATGGGACCAGATGCCATGATCTTAGTTTTCTGAAAGTTAAGCTTTAAGCCAACTTTTTCACTCTCCTCTTTCACTTTCATCAAGAGACTTTTTAGTTCCTCTTCACTTTCTGCCATAAGGGTGGTGTTATCTGCATATCTGAGGTTATTGATATTTCTCCTGGCAATCTTGACTCCAGCTTGTGTTTTTTCCAGCCCATTGTTTCTCATGATGTACTCTGTGTATAAGTTAAATAAACAGGGTGACAATATACAGCCTTGATGTACTCATTTTCCTATTTGGAACCAGTCTGTTGTTCCATGTCCAGTTCTAACTGTTGCTTCCTGACCTGCATACAGGTTTCTCAAGAGGCAGGTCAAGTGGTCTGGTATTCTCATCTTCTTCAGAATTTTCCACAGTTTATTGTGATCCACACAGTCGAAGGCTTTGGCATAGTCTATAAAGCAGAAATAGATGTTTTTTCTGGAACTCTGTTGCTTTTTTGATGATCCAGTGGCTATTGGCAATTTGATCTCTGGTTCTTCTGCCTTTTCTAAAACCAGCTTGAACATCTGGAAGTTCTCGGTTCACGTATTGCTGAAGCCTGGCTTGGAGAATTTTGAGCATTACCTTACTAGTGTGTGAGATGAGTGCAATTGTGTGGTAGTTTGAGCATTCTTTGGGATTGCCTTTCTTAGGGATTGGAATGAAAACTGACCTTTTCCAGTCCTCTGGCCACTGCTGAGGTTTCCAAATTTGCTGGCGTATTGAGTGCAGCACTTTGACAGCATCATCTTTCAGGATTTTAAATAGCTCAACTGGAATTCCATCACCCCCACTAGCTTTGTTCATAGTGATGGCTTCTAAGGCCCACTTGACTTCACATTCCAGGATGTCTGGCTCTAGGTGAGTGATCAGACCATTGTGATTATCCACGTTGTGAAGATCATTTTTGTACAGTTCTTCTGTGTATTCTTGCCACCTCTTCTTAATATCTTCTTCCTCTGTTAGGTCCATACCATTTCTGTCCTTTATTGAGCCCATTTTTGCATGAAATGTTCCCTTGCTATCTCTAATTTTCGTGAAGAGATCTCTAGTCTTTCCCATTCTGTTGTTTTCCTCTGTTTCTTTGCACTGATAGCTGAGGAAGGCTTTCTTATCTCTCCTGGCTATTCTTTGGAACTCTACATTCAAATGGGAATATCTTTCATTTTTTTCCTTTGCTTTTCACTTCTCTTCATTTCACAGCTATTTGTAAGACCTCCTGAGACAACCATTTTGCCTTGTTGCATTTCTTTTCCATAGGGATGGTCTTGATCCCTGTCTCCTGTACAATGTCACGAACATCCGTCCATAGTTCATTAGGCTCTCTGTCTATCAGATTTAGTCCCTTAAATCTATTTCTCACTTCCACTGTATAGTCATAAGGGATTTGATTTAGGTCATACCTGAATGATCTAGTGGTTATCCCTACTTTCTTCAGTTTAAGTCTGAATTTGGCAATAAGGAATTCATGAGCTGAGCCACTGTCAGCTCCTGGTTTTGTTTTTGCTGACTGTATAGAGATTCTCCATCTTTGGCTGCAAAGAATATAATCAATCTGATTTGGGTGTTGACCATCTGGTGATGCCCATGTGTAGAGTCTTCTCTTGTGTTGTTGGAAGAGGGTGTTTGCTATGACCAGTGCGTTCTCTTGGCAAAACTCTATTAGCATTTGCCCTGCTTCATTCCGTACTCCAAGGCCACATTTGCCTGTTACTCTAGGTGTTTCTTGACTTCCTACTTTTACATTCCAGCCCCCTATAATGAAAAGGACATCTTTTTGGGGTGTTAGTTCTAAAAGGTCTTGTAGATCTTCAAAGAACCGTTCAACTTCTGCTTCTTCAGCATTACGGGTTGGGGCATAGGCTTGGATTACCAAGATGTTGAATGATTTGCCTTGGAAACGAACAGAGGTCATTCTGTCATTTTTGAGATTGCATCCAAGTACTGCATTTTGGTCTCTTTTGTTGACCATGATGACTACTCCATTTCTTCTAAGGGATTCCTGCCCACAGTAGTAGATATAATGGTCATCTGAGTTAAATTCACCCATTCCAGTCCATTTTAGTTTGCTGATTCCTAGAATATCGACATTCACTCTGGCCATCTCCTGTTTGACCACTTCCAGTTTGCCTTGATTCATGGACCTAACATTCCAGGTTCCTATGCAATATTGATCTTTACAACATCGGACCTTGCTTCTATCACCAGTCTCATCCACAACTGGGCATTGTTTTTGCTTTGGCTCCATCCCTTCATTCTTTCTGGAGTTATTTCTCCACTGATCTCCAGTAGCATATTGGGCACCTACCTACCTGGGGAGTTCCTCTTTCAGAATCCTATCATTTTGCCTTCTCATACTGTTCATGGGTTTCTCAAGGCAAGATTACTGAAGTGGTTTGCCATTCCCTTCTCCAGTGGACCACATTCTGTCAGACCTCTCCACCATGACCCGAACATCTTGGGTGGCCCCACATGGCATGGCTTAGTTTCATTGAGTTAGACATGACTGTGGTCCTGTAATCAGATTGGCTAGTTTTCTGTGACTTTGGTTTTAGTGTGTCTGCCCTCTGATGCCCTCTCACAACACCTACTTGGGTTTCTCTTACCTTGGACATGAGGTATCTCTTCACGGCTGCTCCAGCAAAGTGCAGCCGCTACTCCTTACCTTGGAGGAGGGGTATCTTCTCAAGGCCGCCCCTCCTGACTTTGAACGTGGAGTAGCTCCTCTCAGCCATCCTGCACCCACGCAGCAGCCGCTCCTTGGAGGTGGGGTAGCTCCTCTCGGGTGGGGCCCCTGACCTCCGGGGTGAGGTAGTTCCTCTCGGCTGCCTCCGCTGACCTCAGGCGTGTGGTAGCTCTTCTCGACCCCTGCTCCTGACCTTGGGCATGGGGAAGCTCCTCTCAGCTGCTGCTCCTGCACTGTCACAGCCTGGTGCTCTCGGTTGCTATCCCTGACTTTGGGCAAGGGGTAGCTCCTCACGGCCACAGTTCTGGGTAGTCAGTGCTAACTGCAGGGTTTTAATCTGTTGCACCTGTCACTTCCAGAGCGGTTCCCTCTTTGTTTATTTTGGCTTCCTCTGTTTGCAAGTCTATTCAGTGTCTAATTTCCACCTTGACACAAGGGGCAAAGGTGGTCACTTATTTAGGCTTTCTTATTCGGTTGTATTGTGGGGAGGGAGATCAGTTCAGTTCATTTCAGTCGCTCAGTCATGTCCTACTCTTTGTGACCCCATGGACTGCAGCACGCCAAGGACTCCCTGTCCATCACCAGCTCCCGGAGTTTACTCAAACTCGTGTCCATTGAGTCTGTGATGCCATCCAACCATCTCATTCTGTCAGCTCCTACTGCTCCCACCTTCAGTCTTTCCAGCATCAGGGTCTTTTCAAATGAGTCACTTATTTGTATCAGGTGGCCAAAGTATTGAAGTTTCAGTTTCAACATCAGTCCTTCCAATGAATATTCAGGACTGATTTCCTATAGGATGGACTAGATGGATCTCCTTGTAGCACGAGGGACTCTCAAGAGTCTTCTCCAACACCACAGTACAAAAGCAACAATTCTTCAATGCTTAGCTTGTTTATAGTCCAACTCGCCCATCCATACATGACTACTGGAAAAATCATAGCTTTGACTTTACAGATCTTTGTCTGTAAAAGAATATCTCTGCTTTTTAATATGCTGTCTATGTTAGTTATAGTTTTTCTTCCAAGGAGTAAGCATATTTTAATTTCATGGCTGCAGTCACCATCTGCAATGATTTTGGAGCCCAAGAAAATAGTCTCTCACTGCTTCTGTTGTTTCCCCATCTATTTGCCATGAAGTGATGGGATCAGATGCCATGATCTCAGTTTTTTGAATGTTGAGTTTAAAGTAAACTTTTTCACTCTCCTGTTTCACTTTCATCAAGAGGCTCTTTAGATCTTTGCTTTCTGCCATAAGAGTGGTGTCCATCTGCATATCTAAGGTTATTGATATTTTCCCAGCAATTTTGATTCCACCTTTTGAGTCATCCTGCCCATCATTTCACATAATGTACTCTGCATATAAGTTAAATAAGCAGTGTGACAATTTATGGCCTTGACATACTCCTTTCCCAATTTTGAACCAATCCATTGTTCCATGCCCAGTTCTAACTGTTGCTTCTTGACCTGCATACAGATTTCTCAGGAGGCAGGTACAGTGGTCTGGTATTCCCATCCCTTTAAGAATTTTCCACAGTTTGTTATGATCCACGCAGTCAGGATCTTTGGCATAGTCAGTAAAGTAGAAGTAGGTGTTTTTTCTGGAATTCTTTTGCTTTTTCTATGATCCAGTGGATGTTGGCAATTTGATGTCTGCTTCCTCTGCCTTCATCTTGAACATCTGGAAGTTCTTGGTTCGCATACTCTTGACCATGGCCTGCGTGAGCTCCAGCCTGTGGTCTTCTGTCCAGTGTGTGTGCAGGGCCCCACCTCACCCTGAGGACGGGGAATGGACAGCTGTGCACCGGCCTCTGACCTGGGGAAGGCTACCCGCATGCACAGCCCTGGGGCTGGGTCTCTCCTGTCCCTTGTGTGTGTGGCAGAGCAGGGCGGCCGCAGACGGGGATGGCTGGCAGCTGCTGCCCACCATTGCAGAGTCCTGTGCCTTCATGCAGGTGGGGTCTTGGCGTCCTCTGGACCCTTTGTTGGGAAACGGCAGCTGTGGGAGGGATGCTTGGGCAGGCTTTATGGCCCGGGTAAGGCGGGGCATGGCAGGGCATTGGGCTTACAGCAGGACTGTGGGGGTCAGCGGGACAGAACAGCATACATCTCCCACTCCAGTCCTTCTGCTCTGGAGCGAGTCAGCCACTCCAGGGTGTATATCTGCCCATGTCCATTCAGTAGCCTCTTCCATTTTACTTACTTATTCCATTTCATGTTTTGGTGAAGAGGTCTCAAGTATGAGTATGTTCACTTCAGTGAGCTGGCAGTGTGTATGCACATGGGGGGACCGTGGGTGTGTCTGAAACCTCCTGCTGTTGAGAGTTAGCCCACGGCGTGTAGGGTGTGCTGCTCTGCTCTCTGAGGGGCCTGTGAGTTGAGGGCACAGCTATTGACACAACCTTGCCTGATCTCTGCTTCCAGATCCTGCAGTCCCTCTTGGTGCCGATGAAGACGCTGGAGCAGCAGGTGAACCAAGGCCAGCAGGGCCCCTTGAGCATGGTGCTGCTCAGCCAGGTGAAGGTGGCCCTGGAGCCAGCCCCAGCCCCGCACCCCATCCTGCACCTGCAGCCCCAGCAGCTCCTGCAGTTCCAGCAGTGGCACCTGCTGCAGCAGCCCTACTCTCCACCCCTGCTGTACCCATTCCCGGCACCACAGGCCCACCTGCACCAGTTCCCCCAGCAGCCCCAGCCGCCCCTGCAGCAGCAGCTTGCCCACTTGCAGCAGCAGATGCAGTCGATGCCAAAAGTACAGCCACCCGGCCAGACTGCCCAGGCCCTGAAGACCCTGCTGCCCAGGCGCAGGCTCAGCCCCCGCTGTTTGGACATGACCTAGCAGTGGAGAGTTAGTAATATGCATCTCTGTCTTTCCCTCTCCTGAAACCCTTGTACCTTCTCTGAGAGCATTTGAGGGCAGGCTAAGGATTCATGTCAGGGTAATACTTAGAAAATAAGAGCTATAGTTAGGAATTGTTAGGTTTCTCCGGTGGTTTGGGCCTCCATCCCTACCCTGAAGTGAACACTGGTGTCCTTGGAATGGTGTGCTGTCTCAAGGACCACTTGGAGCACTCAGCACCCAGACATAAACTCTGGTGGTTCCCAGTTTTGAATCACGTAATATTGGTGATTGAGTAGCTCCATTTGTAGCAGCTGTATTTGTGGGAACTTTTGCAGAGGTCCTCAGACTACTGGTGGAGACATCATGGGAAAGCATGACTAACTTCATAAATTCACATCAAACTCTGAACTTTTTCATGTTTTGTGCACACATTCACAGAATGGGGGTTCTAATTCATTTTCCTTGTATAATTCTGTTCTAGTCCCAGAAGAAGGCTTCTTCCTGGGATGTGTGTTTGCAATCATGGATTATCCAGAGCAGGTGTCTGACAAGCAGCTGCTGGCCACCTGGAAAAGGGTGAGGTCACTGAGATACATGTACCTGTGCACACACAGACACTTGTGCCTACACCTATAACCGCTGGGTTGGCCAACAAGCTCATTTGTTTTTACTGTAAGATGGCTCTGATAGCACTTAAGTGACTTTAACTTCATGCAAAACAATTTTGTTAGATTGTTCTGTGACAGCTGTCTTATCAGTGTGCATTCTTTTAAACAGTTATCAAAATTGGTGAATTTCTGTGTAGCCATTTTAATATTGAAGATGAAAGAAACAAAGGAATATTTCGGGCATATTATGCTTAATTAATTAAAGAAAGGTAAAAGCACAACTGAAAAGAAAAAAAAGAGAGCTTTGTCCAGTGTATGGAGAAGGTGCTGTGACTGATCAAACGTGCCAGAAGTGCTTTGCAAAGTTTCCTGCTGGAGGTTTCTTGCTGGATGGTGCCCCTCAGCTGGGTAGACCCATTGAAGTTGATAGCGATCAAATCGAGATGTTAGCTGAGAACAGTCAACATTATACCACATGTGAGATAGCCGACATACTCAGAATATCCAAATCCAGCACTGAGAATGAATTGTACCAGCTTGGCGGTGTTCATTACTTTGATGTTTGGGTTCCACAAAAGAGAAGCGAAAAAAGCCTTCCTGACTATTTTTCCACATGCAGTTCTCTACTGAAACATAACAAAAAACGTTTTGTTTTTACAACAAATTGTGACCAGTGATGAAGCAATACTGTACAATAATGAACAGAAGAGATTTGGGGGCAAGTGAAATGAACTACCACCAACCACACCAAAGAAGGTGGTATTGTGTATATGGAGGGAATGGAAGGGAGTCCTCTGTTGTGAGCTCCTTCTGGAAGACCAAACGATTAATTCCAACAAGTACTCCTCCTGATTAGACCATCTGAAAGCAGCCCTTGATGAAAAGCACCAGGAATTAACCAACAGAAAACTCACATTCTTCCATCAAGATAACTCAAGACCGCATGTTTCGTTGATGTTTGATGACCAGGCAAAAACTGTTAGAGCTTGTCTGGAAAGTTCTGATTCATCCACCTTATTCACCAAACATGGCACCTTTGAATTTCCATTTATTTTGGTCTTTACAAGATTCTCTTACTGGAAAAAAATTTTTTTTAATTGTCTGGAAGACTGTAAAAGGCACCTGGAACAGTTCTTTGCTCAGAAAGATAAAAAGTCTTGGGAAAATGGAATTATGTAGTTGCCTGGAAAATGGAAGACAGTAGTGGAATAGAACAGTGAATACATTGTTCAGTAAAGTTCTTGGGGCAGGTAAAAAGTATGTCTTTTAGTTAAAGAAATCAAAGGAACTTTTTTGCCAACCCAAGAAGTTCTCACCCTTTTGGTAACGGTGTTCCCCTCAGTGCCACACGACTGTGTAACCACTGCAGTTGGGATACAGGACGGTATCAAAAAATTCAGAAATTCAGAAGCTGAATTTAACTTCATCTTACTTTGCTTTCTTTTTTTCCTTTTAGAATAAAGTTTCTTAAAGGCAGTGCTTCTGGCCCCAGGGACCAGTTGGCGATGTCTGACACCTTTCTCGCTGTCCCAGCAGGGGAAGTGCTCATGGCACCTGGGGTAGGGGTTGGGGTTCAGCTGGCCCCCTGAGACGTGGGATGCCCCACAGCTCAGATCAGCTGGTTTATCTAAAACATCCACAGCGCCCTGTCTTAGAAAGAGAGCATCCCACTCTTCCTCCAGAAGTTCAGATGAAACGGGGCTTAGAGTTCACTTTTGCTATGTAGTGCTGGGTGGGAAAGCCCATAGATATAACTGATAGTTCATTCACACTTTGCGAAATACACTGTGTACATAATGTGGTGGGTCTCGTGAACTGCTGTCCGACTGGAGATCACAAGTCCCTCTTCCCCAGGCGTGGGAGCTGACTGACTGTGGGTCTCATGTGTGTGCAGATTATCCAGACACATGGAGGAGCCATGGACCCCACGTTCTTGAGCCGCTGCACCCACCTGCTCTGTGAGAGCCAGGTCAGCAGGCTGTTCACACAGGTGAGGGCTCAGCTCTTCTGGGACTGGGGGGCTCTGAGAGATGCTGGGACGGCCATGCTTGGAAAGGTCTTTCTCCCACCTCAGAAGACAGGAAACCGCTTCTCACTGGTTTCCATCCACCTTTGGCGTGTGGACACCTCTGGCCCCTGGCTTCTCTGTCTGTGAGGACTGGGGAGGAAAGGCAGGTTCCCAATGAGGGGAAGGTGGACACCGTCCACCCTGGCAGGGCCACCTGAGCATGGAGTGGCGGGAGCAGGGTCGCTCAGAGCTGCTGACAGGCAGCTCCCCCTAGGGGCGTCCTGCCCTCATCCCCTCAGGGCTCATTTCTGTTCTTCTCTGATGGGTTCTTGTTCATGGACTGACTGCCGTTAGTGTGTATGTGGTACATGGCCTCTGAGAAATGCAGTGTGTATGTGGTACATGGCCTCTGAGAAACGCCTGGTGAAGAGCACATAGGGGTCATCCCATGGTTAACTTCAGGGGCAGTTACGTTTTCATAACTTGCCGTGTTCTCACGGGGCAATTTGAATTCTGATGATTGGGAGTGTCATCTCTTTCCATGATTAAAGTCATTTCCTGGGCTGTCAGCTCTCCTCCCCGTGGTTGGCTCTTGTTCCTGTGTTTCAGGTTGTGTTCAAGTTAACCTGTGACACTGTTGTAGTTTATTAATTTAGTAAATTGAGTGCTAAGCTCCTGAAATTCCTATATTTATTGGACTTCCAGTAAAAATGACCTTGTAGTTACACAGCCTTACAGTTCTGTATGTCACCTGCAGTAAAGCCCCCAACGACCGGCCCGTATTGTTGTGTTTGCAGGCGATAAAGGAGAGGAAGAGGTGCATCACGGCGCACTGGCTGAACATGGTCCTGAAGAAGAAGAAGCTGGTGTCGCCCCATCAGGCACTGCACTTTCCACTGGCCTTCCTGCTGGGGGACAAGCCGTGCTCCCAGCATTTAAGGCTCTCCCTGCCTCCTTGAACAGAATCAGCATCTTGTTTCCTTCTCTGTCCCCCTGTCACAGTCACAGCTTCCTGACATTTAACAGGTTCCCCCAAGTCTTTGACACTGTTTAATAAATGCCTACGCCCTGGTGGCTCCTGCCTGCAATGCAGGAGACCTGGGTTCAATCCCTGGATTGGGAAGATCCACTGGAGAAGGAAATGGCAACCCACTGCAGTATCCTTTTCTGGAAGATCCCATGGACAGAGGAGCTTGGAGGGCTACAGTTCATAGGGTCGCAGAGTCAGACATGACTGAGTGACTTCACTTTCACTTTACAATTGAGTGTCTGACACCAGAAGTGGCCACAGCTGGGCAGACATCATCTCCTGTCGGTTCTCCCTGTCAGATGAGCCCAAAACCGGGATCAGAAAGAAGAACTGACCAATATTCATAGGCTTAGTAAAGTAACTTCATTAACATGATTGGAACAGTGTCATGCTAACACAGGAAGGCATTCTCCATTTGGTATGTTTGCTTTCCGTCCCCCCTTGCTGTCTCATGGGCAGCATTGTCAGCAGTGACAGCATTCTCAGAGGTGATGTCACCAAGTGCCCCTCAATGCCAGAGGAGGAATGGAAACACGTGTGTCTGTAGCGCAACCAACAGGGAGAAGAAAGAGTCATACTAACTGGGTTAAACCATCATTACATCTTGACCTTACTGGACCTTTCCCCCCCAGATTATCTCTGTGACTGGGTTCGTTGACAGCGACAGGGACGACCTGAAGCGAATGGTGTATCTGGCAGGAGCCAAGTACACGGGCTACCTGTGCCACAGCAACACCATCCTCATCTGCAGAGAGTAAACACAGCCACTGCCACGTCTGCCCTCAGCCTGCTTGGCACCACTCTGGGTCCCTCAGTCATCCAGGGTTCCTTCTCTGCCCGCACAGGGCCTCTAAGGGTCCCTCAGTCAGTCGGGGTTCTGTCTCAGCCCACATGGGATCTCTCGGGGTCCCTCAGTCAGCTAGGGTTCTGTCTCGGCCTGCGCAGGGCCTCTGAGGGTCCCTCAGTCAGCCGAGGTTTTGTCTCGGCCTGCACAGGGCCATTCTGGAAATCTCAGTCTGTCAGAGTTCCATGGTGGACGTCAGAGTCTGTTGAAAGAATGGCAGTGATATTTGTCGTAATGTTAGCAGAAGAATGAAATCATATGATTAAGGAGGCTGCAGTCAAATTAGGTGACAGTGGTGAGGTGAAAGCAGGGTGGGCGATGACCTCATGATCACATGGACACCTCCTTACAGCCCAATCAGCTCTGCAGAACCGTCCCTGCCATGTCCAGCGTGAGCAAGTGTGGGCTGGTTTGTGTTAACAGAAGTACAAATTTGAACACCGGTAACTCTAATGAATGTGTTTTCTCTCCCCCCGACCCCAACCGAAAAAGACCAACTGGTTTAAAGTACGAGAAAGCCAAAGAGTGGCAGATCCCGTGAGTGAATGTCAAGTGGCTGGGGGACATCCTGCTGGGGAACTTCGAGGCCCTGCAGCAGACACAGTATGGCTGCTACACCGCCTTTGGCCTGCAGGACCCCTTTGCCCCGACCCCACACCTGGTGGTGAACCTCCTGGGTAAGCAGGCCAACTCCCTGTGGCCGTGGGCTGGGGCTCCAGACACTGCTCTTGACTTCAGGGTCACGTCGGTTTTTATCTCCTCTCCTGTTTCCTCTCCACTCTGTCTCCCACTGCAGTGAGCCCAGAAGTTTTGTTGGCTTGTATTTTTGTTTTCTTTTTTTAATGGACTCTCAGAAGTGGAAGGAACACTAGAAAGCCTTTTGATCTTGTCTTTCAAGCCAGCTCTCATTTAACTTGCTCTGTGAGAAACGGCACCCCCTGCCCCCACTTTCTGCTGCACAGATCCTGAGGAAGGCCCACTGCCCTGACTGTACACCAGATGGTGCTTAACACCATTTACCCACCTGAGCGTCACTCCAGGAAGTGGTCACTCGAATGCTGCTTTAACATGTGCTTCCATGAAGGAGCCCGTCCAGTTCTGGTCCTAAAGGTCCAGTTCTGGTCCTAAAGGTCTCAGTTGCAAGAAATCCCTTTTTGGTTTTGAGCCACAGCCAGCCTGCTTCCCTGGGACAGACCTTGCTATGACATCCACTCTGAAGCCATGGTGCAGACGCCAGGCCCTTCCTCAGTGGACACGTGTCCTTGAGGGCCCAGCCGGGCTGCCGCCCCCACATGCTGCGCTCCTCACAGTCAGTTTCTAGGACGCCAGACCACGGGGCTCCCGGAACTGTCTGGGGTTCAGCACATGCAGGTGGGCGGTGCCTGCACTGGGCCACAGGCTGCTGGTTTGCTCAGCTTTGTCTCGTATGGAACACTCGGCCCCCGCCAGGCTTCCCTGTAAACTCAGGAATAGTCCTTACGGTCCCCTTGTTGGAGGCCATCACCTGAACCACTCTGTGTCCAGGATGACCCACACCTGGAGAGGCTTCTCATTTCTGCTATTATTGATACACTTCCATTTTAATTTCTTTATTGGGATACGGTTGGTTTATAATGTTGTGCTAGTTTCAGATGTGCAGCAAACTGAATCAGTCATACTTGTACATATGTTTACTTTTTTTAAAGATTCTTTTCCCACATAGCTATTACAGAGTACGGAGTAGAGTTCCCTGTGCTATATGGCAGGTCCTTATTGTTAACCTGTTTTATAATAATGTGTGTGTGTGTGTCCTGAAAGGGCTTTTACATTGATAAGGGCTCCTTTATGTACAAAGTGTTTCTGAAAAGTAACCTGTTTCTCTCTTCAGATGCTTGGAGAGTTCCGTTGAAAGTGTCAGCAGAGTTGCTGATGGAATGTCACCTTAGTCATCTTACTGTGGCTGTTACTGTGTTACAAAGAAGTAGGGATATGTTTGTATCTGTAACTAATTCTTTTAGTAATTGGCCGTCATGACCAATGAGGGCTGAATCTTCTCGCCTGTCATAAGCTGTTCAGTGCACCCTGTGTCTTTGTCCTCTCCGTTGATGATATTGGGAGTTACTCAGTCACATGACACACATTAGCCCCATGACTTCTTCAGAGAGCTATGTGAGTGCTTACAGAACCGCAGAGCAGAATACAGGGAGACCGTGTGTTTCCATGGTGTTCAGGAGGTGGGAACTGGGGCGCCAGAGTGTCAGCCCTGACCGCAGCGCTTCACTGTGGCAGTGGACTTCCAGGCCACTGGCTGGGGCCTCTGATGGGCTGCCTTCAGGATGGGCTGTTCTGCACTGGAGTGCCAGGGGTTGGTTGGTAGGCAGCTCTGATAGGGCTGCCTTTCCCTTGGTGGGGAGGGTCATCTCCACCCTCATCTCAGATGGAGAGGTGGTTGCTCCCCATAGTAGAACATAAATGTGTGTGCTTGTGTAAGAAAGACTGGGTTAGAGGCAAGGAAGGGGTGAGGGGGCAGCAGCCACAGTGCGAGGCTAGCTGTGGGGGCCTCTAGGGGCACTGGCTCCCCATTGGGCTCCACATCTCTGCACGTCAGGGCCTCCAGCTGGTTTTAGGAGCATGGGCGCTGTGCCCGAGAAACAGAGTGGCTGTCAGAGGCCTGCCTTCCCCTCCAGTGTCCTGTGACCCGACCGTCCTGCACCCTTATAGGGGAACCTCTGTCTTTCTGGAGGGGTGTAATTGCAATCATTGTGTTTTCCAGATTCCATTGAGACATAAAATATTTGAAGTAAAAAGTGTTTTGAAAAGTTCAAGGTTGAGGATTAAATCTATCACAAGTGCTAGGAGAGGGGTGAAGACATCTTAAGAACTGTTGGGTCTGGTGAATAGAGAGGGTGGCCAGCACCAGGGCCTCCCTGGACAGTTGCATGTGCTGGTGGTCTCTGCCAGGTGTTCCTTGGGGAATGTTTCTTGTATGTGGTGAGATGGGTAGAAAGCACTCAAAAGCTGCTGTGTTACTGGGGTGGTTGACTAAGGTAAATCATCTGTTAATTACAGGGTGTAAGACTACCTCCCAAACCGAAGCAGAATGAAGTAACTAATATCCAGCCTTCTTCCAAAAGTGCCAGGTAGGAAGAATCACCTTGTTTTTTTTTTTGTTTGTTTGTTTTTTGTTTGTTTTTTTAATGGTTGATGATCTTTTACAGTCTGTTCTAGGAACTGGTGGCAGTTGGGGAAATCCCTAAGATTTTCACTTGGAAGGGCTTTCCAGGTGACACTAGTTGTAAGGAACCCGCCTGCTAATTCAGGTGACATGAGACATGGGTTCAGTCCCTGGGTCGGGAAGATCCCCTGGAAGAAGGCATGGCTACTCACTCCAGTATTCTTGCCTGGAGAATCCTCATGGACAGAGGAGTCGGGCAGGCTACAGTCCATGGGGTCACAAAGAGGTGGGCATGACTGAGCGACTAAATCACCAGGACTTGGAAGGATGTGCTGCTTGCATTGCAGCTGTATCATGACATGTCTCGTTTCATCACTGGAGATAAACGGGGAATAGCCAGTGTCTTTTCCTTTCTTATTAAAAAAAAGTCCAATCTTCTGTTTTATCTTTTTTCTATCTTGCCAGAACCCCCATTGTGTGAAACGAGCTGCTGTGGTGGGACAGTGGCAGGGGGACTGGAACCCAGCTCTAGGCATCCTCAGTGTGTGCCCAGGAGCCCATGTCCGACCCCTGACCCAGTTCAGGATAGGGGATGGAGCCCCCTCTGTGGGGCTGGGGCGGGGGTGTTGTCAGACTTGTTCTGGTCTCACCTGGTGGAGGTAAGCCGGTGGTTTAACTAGAGCCAAGAGACCCTCTGAGCTGCATTGAGTGAGGGTGTTTGTCTTTTCCCTGCTCCTCAGTCCCCTCCTTCCAGTCCCCACAGCCACCCAATCCAGGGATTGTTGGATTCTTTAGCAAAAGCCTAATTATGTGATTATATACATCATTAAAACACTACAGATTTTTTTTTTATTTCATAGACTGTCTCAAATATAAGCTAAAAATAGGGCTTGAACAAATTTAAGCAAAGAAGTTTAATATAGAGTGTGTGCTTGAGTTGACCAGCTTTGCTCTGCGTCAGAGCTTCTGGGGTGAGATGGGGCCTGTGGGATACGGTGGGGGACTGGGGACCAAGAGTGCCCTGGAAGTCCTCCCTTCCACCCTCACAGACCCCCAGGGACAGTGCAGGCTGGGGGGTGGGGGGTAGTGCCTTATCAGCCCTTCCCCTACGGGTGGCAGGTGAGAGTTCTTTGGGGTGACTTTGTATAAATGGTGGGAAAGAAAGGGCAGGTGAGTCACTGCACTTTCCCTTTAAGAACAGAAAACCACACACAGGTAAAGCTCTCAGAGCTTCTTAACGCTGTTAAAATTAAAATATCTTGTTTGGTAAAGAACATATTAGGGAAGTAATAGCCGTTCTTTTCTATGTGTGTTTCATAGAATCGAAGACATTCCACCTCCCTCCAAGAAGTTACCACCGGAACTGACCCCTTTTGTGCTTTTCACTGGATTTGAGTCTGTTCAAGTTCAAGAGTACATAAAGGTGAAATTTCCTTCTGTTTTGCATAAAGATTTTAATGAATGTTCCTTTCTGTTTATACTTGCTTTAGGATAGCAGTTTTATTAGGTTAACATGTAATCAGGAATATCATGTTGTAACGTTGTTCATCATGTTTATTTATAAACTGCGTCATCATTACATCATTGCTTTCCGGCCTCATTCTTGCTGCTACTTCCTCCTTAGATGCGTTCTTTCTTGTTAGGATGACTCAGGTGAGGAGACCAAAAGCAGTCTTGTAATCAAACATTAGCAAAGCTGCACAAGAAACATTTTCATAAGGACATTAGCTTACAAGGGTAGCTCTGCCCCTTCAGGTTTCCTGAATGAACCCACCATCTTCTCAAGACTTGTTCTCTCTGGTGGGGCAGGCCCAGGGATCACAGGTGTATTTGTATTTATTTACATTAATTGCACTTCTGGAAGTAACACCAGGAGGGATTGTGGGCTTGTGTCTGGGGAGGGGATGGTTAAAGTATAATTGACCTGTGTCACAGGGATTCAAACATTTCCCTTTATTTTTTTAAGGAAAAGAAATAATTATAAATGCTACTATAAATTATTTTTTACTTTTAAAATTGGGTATAAAGAGATCATCTTTTACATGTCTATGTCTTAGGTCGATTTTTATGTCATCATTTCTTAGAGACTGTGTCTTAACTTGCCTTATCAATACTCACTTCGGCGTAGACAGCCTGGGAGGTTCTGGCTTCACCGCTTTCACCATTTTGGGCAGCCGAGAGCCCATTCATGGTCTAGAC
This sequence comes from Dama dama, assembly GCF_033118175.1. NCBI lineage: Eukaryota > Metazoa > Chordata > Mammalia > Artiodactyla > Cervidae > Dama > Dama dama. The sequence continues at coordinate 57,068,156 of NC_083714.1, forward strand.
AAGTCCCGGGCTGAGGGCGGGCAGGCGGCTCTGCAGACCAGATGGTCTCACCTCTGCTCTGTGTTCCCGGCCCCCAGAAGCTCCACATCCTGGGTGGGGAGGTTGCCGAGTCTGCACAGAAGTGCACCCACCTCATCGCCAGCAAGGTGAAGCAGACCGTCAAGTTCCTGATGGCCGTTTCCATGGTGAAGCACATGGTCACCCCAGAGTGGCTGGAGGAGTGCTTCAAGTGCCAGAAGTTCATCAGTAAGAGGCCGAGCCGCACCCTGTGCACTGGATGCCCAGTTAGGAGGGTTTTTGCCTTCAAATTTATCTCCATTTTCATCCCAGCACACATCAAGTTCATTTTTTAACTCTGTGAATTTAAATGGATAAATAACAAATTATTTCATGTCCCAGTGAGGCATTTGATATCTGTGCATTTTACTGTGAAATAGGAAGGTTGTGGTAATTCAGGAAGTACTGGGGAAGAGCTCTGTAGCCCTGCCTTGTTTCCCTGATGATACATACAGGATGATACATTCCTGGAGGAGTCCCATGTAGTCAGCCTCCTTTGGCCACCCCTGCCTTCCCACCCCTGCAGCACACTGCCCCCGCCTGGGCTCTGACAGCTTTAAGACTGGACGCTTCCTATCATGGGGGAGGGGTATTTTGACATTTTGTATTTATATCTATTTAGTTTGAGACACCAATTGTATAGGTTATTTCTTTTTGGAATACACATGCCCTTTACACTGCTCTGGAAAGTTTGACTCTTGCCACAACTCCAACCAAGTTAATGTAACTCAGCTTCTCCTCTTAGAAACCCAGGGTTGTTGTAGCTACTGTGTTCATTTCAGTGTCATCTCTCACCTTAAACACGGACTGCTTCCTGTCCTCCCTCACAGCTCTTCAGCAGGCACAGCAACCTTCATTCTGCTGTAGAAACTAGCATTTCAGATACATCACTTCATTTAAGTATATCACTTCATGCATGACAGTACTTCTTTGTTCATTTCTTAACTTCACTTTTTAGACATTCTTCTCTTCTTTCACCTAGTGTAGTGCCTTCTTTTTCTGCTGGTGGCTGATGGACTTGCATTTCTAGCAGTCATTAAATCTCAGTGTCTCCTGAGTGACATGATGGAGGCAGCAACTATGTTGTCTAAGCTGAGAATGGTCTTCTCATTTTTATCGTGTTGTTTTAAAAAGAGAAGGGCAAGTGACATACGCAGCCTGTCGTCTGACTCAACCTGACCCTGGACAGTTAGTTTGGTTATGATGATGGAATGCTTTTCTGAATGAGATGTATTCATAAGAAGATGAAAACATTTTGTGATCTTTACTTTTTGAAAAATTGGGTATTATTTAAAAATTCTTAGATCCTCAAAATCTGGTAAAACCATTCTTTATAAATTGATGTTCTTATACGTGTATAAAAGGAACTTGTTTTTGGTACATCTGTAAAATGTGGCTAATCAACTCTCAGTTGGATTCCAGTGGCTCTGGAGTCACTGGTCCTTGTGAGCACAAGCTGGCCATGAACCTGGTTCCCAGCCTGTCCCTCCACATGGGCACTCTTCACCTGGGTCTGGGTTGGGGTGCTCTGGCCCCCAAACAGTGTGAAGTTACAGCTGAGGGGGAGGTGGGGAGCTGCCCAGGGATGAGAGGAAGGTCCATGGATGGCTTTCAGGACATTTGTTCCTAAAAGCTAAGAAACACTGATCCAGGAGGGAGGAAGAGTGTCTTTGGCCTGGCTGGCAGTTTTTGGGAGGAAAATAAATGAAATATAATCTGGGAGACTTACTCATTCACAGGTTTCACAGGTGGATGCCAGCACATGGCTCACTGGGGCACCTGGAGCCAGTCACATGTGGTGTACCCCAGTGCCAGGCACTTTCTGAGGCTGTACTGTCTTCCTTTTCAGACGAGCAGAACTACCGTCTCCGAGATGCAGAGGCCGAAGTGCTTTTCTCCTTCAGTTTGGAGGAGTCCTTGAGGAGGGCCCACGTTTCTCCACTTTTCAAGGTACGCCTGGACTGGAGCTCAGATCAGCTGCTGCAGCTGGGCAACCATGACGGAGTGGGCGGCTTGCACCCAGAGAGCTAGGCTCTCCCCACTCTCCCTGTGCAGTCAGGCCTCCTCTAGGGTGTGTTCCGTGTCTAAGAGAATCGATATGGAGAGAGATGCATTACAAATAACCCAGGTTCAAAGAGTATGCTATGAATAGTGTGTAAGAGATTTACATTTTTATTTTTGCTTTTACCAACTTACATTAATACTATTCTCATAAAATGTATATTCAGCTGGAAAATAGAGACCATTCTTGAGAAAGTATTAACTGAATATGTGTCTAATAATTCTACATGTTTCTAAGATAGAACAGTTTGGAAAAAAATTTTTTTGTGTCAAACAGTGACTTAGTAGATTAATAGAGGCAGGTTTTTTATTTGTTTCTTTGTTTTGCTCTTAAGTAGCCAACTTAGGAATCCAAAGAGATTTTCCGTACTGAGTTAAGAATACATTACCTAAAATAGTCTGTGTTTTTCTAAACGTTTGAGGAGTTTAAAACAAAATGGTGCTTTTGGTACATTTAAGAGTAAGGGTTTTAGAAAATTTTAACCATCAAAATCATTTTGTGCTCCATTTGAGCTTTAGAAATTGTGAAAAATGTACTTATTCTTGCTCTTATCACAGAATACTTCATGTCTTACAGGAATTAAAGTTCTAGCCACTTTTTAATAATTATAGTTCACACCTAGCTTATGAGAGTGCTTATTTCTGAAATTCCATGTCTGGGTTCCACCAGGCCCACTTGAGGTTGGGGACTAGGGGGGGTCTAGTACCGTGTAGCTCCATGAAATTAGTCATTTTGTCAAAATTCTTGGGTAGAATGAGAAATTATGCACACTGAAGATTCAGTTTGAAACCAGTACACATATTTTCACTTTTAGGTGAAATACTTTTACATCACTCCTGGGATCTGCCCAAGTCTGTCAACCATGAAAGCGATTGTGGAATGTGCAGGAGGCGAAGTGTTGTCTAAAAAACCATCTATCAGGAAACTCATGGAACATAAACAGGATAAGGTGCACAGAAGTGAAACACTGTTGAATGCATCAATGTCATGTATGAGGCTCAGTAACCAAGAATCTGCTTTTCTTTTCCTTAGAGTTTGTCAGAAATAATTTTAATAGCCTGTGAAAATGACCTTCACTTGTGTCAAGAGTATTTTGCCAGAGGAATAGGTATGTTCATTTTTCTGCTGTGTGTTGGCATGCATGGGTGTGGGCAGGTGCGTCTGTTTGACAGGTTTTGTCTTTGTTCCTTGCAGATGTTCATAATGCAGAGTTTGTTCTCACTGGAGTGCTCACTCAGACACTGGACTATGAGTCATATCCTTTCAGAAGGTGGTGGGGGGGGCCCTCTCATCTTTAGTGTCAGAGCTGCATGTGCTCCGTGAGCCCACAGGTTAAGGCACTATTGGCCAGGGTTAATGATAGAATCGCTGAGAGGCCCATTGAATTTCGTAGACTGTTCTTCTAGAGTAGGTGCTCTTACATCTTTCCAGGCTCTTTCCCACCCTACATGTTTAGATGTTCTGCACTGCTTTTCCTTGTGGAAGGAAGACTTGGTGTAAAGCTTACCTGAGCCATCTGTGGGTGACCTCTTGGGCCTCTCCTCGCGTCTGCAGCCTGAGAGCAGCCGTTGTCGTCCTGCCGCAGGCGGTGGCCTGGGCTGCAGGGCCTGGCATGTGCCCTGCAGAAGAAAGGAGGGGCTGGTTTTCTGTGGTGGGGCTTCGGGCACCTGGGGCTCTTAATCTGAACTTGGGGACCTTGTTGGGTGTTGACACTGGTCCACACTGCTGTGGGAACTTGTTTTCCTCAACACGCTTACATATAAATTTAACTGATGCACCTGGGCTGGTGCCAGGAGCAGTGCGGGCTTGCCCTAGGCCCTGCTCCCTCAGATGCCCTTGTTTTTCAGCTGCTTTCTTTGAGACAAGCATTTTTATGCAGGAAGACAAATATATTAAATATGTTGCATCTTATTAAGATGTGTAATGTTATTCTGAGGAAACATAAATCATATTTTGTGTTATACGACTTTTAAGAGCCCACATTGGTTTTATGATTCATTTGTCAAGTTTTTAAATGTTTTCACAACACTGTTAATGGAACTTTAGCTGAAAATAAAATGATGCAAATAAAGACCTTGCTATCTCTAAATTATGGATGTTGAAGATTTGAAATGTTTGTACTTTTATTTTTCTTACACTTTTATTTTATATTGAAATTTTTCCCACATTTTAAATTAATGTACTTTTGAACTTTACTTAGAATTGAGTGATCCTTTATTGTGACATATTTCCTGTATAGTTTATAGGGTTTTCATTAAGCTGGATCACATTTTAAGTAATTTCCAGGCAAAATATTTTCTAGTAGAAGTTTTTCCTGTGGAAGTAATTTCTGGAAGGTAGCCATTTTCTATCAAGGTGAGACATAGACTCCTGAGCAAAGCTATGTTCAGAACATTAGCAGTTATTACCACAGCCATGGACTGGCCAGAGTCATTAATACCACAGAAACCCACATCTCTCCTGCTTCTGTTCCAGATATGGTTCTAATACACTTCCTGTTGGGTTGTAGGTACAAAAACATAAGTGGAGACCATCATCTTACCAGTGACTACTGACATACGAGTGTGTTTAATATACTACAGGTATTAGTGTACTCAAGACCAGTGCTGTCACAGAGGTTCAGCCCTGCCCCGACATCACTGCCCATCAGTGTGCTCCTCAGACACTGAATTTGCCTCCATGGCAACTGCTGAGGTGTTTTCCTAAAGGGAGCTGTAATTGGCTCCAGTCTCTTCTCCAATTATGTAATCTCTGTAGTTAAATTCCCGAACGCAGTTTAGGTGGAGCACGTGCATTAATCACCATAGGACTTCCACGTCACAGGAGTTGTCAGGATTGCCGTAAGGCTCAGGCGTTGCTTAGTTACGTGGGATATCCTCCCGGCTCTGACCTGGAGCCACGTGGAGTCAGTCCTGCAAATCACCACTCAGTGTCACAGTTGTGAAGTGAGGCTCCACACCTGCGACCTCACCTGTGCTCTAGGCCCTGAACTGTGGTGACTTTCCCGTGACCCGTCTCTCACCACGTGGGCACCGTTAAGTCTCTCAGCACACGTGGATGACATGCTGATGGTCTCCTAGAAACATCAATCTATAAAGCTCTTTACAACACACCCAGTTGGCACTTGCACCTTTAACAGACTATCTCACAATGTGTGTCCTTTTCGGTTCCTACTTTTGTACCTAAGCAAACAAACCTACCTGTAGAACTGACTGTCTTCTCATGAACCACAATTGGAATGAATGTTAATGTGAATAAATTTAGTAACAGTAAGGTCCTGAAAATAAAGAGGAGTTTCATGTGTTGACACAAAATGTTGATTGCACAGTATTCAGAGTATGGGCCTACTTCTTATACCCTTGAAGAAAAGTGAACATGATAATGGCATAAAAGCCTCTGGGTAGAGTGTATGCATCTGTTTAGTCTTCAGTGAAGAAAGGGGTTTGTTTAAGCACCATGCAAGTCTGACTGACTTGATTAACCTTTCAGTGAGTGTTTTTTCAAGAGCTGCCAGGAAATACTCCTTAAAAACTCCAAGGCCTGCACAGCTGCTGAACAGTGACTTGGAGGATCAGAGGAAATTACATATGAAGATTTAAGAAAAAGATAAAGTAAATCAACTTGTTAGGTTGATTAGGTTATAAAATTATTTCTCATAAGAAAGGAAGTCTTTTTTGTCCCGTTGTTTGGTCTGAATCAAGATTTAGTAGAAGTATAATGTTGACCACATATGTAATTTTCAAGTTTCTAGTAGCTTTTAGATTTTAGTTTCTACACATATCCGAAGTGTTATTTCATTAGTAAGTAATATATTTTAAATTTTTAAAAATATTTCAGATTTCACACCACTTACACTTCAAAAAGTAGATTTACATACCCAAGTTATTTTAAGTATAGGGCTTTTTTTAAGTTAACGCTAACTATGATTGACATTTGAGCCCATCTTTCACACCAGGCATATTTCCAGTGCACAGTGAGTTGGTGTGGCTGGTCTCCACTGTCTTACTTTGCAAACGGGTTGGAGAAACAGGGATGCCACTGAAGACAGCACACTTGGTATTAGAACAAGAGCAGGATCATATCACTCCTCTGTGTAGACAAGTATGAGACTTTGAAGCCAGATGGCAGAAGGACATGGAACTCACCTCCTCCCACAAATACATCTGCACATGGAACAGTTCTCACAATACCTCCTGGTGGGAAATCTCAGGCAACAAAGAGCACTAGAAAGATCTCCATGTAACACAGTAGGATGAAAGGGGGGATAAAAAGGGGAGAAGGACGGGCCTGGCACCCTGGGAAGAAGCTTTGAGAGAGGACAGGTTCCGGCCCCATGGATAGGCCCTCTCCAAAGGGGACACCAGCTGGGACAGAGAGGGGGTCTTCAGAGAGTCAGAGGAGCACGTAGCAAGCAGAGCAGAGATCCCAGGAGAGCCAACTGGGGTGGCATGGAAGACGCTCAGGCCATTGTAGAAGCAAAGACCTGAAGTTAAGGGGTGTGTGAAGGACAGAGTGGGGAGCCCATTAGGCTCTACCTCTCTCATCCAGCACAGCACTGGCTCCACGAGCTCCGGGAGCACTCCAGCACCGGCAGGGCCTTCACCCGCAGAGAAACAGCTGAAATGAGCCTCCCGTGGCTGTGCCATGGGCTGATCTCTACCACTGCCTCTGGCTCTGTCCAAGTGGCACATTCGGAACATGCAAGTGGACAGTGGGGGCTCCGTGGCTGGGACAGGTTGGGCCTAGCTGCTGGGGGATTTCTGGGTGCACATGGGGGCCGGGGCAGGCCTGAGCTGCTCCCTGCATCCATGGCAGGTCCAGGTGCACAAGTGCTGATTCCACAAGATCTCCACTGGTGGCTGTGTGAACACAGCACCTGAAGGCCACCAGGGACACCTAACTGCATCACCACAGAGGAACGGGTCCCAGCAGACGTAAACAAAGACGAACAACGTGATGGACTTCAAGGGCCTGGAGGGAGCCTGAGGGCAGGTGGGTGGGGGCGCTAGGCAGGCACGTGGGGGAGGGGGTTCCTATAACGTGGGTGCTGGCATTCGGTTTGACCATTTGGAAAGGAAAAACACAGGATGCTGATGCCTGCCTGGCAGGCAAGCAAAGGACCCTGAGAGATTGCAACTTCACCTTGTCCATCCTCCTGGTTGGTCCTGGGAGGTGCGGGAACTGGGTTCTCCCCAGTCCCGCTGCAAGCTGGTGTTGCCCTTTTGGGACAACCCCGTACTTCAGGACCACAGTGATCATTAAGGAGTACCACTTTGCATTTGCTGGTATGACCTGGCTTCCAGGGTGGTGTGGGTGGGTGGGAGAGGGAGCAGATGCTCCTCCTACCTGAATCTACTTGCCTGAATCCATGGTCCTCCTCCAGGACACAGGGCACGTATTTCCTCTTGAGTCCACAGGTTCTCTGAAAACAGATGGGGAGCTCCCAGCCTCAGGCTGGACACCCGCAGACTGAACGTTCTCTACTGGCTGTTGGATCAAACTCTGCGGGATGGAAGAGGATTGCAGAGGTGTGGTCTCCCTAGGTGAACCCAGAAAGGGAAATTGAGGTCGGCATTCTCGGCGGCCCCTGGGAGGGCTTGGGGCCCAGTCGGCCCCATTGGGAACTCTCTTGTGGGGACAGCATGTCACTGGCCAGGGCCTGTGGGTCCATCCCCTGCAGCACAACCCCAGGTAGAAAGGTCCTGCCATGAGTGGGAAGTGATGAGGCACAGAGGTTGTGAGGGGATCAGATCATGAGGCCTGAAGGCAGATCCTAGGAGAGGCAAGGACCCTATCCTTTCCACACTGGCAAATCTCAAGCTCATGCCGCTGGGTGCAGAGTCTGCATGCAGGTCATGCGGGTAGCAGTGGACAGGCTGAGACCGGAGGCCTGGGGACTTCACATGTCCTAGTCTCATTCAGAGCAGCTCTGCTTACAGCATGTGAGACCCAGGCTATTCTCACGGAGGCAGGGTGATTGAAGCACCTTTATCAGAATCCTCCTACCCTGGGTCCTCCTGCTGACGGAGACACTGGGTCCTCTTCAAAGGAAGCCCGAGCATTCAGGGTGCCAGGGCTCTGAGAACTGCTAGAGCGGTGGGGCCCTCGGGGAGGTTGCAGGCAGCAGGTGGCCCAGAAGGCGAGGAGGCTGCCTTCTGCAGCAGGGAGGCCGTGGAGGCAGGCAGATCCTCCCTCTGAAGGAGGGAGAGGTGGTGGGGATCGTCGAGTGCTCCAGGGGCTGGTGGAAGACATCATCGAGGAGGTGGAAGTGGTGGCAGCAGAGGAGCAGGAGAAGGTGTCCGTGCAGGAGAGGGACGAGGGCCCGGAGGAGCAGGGCCAGGAACATCCAAGGACTGGAGCCTCGAGGGACCAGCCCTCAATAGAGGCAATGTGGGCTTGGGCTACCCTGCAGGTAGAGCCGAGCTATGCCAAAGAGCAGGACCTAAGAGCTATTGTGCGGCTATGGAGGAATGACAACCAGAGGAGAAAGCGTCACCTCCATCAGAGAAGTGCCGTCATCCAGGGCCTTACTGGCTTCTGAGCCAATCCCGTATCCTGACCACTGCGATTAAGGGGTCAGATGCTCAGGACGAGGAGAAGGATCGGCAGCAAGAGAAGGGGTGGGGATGAGGGCACCAGCATGTTGAGGGGGGCCAAGCGAATATGGGGTCAAGGGGCTTCGGGGCGGGGCGAGTTGTCATCTCCACAGGCACAGTGCCAGCAGATCTGGGTATCTCTGCCTGTAGGTGTCAGAGCAAAGGACTACGGGAGGCTCATTCTGGCTCGCATCCCCACACACCTTGGCGGGGAATGTGTGTCATCAGTGACCAGAGAGAGTGTGCTACATGACTCCAGTACATCCATGCCACAGATTGGGAAGCCAGGGAACAGGCCCGAGACCCGGGGCTCTCTTGCTAATCGCAAGGACACATGCATTTGCTTCTGGAGCAAGCATGCGGCAGGGACGGCAGATCCTCAGAGTTTAAGCAAGTGACATGTCAGGACCCAGGACACACACGCCAGGTGTACATCAGGCACGGTCAGAAACAGATCCTCCCTTGGGGGATGAAGACCACGTTCTCAGTGCACCACAGGGGGACCAGAGGGATGAGCAGGTCTGAGGTTATGGCAGGGGCTGGGGCTGTCATTGTGGCGGCTGGGCAAGCGGGAGTACCCAGAGCCCTGGCCGCAGAAGCCTTTTCTGCAGTCCTCACAATGCCCGAGCCTAACCCTCTCACTCAAGACTCTTGAATGCCTGGCATGTGGCATGACTGGCCCCTTGACCTAAAGCAGATTATGAACCCGTGCCATGTGCCAGTCATGAACAGCGCCAACGATGAAGACGTGCTGAACAAAATGATGGACTTGAAGGGCCGGGAGGGAGCCTGAAGGCAGGTGGGTGGGGTTGCTACGCAGGCACCCGGGGGTGGCTGGCTCCTATAACTCGGATGCATGGGTTCGGTGTGAGCCTTTGGAAAGGAAAAATGCAAGATGCTGATACCTGCCTGGCAGGCCAGCTGAGGACACTGAAAGCTGCACCTTCAACTTGTCCATCTTCCTGGATGGTCCTGGCAGGTGCGGGAACTAGGCCCTCCCCAGTCCAGCTGCAAGCGGATGTTGTCCTTTTGGGACAACCCCGTCCTTCAGGAACACAGTGATCATTAAGGAGTACCACTCTGGCATTGCTGGTATGACCTGGCTGGAGGGTGGTGTGCGTGGGTAGGACAGGGAGCGGATGCTCCTCCTACCTGAATCTTCTTCCTTGTCTCCCCGGTCCTCCTCCAGGATATAGGGCATGCATATCCCCTCGAGTCCACTGGGTCTCTGACGACAGATGGGGAACTCCCAGCCTCAGGGTGGACACCCACAGCCTGAATGTTCTCAACTGGTTGTTGGACCACATTACTGCATGATGGAAGAGGATTGCAGAGGTGGGGTCTCTCTGGGCGTCCCCAGACAGGGCAATTGTGGTCGGGGTACTCGGCTGGCCCTCGGAGGGCTCTGGGACCGGTGGCCCACATGTCGACCACCCTCGTGGGGCCAGAAAGTCACTGGCGAGGTCCTGTGGGGTCCATCCCTTGCAGCACTACAGCCAGGTGGAAAGTTCCTGCCATGAGACCGTAGGTGACGAGGCACAGAGGTTGTGAGGCGATCAGGTCGTGAGGCCTCAAGGCAGACCCGTGGAGTGGCTAGGACCGTCACTTTTCCTCAGTGGGGAAGCTCAGGCTCATGCCACTGGGTTCAGTACCTGCATGCAGGTCATGCGGGGAGCAGCGGACAGGCTGAGACCGGAAGCCTGGGGACTTCACATGTCCTAGTCTCATTCAGAGCAGCTCTGCTTACAGCATGCAAGACCCAGGCGATGCTCACGGAGGCAGGGTGATTCAAGCACCTTTGTCAGAATCCTCCTACCCTGGGTCCTCCTGCTGACGGAGACCCTGTGTCCTCTGCAGTGAGCCCGAGCATTCAGGGTGCCGGGGCTCTGAGAACTGCCCGCAGGGTAGGGCCAGCGGGGAGGTTGCAGGCAGCAGGTTGCCCAGAAGGCGAGGAGGCTGCTTTCTGCAGCAGGGAGGCCGTGGAGGCAGGTGGATCCTCCCCCTGGAGGAGGGAAAGGTGGTGGGGATCGTCGAGTGCTCCAGGGGCTGGTGGAAGACATCATCGAGGAGGTGGAAGTCGTGGCCGCAGAGGAGAAGGAGAAGGTGTCCGTGCAGGAGCGGGATGAGGGGACGGAGGAGCAGGGACAGGAACATCCAAGGACTGGAGCCTCGAGGGAACAGCCCCCAATAGAGGCGCTGGGGGCGTTGGCGGCCCTGCATGTGGAGCTGAGCCATGCCAAAGTGCAGGAACGAGGAGCCGCTGTGTGGCTATGGAGGAATGACCAAGAGAGGAGAAACATCCCTTGCATCAGAAAAGTGCCATCATCCAGGGCCTTGCTGACTTCTGGGCCAATCCCGTATCCTGACCACTGAGACTTAGGGGTCAGATGCTCAGGACTAGGAGAAGGATTGGCATCAAGAGAAGGGGTGGGACTGAGCTCACCAGCACGTTGAGGGGGGCCACAAGAGTTGGGGGCCAAGGGGATTTGGGGTGGGGCGAGTTGTTATCTCCACAGGCACAATGCCAGCAGATCTGGGTATTTCTGCCTGTAGGTGTCTGTGCAAAGACTACGGGAGGCTCATTCTGGCTCGCATCCCCACACACCTTGGCGGGGAATGTGTGTCATCAGTGACCAGAGAGAGTCTGCTACAAGACTGCAGTACATCCATGCCACCGATTGGGAAGCCACGGAACAGGCCCGAGATCCCGGGCTCTCTTCCTAAACGCGAGGACACACGCATTTGCTTCTGGAGCAAGCATGCGGTAGGGACAGTAGATCCTCAAGTTTTAAGCAAGTGACATGCCAGGACCCAACACACTCGCCAGGTTTACATCAGGCACGGTCAGAAAGACATCCTCCCTTGGGGGATGAAGACCATGTTCTCAGTGCACCACAAGGGTCCAGTTGGATGGGCAGGTCTGAGGTTCTGGCAGGCACTGGGGCTGTCATTGTGGCGGCTGGCCAAGCGGGAGTACCCGGAACCCTGGCCGCAGAAGCCTTTTCTGAAGTCCTCACAATGCCCGAGCCTAACGCTCTCACTCAAGACTCTTGCTTGCCTGGCACGTGGTATGACTGGCCCCTTGACCTAAAGCCAATTATGAAACCATGCCAGGTGCCCCTCATGAGCAGCGGCCACGAAGACGAGGTGCTAAACAAAATGACAGACTTGAAGGGCCGGGAGTGAGCTTCAGGGCAGGTGGGTGGGGGTGCTAGGCAGGCACGTTTGGGTGGGGGTTCCTATAACTCGTGTGCATGGGTTAGGTATGAGCATTCGTAAAGGAAAAACCAAGATGCTGATACCTCCCTGGCAGGCAAGCTGAGGAACCTGAAAGCTGCACTTTCACCATGTCCATTCTCCTGGTTGGTCCTGGCAGGTGTGGGAACTAGGCCTTCCCCAGTCCCGCTGCAAGCGGATGTTGTCCTTTTGGGACAACCCCGTCCTTCAGGAACACAGTGATCATTAAGGAGTACCACTCTGGCATTGCTGGTATGACCTGACTGCCAGGGTGGTGTGCATGGGTAGGAGAGGGAGCGGATGCTCCTCCTACCTGAATCTTCTTCCCTGTCTCCCGGTCCTCTTCCAGGATATAGGGCATGCATATCCCTTCGAGTCCACTGGGTCTCTGACGACAGATGGGGAACTCCCAGCCTCAGGGTGGACACCCCAGACTGAATGTTCTCAACTGGTTGTTGGACCACAACACTGCATGATGGAAGAGGATTGTGGAGGTGGGGTCTCTCTGGGCGTCCCCAGACAGGGCAATTGTGGTAGGGGTACTCGGCTGGCCCTCGGAGGGCTCTGGGCCCGGTTGCCCACATGTTGACCTCCCTCGTGGGGCCAGAAAGTCACTGGCGAGGTCCTGTGGGGTCCATCCCTTGCAGCACTACAGCGGGGTGGAAAGTTCCTGCCATGAGACCTTAGGTGACGAGGCACAGAGGTTGTGAGGCGATCAGGTCATGAGGCCTCAAGGCAGACCCGTGAAGTGGCCAGGACCATCACTTTTCCTCAGTGGGGAAGCTCAGGCTCATGCCACTGGGTGCAGACCCTGCATGCAGGTCATGCGGGTAGCAGCGGACAGGCTGAGACCGGAAGCCTGGGGACTTCACATGTCCTAGTCTCATTCAGAGCAGCTCTGCTTACAGCATGCGAGACCCAGGCGATGCTCACGGAGGCAGGGTGATTCAAGCACCTTTGTCAGAATCCTCCTACCCTGGGTCCTCCTGTTGACGGAGACCATGTGTCCTCTGCAGTGAGCCCACGCATTCAGGGTGCCGGGGCTCTGAGAACTGCTTACTGGCTTCTGGGCCAATCCCGTATCAGGCAGCAGGTGGCCCAGAAGGCGAGGAGGCTGCCTTCTGCAGCAGGGACGCCGTGGAGGCAGGCGCATCCTCCTCCTGGAGGAGGGAGAGGTGGTGGGGATTGTCCAGTGCACCAGGGGCTGGTGGAAGACATCATCGAGGAGGTGGAAGTGGTGGTGGCAGAGGAGCAGGAGAAGGTGTCCGTGCAGGAGCGGGACGAGGGGCCGGAGGAGCAGGGCCAGGAACATCCAAGGACTGGATCCTCGAGGGACCAGCCCCCAATAGAGGTGCTGTGGGCTTTGGCGGTCCTGCAGGTGGAGCCGAGCTATGCCAAAGAGCAGGACCTAAGAGCCACTGTGCGGCTACGGAGGAATGACCACCAGTGGAGAAAGTGTCCCTTGCATCAGAGAAGTGCCGTCATCCAGGGTTTTGCTGGCTTCTGGGCCAATCCCGTATCCTGACCACTGTTACTTAGGTGTCAGATGCTCAGGACGAGGAGAAGGATCGGCAGCAAGAGAAGGGGTGGGGTGAGGGCACCAGCATGTTGAGGGGGGCCAAGCGAATATGGGGTCAAGGGACTTCGGGGCGGGGCGAGTTGTCATCTCCACAGGCACAGTGCCAGCAGATCTGGGTACCTCTGCCTGTAGGAGTCAGAGCAAAGGACTACGGGAGGCTCATTCTGGCTCGCATCCCCACACACCTTGGCGGGGAATGTGTGTCATCAGTGACCAGAGAGAGTGTGCTACATGACTCCAGTATATCCATGCCACCGATTGGGAAACCAGGGAACAGGCCCGAGACCCGGGGCTCTCTTGCTAAACGCGAGGATACATGCAATTGCCTCTGGAGCAAGCATGCGGCAGGGACTGCAGATCCTCAAGTTTTAAGCAAGTGACATGTCAGGACCCAGGACACACACGCCAGGTGTACATCAGGCACCGTCAGAAACAGATCCTCCCTTGGGGGATGAAGACCACGTTCTCAGTGCACCACAGGGGGCCCAGAGGGATGAGCAGGTCTGAGGTTATGGCAGGGGCTGGGGCTGTCATTGTGGCAGCTGGGCAAGCAGGAGTACCCAGAGCCCTGGCCGCAGAAGCCTTTTCTGCAGTCCTCACAATGCCCGAGCCTAACCCTCTCACTCAAGACTCTTGAATGCCTGGCATGTGGCATGACTGAACCCTTGACCTAAAGCAGATTATGAACCCGTGCCAGGTGCCCGGCATGAGCAGCGCCCACGATGAAGACGTGCTGAACCAAATGATGGACCTGAAGGGCCGGGAGGGAGCCTGAAGGCAGGTGGGTGGGGATGTTAGGTAGGCACCTGGGGGTGCGGGGCTCCTATAACTCGGGTTCATGGGTTCTCTGTGAGCCTCTGGAAATGAAAAATGCAAGATGCTGTTACCTGCCTGGCAGCCAAGCTGAGGACCCTGAAAGCTGCACTTTCACCTTGTCCATCCTCCTGGTTGGTCCTGGCAGGCGCGGGATCTGGCCCTCCCCACTCCCGCTGCAAGCTGTTGTTGTCCTTTTGGGACAACCCCGTCCTTCTGGAACACAGTGATCATTAAGGAGTACCACTCTGGCATTGCTGCTACGACCTGGCTCCCAGGGTGGTGTGGGTGGGCGAGAGAGGAGAGGGAGCAGATGCTCCTCCTACCTGAATCTTATGCCCTGTCTCCCCAGTCCTCCTCCAGTTTATAGGGCATGCATACCCCCTCGAGTCCACTGGGTGTCTGACGACAGAAGGGGAACACCAAGCCTCAGGCTGGACACCCACAGCCTGAAGGTTCTCAACTGGTTGTTGGACCACAACACTGCGGGATGGAAGAGGATTGAGGAGGTGGGGTCTCTCTGGGCGTCCCCAGACATGGGCATTGAGGTCCGGGTTATTGGCTGGCCCTGGCAGGGCTCTGGGCCCGGTCGCCCGCATGGCGACCTCCCTCGTGGGGCCAGCAAGTCACTGGCGAGGTCCTGTGGGGTCCATCCGTTGCAGTACAACAGCCGGGTGGAAAGGTCCTGCCGTGAGAGCTGATGTGACGAGGCACCGAGGTTGTGAGGCGATCAGGTCATGAGGCCTCAAGGCAGACCCGTGGAGGGGCCAGGACCTTCTCTTTTCCTCAGTGGGGAAGCTCAGGCTCATGCCCCTGGGTGCAGAGCCTGCATGCAGGTCATGTGGGTAGCAGCGGACATGCTGAGACCGGAATCCTGGGGACTTCACGTGTCCTAGTCTCATTCAGAGCAGCTCTGCTTACAGCATGCGAGACCCAGGCGATGCTCTCGGAGGCCTGGTGATTCAAGAACCTTTGTCAGAATCCTCCTACCCTGGGTCCTCCTGCTGACGGAGACCCTGGGTCCTCTTTGGAGTGAGCCCTAGCATGCAGGGTGCCGGGGCTCTGAGAACTGCCAGTGCTATTGGGCCCTCGGGGAGGGGCAGGCAGCAGGTGGCCCAGAAGGCGAGGAGGCTGCCTTCTGCAGCAGGGAGGCCGTAGAGGCAGGCGGATCCTCCTCCTGGTGGAGGGAGAGGTGGTGGGGATTGTCGAGTGCAACGGGGGCTGGTGGAAGACATCATCGAGGAGGTGGAAGTGGTGGCCGCAGAGGAGCAGGAGAAGCTCTCCGTGCAGGAGCGGGACGAGGGGCTGGAGAAGCAGGGCCAGGAACATCCAAGGACTGGAGCCTCGAGGGACCAGCCCACAATAGAGGTGCTGTGGGCTTTGGCGGCCCTTCAGGTGGAGCCGAGCTATGCCAAAGAGCAGGACCGAAGAGCCACTGTGCCACTACGGAAGAATGACCACCAGTGGAGAAAGTGTCCCTGCATCAGAGAAGTCCCATCATCCAGGGCCTTACTGGCTTCTGGGCCAATCCCGTATCAGGCAGCAGGTGGCCCAGAAGGCGAGGAGGCTGCCTTCTGCAGCAGGGACGCCGTGGAGGCAGGCGCATCCTCCTCCTGGAGGAGGGAGAGGTGGTGGGGATTGTCCAGTGCACCAGGGGCTGGTGGAAGACATCATCGAGGAGGTGGAAGTGGTGGTGGCAGAGGAGCAGGAGAAGGTGTCCGTGCAGGAGCGGGACGAGGGGCCGGAGGAGCAGGGCCAGGAACATCCAAGGACTGGATCCTCGAGGGACCAGCCCCCAATAGAGGTGCTGTGGGCTTTGGCGGTCCTGCAGGTGGAGCCGAGCTATGCCAAAGAGCAGGACCTAAGAGCCACTGTGCGGCTACGGAGGAATGACCACCAGTGGAGAAAGTGTCCCTTGCATCAAAGAAGTGCCGTCATCCAGGGTTTTGCTGGCTTCTGGGCCAATCCCGTATCCTGACCACTGTTACTTAGGTGTCAGATGCTCAGGACGAGGAGAAGGATCGGCAGCAAGAGAAGGGGTGGGGTGAGGGCACCAGCATGTTGAGGGGGGCCAAGCGAATATGGGGTCAAGGGACTTCGGGGCGGGGCGAGTTGTCATCTCCACAGGCACAGTGCCAGCAGATCTGGGTACCTCTGCCTGTAGGAGTCAGAGCAAAGGACTACGGGAGGCTCATTCTGGCTCGCATCCCCACACACCTTGGCGGGGAATGTGTGTCATCAGTGACCAGAGAGAGTGTGCTACATGACTCCAGTATATCCATGCCACCGATTGGGAAACCAGGGAACAGGCCCGAGACCCGGGGCTCTCTTGCTAAACGCGAGGATACATGCAATTGCCTCTGGAGCAAGCATGCGGCAGGGACTGCAGATCCTCAAGTTTTAAGCAAGTGACATGTCAGGACCCAGGACACACACGCCAGGTGTACATCAGGCACCGTCAGAAACAGATCCTCCCTTGGGGGATGAAGACCACGTTCTCAGTGCACCACAGGGGGCCCAGAGGGATGAGCAGGTCTGAGGTTATGGCAGGGGCTGGGGCTGTCATTGTGGCAGCTGGGCAAGCAGGAGTACCCAGAGCCCTGGCCGCAGAAGCCTTTTCTGCAGTCCTCACAATGCCCGAGCCTAACCCTCTCACTCAAGACTCTTGAATGCCTGGCATGTGGCATGACTGAACCCTTGACCTAAAGCAGATTATGAACCCGTGCCAGGTGCCCGGCATGAGCAGCGCCCACGATGAAGACGTGCTGAACCAAATGATGGACCTGAAGGGCCGGGAGGGAGCCTGAAGGCAGGTGGGTGGGGATGTTAGGTAGGCACCTGGGGGTGCGGGGCTCCTATAACTCGGGTTCATGGGTTCTCTGTGAGCCTCTGGAAATGAAAAATGCAAGATGCTGTTACCTGCCTGGCAGCCAAGCTGAGGACCCTGAAAGCTGCACTTTCACCTTGTCCATCCTCCTGGTTGGTCCTGGCAGGCGCGGGATCTGGCCCTCCCCACTCCCGCTGAAAGCTGTTGTTGTCCTTTTGGGACAACCCCGTCCTTCTGGAACACAGTGATCATTAAGGAGTACCACTCTGGCATTGCTGCTACGACCTGGCTCCCAGGGTGGTGTGGGTGGGCGAGAGAGGAGAGGGAGCAGATGCTCCTCCTACCTGAATCTTATGCCCTGTCTCCCCAGTCCTCCTCCAGTTTATAGGGCATGCATACCCCCTCGAGTCCACTGGGTGTCTGACGACAGAAGGGGAACACCAAGCCTCAGGCTGGACACCCACAGCCTGAAGGTTCTCAACTGGTTGTTGGACCACAACACTGCGGGACGGAAGAGGATTGCAGAGGTGGGGTCTCTCTGGGTATCCCAGACAGGGCGATTGAGGTCGGGGTTATTGGCTGGCCCTGGTAGGGCTCTGGGCCCGGTCGCCTGCATGGCGACCTCCCTCGTGGGGCCAGCAAGTCACTGGCGAGTTCCTCTGGGGTCTATCCCTTGCAGCACCACAGCCGGGTGGAAAGGTCCTGCCATGAGAGCTGATGTGACGCAGCACTGAGGTTGTGAGGCGATCAGGTCGTGAGGCCTCAAGGCAGACCCGTGGAGAGGCCAGGACCATCTCTTTTCCTCAGTGGGGTAGCTCAGGCTCATGGCACTGGGTGCAGAACCTGCATGCACGTCATGCGGGTAGCAGCGTACAGGCTGAGCCCGGAAGCCTGGGGACTTCACGTGTCCTAGTCTCATTCAGAGCAGCTCTGCTTACAGCATGTGAGACCCATGGGATGCTCACGGAGGCAGGGTGATTCAAGCACCTTTGTCAGAATCCTCCTACCCTGGGTCCTCCTGCTGACGGAGACCCTGGGTCCTCTTTGGAGTGAGCCCGAGCATTCAGGGTGCCGGGGCTCTGAGAACTGCCAGTGCTTTGGGGCCCTAGGGGAGGTTGCAGGCAGCAGCTGGCCCAGAAGTCGAGGAGGCTGCCTTCTGCAGCAGGCAGGCCGTGGAGGCAGGCGGGTCCTCCTCCTGGTGGAGGGAGAGGTGGTGGGGATTGTGGAGTGCCCCAGGGGCTGGTGGAAGACATCATCGAGGAGGTGGAAGTGGTGGTGGCAGAGGAGCAGGAGAAGGTGTCCATGTAGGAGCGGGACGAGGGACGGAGGAACAGGGCCAGGAACATCCAAGGACTGGAGCCTCGAGGGACCAGCCCTCAATATAGGCGCTGTGGGCTTTGGTGGCCCTGCAGGTGGAGCCGAGCTATGCCAAAGTGTAGGACCGAAGAGCCACTGTGCGGCTACGGAGGAATGACCACCAGTGGAGAAAGTGTCCCTTGCATCAGAGAAGTGCCCTCATCCAGGGCCTTGCTGGCTTCTGGGCCAATCCCGTATCCTGACCACTGTTACTTAGGTGTCAGATGCTCAGGACGAGGAGAAGGATTGGCAGCAAGAGAAGGGGTGGGGGTGAGGGCACCAGTATGTTGAGGGGGGCCAAACGAATATGGGGTCAAGGGACTTCGGGGCGGGGCGAGTTGTCATCTCCACAGGCACAGTGCCAGCAGATCTGGGTATCTCTACGTGTAGGTGTCAGAGCAAAGGACTACGGGAGGCTCATACTGGCTCGCATCCCCACTCACCTTGGCGGGGAATGTGTGTCATCAGTGACCAGAGAGAGTGTGCTACATGACTCCAGTATATCCATGCCACTGATTGGGAAACCAGGGAACAGGCCCGAGACCCGGGCTCTCTTGCTAAATGCGAGGATACATGCAATTGCCTCTGGAGCAAGCATGAGGCAGGGACTGCAGATCCTCAAGTTTTAAGCAAGTGACATGTCAGGACCCAGGACACACACGCCAGGTGTACATCAGGCACCGTCAGAAACAGATCCTCCCTTGGGGGATGAAGACCACGTTCTCAGTGCACCACAGGGGGCCCAGAGTGATGAGCAGGTCTGAGGGTACAGCCGGGGGCTGGGGCTGTCATTGTGGCGGCTGGGGAAGCGGGGATTACCCAGAGCCCTGGCCGCAGAAGCTTTTTCTGCAGTCCTCACAATGCCCAAGCCTAACCGTCTCACTCAAAACTCTTGCATGCCTGGCATGTGGCATGACTGGCCCCTTGACCTAAAGCAGATTATGAACCCGTGCCAGGTGCCCATCATGAGCAGCGCCCACGAGATAGACGTGCTGAACAAGATGATGGACCTGAAGGGCCGGCAGGGAGCCTGAAGGCAGGTGGGTGGGGATGCTAGGCAGGCACCTGGGGGTGCGGGGCTCCTATAACTCGGGTTCATGGGTTCGCTGTGAGCCTTTGGAAAGGAAAAATGCAAGATGCTGATACCTGCCTGGCAGCCAAGCTGAGGACCCTGAAAGCTGCACTTCCACCTTGTCCATCCTCCTGGTTTGTCCTGGCAGGTGCAGGATCTGGCCCTTTCCAGTCCCGCTGCAAGCTGTTGTCCTTTTGGGACAACCCCGTCCTTCAGGAACACAGTGATCATTAAGGAGTACCACTCTGGCATTGCTGCTACGACCTGGCTCCCAGGGTGTTGTGGGTGGGCGGGAGAGGAGAGGGAGCAGATGCTCCTCCTACCTGAATCTTCTGCCCTGTCTCCCCAGTCCTCCTCCAGGTTATAGGGCATGCATACCCCCTCGAGTCCACTGGGTCTCTGATGACAGATGGGGAACACCAAGCCTCTGGCTGGACACCCACAGCCTGAAGGTTCTCAACTGGTTGTTGGACCACAACACTGCAGGATGGAAGAGGATTGCAGAGGTGGGGTCTCTCTGGGCGTCCCCAGACAGGGTGATTGAGGTCGGGGTTATTGGCTGGCCCTGGGAGGGCTCTGGGCCTGGTCGCCCGCATGGCGACCTCCCTCATGGGGCCAGCAAGTCACTGGCGAGGTCGTGTGGGGTCCATCCCTTGCAGCACAACAGCCGGGTGGAAAGGTCCTGCCATGAGAGCTTATGTGACGAGGCACCGAGGTTGTGAGGTGATCAGGTCGTAAGGCCTCAAGGCAGACCCGTGGAGAGACCAGGACCTTCTCTTTTCCTCAGTGGGGAAGTTCAGGCTCATGCCACTGGGTGCATAGCCTGCATGCAGGTCATGCGGGTAGCAGCGGACATGCTGAGACCGGAATCCTGGGGACTTCACGTGTCCTAGTCTCATTCAGAGCAGCTCTGCTTATAGCATGCGAGACCCAGGCGATGCTCACGGAGGCAGGGTGATTCAAGCACCTTTGTCAGAATCCTCCTACCCTGGGTCCTCCTGCTGACAGAGACCCTGAGTCCTCTTCGGAGTGAGCCCGAGCATTTCTGGATGCTGAGTGATCCTGAGGGATGGAAGAGGTTTCGGTGGTGGGGTCTCCCTGGGTGACCCCAGACAACGATATTGAGTTTGGCATTCTCGGTGGCCCCTGGAAGGGCTCATGGCCCAGTGCCCCAATGGGAACTCTCTTGGGGCCAGCACGTCACTGGCCAGGGCCTGTGTGTCCATCACCTGCAGCACTACCCCATGCGGCAAGGTCCTGCCATGAGTGGCAAGTGACGAGGCACAGATGTTTTGAGGGGATCAGACCGTGAGGCCTGAAGGCAGATCCATGGAGAGGCCAGGACCCTATCCTTTCCTCAGTTGGGAAACTCATGCTCATTCCACCTGGATCAGAGCCTGGCTTCAGGTCATTCGTGTAGGAGGTGACAGGCCGAGACTGGGGACTTGGGGACGTCATGTTTCCTAGTCTCAATCAGAGGAGCTCTGCTTACAGCATGCGAGTCCCAGTCGATGCTTACAGAGGCAGGCAGACTCAAGTATCTTTGTCAGAATCCTCCATCCCAGGGTCCTCCTGCTCATGGAGACCCTGATTCGTCTTCGTGTTTAGCCCGAGCTTTCAGCGTGCCGGGGCCCTGAGCCCTGCCTGTGCGGTGGGGTTTCGGGGAAGTTGCAGGCAGCAGGTGACCCAGCAGGCGAGGAGGCTGTTTTCTGCAGCAGGAAGGCCATGGAGGCAGGAGGAGCCTCCCCCTGGAGGAGGGAGAGGTGATGGGGATTGTCGAGTGCTCCAGGGGCTGGTGAAAGTCATCATCGCGGAGGTGGAAGTGGTGGCAGCAGAAGAGCAAGAGAATGTGTCCGTGCAGGAGCAGGAGGAGGTCCTGGAGGAACAGAGAGTAGGTGACCCACAAACATGTACCTGGGTGATGGGACAGTGTCTCTCTATTACAGGATTGGTGTCCACAGGCATCAGACATTATTCCTCCCATCATATTGAACCCACCACTGTCTCAGGCCAGTCCAAATGGGAAGATTAAGCATTTGTTGCACACTGACCCAGATTCTGATGGAACAGAAGTCCAGGTATGTGGAGACAGTAGGGCTCAGGAGTGGGCAGGTGACCTGTGTTATGGGGAAAGTTGTGGAAACGACACCCAGTGGGCAGGTGACCTGTACTGTGTGGAGGTCTTGTCTTTGAAGGGAAGACAGACACACACCCACAGGTGTCTACAGGATGGTGACACAGACACACCAAATGAGCCCTATGTGGCAGAGCACACACATCCACAGGTGCTCCCCATTGTGCTGTGCTTGGGGTTCTGACATACTGTTTTGCTGTGTGTTCTATTTGCATCTCGTTGACTATTTGGATTAGAAAAGAGACTTTTATTCTGAAGGGTTATTGTGAAGGGGAAAGGGGACTATTACAGGAGGATGAGTTCTTCAGGGAGAGGGTCTATTACTCACGAGAGGGGATGATTACATAGAGGTAGGACATAATTTGTACAAGGGGCAATATTACTGTAGAGAGGGGACTAATATGATAGAGGAGTGGGGCTATGGCCATGTGGGGGGGATGTTACTGTGGAGAAAGTGAATGTTGATCAGTCGTGTCTGATTCTATACAGGCCATGGAATTCTCCAGGCCAGAATACTGGAGTGGGTAACCTTTCCCTTCTCCAGGGGATCTTCCCAACCCAGCGACTGAACCCAGGTCTCCCGCAATACAGGCGGATTCTTTACCAGCTGAGCCACCAGGGAAGCCCTACTGTGGAGAGGGGACTCATAATAAAGGAGGACATTTACTGTAGTGGGGGACTATTACCGTGGAGTGGGAAAGTTATAGTAGGGCGACTCTGATACCGTGGGCGCTGTTACAGTAAGGGAGGGACTATGACAACACAGAGAACTATCATAATCAAGGGAACTATTACAATAGAGGGGACCATTCTGTAGAGGGGGACTATACAGAAGAGGCAGAACTATTTATGGAGGGAGGACTCTTACCATTTAGGGGGGCTATTACAATAGAGGAGGACTCTCACTGTTGAGAGAGGATTATTCTAGTATATGTGAGACTATTATAGTAGAGGGTGGTCTATCACTGTAGAGTGGGGACTGTTACTGAAAAGAGGGGACTATGACAAAGAGAGAGGGACTATTATAATAGGAGAGGATGATTACCTTAGAGGGGACTATTATAATGAATGGGGGTCTATAACTGCAGACAGGGACTATTACAATAGAAAGGGACTACTGAAACTGAGGAAGACTGTTACTATAGAGGGGGCACTATTATGATAGAGAAGGGACTATTAACATAGAGTAGGGACAACAGAAATGGACTATTAGTGTAGAGGGGAAACTATGACAATAGAGGCAGGACTGTTACAGTGAAGGGGGACTTTGACTGTGGAAGGGGAATAGTGACAACAGAGGGAGATTATTAGATGAGAGACTATTACCACAGAGACAGATTATCACAACAGGGTGTGGACTATGACAGTAGAAGGGGATGTTTACTGTAGACAGAGATTATAGCAATGGAAGACTTTTACTCTAGAAGGGGGATAGTATAGACAGACTGTTATCATTTAAGTGTACTACTCCAATCAAGAAGGACTATTATTGCAGAGAGGGGACTGTAACAGTACTACTGTAGAAGGGGAACTCTGATAATAGAGGAAGGACTATCACTATGTAGTAGGACTATGATTAGTTAGGGGGGTTATTTCAGTAGAGGAGAGGTTTTTACTGCAGAGGGGGGACTATGACAATA
This sequence comes from Dama dama, assembly GCF_033118175.1. Lineage (NCBI taxonomy): Eukaryota > Metazoa > Chordata > Mammalia > Artiodactyla > Cervidae > Dama > Dama dama. The sequence goes on from NC_083714.1 coordinate 57,091,529, forward strand.
GAAAGTGAAGTATGACAATAGAGACAGGACTATGAGTGTATGGGGTGGAGGACTATGACAATAAAGGAGAACTATTACTCTATTAGTTCTCTAATAGAGAACTGTTACCCTATAGGGGAAACTGTTACTATGACAATAGAGAAGATCTAATATTGTAGAAGTGGTACTATTACTGTGGGGGGGGCAATGACAATAGAAGGGGAGTAATACAATTAAGGAGGACTATTATTACAGAGGGAGGACTATGCCAGTAGAGGAGCACAGTTACTGTAGAAGTGGAATTTTGAGAATAGAGGGCTATTGGTCTAAACACTATGACATTAGTGTTGATCGTTCAGTCGTGTCTCACTCTTTGTGACTCCATGGACTGACCGCATGGAGCCCGCCAAGCTCCTCTGTCCATGGGATTCTCCAGGCAAGAATACTGGAGTAGGTTGCCATGCCTTTCTCCAACTATGATATTATAGGGGAACTATTACTCTGGAGGGGCCAGTATGACAATAGAAGGGGAGTATTACTGTAGAGTGGGGACCATGGCAACAGAAGGGGAATATTATTGTAGAGAGGGGACAATGACAACAGAAGGGGACTATTACTGTAGTGGGGGGACTATGACAACAGAAGGGAACTATTACTATAGAGAGGGGACCTTAAGAATAGGGACAACCCCTGTCCGTGGAGAGCAGTAAACACAAAAATAAAGGCCCAGGCGTGTGGTTGCCATGAACGCAGGCCTGATGGCACATGGACCACAGGCCCTGACTCAGGAGGAGCTGTGAGGGGAGGCTTCTGCCCAGGCAGGGACAGTGGCTGCAGTCAGGGCTGGGTAGGCAGAACCAGTGGGTCACAGGCCCATGTTCTGACTGGTCCTGGCAATGGCCGAGTCAGCCCCGACTGATGATCCTGGGGAGGAATTGGTCTGTGTGGCTGGGTCAGGGAAGTGAGGATCTGAGTCTCTATAGGGAGGGGTCTTTGTAGAAGCTGTTTCCAAGAGATGGTGGGTGAGGGAGGGGGTTCCTGGACATCAGATCACCTTCAACACCATGAAGAGGGCTCTGTCCCCTCTCCCACGTGGAAAGACAAGGCACAGAGGCTTGGGAGTGAGATCAGGGTCTGGGTGGGTGAACAAAAGTCCGCAGCCACCACTCAGAAGTCATGGTTCATGTCTCCAGGTGATTGTGTTTTAAATCATCTCCTTGCATGATGGGATGGCCATGCCTGTCCCCACGTGGGTAAAGACTCTATAGTGTTTTTACTCATCTGTCACCGCTCCACCAGGACACCCACCCACAACAGGAGAGAGGGGACACTCAGACCCTGACCGGAGGCAATCCCAGCTTTTTAGCTGCTCAGGTGGGTGCTTCATGCTGGGAGCCTGTCCAGTCACTTTTACTGCAGCAACACCCACCAGATGGAGAGAGCGCCTCTGGGGAGTGAAGGGGGTGACCAAGTGCCTGGGCTCTATCTCCCCCAGAAGGTAAGCCCCCAAACCTAGAGACCCCACAGGCTCAACTGGGCCCCTCTCAGCCCCAAGTGGAGGGGGCTGGTGCACAGCGTGAGGGTGGGGACCCTCTGGATGGACACGCCAGCTCTAGCCTCAGGGAGAACAGACTTGAGCTGCTGGGGTCTGTCTGTTGGTCCCTGTCTCCTCCCTCCCTTGCTCCACCTCAAACCCTCACTTCACCTTCTGTGTCTCTCTCCCTTCACTCTGCTTCTGTCTGTCTCTCTTCATGTCTCTGTCCATTTCTCTCTGTGTGTTAGTCTCTCTGTCTCTAGAGCTCTTCTCCCCTCTACACCACCCAATCCTCCTTTCTCTTGGAGAGAAGTCTGCCATTTCTCATTTGTCAGAATCATGCCTCCACACTGCCAGCACTGGGTTTTCTGCACGTCCTGATTTAATTATGCAAAGCCCCATTTCCTCCCCCAGATCTCCCAGGCTCGACCTCTGATGGGCTGGCAGGTGAGCTCTCCCTGCTCCTTCTTGTGCCACCAAGGCGAACGCGGACTGGATGTCAGTGCTGAGTTCTCAGCTCTGCGATGTGCCCCTGCACCACCTCTCCATCCTAGGTGAGGTCCCGCAGGCTCGGCTCGGCGGGGATGTGGCTGCAAGATGGGTCCAAGTGTGGGAAGCCTCAGTGCCAAACATGCACCCATGCAGGCACACACAGGCACACTGAACACACACACACACATACACAGATACACCAAACACACATGCACACACACATGCACACCACACACACACACATGCATGCACATGCAGCAAACACACACGCACACATACTGCACACACATACATACACACACCAGCACCTTCCCTTCTCTGTCCACTTTATCCCATTCAACCCGGAAGGTATGTGAACCTTCAAGAGCCTGCCTTGAGGACACATGCCAGCCGCCCTGGGGAGGGGTTGTGCTTTCTTTGCCACTCTGTCCTACTCCTGGGGACCCCTCACCTTTCCACCCACCTTTTCCATCAGAGCTTGTGCAACACCTTCTGCACTTCAGCCTGGAGGGCCCAAAGTTTAAGGTGTCCACCTGCCCCCAAAACAACTCGGTAAGTGGTACCGGAAATATCTAATTAAAATGAGGAACCTCTGTCTCCAGCCAGTTTGGTTGCAAAAAGTGCTGGAAAGCTCAGCCATGACTGGGCATCTCGACTTGGGGATGCCTGGTGGTGACCAGGCAGGTGGGCACTTCCAGAATGACACTGCTGTGCTCAGGCCATTAGGGGGTGGCCAGCAGACACCGTGGCCTGGGAGGGGAGGGTCCCTGCCAGACAAAAGGTTGCTCACCTCCTCAAGGTGCAAACGCAATCCATTCTCCACCAACACTCCTCTGGCTGTGCGGACACCGGGAACTGACCTGACTCTGTGACCATGGGCACTGCCTGCTGGTAGCACACATGGACAGTTAGACAAACAGGAAGTGCTGTTTTCTATGGAAGTCAGCTTTAGACTCTTTCTCACCCTCTCGACAGTTGCAGGGTTCTATGTTGGCTGCCTCACCCCTGGGAGGGGGGGGGGCCCACACGGCAATTCTCTTGAGGGTGTGGAGCAGACATGGAAAGTGGACCTGGTCTCTCAACCGTTCCAGATGCTTCCCCCTGGGGAAGGCTGTGGGGGCCCCACAAGAGGAGGCTTCCACGTCTTCAGGCCTCCTCCATCCACAGAGGGGCCCTTGGATGCTCTCCTTCTTGTACTCCTTACATAATAATTCGTGATGCCTCTCCTCCAAGCCTGGGCACCACTCATCTGCTTCTGTCTTTGTAAATTTGCCTGTTCTGGACATCTCTTATAAATGGGAAAGTAAAATGTGTCCTTCTGTGTCTGCTTCTGTCACTGATCATCATGTGTTCAAGTTCCGTCCACAATGTAAGGTGTGTCAGAACTTCACTCCTTTTCATGGTGAGTCATACACTACTGTGTGCATGTACCACATACTACTGACCCACCCATCTGTCCATCCACCCACACACCCACCCACCCACTCACCTATCCACCCACCCATCCATCCATAAATCCACCCATCCATCATGCATCCATCCACCCACTGACCAATCCATCATCCACCCATCCACTGATCCAACCCCACTGACCCATCCATTGTCCATCCTTCTCTCTATCCATACATCCACCCACCCACCAACCATTCATTCATCTATCCACTTATCTATTCACCCATCCATCCACTCTTCCATAATATCATCAAATCAAAGTATATTATGAACTTGTAAATCCTCCTTCCCATTCCTTGACCCTAGAGAATAAATATGAAAAAAAAGAGAGAGAGAAAGAAATAAAGCTAGTCCAAACCTATGTTCAGAGACGGAAAGGAAGGATTTCTGGATTGTCCCCAGGGGACCGCTAAAGTGTGAACCTCTCCACACTGTCTCTGAAACAGATGACACAGATTTAAAAGGAAAAGAATAAATGAAACTACACATGACCCACAACACTGGCATCATAAAGAGCCTGAAAATACTATGAAAGTACTTGTAACTAGAGAGGGTCTGTCTGTGCTCAGTCGTGTCTGACTCTTTGCAACAACATGGACTGTACCCACCAGGCTCCTCTGTCCATGGGGTTCTCCAGGCAAGAATACTGGAGTGGGTGGCCATGCCCTCCTCCAGGAGATCTTCCCCACCCAGAGAGCCTCCCAGAAAGGTAGGAAAGGACACGGCTTTACTCTGGAACCAGCCTGAAACCAGAAAGGGGACTCATGTACTAAGAGCATCACAGTCTGAAGTCACAGAGGCTGGGGGAACTGGGAGGGGAAGGGGGAGGCTGGGTCCTGCCCTTTTTGCAGCTGACCTAACACCAGAGATCCTTCCTGGTCCCAGAGAAGCAACAGTTGTGTTCCCATGTCCTCTGAGGTGGGTTTGTGTTTGCACCCCAGCACCTCCTCCAGGGAGACTTTCTTGGTGGCTCAGACAGTAAAGAATCAGCCTTCAATACAGGGGACCCGGGTTCGATCCCTGGGCCAGGAAGATCCCCTGGAGGAGAAAATGGTACCCCACTGGAGTATTCTCACCTGGGAAATCCCATGGACAGAGGAGCCTGGCAGGCTACAGTCCATGGGGTCACAGAGAGTCGAGACGACTGAAGCACCCACACCCCTCCCCTGTGGTGCTTCTCCTGGGTGGATCGGGCGTTTATGGGGTGGAGAGAAGTTGGGGTGGGAAGCAGTCATTGTGGAGGATGTAGAGGACTCAATGCTGGGGGCCCTGTCTATGTGGAGGGGGCACCCAACTAACAGTGGTCCTGTCACTGGCACACGTTAGCCAGGGGTTGGATGCTGGACTGGGTAGAGAACCCACCTGGGCCCAGGTGCTTGCAGGAGCAGGGGCCCACCTGGAGGGACAGATGGCCCCTGCCTTCCTGTACCCGCACTTGAGGGGCACTCATATTCCTGGTTTTTCTATCCCAGCCTGGTCTCCCCAAGAGGACAAGAGGCTGTCAAGCACAGCTCTTGCCTTGTGTAATTGCTTCCTCCTGGGAGATCCCTGGTTGCTAGAATCTTCCTCAGGGGATCTGACGGGCAGAGAGCCAGGACAGGAATGTGGGCAAACCTCATTCCTGCTTGCATCAGGTGCCTGCAGCCTGGCCTTAAGAGCTCACACCCAGAGGAGGGACCAAGCAGGAGGGGATCCACCAAAGCCCGGGAGTCCTGCAGGACTGGGGTCCTTCTGCTCTGAGGGTCCCTTGGTGTCAGGGTCCCTCTGTTCTGCATTACTCCAGGGCAGGGTCCCTCCATCCTGGGGGGCCTTGGTGCTGGAGTCTCAAGTGGTATGACTGTCAAGAGAACCGGGGTGAGTGCGGGGTGGGGGGCACGGGTGGTGGTATTTCAAGGGGTGTTGAAGGTCATTCTCTGCAGCAGCACTTAATTTAATCCTTGTAGAGGTGGATGGCAAGTGCCTGTGTGTAGCTGACAATATTCGTATGAGTCTTTGCTTTTTCTTTTAATTTGGATTGGCGGGGGGGCTCTGTGAGTTCCTTTCCCATTTTTTATCATTATATATTTTTTTCTTTTCCCATCATGACTCTCTGTAGAGGACACAGTACCATTTTCAGCTACTAGTTTATGTTAATATTAGTTTTTGCTTTTTCTTTTATTTTGGATAGAGAGAATCTATTATTTTCTTTCCCATTTTTTATCCTTGTTTTTTTTCTTTTTCCATTATGACTCCTTGTAGAGGACACAGTACATTTTCTGCTACAAATTTATATTAGGGTTTCCCTGGTGGCTCAGTTGGCAAAGAATCTGCTTGCAATGTGGGTGACATGGGTTTGATTCCGGGGTTGGGAAGATCTCCTGGAGAAGGGAATGGAAACCCACTCCAGTAATCTTGCCTGGATAATTCCATGGACAGAGGGGTCTGGTGGGCTACCGTCCATCAGGTCGAAAAGAGTTGGAAGCAACTGAACAACTTTCACTTTTCAATTTATGTTAAAGTTATTTTTTGCTTTTTCCTGTCTTATTTGTGTGGTGGACAGATGTTTCTTCCTTTCATTCCCCACCCCCCTTGATTCCTTCTTGCCTTTCCTAGAGCTGTTTGTGGGGTGGGCACAGACCTTTGTGGGTCTTGTGTGTCCTCATGTCCAAGGGTCCAGCTTAGGTGTTTGGAGCCCAGGCTGTTGAACCCACAGGGAGCTTCCACCCAGGGACTGCCTGAGAAGAGAGTGAGGCTGGACTCTGCAGGAACACTCCCCCAAGACCACAATCTGGACCCGGGCTCTGTGCTCCACATGACCAGTGACCCTGAACACCCTGTTCCCAGAAGCAGGGCCTCAACCCCAGCAGCACCAACACTGTTGATTTTGCAGTGGACGATATGGCCAAGTCACTTAATGTTTCATTCTGGCCTTGGCCCCGGTGCCCCCACCACAGAACCTAATGACCCTTGGGGTCTGGAGGTTCCATCCTGGGCCTCAGTCTGCATGTACCCTGCGGGCCTCGCACAGTCACTGCAGTACAGACTTCACACAATATTATAAGCACTGCTCTCTGCTGCTGTGCACACACACACGCATGCATATCCGTGCACACACAGACCCTGAACACATGCATATATGCGTGGTCACCTGTACCTACAGGAGCATGTACATATGCACACAAACAAACACATACACACACACACACCAGAGCAATGCCATGGCTCCCCACTGCCACTCAGGAGAGGATGGGTCCCTTGGAACCAGGCGCCATGCTTTATGTCTTTGTGTGTCAGGATCCCCCAACCTGTCTGTACAGTGGCTGTGCTGGGGGAGGTCCCCACCCATGCCCCTGTCTCTCACTACAAGGCCCCTCTCCTCCACCCCCACCCAGAACACCCTCACAGAGATCTCGGCGTGACTGGAGAACCAACCCCTGGAGGTGGTTATCCTGGCATACAGGAACTTCGAGGGCATGATGGAGGACCTGCATGAGTACCTGATGGGCTGCATCAAGAACATCTCTGGGGACATGCTGTGTCCCCGTGGGGTGAGCAGGGGCCAAAGGCTCCCCATGCTCTTGGCAGCGGGAGCACTAGGATTCACTGTAATCAGACTATCTGCTCACTGCATGAGGCTGATTCAGACACCTGGTGACACCATTCACGAGACCCCAGTAATCCACCCACCACTGTCTCCACTGAAACACCCTAGTAACCAGCCCATCACTGGTCACAGGCACCCCCAATAATCCACCCTGCCTGGCCTCTATTCAGACACTCCCCAAATCGATCAATCACGCCTCGAGATGCCCCAGTAATCCACCCGCTGTTTCCTATCAGGAATCCCAATAATCCATCCACACCTGTTTCCACTCAGGCACCCCAATGATTGACCCATCACTGCTCAAGACACCCTAGTAATCTACCCACCACTGTCTCCACTCAAACACCCCCAAAATCTACCAATCACTGCTCAAGACACCCCAATAACCCACCCATCACCATCTCCACTCAGACACCCCAGTAATCTACCCACTAGTGTCTCTACTCAGACATGCCATTATTCTACCCATGACTGTCTCTTCTCACAGAGAACCCAATAACCAGCCCATCACTGCTCATAGACCCCCCAATAATCCACACACCACTGTAGCTTCTGGGACACCCCCAATAACTGACACCGTGTCACAAGGCACCCCAATAACCCCTGTGAACACGTCTCATGGGTACCTGGATGATTCAACCCTCAGGAGGTGCCGACTCTGTGCCAGCTGTGGTCCCACGGCCAGCAGGTCATCCTGTCGTACAAGGATGAGACATCCATGAGTCAGCATGAAGAACTGTGGCCCAGTATCCCCTACTGGTGGGGGAACCAGGTGAAGCCCCGAGACCTCATCCACTACCTGGAGCACATGAAGAGCTGCAGCCACCCAGGTGAGTTCCGCCTTCACACCAGGACAACTGGTCACACGCAAGTCCTAGTGCATGGGGCTGGCTTTGGGTTCAAGAGGAGAAATGGAACAGGATGTATTAGGGGACGTTATTCTGTTCACCACATGGGGACCAGGGCATGGACATTCTTGGGGATGTTACTGTGTCCACCACAGGGGGTCAGGATCTAGACAAGAAGTGAACATCCATGCGGACATTATTGTGTCCACCACACGGGGGTCAGGATGTGGACATCTCCTGGGCCACTGTCCAGCCCGCCTGCCCTCTATAACAGGAGAAATTCATGAGTCAAAACCCCTGTGAGCCCCCACTGTCTGAACTTTGGTCTCTGTCAGACATCTGAATCTCTGACTGCTGTGGAGCCAGAGTCTGGGTAGGTGATGGCACAGCTTGGTAACTGTGTGGGCACATGACCCCATGGGTTACTGGTCACATGGGGGAAAGACACTGTGGGTTGGTGACCAGGTGGGTGGGTGACCGTGCAGGTGGGTGATGGTGTGAGTGGGTAATCATGTGGACAGGTGACCTCATGACCTCGCATGTTAGTAACCCCATGGGTGGGTGACCACGTGGAGGGATCACTGCCTGGGGTAGTGACCCCATGGGGGGTGACCATGTGAGTTGATGACCACATGGTTTGGTTGGCCACATGACTCCGTGAGTTAGTGACTGCACACATGGGCGGCTGACCCCACTGCTGGCACCAAGAACAGCAGCCCCTCTCTTGTCCCAGGCAGGCTGTTCATGGCCGGCATCAACCTCATGGAGAACCTGGAGTTTGTCCTCATCCACCTGGCCTGGTCCCTGGAGAAGCTGACCCAGTGGGGTCTCCCCTACCTTTGCGCATGGGTGCGGGGCCAGTGACTGGGGTCGGCCACCGGCTATACCAACACCATTGCAGGCGACTTCATCTGGGCCAAAGGGTTTGTTGGCGACGACATCGGGTTGAACCAGAAGCTACTTCAGGGCTGGCAGACGGCGCGTGTGTGGAGCTGGGCATCGCGGAGGATGCATCACAGTCACTCCCCGTGATGTTTCCGGCCTGAACTGGAAGCCACCTCGGTGCTGACGGACGGCACACTGACGGGCTGGGCCTTGCGGAGGCCACTCCTCGTTCGCATCCTGTGACGTCACTGGGCTGAACCGGAAACTGCTTCAAGGCCTACGGACGGCGTATGAGTGGAGCTGGGTATCGCGGAGGGTGCATCTCAGTCATGTCTTGTGACGTCACCAGCCTAAACTGGAAGCCGCCTAGAGGCTGACGGACAGCGCTTTTAGGAGCTGGGCATTGCGGAGGCTATTCTCAGCCCTGTCCTGTGGGGCTGGTCATCCGTCCGCCCTTCCAATGAATGTTGGTGACTGCAGAGGTGGGTCCAGGTGGCAGGGTCCATGGTCTCTTCGGTCCTCCATGTGTCTTGGCTAATGCAGGGTGTGAGGTGATGATTAAAGGTGAGTGCATGATTTGTACAATCACATCCTCAAGGAGACACACCTGGTCTGTGGGTTCCTGATGGGAGAGGGTGGGGTTACCCCTCCCCCTGGGCACTGAGAGTGGCAGACGGTGACCCCCAGCTCGGGAGGTGGGAGAGGCACTATGACAGTGTCCATAGGAGGGGACTGAGTGCTTTGCGATCCCACTGAGAAATCCCTTTTATTAGTCTTTGAAACTCTGCATTCAGGTGGCTATATCTTTCCGTGTCTGCTTTGCCTTTCTCTTCTCATCTATTTGTAAGGCCTCCTCAGACAACCACTTTGCCTTTTTGCAATTCTTTTTTTGTGGATGGTTTTGATCACCACCTCCTGTACAATGTTAGGAACCTCCATCCATAGGTCTTCTGGTACTGTGTGCCAGGCCTAACCCTTGAATCTATTTGTCACTTCCAATGTATACTCACAAGGGATTTGAATAAAGCAAAGAAACAGAGGAACACAATAGAATGGGAAAGACTAGAGATCTCTTCATGAAAATCAGAAATGCCAAGGGAACATTTCATGCAAATACAGGCACAGTAAAGGACAGAAACGTTATGGGCCTACCTAAAACAGAAGAGATTAAGAAGAGGTAGCAAGAATACGCAGAAGAACTATAAAAAAAAAATCTTATTAACCTGGATAACCATGATGGTGTGATCAATCACCCAGAGCCAGGCATCCTGGAGGGCAAAGTCAAGTGGGCCTTAGAATGCAGCAGTACAAACACAGCTAGTGGAGGTGATTAAATTTCAGCTGAGCTCTTTCAAATCCTAAAAGATGGTGCTGTTAAAGTGGTACACTCAATAGGCCAGCCAGTTTGGAAAACTTGGCAGTGGCCTCAGGACTGAAAAAGGTCAGTTTTCATTTCAATCCCAAAGAAAGGCAATGCCAAACAATGTTCAAACTACCATACGACTGCACTCATTTCACATGCTAGCAAGGTAATGCTCAAAATCCTTCAAGCTAGGCTTCAACAGTATGTGACCTGAGAACTTCACAGACCCCACATTCAAACAATTGATTCTAAATGCACAGTGATACCACAAAGATGGTCAATGTAAAGGCATACAATGTGATTTGTTTTTATGTCTAAGTCAGTGAAACAAATATTCGCTGCAAGGTACAAACATTTTTAGCTTGAAAAATCTTATATTTGAATAGAAAATGTCCTGCTGAAATTGAAAAATATGTTTTAAAGTGAAATTCGTTCTTAATTGTCAATTATTTTGAGCCTATGGAAAAAGGAGAATAAAATTACATTCATTGGGACTGCTTCAGTTCAGTTCAGTCGCTCAGTCATGTCCAACTCTTTTCATTGGGGGCTGCTTAAACTTTCACAGATTTTTTTTTCTTAAAAAATCCCTTACAATTTTACAGTCTTAATTAGATATAAAATGATCAGTAGATTTGATACTATGTTTGTTTTCTGGACATTTTCATTGCCTTTAATTTATGAATGTAAATAGAATGTTTTTCTATTGAGTGAGTATTAAAAGTTACTCCTCTCTCTTGTGTGGAACACACTGTTTAAACTACTGTTGGGAGACATTTTAGTGCCTAAAACCTTTTATAGTTCAGCTCTACAATCTAGGTTTTTTGTTTGTTTGTTTTGCATTGTTTAGGCTGAGAATTTTCTGATCTATTTTTAGTATCTTCAGAGTTTCTGTTAGGAATATGTGTCTGCTGTTCTTTACTTGCACGTTTGTGTCCAACTCTTTGCCACCCCATGGACTGTAAGCCCACCAGTCTCTTCCGTTCACGGGGATTCTCCAGGCAAGAATGCTGGAGTGGGTTGCCATGCTCTCCTGCAGGGGATCTTCCTGACTCAGAGATGGAACTGATATCTGCTACAGCTCCTGCATTGCAGGTGGATTCTTTACCACTGAGTGAAACTAGATCTTGTATACATGAAACCCACTTTAATTATGAAGATTCATAATCAGTGAAAAACAAAGATGGAGAAGCCCAAAGAAGCATTTATCTTTAGCCAATTAATAATAAGAAAAAAGCCCCTTCATTTCAATTTGCCTTCATTTTTTTTTCAATTAATTTTTCACTGAAGGATAATTGCTTTCCAGAATTTTGTTGTTTTCTGTCAAAATTCAACATAACAGTCTTTCTTAACTCATAGTTTCTCTTCAGTATCATCTTACTCTGTTTAAATAACTTCTTTTAACATTTCTTACAGACAAGGTATCTGCTGAGAATGAATTCCCCAATTTTTTGTTCATATGAGAATATCTCCTTCTCCTTTGTTTTTGAAGGATAATATTCCTGGATGTAGAAGTTAATTTCAGTATTTTAAAAAAAATTGATTTATTGACATGTTGTACCTGTACCATGAATTTACTAGTTAAGCCATATAATTCATTGATTTGTAACTTATTCATAGGTTGAATAACCATAAACACAGCCTCATTCTAGAATATTTTCATCACTCCAATGGGAAACACTCTCCAGTTGGCAAACATTTTCCATTTCTGCCTTCATCTGGGCCCTTGCACTCACTCCTCTTTTTTAGGTCTTTAGAGAATTACCTTATCTGAGACATACGCATTCACAAGAACAGAATACTGCAATAGAAAGCCTTTTGTTCCTGGCTTTATTAATTAGCATAATCATTTCTGAGCTCTACCATATTATAGCTTATATAAGAACTCCATTCATTTGATGGCCAAATAATTTTGCATTGCATGTTTTATTTATTTGATCACCAGTTCATGGACATTTGAGTTATTTCAACTTTTTTTCCTTTTTTAGTTTATTTCTTTTTAAACTTTATTTTTAATTTAATAATTTAAAAATTTTAAATCTATGTTCATCATCTATGTTCATCAGTGATATTGGCCTGTAGTTTTCTTATTTGATCTTGTCTTTGTCTGGTTTTGGTATCAGGGTGATGGTAGCCTCGTAGAATGAGTTTGGAAGTGTTCCTTCCTCTGCAATTTTTTTGAAAGAGTTTTAGAAGAATATGCATTTGCTCATCTCTGAATGTTTGATATAATTCACCTGTGAAGCAATCTGGTCCTGAGCTTTTGTCTTTGGGAATTTTTTGATCAAAGCTTCGATTTGGAGCTTGTAATTGGGTGGTTCATAATTTCTATTTCTTCCCGGTTCAGTCTTGGAAGATTGAGCTTTTCTAAGCCTCTGTGCATTTCTTCCAGATTATCCATTTTGTTGCCATAGAGTTGTTCATAATATTCTCTTATAATTCTTTGTATGTCTGCATTTTCTGTTGTAATCTCTCCTTTTTCATTTCTAAGTTTGTTGATTTGATTCTTCTCTCTATTTTTCTTGATGAGTCTGGTTAAAGGTTTGTCAACTTTGTTTATCTTCTCAAAGAACCATCTTTTAGTTTATTAATCTTTGCTATTGTTTCTTTCATTTATTTTTCATTTCTTTCTGCTCAGATCTTTAGGATTTCTTTCCATGTACTAATTTTGGCTTTTTTTTGTTGTTCCTCTTTACCAGGTGTTTTAGGAGACAATTGAGGTGGTCTATTCAATGCTTTTCTTGTTTCTTAAGTTAGGATTCTATTGCTACAAACTTCCCTCTTAGAACTTCTTTTCCTGTATCACATAGATTTTCAGTTGTTGTGTTTTCATTGTCATTTTAGTCTAGAAAAATTTCGATTTCCGTTTTGATTTCTTCAGTAACCTGTTAGTTATTTAGAAACATGATGTTTAATCTCCATGTGTTCGTATTTCTTACAGTTTTCTTTTTTCTTCTAATTAATATTTAGTCTCATAGTGTTGTGGTCAGAGAAGATGCTTGATACAATTTCAATTTTGTTCATTTTACTGAGGTTTGATTTTGGACACCAGATGTGGTCTATCCTGGAGACTGTTCCCTGTGCACTTGAGAAGGTGTATTATTCTTCATTTGGATGGCATCTCCTGAAGATATCAATTAGATTCATCTCATCTCATGTATCATTTAAGACATGTATTTCTGCATTAGTTTTCTGTTTTGAAGTTCTGTCCATTGGTGTGAGTTGGGTGTTAAAGTTGACTATTGTTCTTTTACTTCAATTTCTCTTTTAATGTCTCTTAGAGTTTGTCTTATGTATTGAGGTGCTCCTATGTTGGGGGCATAGATGTTTACAATTGCTATGTCTTCATCTTGTATTGATCCCTTCATCACTATGTAGTGTCCTTCCTTATCTATTGTAATCTTCTTTAGCTTAAGGTATGATAAGAAGATTGCTGTTCCATCTTTCTTTTGATTCCCATTTGCATGGCATATATTTTTCCAACCTGTCACTTTCAATCTGTATGTGTCTTTAGGTCTGAAGTTGGTTTCTTGTAGACGGCAGGTACATGGGTCTTTTTCTTTTAAAATAATATATTTATTTAATTGGAGTCTACTTACTTTGCAGTATTGTGGTGGCTTTTGCCCTATATTGAGTTGAATCAGCCATGGGTGTACATGTCTTCCCCATCCTGAAACCCCTACTACTTCTCTCCCCATCCCATCCCTCAGAGTTTTCCCAGTGCAGCGGCTTTGAGTGCCCTATGTCATGCATCAAAGTTGGACAGGTGATCTATTTCACATATCATAATATACATGTTTCAATACTAGTCTCTCAAATCACCTCACCCTGGCCTTCTCCCACAGAGTCTAAAAGTCTCTTCTTTATATTTGTGTCTCTTTTGCTGCCTCACATATGTGGTCATCATTACTATCTTTCTAATTTCCATATATATATGTTAATATACTCTATGGATGTTTTTCCTTCTGACATACTTCCCTCTGTATAATAGGCTCCAGTTTCATCCACCTCATTAGAAGTGATTCAAATACGATCTTTTTAATAGCTGAGTCATATGTATCACAGTTTTTTTTTCCATGTGTATGCTGAAGGAAATCTAGGTTGCTTCCATATCTTAGCTATTGGAAACAGTGCTGTGATGAGCATTGGGGTACACATGTCTTTTTCAGCTCTGGTTTCCTCAATGTGTATGCCCAGCAGTGGGATTTCTGGGTTGTTTGGCAATTCTATTTCCAGATTTTTAAGGAATCCCCACACTGTTCTCCATAGTGGCTGTTCTAGTTTGCGTTCCCACCAACAGTTTAAGAGGGTTCCCTTACTCTACAGCCTCTGCAGCATTTATTGTTTGTAGACTTTTTGATAGCAGTCATTCTGACCAGCAGGAGATGATCCCTCATTGTGGTTATGATTTGCATTTCTCTGATAATGAGTGATGTTGGGCATCTTTTTATGTGCTTGTTAGCCATTTGTATGTCTTCTTTGGAGAAAAGTCTCTTCAGTTCTTTGTCCCATTTTTTGATCGGGTCATTTATTTTTCTGGTGTGGAGTTGCTTGTATATTTTTAAGGTTAATTCTTTGTCAGTTGCTTCATTTGCTATTATTTTCTCCCATTCTGAAGGCTGTCTTTTCACCTTGCTCATAGTTTCCTTTGTTGTGTAGAAGCTTTTAGGTTTAATTAGGTCTAAACAATTAGATTGTTTAATTTTGATTGTATTTCCATTACTCTGGGAGGTGTGTCATAGAGGATCCTGCAGTGATTTATGTAAGGGAGTATTTTGAATATGTTCTCCTCTAGAAATTTTATAGTTTCTAGTCCTGCACTTGAATCTTTCATCCACTTTGAGTTTCTTTTTGTGTACGGTGTTAGAAAGTGTTCTAGTTTCCTTCTTTTACATTTGGTAGACCCGTTTCCCCATCACCACTTGTTAAAGAGATTGTCTTTTCTCCACTGTATATTTTTGCATCCTTTGTTAAACATATGGTGTCCGTGGGTGTGTGGATTTATCTCTTGAGCTTTCTGTTTTGTTCCATTGGTCTATATTTATCTTTGTGCCAGTACCATACTGTCTTGATGACAGTAGCTTTGTAGTATAGTCTGAAGGCAAGCGGATTGATTCCTCCTCTTCCATTCTTCTTTCTCAAGATTGCTTTGGCTGTTTGAGGTTTTCTGTATTTCAGTACACATTGTGAAATTATTTGTTCTCATTCTGTGAAAAATACCATTGATAGCTTGATAGGGATTGCATTCAATCTACAACTGCTTGGGGTAGTATACTCATTATCAGTATGTTGACTCTTCAGATCAATAAACAAGGTATATTTCTCCATCTATTTGTGTTATGTTTGATTTCTTTCCTCAGTGTTTTAACATTTTCTATATATAGGCCTTTTGTTTCTTTAGGTAGTTTTATTCCTAAGTATTTCATTATTTTCATCCCAGTGCTGAAAGGAATTGTTTCTTAATTTCACTTTCTGTTTTCTCATTGTTAGTGTATCAAAATGCAAGGGATTTCTGTTTATTAATTTTATATCCTGCAAATTTTCTGTATTCATTGATTAGCTCTAGTAATTTTCTGGTGGTGTATTTAGGGCTTTCTGTGTAGAGGATCATGTTATCTGCAAACAGCGAGAATATTATTTCTTCTTTTCCAATTTGGATACCCTTTCATTTTTTTTCTCCTCTAATTGCTATGGCTAAAGCTTCCAAAACTATGTTGAATAGTAGTGGTGAGAGTGGGCACTCTTACCTTTTTCCTGACTTTAGGGGAAATGCTTTAAATTTTTCGCCTTTGAGGATAAAGTTTGCTATGTTTTTTTCATATATGACTTATTATGTTGAGTTGTGTTCCTTCTATGCCTGCTTTCTGGAGCATTTTACTATAAATGCATGTTGAACTTTGTCATAGGCTTTCTCTGCATCTATGGAGATAGGCATATGGTTTTTATCTTTTAGTTTGTTAATGCAATTTATCACATTGATTGATTTGCAAATATTGAAGAATCCTTGCATCCCTGGAATAAACCCACTTGGTCATGATGTTTGACCTTTTGAATATGTTGTTGGATTCTGTTTGCTAGAATTTGTTGAAGATTTTTCATGTATGTTCATCAGTGATATTGGCCTATAGTTTTCTTTGTGGCATCTTTCTCTGGTTTGGGGATTAGACTGATGGGCGCCTCATAAAATGAGTTTGTGAGTTTGCCTTCTGCAGTTATTTGGAAGACTTTGAGTAGGATAGGTATAAGTTCTTTAATTGTTTGGTGGAATTCGCCTGTGAAGGCAACTGATCCTGGGCTTTTGTTTGTTTGAAGATTTTTTATTACAGTTTCAATTTCTGTGCTTTTGATGAGTCTGGTAAGATTTTCTATTTCTTCCTGGTTCAGTCTTGGAAGGTTATACTTTTCTAAGAATTCATCCATTTCTTCCAAGTTGTCCATTTTATTTTCATCTAGCTGCTGATAGTAGTCTCTTGTGATCCTTTGTATTTCTGTGTTGTCTGTTGTGATTTCTCCATTTCCATTTCTAATTTTGTTGATTTGATTCTTGTCCGTTTTCTTCCTGATGTGTCTGCCTAATGGTTTGTCTATCTTATTTATCTTCTCAAAGAACCAGCTTTTAGTTTTGTTGATTTTCGCTATTGCCTGCTTTTTTTTTCACTTCTTTCTGCCCTAATTTTTATGATTTCTTTCCTTCTACTAACCCTGGGGTTCTTCATTTCTTCTTTTTCTAGTTGCTTTAGGTGTAAAGTTAGGTCATTTATTTCATGTTTCTTTTGTTTCTTGAGGTAACCTCTTATTGCTATCAGCTAGGGAAATGGCAACCCATTCCAAGATCCTTGCCTGGAAAATCCCATGGACTGAGGAGCCTGGTAGGCTACAGTCCATGTGATTGCAAAGAGTCGGAGAGTCGGACACGACTGAGCAACTTCACTTCACTCACTTTCCCCTTAGCAGTGCATTACTGAATGGCATAGGATTTGGTTTCTCGTGTTTTAATTTTCATTTGTTTCTATGCATATTTTGATTTCTTCTTTATTTCTTCTGTAATTTGTTGGCTATTCAGAAGCATGTTGTTTCGCCTCCATATGTTATTATTTTTAATAGTTTAATAGTTTTTTTCCTGAAGTTGATTAGAGTCTTAACTCATTGTGATCAGAAAAGATGTTTGAAATGATTTCATTTTTTTTTTACTTTACCAAGGCTAGATTCTTGGCCCAGAATGTGATCTATTCTGGAGAATGTTCCATGTGCACTTGAGAAAAAGTTGAATTTCATTGTTTTGGGGTGAAATGTCCTATAGATATCAACTAGTTCTAACTGGTCCATTGTATCATTTAAACTTTGTGTTTCCTTGCTAATTTTCTGGTTGGTTGATCTATCCATAGGTGTGAGTGGCATATTAAAGTCTTCTATTCTTATTGTTTTACTGTTAATTTCCCCTTTCCTACTTGTTAGCATTTGCATTACATATATTGAGCTTCTCCTATGTTGGGTGCATATATATTTATAATTGTTATATCTTCTTCTTGGTTTGATCCTTTGATCCTTATGTAGTGTCCTTCTTTGTCTCTTTTCACAGCCTTTCTTTCAAAGTCTATTTCATCTGATATGAGTGTTGATACTCCTGCTTTCTTTTGGTCTGCATTTGCATGAAATACCTTTTTCCAAACCTTTATGTTCACTTTGTACGTGTCCCTTGGTATGAGATGGGTATCTTATAGACAGCATATGTAAGGGTCTGCTTTCGTAACAATTGTACAATACTTCTTTTGTCATGTATCTATCCATTTGCCGATGCCTCTGTCCAGTCATCAATTGACCTTTTTCCTTGTGCATTTTCTGGTAAATTGCAGATATCAGTATGTCTCTCCGTAAGTATTTCAGCAAGCCTGCCATTTAGTAGTGAGCCATGTTTGTTTACAGCAATTTTCTTTGGATATAAACTTTATATACAATGAAATGTACAATGAAATAGGCACTCTGTCAGATCTAGTCCCTTAAATCTGTTTCTCATTTCTGCTGTATAGTCATAAGATATTTGATTTAGGTCATACCTGAATGGTCTAGTGGTTTTCCCCACTTTCTTCAATTTAAGTCTGAATTTGGCAGTAAAGAGTTCATTATTATTCATCACATTATTGACTGTGATCTGAGTCACAGTCAGCTCCCGGTCATGTTTTTGCTGATTGTATAGAGTTTCTCCATCTTTGACTGCAAACAACACAATCAGTCTGATTTCAGTGTTGATCATATGGTGAAATCCATGAGTAGAATCTTCTCTTGTGTTATTGGAAGAGGGTGTTTGTATGACCAGTGAGTTCTCTTGGCAAAAGTCTATTGGTGTGCCCTGCTTCATTCTGTACTCCAAGGCCAAAATTGCCTGCCACTCCAGGTGTTTCTTGGCTTCCTACTGTTGCATTCCAGTCCCCTATCATGAAAAGGATATCTATTTGGGGTGTTAGTTCTAAAAGGTCTTGTAGGTCTTCATAGTACTATTCAACTTCAGCTTCTTCAGTGTTACTTGTCAGGGCATAGACTTGGATTACTGTGATATTGAATGGTTTGCCTTGAAAGTGAAGAGAGATCATTCTGTCATTTTTGAGGTTGCATCCAAGTGCTGCATTTCAGACTCTTTTGTTGACTATGATGGCTACTCCATTTCTTCTAAGGGTAGTAGATATAATGGTCATCTGAGTTAAATTCACCCATTCTGGTCCATCTGTGTTCACTGATTCCTAGAATGTTGACGTTCACTCTTGCCATCTCCTGTTTGACCACTTCCAATTTGCCTTGATTCATGGACCTAACATTCCAGGTTCCTATGCAATATTTCTCTTTACAACATCGAACCTTGCCTCTGTCTTCAGTCACATCCACACCTGTGTATTGTTTTTGCTTTAGCTACATCTGTTCATTCATTCTGGAGTTAGTTCTCCACTGATCTCCAGTAGGGAGATACTCCAGTATCCAGATACTCCAGTATATTGGGCATCTACCGACCTGGGGAGTCCATCTTTCAGTGTCCTATATTTTTGCCTTTTCATACTGTTTATGGGGTTCTCAACGCAAGTATACTGAGATGGTTTACCATTTCCTTTCTGCTTTATAGCAAAGTGATTCAATTATACACATATATTGTATATAAACAAGGTGTGTGTGTATATATACATATATATATACATGTATATATATATATACATGTATATATATATATGTATATATGCACACACATTCTTTTATTTCATCTTTACTTTTTTTTTGTTCTTTTGGCTACACTTCTAACCATGTGGGGTTAGTTCCCTGACCAGGGATTGAACATGCATGCCCTGCAGTGGAAGTGTGGAGTCGTAACCACTGAAATGCCAGGGATGTCCCATATATACTCTTTTCCATCATGATTTATCATAGGATACTGAATATAGTTCTCTGTCCTTGACAGTAGGAACTTGTCAATCCATTCCATATACTCTAGTTTATATCTCTTAACCCCAGTCTCATACTCCATTGCTCCCCCAATTCTCTCAGCCTTGGAAACCATAAGTCTGTTCTCTATGTCCACGAGTGTGTTTCTGTCTCATACATGTGTTCATTTGTGTTATATCTTAGATTCCACATTTATGTGATATCATTTGTTGTCTTTCCCTGTATGCCTCACTTCAGTTAGTATGATCGTCTCTCGATCCATGCATGTTGACTCAAATGGCCTTATTGTTGTAGCTGTACAGATTCTTGTACCATTTTAACCACATATAGAGGTATTCATCTGTGGTTATTTTCCCGGATATATTATGAAAACTTGTGTAGTACACCACTCTTGGAATAGCACATCCATTTTGAAGCTGTATTAGTATTTTATATGTTTATGTCAGTCAGTTCAGTTCAGTCAGTCAGTCGTGTCTGACCCTTTGCGACCACATGCACCATAGGACACCGGGCTTCCCTATCCATCACCTCTCCTGGAGCTTACTGAAACTCATGTCCATGAAGTTGGTGATGACATCCAACCATCTCATTCTCTGTCATCCACTTCACCTCCTGCCTTCAATCTTTCCCAACATCAGGGACTTTTCCAATGAGTCAGCTCTTCACATCAGGTGGCCAAAGTATGTGGGTGTGAATAAATATTTACTGTACCTTTGCTGCCCTGTCGTGGAGAAATAGAAGAATGGTTATGAATGCAATTCATAACATCTGGATGTTCTCACATATGTATATGTGGGTATGAATAAATATTTGCTGTGCATATGATGCCCTTTCAAGGATAAACAAGAATGCTAATGAATGTAATTTACAAAATCCAAAGTATCACTCATATGTATATGTGTGTATGAATGCATATTTACTGTGCTTATGCCAACGTCTCATGGAGTAATAGAAGAATGCTTTTGAATGTAATGTATAAAATCCAGATGTATTCTCTCATAAGTACATGTGGGTATGAATAAATATATACTGTGATTATTCTGCCCTCTCGTGGAGAAACAGAAGAGTGCTTATGAATGCAATTTATAAAAACCAGATGTTTTCTTTACATGTTGAAAATGATGCTGTATAACTTTTTAAAAAATTAATGCATGCTTATAACAGAAAATGTGACATTGCTAGAAAAATACAAACACACAAAAAATCACCCATGATTTCATATACCATTGGCTCAGAATTCTGAGTTCCTGGGAAGGGGAGATAAAAAGATGAGGATGCACTAGTTCTTTTAGTATAAAATCATCTTTTCTGCTATTTGAATGCTAACATAGAACTTGGTTCTGATACGTGATTCTTGCTTTGTTTACTTATCTTCAGGCTTCTGTTTTTACAAATGCCTAGTGATTTCACCCCCTGTTTAGAGACTCTTTGCTTCAATGTTTTTTTGTTTTCTTATTTTGCATTGTTGCTATGATTTTAAAATGTTGCAAGTCGTGGCTATGGAAAATAGTGCTGTGATGAACATTGGGGTGCATGTACCTTTTGGAAATAAGGTTTTCTCCAGAAATATGTAAAAGAGAGGGGTTGCTAGGTTATATGGTAATTCCGTTTTACTTTTAAAGGAGCTGCCATACTGTTCACCATATTGGCTGTACCAATTTACATGCCCACTGACAGTGCAAGAGGGTTCTCTTTTCTCCACACTCTCCCCATGAATTATTTTTTGTAGAATTTTTGATGACAGCTATTCAGACTGGTGTGAAGTAATAAATAACTCATTGTAGTTTTGATTTGCATTTCTCTAATAGTTAGTGATGTTGAGCTTCATTTCATGTGTTTTATCTTCATCTGTATGTCTTTGGAGAAATATCTATTTAGATCTGCCTGTTTTTGATTGAGGGGTTTTTTTTTTTTGATACTTGTGTACATGAGCTGTTTATATGTTTGGGAGAATAGTGCCTTGATGACTAATAGGAACTACCTGTGTAGCACAGGTAACAGTCCTCAATGCTCTGTGGTGACGTAAATGCAAAGGAAATTAAAAAAATAGGGTATATATACACACACAAACACACAACTGATTTAGTTTTCTGTACAGAAGAAAGTAACACAACATTGTAAAGCAACTACATGTGAACATACTGTAGGCTCCATTTATAGGAAGTTCGAGATGAAGCAAAAGTAATCTATACTAATGGAACGGAGAAAGAGGGGTTTCATGGGGAAAGTGCAGTGTGGGCAAGGGTACCAAAGAGATTTTCTAGGATGCTGAGAAAATATTGCACTGAGCATCATATAATCTTGGTGAAATTGCATAAATATTTCTGCAATGTAAATTCCAAACAGGGTCTTGCTAAATGGCTCCATGTAATTACAAATTTACTAGATAATGTCAAATTATCCTTCAGAAAGTTGCATCACTCTATGCTTTCACAACACTGCATGAGCACTCATTTTCCAATCCCTCATCCTCAATTTGGAGGAAACATTTTGTATCTTTCAACTTTCTCATTGAATTATGACAAATTGCATGGTGAGAAATTGTATTCCATTATTGCTTTGGCTTGAATTTCTTTTATTTCCAATTAGTTTCAACACTTCCTCCTGTTTTTTGGTAATTTTTCTTTTTTTTTTCCCTCTTTTGAGTAATTTGTATTAGTTTATACTGTATGTTTACTTCCTGGTTGTCTTCTGTTGGATTTTTCATCTTCTTTTCTTATTTTGACTTTTTAACTCTGCATAAATTAGGTAAATGAGCCCTCTGTCAGCTATCTTCCAAATATTTCTCAATTCTCTTTTTATAATTCCTTGTTTATTATTTATTTACAAGAATTTTACCACACAGTGTAAATTTTCCCTTTTTAGCTTCTGGACAAAGATCACTTAAATTAAGAAATTTAAATAACTGAGAAAACTCCAGGGTGCTAGAGGTTGTACACTAAAAGAATTACAGCGTGGCGGGCAACTCACTCTGAGTTCACCTGTGTGCCTTTCCACATGTACTTTTCAATAAACTATTTACTTTGCACTGAAATATACATATATAGAGAGAGAAAAACGTAAGTGAAGGCGGGTAGTGCCATGATGGGCCAAGATGAAGCCAGGACGGGTGGAGCTGCACCTGGGACTCCAAACAGATGAGTCAGCCATCGGCTTGGTCAGCCCTGTGAGGCCAACAGGGACAGGTCTCTCGAGCTATGATTGGAGGACTCAGGGAGCCCCAGCACGTGCTCAGAGCCAAGGTCACGAGGAGGGAAGCACAAGCAGGGCGATGATGCTGCCCAGTAAGCCTGTCTCCCTTGGGCCAGAGGGAAGGTGATGCTACTTTTATTATGGAAAATGTAGTCTAGGGATATTGGGAAAAGAACTTGGTCAGTGCACAGAGTGTGAAAAAGTAAACAAAAACCATGATTACTTTCACCACAGTGCACATTCTACCCCATTTCCTCCCCATCATGGTTCAGCCCATATTTCTACAGTTGGAATTATCCTTCATGTGCATTTTGGTTTTTATTGTTCTTTGCTCTGTACTTTCCCGAATATTTTATCATAAAAATTTCCAGACATTCCACAAAGTTGAAAATTTTTTCTAACTAATACACAGACTTCCCACCTTGATTCTACTGTAACCATTTTATGGTACTTCCTTTGTCATGTAATTATCCATGTGTCCATCCCTCTACCCATCCTTAAATCCCTCTTATTCCCTGGTGCATTTTGTGACAAATTGCAGACAATTGCAAATTGCAATTGCAGACAAATTGCAGTATGCATCTCTGTAAGTATTTTAGCAAGCCTGCCATTCAGTAGTGAGCTATGTTTGTTTACAGTAGTATTCTTTGAAATATAAACTTTATGTACAATGAAATACTTCCATCTTTTTTTCCCAGTCTAGTTATTTTTTATTTGAAGTATAGTTCATTTACAGTGTTGTGTGAATTATTGCTTTACAACAAAGTGATCCATTTATACACATATACATCTTACATACATTGTGTGTATATATACATAGATAGATAGATATGTATTCATTTATTTAATCTTTTTTATGGCTACAATGTGCAGTATGTGGGATTAGTTCCCTGACCAGGAATTGAACCTGCATCCCCTGCAGTGGAAGTGTGGGGTCTTAGCCACTGGACCACCAGGGATGTCCTATATATATTCTTTTTCTTTATGATTTATCATGAGATACTGAATATAGTTATCTATTCTCTACAGTAGGAACCAATCTGTCCATTCCATATACTCTAGTTTATATCTATAATCTCCAATCTCTTACTCCATCCCTCCACCAATTCTCTCTACCTTGGAAGCCACAAGTTTGTTCTCTATGTCCATGAGTGTTTTTTTTTTTTTTCTGTTTCATACATATGTTCATTTATATCACATCTTAGATTCCATATTTAAGTGATATCATTTGGTATTTGTCTTTCTCTGTGTGCCTCACTTCACTTCATATGATCATCATTCGGCCCATGCATATTGACTCAAATGGCCTTATTGTAATTGTACACATTCATGTATCCTTTTAACCATATATAGAGGTGTTCATCTGAGGTTATTTTCACTAATATATTATAAGTTAAATAAGCAGGGTGACAATATACAGCCTTGATGTACTCCTTTCCCAGTCTGGAAACAGTCTGTTGTTCCATGTCCGGTTCTGACTGTTGCTTTTTGACCTGCATACAGATTTCTCAGGAGGCAGGTCAGGTGGTCTGGTATTCTGATCTCTTTAAGCACTTTCCACAGTTTGTTGTGATCCACACAGTCAAAGGCTTTGGTGTTGTCAATAAAGAAAAAGTGGATGTTTTCCTGGAACTCTCTTGCTTTTTTGATGATACAGCAGTTGTTGGAAATTTGATCTCTGGTTCCTCTGCCTTTTCTATATCAAGCTTGAACATCTGAAAGTTCATAGTTCACGTCCTATTGAAGCGTGTCTTGGAGAATTTTGAGCATTACTTTGCTAGCATGTGAGATGAGTGCAATTGTGTGGTAGTTTGAACAGTCTTTGGCATTGCCTTTATTTGGGATTGGAATGAAAACTGACCTTTTCCACTCCTGTGGGCACTGCTGAATTTCCAAGATTTGCTGGCATATTGAGGGCAACATTTTCACAGCGTCATCTTTTAGGATTTGAAAGAGCTCAACTAGAATTCCATCACCTCCATTAACTTTGTTCATTGTGATGCATCCTAAGGCCCACTTGACTTCGCATTCCAGGATATCTGGCTCTAGGAGAGTGATCACACCACCGTGTTTATCTGGGTCATGAAGATCTTTCTTGTATAATTTTTGTGTGTATTCTTGCCGCCTCTTCTTAATATCTTTTGCTTCTGTTAGTCCATCCCTTTTCTGTCCTTTATTGTGCTCATCTTTGCATGAAATGTTCCCTTTGTATCTCAAATTTTCTTGAAGAGATCTCTAGTCTTTCCCATTCTATTGTTTTCCTCTATTTCTTTGCATTGATTGCTGAGGAAGGGTTTCTTATCTCTCCCTGCTATTCTTTGGAATTCTGCATTCAAATGGGTATACCTTTCCTTTTCTCCTTTGACTTTAGCTTCTCTTCTTTTCTCAGCTACTTGTAAGGCCTCCCCAGAGAACCATTTTGCCTTTATGCATTTGTTTTTCTTGAGTATGGTCTTGATCACTGCCTCCTGTGTAATGTCACAAACCTCATTAGTTGTCAATGCATTATTCTCCAAAATATACAAAGAGCTTATGTAGGCCTATATCCAAAAAAAAAAAAAAAAAACTCTATCAAAAATGGGCATATCTAAATAGACATTTTTTCAAAGACGACATACAACTGGCCAAAAAACACATGAAAAAATGCTCAACATCGCTAATTATTAGAGAAATGTGCATCAAAGTGGGAGGAGAAGGGGATAACGGAGGATGAGATGGGTGGATGGTATCACAGACTCAGTGGACATGAGTTGCTAGATCACAGAAAGGGTGTGAGTAGGTATGATGTTATTATGTTACTCAAGATAATGAGGGAAAGTCTCCCTGAAAGATGGCAATTAAGCAGAGATCTGGAGGAAGTGAGGGAGCAGGCCGTAGTGTTACCTAAGGGAAGAGCATTCCCAGCAGGAGGAACAATAAATGCCACAGTCCTGGCAGGGAAATCTACCTGAAATGCTTCTGAATGTCAAGGAGTCCTGTGATACTCTGGGTTTGGCATGTTTCAATGGGTTTAGCACTCATTGAAAGGGGTCTGGTGCTGTTGTCTCTGTTTCTCCCACAATTTGTGGTCATCCAAATTTCACAGATGAAGGACTCAAGGCTCCAACATGTGCTGTGTACAGTCTCTCCTAGCTATACCTGAAATTAGGAGTGAAACCTTCTGGTATGATGAGAGACAGAGAGCCTGAGTATACCAGCTGCAGGGATGATAACCTCCATGCTGAATGTCAGTCAGCCAGTGGATATCAGTTATAATGTGGGAATCGTGCCTCATAATCATGCTACTCTTGATGGAGGGCAGGACTTAAGAAGGAGAAAGCAACCGGGGCAAAGGAGGGAGGCAGGACGGGGAAGCTGGAGGACAATGAGAAAATAAAACCCAATGGCTTCATCACATTGGTTGGATTTGGCTCAATTTACCTTGAGTAACTGATTGTATTAGAATATATTCACCTTTTCTCTGTCCCTACCCACTTCTCCCCTCCCTTTCTCTTTTGTGCCAGGGATACCACATGGGCCTGGAGATTTCTGTAAATTTTTCAAATGCAAGCTCGGTTTTTAAATAGATTATCAATTTCTTTTTTGCTTAACTTTGTTAGTTAGTTCCTTTCACCGAAGTTGCCAGATGTAGTTATGTAGAATCAGTCACAGAATCCTTTTAAACTCTGTGGGATCTGAAAGCTATTTTACTCCCAATATTGGTAAGTGTTGTCTTTAGTTATCTTGCTTTTTTTGGTCTATATGAGTAGAAGTTTATGAATTTGTATTGATCTTTTGAAAGACCCAGCTTTGGGTTTTGTTGATAATCTATTTTTTTCCTAATATCTGTTCTAATCACTATTTCCCTTATTTTGCTGACAGTCTCAGTACTAAAGGGGTTTAATAAAGTCCCTGAGAGTTTCCCAAGCAGAGTGAAAACTCACAGATTCTAGGGCACTATTGTAGCTGCACTAAGTGAGATTCACTGAGTGCAGATCATGAAATCTGCAATTTTTTCTTTTTCTTTTAGAATTCCTCAGTTCTGATTGACATGGACAACTTGTCTAGGCACTACCAGAGCAGAGGAATGGTCTTATGTTGCCTACTGCCGTGCTCTGTCTCCAGTGGGAGCTTGTGTAGGTGACAGGGGTTTACTGCCTTCTCTGACACACAAACCCAAGACCTCCAGTCTAGCAGACTCACTGACATTCTGTCTGCTGTTCTCAGGAGGCTCTCAGACCATTGTTTCTACAAAACATCCTGATTCCAGTCTTGCCAAGCCTGTATCTGAAAGATTTCTGAAGAAATCAGATTTCTATTTAGTGTGCATTTCCACAATGTAAAATTTGCTTGTGTTATGTGGTAGCTGTTATTCTACATATTTTGCCATAGCCATTGGATCTTACTCTTGACTGAATAAATACAAACACACAATGTTGCACAACGCATCCAGAACAGTGGCTCCCTTACAGCTGGGTGACACTGAGCAAGTTACTTAGAGTCTCTGTGCCTCATTCCTCCATTAGCCCCATGGAAACACTAGCTTGGAGTAAAGTTAACTACTTCATGGGGCAGTATAGAACACTGACCATGTTAAGACATGGGAAATTGTCAGAAAAATATTTGCCATATGGTACGTTCCAGTCAATTCTAGCTGCTGTCATTACTGTTGTTAATGCTATTGCTGTTCCACGTTTCCCTGCATGGTGTTCCAGGGACACAGTGTCAGCACCACCTTTGACTCACCGCATGGGCCTTGCACTATCAATTCAGCCCTTCAGGACCTCAAGAACAGAGTGTATGAGGCATCAGGGAATGGGGGAAGTCCTTTTTTTCTTTTAGCATAGTGAGTATTTGCCTCTTCTTATGGGGAAATTGCAAAACCTAAATGCAACACTGAGGTTTCATTGTGTGCACGTATGGAAACGTTTAGTGCATATTCTCTATGAAGTTACAGGTCTAATGACCCTTCATATGATGTGTATAATGACAGGAAATAAGTGGTCGCTGGACAGTTATAGAACATGAGTATATATAGTTTTAAAAATCTTATAGAGGGACACTTAAAGGCCAAGAAACCTCATAACATGGCTTTTTTTTTTTTGCCATTATTTCTATCAAGTCTAATTCTTCTGTATCAAATTCTGAAAATCTGAATCTGATGAAGATATGAAAATGTCAATAGTCAAACTTTCATCAGTAATGCTTTATTTCTTGTGTAGTTTTCACACAGCCAGTTTTAGAGTGTTTCTGATTTCTTCCGCTAATATTCATGATTTTTTAATCCAAGGGTGATGATACGGATATTTTATGAGGTAAATCATGAGATTTTCAGTCATGTTTTTGGATGGAGAGTCTGAGGATGGGGCACAGGTGAGAGAGAGTGTAGTTTGGCTTGGAGGGGGAAAGGGTGGGGGCAGGGACAAGGGAATGTGAGTACAAGCAGAAACGGAAGTGAAGAGAGGCAAGAAGAGAAGCTCACCTTTCTGAACCGTGGTTAGCTCTCCATGTGTACACATATAATACAATCTTTGAGTACTCATAGCAGGACTATGAGGTTAAGCATTTTTACTGCTACCATCCTTTTCAGCAGCTGGGGAAGCAGAAACACATAGCGGTTAATGGGTGAATGAATTTGCCCAAAGTCACCTTCCTGGCAAGAGCTGAATCAGATTGGTGCCCAGGCCAGAGAGAAACAGAGACGTGTTGTATCTGACCCCAAATCTGGAATACAGTGCAGTGTCTAGTGTCATCTGAATCAGAAGGCAGATCAACATGTCCATCTGCAGGAAACTTTATAAGAATCTGTGTGTGGATTGAACACAGTGTCTCCTATGTGCATGAAAGACCGTGGGGTGTCATGTCAACATGCACACATTACAGAGAACAGTTCCTGGTCCAAATGAAGATCTCAACATGTGTTTCCTGTGACCAACATTAGTGGAGCACCCTTATTATTATGAAAAGTGTCATAACCGTAGTATAATGATAAACAGAACAGCAGATACAGTATCATGAAGACATTAACTCCCCTATCTCATACTTTTTAAAAATGAAGAGAACAGAACCTGGAAGGCAATAGACCATATACTAAGTTTTTTTCTCTCAACTTTGACATTCTAGATAATTTCCAAATAACCATTTTTTGGCTTTTCAAAAAATATATTTTCACTGATTGATTATTATTTACAGCATTGGTTTGATTTCTGTTATGCATCAACCTGCATTAACCATAGGTGTAGGTGTACATATATCCCCTCCCTCTTGAATCCCTGCCACTTCCCGCTCATTCCCACCCCTCTAGGTTATTACAGAGTCCCCATTTGAGTTCCCTGAGGCATACAGCAAATTCTCATTGCCTATCTACATATGTTAGTGTATATGCATCCATGCTACTCTCTTTCCATTGATCTCACCCACTCCCTCTTCTCCCCCACCCTTGTGCATAAGCCTGTTCTCTATGTCTGCATCTCCAATGTTCCTCTGCAAACAGGTTTATCAGTACCATCCTTCTAGATTCCAGATATGTGTGTTAATATATGATATTTGTTTTTCTCATTCTAACGTACTTCACTCTGTATAATAGGTTCTGGGTTCATCCACCTTCTTGGAACTGACTCAAATGCATTCCTTTTTTTTTCTATGGCTGAGAAGTATTCCATTGTATATACACACTAAAGCTTCTTTAACCATTCCTCTGTCAATGGACATCTAGCTTACTTCCATGTCTTGGCTGTTGTAAATAGTGCTGCAGTGAACACTAGGATGTTTGTGTGTCTTTTTAGCTTTGGATTTTGAAGGATGTATGCCTAATAGTGGGATTGATGGGTCACATGGTGGTTATATTCCTAGTTTTTTTTAGGAATTTCCGTACTGTCTTCCATAATGGCTGTATCAATTTACATTCCCACCAGCAGTGTACGGGGGTCCCCTTTTCTCCACACCCTCTCCAGCACTTGTAGTTTGGATTTGTTTTTTATTATGCCCATTCTGTCTGGTGTGAGGTGATATCACATTGTAGTTTTGCTTTGCATTTCTCTAATAATGAGCTTCCCTGATGCCTTAGGAGGTGGAGAGTCTGCCTGCGGTGTGAGAGACCTGGGTTCAGACCCTGGGTCGGGAAGATCCCCTGGAGAAGGAAATGGCACCCACTCCAGTATTCTTGCCTGGAAAATTCCTTGGACAGAAGAACCTGACAGGCTACAGTCCGTGGGGTTGCAAAGAGTCAGACACAACTGAGCGACTAACACTTTCTAATAATGAGTGATGTCAAGCATCTCTTCATGTGTTTATTAGCTATCCATATGTCTTCTTTGGAGAAATATCTGTTTAGGACTTTTGCCCACTTTTTGACTGGGTTGTTTGTTTCTCTGGTATTGACTTGTATGAGCTGCTTGTATGTTTTGGATATTAATACTTTGTCAGTTGTTTCATTTGCTATTGTTTTCTCCCATTCTGAGGGTGGTTTTTTCACCTTGTTTATAGTATCCTTTGCTATGCAAATCTTTTAAATTTAATTAGCTCCCACTTATTTATTTTTGCTTTTATTTCCTTTATTCTAGGAGGTTTGTCATAAAGGATCTTGCTATGATTTACATCCTTCAGTGTTCTGCCTATGTTTTCTTCCAAGAGTTTTATAGTTTCTGGTCTTACATTTAGGTCTTTAGTCCATTTTTAATTTACATTTGTGTATGGTTTAGGAAGTTTTCTAATTTCATTCTTTTGCACTTAGTTGTCCAGTTCTTCCAGCATGAATTACTGACGATGCTGTCTTGTTCCCACTGCATATTCTTACCTCCTTTGTCAAAGACAAGGTGCCCATATGTGTGTGGGTTTTTCTCTGGGCTTTCTCTCTTGTTCCATCGGCCTATACTTGTTTTTGTGTCAGTGACATACTGTCTTGATGACTGTAGTTTTGTAGTATAGTCTGAGATCAGGTGAGTTGATTCCTCCAGTTCCATTCTTCTTTCTCAAGATTACTTTACCTATTCAGAGTCTTGTGTTTCCATATGAACTGTGAAATATTTTGTTCTAGTTCCATGAAAAATGCCATTGGTAATTTGATAGGGATTTCATTGAATCTGTAGACTGCAGCTGGTAATACAGTCATTTTCACAATATTGATTCTTGCAACCCAGGAGCATGAAATATCCTTCTATCTGTTTATATCATCTTTGATATCTTTCATCAGTGCCTTATAGTTTTCTGCATACAGTTTTATTGCCTCCTTTGGTAGGTTATCCCTAGGTATTTTATTCTTTTAGTCGCAATGGTAAATGGGATTGATTCCTTAATTTCTCTTTCTTTTTTTTCCATTGTTAATATATAAGAATTCATGTGATTTGTGTGTATTGATTTTGTATCCTGCAACTACTAAATTCACTGATTAGTTCTAGTAATTTTCTGATGGTATCTTTAGGGTTTTCTATGTACAGTATCATGTCATCTGCAAATAGTGGGAGTTTTCCCTCTTCCTTTCCAATCTGGATTCCTTTTATTTCTTTCTTTTTTCTGATTGTCGTACTAGGACTTCCAAAAGTACATTGAATAATAGTGGCAAGCGTGGGCACCCTTCTCTTGTTCCTGATCTCAGAGGGAATGCTTTCAGTTTCTCACTATTTAGAATAATGTTTGCTGTGGGTTTATCATATATGACCTTTACTATGTTGAGTCAGGTTACATCTATACTCATTTTTGAAGAGTTTTTATCATAAAAGGGTGCTGAAATTTGTCAAAAGCTTTTTCCGCATCTATTGAGATTATCATTTGGATTTTGTCTTTCAGTTTATTAATATAGCATATCACATTATTCAGTTTGCATATACTGAAGAATCCTTGCATCCCTGGGATACATCGGACTTGATCATACTTGTGGTCTTTTTAATGTGATGTTGAATTCTGTTTGCTAGAATTTTGTTGATGATTTTTGCATCTATGTTCATCCGTGACATTGGCCTGTTATTTTATTTTTTTGTGATATCTTCGTCTGGCTTTGGTATCAGGGTGGTTGTGCTGTCATAGAAGGAGTTTGGAAGTGTTCCTTCCTCTGCATTTTGGGAAGAGTTTCAGAAGGATAGGTATTAGCTTTTCTCTAAATGTTTGATAGAATTTACCTGTGAAGCCATCTGTCCCTGAGCTTTCGGTTTTTTTTTTTTTTTTTTGGGGGGGGGGGTTGATCACAGTTTTGATTTCAGTTTTTGTAATAATCTTGTTCATAATTTCTATTTCTTCCTGGTTCAGCCATAGAAGGTTGAACTTTTCTAAGAATCTGCCCATAACTTCTGGTTCTCCATTTTATTAGCATATAGTTGCTCATAATAGTCTCTTATGATCCTTTGTATTTCTGTGTTGTCTGTGGTAACCTCCCGTTTTTCATTCTTAATTTTCTTGATTTGATTATTCTCTTTTTTTTTCTTGATAAGTCTGGCTAATTGTCTGTCAATTTTGTTTATTGTCTCAAAGAACCAGCTTTTAGTCTTGTGTATCTTTACTATTGCTGCATTCATTTCTTTTTCATTTATTTTGGCTCTGATTTTTATTTCTTTCCTTCTACTAACTTTGGGTTTGGATTTTTTTAACTTATTTTCCCAGCTGCTTTAGGTATTGAGTTAGGCTATCTATTTGATGTTTTTCTTCTTTGTTGAGGTAGGATTGTATTGCTATCAACTTCCCTCTTAGCACTGCTTTTACTGATTCCCATAGTTTTTGGGAGCAGACAACCCATAAACTAGAGAACAATTATCCCAAAGAAGTCCTCTCACTGTTTTGAAAGTTCTAGCACCCAAAACAGATTTCCCACCCTGTAGATCCAGCAAAGGGACTGAGAACTCCCAGCATATTTGATTCTGGAGGCCAGTGGGTTTGGTTATAGAACTTCCCTAGGACAAGGGAAACAGACACTTGGAAGGCACAGACACAACCTTGTGTACACCAGGACCCAAGAGCAAGGAAGAGTGAGGCCACAAGAGACTGAGTCAGACTTGCCAGTGGGTGTTCAGGAGCCTCTGGTGGAGGCGTGTGTGGACAGTGGCCTGCCATGGGTTCAGGAGCACTGACTCTAACAGTCCTGGCATAAGTCCTTTTGAATGAGGTCGCCATTACCACCATGGGCATCACTGTTTCTTCATGAAATATGGAATTCTTTGTATTTCTCACACATATACCAAGACAAATTTCCACCATGAGATATGGAATTCTCTGTATCTCTTATATAAAAATCTGGGTGCTAATACTCTTTCATAAAGTTGGGCTTCTCTGTATTTCACATTTGAAGATCAGAATGGGAAATTTCCTATAAGAACTATGGAAAACTCTGTATTTCGTGTGAACCACTGGTTCTTCAGGTACTGAAGCATGTGTTCTCTGTTATGGTTCTGTCCCTGTGTCTCACCCGTGTGCATGTACAGGTGTGGGTTCGTGTCGCCTGTGTTTGTGGATGGTGCATGATTCTGGCCCACTGCAGACGCAGAGATGAGGGTGAAAGAGCATGAGATGTGGAACAACCAGAAGAGGAGGCCCAAGGCACCCACAGCCTAGGGGAGACTGGTCCATGCATCTGTGTGGTGCCCATGCCCAGGACAGCAACTAAAGAAGGATGGCCAGGGATAGCTCCTGACAGTGAGTCCACAACTCTGCAATTAGAGAAAGAGACATAAACAAGCTCACAATTTCTGCTGTGTTGTTTTGTCTGTTTGTGTTGTTAAGCAGGGGTAGAGGGTTTGAGGAGTCACCCAGAGTAGATCAAGTGGTGTGGGGCTTTAAAACTGCTGCCTGTGGACCCCTCTGTCTGTGGGGCATTGGCTGCCATGGGAAAGGTGGATATGGCTCCTGCAGGACCCAGGATTGTGAAGAGACCAAGGTCCTTGAGAAAAGGGTAGAGACTGGGAGGAGGAGGCAAGGAAAGTGAGCCTGCTTCACTGGAGACTTACTTCTCCCACACATGTGAGAAGGAGATAGGTGAAGGTCCTGGGCTAGTGCTGCCTAGCATCAGCCTGTCAGCCAGCACCCTCCCACCCCCAGGGTGGCACACATTGGCACCATGCGAGACAAATGACGGGCTAAGGTAAGGCCTCAGTTCGAAAGCCCAGGCATCCTAGGAGAGACATGGTATAGGTATGGAATCCATCCAGGAACTTCCAGCCTAAATGGCCGTGCAGAAAGGTGAGAAAAGCAATGGTGTGGGGTGCATGTGTGTGCCCCTATGCTGGTGTGTGTCTGTGAGAGAGAGAACAACGATGAAGCAAGGTTGGTGGGCTGTCTGTGTACAGTGACCCTTGGGCAGTGAGAGACAGTTGGAAGTTCAGAGCCTGCTGGTTTTCAGGCTCCATGGAATAGTGAATAGCAGTCCTGTAAAAGAGGCCCCATTGCTTGCTCCAGAAGTTTTGTTTTTCTTTTTTTTCATTATTTTTATTAGTTGGAGGCTAATTACTTTACAATATTGTAGTGGTATTTTCCATACATTGATATGAATCAGCCATGGATTTACATGTGTTCCCCATCGTGATCCCCCCTCCCACCTCCCTCCCCACCCCATCCCTCTGGATCTTCCCAGTGCACCAGCCCTGAGCACTTGTCTCATGCATCCAACCTGGGCTGGCAATTTGTTTCACACTTGATGATATACATGTTTCAATGCTATTCTCTCAGATCACCCCAACCTCGCCCTCTCCTACAGAGTCTAAAATTCAGTTCTATACATCTGTGTCTCTTTTTCTGTCCTGCATGTAAGGTTATCGTTACCATCTTTTTAAATATATGTGTTAGTATACTGTATTGATGTTTATCTTTCTGGCTTACTTCACTCTGTATAATGGGCTCCAGTTTCATCCATCTCATTAGAACTGATTCAAATGCATTCTTTTTAATGACTGAGTAATATTCCATTGTGTATATGTGCCAGAGCTTTCTTATCCATTCGTCTGCTGATGGGCATCTAGGTTGCTTCTATGCCCTGGCTATTATAACAGTGCTGCAGGAATAGAAGGAACATACCTCAACATAATAAAAGCTATATATGACAAACCCACAGCAAACATTATCCTCAATGGTGAAAAAGTGAATGCATTTCCGCTAAAGTCAGGAACAAGACAAGGGTGCCCACTCTCACCACTACTATTCAACATCATTTTGGAAGTGTTGGCCACAGCAGTCAGAGCAGAAAAAGAAAGAAAAGAAATCCAGGTAGGAAAAGAAGAAGTAAAACTCTCACTGTTTGCAGACGACATGATCCTCTACATAGAAAACCCTAGACTCTACCAGAAAATTACTAAAGCTAATCAATGAGTATAATAAAGTTGTAGGATATAAAATTAACACCCAGAAATCCCTTTCATTCCTATACACTAACAATGAGAAAACAGAGAAATTAAGGAAACAATATCATTCACCATTGCAACAAAGAGAATAAACACTTAGAAGTATATCTACCTAAAGCTCCAGAGGTTTTGACGCTAATTTCCTCCTTTCTTGGCAGTTTCCTCCTTGGCCATGGAAGGCAAAGGGTTAAAGGTGTCAGTCTGCACCTGAAGGAGAGTCCTGAAAGCCTCACTGGAGCACAACCTCGCTTTCATCATGGAGTTCCTGAAGGAGACCTGCACCACGTGACTGTCACAGGGACCCTGGATTCTAAGTGAGTGTCTTGGATGTCCCCCAGCCCAACCATTGGCCAGGTTTGGTGGCCCACACTGTGTAAAAGAGTTAGGGACAGCTGAGCTGTAGGCAGACCTACCACAGCCTAGCAAGGGCAGCAGAAAGAGAGCCTTGCCATTCAGCAAGTCAGTGAGGCCTGGTGGAATCAACCCCTCTTGGTGCATTTAGGAGAGGAATGCTGCTTTCTGCACAAGGGAGAGGAGAGCTGTGGGCGTAAGTTGGGCAGACATCCCAGGGTGCCTTTCGTGTGGGGCTCTTTGTTGGTGGTAGTAAACTGTAGAGCCGACAGGAAGGGAGGCCAGCTTACCATTTCAGCTGTGTGTTCAGTGCTTCGTTTTGGCAGAGACCCTTTGGATCCATGTGCACCTTCTTCACGGCACTGTATCAGAGTCAGAGGCCTGTCACATTCTTTTTGGCCTTTTGGGGGACTGGGCATCTATTTGGCGTTTTCCTGCTACAGGAAGATAGCAACTGAGTGTAAAGGAAAACAGTTGCAAATGGAAAAGTACAGAGTAGGGACGAGCAGGGGAACCTCGGTCAGAAGGTGCTGGCCCTGGACAGGGAGTGGGGGGCCTGCGACGAGTGCAGCATTGGTAAGGAATATTCTTAGGACGTGCATGCTGAGAAAAGGTTGTTCTAAGTCAGCTCCATGTCTGTTGTTCCACATCCGGTTCTAACTGGTGCTTCTTCACCTGCACACAGATTTCTCAGGAGACAGGTAAGGTGGTCTGCTATTCCCACCTCTTTAAGAAGTTTCCACATTTTGCTGTGATCCACACAGTCAAAGGCTTTGGAGTAGTCAATAAAGCAGAACTAGATGTTTTCTGGGAACTCTCTTGCTTTTTTGATGATCCAACCGATGTTGGCAATTTTATTTCTCTGGTTCCTCTGCATTTTCTTAATCTAGCCTGAACATCTGGAACTTCATGGTTCACAGACTGTTGAAGCCTGATTTGGAGAATTTTGAGCATTACTTTCCTAGTGTGTGAGATGAGTGTAACTGTGTGGTTGTTTGAACGTTCTTTGGCATGGCCTTTCTTTGGGATTGGAATGAAAACTGACCTTTTCCAGTCCTGTGGCCACTGCTGAGTTTTCCAAATTTGCTGGCATATTGAGTGCAGCACTTTCACAACATCATCTTTAAGGATTTGAAATAGCTCAGTTGGAATTCCATCAGCTCCACTAGCTTTGTTGGTAGCGATGCTTCCCAAGGCCCACTTGACTTCGCATTCCAGGATGTCTGGCTCTAGGAGAGTGATCACACTATTGTGGTTATCTGGGTCATGATGATCTTTTTTTTATAGTCCTTCTGTATATTCTTGCCACTTCTTCTTAATATCTTCTGCTTCTGTTAGGTCCATACCATTTCTGCCCTTTATTGTGCCCATCTTTGCATGAAATATTCCCTTCATATCTCTAATTTTCTCAAAGATGTCTCTAGTCTTTTCCATTCTATTGCTTTCCTCTATTTCTTTGCATTGATCACTGAGGAAGGATTTCTTATATCTCTGTGCTAATTCTTTGGAACTCTGTATTCAAATGGGTATAGCTTTTCTTTTCTCCTTTGCCTTTAGCTTTTCTTAGATTCTCAGCTATTTGAAAGGCCTCCTCAGACAACCATTTTACCTTTTTGCATTTCTTTTTCTTGGAGATGGTCTTGATCACTGCCTCCTGAACAATGTCATGAACCTCCTTCCATAGTTCTTTAGGCACTTTGTCTATCAGATCTAATCCCTTGAATCTATTTGTCACTTCCATTGTATAATCATAAGGGATTTCATTTAGGTCAGACCTGAATGGCCTGGTGGTTTTCCCTACTTTCTTCAATTTAAATCTGAATTTTGCAGTAAGGAGTTCATGATCTGAGCCACAGTCAGCTCTTGGTCTTCTTTTTGCTGACTCTATAGAGCTTCTCCATCTTTGGCTGCAAACAATATAATCAGTCTGATTTCGGTGTTGACCAACAGGTGATGTCCATGTGTAGAGTCTTCTCTTGTGTTGTTGGAAGAGGGTATATGCTATGACCAGTGTGTTCTCTTGGCAATACTCTGTTAGGCTTTGCTCTGCTTCATTTTGTAATCCCAGGCCAAATTTTGCCTTTTACTCCAGGTATCTCTTGATTTCCTACTTTAGCATTCTAGCCCTTATGATGTAAAAGACATCTTTTTTTTGGTGTTAGTTCTAAAAGGTCTTGTAGGTCTTCATAGAACCATTTAACTTCAGCTTCTTCAGCATTACTGGTTGGGGCATAGACTTGGATTACTGTGATATTGAATGGTTTGCCTTGGAAACGTTCAGAGCTCTTTCTGTCATTTTTGAGATTGCACCCAAGTACTGCATTTCAGACTCTTTTGTTGATTATGAGGGCAACGCCATTTCTTCAAAGGGATTCTTCCCCATAGTAGTAGATATAGTGGTCATCTGAATTAAATCCACCAAATCAAGTCCATTTTAGTTCACTGATTCCTATAATGTCAATGATCACTCTTGCCATCACCTGTTTGACCACTTCCAAATTACCTTGATTCAAGGACCTAAGATTCCAAGTTCCTATGCAGTATTGTTCTTTACAGCATCAGATTTTCCTTCCATCATCAGTTACATTTTGCTTTGGCTCTGTCTCTTTATTCTTTCTGGAGCTATTTCTCCACTCTTCTCCAGTAGCCTATTGGGCACCTACTGACCCGGGGAGTTCATTGTGCAGTGTCATATCTTTTTTGCCTTTTCACACTGTTTGGTTCTGAATTGGGAATGGAGTGTGTCAACGCTGTATATTGTCATCCTGCTTATTTAAATTATGTGCAGAGTACATCATGCAAAATTCCAGGCTGGATGAAGCACAAGCTACAATCAAGATAGTCAGTAGAAATATCAACAACCTCAGATATGCAGATGACACACCCTTATCGCAGAAAGCGAAGAAGAACTGAAATGCCTCTTGATAAAAGTGAAAGAGGCAAGTGAAAAAGTTGGCTTAAAAATCGGGATTGGGAATACATGTAAATCCATGGCTGATTCATATCAATGTATGACAAAACCCACTGGAAAAAAAATAATAATAATAAAAAAAAAAGAAAAAAATATCAGCATTCCAAAAACTAAGATCACTGCATCCGGTCCTATCACTTCATGGCAAATAGATGGGGAAACGATGGAAACAATGACAGACTTTATTTTGGGGGGCTCCAAAACCACTACAGATGGTGACTGCAGCCATGAAATCAAAAGACTCTTGCTCCTTGGAAGAAAAGCTATGAGCAACCTTGACAGCATATTTAAAAGCTTAAATGTTACTTTGCTGACAAAGGTCCATCTAGTCAAAGCTGTGGTTTTTCCATTAGTCATGTATAGACATGAGAGTTGGACTATAAAGAAAGGTGAGTGCTGAAGAATTGATGCTTTTCAACTGTGTTGTTGGAGAAGACTCTTGAGAGTCCCTCAGAATATAAGGAGATCAAATCAGTCAAACCTAAAGGATATCAGTCCTGACTATTCAATGGAAGGACTGAAGCTGAAGCTGAAGCTGAACCTCCAGTATCTGACCACGTGATGCGAAGAACTGACTCATTGGAAAAGACCCTGATGCTGGGAAAGATCAAAGGTACAAGGGGATAGGCGACAGAGGATGAGATGGTTAGATGGCATCACTGACTCATTGGACATGAGTTTCAGTAAGCTCCAGGACTTGGTGATGTTCAGGGAAGCCTGGAGTGTGACAAGTCCTTGGGGTCGCAAAGAGTGGGACACGACTGAGCGACTGAACTGAACTGACCTGAAGTCAGCCAAGTGTGAAATCCCTGGCCATCTCTGTGTGGTTCCTGGAAGGAAAGCCCAGGGAAAGGAAGCATGCCAAAGTGATGGGCACTGTGAACCTGTCCAACATGATGGGAGAACACAGAACACAGGGGCACATCACTCAGCTCTCCATGGGGAGAACCTCCAAACCCGCCCACCTCTTTACAGGTCGGTTCCCCTCATGAGCAAATCCAAGGACTGTATAACCTTCCAGGGTAAGTCATAGAGGTCGAAGAGGACATTGACTTGATTGAAGAGCAAATGAAAGAAAGTGACCAGGACAAAAAAAGAGGGGTGGTTACAAATTACATTATTCTGGATAAGTAGACCTATAGTTCTGTATTTGTGCAAGTCTCCTTTAAGGTTGTGTGTGTGTGTGTGTGTGTGTGTGTGTGTGTGTGTGTGTGATATCAGAACTGGCTGGGCTGGGAGACAGAAGAATGAACACCAAAAACGTGAAAGAACTTGTGTAAAGTTCTTAGACCGTGGGGCAGCAGAAGCATGGAAGCCAGGGAAATGAGCCCAAGGATCTCACCGAGCAAGCAAGCTATAAGTGGAATCAAGCTGCTGCACCCTGGATCCATGCCAGAAAGGAAAGGCTGGAAGAAAGCAACTGGGGGTGGTCAGTGAGGATGCACAGAGTATGAAAAACAGAACAGGGTGGATTCCCAGGCACAGATGAGGCGGGACCTACAGCCCTTGGATGCCCAGCTACAAAGACCTTTCTGTCCTTCTTAAGTGCAGGAACATTCCCCAGCATGACCAGGCACATGAGCACACCTTGACTTTTTTGTAAGCTTTGGGAGACAGACAGGCACTGCAGCATAAGCAGCTGCTACCTGCAGAGTTTGCCAGTTTGAAACGTCAATCTTTGTATTCTTCGCAGAACCCATGGGTATCAGGACTATGCAAAGGATGGATTAGGTTGATTCTCTCACTGCTCCCAGCCCCACGGGGCTGGGGAGACAGGATAGGCTGCGAAGTGTTCTCATCTGGAGGCTAGATGAGAACAGAACAACTTGGAAAGGGCCTCTATATGGTAAATGGGCAGACTTCAGTTCGTCTAATACCAAAGAATCATGGCCCTTAATGCAGTGCTGTCCTTAATATCTCACTGGCTGGCATTGCAACAGGATTCTGGGAGTTCCTTCATGCCAGCAAGAGCATGCTCTGTTTCTCCCTCTCTCCAAAGTGTGGGCAAGTCGCCTTAGTCCTTGCAGTGTTCATGTCTATCATGCAAGGGAGGGAAGGACGCCTGTCCCCTGCTGTGGTTCAGCAGACATTGCCTGTGTTCACCTCTCAAGTTTGAGAAAGCATTCTTCAACTGTGTGGACTGACAAAGTCGCCTCTCCCTGGATGCAACTCACACAGGAGAGGGCTTTGGCTTCATGCCAAGGTTAAGGGTCTTTTCCAAGCTCTGTTGTCCAGAGATTGACAGAGGGCAACAACACCAGTTAGAGAGACAGAGTCAAACAGACAAAAGCCCCTTACTACACACACACGGAAAGATGGGCAGGAAAACAGAAGCAGAGACAGACACAGAGAGAGCTCTGTGCCCTATGGCTCTGGTGCCCTGAGCAGTGGAGCTCAAATGTAGCAAACAGGTGGGTTTGTACCCGATCCACTATCATCCAGACAGCATCTGACTCTCTGTCCAATGGAGGGCAACTATCCAGCCACATTGACCCCCTGACTTTCACTGGACACATTGGGAGAGCTCTCAGTGGTTAAAGGTCCTGTGGGACACGGGAATGTGCTTTTTGGATATGGGAGCAGGGAACTTGTGGTTCAGATTTCCGGAGGCGAAGTCAATGGCCGTTGGCACCCAGGAGGTGCCAGATACAAGGCAGGGAAAGTATGTGGACAGGCACGTTCACTGGAGCAAAGGCAGCCACATGTGGGTGATGGAGCCCAGGACCCCCTGGAGCAATTCCCTCTGGGCTAGGGGCATGACCCTGGAAGGTGCCTCCCACTACCTTCTCTGTGATTGGGCGAGATTTTGGCCCAGCACCCTGGGCGTGACTCACAGCTCCAGCAGCCTAGGGGGACCAAGTGCCTGGGTGATTGGGGCTGGAATGCACACCATGCCCCAGGCCATTCCCCGCCATTTTCACCCCCAGAAAGATGAAGCTATCTCCAGAGGGTGACTGCAGCCTGTGGACAGGCTGGGCATGCCACCTGCCGTGTTGTCATGTCCAGTCCCTTAACTGCTGCCCCAGCTCGGGGTCAAGGCCAGGGCCACGTGGAGAGTGAGACACAGCCAGAAGAAGGCTGGAGCTGTGGAGGA
Source organism: Dama dama (assembly GCF_033118175.1). Lineage (NCBI taxonomy): Eukaryota > Metazoa > Chordata > Mammalia > Artiodactyla > Cervidae > Dama > Dama dama. The sequence goes on from NC_083714.1 coordinate 57,132,986, forward strand.
CTGTGGAACTTTGTAGTTGTGATCTCGGGTTCAGGGGGCAGGGCCCCTGCGACCTGCCAGCACCGTGGGGTCACAGGGATGTTGCAGGCACCAGGGGACATTCCAGGCGAGGAGGTTGCTCTCTTCAGGGTGGAGGCGGTGTGGAGGTCGCGGACCTGGAGGGGGCAGAATTGGTGGGGATCGTGCTGCTGCTGGTTCCAGCTGCTGGTGGTAGACATTATGTAGGAGCTGGAGGTGGTGACTGACAAGGAGAAGGATCAGATGTCCTCGTAGGTGTGTGAGGAGAAGCCAGAGGAGTAGACTCAGGAACATTCAAGGCCAGGAGCCCCGAGTGAATGGCCTGCGCTGGAGGGACTAGAGATGCTGGCAGCCCTGCAGGTGGAGATGAGCTCTGGGAATGAGAAAGACCACAGGACCTGCGCTCCTATCAGGAGGAAGAACCAACAGAGGAAGAAGGCTGGAAGAAGTGCCATCATCCAGGGCATCCCTGGCTTCTGGGCCAAAGCCATATCCTGACCTCCACTCCATGGGTTCGGCTTCTCAGGAGGAAGACATGGAGGAGGGGCAGGAGGAAGGTTGGGGAAGAGGGCACAGGCAAGGTGAGGGGGCTGAGGGAAGAGGGGCTGGTGGAGTGGCAGTCTCCAGAGCACCTCGAGAGGAGAGCCTGGGCAGGGCCATCACAGCTGTAGGTGTCAGAGGCATGACTCTTGGTGCCTCTTTTACTCCTGCATCTGAAGAGCAGATGCACAGGAGTCTCCTGATGGGGACACTATGTCAGGAGTTACCAGTGATAGTAGGCCAGAGGAACATTCCCAGAGAGCTTTCATCGCAATTGTGGATAATCCTGGAAAGTAGTAGAGACAGCAGAAGTCTCACAACCCATCCTGGTCCGTCAGAGCCCCTGAAGGTTTCCCCACGAGTGCAGTGCAGAAGCACGAGGGTGTCCACCCTTGTGGAGCTGGAAGGGACTGCTGTCCTTGTATGCTATGAGTGAAAGACAACTGCAGACACATCCTTGCACCCCTTTTGAAGACAGGTAGCAGATGAGAGACCCAGGGTTTTCTTGCTAAACACAGACACAGACACACAAGTATACCCACACACAACATACACACTTGCCCGCAGACACGATGTGCCACAGAGACTGCCATTCTGACATTCTAAACGGTGACTTGGCACTACCCAACAAACACAGGCCAGGCAGAAATCAGGAGCAGTCAGAAACACTCTCCCTAGGCGGATGCAGATAGCCTCAAATGCAGAACACCATGGGGGACCGAGACTCATGAGCATGTCTGATGGTATGGCAGGGGCTGGAGACATCGGTGGGGTGGCTGAGCATGAAGGAGTGCCCAGAGCCCTTGCAGATGCCTGTTTCAGCGTCCTTGTTCTGCCCCAGACAAGCCCTGTTGCTCGTGGCACTCCCTTGCCCAGCATGTGACATGACTGGCTCCTTGACGTAAAGCAGATTATGAACCACCCTGAGGTGTCCATCATTATCAGCAACCAAGACAAAGACTTGGTTAATGACATGATGGATTGGAAGCTCAGTGAGGGAGACTCCCATTCCAGCACTCTTGCCTGGAAAATCCCATGGATGGAGGAGTCTGGTAGGCTGCAGTCCATGGGGTTGGGAAGAGTCGGACACGACTGAGCGACTTCACTTTCACTTTTCACTTTCATGCATTGGAGAAGGAAATGGCAACCCAGTCCAGTGTTCTTCCCTGGAGAATCCCAGGGATGGTGGAGCCTGGTGGTTTGCCGTCTATGGGGTCGCACAGAGTCGGACACGACTGAAGTGACGTAGCAGCAGCAGCAGCAGCAGCAGAGGGAGACTCAGAGGACCGGTGGGTAGGGGAGCTACATGGGGAAGGATGAGGGAGAATCATGTTATCCCTGTGCATGTGGTGTGAGCATTCGGAGAGGAGTAGCAGAAGCTGTTGCAGGCAAGCTGAGGACCCTAGAAGATTGCACCTTTTCCCTCTTCCTGGTCCTGAAATGTGCAGGAGCTGAGCCGTCCCTGGTCTCGCTGCAAGCTGATATTTTCCTTTTGGAACAACCCCTACTTGTGCAAGACAGTGATCGTTAAGGAATACTACCTTGACATCACTGGCACAACTTAGCTCCCAGTGCATTGTGAGTGGGTGGGGGAGGGAGTGCATGCTCCTCCTGCATGATCCTACCCTGTCTCCCCTGTATTCCTCCAGGATACAGGATTCCTCCAGGGTGCATCATTCGCCTCTAGTCCACTAACTCTGGGATTGCAAAAGGGGAGCTCCCAGCCATGGGCTGCACAGCAGCAGCCTTAACTTCTTCAACTGATTGTCAGACCACAACTGCCCAGGATCAAACAGGATTGCTGAGGTGGAGTCTCTCTGGGCCTCTGCAGAATTGGTGATTGGTATTAGAGTTTTTGGCTGCTCATGGGAGGGTCCGGAGCATGATCAGCCCACCGCTGGCCTTGTTCATGTTGCCAGCAGATCATCGACAAAGACTTGTTGATCAGTCCCCTGCAGCACTACCCAGGTAGAAGGTTCTGAAATGACAGGTGACTGGGAGAAACATGGGTTGTGAGGGGATCAGAAGCTGGGCCCTGAAGGCACAGCCGTGTAGAGGCCAGGACACTCCTTTCCCACATGGGGAATCTCAGGCTCATGCAGGCTTGATGTGGAGCCTTGGTTCGTGTCATGCACATAGACTGGATGATTGAGGACCTCATCCTCAAGTCATCCTCAAGTCACCTCGTGTCCAAGTCACACAGGAAGCAGCTGTGCTTACAGCATGAGAGTCCTATGTGATTCTGATAGAGGCAGGGTTAATCAAGCTCCTTCATCAGAATCTTCCTTCCCTGGGTCCTGCCATGCACAGGCCTCCTGCTGCTCATTGAGTTTGAGGTTCCCTGGGTCCTTCACCCCCACCCCCTCTCCTTGGAAGCCCCACCAATTGCAATGGGCTTCTCTCTGGTGTCACATTGCACTTCTGTGCTGACTTTGGAGTCTTCTCTGAATTTCCACATCTGCCGCTTGGCCTCTCACCACCAACACACAGTCAAAGCTGGAAATGGCTTAAGACTGGCTGGTGATAATACTGAAGGGCTGGGGGAGGCAATGGAGAGGGACCCCAAAAGGGCAGGACCTGGAGCCTACTAACATCATCTCCCACATTGTAGCTGGGCATCTTCACATTGGAGACGGGCGTCTTCAGCTACTGAAACACCTGTGTTCCCTGTTTTGTGTTTATGTCCCTGTATCTTGCACGAGTGTGTGTACACAGGCGTGCTTGTGTCGCCTGTGTTTGTGTGTGTGTCTGGCCCACTGCAGACACAGAGGTGAAGTTGACAGAACGTGAGACGTGGAGCAACCAGAAGAGCAGGCACGAGGCATCCACAGACTTGGGGAGACTGGTCAAAGTATCTCTGCAGTGCCCATTTCCAGGACAGAAGTGAGGAAAGGATGGCCAGTGAAAACTGTCCTGCAAGTACTAGCCAATCGCACAGACAGTATCTCCTGAACTTCTAGGCCATTGTACTGCAGTTGGTCTAGTCTGGTATTCTGCCCTCTAGTGGAGAAATAGAAGAATGCTTATGAATGTAATTTATAAAATCCAAATGTATTCTTTACATGTTGAAAAAGATACTGTATAACTTTATTAAAAATTAATACATACTCATAACAGAAAACCTAAAGTTGCTAGAAAAATACAAGGAAAGAAAAAAATCGCCGGTGATATAATTTACCATTAACTCAGAATTCTGAGTTCCTGGGACAGGGAGATAAAAAGATGAGGGTGTGCTAGTTCTTTTAGTATAAAATTATCTGTTCTGCTATTTGAATGCCAACATAGAACTTGATTCTTATAAGTGATTCTTGCTTTCTTTACTTATTTTTCAGCCTCTAATTTTATAAATACCTAGTAATTTGACCCCCTGTTTAGAGACTGTTTGCTTCAAGGTTTTATGTTGTTGTTTTTGCCATTTTTGCTATGATTAAAAAATATTGCATGACGTGGCTACAGTAAATAGTGCTACAATGAACATTGGGGTGCATGAATCTTTTTGAATTAAGGTTTTCTCCAGGAAAATGCCCGGGAGTAGGTCATATGGTGATTATGTTTTTAGTTTTTTAAGGAGCTGCTATAGTGTTCATCATAGTGTTGGTACCAATTTACATGCCCACTGACAGTGCAAGAGGGTTTCCTTTTCTCCACACCCTCTCCAAATTATTGCTTGTAGAATTTTTGATGAGGACTATTTGGGCTGGTGTGAAGTAATACCTCATTGTAGTTTTGATTTGCATTTCTCTGGTAACTAGTGATGTTGAGCATATTTTCAAGTGTTTGTTGGCCATCTGTGTGTTTTTAGAAGAATGCCTATTTAGATCTGCCCATTTATTGACTGAGTTGTTTTTCTTTTTGTCATACTGGGCTACATGTGCTGTTTGTATATTTTGGAGAATAATGCCTTGATAACTAATGAGAACTATCTTCACACAGGTAACTGTCTTCAGTACTCTGTGGTGACCTAAATCGGAAGGAAATTAGGAGGAAAAAAAAAAAAACACTTACACACAGCTGACTTACATTGCTGTAAACTAGGAAGTAATACAACATAGTAAAGCAACTTACAAGTGTAGGCTCCACTTGTAGAAAGTTCTAGATCAGGCAAAACTAACCTCTTCTGAAAGAACTGAGAACAGGGGTTGCATGGGGTAAGGGCAGTGTGGGGATGGGGCCCAAGAGATTTTCAAGGATGATGGGAAAATATATTGCAGGGAAGATCGATATATGATTTATATGATATATATACCATATGAGACCATATTTATATGATATATATACCATATGAGATATACCAAATCTTGGTGAAATTGCATAAATACTTCTGCAATGTAAATGCCAAACAAGTTCTTCTTAAGTAGCTCCATGCATTTATAAATCTACTAGATACTGTCAAATTGTCCTTCAGAAAGCTGCATCACTTTATGCTTTCACAGTGATGCGTGAACATTCATTTTCCAACCTCTGATCCTCAGTTTGGAGGAAATATTTGGTATCATTCAAAGCTTTCATTGAACTTTTGGCAATTTGCATTGTGAGAAATTGTATTCCATTATTGTTTTGGTTTGCATTGGAACTTCCCTGTTGGCTGAGATGGTGAAAGCATCTGCCTACAGTGCAGGAGACTCAGGTTCGATCCCTGGGTTGGGAAGATCCCCTGGAGAAGGAAATGGCAACCCACTCCAGTATTCTTGCCTGGAAAATCCCTTGGATGGAGGAGCCTGGTAGACTACAGTCCATGGGGTTGCAAAGAGTCAGACACGACTGAGTGACTTCACTTCTTTGATTACCAATTGGGTTAAAGATTTCCTCGTGCTTTTTGGTAATTTTTCTTATTTTCCTTCTAAGTAATTTGTATTTCTTTGTTTACTTCATGTTTTTCTTCTATTGGGTTTTTCATAATCTTTTCTTATTTTAATTTTTGAACTCTGCATAAATTAGCTAAATGCACACTTTGTCAGCTATCTACCAAATATTTCTCAGTTGTCATTTTATAATTCCTTGTTTATTATTCATTTACCCATGCAGAAACTTTTCTACAAAGTGCAAAAGTTCCCTTTTTAGCCACTGGACAAAGATCACTTAAATTAAACAATTTAAATAACTGAGAAAAATTCCAAGGACCTAGAGAGTGTAGGTTGAAAGTTTGTGGGGAGGGGTAGCAACTCTCTTTGAGTTCACCTGTGTGCCTTTCCACATGTACTTTTCAATAAAATACCCTGAAATATATCTATGTATCTAGATATATATATATAGATATAGATAGATAGATAGATAGATATAGATATATATGTATAAAGAGAAAAAAATGAAGTGGAGGCGGGTAGCTCCACGATGGGCCAAGATGAAGCCAGGACGGGTGGAGCTGCACCTGGGACTCCAAACAAAGGGGTCAGCCATAGTTTGGTCAGCCCTGTGAAGCCAGCAGGGACACGTCTCTAGAGCTGTGACTGGAGGACTCAGGGTGCCCCAGCAGTACTCAAAGCCAAGATCACCAGGAGGGGAGCACAAGCAGGACGATGATGCTGCACAGTAGGCCTGTCTCCCCTGGGCCACAGGAAAGGTGATGCTACTTTTACTATGGAAAATGTAGTCTGGGGATATTGGGAAAAGAACTTGGTCAGTGCACAGAGTGTGAAAAAGTAAGGAAAATCCATGACTACTTTCGCCACAGTGCATATTCTAGCCGATTTCTCCCCATCATGTTTCAGCTCATATTTGTAAAGTTGGAATTAGACTTCATGTGCATTTTGGTTTGCTCTGTACATTCCCAAAGATTTTATTATAAAAATTTCCAAACATTCAACAAAGTGGAAATTTTTTTCTAGCTAATACACAAAGACATCCCACCTTGATTCTACTGTAACCATTTTCTGTACTTCCTTTGTCATGCATCTATCCATTTTTCCATCCCTATATCCATCCATTAATCGATCTCACTCCTTGGTGCATTTTGTGGGAGATTGCAGACATCAGTATGTGTCTCTGTATTTCAGCAAGCCTACCATCAAGTAGTGAGCTGTATTTGTTTACAGCAGTTTTCTTTGAAATGTAAGCTTTACATACAGTGAAATATACCAATCTTTTTTTCCCCAGTCATGTTCTATTTTAGTTGAAGATTAGTTGATTTACAATGTTGTGTTACTCTCTGCTTTACAGCCAAGTGATTCAGTTATGCACATATATGTGCAATATGCATTCTGTGGGTGTGTGTGTATATATACAGATTCATTTATTTAATCCTTACACTGTGCCACGTGTGGGTTTAGTTCACTGACCAGAGATTGAACCTGCATCCCCTCAGATGGAAATATGGAGTCTTAACCACTGGACTGCCAGGAAAGTCCCATGTATATTCTTTTCCATTATGATTTATCATAGCATACTGAATATAGTTCTCTTTGCTCTACAGTAGGAACTTGTCCATCCATTCCATGTACTCCAGTATATAGCTCTTAGCCCCAGTCTCTTACTCTATCCCGCCCCCAATTCTCTCTGCCTTAGAAGCCACAAGTCTGTTCTCTATGTCCATGAGTGTGTTTCTGTTTCATACGTATGTTCATTTGTGTAATATCTTCGATTCCATGTTTAAGTGATATTTTGTGTTTGTCTTTGTCTGACTCACTTCACTTAGTATGATCATCCATCGGTCCATCCATGTTGCCTCAAATGGCCTTACTGTTGTAGCTGTACAGTTTCTTGCATCCTTTTTAAGCATACATAGAAGTATTCATCTGTGGTTATTTTGATGAATATATTATGAAAACGTGTTTAGTACACCACTCTTGGGATAATATGTCCATTTTGAGGCTGTATTAGGGTTTTATATGAATGTATATGTCAGTCAGTTCAGTTCAGTCCTTCAGTCATGTCTGACTCTTTGTGGCCCCATGGACTGTAACACGCCAGGCCTCCCTGTCCATCACCAACTCCCCGAGTCTATTCAAACTCAGGTTCATCGAGTGGGAGATGCCATCCAATCATTTCATTCTCTGTCGTCCCCTTCTCCCACCTTCAAACTTTACCAGCATTAGGAACTTTCCAATGAGTCAGTTCTTCACATCAGGTGGCGAAAGTATTGGAGTTTCAGCTTCAACATCACTCTTTAGGAATATTCAGGCTGATTACCTTTAGGATTGACTGGTTTGATCTCCTTTCAATCCAAGCACTCTCAACAGTTTATGTGGGTATGAATAAAAATTTATTGTGCTTATGCTCCCCTCATGTGGAGAAATATAAGAATGCTTAAGAATGAAATTTATAAAATCCAGGTGTATTCTATCATATGTATATATGGTTATGCATATATATTTACTGTGCTTATGCTGCCCAATCTTGGACAAAAGGAAGAATGCTTATGAGTGTCATTTATAAACTGAAAGTTGATTCTTTACATGTTGAAAAGGAAGGGAAGTGACTTGCTGACCTCGTAAAGCATAAGGGTGTGGTCCCCTAGGGAGGCATGTATATAGGGGTGCTCGGGGGCTCTGGAGGAGACAACTGCGAGTCTTCAAAATGGCAAATGACAGCTCCAAGTGGAGCAAGAGCAGGTGTATTCAGTGCATTCTCCCAACCTGAAGGCAGGGGTTTCTGACTGGAAACTGTAAAACTCAGGAGAGCTACCTGAACACTGAGAAGAGAAGGTAGGATGGAAGTTTTCTGGTAGGTGGCCCAGAATTAAATGGTCTTCAAGGTGGTTTAAGACCTCAAACACAGCCTAATTATCAAGGAGTGATTTAAGGCAAGATATTAAAGACTAGATAATGGTGAAAGGTGAGAGAGAAGAGAAAGGGAAGCCTGAATATTGTGGCTGTGAACCAAGGTTTGGAGGAGACACACTACCCCTGCCATGTGACACATCAGTGTAGAGTCAGAGAGATGAAGATGGCAGGTGAGTTTCACGGGCTCATAAGGGGCATTTAAAATGCCTCTTTTATCCCACCAAACCATCTTAATTTCTCCCCATCCTCCCCTACAGGTGTCAGGATGGGCCTTTGTGATGTCAAGGCTCACCCAGGGTCACCATTGGTTGGGGAAGTGACTTGCTGACCTCATAATGTATAAGGGTGTTGCCCCCTGGGGAGGGATATATATAGGGGTGCTCAGGGGTCCCTCAAATTCCCCATCCCAAATCTCCCACACTCTCATCATCCCCCTCAAATTACCCCCACCCCAAATCTCCTACACTCTCATAATCTATCAAATTCCCCTACCCCAAACCTCCCACCCCATCACCAGTTGTGGAAGTCTGTATTGAGGCTCTGACCTGAGCCCAACTCATTGCCAGGCCCAAGAGGCAGACCATTCTCTCCCAGGACAGACAGGTGAGCCCCTGGCTCAGCGCCTGCAGCTTCCAGCTCCTGCAGCATGAGGCAGTGAGCACACAGGGGCATTCCTGGGGTGGGGATGAAAGTGCAGAGACGGGCTGGAGCCACCTGCTGGGGGCCAGTCCTCTGCCTGCCGCCCCCTGTGGACATCCTTGGAAGCAGGGTGGGGAGAAGGAGATGGGTGGGAAGGAGACTCCATACAGCTCTGGGCCCTGAGACTGCACTTCCAGTAGCAAGTTGGACTGTGTACCTGCGTCAGGGGGCTGACCATGAGCAGTGTAAGGCTATGGCTTGACCAGGGCTGGCCAGGCTCTTTCCTGATCAGAGCATTGAGCCAGGACAAGGCAGGGTCAACATAAGCCATTAGAGGATGTGACCCACGAGAGGGGACTGAGGGAGGCAAAAACGGTCTGAGCCAGGAATGGGAACACATGCTTTTGAGTTTAGCTCTGCTGGGAAGTGTCCCTTGACTCCTTTCCCCTGCCCGGGATCTCAAGGCCACCAGCTCTAAGTCAGGACACTTAGAGGCCGTCCAGAGGCCACAGGGTCTGTAGAGGTGAGAGCTGATGGATGAGGGGAGGGCCCTGGGCTCCTGGCAGGGGGAGTCCTAACCGGGACACTGGCCAAGCGATGCAGGAAGTTGCCCTCGGGGCAGTGACAGCCCTCCTTGCAGCCGGCGGAGAATTAGCCCACCAGCCTGGTGAAGTGGGCCCATGAGAAGGGGCACCCTTCACCGGGCAGGCACTTGCAGTACACACCCCCGGCCAGGCAGCCTGCCTCTGAAGTGAAGTCGCTCAGTTGTGTCCAACTCTTTGCGACCCCATAGACTGTAGCTCAAGTGGAGCCCAAGTCTCTTCCGTCCATGAAATTTTCAAGTACTGGAGAGGGTTGCCATTTCCTTCTCCAGGGGGATCTTTCCGACTCAGGGATCGAACCTGGGTGTCCCACATTGTGGGAAGATGCTTTACCAGCTGAACCCTGAATTAGCACCCCGGCCACACTGCCCTCATGGCCTGCTCTGCCCACCTTCTCTCACCCCAGTGCCCATCCCCTCCAGTGGCCCCCGAGTCATGCAGACCACACCCTCCCTGGGCCAGACCCTAGGTCACGCCTGCTCCTACAGTCTCCCCTGCCCCGCAAATCCGCCTGCTTCCTCCTCTGTTTGCCCACCACCGGCCTGGGTGAGGGGTGGCATGTGGCGGGTTGGGTGGGAGAGGTCAAAAGGCAACCTGGGAGTCAGGGTTAAAGGCCAGGATGGGGATCAGGAGTGAAGTCAGAGTGCCCAGACAGGGCCTGGGCCGGTGCTCACCTCTGCAGACCTGGGTGCAGCAGGTGGGGCTCTGGCGGGCAGGCCCCGGGCAGCCGCTCCCGTCTGCCACAGGTGACGCTACATTCCTCCCAGGATGCCCACCACACAGGTGCTGGGGATAAAGGCGGGGCTTCAGAAGACAGGGTCCTGCCTGCTTTCCTGGGGTTCCTCCTGCCCAGCTGACAGCCCATGCCTCCCTGGTGCTCTTGGCTCACCAGTTGTCACACAGCCCCGCCATCACCTCTCCAGCCTCCAGGCTCTCCCAGGAGCTGAGCCCAGACCTCACGGAGTGACTCTGGTTCTCAGGGATCCCTGAGGGCACAGGAGCGGGGCGGGTGCTTCAGACGGCTCAGCCAATCACCAACCCTGCTCAGGGCTCTACCCCGCTGTCTCCACCCACAGGGATCAGGGTCCTGGTGGGTGGAGGACACAGAAGCCCCAACGGGCACCAGCCCTGGGACACAGGAGTTGCCCATTCCCATCCTACAGTCCCAGGCTGGCCCCTGTGGGCAGAGTGGAAGGGACCAGGCGGGAGGGCACTGCTGTGCTTGGGGGGCGGGTTCAGGGAGACATCTGACCCATGCCTCTGGGCTGATACAGGCAGCAGCACTGGGCCAGTGGGCGGGGGGGGGGGGCACACAAAGGCCATCCTGGGACAGCTGGCCTGGGGGTCACCCACAGCTGGGCTGCTGGTAGCCTGTCGAGTCTTGCTGGCACACGACCTTGGGGAGACAGGTCCTCGCAAGAGTGGAGGCAGGGCTGCCCATAGGGGAGAAGACCCTGGCTACCTGCTGTCTGCAGCAGGTGGGTAGCAGAGCGGGTAGGTTTGGGAGGGGGTCCATCCTGAGGCGGGGATTCCCGAGAGTTGAGTGACCAGCCCTCCTGTCATGCCCACCACCTGCTAGGACCTTCACTCGCCCAGTTCCACAGGCTGAGTGCCCTAAAGGCTCTCCCTCAAAGGAAGTGGCATGCATGTGTGTATGCAGGGGCGGGGGAGGGTCAGATGCAGGGGGTCAAAGCTCAGAGGTAGCATTTCCCTAGCCTTAAAAGCCACCACCACCACCCACCATCTCCACAGAAGTCCTCACCTGTGCACTGAGTGGAATTGCCCTGGCAGGGTCGACTCTGCCTGTGGCCCCCAGGGCAGGGCCGGCCTCCCTCAGAGGTGGGAGGCCAGCTGCATGCTCGGCTGTGATGGGACTGCCCCAGGCATACATCACAGGGAGACCATGGTCCCCTCAGGCTCCAAGCTTCGTCCACTGTGGCAGGAATACAAAAGCACCCCTTTGCCTTGGGAGGCCCAAGAGGTTCCAGCCCCCTGGGATTGAAGCCCCCCAGTGGGACGTCTCACCTGGGCACTCGGGGGGGGGGGGAGCTGGCACAGGTCTCCCTCTGATGCTGGGCCCCTGCCTCCCTTGCCTGCCTGGGGTTCGGGGCCCCCCCATGCTGTGGCGCTGGACAACTGCAGGCCCTGGAGCAGGTCCTCATCTGGGCCCAGCAGGGCTGGGAGCATGCTGTCCACTCCAACCATGTGCACCAGGCACCAGGCACTGTGGGGGTGAATGGTGAGCCCTGGGGTGCAGCCATCCCACCCCCAGTCCCAGCCCTCACTGCACCCCCAGACTGCTTCTCCTCACCTCGTTCTGAGCGTGGTACATATCTGGGCAAGGCAGGCCTGTGCAGGTGAGCCGGCCTCAGAGCAGGTGCTGGGTGGGGCACGCAGGCACAGAGAGAGGGCAGCTCACTCGCGCTGTGCCCTCCACATATGCCCCTCCCCATCTGCCTCCCTTTCCCCTCTCCTGCACCTCCACTGTCCTCTGAGGTCTCAGTCCCCCTCCCCACTCTCCAGCACCTCCAGACCCTGCTCCCTGACACACCCAAGGCGCTCTCAGGTATCTTACAGACTTGGTCCTATGGGGAAGTGACCACAGGTCGTCTGCAGGTGAAGGAGGCCAGACAGCAGGAGGAAGCACCACATCACCACCCACTGCCCTCTCAAAGCACACGTCCAGATTTCTGAAGTCTCCCAGACCCCCAGAGCTGGCTGGCTCAGTTTCCCCATCTGTCAGACCAGGGGTTAGGGTACCTGCCACATCTTCTCAGGACTTATGGGAGCCTAGCCTGCCTACCCTGCATCATCTGAGACTGGGAGAGCTTGGGTGTGTGAGACACGGAGTGGACTAGCCCTGCCCTCACCCGTGGCATCCTGCTCGCACTCCCCACCCCCGGCCCTCACCAGTAGTTGCAGCCATCAGGCCTGGCCAGCTGGGCGCCCAGACAGTGCTGCTTCCCAGTCAGCTACAGGTCCAGGCAGCTACAGTGACTGGACTGCATGCAGATGGTGCCCTTGGCACTCAGCACCTGGCCTGGGGGGCAGTAACAGCCAGGATGGCAGCACCAAACACAGTGCTGGGGGACAAGGAAGGGAGGGCCTGGGTCAGTGGAAAGCAGGGGGCCCAAGGGGACTGCTGCAGGATGAAGTGGGCACCTGGGAGCCACAATAAAGTGAATAAGGAGGCTGTGGGGGCCAGAGAGGTGGGAAGTGCAATGCTCCGGTTCATAGCTGTCTTTTCTAAACAGTTTATGTCGAGTCTCCACTGGAGTTTCTCCTCCAGGGGAGTGGGGAAGGGACAGCCTGTGAGGAGCTTCCCTGAATGGAGTATCAACCAGACGTTGGGCCCCATGGAGGTTTGAGTGGGGACCGAGGCAGATCTCCTAGGATGGAAGGAGCCAGGTACTGGAAAGCTGGAGGGAGCAGTGGGCGTTTGGGAAGGTGCTGGGGCTCCCTGGGAGAGGCCGGGACCACGCACCGTGTCCTGGTCCTCTGCCTCCGTGTAGAGCCTCCCATCCTCCTTGGACAGGCCCGAGCAGGGCTTCTCAAAGCTCCGTCCCTTCGCCCTAGTTGTTTGCTCCAGCATCTTTTGACACGGGACCACTTCCTCGCCACTGCGCAGGTGCCACTCGACCGTGACCCCTCGCCGGAGGCCAGCCTGGATTCCTCTCCATGGTCCTGGACTGGCCCCATGCCCCAGAACAGGCGTGTGCCCTCTCGCACGCACAGGGTCAAGGTCTGCACACCAACGCGCTCCACGTGGGGGGTTTCGGATGATCCACCAAGTGGACTTCCCTTTTCCTGTGTGTTCCTGCTGTTTCTATCATAAAACATGTCAACTGAGAAACATATATGTGGTAAGGATGACAAGGGATGCTGGATGAGGCTCACTCCTGCTGCTCTCCAGGAGCCAGGCCGGCTGGGCGCTGACCCCTATCCTTCCCACCAACTGCGGACGGCCCCAGCTCAGAGGGACCACATTCTGCCGTCTGGCAACGTGACAATCAGGAGCCCAGACTCACCACAAGGTCATCGCAGGAGCAAGAGCAGGGAGGGCCATGGGCCCCTTCGATTGTGGTGCCGTTGGTCACTGTGGAGGGGAGGGTACTGGGTGCATAGACAGCCGTGCAGGTCACTCCCTGACCCCCCACCTCCCCGCTGGCCTCCCCAGAATGCCCCCCACAGCTTTCTCACCTCTCCTCCTTGACCCCCACGGCCGTCCCTGGCAGGTACCTGGGCACGGTAGAGCCTGGCAGGCCACCCCCTGCATCCGAGACCCTTTGCAGTACTCCCCCAGGCCCTGGGGTGGGGGCTGGTCACAGGCTTGGGTCTGGCTCTGGAGACCCCCAACCCGCCACAGCTCCGGTTACAGCTTGACCAGGGTCCCCAAGGGCCCCAGCCTTCAGCTCCTGGGGAATAAAAGAGGAAGCAGTGGTGAGGGGATGGGCTTGGCTGAGGCAAGGCGGCCGGCAAGTCTGGGCTCCCTGGGACTCGGTCACATTCCGGCAGGAGGCAGGGCTCCTCCTCTGCCTTGGGGCCTGGACAAAGAGGGGGCACCAAGGCCAGCAGGGGCAGCAGGGCCATGGTGGACGGCACCCCACTGGGGGGCCTGGTGTAGAAGCAGTGTATATGGCGCTGGGCTGGGCCACAAGAGGCAGAGCACTCCCTCCATGGGGTCCAGGGTGACCACGTGGGCTGACCTGGGGTGCTTAGCAGGGAGCGGCAGAGAGGACAGCAGAGGCTGATGGGACCCAAAGGGCAGGGGTGGGGCAGAGTGCGATGCAGAGGACAGGCCGACCCCTCCCTGCTCCCGCCCCTCCAGAGGGCTTTCCTCCCCAGTGCTACCCCCCACCCCTGCACAGACACACTCTGGCAGGGCTGGGGTGGGGGGTGAAGTCAGGAGACGCCCCCTTCTTACCCTCCTCACAGTGCCAGGAGGTGCAGTTAGTGATGAGCCCAGAGACACAAGAGCTGGTGGAGAAGCAGCAGACCGTGGGGGCGCTCTTACAGGCTGAATGTGTCCCCACAAATTCATATGTTGGAGCCCTAATGTGTGAGCGTGACTGCAGAATTGTGACCTTGTTTGGGGGGGGTGGTCTTTGCAGAGATGATCAAGTTAAAATGGGGCCATTAGGGTGACCCAAACCCAGTATGACTGGTGTCCTTCTACAAAGGGGAAATCGGGACACAGGTGCAGACAGAGGGGATGTGAAGACCCAGGGAGGAGATGGTTATATGAAGCAGGAGTGAGGGATGCCACCATAGGCCAGGGGAGGCCAGGAATTGCCCACAAACTCCCCAAGACGAGGGGGCCTGGGAAAAGCCCCAGCGGACAGAGACGGGTGGGAAGAGTGAGACTGGTGAGGAGGGGGCAGGCAAGCTGCACACGCAGGTTTGGCTCCAAAGAGTTGCACACTGTGCCTGTGGGAGGGGGCATCTCTGTGGCCCATGGAGGCCAACACCCTCCCTGCCCCCCAAGCAGAGGAGAGACAGAGGGTCCTCGGGGTCATGGGGCCATTGCAGGGAGCGGCAGCCTCACCAATTCTCACATGGATGAAGCACAAAACTGCCTGGGGGGTGGAGGCGTCCCCTGTGGGTACAGGGTCAGTCTCTGGAGCAGACCACTGCCAGTATTCCAAATTGCAAAAGACAGCTCCAAGTGGAGCAAAGGCACGTGTATTCACTGAATTCTCATAGCCTGAAGACAGGGGTTTCCAACTGGAAACTGGAAAACTGAGGAGAGCTATGTGAATACTGAGAAAAGAGCTGGGATGGAAGTTTTCTGGTAGGTGGCCCAGAATTAAGTGGTCTTCAAGGTGCTTTAAGGCCACCTTGTATGAAGAAAGCAGACACTTGAACACAGCTTAATTATCATGGAGGGATTTTAGGCAAAATATTAAAAACTAGATAATGGTGAGAGAAAACCTGAGTATTCAAAGCCTGAATACTGTGGCTTTGAAACCAGTTTCGGAGCAGACACACTACCACTGCCATATGACACATTAGTGTCGAGTCAGAGAGATGAAGAACACAGGTGAGGTTCGTGGGCTCATAAGGGGCACTTAAAATGCCTCTTTTATCCCACCAAACCATCTTAATTTCTCCCCATCCTACCCTAGAGGTGTCAGGAAGGGGCTTTGCGATGTCAAGGCTCACTCAGGGCCACCATTGGTTTGGGAAGTGAATTGATGACCTCATAAAGCATAAGGGTGTGCTCCCTGGGCAGGGGTATATATAGGGGTGCTCAGGGGCTCTGGAGGAGCCAACTGCGAGTCTTCAAAATGGCAAAAGACAGCTACAAGTGGAGCAAAGGCACGTGTATTCACTGAATTCTCAGCCTGAAGACAGGGGTTTCAGACTGGAAACTGGAAAACTGAGCAGAGCTATGTGAACACAGAAAAGGAGGTGGGATGGAAGATGTCTTATAGGCGGCCCAGAATTAAATTGTCTTCAAGGTGCTTTAAGACCACCTTGTAGGAAAAATGTGGAATGATCCTCATTTCCACAGACACTTGAATACAGCCTAGTCATTAAGGAGGGATTTTAGGCAAGATATTAAAAACCAGATAATGATGAAAGGTGAGAGAGACAGAATGAAAGCCTGAATACTGTGGCTTTGAAGACAGGTTTGGAGGAGGCACAATACCCCTGCCATGTGACACAGCATTGTGAAGTTAGACAGATGAAGATGGCAGGTGAGTTTCATGGGCTCATAAGTGCCATTTAAAATGCCTCTTTTAGGTCTAGCTTGTCCATTGTGTTATTTAAAGTTTGTGTTTCCTTGTTAATTTTCTGTGTAGTTGATCTACCCATAGGTGTGAGTGGGGCATTAAAGTCTCCCACTATTATTGTACTATTGTTAATTTCCCCTTTCATACTTGTTAGCATTTGTCTTACATATTGTGGTGCTCCTATGTTGGGTGCTGCTGCTGCTGCTGCTGCTAAGTCGCTTCAGTTGTGTTTGACTCTGTGCGACCCCATAGACGGCAGCCTACCAGGCTCCTCCGTCCACGGGATTTTCCAGGCAAGAGTATTGGAATTGGTTGCCATTGCCTTCTCCGATGTTGGGGGCATATATACTTATAATTGTTATATCTTCTTGGATTGATCCTTTGATCATTATGTAGTGTCTTCTTTGTCTCTTTTCACAGCCTTTATTTTAAAGTCTCTTTTATCTGATAGGAATATTGCTACTCCTGTTTTTTTGTGGTCTCCATCTGCGTGAAATACATTTTTCCAGCCAGCCCTTCACTTTCAGTCTGTATGTGTCCCTTGTTTTGATGTGTCTCTTGTAGACAGCATATATTGGGGTCTTTTTTTGTATCTATTCAGCCAGTCTTTGTATTTTGGTTGGGACATTCAACCCATTTATATTTAAGATAATTATTGATAAGTGTGGTCTCATTGCCATTTACTTTGTGATTTTTGGTTTGAGTTTACACACCCTTTCTGTGTTTCCTGTCTAGAGAAGATCCTCAAAGCTATGTTGCAGAAATCAACAAAGCTAAAATTTGGTTCTTTGAGAAGATAAATAAATTTGACAAACCATTAGCCAGACTCATCAAGAAACAAAGGGAGAAGAATGAAATCAACAAAATTAGAAATGGAAATGGAAAAATCACAATAGACAACACAGAAATAGAAAGGATCCGAAGAGACTACTATCAGCAACTATATGCCAATAAAATGGACAACTTGGAGGAAATGGAAAAATACTTAGAAAACTATAACTTTCCAAAACTGAATCAGGAAGAAATAGAAAATAACAGACCCATCACAAGCACAGAAATCAAAACTGTAATCAGAAATCTTTCAGCAAAAAGAAGCCAAGGACCAGACGACTTCACAGCTGAATTCTACCAAAAATTTAGAGAGGTTCTAACACCTATCTTACTCAAACTCTTCCAGAAAATTGCAGAGGTAGGTAAGCTTCCAAACTCATTCTATGAGGCCACCATCACCCTAATACCAAAACCAGACAAAGATGCCACAAAAAAAAAGAAAACTACAGGCCAATATTACTGACTAACATAGGTGCAAAAATCCTTCACAAAATTCTAGCAAACAGAATCCAACAACATCTTTAAAAGATCATACGTCATGACCAAGTGGACTTTACACCAGGAATGCAAGGATTCTTTAATATCTGCAAATCAATGTAATACACCACATTAACAAATTGAAAGATAAAAACCATATGACTATCTCAATAGATGCAGAGAAAGTCTTTGACAAAATTAAACATCGATATATGATAAACTCTCCAGAAAGAAGGAATAGAAGGAACATACCCCAACATAATAAAAGCTGTATATGACCAACCCACAGCAAACATCATCCTCAATGGTGAAAAACTGAAAGCATTTCACCTAAAGTCAGGAAGAAGACAAGGGTGCCCACTCTCACCACTACTATTCAACATAGTTTTGGAAGTTTTGGCCACAACAATCAGAGCAGAAAAAGAAATAAAAGGAATCCATAATGGGAAAGAAGAAGTAAAACTCTCACTGTTTGCAGATGACATGATCCTCTACATAAAAAACCCTGAAGATTCTACCAGAACATTACTAGAGCTAATCAATGAATACAGTACAGTTGCAGGATATAAAATTAACACACAGAAACCCGTTGCATTCCTATACACTAACAATGAGAAAACAGAAAGAGAAATTGAGGAAACAATTCCATTCACCATTGCAATGAAAAGAATAAAATACTTAAGAATATATCTACCTAAAGAAACAAAAGACCTATATATAGAAAACTATAA
The DNA here is from genome assembly GCF_033118175.1 of Dama dama. Lineage (NCBI taxonomy): Eukaryota > Metazoa > Chordata > Mammalia > Artiodactyla > Cervidae > Dama > Dama dama. The sequence continues at coordinate 57,151,279 of NC_083714.1, forward strand.
AACACTGATGAAAGAAATCAAAGAGGACACAAATTGATGGAGAATTATACCATGTTCATGGATTGGAAGAATCAATATAGTGAAAATGAGTATATTATCTGAAGAAAACTATAGATTCAGTGCAATCCCTATCAAGCTACTGACGGTATTTTTCACAGAGCTAGAACAATAATTTCACAATTTGCAAGGAAATACAAAAAAACCTTGAATAGCCAAAGCAATCTTGAGAAAGAGGAATGGAACTGGAGGAATTAACCTGCCTGACTTCAGGCTCTACTACAAAGCTACAGTCATCAAGACAGTATGGTACTGGCACAAAGACAGAAATATAGATCAATGGAACAAAATAGAAAGCCCAGAGATAAATCCATGCACCTATGGATACCTTATTTTTGACAAGGGAGGCAAGAATATACAATGGAGAAAAGACAATATCTTTAAGAAGTGGTGCTGGGAAAACTGGTCAACCATTTGTAAAAGAATGAAACTAGAACACTTTCTAACCCCATACACAAAAATAAACTCAAAATGGATTAAAGATCTAAACATAAGTCCAGAAACTATAAAACTCCTAGAGGAAAACATAAGCAAAACACTCTCTGACATAAATCACAGCAGGATCCTCTATGACCCACCTCCCAGAATAATGGAAATAAAAGCAAAAATAAAAAAATGGGACCTAATGAAACTTAAAAGCTTTTGCACAACGAAGGAAAGTATCAACAAGGTGAAAAGACTGCCTTCAGAATGGGAGAAAATAATAGCAAATGAAGCAACAGACAAAGGATTAATCTCAAAAATATACAAGCAACTCCTGCAGCTCAATTCCAGAAAAATAAATGACCCAATCAAAAAATGGGCCAAAGAACTAAACTGACAGTTCTCCAAAGAAGACATACAGATGGCTAACAAACACATGAAAGGATGCTCAACATCACTCATTATCAGAAAAATGCAAATCAAAACCACAATGAGGTACCATCTCATGCCGGTCAGAATGACTGCTCTCCAAAAACCTGCAAAAAATACATGCTGGAGAGGGTGTGGAGAAAAGGGAACCCTCTTACACTGTTGGTGGGAATGCAAACTAGTACAGCCACTATGGAGAACAGTGTGGAGGTTCCTGTAAAGAGTGGAAATAGAACTCCCATACGACCCAACAATCCCACTGCTGGGCATACACAATGAGCAAACCAGAACTGTATGAGACATTTGTACTGCAGTGTTCATTGCAGCACTGTTTACAGTAGCTAGGACATGCAAGCAACCTGGATGTTCACCAGAAGATGAATGGATAAGAAAGATGTGGTTCATATGTACGATGGAATGTTACTCAGCTATTAAAAAGAACACATTTGAATCAGTTCTAATGAGGTGGATGAAACCGGAGCCTATTATACAGAGTGAAGTAAGTCAGAAAGAAAAACACCAATACAGTATATTAATGCATATATATGGAATTTAGAAAGATGGTAATGATGGGTCTATATGCGAGACAGCAAAAGAGACACAGAGATAAACAACAGACATTTGGACTCTGGGGGAGAAGTCTAGGGTGGAATGATTTGTGAGAATATCTTTGAAACATGAAACTACCATATATGAAATAGACTGCCAGTCCAGGTTTGATGCATGAGAGAGGGTGCTCAGGGCTGGTGCACTGGGATGACCCAAGGGGTGGGATGGGGATGGACGTGGGAGAGGTTTCAGGATTGTAAACACATGTACACCCGTAGCTGACTCATGTCAATGTATGGCAAAAACCACTACAACATTGTAAAGTAGTTAGCCTCCAATTAAATAAATATATTTTAAAAAAAGAAAAGCAAAAAAAAAATTGCCAATTTAAATGAAATTAAGAAATTCATTGAATGAAACAAATTCCCAAAACTAGCTCAAGAAGAAAGTGAAAACCCTAAATGTCCCTAAATCTATCAAAGACATGGAACAGAAAACTCCAGGCCCATGTGACTTAACTAGTGAATGCTATGAAATACGTAAAGGAGAAATATCACTAAGCCCATACAATTTCTTTCAGAAAGGAGAGGAGGGGAAACACTTCTCAAATCATTTTATGAGGCCAGCCTTACAAAATACCAAAACCAGATGAAGACATTGCAAGAAAAGACAACCACAGACTAATATTCTTCATTAAGTTAAGCACAAAAAATGAAATGTTAACAAATGTAACCCAGCAATACATAAAGCATTATGACCAAATGAGATCTATCCAAAGAATGAAAGATTGGTTATGCATTAAAAAATCATACACCAGTGTTATTCATCATAATAAAACACAGGAGAAAAACCATATGATCATTTCGATAGATGCTGTAAAATAATTTGACAATATTCAACAGCCACTATGGTAAAAACTGTCGGAAAACTAGGACTACAGACAGACTTTCTTAATCTGATCAAGGTAACCTACAAAACTCCTACAGCTAACATGATAATGGAGGACAATTTAATCCCTCCAGTGGGGGTGGGGAAGGCTACTCGCCTTGGACTTGGAGGGCTGCAGAGAGGCCTATCCAGCCAAGGGGTGGAAATCAAGTGGCCTGATTGAAGTACCTGCCCCCTCCTCGGGCAATGGACCTGATCCAGTCACGTCCCGTGGCACCAGTGGTTCCCTGGCGGACACAAACCACCTCCCAGGAAGTGGTGCTCCAGGCCCATCATCAACCCTGGCTGTACTGTGTCTGTTGACGTGATCCGCTTCCAGACCAGAAGTAGACCAGCACCCAGCAGGCCAGCAGACACGGGGTCACTGCCCAGTTGAGGGCCCCCGGCACCTCCAGCCCTCTGGAGAGCTGGAAGTCTTTGTTCCTGGAGAGGGAAAGCCCATGAGAGTTGTGCCTGCAGAGGCCAGGAGACTGGGTTTGTCCTGGGGGACACTGCCTTTCTGGCAGCCCTGGAGTGCCTCTGGTCCCACCGGTGCTTCTGGGGGGCCTGGGGTAAGCCCCCAGCCTGGAGTCCCTGCAGTCTGGAGTCCCTGCAGTCTGTGTGCCTGGAGCCCCAGGTGGCCCTGCCCCATTCCGTTCCCATTGAGTTCAACAGCAGTCCCTGCTTCCCTCCCCATGGGGCCAGCACAGCCCACTCCGCATCCCTAGTCTCACGACTCCAGGACTGAGTCCCCATGCACCGCCATGGGAGGGCACCTGCACATGAACAGAAGCACACACAGATGCCAATGTGCATGTCTCTGACCTGTGCTCTCTTTTACACACACACACACAGACGCTCATGTGCATGCACCTGACCACATGCTCTCTCTCTCTCACACACACACATGTGAATGCCCATTTGCAAGCACCTCCACAAACACACATGCACATGCCTGTGTGTACACACCTGTGCACACGCACTCTCTCACATACGTACACGCACATGGGCTAGCACCTGTGCACAGACACTGTCTCAGGCACACACACACACACACACACACACACACACACAGACATGCACATCAGATATCCATGTGCATGCACCTGCTCACGTGCACATGGACACACACAGACACACACACGTGAGCTACGTGTGGGACACCAGAGGGACAGACTGGCCCTGACCCAGGATGCCCGACTCCCTTCCGGAAGTTGATGACAAGGACCTGCGCTCAGCAGGACGCTCACCTGTGAGCATGGCCAGGTTGGCAGCAGTGCAGTCTTGGAGGTGCACAGGGACCTGGGCTCATTTGGGGTTTGCAGGCTTGGACCGGAAACAGTCACGTGCCCTGAGGAGTGGGGTAGGGTCTGTTTGAGCATGCGCATTGAGGAGCTGCCCCCACACTAAAGGGTGGAGCGCCACCCAGAGGCCAGACAGCTGAGCTGTTTACCAGGTTTCCAGGCCTGAGGCAGGGCTGACTCACAGAGCACAGACCACGTGGCTGTGCATCTGCACATGCGCATTGGGGCAACATGGCACACGAAAATGTGAAGCTTCTGCACGGGGTGCCCATTACCCGAGAGCCTGCAGTCATCGAGGGAACCAATGGTGGGTGGGACCCAATCTTGGGGCAGGACCTGGGTGTGTGTGTACATGCGCCCTGCTGATGCTGAGCTGCAGATCTCACTACAGGGTTGGGATATGTAGGGAGGGTTCAGTCTTTCCCGACACGGAGGGAGGGGGAGAGCGGTTTAAGATGGAGTCCGAGGCACACAGTGGAGGAGCCACGAGGGCAGCCATTGAAGATGCAGGTGCCGAAGCCTTTGCAGTGTGTACAGCAATTGGCAGCCAAGGCATGCTGGGTGGTGCTGGTGGCCACAATGTCCCTCGTGAACACAGCTGGCCCTGGTGATGCCATCAGTCCTGGAGTCCCTGGTGGCCCCGGTGACCTGGCTGATCCCAGAGGCCCCAGCACTGGAGGAGAGTCAGGTGGCATAGCCAGTGCCATTCTGCAAATCCCGGGGGCACCCCAAGCACCCGGGCCTGGTGAAGATGCTGCACCCAGAGCCAGAGTTCTGAGTAACTGACTGCTCCAGTTGTATCCTATTCCAGGAGCCCTGGTGGACCAGGCCACTGCAGCAGTCAGGGTGTGGCCTAGGGGTGGTTTTGGGGGAGGCAGGTGGTGGGGCCTAAACTTCAGGAGGAGGGTACTCTTGGGCGGGGGTGGGGGGGGCTGGAGGGTATGGGTCAGGGGTGGTCTGGCTGCCAGGGGATGGTGGTGAGGAAAAGCAACCTGAAGGGAACCAGAGGGTTGGGTGGTGATATCCAGGGAGTCCGGCAGTGGCCTTGTGGGAGAAGGCGAGTCTCCATTACCAGGGAGCCTGACATACAGGCAAAATGAGTAATGTGGATGGTGGTGAGGAAAAGCAACCTGAAGGGATCCAGAGGGTTGGGCGGTGATATCCAAGGTGTCCTCAGGGTATAGGTTGGGAGTTCTGGACAGCCTAGGCAGCGGCCTTGTGGGAGAAGGCAGGTTTCCATGAGCAGGGAGCCTGATGTACAGGCAAAATGACTAGTGTGGATGATGCCTTAACCATATCTTCACCAGCAGCCTCTTTGTGCCTTTCTCATCGCATGAGGAGGTGGGCAATGCCCGTCACTTTCGGACTCGACATACTCAACTGTGAGGGCCTGTTCGGAAGGATCTCTAGGTTATGGCCGCATGTTGGTTCTGTCCGTTCTAAAGGGGGTCAGGAGGGAGTGGTGGGTGCTAGGCAGTGGCCAGTCTCAGCCCAGGAGGAGCCATAACAGAGCGTTAAGCCTAGAGGAGAAGTATGGTGCTCTGGGCTTGTTGGTGCATGGGGACAGAGGGAGGACATGCTCCTCTTCCTCCTTTTCCGTGGGAACTTGAATTTCATTTTCCCTCCCTTTTAGCCGATTGACTGCTGAAGACCACGGCCTGCTCCAGACATCCATTGCCTTCTGTCTGGAGCAGCTTTCCCTGGTAAGGTGGACCTTGAAGCACTTTGTGTCCCACCCCCCACCCTTTTCCTAAGTCTCAGCACAGAAGAGGGGCTTAAACCTAGCCTATGTGCCCTAACCTCAATTGTCCTTCCTGAGGGCATTGCTTTCTGCAGTAGTTTGATCGGGCTTCGTCTTGTGCCTTTGCTGCTGCTTGGGGGCTCAGGATCCACATAGTTTGTTTGGTCGTTGTTAAATGCAGAAAATAAAACTGAGCTACTGTGCTGTCTCTGACTTTAGTTTTAGCTTGTTCACTTCCTAATACTGCATTCATCTTCCAGTTGAAGGGGAGGTTCTGAGATCAAGATATTCAAGGAGTACAACATAAGTGAAGACAATGTAAGAAGTGGGAGAATAAGAAATTTGTGTACTGCAGTTCAGAATTGATTTTGGAATATTTTCTCAGTTTTATAGTTACATTTATATACTAAGATATAATACCAGAATGTTGTTGTTCTGTCTCTAACTTGTGTCCAACTCTTTGGAACCCCATGGACTGTAGCACACCAGGCTCTGTGTCCCCGCTTTCTCCTGGAGTTTGCTCAAGTTCATGTCCATTGAGTGGGTTATGCTGTCAAACCGTTTCATCCTCTGTCCTCCCATTCTCCTTTGGCGTTCAATCTCTCCCAACATCAGGGTAGTGAGTCAGCTTTTCGCATCTGCTGGCCAAGTGTTGAAGCTTCAGCTTCAGCATCAGTCCTTCCAATGAAAATTCAGAACTGATTTCCCTTAGAATTGACTGGATTGATCTTGCAGTCCAAGGCACTCTTAAGAGTATCCATGTATCCTGAAACCATGCTAAACTCATTAATTAATTGTAATAGCTCTTTTGTAGATCCAATTGACCTTCCTATACATAGACAATTATTTTGTCTTTAAATAAGTTCACATTTATTTCTCCCTTTCCAATTGATGTATTTTAACTGATTTCTGTTAAAATGAAGTCTCCAACACTTTGGCCACCTGATACGAAGATCTGACTCATTGCCAAAGACCCTGATGCTGGGAGAGATTGAAGGCAGGAGGAGAAGGGAATGGCAGAAGATGAGATGGTTGGATGGCATCACAACACCATGGGCATGAGTTTGAGCAAGTTTTGGGAGATGGTGAAGGACAGGGAAGCCTAGCGAGAGCAGTCCGTGGGGTCCCAAAGAGTTAAAGACTCGACTGAGTGACTGAACAACAACACACTGATTTCTGTTATAATGGATTTGACTTTCCTGCTTCTTTGCCTCCTGGTAATTTTACATTGGATGCCAAGAATTATCAAATTTCCCTTGCATGCTTGATATTTTTCTATGCCTAAACTTATTCTTGAGCCTTTTTCTGGATTCCTGTTAATATGCTTGGAAACACTTTGATCCTTTTGGGTCTTACCATTTAAGATCGGCTCTGTAGGACCAGAGCAGATCTAAATGTAGGATGAACTTAATTAAGTGAAATCTTCAATGTCTGAGAAAGCTATAGCTGGAAAAAAAGGACTCTTTTTAAAATTTATATTTATGAAAATAATTTGTTTATTTTTGGCTGTGCCGCATCTTGTTAACTGTATGCAGTTTTTCTTGCTTGCAGCCAGTGGGGGCTACTCTCAAATTGCTGTGCTCAGGCTTCTCATTGCTGAGGCTTCTCTTGTCATGGAGCATGGACTCTAGATCATGGTGAGTTCAGTAGCTGAGGCACACGGGCTTAGTTGCACCAGGCATGTGGGATCTACCCTAACCCTAACCCTAACCCTAACCCTAACCCTAACCCTAACCTTAACAATTCTTTGGGAGAGGTACTATTATACCCTCATTTTGCAAACAAGGAAGTTAAAACTCAGAATTGACGTGTGGCTTGTGAAGAGGTCAGACTGGAATCCAGGTGTGGTCTGTCTACCTCCCAAGGCAACGCCCTTGACCACACCACATTCCCTGGCCTTTCACTGCACCTTGGTGCTTACCCGAGGGATACAGGGCCTAGGGGTAGAAATCCACTGGGGTCTGAGCAGGTGAGTTCCGTGGGTCCACGTAGGAAGGCATCATCATCCACCTGGGGTTGAAGCCCAGCATCTGGGGTAGTGTGGGTAGAAGGTGTCATGCAGATAGATGATGGAGGGTACACCAGCTGCCAGTGCTACATCTTGTACAGCTGCTCCTGGCAGAGACAGAGACCTGGCTGCACAGGTGCTGTGGAGCAGACAGGCTGTGTGTGCACGCACACACAGTCTTCAAGGGAAAACCCACCCAGACAGAAGACCAGAGAGGGGAGGCCCCAGTGTATGCACGACCACGTTCAGGCCTGGGCCCTCTCCCAGGATGGATGAATGGTCATGCCATTGTCATACGGGACCCTGGGGCTCCCCAACTACACATAGCACCTTGGGTGATCACACAAATCAAAGGTTCTCCTGGAGTTGACCTGTGACCAGCACACCTTCCAGAGCACCTCTCCCCGATGCTCCTCCCCACCCACAGCCCCCACTGCCTCTTCAATCCACTCTCCACACTCCAATGCCCCGACCATGGCTGGAGTCTTCCTGGGTTCTCCACAGCTCTCCATCCAACAGCCAGAATCCCACAGGTCTGCTTGTGATCTACAGGGTTCTGCGGGTCCTGACCCATCTGCCTCTCCAGCATCACCTCCCATGACTGCCCTGGCCTCCAGTCTACATACCTGCCTGCCCACCTGCTTCAGGCCTTGGAAACACACTGGGCCATCTCTTCCCTGGGCCCCAAACCCGCTCACCCACACCCATCCTTCAGGTTTCAGCTTAAAGAGCACTTCCTCTGGGAAGCCTGCCACAAGTTCTGAGGAAGATCAGGTCCCCTGCTCTCAGCTCTCAGAGCATTGGTGTTTCTCCTGTGGTTAGCCTCCCTCCGTACGTCAGGGGATCGTGTGCCAAGTTCACTGCAGTCCACTCACTTCTACCACCAGACGTGGTATGGAAAAAGTTCATTGCATGAATGGATGAACATAACACATCGATAGAGTATTAAAACTCAAGGACCTAGACCCAGTGAGGGTTCATTGCAGAGCCTGCTCCACAGCACCCCTGGAGCTTCCCTCACAAGTGCATCCTGAACCAGTATCGTGGCTAGGCACAGGTGCAGTCAAACAAGCAGGACAGCTGACCCAGCACACCCTATCCTACCAGCCTGCTGGCTCAACCCTGGTTCCCTGGACAGCTCACCGGTGCTCACAGCACCTCTTAGGAGCAGTCCGTAAGTGGAGCTCTCCGAGGCTCGGCCCACAGCTGCTCCTCCTGTCCAGACCCCAGTCCCCAGGGAAGCTGACCAGACAATTTGTTTGCAAGACTCACTCAGGCTACTCTGGCACATTCAGACTTCCTCCTACTCTTCAGGAAGTATTTACCTGTCACTGCCCATCCTTACCTTCCCTAGAAGACTTCCCTAGAGCAGCTGTTATGACTCTGTCTGGCTGGAGTGACTCCAGAGATCTCTCCAGTTGGCAGTAAACCTTCACCAAGCCCAGGAGTAATTGCATGGCACCTGCTCACGGTGCAAAACTACAACAGCACAATGAATGTACATAACTGTCTAGAACGTAGGCCACAGTGGGCTTCTGGAATGCTTCCTAGGAACCCAAGTAAAACAGGGTCTGGGGAGAAAGTTGTAAAGGCAACTTTAAAGAATTCTTGGGAAAGGTGGAAACTTTGATCTGTTTCCCTGGGGCACCCACATTTTGGAACATTTTTGTTAGGGAGTTAGAATAGAAAAAAGGATTCCAGAATGGTGATGGCTGAAAGACAAGGAAGGGAAAATCCTGCAAAAAATAGAACAAAGTAAGGTCAGAGGACCAGAGTGAGGACCTCAGGTAGAACAAGCAACTCTCCTGGCTAGCCCAATTTATATAAGGCAGGCCCAGGGGAAGGAAAAACATTTAAAAGAGGGTTTCTCTCCTTCCTGCGCACACACACTCTCTCTCACTCGCTTGCACTCTCTCCCACGTGTGCTCTCTCTCTCTCTCTCTCCTCTCCACATCTTTCCACTCTGCCTGTTCTCACGCCTCAAGGATGTACTTTCCTTTTATTTTCTAAATAAAAGTGAGCTTTAACACGGAGCTGTTAACACTGATCTCTCTGAGAGCTATAATGTGGTCTGTCTGAGAGCTGAGAACTATAACATGGTCTGTCTGAGAGCTGTGACACACCAAGGGCTTTTACGTCCATCACTTCAAGTTTTTGTTAAGAGGAGACAGAACCTAGGAAATTGCACACTCCCCTGACAATTTTTGATTGCTAACAGTAATTTACCAGACTTCCCTCAGGATCCAGTGTTTAAGAATACACTTTTCAATGCAGGAGATGTGGATTTGATCGATGGTCAGGGAACTAATTGGAGAAGGAAATGGCAACCCACTCCAGTACCCTTGCCTGGAGAATCCCATGGACAAAGGAGCCTGGTGGGCTACAGTCCATGGCATCACAAAGAGTCGGACACAACTGAGCGACTAACACACACAGGGAACTACAATCCCACATGCCACAGGGCACCTAAGCCCATGCTCTTCAGCCAGAGAAGCTGACGTGCCACCACGAAGACCGAGCACAGCCCAAACAAAGAGAGAAAGAGACTCAATATTTTAAAAAACATTGAGGGAATGCAAATAAAGACACTACTGGACTACTGACAAACTACTTATTTTTTTGCAGCCAAAGATGGAGAAGCTCTATACAGTCAGAAAAAAACAAGAATGGAAGCTGACTGGAGCCCAGATAATGAACTCTTTACTGCAAAATTCAGACTTAAATGGAAAAAGTGGGGAAAATCACTAGACCATTCAGATATGACCTACATCAAATCCTTTATAATTATTCAGTGGAAGTGAGAAATAGATTCAATGGATTATATCTGATAGACAGAGTGCCTGAAGATCTATGAATGGAGGTTCTTGACATTGTACAGGAGGCAATGATCAAGACCATTCCCAAGAAGAAGAAATGCAAAAAAGGCAAAATGGTTGTCTGAGGAGGTCTTACAAATAGCTGAGGAAAGCAGAGAAGCTAAAGGCAGAGGAGAAAGGAAAGATACACCCATTTGAATGCAGAGTTCCAAACAATAGAAGGAGAGATAAGAAAGTCTTCCTCCATGATCAGTGCAAAGAAATAGAGGAAAATAACAGAATGCTAATGACTAGAGATCTCTTCAAGAAAATAAGAGATACCAAAGGAACATTTCATGCAAAGATGGGCACAATAAAGGACAGAAATGATATAGACCTAATAGCATCAGAGGATATTAAGAAGTGGTGGCAAGAATACACAGAGAAACTACACAAAAAAAGATCTTCATGACCCAGATAACTACAATTGTGAGATCAATCACCCAGAGCCAGACATACTGGAATGTGTAGTAAAGTGGGCCTTACAAAGCATCATTACAAAAAAAAGCTAGTGGAGGTGGTGCAATTCCAGTTGAGTTATTTCAAATCCTTAAAGATGATGCTGTAAAAGTGCTGCAGTCAATAAGCCATCAAATTTGGAAAACTCAGCAATGGCCACAGGACTGGAAAAGGTCAGCTTTCAATCCAATCCCAAAGAAAGGCAATGCCAAAGAATGTTCAAACTACCACACAGCTTCACTCATCTCACACCCTAGTAAATTAATGCTCAAAATTCTCCAAGCCAGGCTTGAACAGTATGTGAACCGTGAATGTCCAGATGTTCAAGCTGGATTTAGAAAAGGCAGTGGAACCAGAGATCAATTTGCCAACATCTGTTGGATCATCAAAAAAGCTAGAAAATTACAGAAAATCATCTACTTCTGCTTTATTGACTATACCAAAGGCTTATGCCAGTTGATGCTTTTGAACTGTGGTGTTGGGGAAGACTCTTGAGAGTCCCTTAGACTGCTAGAAGATCCAACCAGTCCATCCTAAAGGAAATCATTCCTGAATATTCTTTGGAAGGACTGATGCTGAAGCTGAAACTCCAAGACTTTGGCCTCCTGATTTGAAGAACGGACTCATTGGAACTCAGAAGATGGGGTGGAAAATTCAGTTTGTTGCAGTCAATCCTGAGCTTCCTTCTTTTCTTTTGGAAACTATGTTTTTTAAATGGCATTTTTATATAAATTTTACTTGAGCAGGTATTTCTGCATAAGAACTGAACTCAGGATTGTGGAAGGAGGGCTCTGAATAAAATATATTTCCTGTCATTGAAAACAAAACCTCAGCTGTACAATTGTAAAGATGAATTCTGCTCTGTGAGAGACAGGTCGGGACTTGTCATTATTCTAGCTCCCTGTCCCACCCAGAGAGTGACACTTCACATCTTTTATCAGCAGTTCTGTTCTCAGCCCAGTGCTATCCTGTTTCATCTTCTCCTCTCTCTCCTGGAGCCCCGCTGCAGTGGCTGCTGTCCGCGGTGCTGGAGTGGTGTGTGGTGTGCTGCATGGTGGCATCTGGGTCTCTTGACATGTGTGACTCATGTTCCAGTGCTGTTTTAACACTGTACCTCTGTAACTGTTTGTGCTGCTAGCTGCTACACGGAAGAAATCATGCTGTTCTCAAGGCAGTCCACCCTTGATGATTTAGATGGACCAGAAACTGTGCCTAAAACGAGTGAGTGCACTCAGCCTGGGCTCCATAAAATGCTCAACATGGATGTGTCCTCCTCGTTAGCTGAGAGCACCAGCTTAGCCTCCAGATGCTCACCCGTGCATGCTTTGTCCATGACCATGTCAACCCCTTCCCATGTCCTTGCACAGATGAGTTATTGTGACCTGTGTGTTTTCATTCACTTTTGTCTGAAGAAGATGCATGACAATGAAAGCATAACCAGCATCTTTCGTGGGACACAACTGGTCATTCCCAGGACAGACTTCTATTCAACTAATCACTTTTTGCTTCTTGTCTGTTAGGAGTTTCTTAAAAATCCTACCATAAAAATGTGCTCCATTTTTAAAGTATTTCACACTTTCTATTTCCAAAGGAGCAAACATGTTTCCTTCTTGGTTGAAGGTGCCTGTAGGCAGTCGTCATGGGGAGAAATGGGTCAGGAAGTGTAGGAAACTTTCTCATAATTTTGTCCAAAGATACACACAGTAGGAGATAATCCCAAATCCTGTATGTAGTCATATTTGGTCAATATAGAATGAAGCTGTCCATATGCTATGTGCCCAACTGACATGAAAGTTAGAATATATTCAACCATTGTTTTTTTTTTTTTTTAACATTAGAACATTAGGTTTTTATTTTTTTATTTTTTTTTAATTTTTTTTATTAGTTGGAGGCCAATCACTTCACAACATTTCAGTGGGTTTTGTCATACATTGATATGAATCAGCCATGGATTTACACGTATTCCCCATCCCGATCCCCGCTCCCACCTCCCTCTCCACCCGATTCCCCCGAGTCATTTATTATGAAGTAGAATATATTACCTTGGGAGACCTTAACTTGTTTGGTTTGGGAAAGATTACTCTGGGTTTATGCTTTCTCATTAAATCCCAAGATAAAAACTATAATCATGCATAGAAATGAAATCACTTGCTTAAAATCCAAAAGCTTTCCATAGCGGCTGTACTAGTTTGCATTCCCACCAACAGTGTAAGAGGGTTCCCTTTTCTCCACACCCTCTCCAGCATTTATTGCTTGTAGACTTTTGGATAGCAGCCATCCTGACTGGCGTGTAATGGTACCTCATTGTGGTTTTGATTTGCATTTCTCTAATAATGAGTGATGTTGAGCATCTTTTCATGTGTTTGTTAGCCATCTGTATGTCTTCTTTGGAGAAATGTCTGTTTAGTTCTTTGGCCCATTTTTTGAGTGGGTCATTTATTTTTCTGGAATTGAGCTGCAGGAGTTGCTTGTATATTTTTGAGATTAATCCTTTGTCTGTTTCTTCATTTGCTATTATTTTCTCCCAATCTGAGGGCTGTCTTTTCACCTTACTTATAGTTTCCTTTGTAGTGCAAAAGCTTTTAAGTTTCATTAGGTCCCATTTGTTTAGTTTTGCTTTTATTTCCAATATTCTGGGAGGTGGGTCATAGAGGATCTTGCTGTGATTTATGTCGGAGAGTGTTTTGCCTATGTTCTCCTCTAGGAGTTTTATAGTTTCTGGTCTTACATTTAGATCTTTAATCCATTTTGAGTTTATTTTTGTGTATGGTGTTAGAAAGTGTTCTAGTTTCATTCTTTTACAAGTGGTTGACCAGTTTTCCCAGCACCACTTGTTAAAGAGGTTGTCTTTTTTCCATTGTATATCCTTGCCTCCTTTGTCAAAGATAAGGTGTCCATAGGTTCGTGGATTTATCTCTGGGCTTTCTATTCTGTTGCATTGATCTATATTTCTGTCTTTGTGCCAGTACCATACTGTCTTGGTGACTGTGGCTTTGTAGTAGAGCCTGAAGTCAGGCAGGTTGATTCCTCCAGTTCCATTCTTCTTTCTCAAGATTACTTTGGCTATTCGAGGTTTTTTGTATTTCCACACAAATTGTGAAATTCTTTGGTCTAGTTCTGTGAAAAATACTGTTGGTAGCTTGATAGGGATTGCATTGAATCTATAGACTGCTTTGGGTAGAATAGCCATTTTGACAATATTAGTTCTTCCAATCCATGAACACGGTATGTTTCTCCATCTGTTTGTGTCCTCTTTGATTTCTTTCATCAGTGTTTTATAGTTTTCTATGTATAGGTCCTTTGTTTCTTTAGGTAGATATACTCCTAAGTATTTTATTCTTTTTGTTGCAGTGGTGAATGGTATTGTTTCCTTAATTTCTCTTTCTGTTTTTTCATTGTTAGTATATAGGAATGCAAGGGATTTCTGTGTGTTAATTTTATATCCTGCAACTTTACTATATTCATTGATTAGCTCTAGTAATTTTCTGGTAGAGTCTTTAGGGTTTTCTATGTAGAGGATCATGTCATCTGCAAACAGTGAGAGTTTTACTTCTTCTTAAAAAACTGGAAATAGAACTGCCATATGACCCAGCAACCCCACTTCTGGGCATACACACTGAGGAAACCAGATCTGAAAGAGACACGTGCACCCCAATGTTCATTGCAGCACTGTTTATAATAGCCAGGACATGGAAGCAACCTAGATGCCCATCAGCAGATGAATGGATAAGGAAGCTGTGGTACATATACACCATGGAATATTACTCAGCCATTAAAAAGAATTCATTTGAACCAGTCCTAATGAGATGGATGAAGCTGGAGCCCATTATACAGAGTGAAGTAAGCCAGAAAGATAAAGAACATTACAGCATACTAACACATATATATGGAATTTAGAAAGGTGATAACGATAACCCTATATGCAAAACAGAAAAAGAGACACAGAAATACAGAACAGACTTTTGAACTTTGTGGGAGAATGTGAGGGTGGGATATTTCAAAAGAACAGCATGTATACTATCTATGGTGAAACAGATCACCAGCCCAGGTGGGATGCATGAGACAAGTGCTCCGGCCTGGTGCACTGGGAAGACCCAGAGGAATCGGGTGGAGAGGGAGGTGGGAGGGGGGATCGGGATTGGGAATACATGTAAATCCATGGCTAATTCATATCAATGTATGACAAAACCCACTGGAAAAATAATAATAATAATAATAAAAAGAAGAAGCCTGTTGGCTCCATGAGAGAGCTTGCTGATCAGCAGTGAAGCGCACACTAGTTCGCCTGTGTGCTCAGTCACACATGATACTGTCACAGACGCAAAGGGGACCCAGGGGCTCTGTATCCAGACATCTTCACGGAGAGAAAGGCTTCATGGAGCACAAAACAGGGTGCAGGTCACCTGAATGTCCAGTTTATCATCCAGGCAAGAGCACCAGCAGGAGGAGGACTTCTTGACTCCCACTGGGCCCTAACCTCATCACCCGGTATCTCCACACTGTGCCCTCAGCACCCAATCGCCAAGCTCCCCAAGCCAGGGCACCGGCTGGCCATGTGGGTCCCTGTGACCAGCTCCTCTCCCTGAGCCTGGAGCCCTGTCAGGACAGCCACCTGTCCTGGAACCTCTCCCATCCCCAGCCCACCCTCATGGGGCCGGCTCATAAAGCACTGACTGTCTCCACTCTCAAAGGATTTGGTTTGGCAGATGAGACTCACAACGAGTCATCTCTTACGGACGATGAAATCTGACTGCCTAGTCTCCAAACTAGCGGATGTACCTGGGTCTAGATAGTGAGCTTTCACTGGTCTTCCTTTTTGGAATGAGGAACTATGTCATAAAGCTTCTTTTTTTTTTTGTATAAGGTTTTATTATTTAGAGCAGTTTTACAGACTCATCCAATACACCTATACATTCCCAGCTTTGCCATTTATTCCAGAGGGATGGCAGCTACTTCGTCTGAGAGCAGGAGACCCTGCCTCACCTTGAGGCTGTGACCTTGGGCAGGTTAGGAACCTCAGGGTGAGTCTGTAAAAGGGAACAGCAGGACCGACAGCACACAGGGGTGGTTTTGAGTATTTAATGGTACCACCTCGAGGGGTTATCTCTCTGAGTACTAAATGTGTGTGTATGTATATATATATATGTGTGTATATATGTGTATTATATATATATATATACATAAAATATATATATATATATATATATATATATATATATATATATATATATATATATTTCTACATGTATAGAGAGCTAGCCAGGAGCCCAGCCCAGGTGATGGACAGGAGGCTGGATGGCCACGGGAAGTGGGCTTGGCCATGTGGTTTGAGGGCCACCGAGTTGTGGATGTAAGAATCTCAACCAGTTGGTGGGACAGTAGGGAATGGCAGAAAGAAGTGAGGTTTTTCATGTGTGAAGATCGACAGAGGTGGACACTTGGAAAATGTCTAAAATGTCAGGGCCCTGGTCCTGACTTTACCTTCCCAGGTAACCACCTGGTCCCAAGGGATTAATCCACTCTTTGTCCTCATCACATGGTGAATAGAAACTTCCCCCTGACCTTCATCTTTCAAGTGCAAATGGGAACCCATTTTTCCTGGAAAACCAGGAGAACAGACTTCCTTCTGAACAAATACTGGATTTCTGGTTTTGCCTTGACTACTTAATGTCACTTACACCACACCGTCATTATTATAGAAGAGAAAAAAAAAATGTGCCACACAAATTCTATTTCTATTCAAAGCGTACTTTGGGTTTGTAATTGGTTTAAAGGAATACATAAAATGGCTCCTTTATTAACTTGTTAAAATGTGAAACAATAAACAGAAATGAAATACAATGTAATGAAATCAATATATAAGCTAGGTTTGTTTTTAATTATGACTTAAATTAACTAGTGTATCTCCATTATGGAAGAATTAATTGCCAAAACAGAAATAAAGTCTATAAAAGTATAAAAAAAAAAATCCAAAAGCTTTTCTTTGAAAAGTCAACAGGAGAACAGAAGCACAAGCTGTATTGTGCTTATCTTGACATCAACCACCCACCCAAATAACCCAATCTGAAACTAAGGGCAGTGTTGGCAAGTCAGCCAGTGTTAGGTCCTTCTCACCAGCTGCTATCTACGTATGTACATTCAGAGCTGCAGGAGGCTGGTGCTGGGTGTTTTGGGGAATGCCATCACCATTTAAGAAGTCCTCTGGTGGGCACATGCTATGCCATTCCAATCTGTTGATTCCTAAATGTACCAGGATTTACCTGAGTCCCTTTGGAGCCAGACCTCATCAAAAACCATAGAGAGTTTTTTTAATAAATCTTAAAGAAATTATTATAATAGCCAGGACATGGAAGCAACCTAGATGCCCATCAGCAGACAAATGGATAAGGAAGCTGTGGTACATATACACCACAGAATATTTCTCAGCCATTAAAAAGATTTCATTTGAATCAGTTCTAATGAGATGGATGAAACTGGAGCCCATTATACAGAGTGAAGTAAGCCAGGAAGATAAAGACCAATACAGTATACTAACACATATATATAGAATTTAGAAAGATGGTAATGATAACCCTATATGCAAAACAGAAAAAGAGACACAGATGTACAGAACAGACTTTTGGACTCTGTGGGAGAAGGCGAGGGTGGGATGTTTTGAGAGAACAGCATCAAAACATGTATATTATCAAGGGTGAAACAGATCACCAGCCCAGGTTGGATTCATGAGACAAGTGTTTGGGGCTGGTGCCCTGGGAAGACCCAGAGGGATGGGGTGGGGAGGGAGGTGGGAGAGGGGATTGAGATGGGGAATACATGTAAATCCGTGGCTGATTCATGTCAGTGTATGGCAAAAACCACTACAATATTGTAAAGTAATTAGCCTCCAACTAATAAAAATAAATGGGAAAAAAAACATAGAGAGCATGCCTGTTATAGGTTATGGTCCCTCTGGAAGTTAGAACCTGGTGTGGGGCTGGCTCCAGTGGTCTGAAAACTGAATGACTAGTCAGTTCCATGGCCATGTTTAGTCAAGGTAAGTGTTAGCCAACAAGCATTGTCTTGGCATTCCGAGAGCCTAATGTTCTGAGCACATGTAAGGCCAAAGCCCTGGGGCCACTGAACACCCCCAAATTAGGATCAAGAGCTCATGCAAGTCTGGCTCTTCAGTTTCAGGGCTCAGCCAGATGCATTCATTCATTCACATGTGTGCACCAGTGTCTGTGACAAGAGGAATGGGTACAGTCTGCACCTTTGAGCATCTCAGTGATATGACCCCAGCTGCTCACACATACTATTCAGGGAGCAGCACCTTCTCAGATGATCACTTCTCAGCCTTACAGAAGATCACTGCACACCCTGTATACTTGGCATCTCCAGGTGACTTTCCCCCTGTCTTCGGGGCCAGGTGTGTTGAGGCACACAGCAGAGCAGGCAGGCCTTGATCTCACAGCTGTGGTTGCTACACTTTCATTTCCAATGTTTCTTGCACAAACCTGTCAGGGAGAGTTAGGAGGAGAGGAGAGATGCAAAAGGGAAGACAGGACACAGAAGTAGAGTGAAGACCAGGGCAGAAGGGCTCCTGGAAAATGAAGCTGGAAGAGGAGAGGGCAGAGCAAAGCCATTGGGAGGAGAGAGTGGGAGGGCAGTCAGAGGGGAGAGTGGGGGCAGCCCCAGGAGAGACCCTGGGGCAGAGACTGGTGGGTGGGCTTCCAGGTGCCAGGTGGTGGGGAGCTGGGAAAAGGATGATGGTGAGGGTCCAGTCAGGTGTCAAAGGCACTAGTGAGAAAAGGCACAGGATGGAAGTTCAGGGAGGAGCCAGCATGAAGGACAAAGCAGGCTTTCTCTTGCCAATGGTCCACCATCCCGGGCCTCCCATTAAGGGTCTGGGGTCTGTTGAGAGTAGAGTGCATCTCGGCCAAGAACTGTGGACCCAGCCAGTTGAGACATCTCCTTTTCCTGAGCATCTTTCCTTATAATCTGTGCTCTGGGGGCTGCGCTGTGCTCACTGAGTCTTGACTGGAAATAAGCAGTGGGCCCTGGGCCTAGGAACATCAGTGGGACTGAAAAGCTATGCACGGGAGGGTTTGGTGCCCTGGAACCCACTGCCCAGCACCCTTCCCCTGTCTCTGCATTCAGACCTGATTATCCAGAAGGAGCAAAGCAGATGGAATGTGGGGAGTGAGAGGGTGCCCCCCCACTTGCCTGGGTGTGTGGTGGGTGCCGCAGGAGGCTGGGGGGTTCCTGAGGCTAGGTGGCACCCTCCGTGTCTCCCTACAGTGAGCCCATGCAGTGCACAATGCTGTACTCCACCAGGGGAGCACAGAGACCATCGAGGAGGTGGAGGCTGAGCAGGATGAGGAGGCGCCCGAGTTGACACTGGAGGCCAAGTCCCCATAGGACCCCATGGAGGATGGTGACGTGGAGGCCCCGCCATCCTACAGCAAGGCCATCAGCTTTGAGCAGCTGTCCTTTGACTCCCAGGATGACTTGGCCGGCCAAACCCCCATGGAGGTCAGCCCAGATGACAGCCACTGGGACTGACTGGAGGCCAGCATCCTGCCACCCCTGACTCACGAGCTGACAGCCAGCTAGCTGCTGCTGAACAAGTAAGAGCTGTGGCCACAGCGATGGACCTGGGAGTGACCCTTAGTGTCCACTGGGCTACTGGATGCAAAGACCACGTGGAAAAGGTCCACCTCCCCAGACATTTAGAACCACATGTATGCTCACATCTCTCTCTTTACAACGATAGGAGGTTGACAGCACAGGATGCCTGGGGACCCAGGCAGCAGGGAGGGGCAGGCAGGGACTCGCCATATGGAATCAGTACCCAGGAGGAACTGAGGCCAGTATTCTGGCAGGATGTTCCAAGACGACGAGCTGGAGGAGTCAGAGAAGGTGTACATGGGGCAGCTGCGCTTCCTGCTGCTCTTCTAGGCACTGTACAACACGCTGGTTGCCTGCTCCGAGATGGTGTGCTGCTTTGTCATCATCCTCGGCCACATGGTCTCCGCCTCTATGATCAGCCTCGTGCTGCCCATCCTCATCTTCCTCTGGGCCATGCTGTCCATCCTCTGGCCCAGCAGGCGCTTCTCGATGATGACCATCATCTACATGGAGCTAGGCTTCCCTCCAGTGGACCTGCCTGACCCCTGCTTCACATAAATAGTCAGTTAGAGGGATCATCTTAGGTCAGCACGTGATTATAACCAGCAGTTGTTGGTGCTGAGAACTCTAGTTGTCTTTTCACATCTCACACCTCACACAACATAGGAGCTAATATCATTCTGTACAACAGGAATAAGGATCAGCCTTTATGAGATTAAATAATTTGTCCAAAGTGGGCTTCCATGGTGGCTCAGACGGTAAAGAATCTGCCTGCAATGCACAAGACCCAGGTTTGATCCCTGGCTCAGGAAGATTGCCTGGAGAAGAAAATGGCTACCCACTCCAATATTCTTGCCTGGAGAATCCCATGGACAGAGGAGACTGGAGGGCCACAGTCTATGGGGTTGCAAAGAGTCAGACACAACTGAGTGACTAACACTTTCACTTTCACTTTACCCAGCTGGGGAGTGGGGGGGTGGGGGCTTTTCGAGGTCTGGTGTCTGCCCTCTGATATTGACCAGCAAGACAGTAAGTGTGAGGCAGACACAAGCATGGTGCCAGGGCCAGTGCATGGTCAGTGAGTGGACATTGGGTCAAACAATACAGTTAGCACTTGAAACACAGTTGGATGCAATTAACCCTGATGATGTAGACATTGGAGGACTGTTTCAACGTCGATCTCTACAAACATCTCTGTGTTTACACCCTGAGCTGGCAAGGTTTTGTTTCATTTGCTTTTATTTCTTCTTGAGGAGAACTTCCAGTGAGCAATAAAATGCTGAGAAGAAAGAAAGCAGAATAAAGTGAAAATTGTCTATAGTGTCTGTGCACACATTGGTCCTAATCACCTCATTTAATAGCTGAATATTTATATAAGCATCTAATTGAATCAACACAAACTAGCCCTTGCATGCACACTAAGTCACTTCAGTCATGTCTGACTCTTTGCAACCTCATGGACTGTAACCCTTCAGGCTCCTCTGTCCTTGGAATTCTCTAGGCAAGAATACTGGAGTGGGTTGCCAATCCCTTCTCCAGGGGAACTTCCCGACCCGGGGATCAAACCCACATCTCTTATACCTCCTGTATTTTCAGGTGAGTTCTTTACCACTGGTGTCACCTGGGAAGCCCAGAAACTAGCCCACTCCCTGACAATAGAAGAAGTCATTTGAGCCAAGTCAGGAGTAACCTCCATGGCCCCAGTGTGTCTGCAGTCACAGGACCTGGAGATGTGGTTCTGGCCTTGTCTTGAGGTTGATATCTGTGGAAGGAGAATTTGTTATTCCACATGCTGTGTGCATTCCCAGCACCAAAACTGAGACTTTTCCCCTTAATGTTTGTATCACTCTTCCTCACCTAGAACTATTCTTAAAGGGAGTCAGTTCTTCTAATTTCTTACATCTGTACAGGTGGCCATTGTGGTCAAGTACCTCTTCCCATTTGGGCTCTTCCCCTGGAACAAGAATGTGGAACTGAACAAGAACAAGCCTTACCACCCACCCAACAGCATCAGGGTGGAGACGAAGAATGCCTGCATGCTCTATGATCTAATCCAGCTTCTGGCACCTTCTTCCACTGCTCCATCCTGAAGGTACTGCCCGCCCATTACCCCTGGATATTCCCGAGAACCCTGAGCTGGGATCACGAGGGGCTGGGGGGCCACAGGCAGGGTCTATCTGTGTGCTCTTGTTTTCTTTGTTAACAGTTTTGTTCATGCCATTCATTTTCTCACCACTGTGTACTCAATAATTGAGTTTGTGATCAATCGGGGGAGATTTCCCCCTATTTCTACTCTGGGATGCATGCTTGCATGCTAAGTTGCTTTAGTCATGTCTGACACTTTTGCAACCCTGTGACCTATAACCTGCCAGGCTCCTCTGTCCATGGGATTCTCCAGGCAAGAATACTGGAGCGGGTTGCCATGCCCTCCTCCAGGGAATCTTCCTGACCCAAGGACTGAACCCACAACTTTTATGTCTCCTGTATGGGCAGACAGGTTCCTTACCACTAGCGCCACCTGCGAAGCACACCCTGGGATGAAGGCACCCTAATGATCCCCCGTTTGTGGGGATTCCACAAAAGGTGTGTGGTGCTTACTGCTGTATTCGCCAAGTCGTGCCTGAGTTGAAGACAGATCACTGGGGAGTTAGTATTTGGGGTCTCCTCTCCAGTTTGACCTTGGCCCACCCCCTTTTAGGAGCATTGCTTTTCTCATGGATTTTGGCTCTGAAACCACTGATTTAATGAGAGACTGTCCAATCCATGGGCCTGGGGATGCCAGGCTGCACTCCCAGAGAGGCCACCTCTGAGAAAGCCATGCTTGTATTGCTCTGGGAAGATAGGTCTGTGGGTAACTTTTTCGGAATCTGTACCTCCTGTCATCCTGCTGAGCACCTGCAGGGTTTCTGATCTCAGACACTGTGAAACATAAGCTGAACTTGTGATACACCACTCAACTCTACATGTTAGAGATTGTCACACAGCATGCTTTGGATGTAGTGATGTGCCTATGGTCAGAATCTCACTTTCCTTCCCTTGTTTTAACTGTGTCTCCTTGTATTGATATAGCATATCTTACATTCATTTTATCAAGTAGTGTCTTTGTTAGTTCCTTTTCAGAACAAGCTTGGCCTAAGTTAAGGCACACACATGCCACATCCAGTACAGTGGTTGAGAAAGACCTGAAATGGGGGTGAGCACATAATGAAAAGACAGACACATATAATTTGGCAAGTGGGGAGTCAGGGGCCCCTCTTGCTCTCCATGACAGGAAGACAAAATGGCTCCTTTCAGCCCACAGTTTTATTGGCAGAAGTCACATGAGATCATTAGGGAATAGCTACCCTGGGGAGTTTGATTAGCGAAGGCTCTGCCGTTGATCAGGAATATCTTATTTTGTTTCTATGGGGATGGACGCAGGGGTAAACAGTGAAGTGGACCAGAGAGCACGTCCCTCCCCAAGAATGTCTATTTGGCATGCTTACTGGGACAATCATGAGGACGCAGTTTGCCACACCCTCGAGTCATGGGGCAGGTTCTGGTCTCTGCTCCACCAGGCTGCAACACACACATACATGCACACACACACACACACACACACACACACACACACATGTAAATGTGTTTTCAACCTCTATCCTACTTGGTGGGCTGTTTCACACTGGCTTTTGTCTATGTGGACTATGACCAAGACCTTCACTTTGCCTTCTGCCACCTTGCAAACTGCCAGTCCCTAACCCTCCATTTGAGGGGGTCTTTCCTGAATCATTGGGGTGTGATGAGTTTGAAATGCTACATATAGGTAGATAATAAGCTTTCTTAGGATCCCTGACCTTACTTTGGTTTTCTATTTTTTTTTTTTTTTTTTGTAATTTCAGCTTTGTTGATGTATTGTTGCTTAGTTGCTAAGTCGTGTCCAACTCGTTGTGATCCCATGGACTACAGCATACTAAGCTCCCCTGTCTTTCACTATCTCCTGGAGTTTGCTTAGATTCATGTCCATTGAATCAAAGATGCCATCAAAATATCTCATCTGTCACCTTCTTCTTCTCTTGCCCTCAATCTTTCCCAGCATCAGGATATTTTCTAATGAGTCAGCTGCTCCCATCAGGTGGACAAAGTATTTGAGTTTCAGCTTCAGCATCAATCCTTCTGATGAATATTCAGAGCTGATTTCCTTTAGGATTGACTGGTTTGATCTCCTTGCTGTCCAAGGAACCCTCAAGAGTCTTTTCCAGGAACACAGTTTGAAAATGTCAATTCTTTGATACTCAGCCTTCTTAATGGCCCAACTGTCACATCTGTACATGACTACTGGAAAAACCATAGCTTTAAGTAAAGGATACTTTGTTAATTTATAATTGGTCAGTGAAATTGTAATCTGTCAGAAGTGTACACATGGTGATTTGATAAGTGTATATATGGTGAAAGGACCCCAGTCAGGTTAATCAACTTATCCACCACTTCCTCACCTGCCTATTGGTCGGTGTTTGGTGGGAACACTTAGGTTGTGCTCTCCTAGCAGTCTCCACTGTCCATCAAGGTCATCGGCTGCAGTTGCCCTGTTTGACATGTGGTTTCCTATCCTAAGGGACACATCCTGGTGGCTAAGGTGTCACAGGACCAAGTCCCAGCCTCTGGCTGGACAGCTGGCTGAGCTGTTCTGTCCCTGTCTCCACAGTGTCATGGCCTTTGGGACAAAGACGACATCATGGGTAGTTACTCAGAAAAGGTGGAGTTGGGTGATGAGCTGTCCCTTGACCACGGCAGGAGGGCCTCCTCCGACTTGCTCAAGCCCATCAACCTGGCTCGTCCATGGAGTCAGTGCACGTGACCTTCCCTAAGCATCAGGCTGCTGTCCAGGGAAGTGCTCCAGCAGCAGCTCCCAGACATCACAGGGGTCCAGCTTTTCCTCAAATAGGTCTAAGAGAGGTATTGCCACATGGTGTCACTGCAAAGACTCCTGAGTTGAGTCATCCCCTGGTGCCAGAGGGTCAGCGGCAAGAGAGCTGGGTGCTGTTGAGGTGGAAGATACTGTGATGTGAAATGAATGTACTTTGTAACTAGACAGAATAAGTTCAAATCCTGGCTAAGCTGTGGGTGCTCACACCCCTGTCTAGGGTGTCTCTCTGAATTGCCCAACCCCCACATAGGGCAAGTATTTCAGGTTTTGGTGAAAAGTGGCCAGCACACTGCCTCGTACCTAGTGTCAGACACAGTGTAGTTGTCAATCATACCCAGAGATTCTGCCGGTGTGCCCAGAGTGAGTTACATCATGATTTATTTTGAAAGTACACTTAGATTTAATCAATAGGAACTTTAAGCCAAACCACCTGGTTATCTCCTATGCTAGTTACTAATTTCTTACTAAACAGCCAGACACAGGAAAGTACACGTGTGTTATGGTTGCCCCTCTTGGGGTAACTGCACTTTCATGTTGACAACACTCCTGTCTGAAGCTCTCCAGACCCTCTGTATTCATCTAAAGAAGATAGTTTTCTATCACTGGCAGGCCATCTCATATTGGTTTTACAGCTAGAGAAATTTGGCCCTGAAAAAAGGCGTGGTCCTGGACCCAGACTAGAAAACCCATGACCAAAACCTGGGATCCCATCGAGCAGGAATAAATCTGCTTCCCAGTCTAATTCTTCCTGGGACAGAGGTCCCACAGCCACCCGGGAAGGAGCCATTAGTGGATGTGAAAACCTATGGATGCCTTTGGCTACAGAAGCAGAGTGGGGGCTGCAGACCCCAAGTTCTCCATCACTGTACTTACAGGCATCTGAGCATCTCGCCCTCTAACCAGCTTCCAACTGTCCCTCTGTCGTGGGGGTGGCAGGCTTCTACGATAATTATGGCAACAAATTCACAACTCACAATGCATCTCTGTTCCTTCTTGCCTTCAAGCAGCACAAGCAACAGGAACAGCAGCCATAAAGGAAGCAGTGTTTGGAGCATCAAGCAGATGGAAACTTTACATGGAGAAGCTGCAAGAACACTTGATCAAAACAAAAGCATTTATCATAAAGAAGTGAGACTTTACTTGTTATTGCCAAAACATAGGAGGAGGTGGTGGAGGAGGAGGTGGAACGAGGAGGAAGAGGGGGAGGTGGAGGGGGAGGAGGAGGAGGCAGAGGGGGAGGTGGAGGAGGTGGAGGAGGAGGAGGAGGAGGCAGAGGGGGAGGTGGAGGAGGTGGAGGAGGAGGAGGCAGAGGGGGAGGTGGAGGAGGTGGAGGAGGTGGTGGAGGAGGAGGACCCCTGAAGGAAGTGGCTGCTGCTGCAATACCCAGTCTTCCCCAGAGCCCTCTGGGTGTCTGCCCCTCTCCCACTGCCATGGCTGCCACTCTGGGGAGTCCATCTGAAGACCACGGTCTCAGCAGGCAAGATGAAGTGCCAAGCACCTAATGTGACCAAGAAGATGCCAGATCCTGGCTCCGAGATGCACTACGGGTGGAGAAGAATGAGCTGGTGCAATTCTTGCTCATAAGGTGTCTTGCAGGCAGCAACTTGCCAAGGAGCCAATCACAGAGGCAGAAGTGCTGAATAGTGTGCTCAAAGATTACCAGGACCATTTCCTGGTGGTCCTCGGTCAAACCTCACAGTACCTGCAGCTGGTCTTTGGCTTGGAGGTGAAGGAGGTGGGCCCCAGTGAGCATACCTATACCCTGGTCCCCTCCCTGGGCCTCACCCTCAATGAGATGCTGAGGGATGGGCAGAGATTGCCCAAGGCTGGCCTCCTGGTGGTGATCCTGTGCCTGATCGCTGTGGAGGATGACCATGCCCCTGAGGAGGAGATCTGGGAAGCACTCAGCATGATGGGAGTGTGTCCCGGTAGGAACACTTCATCTATGGGGAGCCCAGGGAGCTGCTGACCCACGTGTGGGTGCAGGAGGGGTACCTGGTGTATCAGCTGGTGCCTGACAGTGACCCTGCTCGCTACGAGTTCCTGTGGGGTCCCCAGGCCTATGCGGAGACCAGCAGGTTTAAAGTCCTGGAGTATTTGGACAGAGTCAGTTGAAGGGTCCCAGCTCCTTCCACCCCCTCTGCAGAAGCTGCAAGGGAGGGTGGGGGAGGACTCTGAGCCAGAGCATCAGCCAGGCTCCTTCCAGGCCCACGTACAACAGCTTTTCTTGGGGACAGGACAGGAGGCTGATCCTTCCCTCTGTGATTGAAGAGGGAACAGTCAGCCTTCTCAGCAGTGAGGGTCCGGGCCCATTGGGGGAACCCGGTGTGTGGCATCTTTGTGGTCCTGTTCTCTACAATGACATGGAGACTCATCTCTGTTTTCTTTAGGAATTTTTCAAATGTTATTCCTTTTTGTAGAAGACAGTGCATTCCAGTATCTAACTATGTCAATGATGTTGATCACACTGTGTTTGTACTCAACCAGTTCAAGATGAAGAGTTTTCCTGTTCTGTAAAAGAGATTAAGAACACTTTCATTTTATTTTGTGGTCCTGCACAAGATGACATGGAATTAGAATTAAAATGATTTTGGAAATGTGAATTTATTTAGCAGTGATATAGTTGGTGGAAAATTAGAAAATAAAAAGTGATAGTAGTGAATTATGCTTCTTATAATTTGTGTGTGTCATTTTCTACAGCTAAGTGATCTCAGTTTATCTGGATTTTCCTGGGTTATCAAAGGAAGTAGCAATTCATCTTGAGTCAAGCAGTCCCCTCCTCACTGGCTCATTTATTGCAAAGACCTTTATGGAGCCTCTGTTCCGTGAAAGGCCCTGTGTTAGCAGTGGGGACACTGGGAGAAGCAGGACACACCCACACCTAGAGTGATGGTCTAGGAGCCACAGTCATATGAGGTTCATCGTGGGAGTGAGGGGAAATGGGACATTGCTGTAAGGTGTCCTTTTGGATTTTGGATAAACCCCAGAGAGATCTCTTTCTGGGGCAGCATGGAAGGGGTCCTGGCTCTGGCCACTTTGCTGCTGACCACAAGGATGGCATAGGTGTTTTCTACCCAGTATCTGCTAGGAATCCTGAAGAACTCCCATCACACTCCCTTGAAGTGATGCTCAGAAATCCATGGACCGAACCTCTCTTTCCTGGCCCTGGGGATCCAGAACTCAAGGTATTAATTAGCTTTTAATTATCTTCATTGTAATTGGGCACTGTAATCCAAGACTCAACATTTATTGGTGCTGCAATGACCAAAAGTAAGTGTTGTGATGGAAGACCATCTGGGACACATGCAAAGAGTGGTTCTTGCTTTTATTTCCTGGAGTGGCTTGGGTCCTGCTGGAACACTCCTCCACACTCAAATTTCACAGGTCCTCTAACTGGAAATGGGCCTTTCTGGGTAGCCCATACAATGAAGAATCTGCTTGCATTGTGGGAGACCTGGGTTCAATCCCTGGGTCAGGAAGATCCCCCTGGAGAAGGGCATGGCAATCCACTCCACTATTCTTGCCTGGAGAATTCCATGGCCAGAGGAGCCTGGCAAGCTACAGTCAATGGAGTTGCAGAATCAGACATGACTGAGTGACTAATACTATGGTTCACTATGGTCTAAGTAGAAAAGTTTCTCAGTTTTATTTATGAAATATCCTGTTTGGTTAATTAGGAATTCCACATCCTATTGAGGTGCATATTCTCTAACCCACCCTGGACCACAAAGTAGCCAACCCAACCCAGTGGAGAGTGGAGGAGTGTCTGGGGGAAACAGTGTGAGAAATTCCTGCCCCACCTTCACAGGGCCAACAGTCACCAGGCCCTGTGAGCTCTGTCTCATCACTCACACGCATCCTGTAGCCCAACACACAGGGCTCCTCACACCCGCTCGCATCCCAGATGGAGAACTGAGGCCACAGGGCTTGGGCATCTTCCCAAGACCACGTGTGTGCTAGTGAGGGCCAGGGTGGGCTCAGAGCTCTGGTCTCAATTTCTCTGGAGCCCCCGCCCTTCCCGCCCACCCCAGGCCACGGCTTGACCTTCCAACTTCTCACGCCTTCCTCTTCTTAGTGCTACACAATGCCTCTGAGGTGACAAAAAGCAGGCCCACAGAAGGAAGGGGACAAGGAGAATCAGAAGCACCATGGGGCTGCTCTGTGGTTTGCTGAGAACTGACTCTGCTGGCGGCCGGCATCCTTGTCCAGTCCAAATACCTCCTGCGTGAGGGCAGCGCCCTGTCCCTGCTGCTGCCATGGGCCTCCTGCCCAATGGAACCTGCCAGGCTGACCAGATTCTCACCGAGTAGTAGGGAGGGAGAGCTTGACTGTATGGTTCCAGTGCCCACTGGGATAAGGCCCTACAGGAGTCTCCTCTGATACAGAAGGGAAGGGAACACAGGTGGACCCCCAAGGCTCCAAGTCTCTGCAGCCGCAGCAAGGGAGGGGAGCAGGTGGAGGGCCTTTGGTCTGGGGACTTCGGCGTGCAGACGCCAAGCACAGGGGCAGGAGAGTGAGGGTGAGTAAAACAGGTCTTGGACGCCATGAGAGCTTGTGTGTGCACAACACAAGTGTCCCAGGCCACGGCTGACAAAGACCCCCTTGGTGACACACAAACCCACTGCCAGGGCCTGGGTGCTTCCTGGAGTGGGGGGGGGGACCAGAAAACACAGCTCCCTCAGGGCCCAGGGCATGAGGAGGGGCCCCAAGCATGAGAGGGAGCAAGAAAGACACCCTAGCCAGGCTGCCCACAGATGCCATGACCTTCCGTCCCCTTCCAAGGAGCCACCAGGGACCCCTACCAATGTTTACAGCCTCCGGAGTCATGTCCTAGTCAAATGAACCGACCAGATGCAAAGATTTGTCAACCTGCTTAGAAGCAGAAAGGCCACAGAGAAGCCCAAGTTGAAACCTGGAGCTCATCCAGGCCGCCAGTCTTTAGGCAGAAAGGACCCTGGGAGAGCTTCTTCCACACCCTCTTAGATATCCCCTTTCAGACACCAGGGGCTGGCCCTCACACAGGGCAAATGACCTTGTTACTGGCAGATGTGGGAGACAGTGCCCTGGGGTCCTTGAATACAGGCCTTTCCAAGGTGCCAGTCTGTACCCTACACAGTGATTTTCAAGAACAGTGGCCCACACCCAGCCTCTCATGCTTTTTCAAATACAGGTAGACGGGGGCTTCCTTTGGTCACATATAGTTCAACAAGTCAGACATGTCCCTGGGAGTGAGTGTGTGTAAAGCAGGGCCCTTGAAAAACACCTAACCCATGAGCCAACAAAATCATTTGATGGACCTGCCATCTGGGTAACTGAGAACAGGTCCACAGTGGTGGTGGGAACAGGGGCAGGGGCAGGGAAGATCAGAGCTGGCCTCGAAGAGGACCAGCGAAGTGCTTGTTTTCAACAGAACAGGCTGTACCTTGAGCCCCCAATCAAGTCCTTCAAAGGTTAGTTATCCAAATAGACTCAAGTTGGACGTGGGTAGCCAGGACTGCAGGTAGCAGAAGCCCAAGCACCCCACTGACAAAAGGAAATAGGGCTTTCAAAGCAGCCTCCAAGGAGTCTGAATCTGGGGCTCTGGGGAGGGGAAAAGCACATGCAGGTGTTCCCAAAGTGAACGCTCTAGGGCCACCAGAGTGGTGTTTATGGAAAAATTGAAAACTGAAGACAACAGCGTGTGATCTGCAGTGGGATGATGCCTGGGGGTGGGCAGAATGTGGGGGGCTGTAAGCTAAGTGGAGCACCTGGCTTTGCCCTCCCACATGACATCCTGGGGAATCTATGTCTCAGGTGCTCGGGAACAGTCAAGTGGAATATGAGGTCGCTCCACTGTGCTCAATCACAGCCCTCCTGTGGGGAGAGCTCGACCTGGGGGGTGGTGGGGGAAGGACAACAGGAATCTGACTTTGGGGCCAACTGAATGGGACCAACCAGCCAGCAGCACCAGCCAGAAGACAACAAAGCCAGAAGGGGAAAAGGATGGGAGGGGGGCACCAACTCAGGCAAAGCCAATCCGCCCACTATGAACCCCATCTTCTGGGAGGGACAGTCACCAGGGGCCCATCTGACCCCTGGGATCTCTCTTGGTGGTAGCAGACCTAAGACTTGCCAGGGCCTAGCCTTTCAGCAGAAGCCAGCCACAAGCCTACATGTTGCTAGTGAGGGGAGTGGAGCCAGGGGAACTTTTGACAACCCATCCAGAGCCTGGCCCCCTGAAAGAAGGCAACTGGCAGCAGATGGGAGCCTTTGTAGGCAACCTGAAACCTACGCTTCTGTGCTTTCAGACAAGAGACAAGCTGGGGATCCCATCTCTGTCCCCAGACTGCCTCCCCCACACTGGGCCAAGGCTGCCTCTCCACATCACCTCTGTGACATCACGAAATAATTAAGGAAGCTGACCACTTAATTGGCTGCCTGTCCCATGACCCAGATTCTAGACTCTCCAGAGAGCATTTTTGGGGCACCCCAACCCTGGTCTGAGGCCCTTCTGCCCTGAGCATTCAATGCTTGGGTAGAGAATGCTCCTGAGCTAGACTGACTCCATGGCTAGTCAGAGTTCTCAGGAGGCATGGGCAGCCCTGCTGGACCCATCAACTGATAGGGAGCCCACAGCAGGGGACCCCCATGATTACTCCCCAGATCCAAACATGGATTCAAGGGAGGCTTTGGAGAAGCAGGGTGACCAACCCGAGAGCCCAGATCCGGGCTCCCAAGTATACCTGACCCCACAGGGCCCCAACCCAGAAATGGTCAACAAGGAAGATAACAACACCGTCCTTGGGTTGTCCTTCCCCAGGAAGCTCTGGATGATCATGGAGGATGCGGCCTTCACCTCTGTGCACTGGAACAACAAGGGAGACACTGTGGTCACTGAGGCAAATCTCTTCCAGACAGCGGTCCTCCAGCTCAGGGGCACAGACCAGATCTTCAAGACAGACAGCATCAACAGCTTCATCCGTGTATGGTTCAGTAAAATCTGCCCTTTGAGGTGCTCTGCAGGGAAGAAGAAGCTGATGGTAAGGTAGAAAGCCCTCCTGGGGAGACTAGACTAGATGAGCTGAGTGCTGGACAGGTTTCATTTCCCAGAAGAACATTGTTATCATGAGAGGGTAGTTAAGGAAAGAGGAGGAAGCAGGGTCTGTCATGTTCCACCACCCCCCTTAGACAGGATCCACAGGGGTGACTCCAGACCCTGCAGGGCCACTTGATGCCAGAGACCACCAGTAACACCTTAAGTGAGGCTGGCCCCAGGGGAGCTCTAGGGAGCAGTGTGCTAGGGCCTCATAACCTGCCAGGAATGAAGAGACCTTGTCTCCATACTTAGGCATGGCCAGGATGGTGGTAGGGAGGAGGGTGGTGAGGAAGGCTCTTCTCGCCCTTGCTATCTAAAGTGATTCATTTCCTTTCAGATCTATCACAACTTCAACTTTCAGAGAGACAAGCCTCTCCTCCTGCAGAACATCCGGAGGAAAGGCGACCCCAGAACAACTACTCAGCCCACCACCAGTGCAACAACCACCCCAAAGAAAAAGAAGCGAGCGGTGGAGACCAGATGCTCTCCTCGATTCCATCATGAGTTCACCCAAGAGACGGACAAGAATGCCCAGAATGGAACCCCAGAAACCCCCAGCCTGCACTCATTTCTGTTCTCTGGCCTTTGACCTACGTGCAATCAAGCCAGGTGGGCCAGGGGAAACCATCTCCCCAGTGAGCAGGGTGGCCCCAGTTATGAGGGCATGTCCAGCAATGCCACGTCTGTACCCCTGGCTACTGCTGGAAGGGAGGGAGCAGGGGAACTGACCGACAGCCCCCCGGAGTACCCAAGTTACAATTTGGTGATGGCTGTGTACAAGAACTTTTACTCCACCATGATGGCAGCCCTTACAGTCATGGCCCCAGATGAGGCCTCTGAGGCGGAGGAGTAGCAGGGAGAGTCCTCAGATTACAAGGGTGCCCTCCATGAGCAACTCAAGCACAAACAAAATTCCTGAGCTTCCAGATCCCTAGGGACACTCAAAATCACTCTCTTGTAATAAAAAAAATCGATTTATGTTCTAATAAATTAAAGTGAAACTCTGTGGGAGTAAAGTATCAAATGAGAACTGCGAGTCTGTGTTCTTTATATTTGTCCATGTGATTCACACTGCACAGGATGAGTCCAATGAGGCTGCAAGCCCATGCCCCAGGCAGGCTTCAGTCTGGTCCCCATGGTCCCTTTTTTCTGAAGCAGCAATATTTCACACGCTCAGTCAAGAGTGTGGTTGCTAAGTTGAGTGCAGAGGCCAGCACAGGATGGGCTTGTTCTTGGACCTTAGTTCCTGAGAGTGAGGGTGTCACCTTCCATGAGTCATGCATCCTGAAGCGGAAGGTGCTCCTCAAGGATCCCCCGATGATACCACAAGTTTCTGATCAGCAGCTGAGTGTCTCCAACTCTCGATCCATGGCCCTCCCTAAGATGCTCAGCAGAAAATAGGGTCACTCACCCCACCCACCAAGAGCCTTGCAAACACATGACCCCAAACCAAAAGATAAGTACAAAGTTCCCACAAGGTGAACACCAGCCCTTTTTGCTCTGCCCTCACAGCTGTATTGACGAGCCTGTGTTTGGACGTGATGCGGACAGGCAGCGTGTCCAAAATGCAGGCCTTGTCTTGGCTCACAAGACAGTTTACAGCAGGGCAAGGGTCACCTGCAAGGACACACCACGGCCTGTTTCTGGGCCTGCGGGCCTCTCTACCAGCCCGAGGCCTTGCTGTCTGCTTATGCTCAGCCTGCCCCCAGCCTTCCCCCATTACTCCCTGGGCACTGTTCCAACATCAGGGAGTTTGGACCAGAACAGAGAGGGGAAAACACTAACCGATTTCCTAACAACACATTTCTCTCAACCAACCAGATCCAGCAGAGCCAAAGTGAGTGGCAATGCTAGCATTCTGTAAAGGTCAAAGGCCCAGAAACTCTCACTGAGTCCAGAGCAGCACCACATGAGGGGAGTCCCTGCCCCGGGCCCCACACCAAGTGGGCACCACAGGGCATGACTGATTCAAACAGAACCAGATGCGCATGTCCAGGGTGGGGTGGTAACTGAGGGTGTCACCATGTGCTGATCTCTCAGTCACCTCCCTTTTGAGAGCCCAGTCTAGACAGGAATCCTGCCCAAAGGGGTTCAGGTGCTAGGGGATGTCCACCTGGAAGACGTCCCTCCCACCCCTCCCTGGCAAGGCCTGCAACAGCCAGTGGGATTTGGCGAGCACAGTCATTTACTTCTATCGCAGGTCGAGTAGCAGGGCTTGAATCTCCAGCTCTTCCACCTCGTCGGGACCTAGGTTTTCTGAGCATAGCAAAGTGTCCCCAGTGTCCACAAGACCTGTGTGCAAAGACAGGAGACAGAAAGAGAACAAGGTCATTCAAAGCCGTGCCTCCTAGAGACGAAGACCGTATCATGGAGGGGACACGAGGTGAATTGGGTCCTCTGGCTGAGCAATTCAGAGTGGCTCACCTTGGCAAAGGGAATTCAGGGCAAGACCAAGCGAGGGAGGGAGCAAAATGAAACAGAGAGGCCTGGTGCTCCAGGAACCCACCAGGCCATGGGGAGCTCTCAGTCTGCCCACTGAAGGCCACAGGGACAGAGCAGGAGGGCCCTGGTGGGGAGTCTGTGAGCATCAGGTCCCCAAACGTTTTGCCAGCAGACAGGTGTTGCTGTGGGGCCTTACCACTGGGGAGTCAGGGGCCTTGCTCAGGCCCGGCCGCAGGCAGTGGGGGTGGAACTGCCTGGGTTCCCAGGCTGGGTGCTGTGCTGCCTCTCATGGTCTTTGCTGGGGACACACACATGTGGGGACACACACACACACATGGGGACACACACACACACATGGGGACACACACACATGTGGGGACACACACACACGTGGGGACACACACACACACACACACAGACGTGGGGACACACACACACACACACACACACACACAGAGGCAAGTGCCACGTGCAGACCTGGATGTGCCTCTGCCTCAGAGCACAAATGGGGACTGAGGCCCAGAGTGGTCGTCAGGGACCCCGGCCACTGTCTCCCAGCCCAGGCACCCTCTCTGTCCCTCTGAAGAACCCTCAGTCCCCCCACACCCCACCAACTTGTTCAACAGAAAACAAATGATCACAACCTGGCTGAGATCCAGGGCAGCACCGGGGGCCATGCAGGCAGTGCAGGGCAGGGCATCACTTGCCCACAATCACTCTGCAGCCAAATTTGTCCCCATCCCACAGCAAGGCCTGGATCTGGGTGGAGCTCATCCGCAGCCTCTTCTTCAGCAGCTCCCACCAGGCCACGTCCTCCCAGTCCCCAGTGCACCATGTGGATGGCCAGGGTACAGTGCCGGGTCTACATAGCATGGGCCACCATTGTATTTCCAAGGTCTTGACACTGTTTAAGATGAAACCTGCAAAATGCTGTCAGAAGGACAGACAGCTAAACTTCATCTCCCAGGGCTCCCAGGGCCTCTTGTTGCTGCAGATATACAGAACCACAAAGGTCTGGAGCTTGATACAGCAGTCTCCAAGCTCACAGCCCTGGACTGAACCTCAGACCTGGGCAGGACCTCAGCCCCATGTACCTGAGCTTCCTCCAAGCCTGCAGACACAAAATGGGGGGTGGTGGTCAGAGAGGGCTGACTCCATCCATCAGTCTCCACATGGTCTGCTGACAAGTGGATGGTGACCCAGAGGACACATCCATCACATGGAGACAGTGGGGAGGTCAGGAAGGAGGACGAGACAGCAGGAGAGAGGCACGTGGTGAGTTCCAAGACAGAGGGCCCCGAAACACTGGGAGCATTGAGGAGGGAGGGCAAGCCCCTGGCTTCACAGCCCAGAGGCTGGGCTCTGGTCCTCTCCCAGCACAGACAGGCACTGTCCTAGGCTTGACTTCCCCCACCCAGGCCACCACCCCACCCCTCGGCTCCCAGCCCCATCCCTGCCCATGCTCTGCAGATCCCCCATCTCATCCCAGGGCTACTGAGGGCAGTTCCATGCTAACCAATCTGGCCTTGGCCCTGGGGCTTCCCTGGACCTCAGACGGCCCTGCCAGGTGTCTTCCCCATGCCTTTGGGAGCTACCTTCCTCCAAACCCTTCACACACCCTGGCCTCCACTGCCAGCTGATGCCACAGCCCTCACCCAGAACCTCGAGAAAGAACAAAGGAGTGCAGGGACTACTGGGGCGGGCACACTCTGTGTCATCACCAGGGCCTGGGACAGCACCACACAGGGGTCACAGAATTCAAACCTCAAATAATCTGCTAGGTTACTATCACCTCATTCCATGGCTGGGGAGATGCTGAGAGATAGAAAGATAGCCCATGACTGCAGGGGCCCTGACCACACCTCCAATCTCACTTCTTTTCTTTTACCTGGAGAGGGGTCCCTGTTTACTGGAGGAGGTTGGAGTCGGAGAAGCAGAGCCGCAGGCCTGAACCTCAGCTGGGTCTCAGCACCTCCGAGGGAGCCTCTGTTTCCACATGGCTGTGAGGACGAGGACAAGGTCCCAGAGGAACCCAGCCCAGGGCCTCCCAGGCCTTTCCTTCACTGAACACAGCAGAGCCACAGTTATTACAGGTCCATGAGGTAACATGAGTTCTGGCTCCTACCCTGGTGGCCTGCTCTGCTCACCTCTGGATTCACCACCAGTAGCCATGAAGGTCATCCTTCCATACTTGGAACATTCCAGTGTCTTCCTCCCTCAGAGCCTTTGTAGGGTATGAGGAGACACATCATGCCCCTCAGAGTCAGGTGCTGGAATCTCAATTGCAAGTACCTCAGCGTGACACTACAGACAAAGGAAAGGTCTTCACAGAGCTTATGGAGGTCACCTGAGCTCATTATGATGGACCCTCTTCTTACAGGACGCCTGGCCCCATATGAAGGACACCTTTACAGACAGACAGGCAGGTACACAGGAGAACTCCGGGTAAAGAGGAAGGCAGAGCTCTCCAAGCCCAGACGCACCCACCATGGCCAGAAATGACCTGGAAGTGAGGTGGTAGAGATGGGACAGACTCTCCCCACAGCCCTCATGAGAGCCAAAGTCAGCTGACACCTCGACCTTGGCTCCTAGCCTCCTGAACCAACACGGTTCATAGGTTGAGCCACCCAGGGTCACCTGTGTGACCCTGACACAAAAGCCGTTCTCCAAAGAAGACCCTTTATCCAAAGAGGACACAGATGGCCA
Organism: Dama dama; assembly: GCF_033118175.1. Taxonomy (NCBI): domain Eukaryota; kingdom Metazoa; phylum Chordata; class Mammalia; order Artiodactyla; family Cervidae; genus Dama; species Dama dama. The sequence continues at coordinate 57,187,764 of NC_083714.1, forward strand.
AGAGGCACTTGAAAAGATGCTCAACATTCTTAATTATTAGACAAATTCAAATAAAAACTCCAATGAAGTATCACCTTATACTGGTCAGAAAGGCCATCATCAATATAACCTATGAAGAATAAATGCTGGAGAGTGTGCAGAGAAAAGGGAACACTTGTACACTGTTGGTGGAAACATAATTCAGAACAGTCAATATGAAGAACAGTATGGAGGATCATTGAGCAACAACAAACAGAACTACCATATGATCTAGCAATCCCACTCCTGACTATGGAAAAGGCAAAAACTCTAATATGAAAAGATACATGCACCCCAATGTTCATTGCAACACTATCTACAACAGGCAAGATATGGAAACATCCTAAATGTCCATCAACAGATGACTGGATAAAGAAGATGTGGTACACACACACACACACACACATACACACACACACACACACACAGAGGAATACTTCTCAGCCATGAAAAATAACGAAGTAATACCATCTGTGGCAACATGGATGGACCTAGAGATTATCGTATTAAGTGAAGTAAGTCAGAAAGAGAAAGACGAATAATCTGTGATATCACTTATATGTGGAAAAAAGGATGATACAAATGAAATTATTTACAAAGCAGAAACAGACTCAGAGAACAACTTATGGTTACCAAAGGGGAAAAGCAGGGGAAGGGATAAATTAGGAGTTTGGGATTAACAGATACATACTACTGTGTATAAAATAGTACTACTGTGGTGCTGCAGAAGACTCTTGAAAGTCCCTTGGACAGCAAGGAGACCAAGCCAGTCAATCCTAAAGGAAATCAACCCTGAATATCCATTGGAAGGACTGATGCTAAAGCTGAAGCTCCAATACTTTGGTCACCTGATGGGAAGAGCTGACTCACCTGGCTTCCGTCCTCTCCCCACCTGAGTCCTTGCTCCTCATACCAGGTCCCCAGTCTCTCACAGACCCAGATGTCAGGAAGTCAGCACAGGCCTAGTGTGCTCTTCTCACCCCAGGGGCTCCCAGGGATGCCGACAGGGGTGGGGATCTGTGGGGTTCCATCAGTCCTCCCTCAGGGTCCTGTCAGTCCTCCTCAAGGACCTCATCTTGTCTCTGGGTAGGACTTTGGATTCTCTCCTGTCCCCTACTAAGGCCCCAGCCCTTACACCAGGACACCAGTCTCTCAGAGACAAGGAAGACAGGAAGTCAGCCCCCTATACCAGGTCCCCAGTCTCTCTGACACCCGGATGTCAGGAAATGCAGCATGTGTTCATCTGCCCTATGTCTTCCCAGAGCCCACTCTGCTCTTGGGTCCAAGGTCCCCCCAGTGTTTTCACCTTGACTCTCAAAAGAACTAAGATCTTCCCCTCTGCCCATCTGAGGCCCTGCCCCTTCTCACATTTGCCTAATGTCTCTGAGAAATGGATGCGGAAGTCAAAACAGGTTGCCAAGTGCTCATCCCACCACAAGAGTCGCCTAGGGCTGACAGTAGGGTCAGGGATCTGCGGGGTTCCTTATATCCTCCCTCAGGGACCTCATCTTGAGCCCTGGCGAATCCGGGAATGCCCTTTGTGTTGACCAGAGGCAGGACCCTCACATCAAGACTCAGGGAGCACAGAGGGTGGATGAGCACATGCTGCCTTTCCTGACATCCAGGTCTCAGAGAAACTGGGGACCCATGCTAGGGGGTGTGGCCTCAGGTGAGCAGACGGAAGAAGCCCAGCTCCTCCAAGTTTCAAGTTAAGGACCCTGACAGAGGACTGAGGGGACCCTGGACCCAAGTCAGAGGAGTCCTCAGAGAAGCCCGTTTCTCTTGTCAGTCCAGGGCGACCATGGGGGTAGGATGAGTGCAATAGGCATGTGCTGAATTCCTGACATCCGAGTCTTGGAGAGACTGGGGCCCTGGTATAAGGGGCCAGGCTTCAGCTGGGGAGAGCCGAGAATCCCAGATCCTGCCCAGAGGCAAGGTGAGGTGCCTGAAGGAGGACTGAGGGGACCCAGCTTGAGGACTGATGGAACCCCACAGATTCCTGCCCCTGTAGTCATATCTGGAAGACCTTGGGGTGAGAAGAGCACACTAGGCCTGTCTGCCTTCCTCACATGAGGGTCTCAGAGAGCCTGGGGACCTCGTGAAAGAGGCAAGGTCTCAAAATGGTAGATGGGACAGTCCCTGGTCCTGCCTGGAGTTCAGGCTCCATGCAAGGAAGGACTGAGGGGGTTAGAGCCCAACAGGGAGGCAGGGATCCTGGCCCTTGTAGGGACTCTTGGAAACTCAAGAACTGGGTGTGCAGGGTGAGCAGTTTTTTGATTGCTGACTTAGGGACCTCGGGAGGTGAGGTTTTTCAGGCAGAAGGCAGAGGCTGGACTTCCTAACCCCGAGGGAGGACTGAGCAGACTCCCACCCCCGTGGTCCGTGCTGGGAGGCCAGGCAGGACGTGAGGAGGAGTTGATGGCCGAGCATCTCACCAGCTTAAGACCCGTGGGAGGCCCTGGGCAGGTGCGGCTGCATGTGGGGCCCCACAACCATTTCTGTTCAGACTCGGGTCTTGATCTGAGTTTCACTGAAGTGAAGTGAAGTGAAGTTGCTCAGTTGTGTCTGACTGCGACCCCGTGGACTGTAGCCTACTTGGCACCTCCGTCCATGTGATTTTCCAGGCAACAGTACTGGAGTGGGTTGCCATTTCCTTCTCCAGAGGATCTTCCCGACCCAGGGATTGAACCCTGGTCTCCCGCATTGTAGGCAGACGAGTTTCACTGCAGGCTCCCAAAGGTGAGGGATCAGGCTGGTCAGGGGAAAGCTGAGCACTACAAGGGAGCCCCAAGAGGCCCTCCCACTGCACAACAGGGGGACCTCACAGAGTCCACCCCTCTTACCATCACAGAAGGCCCAAGGCTGTGCCACAGGATACCCTCGATGTGTCACCTCCATTTCTCTCACAGGAGCTCCAGGAACCAGGAGGTGAAGACAGAGGTCTGAGGACTGTGTACTGAGGTCAGAGAACAAAGAAGGTCCAGGCAGTGCCAGGAGTCAAGGTGAGGAGGGGATTCCACAAGCCCTAATCCCCCTACCTTGTCATTACCAGAAATCTCGAGCTGTGCTATCTGCATCCTGGGGAACCACCTCACTTCCTCTTTCAGGTAGCAAGGGGACTGGCCAGCCAGGAGGAGCACCCCTGTGAGGTCTGAGTAAACCCCTCAAGGGTAGACCTGTAAGTGGTCTGAGTCAGACCACCCAGGGTGCAGTTCTCAACCAAATTAAGACCATTTAAATTCTCCTCCAAATTAAGACAGCAGTTAAAGTCCACCTATTCATTTTTTGCCTGTAATTGTTTGCTTGAGACTGGTAAAAACACTACTTTCCTTTTTGACAGAAATTGTACAAATCTAACTGATGACTATTATTTTTACTCTCTGTCATGGGGTGAATTTTGTGTCCCCCTCCAAATTCACATGTTAAGGCCCTAATCCCAGCACTTCAGAATGTGTTTCTGTTTGAATATAGGGACTTTGGAGGGGGGTTCAGAATGGGGGACGCATGTATGCCCATTACTGATTCTTGTCAATGTATGGCAAAAACCACTACAGTATTGTAAAGTAATTAGCCTCCAATTAAAATAAATTAATTAATTAAAGAAACAAACAACAACAACAAAAAAAGAAAGGTATTTAAGGTTAAATGAGGTCATATGAGTGGGCCCTCATTCATTCTGACTGTGGTTCTTATAAGAAGAGTAAGTTTGGAGACATAAAGGAACACAGGGTTGGGCGCGCACAGTGAAGGTGACATCTGAAGATTCAGGATGGAGACCACCATCTGCAAGCCAAGGAGAGAGGCTTCAGGAGAAACCTGACCTGCTGACACCTTCATCTTGGACTTCCAGCCTTCAGTACTGTCAGAAAATTAATTTCTTGGGCTTTTCTGGTAGCTCAGTAGTACAGAACCTGCCTGATAATGCAGAAGACACAGATTCAATCCCTGATCTTAGAAGATCCCACATGCCACAAAGCAACTAGCCCATGCACCACAACTGTTGAGTCTGTGCTCTAGAACCCGGGAGCCGAAACTGTTGCAGGCTGTGTGCCCTAGAACCCGTGCTCTGCAACAAGAGAAGCCACCACAGTGAGAAGCTTGCACACCACAGCTAGAGAGTAACCACCATTCACCATAACTAGAGAAAAGCCTGTGCAGCAACAATGACCCAGCAAAGCAAAAAATAAATCAACAAATAAAATTATTTTTTAAAAAAAGTAAATGAATTTCCATTGTGCATGCTACCCAGTCTGTGACACTTTGTTCTGGCAGCCCTAGCAAACTAACACCTGATTCTTCTTTTGGACCTTTGCCTCTTCCTAGTGGTGGAACTCCAGAAAATGGGAAATGGGGATCTGCTTGAAGGAAATGAGAGAAAAATATACTTTGGGAGAAACAACGTGTTTGCCTAAAAACTCTGTCTCCTGGCCTAACATTTGGGAGATTTTCTGAGGAAGACGTGTGTGGCAGATCCTGCCCATGTCCCCTCTGCCTCATGGCTGCAGCACATACCAGCCAGTTACTAAAGTGCAAGCATCTCGTCAGTGGCTTGGAGGTTTTTCCCTCATGCCTGAAGCCTACTTTGTCAGTGCTTAGGGCAGACTGGAAATGTCAGAGACGTGATGCTTTGTGACCCATAGGAACTGGAGTATAAATACCCCAGCTCCCTCAGCCTCAAACATGATAACTCAGGTAATTCTCCATAGGCTAGCAGAGTTCTCCAGTAGAATGAAGCTCCCTTAATCTTTCTTGAAATGCAAATTTTCTTGGCTCCCTTCCTATCTCTATTGAAGCTCTCCATCCTTTCTCTGGAAAGCACATTTCCCAAGGAAACTACTTGCTCTTAGAATTCTTATTTTAGGGTGTGATTCTGGGGGAATCAAAACTAGGGCCACCTGCCTTCTAGCTCCCTGTGTGTTCATATGAAACATCCATATTTCAAGATGTTGTTGTAGTTTCTAATTTAACAAGATGATATACTGCATTGAGGATTACCTGGTGGCTCAATGGTAAAGAATCTTCCTGCCAATGCAGGAGACTCCGGTTCAGTCCCTAGGTCAGGTAGATCCCTGGAAAAGGAAATAGAAACCCACTCCAGTATTCTTGCCTGGAGAATTCCATGGATAGAGGAACCTGGTGGGATAAAATCCATGGGGTCATGAAAGAGTCAAACACGACTTAGTAACTAAACGACAACACTGCATCCAATTTTTTTCTGTGGCAAGGTGGTGGTAAGTGGTTCATCGACCGTTGAACCCTGGAGACTCTCCTTGCAGGAAAGGGTGTTCTAAAGTCCTGCCTGTGGAAATGCCTTTGTGTCAAATCATTGATGCTGCATTTTTTCTTCTATAAACACCAAAGCCCAATCTTTTCAGTACTTATTGGCTTTAAAAAAACTTTTTAAATTGAAGGATAATTGCTTTACAGAATTTTGTGGTTTTCTGTCATACATCAACAAGAATCAGACATAGGTACACCCATTTGCCTTCCCTCCCAACCTCCCTCCCATCTCCCTCCTCATCCCACCCTTCAGTTTGTCACAGAACTCCTGTTTGACTTCCCTGAGTAACTTCCCATTGGCTATCTATTTTACATAAAGTGTTTTAAATTTCTATGTTACTCTCTCCATGCATCTCACCTCCCTCCTCTCCTCCCACTGTGTCTTTATTGGCTTTGCCTAGCCTGCACTCTTGCATCACATCTCCATGATGGGTAGGTGTGTTTGCATCAGGGTGGAGTGGTTTTAATAAGTTATCTTGTGCCTGAGCCACATGTTTCCCTATGGGGCTGCTCTAATACCTGCTGTGAAGTTTTCATGGTCCATGGGGGTGCAGTTGGGGGAGTTGCTTCTGAATAGTGGTCCAAGCGACTATGAGAGAAACAGACTTCTGAGGAACAGTGCAAGCTGCCCTGGGTGTGCAGTTAAGCTTCTGCTAAGCCCACTGACCCTAAGCCCTTTCTTGTTACTTTCAGACTGCTGTTGAGCACGTCAGAGGTTGAGGTCCTCTCAGTGACTACTCAGAACAAGGCCAAGGATGTTCTAAATTGAGTAACTTTCAAACTTCTAGGCTCCCTTAACCCCCGAAACTGTTTACAGCCAGGCCCACAGTTCTGGAATGATGAGCCCTGGGACAAATCTGTGGATGAATGCATTAGCCATGCTTCACCTGACCGTGCATGTAACCTCTGCAGCTGGTTTGCTGACAGGATCACCTGTCTTTGCCCCAAGAGGAAAGGTTTTGTCACAGAAGCTATCTCTCTGTCACATCTTCTGTGAATCTTTTGCTATGAGCACATTGATCCTAAGAAGTATTGCTGGCTTAAAGGATTTATGTGAGTCAGCCAGGGTTCTACCACCATAGTGTTTAATCCCTGCCCGAATCCTTTCTCATCTTCTGATCCCATCTGGTCTGGTTTTCCTTCCAGATGCTCACCTCCACTCTGCTTCTCTACTACCATTTAGACTGTTTAATAGCCTCAGGTGTCATCAACTCAACTGGGGGGTCCCTGTGGTTACTTCCAAGTCCACCTCCTAGATCTTAATTCTACATATTCCAGGCACCTCTGCCTCCTGTTTCTCTGCTAATTATCCCCAAACATGCTTCCACCTTGTCAGTCCCCAACTAAGAAACATACTGTGCTCCCTATGGATTACCATACACCTTCCATTTTTCTCTGCTGGACTTTCAAGGCCCTCTACAATCTAGCCTGTCCCACACAGCCCAGCATGCTCTCATTCTACATTGCTCAATGTGCTTTGCTTTTTCCTCTTACTATGAGCATTTCAGGACCTTTCCAGGGCTAGTGGATATGGGTGTCCAGCTTGTGTACTGCCCCCGGCTCTGGGCATCATGCAAAGCTGGTCATTTCTACTTCCATGATCTTTTTTTCCCACTGCTTGCCTGTCTGACTTCTTCTCATCCTTCAAAACATCCCTTAGCCACAATGTCTTCCTTAGTTGTGCCTAGTTTCATTAGTCTCCTCTTCCTTTGAAGTTCTACAAGTCTTAGAAGCTCTCCCCCTATCCCTCAATAAGAAAACGCCTCTGCTATGGAGGGCATGTTGTTGCTATTTAGTTTCTAAATCTTGTCCAACTCTTTTGCGACCCCATGGACTATAGCCCATCAGGCTCCTCTGTCCATGGAATTTCTCAGGCAAAAATACTGGAGTGGGTTGCCATTTCCTTCTCTAGAAGATCTTCCTGACCTGGGGATTGAACCCATGGCTGCCACATCACCTGCACTGTAGGCTGATCCCCGGAGGGCATGTACCCCCACTTATCTTCCCATCCCAACAACAGAACACAGTAGGGCTTAGTGACTATTGAATAGTTTTCTCTCTTTCCAAATGTGATTATTTTAACTCTCCCAACTACTTTCTGTGTTCCTGGAGGGAATAAAGACTACCATCCACATCTGTGGCTCGCACAGTGCTGAGTACAGAATTGGTGTTCTATAAATATTGGCACTTTGATTCCTGAGAATTATCTATAATTAAGACAGAAAGGAGGAAGAACATCAAATGTTGATATGTTTGTTAAGGCAAAATCAGCATCATTCTTAGTCTGAGCTCAGAGATATGTAATGTGACCCAAAGGTGTGTGATTTTCAAGTAATAAGGCCTGTTCCAGGAAGTTGTCCACATTGTCCAGATACAAGAAAGGATTAATTATTTTTCACCACCAACAATGTAACTGATTTCAAGCAAGGCAGCTTCAATTATTTAGAATACTGAGTAGCTATTCAGGGTTATTTTTTAATTAATCTTTTTTTATTGCAGGATATTTGCTTTACAGAATTTGGCTCTTTTCTGTCAAACGTCAACATGAATCAGCCATAGGTATACATATATCCCTTCCATTTTGAAACTCCCTCCCACCTCCTTCCCCGTCCCACCCCTCTAGGTTGATACAGAGCCCCTGTTTTGAGTTTCCTGGGACATACAGCAAATTCCTTTTGGCTATCTATTTTACATATGGTAATATAAGTTTCCGTGTTACTCTTTCCATACCTCTCCTCCCCTCTCCCCATGTCCATAAATCAATTTTCTATGTCTGTTTCTCCATTGTTGCCCTATAAATAAATTCTTCAGTACCATTTTTCTGGATTCCGTATATATGTGTTAGAATAGGGTATTTATCTTTCTCTTTCTGACTCCCTTCACTCTGTATAATAGGTTCTAGGTACAGCCACCTCACTAGAATGGATTCAAATATGTTGCTTTTTATGGCTGAGTAAAATTCCATTGCTTATATATACCACAACTTCTCTATCCATTTTTCTGTCGATGGATATCTAGGTTGCTTCCATGTTCTAGCTATTGTAAATAGTGCTTCAATGAACAATGGGATATATGTGTCTCTTTCAATTTTGGTTTCCTTTTTTTCCCCAGTGTCTTTATTTCTTTATGCATATTCAGATTTCTTTTTTTCCCCAATTATTTTTATTAGTTGGAGGCTAATTACTTTAGAATATTGTAGTGGTTTTTGCCATACATTGACATGAATCAGGCATGGATTTACATGTGTTCCCCATCCTGGACCCCCCTCCCACCTCCTTCCCCATCCCATCCCTCTAGGTCATCCCAATGCACCAGCCCTGAGCACTTGTATCATGCATCCAACCTGGACTGGCGATCTGTTTCACACGTGATAATATACATGTTTCGATGCTGTTCTCTCAGAACATCCCACCCTCGCCTTCTACCATAGAGTCCAGAAGTCTGTTCTATACATCTGTGTCTATCTTGCTGTCTCGCATACAGGGTTATCATTACCATCTTTCTAAATTCCATATATATGCATTAGTATACTGTATTGGTGTTTTTCTTTCTGGCTTACTTCACTCTGTATAATGGGCTCCAGTTTCATCCACCTCATTAGAACTGATTCAAATGAATTCTTTTTAATGGCTGAGTTTGTGTATATGTACCATCGTTTTCTTATCCATTCGTCTGCTGATGGGCATCTAGGTTGCCTTCATGTCCTGGCTATTATAAACAGTGCTGTCATGAACATTGGGGTACACGTGTCTCTTTCAGTTCTGCTCTCCTCGGTGTGTATGCCCAGCAGTGGGATTGCTGGGTCATATGGCAGTTCTATTTCCAGTTTTTTAAGGAATCTCCACACTGTTCTCCATAGTGGCTGTACTAGTTTGCATTCCCACCAACAGTGTAAGAGGGTTCCCTTTTCTCCACACCCTCTCCAGCATTTATTGCTTGTAGAGTTTTGGATAGGAGCCATTCTGACTGGCGTGTAATGGTACCTCATTGTGGTTTTGATTTGCATTTCTCTGATAATGAGTGATGTTGAGCATCCTTTCATGTGTTTGTTAGCCATCTGTATGTCTTCTTTGGAGAACTGTCAGTTTAGTTCTTTGGCCCATTTTTTGATTGGGTCATTTATTTTTCTGGAATTGAGCTGCAGGAGTTGCTTGTATATTTTTGAGATTAATCCTTTGTCTGTTGCTTCATTTGCTATTATTTTCTCCCATTCTGAAGGCAGTCTTTTCACCTTGTTGATACTTTCCTTCGTTGTGCAAAAGCTTTTAAGTTTAATTAGGTCCCATTTGTTTATTTTTGCTTTTATTTCCAATATTCTTGGAGGTGGGTCATAGAGGAACTTGCTGTGATTTATGTCAGAGAGTGTTTTGCCCATGTTCTCCTCTAGGAGTTTTATAGTTTCTGGTCTTACATTTAGATCTTTAATCCATTTTGAGTTTATTTTTGTGTATGGTGTTAGAAAGTGATCTAGTTTCATTCTTTTACAAGTGGTTGACCAGTTTTCCCAGCACCACTGTTAAAGAGATTGTCTTTTTCCCATTGCATAGTCTTGCCTCCTTTGTCAAAGATAAGTTGTCCATAGGTATGTGGATTTATCTCTGGGCTTTCTATTTTGATCCAATGATCTATATTTCTGTCTTTGTGCCAGTGCCATACTGTGGTTGATGACTGTGGTTTTGTGGTAGAGCCTGAAGTCAGGCAGGTTGATTTCTCCAGTTCCATTCTTCTTTCTCAAGTTTGCTTTGGCTATTTGAGGTTTCTTTGTATTTCCATACAAATTGTGAAATTATTTGTTCTAATTCTGTGAAAAATATAGATGTTAGCTTGATAGGGATTACATTGAATATATAGATTACTTTGGGTAGCATAGTCATTTTCACAATATTGATTCTTCCAATCCATGAACACGGTATATTTTCCATCTATTTGTGTCCTCTTTGATTTCTTTTATTAGTATTTTATAGTTTTCTATATGTAATTCTTCTGTTTCTTTAGGTAGATATACTCCTAAGTATTTTATTATTTTTGTTGCAATGGTGAATGGTATTGTTTCTTTAATTTCCCTTTCTGTTTTCTCCATGTTAGTGTATAGGAATGCAAGGGATTTCTGCGTGCTAATTTTATATCCTACAACTTTACTATATTCATTGATTTAGCTCTAGTAGTTTTCTGGTAGAGTCTTTAAGGTTTTCTATGTAGAGGATCATGTCATCTGCAAACAGTGAGGGTTTTACTTCTTCTTTTCCCTTCTGGATTTCTTTTATTTCTTTTTCTGCTCTGACTGTTGTGGCCAACACTTCCAAAACGATGTTGAATAGTAGTGGTGAGAGTGGGCACCCTTGCCTTGTTCCTGACTTTAGGGGAAATGCTTTCAATTTTTCACCATTGAGGATAATGTTTGCTGTGGTTTTGTCATATATAGCTTTTATTATGTTGAGGTATGTTCCTTGTATTCCTGCTTTCTAGAGAGTTTTTATCATAAATGAATGATGAATTTTGTCAAAAGCTTTTTCTGCATCTATTGAGATAATCATATGGCTTTTATCTTTCAGTTTGTTAATGTGGTGTATTACATTGACTGATTTGCAGATGTTAAAGAATCCTTGCATTCCTTGGATAAAGCCCACTTGGTCATGATGTATGATCTTTTAAAGATGTTGGATTCTGTTTGCTAGAATTTTGTGAAGGATTTTTGCATCTATGTTCATCAGTGATATTTGCCTGTAGTTTTTTTTTTTTTTTTTTCGTGTGTGTGTGTGGCATCTCTGTCAGGTTTTGGTAATATCGTGATGATCACCTCATAGAATGAGTTTGGAAGCTTACCTTCTGCAATTTTCTGGAAGAGTTTGAGTAAGATAGGTGTTAGCTTTTCTCTAAATTTTAGGTAGAATTCAGCTGTTAAATCATCTGCTCCTGGGCTTTTGTTTGCTGGAAGATTTCTGATTACAGTTTCAATTTCCCTGCTTGTGATGGGTCTCTTAAGATCATCTATTTCTTCCTGATTCAGTTTTGGAAAGTTATACTTTTCTAAGAATTTGTCCATTTCTTCCAAGTTTTCAATTTTATTGGCATATCGCTGCTGGTAGTAGTCTCTTATGATCCTTTGTATTTCAGTGTTGTCTGCTGTGATCTCTCCATTTTCATTTCTAATTTTGCTGATTTTGTTCTTCTTCCTTTGTTTCTTGATGAGTCTGGCTAACAGTTTCTCAATTTTATTTCTCTTTTCAAAAAACCAGTTTTTAGCTTTGTTGATTTTTACTATGGTCTCTTTTGTTTTTTTGTTTTTTTTTTGTTTTTTTTTTTTTCCACTTATTGCTGCCCTATTTTTAAAGATTTCTTTCCTTCTACTAACCTTGGAGTTCTTCATTTCTTCCTTCTCTAGTTGCTTTAGGTGTAGAGTTAGGTTATTTATTTGACTTTTTTCTTCTTTCTTGAGGTAAGCCTGTATTGCTATGATCCTTCCCCTTAGCACTGCTTTTACCAAGTCCCATAGGTTTTGGGTTGTTGTGGTTTCATTTTCATTCGTTTCTATGCATATTTTGATTTCTTTTTTGATTTCTTCTATGATATGTTGGTTATTCAGAAGCGTGTTATTCAGCCTCCATGTGTTGGAATTTTTAATAGTTTTTTTTCCCTGTAATTGAGATCTAATCTTATGGCATTGTGGTCAGAAAAGATGACTGGAATGATTTCAGTTTTTTAAAAAATTTACCAAGGCTAGATTTATGGCCCAGGATGTGATCTATTCTGGAGAAAGTTCCGTGTGCACTTGAGAAAAACGTGAAATTTATTGTTTTGGGGTGAAATGTCCTATAGATATCAATTAGGCCTAGCTGACCCATTGTGTCATTTAAAGTTTGTGTTTCCTTGTTAATTTTCTGTTTAGTTGATCTATCCACACATGTGAGTAGGGTATTAAATTCTCCCACTATTTATGTGTTATTGTTAATTTCCCCTTTCATACTTGTTAGCATTTGCCTTACATATTGTGGCACTCTTATGTTTGGTGCATATATATTTAAAATTGTTATATCTTCTTGTTTGATTGTTCCTTTGATCATTATGTAGTGTCCTTCTTTGTCTCTTTTCACAGCCTTTAGCTTAAAGTTATTTTATCTGATATGAGTATTGTGACTCCTGCTTTCTTTTGGTCTCCATCTGCGTGAAATATTTTTTTCCAGCCTTTCACTTTCAGTTTGTATGTGTCCCGTGTTTTGAGGTGGGTCTCTTGTAGACAGCATATATAGGGATCTTGCTTCTGTATCCATTCAGCCAGACTTTGTCTTTTGGTTTGGGCATTCAACCCATTTACATTTAAGGTAATTATTGATAAGTATGGTCCCATTGCCATTTACTTTGTTGTTTTGGGTTCACATTTATACAACCTTTCTGTGTTTCCTGTCTCGAGAAGATCCTTTAGCATTTGTTGAAGAGCTGGTTTGGTGGTGCTGAATTCTCTCAGCTTTTGCTTGTCTGTAAAGCTTTTGAATTCTCCTTCATATCTGAATGAGATCCTTTCTGGGTACAGTAATCTGGGTTGTAGGTTATTCTCTTTCATTACTTTCAGTATGTCCTGCCATTCCCGTCTGTCCTGAAGAGTTTCTAATGAAAGGTCAGCTGTTATCCTTATGGGAATCCCTTTGTGTGTTATTTGTTATTTCTCCCTTGCTGCTTTTAACATTTGTTCTTTGTGTTTGATCTTTGTTAATTTGATTAATATGTGTCTTGGGGTGTTTCACCTTTGGTTTATCCTGTTTGGGACTCTCTGGGTTTCTTGGACTTGTGTGACTATTTCCTTCCCCATTTTGGGGAAGTTTTCAGCTATTATCTCCTCGAGTATCTTCTCATGGCCTTTCTTTTTGTCTTCTTCTTCTGGGACTCCTATGATTCGAATGTTTGGGCATTTCACATTGTCCCAAAGGTCGCATAGGTTGTCCTCATTTCTTTTTGTTGTTTTTTTCTTTTTTCCTCTCTGCTTCATTTATTTCCACCATTTTATCTTCTACCTCACTTATCCTATCTTCTGCATCCTTTATTCTACTGTTGGTTCCCTCCAGAGTGTTTTTAATCTCATTTATTGCATCATTCATTTTTAGTTTACTCTTTTTTATTTCTTCCAGGTCCTTGTTAAACATTTCTTGTATCTTCTCAACCCTTGTCTCCAGGCTATTTATCTGTAACTCCATTTTGTTTTAAAGATTTTGGATCATTTTTATTATCATTATTCTAAATTCTTTTTCAGGTAGATTCCCTATCTCTGCTCTTTTGTTTGGCTTGGTGGGCATTTTTCATGTTCCTTTACCTGCTGTGTATTTCTCTGCCTTTTCGTCTTATTTAGATTGCTGTGTTTGGGGTGGCCTTTCTGTATTCTGGTAGTCTGTGGTTCCTTTTTATTGTGGAAGTTTCTTCCAGTGGGTGGGGTTGGATGACTGGCTTGTCAAGGATTCCTGGTTAGGGATGCTTGTGTTGGTGTTCTGGTGCATGGAGCTGGATTTCTTCTCTCTGGAGTGCAATGGAGTGTCCAGTAGTGAGTTTTGAGATGGGTTTATGGGTTTGGTGTGATTATGGGCAGCCTGTATATTGATGCTCAGGGCTATGTTGCTGTGTTGCTGGAGAATTTGCGTGGTATGTCTTGCTCTGAAACTTATTGGCTCTTGGGTGGTAGTTGGTTTCAGTGTAGGTATGGAGGCTTTTGGATGATCTCTTATTAATTAGCGTTCCCTGTAGTCAGGAGTTCTCCAGTGTTCTCAGCTTTTAGGCTTAAGCCTCCTGCCGCTTGATTTCAGTCTTAGTCTTCCAGTAGCCTCAAAACTTCTCCATTCATACAGCACTGATAATAAAACTTCTAGGTTAGTGGTGAAAAGATTCTCCACAGTGAGGGACACCCAGAGTGGTTCACAGAGTTACATGAAGAAGTGGAGAGGGAGGAAGGAGACAGAGGTGAACAGGAGGAGAAAGAGGAGTGCCGATGTCCAGCCCCAGCAGGACCAGGAATACCCAAGGGATGAGTGGTGTCAGTGAGGAAGAAGACAGACACACACAGAGAAGGTTGCGTAGAAGAGGTAGCTTTTTTTTATTTTTATTTTTAGGATAGCTCAGTTTTTATAGAATGAACGTTACCTCCCCCTTAAGTCACGACATATTACTTCAGATATTGGTTTGTGCTTCCATCAATATTTTTTTCTCCATGTTTTCCCCCTATGAATTCATCTAGAACATTCCCGATTATAGTGTTTTTTCTTAAATGTCCCGTACATAGTCTTCTTGCCTCAATGGCCTAACATTCTCATTCTAACAAAAACAATGTTCCATAGTTTCCAGATATAGTATGAATTCTTTGGGTAATAAAACAATACATGGGAAGGGTCACAGTAACGTGTTTGACATTTCTGAGAATAGTACCATGAGAAAACCCTGATATTTTTCTTTACCTGAACCACAAAATCTCGATTTACAATGATTAACTATTAAACAGCAAAAACGCCTCTAAAGCAGCAAAACACCTCTATTAATAGTGAGATAATGGCAGTGAAGCTGGTTAATATATATCTATTGAAATCCTATGTACCCCGTTTCCTAACTATACAAAAATACCCATAATATCCCAAGTTGTTTAAAGAAAGAGAAACAACAGACAAATAACAGCAAGGAAATAGCAAAAATGAAAACCCTTTCAACCAAGAAGCAAGTAAACTAAAGCAGTATATCTACTTCTAAATCTAAATGCCTCTACTCTTTTCTATTCTAGAACATTATAATCTTTTAAGCAAGCAGGCAAACTATACCTGTGGCCTTTTCTTTTTTGACTTGATGTTTATGGTAGTGTCCTGAGCCAGAGCAATCATAAGTATTTCCAAAAAGGCTTGGACTTTTCCAGGGAGGCCTTATTACTATATATTATATTTCCAAAAATTAGTAGAAAGCCCAACAACAGTAAGACAGAAGGAAGAAAGTGACATACCGGGCCCCCAGGACAACCTCGAGGGGAAGAGCTGCCTTGCAGGTTCCTTTCTCATCCTGGTGGCTCCCGAGGGGACATATTGGGCCCCTGGGGCAGCCCTATGTGAGGAAGAGCTGCCTTGCAGGTTCCTCTCTCATCCTGTGACCTTGTCATGGTTTGGGCGCACCCCGGCGGCTCCCAAAAAAGGGGGACTAAAGAGGAAAGAGACAGATCTAGGCAGTACTCTGTTCCCTAAGTATTCTCCGCAGCCCAGAACACCCACAGAGATTCACAGAATTGGACTGAGAAGAGAAGGGGAGGGAGGAAATAGAAGTGATCTGGGGGAGAAAAAGGAGAGTAAAAAAGGGGGAGAGAGTAATCAAACCAGTAATCACACTCCTGAGTAAAAATGGGTACTGAAGTTTGGATTCTTAAATATCCAAAATTGATATCAAATACTGAAAAACAAAGATTAAAAATCTATAGTAGAGGTTAGACTCTTAAAAATACAATACTAAAAAAACAAAAACAAAAAATTTAAGAAATAGATATGAAGATCGCTTTAAAAATAGGGTCCTTTTTTGCAAGGTTATAGTGGGTTATAAAAATGAAAATTTAGGAGTAATAGAGGAGTAATAGGGAACTTAAAAAATAAAAAATATTTAATTAAAAAAAATAATAAAAATATATCTAGGAATTTCTCTGGAGCTGTTGCGGGCAGTGTGGGTTCAGTTCAGTTTCAGATAGTTCCTTTTTCCTGCTTATACTTCTCAATATCTATAGGCCCCTTCCAGTGTAATCAGTGTTAACTACAGGGATTTTAATCTGTTGCACCTATCACTTCTAAAGTGGTTCCCTTTGTTTATTTGGCTTCTGTTTGCAGGTCTCTACAGTGTCTAATTTCCACCCTGCCATAAGTGGGCAGAGGTAGTCTCTTGTTTAGGTTCGCTTGTTCAGTCGTGCTGTGGGGAGGGAGGGGCACTGCAAACAAATACCACTGGTGTGTGTGGGGAGCACTCACAGTGTTCCGGTCACACTGGGTTTGTGCCCGCTCACGACGCGTATGCTTTCCCCATCTACACTGCTCAGGCTCCAGGCTGCTCTATAGGGAGCAGGCCCTCAGTTGCGTGTACTTCCCAAGTCTAAGCTGCTCAGGTTCAGGTTTTCGGGTACTCCACAAAGGTGCAGACTCAGTTGGGCCTGCGTTTTGTGCCTTCCCCATCTGAGCAGCTCAGGGAACCAGGAGCTTGATGAGTGCACTGTCTTCAGGTGCAGCGCAACTTCTCCCCTCCCCATCCCAGCCTCAGTTTCCAGGCGCGCCCGGTCCGGTGTGCCTTGTGTCTCTTCTGGGGAGCTGATCTCTGGCTGCGACCCTCCCGGCGGATGTCAACCGTCCATTATCTCAGGAAGTCATTGGTTAGAAACTGGAAGCCTGTTTGCAATTTGGTAGGGGATGCCCTCTCTGAGGCCGAGTTTGCCCCTTTCTGGCTCTGGCTGGCACCCGCTTCCCCCCTGCCTCTGGCAGGGATGGGCTGGTCTGCAGCCGGCTAGCTCTTCTCTGTACTTTGTTCTGCGAACAGACTGGCTGTGCCTTAGGTTAGGGCTTTTTGCAGGTTAATTCTCTCGTTCTCTCTTGCTATCCCACAGTTTAAGTTGCTATCTCACGTTAGCTCCCTCAGATTGCCTTCAGGGCCTTCAGGTCCAGTCCTTACCCTAAGCAATGCCACCCACTCATCTCCATTCAGCCCCTACTTGCTGGTGCCATATGTGGGCCTCTGGGGTACTTTTCTGCTGGCAGTTGCTTTTAGGCTTGTAATCTCTGGGTTTTATTTATTTTTCCTCCTGGTTAGGTTGCCCTCCGAGATTTGAAAACTTCCCCCAGACCCGCCAGTGAGAGGGTTTCCTGGTGTTTGGAAACTTCCTCTATTAAGACTCCCTTCCCAGGATGGATCTCCATCCCTAACTCTTTTGTCTCTCTTTTTATCTTTTATATTTTGTCCTACCTCCTTTCGAAGACAATGGGCTGCTTTTCTGGGTGCCTAATGTCCTCTGCTAGTGGCCAGAAGTTGTTTTGTGGAGTTTGCTCAGCATTCAAATATTCTTTCAATGAATTTGTGGGGGAGAAAGTGGTCTCCCCTTTCTATTCCTCTGCCATCTTAGCTCCTCCCAGAATGCTTTCTTTAGCTTGTTCACATCTCCCTACTTTCTTTCTATTTTCCTTTCTTTCTTCTTCCTTCACTCCATTCTCTCTCTCATTCTCTTTTTTTCTCTTTTTCCAGCCATGCTGCATGGTTTCTGAGATCTCGGTTCCTTGAGTAAGCATGGAACCTGCACCCCCTTTTCTGGGAGCTAGGAACCCTAACCACTGGACCACCTGCAAACTCCATCCCTCCTTTCTTATTATCAGAGACAATCTTTTCTGACCGTTTTTTGGTCTTGGGACCCCTTTACACCTTTAAGTTATTGAGGGTCTTGAAGAGCTTTTCTTTTCCTGTGGGTCATGCCTGTGGATACTTACTATTTTGAAATTGAAAAGAGCAAAATTAAATATATATGTATTTATTAATTCATTTAATAAACTGATTATATGTTAATAAAAATATGGTTTATGAAAAATAATCATTTTCCAAAACAAAACAAAGTTTAGTGAAG
Source organism: Dama dama (assembly GCF_033118175.1). Lineage (NCBI taxonomy): Eukaryota > Metazoa > Chordata > Mammalia > Artiodactyla > Cervidae > Dama > Dama dama. The sequence goes on from NC_083714.1 coordinate 57,205,654, forward strand.
AGAATGGCCTTATTTATATTTTTGTTAGTTCTCTGATGTTTGGCTTAGTGGAAGCTGCTGAAATCTCTTCTCTGTTCTTGCATCCTGTCTGTTGGAAGGTCATGTGGCCATAGCCTCTGAAAACACCAGAGTATCCTCTTGAGAAAATAACAACAAAAAAGAAAAATAGTATTTTGGCATGATTAAGAGAATAGTTTTTACCTTATGAAAGCCCTACAAGGATCTTGAGGATTCCCAGAGGTCACCAGGTCACACTTTGAGAACTGCTCGTCTATATAACCACCTAAGTATTCACTAAGGCCAGTGAAAAGACTCAATGTTTGGGTCAGATGAAATATTCCAGGTCACTGAATCCAACCATGCATCTGATAAAATGAAATTCCATGAAGTCACCTCTAGTAAGAATACTACAGAAGAAAATGGCACTCCACTCCAGTATTCTTGCTGGAGAATCCCCATCAACAAAGGAACCTGGTGCGCTGCAGTCCATGGGGTCACAAAGAGTCAGACACACTGTGTGACTCTCTCTCTCTCTCTCTCTCTCTCTCTCTCTCTCTCACACACACACACACACACACGGACTGTTTAAGTTCAACATGAGTTTAAATGGATAGAAAAGTCTTTATTATGTTGAGAAGAAATTTTACTCTATAGTTTTCCATCTTCAGTCTTAATTCCATTTAGAATGAATCCAACTTTTCCTTTATATATTCCATATACATGAAAACCACAGCCATGTCCCTTGCTGTCATTTTCTTCAAAAGACCCCCTTTATGTTTAAGGACTTAGGAGACCTTCCTGCTCTGAGTATTCTCTAGGCCCACATCTCTGTATTCTCATCCAGATCTTCAAATGCCAATTTGAACTCATACAGTGTTGCCAGAATATGCTCAGGCAGATTTTCTCATGGCTTACTCTGTGCTTGGCTTAGATCAGGGCTACAAATGCTTCACATTCACAGACAGAATGAAACATGTTGTCAAAAGTCTCTGTCTTCTGGTTGAGCATGATCTCTAAAACCCTATTGACTCTTCCACGCCTTCTGCCATTCTGGTCCCAGCTCTGCTTTCTCCAAGGCATCATCCCATTTGTCCCTTCTCTTTCACCCCTACAGAAAGGCAGTGCTCTAGATGTAGTGCTTTGAAGTTTGCAAACAGCTTTATAAACATCATCTCATTTAATTAACATGGAAACTCCACACAGAATGTTGTTGTTGTTCAGTCATTAAGTTATGTCCGACTCTTTGCAACCCCATGGCCTGCAGCACACCAGGATTCTCTGTCCTTCACCATCTCCCAGAGTTTGATCAAACTCATGACCGTTGAGTCAGTGATGCTATATAACCATCTTACCCTCTGCCGCCCACTTCTCCTTTTACTTTCAGGCTTTCCCAGCATCAGGGTCTTCTCTAATGAGTAGGTTCTTCACCTCAGGTGGCCAAAGTATTGGAACTTGACCTCAGAATCAGTCCTCCTAATGAATATTCAGGGTTGATTCCCTTTAGGATTGACTGCTTCGATCTCCTTGAAGTCCAAGGGACTCTCAAGAGTCTTCTCCAACACCACAGTTTAAACGCATCAGTTCTTCAGCACTCAGCCTTCTTTATGGTCCAACTGTCACATTCATACATGACTACTAGAAAAACAATAGCTATGACTAGATGGACCTCTGTCAGCAAAGTGATGTCTCTGCTTTTTAATACACTGTCTATGCACAGAATGCACAGATGTGAGTAGTATAAGGAAAACACAGAAGTTTCTGTTAACCTGATTTTATGGATTAACACACTAATACTTCATTCCTGGTACCCTGTAACCTGCTTTGCTGGCTGCCCAGCTTTCAGGGTCTCCCTATTATAAAGCACTCTACATACCCATGCTAAAATCATCTTTCTTCCCTGCTGATCTGAACATGCCACCATCTGGAGTCCATTTATAGCCTCCAACATTCTTGGGGTAATGTATTTCCCTGAGACCCTCGAGACACTGCATTTGCTAAGACTTCTGACTGACTTTCCTCAACCTAGGATGACAGTGTTTGGCTAATCAGAGTTCTGTTCATTCATTTGTTCATCCATCCAGCATTCATTCATTTATGCATTGTGTAACATAGTATCTATGATGTGCTAGGCACTGCAATGGACAGTAGAAGGGAATACACAAATAAGTTATCTCTGCCCTCCAAGGTTTTATAACTTCATCTAGGTCTTATATGCACAAGTGGTTCAGGTGGTAAAGTACCTGCATCCCAGTGCAGGAGATATAAAAGAAATGGGTTTGATCCCTGGGTTGGGATGATCCCCTGGAGAAGGACATGGCAACACACTTCAGTATTCTTGCCTAGAGAATCACATGGACAGAGGAGACTGGTGGGCTACAGTCCATGGGGTCGCAAAGAGTTGGATATGACTGAAGCAAATTAGCACACACACGTGCACACAATTCAAATACAAGACTAACAGTGATAAGAGAGCTGGTGAAAGTAGATTCATAGTTGTAGGTAAACTCTGAGGTTTACCTGAGGAAGAATTAATCCCAATGGGCAGAGCATGCAAGACCTCCAGGAGGTGTACTGTTGAATCTGTGCAAGGACAAGCAGGTTTCCATAAGCATAAAGAGGTGATGGGACAAGACAGGCTCGGCTTCCTTGTTGTCTGTTGGTCAAGTTAAGTCTCCTATTGCCTTTTACTTGTGTCTTCTTGGGCATTTGACCACAGAGAATTTTTTTAACCAGTGTCTTAAATACAAAAGGGCCTGGTAAATGTGCACATCTGACCTAAAAAAGGAAATTTCCAGTATGGTAACAGTCAATGGCATATGAAAAGGTATGAACAGACAGATTTTGTTTCAAGATTATGAGTGTAAAGAATAGAAGACAAACTTACAAGGAAAGGCACCCAGCCTTAGCTGGTCTCTGGTGGGAGCCACCAATCCAAGTAGTGTAAGAAAAAATGTATCATCTCCGAGGGGAATATTTGCATGAGGCATAGCACGTGATATACTACACAAATAACAGCACAGCATCACACAGGCTTGTCATGAACCCTCTGATGGCAGATAGTCCTATTTGTGATCCTTGAAAACTAAAATAAAATGAGTAAGGCTTAACATTTTTAGGTTTGAAACATGTTTCATTATTTTGTGACTTTGATCTCAATTGCATATTCATTCCATATGAAAACATAAAACTGGAATTAGTATCAAGCACACACTTCTGTGTGACATTCTCAAGAGGCAGGGTGGGCAGTGCTGGGTTTCAAGTGCAAGCTCTGCCTCTGATATCCCACTTCAGCCTTAGTCCTGGGGAAGGTCCCATTCAATGCATCTTTTTCATTATATATTAAAGCATTAGCAGGCTTGAATAGAGAAACAAAACTGTATTGAGATTTTCTATTTCAAATAGCTGTTAAAGAAATGCAACACATCTTAAATGGAGGAAAAATGGAAACAAGGGATTTTGGGAAGAGATGGGCACCAAGGAAGACTCATCAAAGTTCTGGTAGCTGTGGGGTTAGGAGTCTCTATAGAATATAATACACATGAGGTACATTTATGGGGAGATAAGTAGTTACACAGGAAGGGGGAAAATACAAGGGAAAGCCCAGCTGATAGATGTTTTCCTTAGCATTCTGGATAATCACATGGACCACAAAAATTAAAGGAGGAAAAGCAAGGTAAGTAATTGCTTCAAATTCCATACAACAAGGACTGGAAAGTCGCATGCTGTGTGTGCTCCAAGGGCCCAGTGTAGCAAAGGGTGGACTGTCTCCACACCTCTCTGTCCTCTGAGCACTCCAGCCCCATTCCATCCTTTACAATCAGATATTTGGACCCAAGCATCACCATTGCTCCTGTCCTTTCTCTTGGGCTCCAGCCCATCCTTTGTTCTTGCTGGTCAGATTTTCACTGGGTGGGATGGAGGTGGGGAGCTTCTAGTTTAGTGAGTTTAACTGCTGTGTAAACAAAACTCAAATCAGCACCCCCCCACCTCCTAACTTTTCTAAATCCAGAGCCATTTTTAAAAACAATTTTTTCAATAGGTATTATGTTCTCATGTTTAAAAACAAAACAAAACAATTTATACTTGAAAAAATTCTCTCTTCTTTCCTTTCTTTATGTAGTCAATTCAGACCACTTGCAAGAAACTTCACGTTTCTTCACACACATGCAAATAGAAATATAAACTTCCAAAGACAACCTCTTTAACAAGTGGTGCTGGGAAAAATGGGCAACCACTTGTAAAAGAATGAAATTAGAACACTTTCTAACAGCATACACAAAAATAAACTCAAAATGGATTAAAGATCAAAATGTAAGACCAAAAACTATAAAACTCGGAGAGGAGAACATAGGCAAAACCCTCTCTGACATAAATCACAGCAGGATCCTCTATGACACTTCCCCATCCCCACTGGAGACAGGCAGTTGGGGTTACCAGAGCCGGAAGGGGGCAATTGCAGTCCCAGAGAGGCATCCTCTACCAAACAGCAAGCAGAATTCCTTGCTAAACAAGACTTGTTGGGATTCTGGAGAGTTGACATGCGCCGAGAGGTTCGCAGCCAGTGATCAGCTCCTCAGAAGAAACACACGGCACACCTGAGAAGGCACACCCATTGTACATCCAGAAAACCAAGCGGATGGGATGGGGGAGGAGATAAGACGCAACACCCAACTGTGGGTGACTGCGCGCGCCAGGCACCTGGCCTCGTCAGCTGCTCGAACCTGGGAAGGGCAAACAAAACAGGCCCAATGGAGTCTGAGCCTTTGTGGAGAACCCGAGAACCTGAACGTGAGCGGCTTAGATCTGGGAAGTGCATGCAACCCAGGGCCTGACTCAGACAGTTCCCGGCAGAGCAACCTAGAGCCTCAGAAGAGTAGACCATGAAAGCACACATGCAGTGAGGTGGGGCAAACCCAGTGCAGCTGAAACACTGTGAGCACTACCCCCACACATGACAGTGCAATTTGTTTGCACTGATCCTCCCTCCCCAGAGAATGACTGAACAAGTGAGCCTAAAAGAGTGATCAAAATCACCTCTTGTGTCAGGGCGGTAATTAGACACTGAAGAGACCAGCAAACAGAAGAAGCCAAAATAAACAAAGGGAAATACAGCAGGGTGATATCATAGAGAGGGGATGTGGTATAATACATAGTGCATATGATCTCATGTATATAGTTGTCGTGATATCATCAATGCACTGGGTGTGTTGACTCAGATACAGTGGATGCAATGTCACGTGTATAGAAGATGTGATGGTATATACAGTTGATGTGACTTCGTTTGCAGTGGATGGAATGTCATGAAGACATGGATGTGACATCATAAATACAGCATTGTTATGTCACAGAGAATTAATATGATGTCACTCGTCAGTGTGTGTGATATCATCGATGGAGTGGTTGTAATGACATAGAGAGAGTGTATGTGATGAGATACCATGAGTGTGATGTCAGTTATAGTGGTTGTGTAATCACACACAGAGTGTGTGTGATGTTTTAGATAGTGGGAATGATGTCATAAACATAGTGGGTGCCAAATCATTGTTAGAGTGGCTGTGAAGTCACAGGTGTAGAGTATGTGATGCCATATACGGTGGATGTGACTTCATATATATTGGGTGTGATGTCATGAAGAGAGTGGATGTGAGTCATCAATACAGTCGTGTGATTTCATAGAGAATGGATATGATATCCTTCATAGTGAACATGATGAACATCAGTGTGTGTGATATCAATACTGTGGGTGTGATAACCAAGATACAGTGGATGTAATAACAGATATATTGGGTGTGATGTCAGGTTCAGTGGTTGTGTTCGCATACACACAGTGTGTGTGATATCATATATAGTGGATGTGATGTCATCAGTATACTGGGAGACATGTCATAGATAAAGTGCCTGTGATGTCACAAGCATAGTCAGTGTGATATCATAATCAGTGGGTATGATGTAAGATAGGGTGGGTGTGATGCCATAAATAGTGTGGTCTGACGTCATAATGAGTGAATGAGATGTCATGTAAGTGCATGCCATGTCATACATACACCCAGATGGATGTCATGCATGGAGTGTGTGTGATGTCATCAATAGAATGGGTGTGAGGACACAGATACTGTGGATGCGTTGTCACATGGGTAGAAGATGTGATGACACAGTCACTGGATGTGATGTCAGATACAGTGGCTGAGGTGCCATGAATCCAGTGGATGTGATTTCATAAACACAGCAGTGTGATCTCATAAAGAGTGGGTGTGAGGTATATGTATACAATGCCTAGGATGGCAGCATATTGTGGGTGTGGTGTCACACATGCTGTGGTTGTGATGACATAGATACAGTGGATATGAGATCAGATAGAGTGGGTGTATGTCAGACATAGTGGTTGTGTTGTCACACACAATATATGATGTCACATGTGGTGGATCTGACGTCATGAACATGGCGAGTGTCATATCATAGATACGGTGGCCATGATGTCACTGGTACAGTGACTGTGATGTCATATAGTGGACGTGATGTCATATAGAGTGAGTGTGATGTGGTGAATACAGTGGTGTGATGTCATAAAGACTGGATATCATGTCAAATATTGGGCGTATGATATGATTGATATAGTGGGTGAGATAACATTGATATAGTGGGTGTGGTGACACAGATAGAGTGGGTATGATGTCAGATAAAGTTCTGTTCTCAAACACACAGTGTATGATGTCGTGTATGGTGGATATATTGTCATATATAGTGGGTGGGTGTCATACATACAGTGGATATGATGTTGTCGAAACAGTGGATGTGATATCAGATATGGTGTGTGTGATGTCACATATAGTGGCTGTGTTCTCACCCACAGAGTAGGTGATGTCACGTACAGTGGATATGACGTCATAGACATAGTGGCTGTCATGTCATAGATACAGTGGCTCTGATGTCACAGGTAGAGAATAGGTGATGTCATACACAGTATATGTAACTTCGTATATATACAGTGGTTGTATTGTCCCATGTATTCACAATGTGATGTCATACACAGTGGATGAGATGTCATACCTACCGGGTGCAATGTCATGAACACAGTGGATGTGAGGTCATAAAGTGTGATGACAAAGATAGAGCGGATGTGATATCAGATATACTCTGTGTGATGTCATATATTGTTGTTGTGTTCTCATACACACAGGACATGATGTTATATATAGTAGAGGTGGTGTCATCAACAGAGTGGGTGTGATATCATAGCTGTAGGGTCTGTAATGTCACAAGTATAGGCGAAGTGATGTCATAATCAGTGGATCTGATGTCATATATAGTCGGTGTGATGTCATCTGTCATTCAAATGATGTCATACATATCGGGGGTGTGGTGTCATACATACAGGGGTTGTGATGACATAGATACAGTGGATGGGATACCAGAGATAGTGGGTGTATGTCAGAAATAGCAGCTGTGTTGTCACACACAGTGGGTGAGTTGTCACATGTAGTGGATAGGGTATCATGAACATAGTGGTTGTCATGCCATAGATACAGTGGCTGAGATATCATAGAGTGGACGTGATATCTTCTATGGTGGGTGTGATGTCATGAAAACAGTGGGTGGGATATCGTAGATAGAGTGGTGTGAATGAATGAGTGCATATAATGTCATATATAGTGCATATGATATCATACATACGGCGGGTGTGATATCAGCGATACAGTGGCAGTGTTGACACAGATCCTCTGGATGTAATAGCACATATCGTGGGTGTGACGTCAGATATAGTTGTGGTGTTCTCATACACACTGTGTGATGTCGTATATACTGGGTGTGATGTTACAAGTACAGTGGGTGTAATGTCATAGATACAGTGGCTGTGATGTCACATGTAGAGTAGATGAGATGTCATAATCAGTGGGTGTGATGTCATAAATACAGTGGTGTGATGTCATAAAGAGTGGATATTATGTCAGATATAGTGCGTATAATATCATAGATAGAGTGGGTTTGATATCATCAATACACTGGGTGTGATGACACAGATAAAGTGGGTATGATGTCAGATAAAGTTACGATGTGATATAGTGGAAGTGATGTCAACTTTAGTGAGTGTGATGTCATGAAAACAGTGGATGGGATGTCATAAATCCAGTGGTGTGATTGAATAAGGAGTGGATATTATGTAATAGCAGATAGAGTGGGTGTGATGTCAGATATAGTGTTTGTGTTCTCATACACACTGTGTGATGTCGTATATACTGAGTATGATGTTATGAATATAGTGGGTGTGATGTCATAGATACAGTGGCTGTGATGTCCCATGTAGAGTAAATGCGATGTCATAATCAGTGGGTATGATGACAGATAAAGTGGGTGTGATGCCATTCACACTGTGCGTTTATGTCGTAAAGAGTGATTGTGATGTCATGTACTCTTCACATGATGTCATACAGATGCCCAGATTGATGTCATACATGGACTGGCTGTGGTGTGATCCTGAGAATGGGTGCGATGAGGCAGATACAGTTTCTATGATGGCACATGTGTGGTTGATGTGATGTCATAATCAGTGGATGTGATGTCATATATATGGGTGTGATGTCATGAGTACAGTGGATGCGATGTCATAAAGAGTGCAGAGTGATATCATAGAGAGGATGTGGTATCATATATAGTGCATATGATCTCATGTGTATACTGGTCGTGGTATCATCAATGCAGTGAGTGTGATGACTCAGATTGCATGTGATGTCATGTGTACAGAAGATGATATATCATATACAGTTGAGGTGACTTCCGATATTTTTGGTGTGATGTATTGAATACAGTGGATGTGATGTCATAACTACAGTTGTGTAATGTAAGAAACAGAAGATGTGATGTTCATACATAGTGCATATGATGCCACACAGGTAGTTGGTGCGATGTCATGCATACAGTCGTTATGATGACACCGATACAGTAGATGTGCTGTCAGAAATAGTGCATGTGATGTCAGATACAGTTGCTGTGTTCTCATACACACAGTGTGTCTGATGTCATATATAGTGGGCATGACATCATAAGCATAGTAGATGTGATGTCATAGATATGGTGGTTGTGTTGTCACATGTATAATCAATGTGAGGTCATACAGAGTGGATGAGATGTCATACCTACGGGGTGCAGTGTCATGAACACAGTGGATGTGATGTCATAAACACAGTGGTTGTGATGACAGCGACACAGTCGATTTGATGTCAGATATTGAGGGTGTGATGACACTGCTACGGTAGATGTGATGTCAGATATTGTGGATGTGATGTCAGATATAGTTGCTGTGTTCTCATACACACAGTGTGTGTGACGTCACAGAGAGTTGGCATGACGTCATAAACATAGGAGGTTGCTGTCATAGATGCAGTGGTTGTGTTGTCACATGTATAGTCAATATGATGTCATAGACAGAGGATGTGATGTCATACCTATTGGGTGGGATGTAAGGAACACAGTAGATGTGATGTCATAAATACAGTGGTTTGATGACATAAAGAGTGGGTGTGATGTGGTATATAGTGCATATGAGGTCACACATGTTTGGAGTGATATCATACATATACTGGGTGTGATGACAAAGATAGAGTGGATGTGATATCAGACATAATCTGTGTGACTTCAGATATAGTGGTTGTGTTCTCATACGCACGTGTAGTAGAGGTGATGTCATCAACAGAGTGTGTGCTATCATAGATAGAGTCGCAGTCCGAGATCAGCTCCCAGAAGAGACACACGGCACACTTGAGACGGCTCACCAGCTGCCATCCAGGAAACCAAGTGGCAGGGACTGGGGAGGTGGTAAGACGTACCCCCGACCTGGGGAGAGTTCGGTCGCCAAGCACCTGGTCGCCAGAGCTGCTCAGACCTTGGAACAGCACAAAACGCAGGCCCAACTGAATCTGCGCCTTTGAGGAGTACCCGAGAACCTGAACCTGAACGGCTTAGACCTGGAAAGTGCACGCAACCCAGGGCCTGCCTCAGACAGTTGCCGGCAGAGCAACCTAGAGCCTCAGAAGAGTAGATCATGAAAGCACACATGCAGTGAGGTGGGGCAAACCCAGTGCAGCTGAAACACTGTGAGCACTACCCCACACATGACAGTGCTATTTGTTTGCACTGATCCTCCCTCCCCAAAGCATGACTGAACAAGTGAGCCTAAAAGAGTGATCAAAATCACCTCTTGTGTCAGGGCGGAAATTAGACACTGAAGAGACCAGCAAACAGAAGAAGCCAAAATAAACAAAGGGAAATACAGCAGTGTGATATCATAGAGAGGGGATGTGGTATAATACATAGTGCATATGATCTCATGTATATAGTTGTCATGATATCATCAATGCACTGGGTGTGTTGACTCAGATACAGTGGATGCAATGTCATGTGTATAGAAGACGTGATGGTATATACAGTTGATGTGACTTCGTTTGCAGTGGATGGAATGTCATGAAGACATGGATGTGACATCATAAATACAGCATTGTTATGTCATAGAGAATTAATATGATGTCACTCGTCAGTGTGTGTGATATCATCAATGGAGTGGTTGTGATGACATAGAGTGTATGTGATGAGATACCATGGATGTGATGTCAGATATAGTGGTTGTGTAATCATACACAGAGTGTGTGTGATGTTATAGATAGTGGGAATGATGTCATAAACATAGTGGGTGCCAAATCATTGTTAGAGTGGCTGTGAAGTCACAGGTGTAGAATATGTGATGTCATATATGGTGGATGTGACTTCATATATATTGGGTGTGATGTCATGAAGAGAGTGGATGTGAGTCATCAATACAGTCGTGTGATTTCATAGAGAATGGATATGATATCCTTCATAGTGAATATGATGAACATCAGTGTGTGTGATATCAATACTGTGGGTGTGATAACCAAGATACAGTGGATGTAATAACAGATATATTGGGTGTGATGTCAGGTTCAGTGGTTGTGTTCTCATACACACAGTGTGTGTGATATCATATATAGTGGATGTGATGTCATCAATATACTGGGAGACATGTCATAGATAAAGTGCCTGTGATGTCACAAGCATAGTCAGTGTGATGTCATAATCAGTGGGTATGATGTAAGATAGAGTGGGTGTGATGCCATAAATAGTGTGGCCTGACGTCATAATGAGTGAATGAGATGTCATGTAAGTGCATGCCATGTCATACATACACCCAGATGGATGTCATGCATGGAGTGTGTGTGATGTCATCAATAGAATGGGTGTGAGGACACAGATACTGTGGATGCGATGTCACATGGGTAGAAGATGTGATGACACAGTCACTGGATGTGATGTCAGATATAGTGGCTGAGGTACCATGAATCCAGTGGATGTGCTTTCATAAACACAGCAGTGTGATGTCATAAAGAGTGGGTGTGAGGGATATGTATATAATGCCTAGGATGGCAGCATATTGTGGGTGTGGTGTCACACATGCTGTGGTTGTGATGACATAGATACAGGGGATAAGAGATCAGATAGAGTGGGTGATTGTCAGACATAGTCGTTGTGTTGTCACACACAGTATATGATGTCACATGTGGAGGATCTGACGTCATGAACATGACGAGTGTCTTATCATAGATACGGTGGCCATGATGTCACTGGTACAGTGGCTGTGATGTCATATAGTGGACGTGATGTCGTATAGAGTGAGTGTGATGTGGTGAATACAGTAGTGTGATGTCATAAAGACTGGATATCATGTCAAATGTAGGGTGTATGCTATGATAGATATAGTGGGTGAGATAACATTGATATAGTGGGTGTGATGACACAGATAGAGTGGGTATGATGTCAGATAAAGTTGTGTTCTCAAACACATAGTGTATGATGTCGTGTATGGTGGATATATTGTCATATAGAGTGGGTGGGATGTCATACATACAGAGGATATGATGTTGTCGAAACTGGATGTCATATCAGATATGGTGTGTGTGATGTCACATATAGTGGCTGTGTTCTCACCCACAGAGTGGGTGATGTCACGTACAGTGGATATGACGTCGTAGACATAGTGGCTGTCATGTCATAGATACAGTGGCTCTGATGTCTCAGGTAGAGAATAGGTGATGTCATATTCAGTTCATGTAACTTCGTATATATACAGTGGTTGTATTGTCCCATGTATTCTCAATGTGATGTCATACACAGTGGATGAGATGTCATACCTACCGGGTGCAATGTCATGAGCACAGTGGATGTGAGGTCATAAAGTGTGATGACAAAGATAGAGTGGATGTGATATCAGATATACTCTGTGTGATGTCATATATTGTTGTTGTGTTCTCATACACACAGGACATGATGTTATATATAGTAGAGGTGGTGTCATCAACAGAGTGGGTGTGATATCATAGCTGTAGGGTCTGTAATGTCACAAGTATAGGCGAAGTGATGTCATAATCAGTGGATCTGATGTCATATATAGTCGGTGTGATGTCATCTGTCATTCAAATGATGTCATACATATCGGGGGTGTGGTGTCATACATACAGGGGTTGTGATGACATAGATACAGTGGATGGGATACCAGAGATAGTGGGTGTATGTCAGAAATAGCAGCTGTGTTGTCACACACAGTGGGTGAGTTGTCACATGTAGTGGATAGGGTATCATGAACATAGTGGTTGTCATGTCATAGATACAGTGGCTGAGATATCATAGAGTGGACGTGATATCTTCTATGGTGGGTGTGATGTCATGAAAACAGTGGGTGGGATATCGTAGATACAGTGGTGTGAATGAATGAGTGCATATAATGTCATATATAGTGCATATGATATCATACATACGGCGGGTGTGATATCAGCGATACAGTGGCAGTGTTGACACAGATCCTCTGGATGTAATAGCACATATCGTGGGTGTGACGTCAGATATAGTTGTGGTGTTCTCATACACACTGTGTGATGTCGTATATACTGGGTGTGATGTTACAAGTACAGTGGGTGTAATGTCATAGATACAGTGGCTGTGATGTCACATGTAGAGTAGATGAGATGTCATAATCAGTGGGTGTGATGTCATAAATACAGCGGTGTGATGTCATAAAGAGTGGATATTATGTCAGATATAGTGCGTATAATATCATAGATAGAGTGGGTTTGATATCATCAATACACTGGGTGTGATGACACAGATACAGTGGGTATGATGTCAGATAAAGTTACGATGTGATATAGTGGAAGTGATGTCAACTTTAGTGAGTGTGATGTCATGAAAACAGTGGATGGGATGTCATAAATCCAGTGGTGTGATTGAATAAGGAGTGGATATTATGTAATAGCAGATAGAGTGGGTGTGATGTCAGATATAGTGTTTGTGTTCTCATACACACTGTGTGATGTCGTATATACTGAGTATGATGTTATGAATATAGTGGGTGTGATGTCATAGATACAGTGGCTGTGATGTCCCATGTAGAGTAAATGCGATGTCATAATTAGTGGGTATGATGACAGATAAAGTGGGTGTGATGCCATTCACACTGTGCGTTTATGTCGTAAAGAGTGATTGTGATGTCATGTACTCTTCACATGATGTCATACAGATGCCCAGATTGATGTCATACATGGACTGGCTGTGGTGTGATCCTGAGAATGGGTGCGATGAGGCAGATACAGTTTCTATGATGGCACATGTGTGGTTGATGTGATGTCATAATCAGTGGATGTGATGTCATATATATGGGTGTGATGTCATGAGTACAGTGGATGCGATGTCATAAAGAGTGCAGAGTGATATCATAGAGAGGATGTGGTATCATATATAGTGCATATGATCTCATGTGTATACTGGTCGTGGTATCATCAATGCAGTGAGTGTGATGACTCAGATTGCATGTGATGTCATGTGTACAGAAGATGATATATCATATACAGTTGAGGTGACTTCCGATATTTTTGGTGTGATGTATTGAATACAGTGGATGTGATGTCATAACTACAGTTGTGTAATGTAAGAAACAGAAGATGTGATGTTCATACATAGTGCATATGATGCCACACAGTAGTTGGTGCGATGTCATGCATACAGTCGTTATGATGACACCGATACAGTAGATGTGCTGTCAGAAATAGTGCGTGTGATGTCAGATACAGTTGCTGTGTTCTCATACACACAGTGTGTCTGATGTCATATATAGTGGGCATGACATCATAAGCATAGTAGATGTGATGTCATAGATATGGTGGTTGTGTTGTCACATGTATAATCAATGTGAGGTCATACAGAGTGGATGAGATGTCATACCTACGGGGTGCAGTGTCATGAACACAGTGGATGTGATGTCATAAACACAGTGGTTGTGATGACACCGACACAGTCGATTTGATGTCAGATATTGAGGGTGTGATGACACTGCTACGGTAGATGTGATGTCAGATATTGTGGATGTGATGTCAGATATAGTTGCTGTGTTCTCATACACACAGTGTGTGTGACGTCACAGAGAGTTGGCATGACGTCATAAACATAGGAGGTTGCTGTCATAGATGCAGTGGTTGTGTTGTCACATGTATAGTCAATATGATGTCATAGACAGAGGATGTGATGTCATACCTATTGGGTGGGATGTAAGGAACACAGTAGATGTGATGTCATAAATACAGTGGTTTGATGACATAAAGAGTGGGTGTGATGTGGTATATAGTGCATATGAGGTCACACATGTTTGGAGTGATATCATACATATACTGGGTGTGATGACAAAGATAGAGTGGATGTGATATCAGACATAATCTGTGTGACTTCAGATATAGTGGTTGTGTTCTCATACGCACGTGTAGTAGAGGTGATGTCATCAACAGAGTGTGTGCTATCATAGATAGAGTCGCAGTCCGAGATCAGCTCCCCAGAAGAGACACACGGCACACTTGAGACGGCTCACCAGCTGCCATCCAGGAAACCAAGTGGCTGGGACTGGGGAGGTGGTAAGACGTACCCCCGACCTGGGGAGAGTTCGGTCGCCAAGCACCTGGTCGCCAGAGCTGCTCAGACCTTGGAACAGCACAAAACGCAGGCCCAACTGAATCTGCGCCTTTGAGGAGTACCCGAGAACCTGAACCTGAACGGCTTAGACCTGGAAAGTGCACGCAACCCAGGGCCTGCCTCAGACAGTTGCCGGCAGAGCAACCTAGAGCCTCAGAAGAGTAGATCATGAAAGCACACATGCAGTGAGGTGGGGCAAACCCAGTGCAGCTGAAACACTGTGAGCACTACCCCACACATGACAGTGCTATTTGTTTGCACTGATCCTCCCTCCCCAGAGCATGACTGAACACGTGAGCCTAAAAGAGTGATCAAAATCACCTCTTGTGTCAGGGCGGAAATTAGACACTGAAGAGACCAGCAAACAGAAGAAGCCAAAATAAACAAAGGGAAATACAGCAGTGTGATATCATAGAGAGGGGATGTGGTATAATACATAGTGCATATGATCTCATGTATATAGTTGTCGTGATATCATCAATGCACTGGGTGTGTTGACTCAGATACAGTGGATGCAATGTCACGTGTATAGAAGATGTGATGGTATATACAGTTGATGTGACTTCGTTTGCAGTGGATGGAATGTCATGAAGACATGGATGTGACATCATAAATACAGCATTGTTATGTCATAGAGAATTAATGTGATGTCACTCGTCAGTGTGTGTGATATCATCAATGGAGTGGTTGTGATGACATAGAGAGAGTGTATGTGATGAGATACCATGGGTGTGATGTCAGATATAGTGGTTGTGTAATCATACACAGAGTGTGTGTGATGTTATAGATAGTGGGAATGATGTCATAAACATAATGGGTGCCAAATCATTGTTAGAGTGGCTGTGAAGTCACAGGTATAGAATATGTGATGTCATATACGGTGGATGTGACTTCATATATATTGGGTGTGATGTCATGAAGAGAGTGGATGTGAGTCATCAATACAGTCGTGTGATTTCATAGAGAATGGATATGATATCCTTCATAGTGAATATGATGAACATCAGTGTGTGTGATATCAATACTGTGGGTGTGATAAGCAAGATACAGTGGATGTAATAACAGATATATTGGGTGTGATGTCAGGTTCAGTGGTTGTGTTCTCATACACACAGTGTGTGTGATATCATATATAGTGGATGTGATGTCATCAATATACTGGGAGACATGTCATAGATACAGTGGCTGTGATGTCACAAGCATAGTCAGTGTGATGTCATAATCAGTGCATATGATGTAAGATAGAGTGGGTGTGATGCCATAAATAGTGTGGTTTGACGTCATAATGAGTGAATGAGTTGTCATGTAAGTGCATGCCATGTCATACATACACCCAGATGGATGTCATGCATGGAGTATGTGTGATGTCATCAATAGAATGGGTGTGAGGACACAGATACTGTGGATGTGATGTCACATGGGTAGAAGATGTGATGACACATTCACTGGATGTGATGTCAGATACAGTGACTGTGGTACCATGAATTCAGTGGATGTGATTTCATAAACACAGCAGTGTGATGTCATAAAGAGTGGATATCATGTCAAATGTAGGGCGTATGCTATGATAGATATAGTGGGTGAGATAACATTGATATAGTGGGTGTGATGACACAGATAGAGTGGGTATGATGTCAGATAAAGTTGTGTTCTCAAACACATAGTGTATGATGTCGTGTATGGTGGATATATTGTCATGTAGAGTGGGTGGGATGTCATACATACAGAGGATATGATGTTGTCGAAACTGGATGTCATATCAGATATGGTGTGTGTGATGTCACATATAGTGGCTGTGTTCTCACCCACAGAGTGGGTGATGTCACGTACAGTGGATATGACGTCGTAGACATAGTGGCAGTCATGTCATAGATACAGTGGCTCTGATGTCACAGGTAGAGAATAGGTGATGTCATATTCAGTTCATGTAAATTCGTATATATACAGTGGTTGTATTGTCCCATGTATTCTCAATGTGATGTCATACACAGTGGATGAGATGTCATACCTACCGGGTGCAATGTCATGAGCACAGTGGATGTGAGGTCATAAAGTGTGATGACAAAGATAGAGAGGATGTGATATCAGATATACTCTGTGTGATGTCATATATTGTTGTTGTGTTCTCATACACACAGGACATGATGTCATATATAGTAGAGGTGGTGTCATAAACAGAGTGGGTGTGATATCATAGCTGTAGTGTCTGTAATGTCACATGTATATGCGAAGTGATGTCATAATCAGTGGATCTGATGTCATATATAGTCGGTGTGATGTCATCTGTCATTCAAATGATGTCATACATATCGGGGGTGTGGTGTCATACATACAGGGGTTGTGATGACATAGATACAGTGGATGGGATACCAGAGATAGTGGGTGTATGTCAGAAATAGCAGCTGTGTTGTCACACACAGTGGGTGAGTTGTCACATGTAGTGGATAGGGTGTCATGAATCTAGTGGTTGTCATGTCATAGATACAGTGGCTGTGATGTCAGAGAGTGGACGTGATATCTTCTATGGTGGGTGTGATATCATGAAAACAGTGGGTGGGATATCGTAGATACAGTGGTGTCAATGAATGAGTGCATATAATGTCATATATAGTGCATATGATATCATACATATGGCGGGTGTGATATCAGCGATACAGTGGCAGTGTTGACACAGATCCTCTGTATGTTATAGCACATATCATGGGTGTGATGTCAGATATAGTGGTGGTGTTCTCATACACACTGTGTGATGTCGTATATACTGGGTGTGATGTTACATGTACAGTGGGTGTAATGTCATAGATACAGTGGCTGTGATGTCACATGTAGAGTAGATGAGATGTCATAATCAGTGGGTGTGATGTCATAAATACAGCGGTGTGTTGTCATAAAGAGTGGATATTATGTCAGATATAGTGCGTATAATATCATAGATAGAGTGGGTTTGATATCATCAATACACTGGGTGTGATGACACAGATACAGTGGGTATGATGTCAGATAAAGTTACGATGTGATATAGTGGAAGTGATGTCAACTTTAGTGAGTGTGATGTCATGAAAACAGTGGATGGGATGTCATAAATCCAGTGGTGTGATTGAATAAGGAGTGGATATTATGTAATAGCAGATAGAGTGGGTGTGATGTCAGATATAGAGTTTGTGTTCTCATACACACTGTGTGATGTCGTATATACTGAGTATGATGTTATGAATATAGTGGGTGTGATGTCATAGATACAGTGGCTGTGATGTCCCATGTAGAGTAAATGTGATGTCATAATCAGTGGGTATGATGACAGATAAAGTGGGTGTGATGCCATTCACACTGTGCGTTTATGTCGTAAAGAGTGATTGTGATGTCATGTACTCTTCACATGATGTCATACAGATGCCCAGATTGATGTCATACATGGACTGGGTGTGGTGTGATCCTGAGAATGGGTGCGATGAGGCAGATACAGTTTCTATGATGGCACATGTGTAGTTGATGTGATGTCATAATCAGTGGATGTGATGTCATATATATGGGTGTGATGTCATGAGTACAGTGGATGCAATGTCATAAATAGTGCAGAGTGATATCATAGAGAGGATGTGATATCATATATAGTGCATATGATCTCATGTGTATACTGGTCGTGGTATCATCAATGCAGTGAGGGTGATGACTCAGATTGTATGTGATGTCATGTGTACAGAAGATGATATATCATATACAGTTGAGGTGACTTCCTATATTTTTGGTGTGATGTATTGAATACAGTGGATGTGATGTCATAACTACAGTTGTGTAATGTAAGAAACAGAAGATGTGACGTTCATACATAGTGCATATGATGCCACACAGGTAGTTGGTGCGATGTCATGCATACAGTCATTATGATGTCACCTATACAGTAGATGTGCTGTCAGAAATAGTGGATGTGATGTCAGATACAGTTGCTGTGTTCTCATACACACAGTGTGTCTGATGTCACATATAGTGGGCATGACATCATAAGCATAGTAGATGTGATGTCATAGATATGGTGGTTGTGTTGTCACATGTATAATCAATGTGAGGTCATACAGAGTGGATGAGATGTCATACCTACGGGTGCAGTGTCATGAACACAGTGGATGTGATGTCATAAATACAGCGGTTGTGATGACACCGACACAGTCGATTTGATGTCAGATATTGAGGGTGTGATGACACTGCTACGGTAGATGTGATGTCAGATATTGTGGATGTGATGTCAGATATAGTTGCTGTGTTCTCATACACACAGTGTGTGTGACATCACAGAGAGTTGGCATGACATCATAAACATAGGAGGTTGCTCTCATAGATGCATTGGTTGTGTTGTCACAGGTATAGTCATTATGATGTCATAAACAGAGAATGTGATGTCATACCTATTGCGTGGGATGTAATGAACACAGTGGATGTGATGCCATAAATACAGTGGTTTGATGTCATAAAGAGTGGGTGTGATGTGGTATATAGTGCATATGAGGTCACACATATGTTGGGAGTGATGTCATACATACACTGGGTGTGACGAAAAAGATAGAGTGGATGTGATATCAGACACACTCTGTGTGACTTCAGATATAGTGGTTGTGTTCTCATACGCACGTGTAGTAGAGGTGATGTCATCAACAGAGTGTGTGCTATCATAGATAGAGTCGCAGTCCGAGATCAGCTCCCCAGAAGAGACACACGGCACACTTGAGACGGCTCACCAGCTGCCATCCAGGAAACCAAGTGGCTGGGACTGGGGAGGTGGTAAGACGTACCCCCGACCTGGGGAGATTTCGGTCGCCAAGCACCTGGTCGCCAGAGCTGCTCAGACCCTGGAACAGCACGAAACGCAGGCCCAACTGAATCTGCGCCTTTGAGGAGTACGTGAGAACCTGAACCTGTGCGGCTTAGACCTGGGAAGTGCACGCAACCTAGGGCGTCTCTCAGAGAGTTCCCGGCAGAGCAACCTAGAGCCTCAGAAGAGTAGATCATGAAAGCACACATGCAGTGAGGTGGGGCAAACCCAGTGCAGCTGAAACACTGTGAGCACTACCCCACACATGACAGTGCTATTTGTTTGCACTGATCCCCTCTCCCCAGAGCATGACTGAACAAGTGAGCCTAAAAGAGTGATCAAAATCACCTCTTGCGTCAGGGCGGAAATTAGACACTGAAGAGACCAGCAAACAGAAGAAGCCAAAATAAACAAAGGGAAATACAGCAGTGTGATATCATAGAGAAGGGATGTGGCATAATACATAGTGTATATGATCTCATGTATATAGTTGTCGTGATATCATCAATGCACTGGGTGTGTTGACTCAGATACAGTGGATGCAATGTCACGTGTATAGAAGATGTGATGGTATATACAGTTGATGTGACTTCGTTTGCAGTGGATGGAATGTCATGAAGACATGGATGTGACATCATAAATACAGCATTGTTATGTCATTGAGAATTAATATGATGTCATTCGTCAGTGTGTGTGATATCATCAATGGAGTGGTTGTGATGACATAGAGAGAGTGTATGTGATGAGATACCATGGGTGTGATGTCAGATATAGTGGTTGTGTAATCATACACAGAGTGTGTGTGATGTTATAGATAGTGGGAATGATGTCATAAACATAGTGGGTGCCAAATCATTGTTAGAGTGGCTGTGAAGTCACAGGTATAGAATATGTGATGTCATATACGGTGGATGTGACTTCATATATATTGGGTGTGATGTCATGAAGAGAGTGGATGTGAGTCATCAATACAGTCGTGTGATTTCATAGAGAATGGATATGATATCCTTCATAGTGAATATGATGAACATCAGTGTGTGTGATATCAATACTGTGGGTGTGATAAGCAAGATACAGTGGATGTAATAACAGATATATTGGGTGTGATGTCAGGTTCAGTGGTTGTGTTCTCATACACACAGTGTGTGTGATATCATATATAGTGGATGTGATGTCATCAATATACTGGGAGACATGTCATAGATAAAGTGCCTGTGATGTCACAAGCATAGTCAGTGTGATGTCACAATCAGTGGGTATGATGTAAGATAGAGTGGGTGTGATGCCATAAATAGTGTGGTTTGACGTCATAATGAGTGAATGAGATGTCATGTAAGTGCATGCCATGTCATACATACACCCAGATGGATGTCATGCATGGAGTGTGTGTGATGTCATCAATAGAATGGGTGTGAGGACACAGATACTGTGGATGTGATGTCACATGGGTAGAAGATGTGATGACACAGTCACTGGATGTGATGTCAGATACAGTGGCTGAGGTACCATGAATCCAGTGGATGTGCTTTCATAAACACAGCCGTGTCATGTCATAAAGAGTGGGGGTGAGGGATATGTATATAATGCCTAGGATGGCAGCATATTGTGGGTGTGGTGTCACACATGCTGTGGTTGTGATGACATAGATACAGTGGATAAGAGATCAGATAGAGTGGGTGTATGTCAGACATAGTGGTTGTGTTGTCACACACAGTATATGATGTCACATATTTTGGATCTGACGTCATGAACATGACGAGTGTCATATCATAGATACGGTGGCCATGATGTCACTTGTACAGTGGCTGTGATGTCATATAGTGGACGTGATGTCGTATAGAGTGAGTGTGATGTGGTGAATACAGTAGTGTGATGTCATAAAGACTGGATATCATGTCAAATGTAGGGCGTATGCTATGATAGATATAGTGGGTGAGAAAACATTGATATAGTGGGTGTGATGACACAGATAGAGTGGGTATGATGTCAGATAAAGTTGTGTTCTCAAACACATAGTGTATGATGTCGTGTATGGTGGATATATTGTCATACAGAGTGGGTGGGATATCATACATACAGAGGATATGATGTTGCCGAAACTGGATGTCATATCAGATATGGTGTATGTGATGTCACATATAGTGGCTGTGTTCTCACCCACAGAGTGGGTGATGTCACGTACAGTGGATATGACGTCGTAGACATAGTGGCTGTCATGTCATAGATACAGTGGCTCTGATGTCACAGGTAGAGAATAGGTGATGTCATATTCAGTTCATGTAACTTCCTATATATACTGTGGTTGTATTGTCCCATGTATTCTCAATGTGATGTCATACACAGTGGATGAGATGTCATACCTACCGGGTGCAATGTCATGAGCACAGTGGATGTGAGGTCATAAAGTGTGATGAGAAAGATAGAGTGGATGTGATATCAGATATACTCTGTGTGATGTCATATATTGTTGTTGTGTTCTCATACACACAGGACATGATGTCATATATAGTAGAGGTGGTGTCATAAACAGAGTGGGTGTGATATCATAGCTGTAGTGTCTGTAATGTCACATGTATAGGCGAAGTGATGGCATAATCAGTGGATCTGATGTCATATATAGTCGGTGTGATGTCATCTGTCATTCAAATGATGTCATACATATCGGGGGTGTGGTGTCATACATAGAGGGGTTGTGATGACATAGATACAGTGGAGGGGATACCAGAGATAGTGGGTGTATGTCAGAAATAACAGCTGTGTTGTCACACACAGTGGGTGAGTTGTCACATGTAGTGGATAGGATATCATGAACATAGTGGTTGTCATGTCATAGATACAGTGGCTGAGATGTCATAGAGTGGACGTGATATCTTCTATGGTGGGTGTGATGTCATGAAAACAGTGGGTGCGTATCGTAGATACAGTGGTGTGAATGAATGAGTGCATATAATGTCATATATAGTGCATATGTTATCATACATACGGCGGGTGTGATATCAGCGATACAGTGGCAGTGTTGACACAGATCCTCTGGATGTAATAGCACATATCGTGGGTGTGACGTCAGATATAGTGGTGATGTTCTCATACACACTGTGTGATGTCGTATATACTGGGTGTGATGTTACAAGTACAGTGGGTGTAATGTCATAGATACAGTGGCTGTGATGTCACATGTAGAGTAGATGAGATGTCATAATCAGTGGGTGTGATGTCATAAATACAGCGGTGTGATGTCATAAAGAGTGGATATTATGTCAGATATAGTGCGTATAATATCATAGATAGAGTGGGTTTGATATCATCAATACACTGGGTGTGATGACACAGATAAAGTGGGTATGATGTCAGATAAAGTTACGATGTGATATAGTGGAAGTGATGGCAACTTTAGTGAGTGTGATGTCATGAAAACAGTGGATGGGATGTCATAAATCCAGTGGTGTGATTGAATAAGGAGTGGATATTATGTAATAGCAGATAGAGTGGGTGTGATGTCAGATATAGTGTTTGTGTTCTCATACACACTGTGTGATGTCGTATATACTGAGTATGATGTTATGAATATAGTGGGTGTGATGTCATAGATACAGTGGCTGTGATGTCCCATGTAGAGTAAATGTGATATCATAATCAGTGGGTATGATGTCAGATAAAGTAGGTGTGATGCCATACACGCTGTGCGTTTATGTCGTAAAGAGTGATTGTGATGTCATGTACTCTTCACATGATGTCATACAGATGCCCAGATTGATGTCATACATGGACTGGGTGTGGTGTGATCCTGAGAATGGGTGCGATGAGGCAGATACAGTTTCTATGATGGCACATGTGTAGTTGATGTGATGTCATAATCAGTGGATGTGATGTCATATATATGGGTGTGATGTCATGAGTACAGTGGATGCGATGTCATAAATAGTGCAGAGTGATATCATAGAGAGGATGTGATATCATATATAGTGCATATGATCTCATGTGTATACTGGTCGTGGTATCATCAATGCAGTGAGGGTGATGACTCAGATTGCATGTGATGTCATGTGTACAGAAGATGATATATCATATACAGTTGAGGTGACTTCCTATATTTTTGGTGTGATGTATTGAATACAGTGGATGTGATGTCATAACTACAGTTGTGTAATGTAAGAAACAGAAGATGTGACGTTCATACATAGTGCATATGATGCCACACAGGTAGTTGGTGCGATGTCATGCATACAGTCATTATGATGTCACCTATACAGTAGATGTGCTGTCAGAAATAGTGGATGTGATGTCAGATACAGTTGCTGTGTTCTCATACACACAGTGTGTCTGATGTCACATATAGTGGGCATGACATCATAAGCATAGTAGATGTGATGTCATAGATATGGTGGTTGTGTTGTCACATGTATAATCAATGTGAGGTCATACAGAGTGGATGAGATGTCATACCTACGGGTGCAGTGTCATGAACACAGTGGATGTGATGTCATAAATACAGCGGTTGTGATGACACCGACACAGTCGATTTGATGTCAGATATTGAGGGTGTGATGACACTGCTACGGTAGATGTGATGTCAGATATTGTGGATGTGATGTCAGATATAGTTGCTGTGTTCTCATACACACAGTGTGTGTGACGTCACAGAGAGTTGGCATGACATCATAAACATAGGAGGTTGCTCTCATAGATGCATTGGTTGTGTTGTCACAGGTATAGTCATTATGATGTCATAAACAGAGAATGTGATGTCATACCTATTGCGTGGGATGTAATGAACACAGTGGATGTGATGCCATAAATACAGTGGTTTGATGTCATAAAGAGTGGGTGTGATGTGGTATATAGTGCATATGAGGTCACACATATGTTGGGAGTGATGTCATACATACACTGGGTGTGACGAAAAAGATAGAGTGGATGTGATATCAGACACACTCTGTGTGACTTCAGATATAGTGGTTGTGTTCTCATACGCACGTGTAGTAGAGGTGATGTCATCAACAGAGTGTGTGCTATCATAGATAGAGTCGCAGTCCGAGATCAGCTCCCCAGAAGAGACACACGGCACACTTGAGACGGCTCACCAGCTGCCATCCAGGAAACCAAGTGGCTGGGACTGGGGAGGTGGTAAGACGTACCCCCGACCTGGGGAGATTTCGGTCGCCAAGCACCTGGTCGCCAGAGCTGCTCAGACCCTGGAACAGCACGAAACGCAGGCCCAACTGAATCTGCGCCTTTGAGGAGTACGTGAGAACCTGAACCTGTGCGGCTTAGACCTGGGAAGTGCACGCAACCTAGGGCGTCTCTCAGAGAGTTCCCGGCAGAGCAACCTAGAGCCTCAGAAGAGTAGATCATGAAAGCACACATGCAGTGAGGTGGGGCAAACCCAGTGCAGCTGAAACACTGTGAGCACTACCCCACACATGACAGTGCTATTTGTTTGCACTGATCCCCTCTCCCCAGAGCATGACTGAACAAGTGAGCCTAAAAGAGTGATCAAAATCACCTCTTGTGTCAGGGCGGAAATTAGACACTGAAGAGACCAGCAAAAAGAAGAAGCCAAAATAAACAAAGGGAAATACAGCAGTGTGATATCATAGAGAAGGGATGTGGCATAATACATAGTGTATATGATCTAATGTATATAGTTGTCGTGATATCATCAATGCACTGGGTGTGTTGACTCAGATACAGTGGATGCAATGTCACGTGTATAGAAGATGTGATGGTATATACAGTTGATGTGACTTCGTTTGCAGTGGATGGAATGTCATGAAGACATGGATGTGACATCATAAATACAGCATTGTTATGTCATAGAGAATTAATATGATGTCATTCGTCCGTGTGTGTGATATCATCAATGGAGTGGTTGTGATGACATAGAGAGAGTGTATGTGATGAGATACCATGGGTGTGATGTCAGATATAGTGGTTGTGTAATCATACACAGAGTGTGTGTGATGTTATAGATAGTGGGAATGATGTCATAAACATAGTGGGTGCCAAATCATTGTTAGAGTGGCTGTGAAGTCACAGGTATAGAATATGTGATGTCATATACGGTGGATGTGACTTCATATATATTGGGTGTGATGTCATGAAGAGAGTGGATGTGAGTCATCAATACAGTCGTGTGATTTCATAGAGAATGGATATGATATCCTTCATAGTGAATATGATGAACATCAGTGTGTGTGATATCAATACTGTGGGTGTGATAACCAAGATACAGTGGATGTAATAACAGATATATTGGGTGTGATGTCAGGTTCAGTGGTTGTGTTCTCATACACACAGTGTGTGTGATATCATATATAGTGGATGTGATGTCATCAATATACTGGGAGACATGTCATAGATAAAGTGCCTGTGATGTCACAAGCATAGTCAGTGTGATGTCACAATCAGTGGGTATGATGTAAGATAGAGTGGGTGTGATGCCATAAATAGTGTGGTCTGACGTCATAATGAGTGAATGAGATGTCATGTAAGTGCATGCCATGTCATACATACACCCAGATGGATGTCATGCATGGAGTGTGTGTGATGTCATCAATAGAATGGGTGTGAGGACACAGATACTGTGGATGTGATGTCACATGGGTAGAAGATGTGATGACACAGTCACTGGATGTGATGTCAGATACAGTGGCTGAGGTACCATGAATCCAGTGGATGTGCTTTCATAAACACAGCCGTGTCATGTCATAAAGAGTGGGGGTGAGGGATATGTATATAATGCCTAGGATGGCAGCATATTGTGGGTGTGGTGTCACACATGCTGTGGTTGTGATGACATAGATACAGTGGATAAGAGATCAGATAGAGTGGGTGTATGTCAGACATAGTGGTTGTGTTGTCACACACAGTATATGATGTCTCATATTTTGGATCTGACGTCATGAACATGACGAGTGTCATATCATAGATACGGTGGCCATGATGTCACTTGTACAGTGGCTGTGATGTCATATAGTGGACGTGATGTTGTATAGAGTGAGTGTGATGTGGTGAATACAGTAGTGTGATGTCATAAAGACTGGATATGATGTCAAATGTAGGGCGTATGCTATGATAGATATAGTGGGTGAGATAACATTGATATAGTGGGTGTGATGACACAGATAGAGTGGGTATGATGTCAGATAAAGTTGTGTTCTCAAACACATAGTGTATGATGTCGTGTATGGTGGATATATTGTCATACAGAGTGGGTGGGATATCATACATACAGAGGATATGATGTTGCCGAAACTGGATGTCATATCAGATATGGTGTGTGTGATGTCACATATAGTGGCTGTGTTCTCACCCACAGAGTGGGTGATGTCACGTACAGTGGATATGACGTCGTAGACATAGTGGCTGTCATGTCATAGATACAGTGGCTCTGATGTCACAGGTAGAGAATAGGTGATGTCATATTCAGTTCATGTAACTTCGTATATATACTGTGGTTGTATTGTCCCATGTATTCTCAATGTGATGTCATACACAGTGGATGAGATGTCATACCTACCGGGTGCAATGTCATGAGCACAGTGGATGTGAGGTCATAAAGTGTGATGACAAAGATAGAGTGGATGTGATATCAGATATACTCTGTGTGATGTCATATATTGTTGTTGTGTTCTCATACACACAGGACATGATGTCATATATAGTAGAGGTGGTGTCATAAACAGAGTGGGTGTGATATCATAGCTGTAGTGTCTGTAATGTCACATGTATAGGCGAAGTGATGTCATAATCAGTGGATCTGATGTCATATATAGTCGGTGTGATGTCATCTGTCATTCAAATGATGTCATACATATCGGGGGTGTGGTGTCATACATACAGGGGTTGTGATGACATAGATACAGTGGATGGGATACCAGAGATAGTGGGTGTATGTCAGAAATAACAGCTGTGTTCTCACACACAGTGGGTGAGTTGTCACATGTAGTGGATAGGGTATCATGAACATAGTGGTTGTCATGTCATAGATACAGTGGCTGTGATGTCACAGACTGGACGTGATATATTCTATGGTGGGTGTGATATCATGAAAACAGTGGGTGGGTATCGTAGATACAGTGGTGTGAATGAATGAGTGCATATAATGTCATATATAGTGCATATGATATCATACATACGGCGGGTGTGATATCAGCGATACCGTGGCAGTGTTGACACAGATCCTCTGGATGTAATAGCACATATCGTGGGTGTGACGTCAGATATAGTGGTGGTGTTCTCATACACACTGTGTGATGTCGTATATACTGGGTGTGATGTTACAAGTACAGTGGGTGTAATGTCATAGATACAGTGGCTGTGATGTCACATGTAGAGTAGATGAGATGTCATAATCAGTGGGTGTGATGTCATAAATACAGCGGTGTGATGTCATAAAGAGTGGATATTATGTCAGATATAGTGCGTATAATATCATAGATAGAGTGGGTTTGATATCATCAATACACTGGGTGTGATGACACAGATACAGTGGGTATGATGTCAGATAAAGTTACGATGCGATATAGTGGAAGTGATGTCAACTTTAGTGAGTGTGATGTCATGAAAACAGTGGATGGGATGTCATAAATCCAGTGGTGTGATTGAATAAGGAGTGGATATTATGTAATAGCAGATACAGTGGGTGTGATGTCAGATATAGAGTTTGTGTTCTCATACACACTGTGTGATGTCGTATATACTGAGTATGATGTTATGAATATAGTGGGTGTGATGTCATAGATACAGTGGCTGTGATGTCCCATGTAGAGTAAATGTGATGTCATAATCAGTGGGTATGATGTCAGATAAAGTAGGTGTGATGCCATACATGCTGTGCGTTTATGTCGTAAAGAGTGATTGTGATGTCATGTACTCTTCACATGATGTCATACAGATGCCCAGATTGATGTCATACATGGACTGGGTGTGGTGTGATCCTGAGAATGGGTGCGATGAGGCAGATACAGTTTCTATGATGGCACATGTGTAGTTGATGTGATGTCATAATCAGTGGATGTGATGTCATATATATGGGTGTGATGTCATGAGTACAGTGGATGCGATGTCATAAATAGTGCAGAGTGATATCATGGAGAGGATGTGATATCATATATAGTGCATATGATCTCATGTGTATACTGGTCGTGGTATCATCAATGCAGTGAGTGTGATGACTCAGATTGCATGTGATGTCATGTGTACAGAAGATGATATATCATATACAGTTAAGGTGACTTCCGATATTTTTGGTGTGATGTATTGAATACAGTGGATGTGATGTCATAACTATAGATGTGTAATGTAAGAAACAGAAGATGTGATGTTCATACATAGTGCATATGATGCCAAACAGGTGGTTGGTGCGATGTCATGCATACAGTCGTTATGATGACACCGATACAGTAGATGTGCTGTCAGAAATAGTGGGTGTGATGTCAGATACAGTTGCTGTGGTATCATACACACAGTGTGTCTGATGTCATATATAGTGGGCACGACATCATAAGCATAGTAGATGTGATGTCATAGATATGGTGGTTGTGTTGTCACATGTATAATCAATGTGAGGTGATACAGAGTGGATGAGTTGTCATACCTACGGGGTGCAGTGTCATGAACACAGTGGATGTGATGTCATAAACACAGCGGTTGTGATGACACCGACACAGTCGATTTGATGTCAGATATTGAGGGTGTGATGACACTGCTATGGTAGATGTGATGTCAGATATTGTGGATGTGATGTCAGATATATTTGCTGTGTTCTCATACACACAGTGTGTGTGACGTCACAGAGAGTTGGCATGACGTCATAAACATAGGAGGATTCTGTCATAGATGCAGTGGTTGTGTTGTCACATGTATAGTCAATATGATGTCATAGACAGAGGATGTGATGTCATACCTATTGGGTGGGATGTAAGGAACACAGTGGATGTGATGTCATAAATACAGTGGTTTGATGACATAAAGAGTGTGTGTGATGTGGTATATAGTGAGTATGAGGTCACACATGTTGGGAGTGATATCATACATATACTGGGTGTGATGACAAAGATAGAGTGGATGTGATATCAGACATATTCTGTGTGACTTCAGATATAGTGTTTGTGTTCTCATACGCACGTGTAGTAGAGGTGATGTCATCAACAGAGTGTGTGCTATCATAGATAGAGTCGCAGTCCGAGATCAGCTCCCCAGAAGAGACACACGGCACACTTGAGACGGCTCACCAGCTGCCATCCAGGAAACCAAGTGGCTGGGACTGGGGAGGTGGTAAGACGTACCCCCGACCTGGGGAGTGTTCAGTCGCCAAGCACCTGGTCTCCAGAGCTGCTCAGACACTGGAACAGCACAAACCGCAGGCCCAACTGAATCTGTGCCTTTCAGGAGTACCTGAGAACCTGAACCTGTGCGGCTTAGACCTGGGAAGTGCACGCAACCCAGGGCTTCTCTCAGACAGTTCCCGGCAGAGCAACCTAGAGCCTCAGAAGAGTAGATCATGAAAGCACACATGCAGTGAGGTGGGGCAAACGCAGTTCAGCTGAAACACTGTGAGCACTACCCCACACATGACAGTGCTATTTGTTTGCACTGATCCTCCCTCCCCAGACCATGACTGAACAAGTGAGCCTAAAAGAGTGATCAAAATCACCTCTTGCGTCAGGGCGGAAATTAGACACTGAAGAGACCAGCAAACGGAAGAAGCCAAAATAAACAAAGGGAAATACAACAGTGTGATATCATAGAGAAGGGATGTGGTATAATACATAGTGCATATGAACTCATGTATATAGTTGTCGTGATATCATCAATGCACTGGGTGTGTTGACTCAGATACAGTGGATGCAATGTCACGTGTATACAAGATGTGATGGTATATACAGTTGATGTGACTTCGTTTGCAGTGGATGGAATGTCATGAAGACATGGATGTGACATCATAAACACAGCATTGTTATGTCATAGAGAATTAATATGATGTCACTCGTCAGTGTGTGTGATATCATCATTGGAGTGGTTGTGATGACATAGAGAAAGCGTATGTGATGAGATACCATGGGTGTGATATCAGATATAGTGGTTGTGTAATCATACACAGAGTGTGTGTGATGTTATAGATAGTGGGAATGATGTCATAAACCTAGTCGGTGCCAAATCATTGTTAGAGTGGCTGTGAAGTCACAGGTGTAGAATATGTGATGTCATATACGGTGGATGTGACTTCATATATATTGGGTGTGATGTCATGAAGAGAGTGGATGTGAGTCATCAATACAGTCGTGTGATTTCATAGAGAATGGATATGATATCCTTCATAGTGAATATGATGAACATCAGTGTGTGTGATATCAATACTGTGGGTGTGATAAGCAAGATACAGTGGATGTAATAACAGATATATTGGGTGTGATGTCAGGTTCAGTGGTTGTGTTCTCATACACACAGTGTGTGTGATATCATATATAGTGGATGTGATGTCATCAATATACTGGGAGACATGTCATAGATAAGGTGCCTGTGATGTCACAAGCATAGTCAGTGTGATGTCACAATCAGTGAGTATGATGTAAGATAGAGTGGGTGTGATGCCATAAATAGTGTGGTCTGACGTCATAATGAGTGAATGAGATGTCATGTAAGTGCATGCCATGTCATACATACACCCAGATGGATGTCATGCATGGAGTGTGTGTGATGTCATCAATAGAATGGGTGTGAGGACACAGATACTGTGAATGTGATGTCACATGTGTAGAAGATGTGATGACACAGTCACTGGATGTGATGTCAGATACGGTGGCTGAGTTACCATGAATCCAGTGGATGTGCTTTCATAAACACAGCCGTGTCATGTCATAAAGAGTGGGGGTGAGGGATATGTATATAATGCCTAGGATGGCAGCATATTGTGGGTGTGGTGTCACACATGCTGTGGTTGTGATGACATAGATACAGTGGATAAGAGATCAGATAGAGTGGGTGTAAGTCAGACATAGTGGTTGTGTTGTCACACACAGTATATGATGTCACATGTTTTGGATCTGACGTCATGAACATGACGAGTGTCATATCATAGATACGGTGGCCATGATGTCACTTGTACAGTGGCTGTGATGTCATATAGTGGACGTGATGTCGTATAGAGTGAGTGTGATGTGGTGAATACAGTAGTGTGATGTCATAAAAACTGGATATGATGTCAAATGTAGGGCGTATGCTATGATAGATATAGTGGGTGAGATAACATTGATATAGTGGGTGTGATGACACAGATAGAGTGGGTACGATGTCAGATAAAGTTGTGTTCTCAAACACATAGTGTATGATGTCGTGTATGGTGGATATATTGTCATACAGAGTGGGTGGGATGTCATACATACAGACGATATGATGTTGTCGAAACTGGATGTCATATCAGATATGGTGTGTGTGATGTCACATATAGTGGCTGTGTTTTCACCCACAGAGTGGGTGATGTCACGTACAGTGGATATGACGTCGTAGACATAGTGGCTGTCATGTCATAGATACAGTGGCTCTGATGTCACAGGTAGAGAATAGGTGATGTCATATTCAGTTCATGTAACTTCGTATATATACAGTGGTTGTATTGTCCCATGTATTCTCAATGTGATGTCATACACAGTGGATGAGATGTCATACCTACCGGGTGCAATGTCATGAGCACAGTGGATGTGCGGTCATAAAGTGTGATGACAAAGATAGAGTGGATGTGATATCAGATATACTCTGTGTGATGTCATATATTGTTGTTGTGTTCTCATACACACAGGACATGATGTCATATACAGTAGAGGTGGTGTCATAAACAGAGTGGGTGTGATATCATTGCTGTAGTGTCTGTAATGTCACAAGTATAGGCGAAGTGATGTCATAATCAGTGGATCTGATGTCATATATAGTCGGTGTGATGTCATCTGTCATTCAAATGATGTCATACGTATCGGGGGTGTGGTGTCATACATACAGGGGTTGTGATGACATAGATACAGTGGATGGGATACCAGAGATAGTGGGTGTATGTCAGAAATAGCAGCTGTGTTGTCACACACAGTGGGTGAGTTGTCACATGTAGTGGATAGGGTGTCATGAACATAGTGGTTGTCATGTCATAGATACAGTGGCTGTGATGTCATAGAGTGGACGTGATATCTTCTATGGTGGGTGTGATGTCATGAAAACAGTGGGTGGGATATCGTAGATACAGTGGTGTGAATGAATGAGTGCATATAATGCCATATATAGTGCATATGATATCATACATATGGCGGGTGTGATATCAGCGATACAGTGGCAGTGTTGACACAGATCCTCTGGATGTAATAGCACATATCGTGGGTGTGACGTCAGATATAGTGGTGGTGTTCTCATACACACTGTGTGATGTCGTATATACTGGGTGTGATGTTACAAGTACAGTGGGTGTAATGTCATAGATACAGTGGCTGTGATGTCACATGTAGAGTAGATGAGATGTCATAATCAGTGGGTGTGATGTCATAAATACAGCGGTGTGTTGTCATAAAGAGTGGATATTATGTCAGATATAGTGCATATAATATCATAGATAGAGTGGGTTTGATATCATCAATACACTGGGTGTGATGACACAGATACAGTGGGTATGATGTCAGATAAAGTTACGATGTGATATAGTGGAAGTGATGTCAACTTTAGTGAGGGTGATGTCATGAAAACAGTGGATCGGATGTCATAAATCCAGTGGTGTGATTGAATAAGGAGTGGATATTATGTAATAGCAG
This sequence comes from Dama dama, assembly GCF_033118175.1. NCBI lineage: Eukaryota > Metazoa > Chordata > Mammalia > Artiodactyla > Cervidae > Dama > Dama dama. The sequence continues at coordinate 57,239,266 of NC_083714.1, forward strand.
ATAGAGTGGGTGTGATGTCAGTAATAGTGTTTGTGTTCTCATACACACTGTGTGATGTCGTATATACTGAGTATGATGTTATGAATATAGTGGGTGTGATGTCATAGATACAGTGGCTGTGATGTCCCATGTAGAGTAAATGTGATGTCATAATCAGTGGGTATGATGTCAGATAAAGTGGGTGTGATGCCATTCACACTGTGCGTTTATGTCGTAAAGAGTGATTGTGATGTCATGTACTCTTCACATGATGTCATACAGATGCCCAGATTGATGTCATACATGGACTGGGTGTGGTGTGATCCTGAGAATGGGTGCGTTGAGGCAGATACAGTTTCTATGATGGCACATGTGTAGTTGATGTGATGTCATAATCAGTGGATGTGATGTCATATATATGGGTGTGATGTCATGAGTACAGTGGATGCGATGTCATAAATAGTGCAGAGTGATATCATGGAGAGGATGTGATATCATATATAGTGCATATGATCTCATGTGTATACTGGTCATGGTATCATCAATGCAGTGAGTGTGATGACTCAGATTGCATGTGATATCATGTGTACAGAAGATGATATATCATATACAGTTAAGGTGACTTCTGATATTTTTGGTCTGATGTATTGAATACAGTGGATGTGATGTCATAACTACAGATGTGTAATGTAAGAAACAGAAGATGTGATGTTCATACATAGTGCATATGATGCCAAACAGGTAGTTGGTGCGATGTCATGCATACAGTCTTTATGATGACACCGATACAGTAGATGTGCTGTCAGAAATAGTGGGTGTGATGTCAGATACAGTTGCTGTGTTATCATACACACAGTGTGTCTGATGTCATATATAGTGGGCACGACATCATAAGCATAGTAGATGTGATGTCATAGATATGGTGGTTGTGTTGTCACATGTATAATCAATGTGAGGTGATACAGAGTGGATGAGTTGTCATACCTACGGGGTGCAGTGTCATGAACACAGTGGATGTGATGTCATAAACACAGCGGTTGTGATGACACTGACACAGTCGATTTGATGTCAGATATTGAGGGTGTGATGACACTGCAATGGTAGATGTGATGTCAGATATTGTGGATGTGATGTCAGATATAGTTGCTGTGTTCTCATACACACAGTGTGTGTGACTTCACAGAGAGTTGGCATGACGTCATAAACATAGGAGGATTCTGTCATAGATGCAGTGGTTGTGTTGTCACATGTATAGTCAATATGATGTCATAGACAGAGGATGTGATGTCATACCTATTGGGTGGGATGTAAGGAACACAGTGGATGTGATGTCATAAATACAGTGGTTTGATGACATAAAGAGTGTGTGTGATGTGGTATATAGTGCATATGAGGTCACACATGTTGGGAGTGATATCATACATATACTGGGTGTGATGACAAAGATAGAGTGGATGTGATATCAGACATACTCTGTGTGACTTCAGATATAGTGTTTGTGTTCTCATACGCACGTGTAGTAGAGGTGATGTCATCAACAGAGTGTGTGCTATCATAGATAGAGTCGCAGTCCGAGATCAGCTCCCCAGAAGAGACACACGGCACACTTGAGACGGCTCACCAGCTGCCATCCAGGAAACCAAGTGGCTGGGACTGGGGAGGTGGTAAGACGTACCCCCGACCTGGGGAGTGTTCGGTCGCCAAGCACCTGGTCTCCAGAGCTGCTCAGACACTGGAACAGCACAAACCGCAGGCCCAACTGAATCTGTGCCTTTCAGGAGTACCTGAGAACCTGAACCTGTGCGGCTTAGACCTGGGAAGTGCACGCAACCCAGGGCTTCTCTCAGACAGTTCCCGGCAGAGCAACCTAGAGCCTCAGAAGAGTAGATCATGAAAGCACACATGCAGTGAGGTGGGGCAAACCCAGTGCAGCTGAAACACTGTGAGCACTACCCCACACATGACAGTGCTATTTGTTTGCACTGATCCTCCCTCCCCAGACCATGACTGAACAAGTGAGCCTAAAAGAGTGATCAAAATCACCTCTTGTGTCAGGGCGGAAATTAGACACTGAAGAGACCAGCAAAAAGAAGAAGCCAAAATAAACAAAGGGAAATACAGCAGTGTGATATCATAGAGAAGGGATGTGGTATAATACACAGTGCATATGATCTCATGTATATAGTTGTCGTGATATCATCAATGCACTGGGTGTGTTGACTCAGATACAGTGGATGCAATGTCACGTGTATACAAGATGTGATGGTATATACAGTTGATGTGACTTCGTTTGCAGTGGATGGAATGTCATGAAGACATGAATGTGACATCATAAATACAGCATTGTTATGTCATAGAGAATTAATATGATGTCACTCGTCAGTGTGTGTGATATCATCAATGGAGTGGTTGTGATGACATAGAGAAAGTGTATGTGATGAGATACCATGGGTGTGATATCAGATATAGTGGTTGTGTAATCATACACAGAGTGTGTGTGATGTTATAGATAGTGGGAATGATGTCATAAACCTGGTCGGTGCCAAATCATTGTTAGAGTGGCTGTGAAGTCACAGGTGTAGAATATGTGATGTCATATACGGTGGATGTGACTTCATATATATTGGGTGTGATGTCATGAAGAGAGTGGATGTGAGTCATCAATACAGTCGTGTGATTTCATAGAGAATGGATATTATATCCTTCATAGTGAATATGATGAACATCAGTGTGTGTGATATCAATACTGTGGGTGTGATAAGCAAGATACAGTGGATGTAATAACAGATATATTGGGTGTGATGTCAGGTTCAGTGGTTGTGTTCTCATACACACAGTGTGTGTGATATCATATATAGTGGATGTGATGTCATCAATATACTGGGAGACATGTCATAGATAAAGTGCCTGTGATGTCACAAGCATAGTCAGTGTGATATCATAATCAGTGGGTATGATGTAAGATAGGGTGGGTGTGATGCCATAAATAGTGTGGTCTGACGTCATAATGAGTGAATGAGATGTCATGTAAGTGCATGCCATGTCATACATACACCCAGATGGATGTCATGCATGGAGTGTGTGTGATGTCATCAATAAATGGGTGTGAGGACACAGATACTGTGAATGTGATGTCACATGGGTAGAAGATGTGATGACACAGTCACTGGATGTGATGTCAGATACGGTGGCTGAGTTACCATGAATCCAGTGGATGTGCTTTCATAAACACAACCGTGTCATGTCATAAAGAGTGGGGGTGAAGGATATGTATACAATGCCTAGGATGGCAGCATATTGTGGGTGTGGTGTCACACATGCTGTGGTTGTGATGACATAGATACAGTGGATAAGAGATCAGATAGAGTGGGTGTATGTCAGACATAGTGGTTGTGTTGTCACACACAGTATACGATGTCACATATTTTGGATCTGACTTCATGAACATGACGAGTGTCATATCATAGATACGGTGGCCATGATGTCACTTGTACAGTGGCTGTGATGTCATATAGTGGACGTGATGTCGTATAGAGTGAGTGTGATGTGGTGAATACAGTAGTGTGATGTCATATAGACTGGATATGATGTCTAATGTAGGGCGTATGCTATGATAGATATAGTGGGTGAGATAACATTGATATAGTGGGTGTGATGACACAGATAGAGTGGGTATGATATCAGATAAAGTTGTGTTCTCAAACACATAGTGTATGATGTCGTGTATGGTGGATATATTGTCATACAGAGTGGGTGGGATGTCATACATACAGAGGATATGATGTTGCCGAAACTGGATGTCATATCAGATATGGTGTGTGTGATGTCACATATAGTGGCTGTGTTCTCACCCACAGAGTGGGTGATGTCACGTACAGTGGATATGACGTCGTAGACATAGTGGCTGTCATGTCATAGATACAGTGGCTCTGATGTCACAGGTAGAGAATAGGTGATGTCATATTCAGTTCATGTAACTTCGTATATATACAGTGGTTGTATTGTCCCATGTATTCTCAATGTGATGTCATACACAGTGGATGAGATGTCATACCTACCGGGTGCAATGTCATGAGCACAGTGGATGTGCGGTCATAAAGTGTGATGACAAAGATAGAGTGGATGTGATATCAGATATACTCTGTGTGATGTCATATATTGTTGTTGTGTTCTCATACACACAGGACATGATGTCATATACAGTAGAGGTGGTGTCATAAACACAGTGGGTATGACATCATTGCTGTAGTGTCTGTAATGTCACAAGTATAGGCGAAGTGATGTCATAATCAGTGGATCTGATGTCATATATAGTCGGTGTGATGTCATCTGTCATTCAAATGATGTCATACGTATCGGGGTTGTGGTGTCATACATACAGGGGTTGTGATGACATAGATACAGTGGATGGGATACCAGAGATAGTGGGTGTATGTCAGAAATAGCAGCTGTGTTGTCACACACAGTGGGTGAGTTGTCACATGTAGTGGATAGGGTGTCATGAACATAGTGGTTGTCATGTCATAGATACAGTGGCTGTGATGTCATAGAGTGGACGTGATATCTTCTATGGTGGGTGTGATATCATGAAAACAGTGGGTGGGATATCGTAGATACAGTGGTGTGAATGAATGAGTGCATATAATGTCATATATATTGCATATGATATCATACATATGGCGGGTGTGATATCAGCGATACAGTGGCAGTGTTGACACAGATCCTCTGGATGTAATAGCACATATCGTGGGTGTGACGTCAGATATAGTTGTGGTGTTCTCATACACACTGTGTGATGTCGTATATACTGGGTGTGATGTTACAAGTACAGTGGGTGTAATGTCATAGATACAGTGGCTGTGATGTCACATGTAGAGTAGATGAGATGTCATAATCAGTGGGTGTGATGTCATAAATACAGCGGTGTGATGTCATAAAGAGTGGATATTATGTCAGATATAGTGCGTATAATATCATAGATAGAGTGGGTTTGATATCATCAATACACTGGGTGTGATGACACAGATACAGTGGGTATGATGTCAGATAAAGTTACGATGTGATATAGTGGAAGTGATGTCAACTTTAGTGAGTGTGATGTCATGAAAACAGTGGATCGGATGTCATAAATCCAGTGGTGTGATTGAATAAGGAGTGGATATTATGTAATAGCAGATAGAGTGGGTGTGATGTCAGATATAGTGTTTGTGTTCTCATACACACTGTGTGATGTCGTATATACTGAGTATGATGTTATGAATATAGTGGGTGTGATGTCATAGATACAGTGGCTGTGATGTCCCATGTAGAGTAAATGTGATGTCATAATCAGTGTGTATGATGTCAGATAAAGTGGGTGTGATGCCATACACACTGTGCGTTTATGTCGTAAAGAGTGATTGTGATGTCATGTACTCTTCACATGATGTCATACAGATGCCCAGATTGATGTCATACATGGACTGGGTGTGGTGTGATCCTGAGAATGGGTGCGATGAGGCAGATACAGTTTCTATGATAGCACATGTGTAGTTGATGTGATGTCATAATCAGTGGATGTGATGTCATATATATGGGTGTGATGTCATGAGTACAGTGGATGCGATGTCATAAATAGTGCAGAGTGATATCATAGAGAGGATGTGATATCATATATAGTGCATATGATCTCATGTGTATACTGGTCGTGGTATCATCAATGCAGTGAGGGTGATGACTCAGATTGCATGTGATGTCATGTGTACAGAAGATGATATATCATATACAGTTGAGGTGACTTCCGATATTTTTGGTGTGATGTATTGAATACAGTGGATGTGATGTCATAACTACAGTTGTGTAATGCAAGAAACAGAAGATGTGATGTTCATACATAGTGCATATGATGCCACACAGGTAGTTGGTGCAATGTCATTCATACAGTCGTTTTGATGACACCGATACAGTAGATGTGCTGTCAGAAATAGTGGGTGTGATGTCAGATACAGTTGCTGTGTTCTCATACACACAGTGTGTCTGATGTCACATATAGTGGGCATGACATCATAAGCATAGTAGATGTGATGTCATAGATATGGTGGTTGTGTTGTCACATGTATAATCAATGTGAGGTCATACAGAGTGGATGAGATGTCATGCCTACGGGGTGCAGTGTCATTAACACAGTGGATGTGTTGTCATAAATACAGCGGTTGTGATGACACTGACACAGTCGATTTGATGTCAGATATTGAGGGTGTGATGACAATGCTATGGTAGATGTGATGTCAGATATTGTGGATGTGATGTCAGATATAGTTGCTGTGTTCTCATAAACACAGTGTGTGTGACGTCACAGAGAGTTGGCATGACGTCATAAACGTAGGAGGTTGCTGTCATAGATGCAGTGGTTGTGTTGTCACATGAATAGTCAATATGATGTCATAGACAGAGGATGTGATGTCATACCTATTGGGTGTTATGTAAGGAACACAGTGGATGTGATGTCATAAATACAGTGGTTTGATGACATAAAGAGTGGGTGTGATGTGGTATATAGTGCATATGAGGTCACACATGTTGGGAGTGATATCATACATATACTGGGTGTGATGACAAAGATAGAGTGGATGTGATATCAGACATAATCTGTGTGACTTCAGATATAGTGGTTGTGTTCTCATACGCACGTGTAGTAGAGGTGATGTCATCAACAGAGTGTGTGCTATCATAGATAGAGTCACAGTCCGAAATCAGCTCCCCAGAAGAGACACACGGCACACTTGAGACGGCTCACCAACTGCCATCCAAGAAACCAAGTGGCTGGGACTGGGGAGGTGGTAAGACGTACCCCCGACCTGGGGAGTTTTCGGTCGCCAAGAACCTGGTCGCCAGAGCTGCTCAGACCTTGGAACAGCACAAAACGCAGGCCCAACTGAATTTGCGCCTCTGAGGAATACCCGAAACCTAAACCTGAGTGGCTTAGACCTGGGAAGTGCACGCAACCCAGGGCCTGCCTCAGACAGTTGCCGGCAGAGGAACCTAGAGCCTCAGAAGAGTAGATCATGAAAGCACACATGCAGTGAGGTGGGGCAAACGCAGTGCAGCTGAAACACTGTGAGCACTACCCCACACATGACAGTGCTATTTGTTTGCACTGATCCTCCCTCCCCAGACCATGACTGAACAAGTGAGCCTAAAAGAGTGATCAAAATCACCTCTTGTGTCAGGGCGGAAATTAGACACTGAAGAGACCAGCAAGCAGAAGAAGCCAAAATAAACAAAGGGAAATACAGCAGTGTGATATCATATTGAGGGGATGTGGTATAATACATAGTGCATATGATCTCATGTATATAGTTGTCGTGATATCATCAATGCACTGGGTGTGTTGACTCAGATACAGTGGATGCAATGTCACGTGTATAGAAGATGTGATGGTATATACAGTTGATGTGACTTCGTTTGCAGTGGATGGAATGTTATGAAGACATGGATGTGACATCATAAATACAGCATTGTTATGTCATAGAGAATTAATATGATGTCATTCGTCAGTGTGTGTGATATCATCAATGGAGTGGTTGTGATGACATAGAGAGAGTGTATGTGATGAGATACCATGGGTGTGATGTCAGATATAGTGGTTGTGTAATCATACACAGAGTGTGTGTGATGTTATAGATAGTGGGAATGATGTCATAAACATAGTGGGTGCCAAATCATTGTTAGAGTGGCTGTGAAGTCACAGGTGTAGAATATGTGATGTCATATACGGTGGATGTGACTTCATATATATTGGGTGTGATGTCATGAAGAGAGTGGATGTGAGTCATCAATACAGTCGTGTGATTTCATAGAGAATGGATATGATATCCTTCATAGTGAATATGATGAACATCAGTGTGTGTGATATCAATACTGTGGGTGTGATAACCAAGATACAGTGGATGTAATAACAGATATATTGGGTGTGATGTCAGGTTCAGTGGTTGTGTTCGCATACACACAGTGTGTGTGATATCATATATAGTGGCTGTGATGTCATCAATATACTGGGAGACAATTCATAGATACAGTGGCTGTGATGTCACAAGCATAGTCAGTGTGATGTCATAATCAGTGCATATGATGTAAGATAGAGTGGGTGTGATGCCATAAATAGTGTGGTTTGACGTCATAATGAGTGAATGAGATGTCATGTAAGTGCATGCCATGTCATACATACACCCAGATGGATGTCATGCATGGAGTGTGTGTGATGTCATCAATAGAATGGGTCTGAGGACACAGATACTGTGGATTTGATGTCACATGGGTAGAAGATGTGATGACACAGTCACTGGATGTGATGTCAGATACAGTGACTGTGGTACCATGAATCCAGTGGATGTGATTTCATAAACACAGCAGTGTGATGTCATAAAGAGTGGATATCATGTCAAATGTAGGGTGTATGCTATGATAGATATAGTGGGTGAGATAACATTGATATAGTGGGTGTGTTGACACAGATAGAGTGGGTATGATGTCAGATAAAGTTGTGTTCTCAAACACATAGTGTATGATGTCGTGTATGGTGGATATATTGTCATATAAAGTGGGTGGGATGTCATACATACAGAGGATATGATGTTGTCGAAACTGGATGTCATATCAGATATGGTGTGTGTGATGTCACATATAGTGGCTGTGTTCTCACCCACAGAGTGGGTGATGTCACGTACAGTGGATATGACGTCGTAGACATAGTGGCTGTCATGTCATAGATACAGTGGCTCTGATGTCACAGGTAGAGAATAGGTGATGTCATATTCAGTTCATGTAAATTCGTATATATACAGTGGTTGTATTGTCCCATGTATTCTCAATGTGATGTCATACACAGTGGATGAGATGTCATACCTACCGGGTGCAATGTCATGAGCACAGTGGATGTGAGGTCATAAAGTGTGATGACAAAGATAGAGTGGATGTGATATCAGATATACTCTGGGTGATGTCATATATTGTTGTTGTGTTCTCATACACACAGGACATGATGTCATATATAGTAGAGGTGGTGTCATAAACAGAGTGGGTGTGATATCATAGCTGTAGTGTCTGTAATGTCACATGTATAGGCGAAGTGATGTCATAATCAGTGGATCTGATGTCATATATAGTCGGTGTGATGTCATCTGTCATTCAAATGATGTCATACATATCGGGGGTGTGGTGTCATACATACAGGGGTTGTGATGACATAGATACAGTGGATGGGATACAAGAGATAGTGGGTGTATGTCAGAAATAGCAGCTGTGTTGTCACACACAGTGGGTGAGTTGACACATGTAGTGGATGGGGTGTCATGAACATAGTGGTTGTCATGTCATAGATACAGTGGCTGTGATGTCATAGAGTGGACGTGATATCTTCTATGGTTGGTGTGATGTCATGAAAACATTGGGTGGGATATCGTAGATACAGTGGTGTGAATAAATGAGTGCATATAATGTCATATATAGTGCATATGATATCATACATATGGCGGGTGTGATATCAGCGATACAGTGGCAGTGTTGACACAGATCCTCTGGATGTAATAGCACATATCATGGGTGTGATGTCAGATATAGTGGTGGTGTTCTCATACACACTGTGAGATGTCGTATATACTGGGTGTGATGTTACAAGTACAGTGGGTGTAATGTCATAGATACAGTGGCTGTGATGTCACATGTAGAGTAGATGAGATGTCATAATCAGTGGGTGTGATGTCATAAATACAGCGGTGTGTTGTCATAAAGAGTGGATATTATGTCAGATATAGTGCATATAATATCATAGATAGAGTGGGTTTGATATCATCAATACACTGGGTGTGATGACACAGATACAGTGGGTATGATGTCAGATAAAGTTACGATGTGATATAGTGGAAGTGATGTCAACTTTAGTGAGTGTGATGTCATGAAAACAGTGGATGGGATGTCATAAATCCAGTGGTGTGATTGAATAAGGAGTGGATATTATGTAATAGCAGATAGAGTGGGTGTGATGTCAGATATAGTGTTTGTGTTCTCATACACACCGTGTGATGTTGTATATACTGAGTATGATGTTATGAATATAGTCGGTGTGATGTCATAGATACAGTGGCTGTGATATCCCATGTAGAGTAAATGTGATGTCATAATCAGTGGGTATGATGTCAGATAAAGTAGGTGTGATGCCATTCACACTGTGCGTTTATGTCGTAAAGAGTGATTGTGATGTCATGTACTCTTCACATGATGTCATACAGATGCCCAGATTGATGTCATACATGGACTGGGTGTGGTGTGATCCTGAGAATGGGTGCGATGAGGCAGATACAGTTTCTATGATGGCACATGTGTAGTTGATGTGATGTCATAATCAGTGGATGTGATGTCATATATATGGGTGTGATGTCATGAGTACAGTGGATGCGATGTCATAAATAGTGCAGAGTGATATCATAGAGAGGATGTGATATCATATATAGTGCACATGATCTCATGTGTATACTGGTCGTGGTATCATCAATGCAGTGAGTGTGATGACTCTGATTGCATGTGATGTCATGTGTACAGAAGATGATATATCTTATACAGTTGAGGTGACTTCCTATATTTTTGGTGTGATGTATTGAATACAGTGGATGTGATGTCATAACTACAGTTGTGTAATGTAAGAAACAGAAGATGTGATGTTCATACATAGTGCATATGATGCCACACAGGTAGTTGGTGCGATGTCATGCATACAGTCGTTATGATGACACCGATACAGTAGATGTGCTGTCAGAAATAGTGGATGTGATGTCAGATACAGTTGCTGTGTTCTCATACACACAGTGTGTCTGATGTCACATATAGTGGGCATGACATCATAAGCATAGTAGATGTGATGTCATAGATATGGTGGTTGTGTTGTCACATGTAAAATCAATGTGAGGTCATACAGAGTGGATAAGATGTCATACCTACGGGGTGCAGTGTCATGAACACAGTGCATGTGATGTCATAAATACAGCGGTTGTGATGACACCGACACAGTCGATTTGATGTCAGATATTGAGGGTGTGATGACACTGCCAAGGTAGATGTGATGACAGATATTGTGGATGTGATGTCAGATATATTGCTGTGTTCTCATACACACAGTGTGTGTGACGTCACAGAGAGTTCACACGAGGTCATAAACATAGGAGGTTGCTGTCATAGATGCAGTGGTTGTGTTGTCACAGGTATAGTCATTATGATGTCATAAACAGAGAATGTGATGTCATACCTAATGCGTGGGATGTAATGAACACAGTGGATGTGATGCCCTAAATACAGTGGTTTGATGTCATAAAGAGTGGGTGTGATGTGGTATATAGTGCATATGAGGTCACACATATGTTGGGAGTGATGTCATACATATACTGGGTGTGATGAAAACGATAGAGTGGATGTGATATCAGACATACTCTGTGTGACTTCAGATATAGTGGTTGTGTTCTCATACACACGTGTAGTAGAGGTGATGTCATCAACAGAGTGTGTGCTATCATAGATAGAGTCGCAGTCCGAGATCAGCTCCCCAGAAGAGACACACGGCACACTTGAGATGGCTCACCGGCTGCCATCCAGGAAACCAAGTGGCTGGGACTGGGGAGGTGGTAAGACGTACCCCCGACCTGGGGAGAGTTCGGTCGCCAAGCACCTGGTCGCCAGAGCTGCTCAGACCCAGGAACAGCACAAAACGCAGGCCCAACTGAATCTGCGCCTTTGAGGAGTACCTGAGAACCTGAACCTGTGCGGCTTAGACCTGGGAAGTGCACGCAACCCAGGGCGATTCTCAGAGAGTTCCCGGCAGAGCAACCTAGAGCCTCAGAAGAGTAGATCATGAAAGCACACATGCAGTGAGGTGGGGCAAACCCAGTGCAGCTGAAACACTGTGAGCACTACCCCACACATGACAGTGCTATTTGTTTGCACTGATCCCCTCTCCCCAGAGCATGACTGAACAAGTGAGCCTAAAAGAGTGATCAAAATCACCTCTTGCGTCAGGGCGGAAATTAGACACTGAAGAGACCAGCAAACAGAAGAAGCCAAAATAAACAAAGGGAAATACAGCAGTGTGATATCATAGAGAAGGGATGTGTTATAATACATAGTGCATATGATCTCATGTATATAGTTGTCGTGATATCATCAATGCACTGGATGTGTTGACTCAGATACAGTGGATGCAATGTCACGTGTATAGAAGATGTGATGGTATATACAGTTGATGTGACTTCGTTTGCAGTGGATGGAATGTCATGAAGACATGGATGTGACATCATAAACACAGCATTGTTATGTCATAGAAAATTAATATGATGTCATTCGTCAGTGTGTGTGATATCATCAATGGAGTGGTTGTGATGACATAGAGAGAGTGTATGTGATGAGATACCATGGGTGTGATGTCAGATATAGTGGTTGTGTAATCATACACAGAGTGTGTGTGATGTTATAGATAGTGGGAATGATGTCATAAACATAGTGGGTGCCAAATCATTGTTAGAGTGGCTGTGAAGTCACAGGTGTAGAATATGTGATGCCATATACGGTGGATGTGACTTCATATATATTGGGTGTGATGTCATGAAGAGAGTGGATGTGAGTCATCAATACAGTCGTGTGATTTCATAGAGAATGGATATGATATCCTTCATAGTGAATATGATGAACATCAGTGTGTGTGATATCAATACTGTGGGTGTGATAACCAAGATACAGTGGATGTAATAACAGATATATTGGGTGTGATGTCAGGTTCAGTGGTTGTGTTCTCATACACACAGTGTGTGTGATATCATATATAGTGGATGTGATGTCATCAATATACTGGGAGACATGTCATAGATAAAGTGCCTGTGATGTCACAAGCATAGTCAGTGTGATGTCACAATCAGTGGGTATGATGTAAGATAGAGTGGGTGTGATGCCATAAATAGTGTGGTCTGACGTCATAATGAGTGAATGAGATGTCATGTAAGTGCATGCCATGTCATACATACACCCAGATGGATGTCATGCATGGAGTGTGTGTGATGTCATCAATAGAATGGGTGTGAGGACACAGATACTGTGGATGCGATGTCACATGGGTAGAAGATGTGATGACACAGTCACTGGATGTGATGTCAGATACAGAGGCTGAGGTATCATGAATCCAGTGGATGTGCTTTCATAAACACAGCAGTGTGATCTCATAAAGAGTGGGTGTGAGGGATATGTATATAATGCCTAGGATGGCAGCATATTGTGGGTGTGGTGTCAAACACGCTGTGGTTGTGATGACATAGATACAGTGGATAAGAGATCAGATAGAGTGGGTGTATGGCAGACATAGTGATTGTGTTGTCACACACAGTATATGATGTCACATGTGGAGGATCTGATGTCATGAACATGACGAGTGTCATATCATAGATACGGTGGCCATGTCACTTGTACAGTGGCTGTGATGTCATATAGTGGACGTGATGTCGTATAGAGTGAGTGTGATGTGGTGAATACAGTAGTGTGATGTCATAAAGACTGGATATCATGTCAAATGTAGGGGGTATGCTATGATAGATATAGTGGGTGAGATAACATTGATATTGTGGGTGTGATGACACAGATCGAGTGGGTATGATATCAGATAAAGTTGTGTTCTCAAACACATAGTGTATGATGTCGTGTATGGTGGATATATTGTCATACAGAGTGGGTGGGATGTCATACATACAGAGGATATGATGTTGTCGAAACTGGATGTCATATCAGATATGGTGTGTGTGATGTCACATATAGTGGCTGTGTTCTCACCCACAGAGTGGGTGATGTCACGTACAGTGGATATGACGTCGTAGACATAGTGGCTGTCATGTCATAGATACAGTGGCTCTGATGTCACAGGTAGAGAATAGGTGATGTCATATTCAGTTCATGTAACTTCGTATATATACAGTGGTTGTATTGTCCCATGTATTCTCAATGTGATGTCATACACAGTGGATGAGATGTCATACCTACCGGGTGCAATGTCATGAGCACAGTGGATGTGAGGTCATAAAGTGTGATGACAAAGATAGAGTGGATGTGGTATCAGATATACTCTGTGTGATGTCATATATTGTTGTGTTCTCATAAACACAGGACATGATGTCATATATAGTAGAGGTGGTGTCATAAACAGAGTGGGTATGATATCATAGCTGTAGTGTCTGTAATGTCACATGTATAGGCGAAGTGATGTCATAATCAGTGGATTTGATGTCATATATAGTTGGTGTGATGTCATCTGTCATTCGTATGATGTCATGCATATCGGAGGTGTGGTGTCATACATACAGGGGTTGTGATGAAATAGATACAGTGGATGGGATACCAGAGATAGTGGTTGTATGTCAGAAATAGCAGCTGTGTTGTCACACACAGTGGGTGAGGTGTCACATGTAGTGGATAGGGTGTCATGAACATAGTGGTTGTCATGTCATAGCTACAGTGGCTGTGATGTCATAGAGTGGACGTGATATCTTCTATGGTGGGTGTGATGTCATGAAAATAGTGGGTGGGATATCATAAATAGAGTGGTGTGAATGAATGAGTGCATATAATGTCATATATAGTGCATATGATATCATACATATGGCGGGTGTGATATCAGCGATACCGTGGCAGTGTTGACACAGATCCTCTGGATGTAATAGCATATATCCTGGGTGTGACGTCAGATATAGTGGTGGTGTTCTCATACACACTGTGTGATGTCGTATATCCTGGGTGTGATGTTACAAGTACAGTGGGTGTAATGTCATAGATACAGTGGCTGTAATGTCACATGTAGAGTAGATGAGATGTCATAATCAGTGGGTGTGATGTCATAAATACAGCGGTGTGATGTCATAAAGAGTGGATATTATGTCAGATATAGTGCGTATTATATCATAGATAGAGTGGGTTTGATATCATCAATACACTGGGTGTGATGACACAGATACAGTGGGTATGATGTCAGATAAAGTTACGATGTGATATAGTGGAAGTGATGTCAACTTTAGTGAGTGTGATGTCATGAAAACAGTGGATGGGATGTCATAAATCCAGTGGTGTGATTGAATAAGGAGTGGATATTATGTAATAGCAGATACAGTGGGTGTGATGTCAGATATAGTGTTTGTGTTCTCATACACACTGTGTGATGTCGTATATACTGAGTATGATGTTATGAATATAGTGGGTGTGATGTCATAGATACAGTGGCTGTGATGTCCCATGTAGAGTAAATGTGATGTCATAATCAGTGGGTATGATGTCAGATAAAGTGGGTGTGATGCCATTCACACTGTGCGTTTATGTCGTAAAGAGTGATTGTGATGTCATGTATTCTTCACATGATGTCATACAGATGCCCAGATTGATGTCATACATGGACTGGGTGTGGTGTGATCCTGAGAATGGGTGCGATGAGGCAGATACAGTTTCTATGATGGCACATGTGTAGTTGATGTGATGTCATAATCAGTGGATGCGATGTCATAAATAGTGCAGAGTGATATCATAGAGAGGATGTGATATCATATATAGTGCACATGATCTCATGTGTATACTGGTCATGGTATCATCAATGCAGTGAGTGTGATGACTCAGATTGCATGTGATGTCATGTTTACAGAAGATGATATATCATATACAGTTGAGGTGACTTCCTATATTTTTGGTGTGATGTATTGAATACAGTGGATGTGATGTCATAACTACAGTTGTGTAATGTAAGAAACAGAAGATGTGATGTACATACATAGTGCATATGATGCCACACAGGTAGTTGGTGCGATGTCATGCATACAGTCGTTATGATGACACCGATACAGTAGATGTGCTGTCAGAAATAGTGGATGTGATGTCAGATACAGTTGCTGTGTTCTCATACACACAGTGTGTCTGATGTCACATATAGTGGGCATGACATCATAAGCATAGTAGATGTGATGTCATAGATATGGTGGTTGTTTTGTCACATGTATAATCAATGTGAGGTCATACAGAGTGGATAAGATGTCATACCTACGGGGTGCAGTGTCATGAACACAGTGGATGTGATGTCATAAATACAGCGGTTGTGATGACACCGACACAGTCGATTTGATGTCAGATATTGAGGGTGTGATGACACTGCCAAGGTAGATGTGATGTCAGATATTGTGGATGTGATGTCAGATATAGTTGCTGTGTTCTCATACACACAGTGTGTGTGACGTCACAGAGAGTTCACACGAGGTCATAAACATAGGAGGTTGCTGTCATAGATGCAGTGGGTGTGTTGTCACAGGTATAGTCATTATGATGTCATAAACAGAGAATGTGATGTCATACCTAATGCGTGGGATGTAATGAACACAGTGGATGTGAGGCCATAAATACAGTGGTTTGATGTCATAAAGAGTGGGTGTGATGTGGTATATAGTGCATATGAGGTCACACATATGTTGGGAGTGATGTCATACATATACTGGGTGTGATGAAAACGATAGAGTGGATGTGATATCAGACATACTCTGTGTGACTTCAGATATAGTGGTTGTGTTCTCATACACACGTGTAGTAGAGGTGATGTCATCAACAGAGTGTGTGCTATCATAGATAGAGTCGCAGTCCGAGATCAGCTCCCCAGAAGAGACACACGGCACACTTGAGATGGCTCACCAGCTGCCATCCAGGAAACCAAGTGGCTGGGACTGGGGAGGTGGTAAGACGTACCCCCGACCTGGGGAGAGTTCGGTCGCCAAGCACCTGGTCGCCAGAGCTGCTCAGACCCTGGAACAGCACAAAACGCAGGCCCAACTGAATCTGCGCCTTTGAGGAGTACCTGAGAACCTGAACCTGTGCGGCTTAGACCTGGGAAGTGCACGCAACCCAGGGCGTCTCTCAGAGAGTTCCCGGCAGAGCAACCTAGAGCCTCAGAAGAGTAGATCATGAAAGCACACATGCAGTGAGGTGGGGCAAACGCAGTTCAGCTGAAACACTGTGAGGACTACCCCACACATGACAGTGCTATTTGTTTGCACTGATCCCCTCTCCCCAGAGCATGACTGAACAAGTGAGCCTAAAAGAGTGATCAAAATCACCTCTTGCGTCAGGGCGGAAATTAGACACTGAAGAGACCAGCAAACAGAAGAAGCCAAAATAAACAAAGGGAAAGACAGCAGTGTGATATCGTAGAGAAGGGATGTGTTATAATATATAGTGCATATGATCTCATGTATATAGTTGTCGTGATATCATCAATGCACTGTGTGTGTTGACTCAGATACAGTGGATGCAATGTCACGTGTATAGAAGATGTGATGGTATATACAGTTTGATGTGACTTCGTTTGCAGTGGATGGAATGTCATGAAGACATGGATGTGACATCATAAATACAGCATTGTTATGTCATAGAAAATTAATATGATGTCATTCGTCAGTGTGTGTGATATCATCAATGGAGTGGTTGTGATGACATAGAGAGAGTGTATGTGATGAGATACCATGGGTGTGATGTCAGATATAGTGGTTGTGTAATCATACACAGAGTGTGTGTGATGTTATAGATAGTGGGAATGATGTCATAAACATAGTGGGTGCCAAATCATTGTTAGAGTGGCTGTGAAGTCACAGGTGTAGAATATGTGATGCCATATACGGTGGATGTGACTTCATATATATTGGGTGTGATGTCATGAAGAGAGTGGATGTGAGTCATCAATACAGTCGTGTGATTTCATAGAGAATGGATATGATATCCTTCATAGTGAATATGATGAACATCAGTGTGTGTGATATCAATACTGTGGGTGTGATAACCAAGATACAGTGGATGTAATAACAGATATATTGGGTGTGATGTCAGGTTCAGTGGTTGTGTTCTCATACACACAGTGTGTGTGATATCATATATAGTGGATGTGATGTCATCAATATACTGGGAGACATGTCATAGATAAAGTGCCTGTGATGTCACAAGCATAGTCAGTGTGATGTCACAATCAGTGGGTATGATGTAAGATAGAGTGTGTGTGATGCCATAAATAGTGTGGTCTGACGTCATAATGAGTGAATGAGATGTCATGTAAGTGCATGCCATGTCATACATACACCCAGATGGATGTCATGCATGGAGTGTGTGTGATGTCATCAATAGAATGGGTGTGAGGACACAGATACTGTGGATGCGATGTCACATGGGTAGAAGATGTGATGACACAGTCACTGGATGTGATGTCAGATACAGAGGCTGAGGTACCATGAATCCAGTGGATGTGCTTTCATAAACACAGCAGTGTGATCTCATAAAGAGTGGGTGTGAGGGATATGTATATAATGCCTAGGATGGCAGCATATTGTGGGTGTGGTGTCACACATGCTGTGGTTGTGATGACATAGATACAGTGGATAAGAGATCAGATAGAGTGGGTGTATGGCAGACATAGTGATTGTGTTGTCACACACAGTATATGATGTCACATGTGGAGGATCTGATGTCATGAACATGACGAGTGTCATATCATAGATACGGTGGCCATGATGTCACTTGTACAGTGGCTGTGATGTCATATAGTGGACGTGATGTCGTATAGAGTGAGTGTGATGTGGTGAATACAGTAGTGTGATGTCATAAAGACTGGATATCATGTCAAATGTAGGGGGTATGCTATGATAGATATAGTGGGTGAGATAACATTGATATAGTGGGTGTGATGACACAGATAGAGTGGGTATGATATCAGATAAGTTGTGTTCTCAAACACATAGTGTATGATGTCGTGTATGGTGGATATATTGTCATACAGAGTGGGTGGGATGTCATACATACAGAGGATATGATGTTGTCGAAACTGGATGTCATATCAGATATGGTGTGTGTGATGTCACATATAGTGGCTGTCTTCTCACCCACAGAGTGGGTGGTGTCATGTACAGTGGATATGACGTCGTAGACATAGTGGCTGTCATGTCATAGATACAGTGGCTCTGATGTCACAGGTAGAGAATAGGTGATGTCATATTCAGTTCATGTAACTTCGTATATATACAGTGGTTGTATTGTCCCATGTATTCTCAATGTGATGTCATACACAGTGGATGAGATGTCATACCTACCGGGTGCAATGTCATGAGCACAGTGGATGTGAGGTCATAAAGTGTGATGACAAAGATAGAGTGGATGTGGTATCAGATATACTCTGTGTGATGTCATATATTTTTGTGTTCTCATACACACAGGACATGATGTCATATATAGTAGAGGTGGTGTCATAAACAGAGTGGGTATGATATCATAGCTGTAGTGTCTGTAATGTCACATGTATATGCGAAGTGATGTCATAATCAGTGGATCTGATGTCATATATAGTTGGTGTGATGTCATCTGTCATTCGTATGATGTCATGCATATCGGAGGTGTGGTGTCATACATACAGGGGTTGTGATGACATAGATACAGTGGATGGGATACCAGAGATAGTAGTTGTATGTCAGAAATAGCAGCTGTGTTGTCACACACAGTGGGTGAGTTGTCACATGTAGTGGATAGGGTGTCATGAACATAGTGGTTGTCATGTCATAGCTACAGTGGCTGTGATGTCATAGAGTGGATGTGATATCTTCTATGGTGGGTGTGATGTCATGAAAATAGTGGGTGGGATATCATAAATAGAGTGGTGTGAATGAATGAGTGCATATAATGTCATATATAGTGCATATGATATCATACATATGGCGGGTGTGATAACAGCAATACCGTGGCAGTGTTGACACAGATCCTCTGGATGTAATAGCACATATCCTGGGTGTGACGTCAGATAAAGTGGTGGTGTTCTCATACACACTGTGTGATGTCGTATATACTGGGTGTGATATTACAAGTACAGTGGGTGTAATGTCATAGATACAGTGGCTGTAATGTCACATGTAGAGTAGATGAGATGTCATAATCAGTGGGTGTTATGTCATAAATACAGCAGTGTGATGTCATAAAGAGTGGATATTATGTCAGATATAGTGCGTATAATATAATAGATAGAGTGGGTTTGATATCATCAATACACTGGGTTTGATGACACAGATACAGTGGGTATGATGTCAGATAAAGTTACGATGTGATATAGTGGAAGTGATGTCAACTTTAGTGAGTGTGATGTCATGAAAACAGTGGATGGGATGTCATAAATCCAGTGGTGTGATTGAATAAGGAGTGGATATTATGTAATAGCAGATAGAGTGGGTGTGATGTCAGATATAGTGTTTTTGTTCTCATATACACTGTGTGATGTCGTATATACTGAGTATGATGTTATGAATACAGTGGGTGTGATGTCATAGATACAGTGGCTGTGATGTCCCATGTAGAGTAAATGTGATGTCATAATCAGTGGGTATGATGTCAGATAAAGTGGGTGTGATGCCATACACACTGTGCGTTTATGTCGTAAAGAGTGATTGTGATGTCATGTACTCTTCACATGATGTCATACAGATGCCCAGATTGATGTCATACATGGACTGGGTGTGGTGTGATCCAGAGAATGGGTGCGATGAGGCAGATACAGTTTCTATGATGGCACATGTGTAGTTGATGTGATATCATAATCAGTGGATGTGATGTCATATATATGGGTGTGAAGTCATGAGTACAGTGGATGCGATGTCATAAATAGTGCAGAGTGATATCATAGAGAGGATGTGATATCATATATAGTGCACATGATCTCATGTGTATACTGGTCGTGGTATCATCAATGCAGTGAGGGTGATGACTCAGATTGCATGTGATGTCATGTGTACAGAAGATGATATATCTTATACAGTTGAGGTGACTTCCTATATTTTTGGTGTGATGTATTGAATACAGTGGATGTGATGTCATAACTACAGTTGTGTAATGTAAGAAACAGAAGATGTGATGTTCATACATAGTGCATATTATGCCATACAGGTAGTTGGTGCGATGTCATGCATACAGTGGTTGTGATGACACCGATACAGTAGATGTGCTGTCAGAAATAGTGGATGTGATGTCAGATAAAGTTGCTGTGTTCTCATACACACAGTGTGTCTGATGTCACATATAGTGGGCACGACATCATAAGCATAGTAGATGTGATGTCATAGATATGGTGGTTGTGTTGTCACATGTATAATCAATGTGAGGTCATACAGAGTGGATGAGATGTCATACCTACGGGGTGCAGTGTCATGAACACAGTGGATGTGATGTCATGAATCCAGTGGTTGTGATGACACTGACACAGTCGATTTGATGTCAGATATTGAGGGTGTGATGACACTGCTATGGTAGATGTGATGTCAGATATTGTGGATGTGGTGTCAGATATAGTTGCTGTGTTCTCAAACACACAGTGTGTGTGATGTCACATAGAGTGGGCATGACGTCATAAACATAGGAGGTTGCTGTCATAGATGCAGTGGTTGTGTTGTGACAGGTATAGTAAATATGATGTCATAAACAGAGAATGTGATGTCATACCTATTGGGTGGGATGTAATGAACACAGTGGATGTGATGCCATAAATACAGTGGTTTGATGTCATAAAGAGTGGGTGTGATGTTGTATATAGTGCATATGAGGTCACACATATGTTGGGAGTGATGTCATACATATACTGGGTGTGATGAAAAAGATAGAGTGGATGTGATATCAAACATACTCTGTGTGATTTCAGATATAGTGGTTGTGTTCTCATATGCACGTGTAGTAGAAGTGATGTCATCAACAGAGTGTGTGCTATCATAGATAGAGTCGCAGTCCGAGATCAGCTCCCCAGAAGAGACACACGGCACACTTGAGACGGCTCACCAGCTGCCATCCAGGAAACCAAGTGGCTGGGACTGGGGAGGTGGTAAGACGTACCCCCGACCTGGGGAGAGTTCGGTCGCCAAGCACCTGGTCGCCAGAGCTGCTCAGACCATGGAACAGCACAAAACGCAGGCCCAACTGAACCTGCGCCTTTGAGGAGTACCTGAGAACCTGAACCTGAGCGGCTTAGACCTGGGAAGTGCACGCAATCCAGGGCGTCTCTCAGACAGTTCCCTGCAGAGCAACCTAGAGCCTCAGAAGTGTAGATCATGGAAGCACACAGGCAGTGAGGTGGGGCAAACCCAGTGCAGCTGAAACACTGTGAGCACTACCCCACACATGACAGTGCTATTTGTTTGCAGTGATGCCCCCTCCCCAGAGCATGACTGAACAAGTGAGCCTAAAAGAGTGATCAAAATCACCTCTTGTGTCAGG
Organism: Dama dama; assembly: GCF_033118175.1. Taxonomy (NCBI): domain Eukaryota; kingdom Metazoa; phylum Chordata; class Mammalia; order Artiodactyla; family Cervidae; genus Dama; species Dama dama. The sequence continues at coordinate 57,261,547 of NC_083714.1, forward strand.
GCGGTAATTAGACACTGAAGAGACCAGCAAACAGAAGAAGCCAAAATAAACAAAGGGAAATACAGCAGGGTGATATCATAGAGAGGGGATGTGGTATAATACATAGTGCATATGATCTCATGTATATAGTTGTCGTGATATCATCAATGCACTGGGTGTGTTGACTCAGATACAGTGGATGCAATGTCACGTGTATAGAAGATGTGATGGTATATACAGTTGATGTGACTTCGTTTGCAGTGGATGGAATGTCATGAAGACATGGATGTGACATCATAAATACAGCATTGTTATGTCACAGAGAATTAATATGATGTCACTCGTCAGTGTGTGTGATATCATTGATGGAGTGGTTGTAATGACATAGAGAGAGTGTATGTGATGAGATACCATGAGTGTGATGTCAGTTATAGTGGTTGTGTAATCACACACAGAGTGTGTGTGATGTTTTAGATAGTGGGAATGATGTCATAAACATAGTGGGTGCCAAATCATTGTTAGAGTGGCTGTGAAGTCACAGGTGTAGAATATGTGATGCCATATACGGTGGATGTGACTTCATATATATTGGGTGTGATGTTATGAAGAGAGTGGATGTGAGTCATCAATACAGTCGTGTGATTTCATAGAGAATGGATATGATATCCTTCATAGTGAATATGATGAACATCAGTGTGTGTGATATCAATACTGTGGGTGTGATAACCAAGATACAGTGGATGTAATAACAGATATATTGGGTGTGATGTCAGGTTCAGTGGTTGTGTTCTCATACACACAGTGTGTGTGATATCATATATAGTGGATGTGATGTCATCAATATACTGGGAGACATGTCATAGATAAAGTGCCTGTGATGTCACAAGCATAGTCAGTGTGATGTCACAATCAGTGGGTATGATGTAAGATAGAGTGTGTGTGATGCCATAAATAGTGTGGTCTGACGTCATAATGAGTGAATGAGATGTCATGTAAGTGCATGCCATGTCATACATACACCCAGATGGATGTCATGCATGGAGTGTGTGTGATGTCATCAATAGAATGGGTGTGAGGACACAGATACTGTGGATGCGATGTCACATGGGTAGAAGATGTGATGACACAGTCACTGGATGTGATGTCAGATACAGAGGCTGAGGTACCATGAATCCAGTGGATGTGCTTTCATAAACACAGCAGTGTGATCTCATAAAGAGTGGGTGTGAGGGATATGTATATAAGGCCTAGGATGGCAGCATATTGTGGGTGTGGTGTCACACATGCTGTGGTTGTGATGACATAGATACAGTGGATAAGAGATCAGATAGAGTGGGTGTATGGCAGACATAGTGATTGTGTTGTCACACACAGTATATGATGTCACATGTGGAGGATCTGATGTCATGAACATGACGAGTGTCATATCATAGATACGGTGGCCATGATGTCACTTGTACAGTGGCTGTGATGTCATATAGTGGACGTGATGTCGTATAGAGTGAGTGTGATGTGGTGAATACAGTAGTGTGATGTCATAAAGACTGGATATCATGTCAAATGTAGGGGGTATGCTATGATAGATATAGTGGGTGAGATAACATTGATATAGTGGGTGTGATGACACAGATAGAGTGGGTATGATATCAGATAAGTTGTGTTCTCAAACACATAGTGTATGATGTCGTGTATGGTGGATATATTGTCATACAGAGTGGGTGGGATGTCATACATACAGAGGATATGATGTTGTCGAAACTGGATGTCATATCAGATATGGTGTGTGTGATGTCACATATAGTGGCTGTCTTCTCACCCACAGAGTGGGTGATGTCATGTACAATGGATATGACGTCGTAGACATAGTGGCTGTCATGTCATAGATACAGTGGCTCTGATGTCACAGGTAGAGAATAGGTGATGTCATATTCAGTTCATGTAACTTCGTATATATACAGTGGTTGTATTGTCCCATGTATTCTCAATGTGATGTCATACACAGTGGATGAGATGTCATACCTACCGGGTGCAATGTCATGAGCACAGTGGATGTGAGGTCATAAAGTGTGATGACAAAGATAGAGTGGATGTGGTATCAGATATACTCTGTGTGATGTCATATATTTTTGTGTTCTCATACACACAGGACATGATGTCATATATAGTAGAGGTGGTGTCATAAACAGAGTGGGTATGATATCATAGCTGTAGTGTCTGTAATGTCACATGTATAGGCGAAGTGATGTCATAATCAGTGGATCTGATGTCATATATAGTTGGTGTGATGTCATCTGTCATTCGTATGATGTCATGCATATCGGAGGTGTGGTTTCATACATACAGGGGTTGTGATGACATAGATACAGTGGATGGGATACCAGAGATAGTAGTTGTATGTCAGAAATAGCAGCTGTGTTGTCACACACAGTGGGTGAGTTGTCACATGTAGTGGATAGGGTGTCATGAACATAGTGGTTGTCATGTCATAGCTACAGTGGCTGTGATGTCATAGAGTGGATGTGATATCTTCTATGGTGGGTGTGATGTCATGAAAATAGTGGGTGGGATATCATAAATAGAGTGGTGTGAATGAATGAGTGCATATAATGTCATATATAGTGCATATGATATCATACATATGGCGGGTGTGATATCAGCAATACCGTGGCAGTGTTGACACAGATCCTCTGGATGTAATAGCACATATCCTGGGTGTGACGTCAGATAAAGTGGTGGTGTTCTCATACACACTGTGTGATGTCGTATATACTGGGTGTGATATTACAAGTACAGTGGGTGTAATGTCATAGATACAGTGGCTGTAATGTCACATGTAGAGTAGATGAGATGTCATAATCAGTGGGTGTTATGTCATAAATACAGCAGTGTGATGTCATAAAGAGTGGATATTATGTCAGATATAGTGCGTATAATATAATAGATAGAGTGGGTTTGATATCATCAATACACTGGGTGTGATGACACAGATACAGTGGGTATGATGTCAGATAAAGTTACGATGTGATATAGTGGAAGTGATGTCAACTTTAGTGAGTGTGATGTCATGAAAACAGTGGATGGGATGTCATAAATCCAGTGGTGTGATTGAATAAGGAGTGGATATTATGTAATAGCAGATAGAGTGGGTGTGATGTCAGATATAGTGTTTTTGTTCTCATATACACTGTGTGATGTCGTATATACTGAGTATGATGTTATGAATACAGTGGGTGTGATGTCATAGATACAGTGGCTGTGATGTCCCATGTAGAGTAAATGTGATGTCATAATCAGTGGGTATGATGTCAGATAAAGTGGGTGTGATGCCATACACACTGTGCGTTTATGTCGTAAAGAGTGATTGTGATGTCATGTACTCTTCACATGATGTCATACAGATGCCCAGATTGATGTCATACATGGACTGGGTGTGGTGTGATCCAGAGAATGGGTGCGATGAGGCAGATACAGTTTCTATGATGGCACATGTGTAGTTGATGTGATATCATAATCAGTGGATGTGATGTCATATATATGGGTGTGAAGTCATGAGTACAGTGGATGCGATGTCATAAATAGTGCAGAGTGATATCATAGAGAGGATGTGATATCATATATAGTGCACATGATCTCATGTGTATACTGGTCGTGGTATCATCAATGCAGTGAGGGTGATGACTCAGATTGCATGTGATGTCATGTGTACAGAAGATGATATATCTTATACAGTTGAGGTGACTTCCTATATTTTTGGTGTGATGTATTGAATACAGTGGATGTGATGTCATAAGTACAGTTGTGTAATGTAAGAAACAGAAGATGTGATGTTCATACATAGTGCATATTATGCCATACAGGTAGTTGGTGCGATGTCATGCATACAGTGGTTGTGATGACACCGATACAGTAGATGTGCTGTCAGAAATAGTGGATGTGATGTCAGATAAAGTTGCTGTGTTCTCATACACACAGTGTGTCTGATGTCACATATAGTGGGCACGACATCATAAGCATAGTAGATGTGATGTCATAGATATGGTGGTTGTGTTGTCACATGTATAATCAATGTGAGGTCATACAGAGTGGATGAGATGTCATACCTACGGGGTGCAGTGTCATGAACACAGTGGATGTGATGTCATGAATCCAGTGGTTGTGATGACACTGACACAGTCGATTTGATGTCAGATATTGAGGGTGTGATGACACTGCTATGGTAGATGTGATGTCAGATATTGTGGATGTGGTGTCAGATATAGTTGCTGTGTTCTCAAACACACAGTGTGTGTGATGTCACATAGAGTGGGCATGACGTCATAAACATAGGAGGTTGCTGTCATAGATGCAGTGGTTGTGTTGTGACAGGTATAGTAAATATGATGTCATAAACAGAGAATGTGATGTCATACCTATTGGGTGGGATGTAATGAACACAGTGGATGTGATGCCATAAATACAGTGGTTTGATGTCATAAAGAGTGGGTGTGATGTTGTATATAGTGCATATGAGGTCACACATATGTTGGGAGTGATGTCATACATATACTGGGTGTGATGAAAAAGATAGAGTGGATGTGATATCAAACATACTCTGTGTGATTTCAGATATAGTGGTTGTGTTCTCATATGCACGTGTAGTAGAAGTGATGTCATCAACAGAGTGTGTGCTATCATAGATAGAGTCGCAGTCCGAGATCAGCTCCCCAGAAGAGACACACGGCACACTTGAGACGGCTCACCAGCTGCCATCCAGGAAACCAAGTGGCTGGGACTGGGGAGGTGGTAAGACGTACCCCCGACCTGGGGAGAGTTCGGTCGCCAAGCACCTGGTCGCCAGAGCTGCTCAGACCATGGAACAGCACAAAACGCAGGCCCAACTGAACCTGCGCCTTTGAGGAGTACCTGAGAACCTGAACCTGAGCGGCTTAGACCTGGGAAGTGCACGCAATCCAGGGCGTCTCTCAGACAGTTCCCTGCAGAGCAACCTAGAGCCTCAGAAGTGTAGATCATGGAAGCACACAGGCAGTGAGGTGGGGCAAACCCAGTGCAGCTGAAACACTGTGAGCACTACCCCACACATGACAGTGCTATTTGTTTGCAGTGATGCCCCCTCCCCAGAGCATGACTGAACAAGTGAGCCTAAAAGAGTGATCAAAATCACCTCTTGTGTCAGGGCGGTAATTAGACACTGAAGAGACCAGCAAACAGAAGAAGCCAAAATAAACAAAGGGAAATACAGCAGGGTGATATCATAGAGAGGGGATGTGGTATAATACATAGTGCATATGATCTCATGTATATAGTTGTCGTGATATCATCAATGCACTGGGTGTGTTGACTCAGATACAGTGGATGCAATGTCACGTGTATAGAAGATGTGATGGTATATACAGTTGATGTGACTTCGTTTGCAGTGGATGGAATGTCATGAAGACATGGATGTGACATCATAAATACAGCATTGTTATGTCACAGAGAATTAATATGATGTCACTCGTCAGTGTGTGTGATATCATTGATGGAGTGGTTGTAATGACATAGAGAGAGTGTATGTGATGAGATACCATGAGTGTGATGTCAGTTATAGTGGTTGTGTAATCACACACAGAGTGTGTGTGATGTTTTAGATAGTGGGAATGATGTCATAAACATAGTGGGTGCCAAATCATTGTTAGAGTGGCTGTGAAGTCACAGGTGTAGAATATGTGATGCCATATACGGTGGATGTGACTTCATATATATTGGGTGTGATGTTATGAAGAGAGTGGATGTGAGTCATCAATACAGTCGTGTGATTTCATAGAGAATGGATATGATATCCTTCATAGTGAATATGATGAACATCAGTGTGTGTGATATCAATACTGTGGGTGTGATAACCAAGATACAGTGGATGTAATAACAGATATATTGGGTGTGATGTCAGGTTCAGTGGTTGTGTTCTCATACACACAGTGTGTGTGATATCATATATAGTGGATGTGATGTCATCAATATACTGGGAGACATGTCATAGATAAAGTGCCTGTGATGTCACAAGCATAGTCAGTGTGATGTCACAATCAGTGGGTATGATGTAAGATAGAGTGTGTGTGATGCCATAAATAGTGTGGTCTGACGTCATAATGAGTGAATGAGATGTCATGTAAGTGCATGCCATGTCATACATACACCCAGATGGATGTCATGCATGGAGTGTGTGTGATGTCATCAATAGAATGGGTGTGAGGACACAGATACTGTGGATGCGATGTCACATGGGTAGAAGATGTGATGACACAGTCACTGGATGTGATGTCAGATACAGAGGCTGAGGTACCATGAATCCAGTGGATGTGCTTTCATAAACACAGCAGTGTGATCTCATAAAGAGTGGGTGTGAGGGATATGTATATAAGGCCTAGGATGGCAGCATATTGTGGGTGTGGTGTCACACATGCTGTGGTTGTGATGACATAGATACAGTGGATAAGAGATCAGATAGAGTGGGTGTATGGCAGACATAGTGATTGTGTTGTCACACACAGTATATGATGTCACATGTGGAGGATCTGATGTCATGAACATGACGAGTGTCATATCATAGATACGGTGGCCATGATGTCACTTGTACAGTGGCTGTGATGTCATATAGTGGACGTGATGTCGTATAGAGTGAGTGTGATGTGGTGAATACAGTAGTGTGATGTCATAAAGACTGGATATCATGTCAAATGTAGGGGGTATGCTATGATAGATATAGTGGGTGAGATAACATTGATATAGTGGGTGTGATGACACAGATAGAGTGGGTATGATATCAGATAAGTTGTGTTCTCAAACACATAGTGTATGATGTCGTGTATGGTGGATATATTGTCATACAGAGTGGGTGGGATGTCATACATACAGAGGATATGATGTTGTCGAAACTGGATGTCATATCAGATATGGTGTGTGTGATGTCACATATAGTGGCTGTCTTCTCACCCACAGAGTGGGTGATGTCATGTACAATGGATATGACGTCGTAGACATAGTGGCTGTCATGTCATAGATACAGTGGCTCTGATGTCACAGGTAGAGAATAGGTGATGTCATATTCAGTTCATGTAACTTCGTATATATACAGTGGTTGTATTGTCCCATGTATTCTCAATGTGATGTCATACACAGTGGATGAGATGTCATACCTACCGGGTGCAATGTCATGAGCACAGTGGATGTGAGGTCATAAAGTGTGATGACAAAGATAGAGTGGATGTGGTATCAGATATACTCTGTGTGATGTCATATATTTTTGTGTTCTCATACACACAGGACATGATGTCATATATAGTAGAGGTGGTGTCATAAACAGAGTGGGTATGATATCATAGCTGTAGTGTCTGTAATGTCACATGTATATGCGAAGTGATGTCATAATCAGTGGATCTGATGTCATATATAGTTGGTGTGATGTCATCTGTCATTCGTATGATGTCATGCATATCGGAGGTGTGGTGTCATACATACAGGGGTTGTGATGACATAGATACAGTGGATGGGATACCAGAGATAGTAGTTGTATGTCAGAAATAGCAGCTGTGTTGTCACACACAGTGGGTGAGTTGTCACATGTAGTGGATAGGGTGTCATGAACATAGTGGTTGTCATGTCATAGCTACAGTGGCTGTGATGTCATAGAGTGGATGTGATATCTTCTATGGTGGGTGTGATGTCATGAAAATAGTGGGTGGGATATCATAAATAGAGTGGTGTGAATGAATGAGTGCATATAATGTCATATATAGTGCATATGATATCATACATATGGCGGGTGTGATATCAGCAATACCGTGGCAGTGTTGACACAGATCCTCTGGATGTAATAGCACATATCCTGGGTGTGACGTCAGATATAGTGGTGGTGTTCTCATACACACTGTGTGATGTCGTATATACTGGGTGTGATATTACAAGTACAGTGGGTGTAATGTCATAGATACAGTGGCTGTAATGTCACATGTAGAGTAGATGAGATGTCATAATCAGTGGGTGTTATGTCATAAATACAGCAGTGTGATGTCATAAAGAGTGGATATTATGTCAGATATAGTGCGTATAATATAATAGATAGAGTGGGTTTGATATCATCAATACACTGGGTTTGATGACACAGATACAGTGGGTATGATGTCAGATAAAGTTACGATGTGATATAGTGGAAGTGATGTCAACTTTAGTGAGTGTGATGTCATGAAAACAGTGGATGGGATGTCATAAATCCAGTGGTGTGATTGAATAATGAGTGGATATTATGTAATAGCAGATAGAGTGGGTGTGATGTCAGATATAGTGTTTTTGTTCTCATATACACTGTGTGATGTCGTATATACTGAGTATGATGTTATGAATACAGTGGGTGTGATGTCATAGATACAGTGGCTGTGATGTCCCATGTAGAGTAAATGTGATGTCATAATCAGTGGGTATGATGTCAGATAAAGTGGGTGTGATGCCATACACACTGTGCGTTTATGTCGTAAAGAGTGATTGTGATGTCATGTACTCTTCACATGATGTCATACAGATGCCCAGATTGATGTCATACATGGACTGGGTGTGGTGTGATCCAGAGAATGGGTGCGATGAGGCAGATACAGTTTCTATGATGGCACATGTGTAGTTGATGTGATATCATAATCAGTGGATGTGATGTCATATATATGGGTGTGAAGTCATGAGTACAGTGGATGCGATGTCATAAATAGTGCAGAGTGATATCATAGAGAGGATGTGATATCATATATAGTGCACATGATCTCATGTGTATACTGGTCGTGGTATCATCAATGCAGTGAGGGTGATGACTCAGATTGCATGTGATGTCATGTGTACAGAAGATGATATATCTTATACAGTTGAGGTGACTTCCTATATTTTTGGTGTGATGTATTGAATACAGTGGATGTGATGTCATAAGTACAGTTGTGTAATGTAAGAAACAGAAGATGTGATGTTCATACATAGTGCATATTATGCCATACAGGTAGTTGGTGCGATGTCATGCATACAGTGGTTGTGATGACACCGATACAGTAGATGTGCTGTCAGAAATAGTGGATGTGATGTCAGATAAAGTTGCTGTGTTCTCATACACACAGTGTGTCTGATGTCACATATAGTGGGCACGACATCATAAGCATAGTAGATGTGATGTCATAGATATGGTGGTTGTGTTGTCACATGTATAATCAATGTGAGGTCATACAGAGTGGATGAGATGTCATACCTACGGGGTGCAGTGTCATGAACACAGTGGATGTGATGTCATGAATCCAGTGGTTGTGATGACACTGACACAGTCGATTTGATGTCAGATATTGAGGGTGTGATGACACTGCTATGGTAGATGTGATGTCAGATATTGTGGATGTGGTGTCAGATATAGTTGCTGTGTTCTCAAACACACAGTGTGTGTGATGTCACATAGAGTGGGCATGACGTCATAAACATAGGAGGTTGCTGTCATAGATGCAGTGGTTGTGTTGTGACAGGTATAGTAAATATGATGTCATAAACAGAGAATGTGATGTCATACCTATTGGGTGGGATGTAATGAACACAGTGGATGTGATGCCATAAATACAGTGGTTTGATGTCATAAAGAGTGGGTGTGATGTTGTATATAGTGCATATGAGGTCACACATATGTTGGGAGTGATGTCATACATATACTGGGTGTGATGAAAAAGATAGAGTGGATGTGATATCAAACATACTCTGTGTGATTTCAGATATAGTGGTTGTGTTCTCATATGCACGTGTAGTAGAAGTGATGTCATCAACAGAGTGTGTGCTATCATAGATAGAGTCGCAGTCCGAGATCAGCTCCCCAGAAGAGACACACGGCACACTTGAGACGGCTCACCAGCTGCCATCCAGGAAACCAAGTGGCTGGGACTGGGGAGGTGGTAAGACGTACCCCCGACCTGGGGAGAGTTCGGTCGCCAAGCACCTGGTCGCCAGAGCTGCTCAGACCATGGAACAGCACAAAACGCAGGCCCAACTGAACCTGCGCCTTTGAGGAGTACCTGAGAACCTGAACCTGAGCGGCTTAGACCTGGGAAGTGCACGCAATCCAGGGCGTCTCTCAGACAGTTCCCTGCAGAGCAACCTAGAGCCTCAGAAGTGTAGATCATGGAAGCACACAGGCAGTGAGGTGGGGCAAACGCAGTGCAGCTGAAACACTGTGAGCACTACCCCACACATGACAGTGCTATTTGTTTGCAGTGATGCCCCCTCCCCAGAGCATGACTGAACAAGTGAGCCTAAAAGAGTGATCAAAATCACCTCTTGTGTCAGGGCGGTAATTAGACACTGAAGAGACCAGCAAGCAGAAGAAGCCAAAATAAACAAAGGGAAATACAGCAGTGTGATATCATATTGAGGGGATGTGGTATAATACATAGTGCATATGATCTCATGTATATAGTTGTCGTGATATCATCAATGCACTGGGTGTGTTGACTCAGATACAGTGGATGCAATGTCACGTGTATAGAAGATGTGATGGTATATACAGTTGATGTGACTTCGTTTGCAGTGGATGGAATGTCATGAAGACATGGATGTGACATCATAAATACAGCATTGTTATGTCACAGAGAATTAATATGATGTCACTCGTCAGTGTGTGTGATATCATTGATGGAGTGGTTGTAATGACATAGAGAGAGTGTATGTGATGAGATACCATGAGTGTGATGTCAGTTATAGTGGTTGTGTAATCACACACAGAGTGTGTGTGATGTTTTAGATAGTGGGAATGATGTCATAAACATAGTGGGTGCCAAATCATTGTTAGAGTGGCTGTGAAGTCACAGGTGTAGAATATGTGATGCCATATACGGTGGATGTGACTTCATATATATTGGGTGTGATGTCATGAAGAGAGTGGATGTGAGTCATCAATACAGTCGTGTGATTTCATAGAGAATGGATATGATATCCTTCATAGTGAATATGATGAACATCAGTGTGTGTGATATCAATACTGTGGGTGTGATAAGCAAGATACAGTGGATGTAATAACAGATATATTGGGTGTGATGTCAGGTTCAGTGGTTGTGTTCTCATACACACAGTGTGTGTGATATCATATATAGTGGATGTGATGTCATCAATATACTGGGAGACATGTCATAGATAAAGTGCCTGTGATGTCACAAGCATAGTCAGTGTGATGTCACAATCAGTGGGTATGATGTAAGATAGAGTGTGTGTGATGCCATAAATAGTGTGGTCTGACGTCATAATGAGTGAATGAGATGTCATGTAAGTGCATGCCATGTCATACATACACCCAGATGGATGTCATGCATGGAGTGTGTGTGATGTCATCAATAGAATGGGTGTGAGGACACAGATACTGTGGATGCGATGTCACATGGGTAGAAGATGTGATGACACAGTCACTGGATGTGATGTCAGATACAGAGGCTGAGGTACCATGAATCCAGTGGATGTGCTTTCATAAACACAGCAGTGTGATCTCATAAAGAGTGGGTGTGAGGGATATGTATATAAGGCCTAGGATGGCAGCATATTGTGGGTGTGGTGTCACACATGCTGTGGTTGTGATGACATAGATACAGTGGATAAGAGATCAGATAGAGTGGGTGTATGGCAGACATAGTGATTGTGTTGTCACACACAGTATATGATGTCACATGTGGAGGATCTGATGTCATGAACATGACGAGTGTCATATCATAGATACGGTGGCCATGATGTCACTTGTACAGTGGCTGTGATGTCATATAGTGGACGTGATGTCGTATAGAGTGAGTGTGATGTGGTGAATACAGTAGTGTGATGTCATAAAGACTGGATATCATGTCAAATGTAGGGGGTATGCTATGATAGATATAGTGGGTGAGATAACATTGATATAGTGGGTGTGATGACACAGATAGAGTGGGTATGATATCAGATAAGTTGTGTTCTCAAACACATAGTGTATGATGTCGTGTATGGTGGATATATTGTCATACAGAGTGGGTGGGATGTCATACATACAGAGGATATGATGTTGTCGAAACAGTGGATGTGATATCAGATATGGTGTGTGTGATGTCACATACAGTGGCTGTGTTCTCACCCACAGAGTAGGTGATGTCACGTACAGTGGATATGACGTCATAGACATAGTGGCTGTCATGTCATAGATACAGTGGCTCTGATGTCACAGGTAGAGAATAGGTGATGTCATACACAGTATATGTAACTTCGTATATATACAGTGGTTGTATTGTCCCATGTATTCACAATGCTATGTCATACACAGTGGATGAGATGTCATACCTATCACATGCAATGTCATGAGCACAGTGGATGTGAGGTCATAAAGTGTGATGACAAAGATAGAGCGGATGTGGTATCAGATATACTCTGTGTGATGTCATATATTGTTGTTGTGTTCTCATACACACAGGACATGATGTCATATATAGTAGAGGTGGTGTCATAAACAGAGTGGGTATGATATCATAGCTGTAGTGTCTGTAATGTCACATGTATAGGCGAAGTGATGTCATAATCAGTGGATCTGATGTCATATATAGTTGGTGTGATGTCATCTGTCATTCGTATGATGTCATGCATATAGGAGGTGTGGTGTCATACATACAGGGGTTGTGATGACATAGATACAGTGGATGGGATATCAGAGATAGTGGGTGTATGTCAGAAATAGCAACTGTGTTGTCACACACAGTGGGTGAGTTGTCACATGTAGTGGATAGGGTGTCATGAACATAGTGGTTGTCATGTCATAGCTACAGTGGCTTTGATGTCATAGAGTGGACGTGATATCTTCTATGGTGGGTGTGATGTCATGAAAATAGTGGGTGGGATATAATAAATAGAGTGGTGTGAATGAATGAGTGCATATAATGTCATATATAGTGCATATGATATCATACATATGGCGGGTGTGATATCAGCGATACCGAGGCAGTGTTGACACAGATCCTCTGGATGTAATAGCACATATCCTGGGTGTGACGTCAGATATAGTGGTGGTGTTCTCATACACACTGTGAGATGTCGTATATACTGGGTGTGATGTTACAAGTACAGTGGGTGTAATGTCATAGATACAGTGGCTGTGATGTCACATGTAGAGTAGATGAGATGTCATAATCAGTGGGTGTGATGTCATAAATACAGTGGTGAGATGTCATAAAGAGTGGATATTATGTCAGATATAGTGCGTATAATATCATAGATAGAGTGGGTTTGATATCATCAATACACTGGGTTTGATGACACAGATACAGTGGGTATGATGTCAGATAAAGTTACGATGTGATATAGTGGAAGTGATTTCAACTTTAGTGAGTGTGATGTCATGAAAACAGTGGATGGGATGTCATAAATCCAGTGGTGTGTTTGAATAAGGAGTGGATATTATGTAATAGCAGATAGAGTGGGTGTGATGTCAGATATAGTGTTTTTGTTCTCATATACACTGTGTGATGTCGTATATACTGAGTATGATGTTATGAATACAGTGGGTGTGATGTCATAGATACAGTGGCTGTGATGTCCCATGTAGAGCAAATGTGATGTCATAATCAGTGGGTATGATGTCAGATAAAGTGGGTGTGATGCCATACACACTGTGCGTTTATGTCGTAAAGAGTGATTGTGATGTCATGTACTCTTCACATGATGTCATACAGATGCCCAGATTGATGTCATACATGGACTGGGTGTGGTGTGATCCAGAGAATGGGTGCGATGAGGCAGATACAGTTTCTATGATGGCACATGTGTAGTTGATGTGATATCATAATCAGTGGATGTGATGTCATATATATGGGTGTGAAGTCATGAGTACAGTGGATGCGATGTCATAAATAGTGCAGAGTGATATCATAGAGAGGATGTGATATCATATATAGTGCACATGATCTCATGTGTATACTGGTCGTGGTATCATCAATGCAGTGAGGGTGATGACTCAGATTGCATGTGATGTCATGTGTACAGAAGATGATATATCTTATACAGTTGAGGTGACTTCCTATATTTTTGGTGTGATGAATTGAATACAGTGGATGTGATGTCATAACTACAGTTGTGTAATGTAAGAAACAGAAGATGTGATGTTCATACATAGTGCATATTATGCCATACAGGTAGTTGGTGCGATGTCATGCATACAGTGGTTGTGATGACACCGATACAGTAGATGTGCTGTCAGAAATAGTGGATGTGATGTCAGATACAGTTGCTGTGTTCTCATACACACAGTGTGTCTGATGTCACATATAGTGGGCATGACATCATAAGCATAGTAGATGTGATGTCATAGATATGGTGGTTGTGTTGTCACATGTATAATCAATGTGAGGTCATACAGAGTGGATGAGATGTCATACCTACGGGGTGCAGTGTCATGAACACAGTGGATGTGATGTCATAAATCCAGTGGTTGTGATGACACTGACACAGTCGATTTGATGTCAGATATTGAGGGTGTGATGACACTGCTATGGTAGATGTGATGTCAGATATTGTGGATGTGGTGTCAGATATAGTTGCTGTGTTCTCAAACACACAGTGTGTGTGATGTCACATAGAGTGGGCATGACGTCATAAACATAGGAGGTTGCTGTCATAGATGCAGTGGTTGTGTTGTGACAGGTATAGTAAATATGATGTCATAAACAGAGAATGTGATGTCATACCTATTGGGTGGGATGTAATGAACACAGTGGATGTGATGCCATAAATACAGTGGTTTGATGTCATAAAGAGTGGGTGTGATGTTGTATATAGTGCATATGAGGTCACACATATGTTGGGAGTGATGTCATACATATACTGGGTGTGATGAAAAAGATAGAGTGGATGTGATATCAAACATACTCTGTGTGATTTCAGATATAGTGGTTGTGTTCTCATATGCACGTGTAGTAGAAGTGATGTCATCAACAGAGTGTGTGCTATCATAGATAGAGTCGCAGTCCGAGATCAGCTCCCCAGAAGAGACACACGGCACACTTGAGACGGCTCACCAGCTGCCATCCAGGAAACCAAGTGGCTGGGACTGGGGAGGTGGTAAGACGTACCCCCCACCTGGGGAGAGTTCGGTCGCCAAGCACCTGGTCGCCAGAGCTGCTCAGACCATGGAACAGCACAAAACGCAGGCCCAACTGAATCTGCGCCTTTGATGAGTACCTGAGAACCTGAACCTGAGCGGCTTAGACCTGGGAAGTGCACGCAATCCAGGGCGTCTCTCAGACAGTTCCCTGCAGAGCAACCTAGAGCCTCAGAAGAGTAGATCATGGAAGCACACAGGCAGTGAGGTGGGGCAAACCCAGTGCAGCTGAAACACTGTGAGCACTACCCCACACATGACAGTGCTATTTGTTTGCAGTGATGCCCCCTCCCCAGAGCATGACTGAACAAGTGAGCCTAAAAGAGTGATCAAAATCACCTCTTGTGTCAGGGCGGTAATTAGACACTGAAGAGACCAGCAAACAGAAGAAGCCAAAATAAACAAAGGGAAATACAGCAGGGTGATATCATAGAGAGGGGATGTGGTATAATACATAGTGCATATGATCTCATGTATATAGTTGTCGTGATATCATCAATGCACTGGGTGTGTTGACTCAGATACAGTGGATGCAATGTCACGTGTATAGAAGATGTGATGGTATATACAGTTGATGTGACTTCGTTTGCAGTGGATGGAATGTCATGAAGACATGGATGTGACATCATAAATACAGCATTGTTATGTCACAGAGAATTAATATGATGTCACTCGTCAGTGTGTGTGATATCATCGATGGAGTGGTTGTAATGACATAGAGAGAGTGTATGTGATGAGATACCATGAGTGTGATGTCAGTTATAGTGGTTGTGTAATCACACACAGAGTGTGT